>NC_139165.1:76429068-78829068 GCF_965202585.1 Thalia democratica
CAGAAATATCCAAATATTAAGCAACAACAACCAGTTACTCAACTACAACAGCCAAATATTCAGCAAAATCAACCAAGTACTCAACTGAAATATCCAAATATTCAGCAACAACAACCAGTTACTCAACTACAACAGCCAAATATCCAGCAAAATCAACCAAGTACTCAACAGAAATATCCAAATATTAAGCAACAACAACCAGTTACTCAACTACAACAGCCAAATATCCAGCAAAATCAACCAAGTACTCAACTGAAATATCCAAATATTCAGCAACAACAACCAGTTACTCAACTACAACAGCAAAACATCCAGCAAAATCAACCAGTTACTCAACTACAACAGCAAAATTTTCAGCAAAATCAACCAAATACTCAAATACAACAGCAAAATTTTCAGCAAAATCAACCAAGTACTCAACTGAAATATCCAAATATTCAGCAACAACAACCAGTTACTCAACTACAACAGCAAAACATCCAGCAAAATCAACCAGTTACTCAACTACAACAGCAAAATTTTCAGCAAAATCAACCAAATACTCAAATACAACAGCAAAATTTTAAGCAAAATCAACCAAGTACTCAACTGAAATATCCAAATATTCAGCAACAACAACCAGTTACTCAACTACAACAGCAAAACATCCAGCAAAATCAACCAGTTACTCAACTGAAGCAGCCAAACTTTAACCAACAACAACCAAGTACTCAACTAAAACAAACAAATGTTCAACTGCAGCCGAGTGTTCAACAACAAAAGCAAAGAACCCAAGTAAAACCGCTGAACAGTCAAGTACAGCAACCGAACAAGCAAGCAAGTATTCAACATAAATCTAATGTTTCACTTCAGAATCCACTATATGTTCAACAACAAACAAGCAGTAAGGAAAAAGAACAATTAAACCAACAGACAGGACAAACAGTTGTTAAAGGTATTTATTTAACTAAAAAGTACAGTAACTTCTATCTTTTAGTATAAAACTTAAGTTTACTAAATTTTAGTAACACATTTTAAATATCATAAGTCAATTTATATGTATATATCATTTTGCAATCAAAAATAAACTCAAATACTTAACTAACATGAAATTCTAAATAACAGGTACAAATAAACATATACTCATCTATAAACTATTGAGACCTAAGCACATACATACTAATAATATGAACCTAGTATTAAAATGAACTAACTAACTTAAAAAATTCGTTGACATATCTATATAAATATTGTTCTAAGCAAATAGATGTTTTTAATAATTAACTTTATATTTGTATATTTTGGTATAAACGAACTTTGATATCCTTTTGTTAACAAACATTATTTTGTTGTGAGCATAAACTTTTTTTAAGACACATACAAATCTTTTCTACAGAATACTTAAGAAAAGTTTCAAAAGTATTAGATAGCGTTTTATATGTTCGACGATCTGACAAGAAAGACTTTGAAGAACTCAAGTTTTCACTAGACCGGACGTACTACAGCATCGAAATTTTAATTAAGGAGCTTGCAGAGTACAAAAACAAATACAGAGACTTGTTGTTACAAGTGGAAAAAAGTGAGATTCGTTATTTTTGTGATTCATTTCATTCTTTTCGTTTCATAGTTTTCTAAAGAAATTTGAAGCTATTTATATTTGATAAACTTATGATTCTGAAAAAAAAAAATTTGGAAGTGAAGTTAATCACTTTTTTATTAAACATTACTATCAAGTATAAATAAATGTTTTAGAAAATACAGCAAGCAACGCAAAGAGTTCACGTTTTCCTTCAAACAATTCTGTTCGTGTAAACGATGCTCCATCAACAAGCAAGATCAATGTGCACTCTAGGGCGACCCAAACCACTGTAGCTCAAATCAGAAGCTCGGAGCCAGTTCAGAAAGTAAAAAAGGCGCAACCTCAAAGCATAAGACAACTCTTGCAAAATTCACACCCCAAACAAACTCCCATGTCTGGTAAACACAACCACCTGATTGGTGCAGGAGCGCCGAAAGCCGGATACAGGACGGCCCCGGTTGACAAAGACCTCGGGTACGCCGCAACCAAATTCCAAAGCAGCACGCCGAGCATACTTGCGGTCCCAGATCCAATATCTTTACCAAATGGGCAAAGTGCTGAAACAAACCTGACCACTGGTGCCAACAACCAACAGTTGAACAGTGCCACCAACAACTTACCAACAACTAGCCAAAACAAGCCTGCGGCAAAAATCCCGACTCCGGCACTTGACCAGGATATTTGTGATGAAATAGACAAAATCATAAACGTGCCTGGTTATGTTCCGACGCTCAACGGTGGAGTTACGATAATTGGTGGAAGTACCAACGGCAACGTTGGTCAACTGATAAATGTGAACAGCAGTTTGCCAGGAAGTAGCGATGCAAGTTAGTTTGGTAACGTTGCAAGTTTAACAATATTTTTCTAAACGGAACTTTTAGTCGTATTTTTGCTACTTTATTAAAAATAAAACGTTTATTTTACATGCTTACAGTACTTTACTTTTAAATAATTTAACTGTACGTTTTACAATTTGAATAATAATAAAGTATAAATCCGTTTTTTTTGCCTTAAAAAGATTTTTTTTTAATATAACGACAACCAAACTAAACAATTAACACCGACTGCGGGTTTCACCAAACAGCAGTGCCTTCACAACAGAACCAGATCGGCGCGGAAACCACTGAGAAGAAGAGAGTGCGAAGGACAAAAGAGGACATCAATATAGCCAGGGACGCCGAAATAGCGAGAATCAAGCCTGAAAAGTTTGTCGAAGTCGACGGCATGGACCTGTACTTTTTCACCAGGCAGGAAGCGGTCGAAAGCAAAATCCCCTTCCCGGCCTATAGGACCTCGTTCACGGCGAAGACCATGGCCATCAAGTTCAAGTCCGACGTGTGGGACAAGCCGGTGGTGACGGCGCTGACGAAGGAGCAAGTGAGAAGCTGGAAAAGGTTCAAGGCTTTCGTGGCGGAGATCGGCGGCGTCCGTTACTGGTTCGACAACCCGGCCGTTCGCATGCATGAGTGCGCTTCGGATTTCATCAACTTGGAATAAAGTTTGAAGCTTGCTTTTTCTGGCCAATGTGTACTACTTTGCATGTTTTCTTGTGTTGTGCTGTTGTAAAAAATTGTTTAAACTACGGTTTAAACAGTAAAATGTTTACATTAGCGATGCATTTGTAAAGCTTTTGAATTATGAGAGCAAATAAAATATTTAGGCTTAAAAAGTATGTATATAATAATTCGTAATTATGCGTTTAAGCTAAAATTAAGTAGTATTAGATACTAAAACTATAAGATTAAAAGATACTTGACTAAAAGCTTGGACTACAACCAAACATATTATTTGAAAAATAAAACTGTATAAAATATTTTTTCTAATTGTAAACAATTTTTGTTAAAAAATACCAATTTTTTTTTTTAAATTTAAGATTATAGGTAAAAGATAAACATTCACATTTAAACTATCTTTAGTTTTTTTAAAGTTTATTTGTAACTGAATTAAAAATTTAAGATTTTACCAAAGCATTACTTAAAAGATTAATTATATTTAATCTTATTATTTTTGTTGGAAAAAAAAGATTTTTACTTAACTTAGATACACAAACAAAAGTAAAACATAGTAAAAGACTATACGACGCTGCGATAGCAAAGTAGAAATTAATATTATTTTCCAAATTTTGAACTTGAACTGTCAAAATTTAAATAGTAGCACACCAATACTGAAAGCATGTTCTAAATGAGTATAATCATATACGCTTTTTTTATCTATTGCTGTTTACTGCTTAGTTGTTGCTTTATAAATTATATCATCTGTTATGAAAATATTCTAACTTTAAAGTACATATGAGCCAAGTGAAAAACCTACAAATCTTTTAAACTTAGTTGAACAAAATGATAATTTAAAAAAAATTAGTGGTTGTAAAAGTTTTTAAGACAGTGGAGATCACCCTCGACCAGTGGTCTTCACGGTGTGCACTATTACACAATAGTGTGCAGTGTGCATAGATGTTGTTTTACTGTTTACCAGGGACGTAGCTAGCTCAAAAAAGTTACGAATCTGCAAAAATTAAAACATCTGAAATAACACGTCCTAGCGGGAGCACAGCATTTTAAACTACCTCTAATGTTATTGAATTTAATTTAAAAATATGCAGTTATGTTAATACATCAAAAATTGAATGTTGAAGTACGAGTGATAACTGTATACAAGGCAATTTATTTTGCTCCACACCCCCTATGACTCTTTATGTCATGCCACTTTTGATTTTTACGACACTAAAAATGCTAAAGAGTACATATATGTCAAAGTTATCTCTCAGGAGTGCATAACTAAGTAAAATGAATAGCTAAACAGCATGAGTCTTTTCTAGCTGAAATAAAAGCAACTTTTTTTCGCACATAAATATACGTTTCTGTAGATTTGCAGAAACGTACCAAGCTACGGTCCCTGCTGTGTACACAAAATTCTATATCATGATTTTCTTCTTCAATTTATGTTTGTTTTATGTACTAGGGTTTCCAAAACCCATTTATATAACTGCCTGTTTCGCAAATAGATTGTTATACAAATTAGCACATCACAACACCACAATTAATAAACACTCTTAAAGACAAACACTCAAAGATTAATTTATACATCAATATTTTATTGTGCCCAGAGTTTTTTGCAATATTTAGTGTGCACAGTTTTAAAAAAGATTCAAGACCATTGCCCTAGATGGTTAAATAAATAATTTCATTTTGCAAAACTACTCTTCTTTTGATTTAAAAATGTTTTATTAGAGATAAACTAACTCGTCAAAAATTATGAAAAACTGAATTATTTATTAATATTACTAAGATTGTAAAATAGAAAAACTAAATAAAATTTGTTTTCAATAATTATCCATTTCTTTGCAAAGTAAAGTTGTTTCCATGCAAACAACTGTGCACAGCAGGCATGTATACAATTAAAAAAAAACGCGATTTTGTTTCAATTCTTTAGCTTTAAAAGACCCTGCTTTCTTAACTTTTAGTATTTTCATACTTAGTTTTGCCCTCCTGATAGATAACTTTGAAATTTAAACACTGTTAAGTTTATAATGTCTAACTAATTAAGCAAACTAAATATATTTCGATTATACACATTTAACTCAGCTCAGATTATCTTTATCAAAAAACAATGCATTTTAAAAGAATTTTAAAAGATACAGATTTTTTATATGTAAATTAAAAACCATGATTTTGCGTTGCTAAAAATTCACTTCAACTCGAGAACAACAAGACGGGTAGTTACAAGTTGAACTCGAGCAGGGACAACTCAAGCACGAGCAACTCAAGCAAAGACAACTCGAGCAGGAGCAATTCGAGCACGAGCAACTCAAGCAAGGACAACTCGAGCAAGGAAAACTGGAGCAGGAACAACTCGAACAAGAACAACTCAAGCAGAGGAAACTTGAGCAGAAGCAAGTTGAGAACGGATAATTCGAGCAGGACTAGAACAGTTTAAGCTTGAAAAAAATAGTTATAATTATTAATAAAACGTAAATTACACTGTACCTCCTATTACGTCATAATGCGTCGTTTTTGTATTTTGCAGATTTGTAACTTTTTTGAGCTAAGAAAGCAACACCTGGTGCACAGGTACTGCTTACTTCGGTAAACTTTACCAAAGTATACTTTTTTAACTAAGTAAAAAGTTTTACGTTTATTTAAACCTTGTTAACGATTTAATGTTTTTTTTTAATTTTGCAAGTTGTATAAGTAAAATTAAATCGTTCCACTACATTTGTGGACGAGTTAAGGAGAAAAGGATATAACACAAACCTCTCTTTAAAAAACCATTTAGTATATAAACATGGATAAATGTTTATTATGAAAAAAAGACTTTATATACATAGATATATAACTTACTTAGTCTAAATGTAAATACAAACAGCTTGAAATTTTTATATAAGCAAGTCTACAAAATTTTCGTTTATTTTATTCTCTTATAGAGTTTTTTTTTCTACGGGTTTATCGTTTCTTATTAGATCTCTTCTATTTATTTTATTACAGGGGGCGTCGTCGATAATATTTTGGAAACTTTTATTGATTTATAAAAATATTCTCAAAAAAATAATTGTCAAACAAAGCGATGTCTCTACATTCCCTACTGGTTAATTCACCTAAATAGGAAGCTATAAATTTAAGTCTGTTTATATTTTAAACACTTTTTAGCACAGTTGTTTGTTAAAATTTGCTTCAGGCACCACTAAAAAACTACTTAGAGTTAAGCTATGTTATTTTTTCGGTACACAGTACAAATAATAAAACAAAGCAAGTTTTCTGTTTTTTTTTGTAGTTTTTGACTGTGTTTTTACAGTTTTAATGTTTCTTTTAAAGTTAATTTATGACAAACAAAGTTACTATTCATTTGTTTAAAACATTTATTAAAATTATAAATTTTTCACCTTTTTAGACATTTTAAACAAAAATTTGAGACACAATTCGTTTAAAAATATTTTATTAAGCAAACACATGCAAGATATATTACAGCTAGCCCTTATCAATTACTACTGTTATCAACTAATTTAAAATTTTAATTATGAGAAAGTAAACTGTTTAGATTTTGATTAATATTTATTAAAAGGTTGAGCAAAATTAACTAGATATAAATTAATAACTTATAACTATATAACTATAAACTAATTATTGTTTTAACTAAGATAAGCAAACATACAAAAATAAATATAAAATGAAACATAAAAACAAATAAAATAAAGTAAGCAATAAAATAGATAAAAAACAAATAAACAACTTATAGAGATTAAATTTACAAACGTTGCTTGCATTACTTAGGTCTAAACGTTTTTTTAAATAGAGCTTCAAAACGCCTAGATGTTATTCATTACGTGCTTTTCTTAAATCTGTTTAAAATTATACTTTTCGACTAAGACTAAGCCATTTTCTAGAAAACCTCTGAATAGAATTTATAAGGATGTCACCACCAATCTAGGAAAAAAATCTTTTAAGAATTTAAATACCACCGTGAAAGCGAACTCGTTATCGGCAGAACTTTCCAAAGATTTAATACAAGAAGAGACAAACATATATCAAAATCCCTTAGAAGTTGGTAAGACACTGGTTAGAATAAACCATTTAATAGGTCACCTGCAACTGCTGAACACTTATTAAATAGTTGATAATGTGCGAATTTCCTAGTCATTCTTACTTCAAGCAAAATTTACAATATAAAAACATTTTAATGGCAAGAACATTTCATACAATACGTCTTTTTAGGTAGATGCTTAACAAAAGAAGTTCGCTTCCGCTACAACTTTTTTCATCTCTGAAAGCTGAATTAAATATAAATGAATGAAATATGTAGAGACAAAATAAATTTTATTAATGCGTGGAGATAACTTTTCCATATATTTCAAATCAAGTAGCGCATATCTAAATGGATTTTTTAACATATTAATTATACAGTAGTTTTTTATTTTTATGATATCCAATTTTATATGAGCAGGGCATAAAAGTTTGTGATTAATCTTAGTAATTTTAAACTTAAGTAAGGAGGTTTAACTTACGAATATACTTTTTTTTACAGATTTTAACATGAACAAGAGCTTTTTATAAAGCTTATAACCAACAATTGTGTAAAAGAAAAGTTCTTAGAAACTTTGCTGGTTTTAATCAAGTATGAAGTCATTAAACTAATGAAACTAATTTTTTTTTAGAAAAAAAGTATTTATAACAATTACAAGCGTTTTACAAACAAAAGCTACAAATATTTGTTACTGATTTATGTGATAGATTAAAAGGTTTTTCCAACTGTAACGGTTTACTTGTTTTCATTGCACAACAAAACGTTGAAAAGAAACTCTATTGGTTACAAAAAGTATGGATCTATGTACTGTAAATTTGCAAATACTTAGAAAATGTTTTTCACTAAAACTTTAACATTTTCTGAGATAGTATTTGATATTACTTTGAAGGTATTTTATTATTACTAACTACAAAGCTCTACTGAACCAATTTTTTTTAATCTAAAATATCAGTTATAAACATTATACAGACTTTGGTTAAATTCTTTTTAATGTCAGTTTCTACTTCGACTAATAAAAACCACAACTTTTTCGTGGAAGAAAGGATAAAATACTTCAATGTTATTACAACATTCAATTCAAAGCTACTACGCCATCAGGCTACACAAAGTTATTTTTACAAAAAAAAAATGTTCAAATTATTTTCAAAAGGAGAAAATAGCTTAACTGGATGTCAAGTTCACTGCAACCAAACACATTTAAACCTGAAGTAGTTGGAAAAAGTACACAAAATCGTGTTCAAATACTTTTTTCGACAATTAGACTGCAACAAGAACTTGAAGAAACCAGACTGAACGCGTCAACATAGATCAGCGACTACTTGCCAGAAGACAGTTTGTTCCAATGGCAGGCCGCACTTGAGCGGCCTCGAACAACTTCATATGATAGCTGAATGTTAATATTACATTTAAGTGTTCCTTATATTTATCCTTTTGAGTCACCTAGAGTAATTTTCGGCACCAAAAAATAACTTTGAAGCATCAGTTTGAATGCCCTGGATGCTAACCGGACACCGTCTATAGCTGTTGAAAAAAAATTAGCTGGTCAATCCAGTCGTTTTTTATCAATCGCCACCCTGATGACTGTCTTGTGCAAGAAATAGCAGCTCAGAATGTCAACAATCGCGAAGAACACAACAAAATTTGCAGGGGATGGATCAAAAATTACGCAACAGAAAAAACTGAGTTGTAGTTTTATAAAATAGAATAAATTACAATCTTTAATTTTTCTTCTCTTTTTGTTTTTGTTAAAAAACCATACAGTAGTAGTTTAAGTGTTTTTTATTGACTACAAAATCACCATAAACATACAAATTTGATTTAGTTTTGATACCGCGTTTTAAGTTCAAATATTGCAGGTATATTTTTATATTAGGATTTTACTTGAACTTTTGATTTTATGAACTAGTTGAGTATATTACTTTAGATTATTTTTAAGTTCTATTGATTTCAAACAATGCTTATACTTTGACCTTTGTACAAGTAACAAATGTTGTTTATTTACATAATTATTTTTTTTTCCGTTTTATTTTTATTAGTTTAGAAAAGTATAATTAAATAAAAGGAATAATATTTGTAGTCTGCCATTACAATATAAAAAAAAAACAAAATCAAATACCATTTATGTATCACTAATTTTGCCATAATGAATTGTTGTGTTACTTTTTTTGCGAAAACCTTAAAATATTAAACATTATCTAAATAAGTGAAATTTCATACAATGTTTTACAAAAACTAAATTTAAATTAGGTAAACTTAATTTTAGAACTTGCACTAAGTGTCTTTGATTAGCCAAATTGTGATTTCAATCATTTTGACATAAAAAAAGTTTAAAAAAATTAGATTTAGCAATGAAGTAATTAATTTAATGCAATAATAACATGTATGTACTTTTGATAAGTTAAAACCTAAGTTTTTGATCACTTTATTTAGATAATTTAAAAAAAGTTCAAAGTTTTTTAAGCTTGATAGTGTTTTTAATTGTTTAATATTTTATTAGCCTAAAAGTTAAAAAAATAACAAAAATAACATTAGTACACGCTGTATGAGCTTAGTGAGTTTTTAAAAGCTTTTATTAATACTATTTCCCTTTTTTTATACTAAAACTTTTAATTTTTTCTCAACATTGCAATAATATCTTTTTTAAAACTCTTTAATTTATTTTCTTCATTAAAGTTGTGTTTATTTATAGTTACAGCTTATTATTATAAGAGATTATTTCCAGATGGTAAAATTTCAAGCATACAAGAAAACGTATAAAGGTTAAAGTCACAAAACAATGTAGTGCTATTGTAATCAGTAATATTTTTACAAAAAAAAAAAAAGACAGTAATAAAATTTAACGAAAAAAAATGTAGTATATTATGTTGATAAATAATAATCAAACAACCTTTGTATTGCAAAGCATTTTTTTTTACTTGCTATAACACAACAAACTCATTTAACACAACATGCGACATTCAATTTTGTAATAAATAGTTGCTCATAACAATTTGTCTACATTATTTTATTAATTTTAAGTCAAGTAGCTGTTTTTATGGTTGTCTATAAAAAATGAATATACAAAAATGAATTAACGTATACTGTTTTAATAGTTACAGAATAGTATTGTTTGCGAAAATTTTGTATACATATATTTTAAGCAGTACATAAAGTTTAGGATATTCTTTACAAGTAAGTTAATAAACCTATCATAAAGTTATAAATAAGAAAATAAAAACTATATGGTAGTTGAATTTGATACGAAAAATTAAAGTAGTATGTACGTTTTTAACAACTCTATACGTATATGGCTCAAAAGCAGTTAATTATTTAGAAAAGCAATACTTATTAATTTATTCCTTGTTGCATGCTTAAGTTTTTATATTTGTTTTTTAAACTCAAAATTTTGATAAAAAAACTAGCAAGTTATTCAAAAATATTTTCTTCATTTAAATCTGATTTTGAAGAGGTCCGAAAACAATGAGATATTCTGGAGTCATTCCGTTGGTGGATACGTAATTGGGTTCTCTGTAGTTACTATTGTTAGACAACAAATTTCCTGAAAAGTTTTGAAAAGATCGAAAATTGGGATCTTTGACGTTCCCAGTACTACCCTTAACAAGACTGCCATCTATTTTCCTTTTTTTGTTTTGTTTTTCAACTTCTACCTTTTCATTTATTTTTCTTATTGAAGAGACAAACACAAAGGAATATTGGTTCACAGA
The DNA here is from genome assembly GCF_965202585.1 of Thalia democratica. Lineage (NCBI taxonomy): Eukaryota > Metazoa > Chordata > Thaliacea > Salpida > Salpidae > Thalia > Thalia democratica. Next base: position 76,439,845 of record NC_139165.1, read on the forward strand.
ATTGTCATGGCTGCAATAATTCAGTCCTTTAAAAAATTCTTGAGTAATGTTAGTAGTTGCATGCAAAGAACATTTTGATTTGTTAAAAGAGTTGCAACAAATAGTGGGGCATCCAATTTTTCTACAAAGTTTCAGCGTTAAACACTTTTGTTCTGAATATCCAAACTGAAGAACTTTCTTTGCTATTGTGGTATCTACACCGTTGAGATAAGCCAGTTTTTTATGTTTTTTAACACTTTTTACGTTTTCACGACTTTCTATTTTAAAAATGTAACAGATTTTTGAACCTAGCTCATTCTTGGCACCAACAAACGTGTTGAAAACAAACTGATATTCTTCGTCATTTTTATTTAACCTCTGTGTTCTGTACATATTCTCTTTTGTCTTTTCTGGTTCGTAAAGCCAGTCTCTTTTTAATTTTAGTTGCCGCATGGTTTTTAAAATTCGAAGCTGATATTTTAAAATAATCTGGCTCAATTCAACTCGAAGAACGTTATTTGCTAGTACGTTCAACCTTTCTTTAACCATTTCCAGAGTGCAGCCTTCAAAAATAAATGGATTGTTTTGTTTTGATAATTCGGTTAACAATTTTTCGAGTTTGTCTTTTGTTCCATTAAAATTACCAGAATTACAATATATGTATTTAAATCTGGTTAAATAGTAGTTAATTAACCAGTCTAAACCTATATTTTCTTCAAATTCTATCAAATAAGCAGGAGTTACTAAACCGTGGTGTGCCAAAACAACTTTACCTTCTTTATCACAAAATATACTGTTTTCAACTTCATTACATTCGCTCTCACTTTTATTTTGTTGACAACCTTTTTTAGTTTTTGAGTTGTGACCTAAACTATCTTTTAAAGCAGATAAATTTGTAAGGTTTATGGTTACAAATTTTGGAATTTTAAACTCTTGCAAAGTGGGTTCAGCTTTCGTGTACTCTTCGAATGTCATTATTTTTTCAAGGTTCGACGTTTCGATCCGCTTCACTCGGTTAACAAACAAATACTTCAGCTTCTTAACCACATCACCATCTCTTCCGCAACAGCCGGCGTAATCAAGCGCCACTCTGTAGTTGTCCGTGAGGTACAACCCTGGGCCGTAGCAGCCACTAACTGAAGGTTTGAACCCGTGTTCCAATATTCCCATAACATTTTTTGCTTTTGTGCCATGCAGCAAAAGCTGTTTGGACATTGTTTCGTTTACTTCTGAAACAGTTGGCACAACTTTGAATAACGTAAAGTTTTTATAATCATGACTGCAGTTGTTTACAGAACCTTTGTGATTTAAGTGCAGCGACTTTTGCAACAACTTATAAACTTCATCGTTTTTAGTCAACATTTCAAGTTTGTACTTGAGGTCGTCGGAAAAAGGGATTTTGAATTTCGATGTGTCGTAGAAGTTGTTTAAGTGATCGACCAAATGCTTTACAAGGTTTTTAAAACTTTCGCTACACTCGATCAACTGTTTCGCCGTCTTTTTTACTTGTTGTTCGTTTAAGTTGAGCATAAAGGATTTACATGACACATCAGCATATTTACACTTTTTAATTTTGTTTTCGAACGTTTTATCACTTTCAAAGTTTTCTACGATGGTCTCCATGCTCAACTACCAGTAAAGGATAGTAAGTTTATTAATAAAGTATTAGCAATGATTTTATCTATTTGTTTTTAAACAGCTTCACTAGGAAAAAAGTAAATCGTTAATCAACAAATTTAAAGCTTCAAAAGTTTGATAAAAGTTTGTTTTTTACAAGTGTTACTAGCTAACAAGAATAACTGTTAAACCTTATGTTATAATTTAATAGTTTAATTACTACTGAAACTTTTTTTTAAACAAAACCAATTTATATAATTATTAAATATGTAAAAAAATTATACAGCGTTTAGTTGTACCTCTCTACTTAAATAAGCACTATAATTTATAATCATAGAAACAAACAGTTTAAGCATCTCCAAAGTAGTTTGCGTTTAACTAATCTATCGTTTCATTAAGGAAGTTATTTATTCAGTTTTTGTAACAATACCTTATGACCACTAATTAGTTGTTGTTTGTACTCAGTACAAGTATTTGTTATTAATGTAAATGTTTTCGCTGCTGTACAATCAATAACAAACCAACATTTTTTAATGGAGAAATTTTGACAATAAACATGTTTTAAGCGTTTTTCTATTATTTCTATTTCATAAGTATGGTAAGTATCAGACATGTTAAAAAGCTCTGCTTTGTTTACTCAAGCGTGAAATTACTAACTTAAAACAAACCAAAAATAAAACACTTCATTGCTGAATTACCATAGTAACTTTTAGCATTTTAACATCTCTGGTAAGTATGTATATAAAATCTTAAAGTACGGTATGTAGCTTAAAACAAAAACTAAATTTAAAAATATGGATAAAAAACAGCCAAAAGCCCTTTTAAATCTGTTTTAGAATATAATGAAGTTGCATTCATGATTTCGTCTGTTAGATTGTCATAAGTAAATTTAAGAAAAAAAAATATTTCACATGTTTTCATCATTTACATACACAATTTGAAATTTAAAAACATGTTTTTGTTTTGTTAAGTTTCAGTGTAACCTTTAATTACTATATCATTTTTTCTCATAACTAGTTTTAATATAAAAAAGTATATTGTACTTAACATATTCAAACTTTAACAATACACAAGCATAAGAAATAGCTTTATTCTTGAAAAATAAATTAAAAAAAAGTTTTGCTTATTTAGCAGTGCCTAGAAGTTTTTATTTAAAATAGATACCTTTACACCTATTTTACTTTTTGTGGTTGTAAATTTAATTAACACTTATTTAACAACTTATTAAACCATACATATGTTTTATAAAGTAATTGTTTTATTAGTGTTTATCTGTTGTTTTGTTTTTTTTCTATTTATCTCCTTGGACCAAAATTGAAATTTCTTTTGTTACAAAACAAAAGTATAAACTTACTAAATATAAATAGTGTATTAGAATAACACAATTTCAGCACTAATCATAAATACAATGTTTTAATAAGTAAACATGTATCAAACAAACTCCAAAACTATAAAAAATGTAAAAAAAATAATCAGTGACTAAAAACGTTTATCACAACAAGCATTTCTCTCTGGCCAGGACAACTAATTCTGTAATTCTCTATGACGTCACAGAAAGCAACATTCATGTCAACGTCAACATGTCTTCCGGAAAGAGCCACAAACGCTTGAACGCTGTCCTTGTGAGGAACAGTGGTGAATACCTTTAAAAAAAATCTTAATTCATTTACAAAAACATTCTCTAATATAAAAAATCAAGAAATAATCAAAAAAAAACATTTTTTGCTCTATGACTATTTTAACGACCTGTCTGACGTAATAATCGCACAGCTGGGTCAGCGTCCTCCGATCGCCGATGACGTGGTTGTGAACGAATTGGCACCCGGAAGGAGGCTGGTACATCCGGTAGATGGCGTTGTACCAGTGGACCACACAGTTGAAAGACACTTGGAAGGGATCCATTTAAAACTAAAGACTGTGAAACAAAAGGTATGTACTATCCTGTTTTCTAATAACGCTTGTCTATACTAACAAGTAAGAAAACAAAAACAAAATTATGCAAATAGGTTTATTTGGTTTAACACATACAAAAAATAAGGAAAACTGATAATTAAGGAATTATACATGAGAAACTGTTAGAACAAGTACTTTATTTACAAAAATAGTTACTACATTACAAGAGCAAATACTAACAATGAAAGTTTGCGAGGTAATAAATGTAAAATTGTACTTAAATAGTTGTAGAAATTGCTTCTTAAATCTATAAAGCAGTTAAAAACATACTTAAAGTTCATAATAGCTAAATATAATTTTTCTTTAACTAAAATTAAAACCAGTTAGAAAGCAAAGAATCTAAGTTTAAAACTAATTAGTAGTTACTTTTTGATTACTTAAACATATTTTTGAAAAACATATTTTTGAAAAAAACTAAACACTTACTAAAAACTTGAATTTTAAAGAATTTAATAATATATTCAACTTAGAACTAGATCTGTTTGTTTTCAAAGCAGTTTATCTATTCTAAATTACCGTTCTAATAACTTTAAAGACAAAGTTCTTAAGACTCGTATAAGTTTTAAAAAATATATTTATATTAAAAAGGTAACTTGATTTATACTTATAAACTGTCCTATTTAATTTAAAAAAATTTGTTATCAATCTGTTTAAACTTTAACTCATCGTTCACCAAATAAAAATACTTTCTTGTACTATTTAAAAACAAAAACCTCAAAAACAATTTTTTTTTGAAATTTTTATTAATAATTTTATTAATTCATTGTTTTTTCGACTATATTTTAGCAAAAATTATATTTTAGATTTTAAAACCAAAATATTCCAAACTTTTCTTAAATTTGAGTAGCAACTAGTGTTCAGTCTAGTGTTCTATTTTATACTTTTAAACAAATTAGTTTCCTTTATTCAAGTCATACTGTTTAGCTGCTTTTTTCTAAACTAATATTTTTTCAAAATGATTAAACCATAAAAACTGGTAATAAATGAAGTTAAATTTTTGAAACATAAATTTAAATGAAGTACTTAAATTTTAATTCAGTTTTTAATTTTTTTATTGAGTTCATAAATTAATTGTTCTTGAATTAATTAATTGTTTTATTGAGTTTAAGTCTTATTATAAGTTAAAAAAAACAATCTATATGTCTTTGTTTGTTTTTACAACGTTGAAACGATCAGTTATTTTTTTCAAACCTATGTTTGCTTTATTAATGTAACACCTACTTATTTATACAAAAGTAAAAATATATACTCTTTGATAAATTAAACTAATTAAACACTTACTTGAAAAAAACAAAGTAAATAGGTTATAAAACTAAACATACTTAAAAAATCAATTTTAATGATAACGTAATATTACTTTTAACAATTAAGTTTGTGATTGCTTCGTTTACAATATAATTTTTTAAGTAATCTATTAAGTAGTCTGCACAAAAAACTATGAAAAAAGTGTACAGAACAAATTTGCACAAAAAAAAAAACAACAACTATTAGTTAGAATTAATCTAAAAACATACTGAGGTTTAGTTTACTGAAAGCACTTAAATTCTGTTTCTAAATACATTTATTTAAAAGTTATATAACTAATTTAACAGAAATATCAACTAAAGTTTTAATTGCATATGAAAGATAAACTACTGCTAAAAATAATACTTAAATTGATTGCTTAAACCTTAAACTGTAAAGATAAGCCTTTTTATTTTTATAAAATATACCTTAAACAACTTAATATGTTTTTGTTTTTACAACCTTGCTGATGAAAGATTGAATAGGATAGTAATTTATTTTAGAAATTATTTTATATAACTACGCAAAACAAAAACAATGTAAATATAAAATACAAAAATAAAATCGTAACAAAACAAAAATAAACTAATTAGAGATAGCCGTATGTTATATTTTCCGTAGAAAAAGTTTAATAACACTTTTTGTTTTTTAATCTTGCAACAACACACAAAATACTGCATTTTTTTATTTAAAGTTTTCTGCTTTCAATTATATTAAAGAAAAGTGAGTAATAGTTTTTTTACTAAAGCTATTTAAAACAGCTTTGTTGAAAAATTTAAGACTAAAAAATGAGCTCATTAAACAGTTAGCTACAATTAAAAAACATTTATTTAAAATTACTATTTATTTTAATAATTGTTTAAATTTAATCTTTTAATCAATGTTAACATGCATTAGTGATTTAATTGTATACAATGTTATTACTTTGTTTTTAACCACTTAAAACTACTTTTAAAATATACTAAAACATATGTCGATATTTTATTGTTTATCATTACTTTTTTGCTTCAATGTAAAGTAACAAAAATTTGTGTTCTTTTTTTCCAAGAGTAGTAAGTAAAACAATATAACAATAATAAGAATGGAGCTTATTTTACAAAGTTTACCTTAATTTAATTAAAAACTAAAAACATATATTGTACTATTAAAAACTTTAGGTCAAGATACAAATGTTTTATTGTTATTTTAAAACTTACAGTTTTTTCTTTCTAAAATTAAAACTTGACATTAATTGAAAAAAGATATATAGTTTACCATTTCTTAAAAGTAAAAAGAGTAGAAAAAGAAACAACATGTGTCTACAGTAAATTTGATTGAGAAAAAGCTAAAACTGAAATGAAATATCTACTTTAAAGTAAGTTTTACGTTAAAATTAAACAAAGTTAGTTGTCTATAATTTAAACTGGTAAATTCTTATCTGTTTTGATTATAAGTTTCGAGTTTGTTTCTTAAAACTTTAAAACCTAAAGATAAAGTTTTAATTCTTAGAAGATGGGATATCGTAGTGGTTGTAGTTTTTTAAGTAAAAAAGGTGTTTAATAAAATTCAAACAATCAAAAATGGACATAACTTTTTAAAGAATAACAAAAAGCGTTAACCATTGATATTTGTATTCATCTTTAGTTATTTAGGATACTAACTGGCTTAAAATTTTGAAATAAGCAACAAAAAAGCTCTCATTAAGTTAATAAAAAATGTGAGTTTTAAACATTTATCTGTTTAAATTGTCTATATACTTTACTGAAAATGATTGGGTGTACATATGTTTCTGTTGGATAAATTACTTACTTTACTACTACATATCATAAATTAGTGTAAACACGTATTTTTGATAAGTTTTTTAATCAAAGTTTAGCTAATATAAAATAAAAACCACAATGAGAAAACAGAAAACTTTGTAAAGTAAATCAAGAGGAAATGAGATTTAGTTATTCAAACAAGCATATTTCAATTACAAACAGCTCTATAATTATCATTTTACTAACACGGAGTAAGAGTTAGGTTGTAGTACTTTACTATTTTCAAAAACTAGTGTGTTTTAATAGTCTTTTAACGGATAAGTTTAAAAAAATTTCCACTGATTTTACAGTAAAAGTTTTACAAGACAGAGAGAGCTGAAAGAATAAGTATGCAACAAAAAAGAAGTGTCTTGTGATTTAATCTAACGTGCTAAAATCATTTTCTTAAAATATGACGAAAGAGAGTCAAAATATGTATGTTTTAAGGACACTGAAAAAAGTTTTTGGTTAACTGATGAATATATAGTACACGCTTCTAAGTTTTGTCAAGTTTTTTATTTAGTCATATTTTGTGAAATATTTCAATGTAAATTTCAAATGTCTTACACATAAGTTATTGTAAATTAATCAAATTTGTTACAGCAGTTAATTGAGAGTTTTTATTAGAAGTCAGTTGAAGATTCAAAAGGCAAAATACAAAGTTTGAATAATTTTCTTTACTTAATAAGTTTAGCAGTTGAAAAGAAATCAGATAAACTACAATTTGTTTAAGTACATTAGCGTAAGGGAACTGCGTCTTTATACTAATAAAATCTTAACTTAATGCTCGTTTATTTAATTTTACTGCTGAACGTACTTAAACATTTAAAAGAATTAGTAGTCAGAATGATTTATTTTTACTTTAATGAAACTTAACTTTAAAGTTTTTAGTACTTCTTTTAGCATTTAAATACAATTTTACATACATGATAAATAGAAAAACTACAACTATTTTTTGAAATCTAAGTTCATGATCGTTTTGTTTTATAGTTTCGTCTAATAATATTACATTAAGTTGAGTATATACTTACAAATACTTTGCATCATCACCTTGTTAACACAAATTGACATAACAATTTTTGAAGAAGTTTGTACTATAATGACAACAGAAAATGCTGTTAAAATACAAAAGGGTGAACTTCTTTGTTTGTCTTAAAAAGAGCTTTATAGTTTCATTTCAAAAGGCTAGCCCTATATCTAGATGTTTTCTAAAGCTTTTATTAAGTAAAAGAAATCAACATTACATTGAAAAAATAAAAAGTATTTGAAAAATTTAAGCTTAATCCTAGTTTCAAACTAGTTATTTGCTACCTATGTTTGTATTCTCTGCTTAATTTTAAATTATATTTTTTTGGTATTTTTTGAATGTTGCTAGCAGTGGCGTCGCGTGGTATTTTTTTTAGGTGGTGCAGAATTTAAAAAAATATGTTTTTTTAATAAAAATATGTTTTTACTGTCAAGTTTGAAAACAACTGAACTTTTGCTACACCTGAAGATAAGCTTTGCTTTTAAGGGCATAGGGGGGATGAAACAATTTGATCTTATTTTATGTAGTTTTTACTAAGCTACAAGATGCTTTTTACAGATTTTAAAAATTCAGTATATGTTTTAAGATATAGCCGGTCAAAGTCAAAGGCAACAAAAGGTTCATAATGGGAGGCACAAACTAAAACAGTGTTTAAAAAAATGTTTTACCCCCCCCCCCCCCTTTATGCCCTTAACATCTACTTTAGAATTATTTTACTAAAATTACTTTATACAGTTTTAATTTAACTACAAGTCATCTTTTATCAATATAAAAAATTCTTAAAATTTTTCAGATATGGTAATTCACAGTCAGAGGTACAAATGAATCCTTATTTTATAATATAAACTCAAACAACAAATAAATCTAATCACTAAAATCATATCTTTTTTTTATAAGTTGGCCTCAAAATCTTTAGATGTTTCTTTTATAAAACAAAAAAAAATTGCTAAATTAGATATTTTAAACAGCAAGAAAAAAAAAGTTATAACAAAAGTTTTTTTTTTTGTATATATAAAAATATATAATGATACTTAGAAATTAAACTTCTCTTCAACAAAAGTATAAAGTTTAAAAAAAATTAGGATGAAAAAGTTTAATTAAAAATCGTTTTAAAAATGATGGAGAATATAGGTTTTCAGTAAAATTGTATTTTTTGCTGTTTTGGTTTGCTCCTTGTATAATAAACCATTGTACTCTCTGGCTTTGACTGGTTGTAACTAAAAGTTTAATTGGAAATTTCAAGTTTATTAAAGAGTAACTATTAGCTTTCTGAAAAAGTTAAAACAAGAACAACATGTAAAAAAGTGCCTATACAACCTCCCCCCTTACTCCTCACTAATTTGCACATTTTTTTTTACAAACATTAACATTTTTATTAACTTTTTTTCTAATTTTAATGTTTTTTGTTGAAGGTTTAAAATTCAATAGTTTTTTAAGGGTATCTTTTCTTTATTTAATATTTATTTGTTTTTCATTTTGATGACAGTATTTTTCTCAGGAGCTCAACTTTTTTAAGTTTAGTTGTGAGGCTATTGAACTTTTCAAGAATTTTAAAGATAATTTATAAATTTGTAACCATTATAGAAGTAAAAGTTTGGTTAGTTAGTTTTCATGTGGCCATAGGGGTAAAACACTTATTTTTTAATTTTAAATAATCTTGTTATTTTCAGAGTAAAAATTAAAACTGCTTTAGTCAGCCTGAATATTTTTATAATTTGGTCTGTTTTAATTTATCTTGGGTCATCTTGAGTTTTTAACATTTCTAAGTTATCCTGATTATGAGGCAAGGCAACCATGTTTCAACAATTTTATCTAAAATTTTTGCTTTGTTTATGAAAAAATTAAACTAAAAGTTATATAAAGTAGAGGTAGACTAAATTTTCCTAAAATGTTAAACTACTCTAAGTAATCAAAGTTTCTAAATTAAGGCTATTTACTTTATTTAAATATGTTATTGTTTCAATAATACTATTTTTTATTTAATATAAATCTAAAATATTTTTCTGTAAGAGTGAACTAGAAGTGTATAATAAACTTCTTAATTCTTTTTTTCAGAACTTGAATTTTATTATTTATTTTATTAACTTTATGATAACAATAATCAGTTATAGTTAAGTTTATGTATGCAGATTAAAATAAAAAATCAAATTTTTAAGACTTTGGTGATTTAGAGTTTTTATCTTTTTTTTCAAAATATGCAATTTATGACAAATCTTTTAATAGAAGTGATCTGTTAAATTTAAAAAATCATGTGGGTACATAAACTCAAGTTTAATCCTTTGCAGTAGCTTGCTTTGTTTTTATTTTATGTTTACAATAGTTTGTAGATGATACTTAAGCAAGTCCTGTTTTAGGGAATTTTCAACTTAGCTTACTTACCGCAAGATATTGATTTTGCGGTAATTCTTGAAGAAATTTTGCTTTTTTGAGCTCATTTGCGGCAGTCAGCTAAGAGTTTGCGGCAGTGAAGTGGGCAAAATGGTCGTTTTCAAAATTGAAGTTTTAAAAGAGATTTCGTTCAAAAAAATAACGAAAACGTTATAGATACTTAATTTTTTTCTTAGAAAATTTCAAGGTGGTGCAGTTGCGGCAGTGCAACACCCCACGCGACGCCCCTGGTTGCTAGGAATACTCAGTTTTTACTTAAAAAAAGAAACTATACTCTTGGTTTCGAAATTTAAAATAAATACGTAGTACTTTTTCAGACCTGTTCGTCTTTTTTTTTTATTTATATCACTTTTTTAGTTGTGTATAAATAGATAACTACATCAACAATAATATTTTCTCAGAGAATCTTATAATAAAAAAATTGTTTTTATTTAAAGTATACTAGTTTTGGAATTTTCAAATGATATCCAGTATCTAAAAGAATAAATTTATAAAAAAATGTAGAAGTGTGTGTAGAACAAAGTTTCATAAGGAAAAACAACAACTATTAGTTTAAGTAATATAAAAACATATAGATCGTTAGTATACAAAAAGTACTTGCACTGATTTTAAGCTTTTCAAACGTAACAAGTGTAAACAAGAACCAATTTGATTTAGAAACAAATTTGATTGAGATAGGGTTAAGACTGAATAATATTAAATACTTAAATCAAATTTTACATTAAATCTTAACAAAGTTAGTTGTTCAAAGTTTAAATTGGTATAATTATAACTGTTTTGATTAAATTATTTGGATTAAAAAAATAATTTCATAATAATAAAAAGTTTTTATCATTTAATATGTAGTCATAGTTGCTAAAAGTTGAAAGCCAAAAATAAAAGGCTTTAATTTTTAGAATATGTAGTAACGTATAATGTTTGCAAGTTAAGAATTAAAAAAAGTTTATCATAAGAAACTAAATTGTAAAGAATGAATGTTCCTAAAAGTTCACAAACAGTCATAACCATTGTTAATTGTTCATCTTTTGTTTTTTAGGTTATCAAAAGTCTTAAAAATCTCAACATTAACAAGTAAAATGTCATAATTAAGTTAAAAAAGCTTGCGTATTTATTGAATGTTGCGTGTTTAAGTTATCTAAATCACTTACTTGAGAATTATTATAGTAGTGTATACATTATTTTTGATACTATATATATTTTTTATACTTTGTACTCAAATTATTGCTAAACTATATAATATGCTATAAGATATAGTTTGTTTATAAAGAAAAAATCATATAAATCTTGTTTTTAAAAATCAAGTATAAAACTACTATGAAATTAAGTAAATAAATAGTTGTAGACTTAGGCATTTATGTGAATTATAATTGCTTACTAATAGTTTTATTTTTAAAAGTTACTGACCTGGACAAGTCGTTAAACGATATCTAATTGGTGTGCGACTTGATAACCAAAATATTTTTTTTCATACCATGTCCGAGGACTAAACATTTTGAACGCTTTTTTTATCGTTTAATAAAAAATTATAATAATAATAATAATTACAATTATAATAACAATAATGATAATAGTTGTACACGTAAGACTAATGCAGTAGAACAATACTACTGTTAAATTTTTTTGTTATTGGAACATAAGTGACTAGTATATTACAATAAGTTATAAAAGACACACACTTTCAAAAACACTAAATATATTTCGATCAATTCTCTTCAGTAGAGTACAATGATAACAAATGATAAGATTTTACACACTTATATAACAACCAAGTAATCAAGTAATTAAAAGATTAATAAAAGACAAAAGCAATTATTAAAAGTTAAAACCAAATAAGTCCATTTTCGTTATAATTGATTTACAGTAAAACTAAACATAAATAAAATGGAAACAATTCTTATAAAGTGTTATGAAAATAAAGAAACAGTATAGTCAAAATCTTTTTGCTTACATAAAACAGGTTTCCTTAACAAAATACAAATGGCTTCTAATTTATTCAAATCAAAAACATTGCTACAAATTTTAGTAATTTCAAATCCATCTATATTATAATTGTTTGCACAAGTTGGATTACTAACTAAATGTTCTGAAAAAGATGAACGTTTAGATGCGTTTAAAACCTTAACCGGTATATCATCTTTCTTATCTGACAGGCAAAAATTCTCTACACATTTTGGTATGTGTTCTTTTTTTCTCTTCCTAAGATGTCTAGTTGTTAATCCAATATAACTTGCTGTACAACAGCAACTGTACTGGTAGATTACCATTCTTTTATTTAAAGTTTTTTGTGTGTTAATGATCTTATAACGGTTTAGTTTTAAAAATTTTCCGATAAAGTTTACTTAAAGTTTTGTGAGATGAAGAGAAAAAAAAAATCACGTGGTTTAAGCTAACGTGCTAATTAATTTTCTCAGAAATATAATGACTGAGAGTTGAAAAATGGTTATTTCAAGTTCACGTGAAAAAAGTTTTTGGTTAATCCTTGGATTGAGTACCTTTTTAGCTCTGGTTGGTTTTGCAGTATCTAATTGGTCAATTAGTTCTTTGAAGTATCAAATTGAAAACGCAAGCTATCTTAAAAATAAGATAAGGTTAATTCAGCAAAGGTGCAAAATCCAAAATTCAATTTATGAAGAGTCTACATCACAATTGAATTCAACAATCAAAAAACAGAAAATATACTTTACAGAAAGTATTTCAAAAGTAAACTCAACAGTCCAGATATTAAAAAGTTAGAGCAACGATTGTAATTATCATAACTTTTAGGAAATACATACATTTTATAACTTGAGTGTTACTTTATTTTATGTTTATCTAAGCTTAACTTTTAGAACAGTGAAAAAATCGATTAAGCTGTTTATAACAACTTAATGATCTATTTATATTTGCATTAAAAAAGTTAGTATTTAATAAGTTGTTTAAAAATTTTAATGAAGATTATTAATTTAAATTTAACTTAGATAATTTTTTTAATATTTCAGGGTTTACTTTTAAATTAATAAACTTGGTGTTTAACAAAACTAAATCTACTCTTTGAAAGTTATGTTATGACTACATTACTTTTATTTCAGAATTAACTTAGTATGAAAAATAAAAATAACACTAGCATTATAAAAAGACTTGACTATTTGTTTACAAATTTTTTATCAGCTTATCACATGACGTATTCAATTTCTAAAGTAAAACGTATCATAGTGACTGCAGAAAACATTGTAAAAATTCAGAGAATGATCTTCTCTATTTGACATACGAAATGTTTTTAGGTATTCATTTAAAAAAGTCAGTTTTACACTTAACTTGTAAAATCGTTAGATGTTTTTCTGATAAAAAAATAGTTTAGAAAAATAATATAAATTTAAAGTTTTGTAAATATTCTTTATTTTACGTTTTTATTTAGTTTAAAAGCTGCTTGCTATAATAATTAATCATTATATTTTAAATTTTGTATGTTTTCAACTTAAATTAAAAACATTGTGTTTACTCTTAAAATAAGCTGTTTAAATTTTCAGCAAAGTCAAACAATTGGTACCAGAAATAAAAATAAGTACTGATTACTTTATTGGAGCTGTTGGTGTTCACTCTGATCCGAATGTTATTACTTATCAACTTATCGATGGAACGTTAATTAAAAATCAGTATGCAAACAATAAGTATTTTGTCAGGGGGTCTTATGACAAAAAGTTTAAAATTTGTGTACGTTTACGCGTAGAGAATCATGATAGAGAAAACTTCAATATATACCTGAAACTTGAAAACTGCTGGTCAAAAAACTATTGTCTTTGTGAGAAATTCTAAATGTTTTTTTATTCTATCTAGAACTACACACTTTATTAATGGTTTCCAGAAAGATTTTGAACAGTAGTTATAAGTTTAAAATACTTAAAAATTTTAACTATTATTTGAATTGAAGCTTTTTATATTTTTGTTTTTTGTTGTTCAGTTTTAGACAACTAAATTTTAAAAATTATATTTTCATAATTTTTTTTTTTCATTGTCTTACATATTTTGCATATATTTAGTTTAAAAAAACTTTAAAGGTCAATTACTATCTAATATAGCATTTTAATTTAGTTTTGTTATAAATAACAAATTAATTTTATAGTTTGACTTTTCAACCTGATAATATTATAAAACTTTTTTTATTTAAACATTATTATTTTATCAAAACTATTAATGTTTACTAAATTATTTATGCAACAGTCTTTTTTACGGCTATAAATTTAGTTATTTTAAGAGTTTTGGAAATACATTACAATTTAAGTTCGAATAATAAAAGTTATTAAGAAAATCATATCTCAAAACGTAATATATCTTTAAAACTATACCTATGTAGGTCTTATTGATATCTACAAGCCATTCTTCTTTTAAGCAATCATTTTAGTATGTTTCGAAATGCTTAAAATCTACTATATTTGAATACTTATTTCAGCCATATCTCAAAAAAAATTAAGTTTTTTAATTAAATAAAAATAATGCCTTGTAGATATTTATAAAACCTGCATACTGCTTTTTTTTTTCAAATACACAGTTTTTTTCGAGTTGTGGCTCTTTAAACAGTTTTTAAAGAGCCAATTTAATTTGTCCGAGCTTAAGTTGACTGAATTTGAATAGTCGAGCACCAAGTTTTAGGTATAATTTACCTAATAAAAAAAGTTCAACGAGAAAACGTAGTTTGTATGTTTAATTTGACAACTTGATAACTGTTTTTTTTTATAATTAGTCATAACTACAAGAAACTAACTATTTTACTATCCATGTTTTTGTTTTTATGTTTATTAATAGGTTTTAAAAATCGGTAGACATAAAAAAAATGTTTAAACAAAATAATTATAAACTAAGGTGTTTGTAGTCAAAAATTTATAAGTTAAAAAGCTAAGTTGAAATTTGATAAATTTCTGAAATTAAATTAAGTTTACACAAATATAAAAACTTCACAGTAATGAGATTTCGTTGTTATTGAATAAATAGGATGGGTAAGCTGCCAAGTTATGCAAATTTAGTATATATTTTCTTATAAGCGCAAAAAAAAAAAGTATAAATTATTTAAATACTGATTATATAATCTAGTTTAAAAATTAAAATCTTTAACGATGAATTTTATTTAAAGTTTACCACAAGTTTTTTGCTTTAAGCAGTCTGAAGTAAACCAAAGTTTATTCAAAACTTTTTTATTATTATTTAATTTTATAAGCATAGTTTATTTTTTTATATTTAACTGTATAATTTCTAACTACGTACGGGAAAATGGTGTTTTAATTGTAGTTTATTTTGTAAACTCATTTTTAAAAGTAAAAACTGTAAATTAAATTTTCTTGAAAATAAGCCTTTTTGTATAAAATGTTATAACTGTTATAAAATGGCTTAAATACATAATCTTTATAATTAAACTTAGTATTTTAGAAATTTTAAAACTAAATATGCATCGAAAACAAAGTGTTAATAAGCATTGTTTGGTGTTATTTTCTAGTTATGCTATAGGTTTATTATTGCTTGCAAATTTTTAGCAAAGTGTATTTCTAATGAGTAATTAACTTACTTTTTACAAACTTAGAAATTAATTACCGAACTGTAATAAGAATTAAGAAAAGTAATCACTTAAAAAGACTTAGTCGCCCTATTTTAACATTTTTAAAAAATATTAATTTAGACACAAGAGTTTTACGTAAACTCCAACTTTGTATTTGGAGCTTGTTAAAGCAAACTTAAACTAAAAGTAGCCTGCTTGGAGAAAGTTTTCGTTATTTTTTCAAGCTATTAAGAACATCATTGAGCCGTTATTATACTGCTTACGTTTTGATATTTATAACTTTATTTTAATCAATTTACAACAAACTTTTTAAGTGTTTTTATTTTAATGTTTTTATCAATCCTTTCCATTAAAACGTAAAGTCTACTTAAACAAACAAAAAATAAAAGCTGAAGCAAGTAACATGCATGAATTTTAATTCAACATAGTTATAGCATTAAAAACGGATTGTAAAAACAATTTTATTATTTTTTTTGCAAAAATGATTGATAATATATTTAGTTTCAGAATATATTAAATATAAGGGAGTTGAAATGTAAAACTAAAGTGACTACTTTAGGTGCTTATTAATAAACCAAAATACTTTGATGAGCTAAGAATGATTTGGTAGTTGTCGTCACATAAGAATACTTTAGGTAATTAAAATTTTGTTTACTTAATCTACTTCTGATGGTAAACTCATAATCAACATTTAAAGCATAACGCTTGATTAGGTAAAATAAAGGAGGTTAAAATTAAGCAGTATTTTGATTACATCTTTTTTCTTGAAACAAACCTTAAGCTTACGGAAAGATGGCCTAAGTATTACTAAAAATTTTTTGCGTTTATAAATCATTTGGAAATTAAATAAATTATATATTTTATTTCGAACAAGTTACAAAACATTAAAAATGTTTTCAGTTTAGTACAAATGAAACTTAAATCCATAATTGTTTTTTTTTTGTCTACTTGTTTTAGTTTTATGTATCACAAGGTTCTAATTAGCAAAAAAACGTTTTATTACACATAGCAAACAACGAAATAGAACGACACAAAACACAAATTTTAAACTAAAAAAAATAAATGGCTTTAAACTGGCTAAACGGCAGTTTCAAAGCAAAAACTTCTACACACAAAACAAGCATTCAATTGTATGATTGTTTTCAAATTTCAAGTAGCAGTATGCAAGATCTTCTTAGAAACTGAGGAAGGAAGCTCCAAGTTCCTCCTTCTGTTCCTCTGCAAAGGTCTTGGTCAGCTCCATGATGGCTCCCACCGCCATGATCAGGCTCGTTCCGCTACCCCAAGCTCCCATACAATCGGCGAGAAGAGACAAGACTGCCACCAGGAGCCCTCCTAGCGCTGCAGCGTGGGGAATGTACCTAGAGTGAGAATAAAAGTTATCACACTTCACACGAAGACATAAAACTAAATACGTATATCTACTCATGCTTTGAGTTGCTGCAACATCGTTGCAATAACCTTAAACATACATATAAAATAGCTCACCTGTCAAGGTATTTCACGGTGTTCTCCTGCCTGTGTCCCGGGATGCACATTTGTTGCATCCTGAGTTGATGGGCGACCTGCTTTGAGGAGCTCGAGTTCGATCCCAGCATGCTCTGAATAATAAAACATTGTTATTCTAGCACATGATTAGGTATAAGTAAAGTCATATATTTTTTATAATTTATAATTGTCCATTTAAAAAATATTAGCTTGACTTGGCGTAACAATTGATAATTAAAAAAAATATTGAAAGCTTTTGTAACTATCAAAAAAAAAAAAAACTAAAAACACATAGCTTTGAGAAACTGCAACAAACTTTCGAG
This sequence comes from Thalia democratica, assembly GCF_965202585.1. NCBI lineage: Eukaryota > Metazoa > Chordata > Thaliacea > Salpida > Salpidae > Thalia > Thalia democratica. Next base: position 76,457,206 of record NC_139165.1, read on the forward strand.
GCATAAGGTTGACAACAATCCATAACAAACCTTGGCTAACATGACGCAAGCAGCGATGAGAATCATGGAATAAACGAAAAAGTGAAACGGATGTTGCCAGACGTTTCCGCTTCCGGGCGAGCTCATGTAGCTGAAGAGACCCACGAACCTGTCCACGTACTCGGTTAACGAGCCGGAACCGAAGACCATTTTCACCCCTTGGGTCAAAAACCTCGACGCGAGTTGGACGGCGGCGACGCCCTGGAAGTAAGCGAAGATGGGCTGGCTGCCGGAGTACATGAGCTTGATGGGGTAGGAGGCGCGGATGCCTCTGGATCGGGTGGAGGTCAGCGGCAGGTTTATTTTCAAGTTCTGTTGGAAATTTGAGTATGTGATTTTTAAGTAGCCAGCTTAAAGTAGTTAAAGATGCAGGAGTTAAATAGATGTTTTGTAAATGTTTAAAAATCGTGCACTTGAATGAAGCTGCTGGTTAGTAAAAAAATATAAAATAAGGTATGCCATCGGCACAGCCACAATTTTATTATTTTATTAATAAAATAATTTTCAATAAGTCTTATATTACTTCCGACTTAGTTTTGAAAATATACATAAACATATTAGTTTCAAGTTATGTCACATGGTATTTGTAAAGAAGTTTCCTATACAAAAACTACCATTGAAAACTTATTTCTGAAACAAAAAACGTAGTACTTACAGACACGAAAACGGCAATCATCAGAAACGTGACAGTGGAGAAGAGCTGGCAAAGGTTGGTCAAAGGCGCTGGCCTGAACATGACGTTGCGGAACGCGGCCACTTTGTCTTTTTTCAGGAAACCCGAGAACATTTCAATGAGGGCTCCTTGGTATTGTGGACCTGCGACCATTATTTTAGAAATTAATGATCAATAATAAATAGAAATAAAATTATAATTAAATGGAGTGATAATGGAATAATAATATTGTAAAGATTTAAAAACTGCAACAAACCTCTGCCTGTGTTTACCCAATACAATCCCAAAGTTTTGTACATCAAATCAGAGCAAGTCGCGGCAGTGAGAAAGAGGGTGTGTCCGTTTCCAACTCCGTAACCTTGATTTAGCGCGGCTTCCATGGCCATGGATATGAAGCTTCCGGCTACCAGCTTCATAATTAAATTAACATTTTTAGAAAGAGATGTCATATTAACTTCATGATAATGTTAGAGAGGTAAAAAATATTTGTGACATATTTTACAGACCAAAAAAACATTATGAAAAACAACAATAGTAGTTTTGTAAAATAAATTTAATACTTACCTGTACCAACAACAAGACAACAATCCCCCAACTAAAATCAGAGAATACACCGCAACCTCCTAGAAAAACTTCTTTACACGCCAGAAAAACTGTGATTAAGATGGTGAGGAGACTTTGTATGGAGTCAAGTCTTTCTCTGCGAAAAATCAATGGTTTGCATTGAAAATTTATACATTAAAACAAAAAGAGGAAAAAAAAACTAGTCAGTCATAAACTAGTTTGAGTGCAGCATTAGTAGTAAATTGTCCTAAATCTAAAACACGAGAATTATACTACATTTTACAAAACTCACTGCTGCTTCTTGGTGTAATTGACAGTCTTTTTCCCACTGCCCTCAAAATACCGCAAGATCATCATGCACATACTGGCAAATATGGAGGATTGCAGCCCGATGTGCATCAATGTTCCTTTCTGCACTCCCATCAGAACGTTCATCGCACCAAACGGGTCGCCATTGTCGTTGGGGTTGTAACCGTACAACCGCGTCTGTGAGAATTGTTAAGTTTTATTTTTTCGATACTTCAGTAGAAATTTTCTGTTTTCTTAAACATAAATTGAAATAATATATATATATATTTATATACAATGTTTAACTTATTAACCAGTCAGTAATAATAAAGTATGTAGCGAACAAAAAAAATCAGATGAACATACTAGAGATTGAGTTCATGGTTTCCCTTAAAGATCCCATTGGAAAATGTTTTTTTTTGTACTTAATGCAGTCCCTTACTTTATTTACGTTAATTACCCCATTAAACTTTTGTCCCCTTACTAGTTAATTCCTCTTTATAATTATAATGTGCCACAAGGTTTAAATTTTAAAATATTGTAACACATACATTTTATTTAGTTTACAACACTTTTAACTTTGTAAGTTTATATGTAATTTATAACTTAAATTTAAGTAAGTTAAGTATGTCTAACTACATTTATTGAATATTTTTATCTAAAACTTATAAGTTAATTTGGCATACTAAAAGTAGTTTATTTTATAATTAGAACTTTAGAAATAATATTGTTAACTTAAAAAACTAGTTTTAAGTGAAAAAATACCCTTTTTTATCAATCAAGCTTATACTACTTATATATAAAGAAAATACTAAAACTAAATGCACAACTTACATTTTGGAAGGTCATATACAAAACCACAAATAAAAATGACCATAGACACCTCTGTTTAAATTTAACCTGTTTGAAAAATCAAATTTAGAAACATTTATTACAGAAACTTTATTATTTTTGCTAGTTAAAAAACTTAAAAACATAAAATAAAATATTAGATGTTTACTTTTAAAACACTCAATAGTTAAAATATTTGAAGAAAACAATATTTGTATAAAAAAAAAATTAAAGATATTGCTTTCAGGTTTATTAATAACTACTAAACAAATAAGTACCTAAATAAAGTCCTAAGGGAGGTTTTATTTTATTTTACTACTAAATTATTTTTAAAGATAAAAGAAAATGCTTTAAAGATCTAAGGTAAAAAATTTGCATCTGTAGATATTTGATTTCAAAAATAATTACTTCTGAATTCTTAATTAGAAAGTTTTACTTAATTGTATTTTGAAAAACACAATTTTAATAATTTACCAATCTCCGAAGAGTTTGTATAATAGAACTGGATTCTAAACACACTGAAAAAGTTTAAACCAAAAATTTAAGCAGAAATTAAACTTTAATAAATTAATTTAAGCTAACATTTTTTAAAAGTTATGTTATATTTTTGTACAAATACCTTGACCCCTCATGATCATGATAAAATTACTAATAAAACAAAAGACATATTTTTTAATTGAACAATCTAAAATCCTAATTCCTGAGTACTAAATTATTTAAAATAACTTTACTGTAGTTAAATTAAAATACTTATTACATGTTTAGTTTACTTCTGGTACAAAATAGATTAAAAAAAACTAACTTTTCTTGGTGATATTTCAATTTTGGGTATTAGTTTACAAACTGGCTCAACCCATTCATAAATTGAGTCTGGAAACATTATTACTGAATTATTATCAGATAAACAAAAACATAGAAAGCTTAAAAATCTTATAGTTTTTTATTGTTGTAATGAGTTTAATATTGAATATTTTTTTGGGTTAGTTTAGTTTCATTATGAAGAAAAAACTTTATGTAACTTTTAGTAAGTAATTATAAGATATGTAATTAATTATAAATAACTACTGGTTAAATTACTTTTAAAAATGTGCAATGAAACTAAATTCTAACCTGTATTTGTCTTATCTTCAGCCTTTATTTTACTTTCCTTCATTTTACTTAAAGTTTATTTTTTAGTATTTTATAACTTCTTTATAGTCTGAAAAAAATTACTTGAATAGGTGTTTAAGTTTATTATTCTGCTATAAATTATTTAGTTTTTGTATCTAACTGTTTCTCTATTACATATACAGGGTTGCCAAAAAACCTGGAATATGTCAACTCATGCAAAACTGAGTATGGAAAAATTTGAATTTAAACAATTTCTATATGTAATATAATCAAATTTTGTTTTGATAAATAAATCTATCATACTGATATATTTTTTTATTAATGTTAAAAACACCTGAAAGTAAGTTTAAGTGACTTAAATTAGGTTTTATACTAAAAATGGAGCAAAAACTTTAGTATAAAAAACCTGGAAGGAATTCCAAAAACCTGGAAAAACCTTTTCAAATTAAATTACAACTTTTCTTATATTAATTCAAGTGTTAAATAACATGTTATAAATCACCTCTGAAGCATATGTCAAGCTTCAAAAATAGTCTGAGTTTATAAAAGAATGTAAAAGTGAGTAAAAAGTAAATAAAACAACAAAAATATTAATATCAATTATTTTATCAGTTAAAAAAAAAACAGTTTTTAAAACTAGTACTACTGTTCACTAAACTCATCTTAATTTGAATCTTCAGACATTTTTGGATCTATTTTCAATTAAAAATTATTTTTAAGGTAAGAAACTGTGTTAAGTAGTATAAAAACATTGAAGAGAAACTGTGAAGCTACTTTAAATGTGTTCTATAGTACAAAAAAAAAAGATATTGACAAAATTTTTTATGTTTATGAAAGTTTTTTGAGTCAAATCATAGTTTTACTACTAAACATGTTAAAATAGATAAAATTCCAAAAATAGGTTTTTTGTACAAGTTTCCAGGTTGTTTTTACCTAAAATGTCAAGTTCCAGGTTATTCCAGGTTTCAAGGTAAAGTGGCAACTTTGAAGATAGGAACTATAAAAAAATACAAGTAAAAATTTTACATATTAAGTTCTGAAGGAATTTTAAAAATCTTGAAAAAACTTTTTTTAAACTTTTTCAAATTTAATTACAATTTTTCTTATAATTATTCAAGTATTGAATAAAATCTTATGAAACATCCTCAAAAATAGCCTGAATTTATAAAAGAATGTAAAATTGAGTAAAAAGTAATTAAAACAACAAAAAAATTAATATCCATTACATTAATAAAAAAACAGTTTTCAAAACTAGTACTACTCTCACTAAACTCATCTTAAAATTGTTACACATTCATAACATTTAAGTTAAAGAGGAAAACTTTTTCAGAATCTTAAACTTTACTTGATTTTACAAAACTTTTTCTTTTTCATAAATTATTAGCTGTTACCCCTAGCCTTGTTGGATAGAAATGAATTTACTTAATATGATCTGAATAATAACTATTTAATAAATTCCATAACTAATACTTTCAACACAACAATTTCTATAGGAACTTTTAAAAGACCAAATTTGTTGTAAAAATTTAAGCTGTACATCAAACTTCAGAACTATAAAACAATACAAGAAATATTTGACAAATTAAACCTGGAAGGAATTCAAAAAACCTAGTATACCTTTTTTAAAACCTAATTTATGTTTATTAAAATTTTTCTTATAATCATTTAAGCATTAAATAACATCTCATAAAACACCCTCAAAACAGCCTGAGTCTATAAAAGACTATAAAAATGAATAAAAAGAAATTAAAGCAACACAAAAAAAGATAATATCAGTTATATTAACAAAAAAAGTTTTTAAAACAAGTACTTACTGTTCACTAGACTCATCTTAAAATTTTTCCACATTCACAAAATTTAAGTTAAAGAGAAAAACTTTTTAAAAATGTTAAATTTTACTTGATTTTTACAAAACCTTCTTTTAAAAAAAATCTTAGCTGTTACCCCTAGCCTTGTTAGATATAAATGAATTTATTGGATACGTTTTGCTTAATAAATTTTTTATTTATTAGTACTAGTATTTTCAACAGGATAATTTTATAGTAATTTTTTAAAAACCAAATTTGTTGTCTAAAAGTTAAGCTGCATATCAAACTTACAGGGTTGCCAGTGGTTTTTTCAAAAACTTTTCCAGGTTTTCCAAATTTCTTTCAGGTTTTTAAAAGTACACATTTTTGGATCTATTTTCAGTTTAACATTATTTTTAAGGTAAGAAACTGTGTTAAGTAGTATAAAAACATTGAAAAGATACTGTGAAGCTACTTTAAATATGTTTTATAATATAAAAAAAAAATTTGATATTGACAAATTTTTTATCTTTATGATAGATTTTTTGAGTCAAATCAAAATTTTACTACTAAACATGTTAAAATAGTTATAACTTCAGGTTTTTTGTTCAAATTTCCAGGTTGTTTTTTGCCTAAAATGTCTAGTTCCAGGTTATTCCTGGTTTCAAGGTAAAGTGGCAACCCTGAACTTAGGAACTATAAAAAAATACAAGTAAAAATTTGTCAAATTAAGTTGTGAAGGAATTTAAAAAATCTCGAAAAAACTTTCTTACAACCTTTTCAAGTTTACTTACAATTTTTCTTTTAATCATTTAAGTATAGAATAAAATCTTGTGAATCACCCTTCAAAATAGTCTGAGTTTGTAAAAGAATGTAAAAAAGAGTAAACAGTAATTAAAATAACAAAAAAATTTATATCTATTATATTAATAAAAAAAACAGGTTTTAAAATTAGTACTACTGTTCACTAAACTCATCTTAAAATTCTTACATATTCATAACATTTAAGTTAAAGAGGACATTTTTTGAAAATGTTAAACATTACTTGATCTCAACAAAACCTTTTTTTTCATAACTTTTTTTTTAATTCTTAGCTGTTATCTCTAGCCTTGTTAGATAGAAATGAATTTATTGAATACGTTCTGCTTAATAACTATTTCATTTATAATTACTAGTATTGTCAACAGTACAATTTCTATAGGAACTTATAAAGACCAAATTTGTTGTCTGAAAGTTTATCTGTATATCAAACTTAAGAACTATAAAACAATACAAGTGAAAATTTGACAAATTACAAGTTTGAAGAGTGGAGTTGTTGTTTTTAATGTTAACAACATTTGTAAGTTGAAAATACTTGTATGAGTACGACTAAAATATTAAACTATAAGTTTTAAAGTCTGTTCAAAGAGATTTCAAAACTCAAAACTGTACTTCTATATATAAGATTAAATTAATATATTTGTTAAATGCAAGACCTAAAAAAAACAATGTCCCACAATTAAAGCTATACATTTATTGTCTTTTTTAGAGTGAAGTTTTAAGAGTTTACCAATAAATTTACTAATGAATATAATAATAAAATGAATTAATAATAAAAATTAAAGTAAAACCATAAATAATTTTACTAATGAATTTAATATAAACCAGGGTTTTCCTAACAAAATTTTAAAATCGCCTTTTTACTAGTTAACAGGGTTGCCATTCTTTTTTTTTATAATTTTTTCAGGTTTTACAAATTTCTTCAAGGATTTTAAAGTACACATACATTTGTGGGTCTATTTTTAGTTTAAAGTCAAGTTTAAGGCAATTAACTGTGTTAAATAGTATAAAAACATTGAAAAGGTACTGTAAGGCTACTTAACATGTTTTTAATAAAAATAAAGTTTTGATGATGACATTTATTTATATGATAGATTTTTTGGTCAAATCAAAATTTTACAAATGAACATGTGAAAATTGTTAAAGTTCCAGGTTTTTCTAGATTTATTTTTTATGTGATTTTTGTTCAAAACTCCAGGTTTTTCCAGGATTTTTTCAAAATTTCTCAAATTTTAGGTTTTTCCTTTTGCCTAAATTGTCAAATTCTAGGTTTTCCAGGTTTTTCTAGGATTCCAGGTAAATTTGCAACCCTGTAATTAAATAACAATTTACTATTTTTTTCTTTTCTAAAACATTGATACTTAATAAATATTTTTTTTTATGTCTAGTTTATATGTTGATAAAATTTAACTTTTGTTCAGAAAATTTTAAATGGTAATCTCAACCTTTCAGAAACACAAGTTTGTTATAAAGTAATTTTTAGTTAAAATTGGAAACATTAAATACAAAACTTATTAGTTGGATTTATTATATAAAATTTTATTCAGTTACTTGCTGTTGTACAATGAAAAAAACTCTGTGAGCTATAACTAAAATGCATTTAATAAAACAGATTTTCCATAAGGTTTTAAATACAAACTTTAATTTTATTCTTATAAGTAATAAAAAATAAAAAGGTTCAAAATGTTACAAAAGCTTAATGCAAGAATCAGTTATTAATATTTTTTAAACTAATTTTGAAATCAAATTTGGTTTAACTAAGTTATATTCGTATACTCAAAACTGTAGAAATAATACACCATGCGCCATGTAGTTTACACTAAAAATGTTCAGTATTCATAAAAATATTAATTTGAGAACTAGCTGATGCAGGTTTGTAGTAATAAAACTGATGCAAATATAATAAAACAAAAAGCCACGTCAGGTTTACTACAACCAATTTGGTTTTAAAAACTTGTAGAAATAATAAATGTTTTTACTTCAAACTTATCAAACAATTTATGAAATTACAACAGTTTTTTATTAATATTTTAGAAGGTCTTATTTAACTAACAAACTTTTAACTAGTTTTAAGTATTTAAAAACCTAATAACAGCTTAAGTTATAAACAATAGAGTTTAAATAACTGTAAAGATTAAACTTCTTAGAATTAAACTTACTTAACAACTTAAACTTAAATTTTAAATCAAATATCTGTACGACTAAAAATAAAATGTTGTTGCTATACACTTTAAAACTATCTTTTGAAGTCTAATTTAATTTTCAAAATTTAAATTTCCCAGATTAGTATTTCCCATCATAAGTATAGTTAATAAAGCCAGGTCACTTTCCACAGAAGTCTTACATGGTTTTATTATCTTTTATTTTGAAACATTAAAACATTTGAAGTAATTTTGGTTGAATAAATTTTAGCTTACACAGCAAAAAAGTCTAAGTATTTAAAAATCATTGTAAAGTTATTAAATCAAGACTTTTACTTCTAGAAGCAACAATATTAGTTAAAGTAAAAAAATCTAACTCGCATTTTTAAAAGTTGAAAAGTAACAGAGGCCATAATTTGAAATCCTACTCTTTTTTTAAGGTTAAGTGCTTAACAAAATCACATAACATGAGGACTTAATATCTTTGATACATGACTAAAAAAAGTAGATTTCAAGGTTTTTTTTGAAAATAAAACAGAATTTTAATGTTTTTTTCAGGTTTAAGTGATAAAAGGTTAAAAACATAAAATTGTGTTCTGTAAGTTAAGAACTTACTTTTCTTCTAATTTTTAAACTATAAGGCATAGAAATCAACTCGTAAAACTAGTAAATATTTTTTTGTAAATAACTAATTTATCATTAAAGCTCATTAGCTGTTTCATTTTTACTCAAGTAGAAAAAATATATATAAGATTATTTTAATGTAATAAAACATTGTAACATCAAACATATTAATAGACTAAAACTGGTAACTGACATTATATTATATTTGAATTCATTAAAACAACGCTAAAGAAACTTTCTTAAAGACCAGACATTTTATTTTTAAAAATAAAGCTGTATGTAGAACTTTTGAACTGAAATATATGTTTATTTTTAAGAAATTAAAAATTTGTAGAGTAAAAATATTTTTGATGTAAACAATATTTATAAGTTAAAAGTACTTTAATAAGTACAAAAAAAAAACGTGTTTCAAAATATACTGTTCAAAGTCATTTTCAGCCTAAAACTCTTATAATAATAAAACGTATAATAATTAAGCTTTAAAAATTAGTGTCCCATATTTTTATTGTTACATTCAGGTTAAAATTCAAACAGTTTACTTAGCTTATGATATTATTCTGAACCAGGGTCTGCAAACTCATTTTCATAATCGCCCCTTTAACAATAATTACCAAACTACTATTTCTCACATGACTAAAATAAATGTAATTATCAAAAATAAATGTGGAATTCATATGTTGACTTTTAGTCTGAGTTAGTAAAGTGAAAATAGTTTTCATTACTTTTTAAACTTTAATTTGTATTAAGTTAGTATTTTCATGCTCGATTAAACAAAGCAATGGCTTTTAACAGGCTAGGTGTAAAAAGAAATCTTTTCAAAAGTTGTAAACTTTAATTTTAATCTTTCAGAAAAATATTTTAGTTATAAGGTTTTTATACTTGATTGAAAATAAAAACATTAATAAAAGTTTTTAACATATCTTTACCTGTAATTTTTGTTTAGATACTTTTTATTAAACAAAAAATCATTATTAACCTAAAAATTAAATGTGTTTATAACAAAATCAATAACAAACTTTAAATTTTTAAGTTTTAGTATCTCAAACATAAATTCAAATTTTTACACAAAAAAAAAAAAAAAAATTGTTTAACTTGAATATAAAGCTATCAAATCATCTTTGTTTAAAAAAAATCTGTAGTTTTACACTGAAAGTTGTGGAAGTAATACACTATGCGCAGTGTGTTTTATTCTTAAACCACTAAGTATTCAAAAAGTAATATTGTTAGAACTAGCTGATACAAGTTTGTAGTAGCAAAATTAAAAAAAAAACACAATGAAACGACACCCCATGTTTACTACAACCAATTTAATTTAAAGTAATAAGTATTTTGATTTGAAACTAATCAACCAATTTATAAAATTATTAACAGTTTATTGTTAATATTTTACAAGTTCTAATTTAACTAACAAACTTGCTAACTAACTTTAAATGTTTAAAAGCCTTATAATAGCTTAAAACAGCTTAAGTTATAAACAATAGAATTTAAATTGCTGTAAAGATTGACTTTTTTTAAACTTAAACTTAGTTAACAACTTGATATTTAAATCAAGTATCGCTAAGACTAAAAATAAAAAAAAAAATGTTTCTATTTACGTTAAAACTATCTTTTAAAGTCTAATTTCATTTTCAAATTTTAAATTTCTCAGTACCATCATAATTATATTAATAAAACCAGCTAACTTTCCACAGAAGGTTTACACAGTTTTATTGTTATGTTTTTTGTAAATAATTTAAAATTTTTGTAATATTAATGTTAAAATTTGGTAGAATAAAATTTAGCTAACACAGCAAAGTATTAAAAAATCATTATAAATGTACAGTTATTAAAACAAGACTTTTAATCTAAGTAGCAAAAACTAGTTTGCATTTTATAAGTGAATAGTAAGAAATTAAAGCTTTAAATTGAAATCCTACTCTTTTTAAGGTTGAGTACTTAGCAAAACCACATAACATAAGGACTTAATACCTTAATACATAATCAAAATACGATTTCAAAGTTTTTGAAACTAAAACTGAGTTTTAATATTTTTTGGAAGTTTAAAGTGAAACAAAAACTTAACACATAAAATTATGTTCTTTGTATAAGTAAAAAATAAAACATTTAAATTACAAGTTTTAAACTACCATGCAAAGAATTCAACTCGTAAAGTTAGTAAGTAGTACTCACTTTGTAAATAACTAATTTATCTTTAATGCTCATTTGCTGTTTTATTTTTACTCATGTAGAAAAAGTATATACAAGAATATTTTAATGTAATAAAACAATGTAACATTAAATATGTTAATGAACTAATGTAACTAAAACTGGTAGTACTGCTAACACAAAATTGTGTTTAAATGCGTTAAAAAAATTCTATAGTAAGTTTCTTTAAGACCAAAGTTTTTAGTTTTTTAAGTAAAGCATTGCTTAAAACTTTTGAACTTAAATATATGTTAAACTTTTAAGTCATAACATTGTAAAAGATCACGTATCAAAATTTAAACAATATTTAAGAGTTTAAAGTACTTCTATAAGTACAACAAAAATATTTAAATATTTTTTCAAATATACTGTTTTTAACCTAAAACTAGACTTTTTTATATTACCAAACTGTATTATAACTAAGCTTTAAAAGATTAGTGTTTCACAAATAAAGCTATATTGTTTAGTTACTTACAGGGTAAACTTCTAACAATTTACTAAACCTTGAAATTTTAATTTGAACAAGGGTCTACCAAACTCATTTTCATAATCGCCCCTTTAACAATGGTTGCCAAACTATTATAGCTTACATCACTAAAATAAATGCAACTATTAAAAAAAAAAGTGTTAGTCTGAGTTAGTAAAATGATAATAGTTACTTGCTAATTGAGCATGGAAGCGTATAAACTTTTGTTTGTTTAAAGTTAGTATTTTCATACTCGAGTAAATTAAGCAACACCTTTTACAAGTCTAAGTGTATTTAGAAATTTTAATCAAAATTTCAGCTTTTATTACATTTTAAATCTATATATTTATATTTTAAATTTTAATTACGTCTTAAATTTTAATCTAAATATTTCAGTTGATTTTTTTAGTAATAATTTATTATACTTTATTGAAAATAGAAATAGGAATAAATGTTAGTATCTTAACTTAACTTGTTACTTTTGTTTAGATACTTTTTAATAAAAAAAACCTAAAATTTAAAAGTGTTTAAATAATTGAAAAAAATTATCACAGAATCAAAAACCACCTTAAGTTTTAAATTTTAAGTATTTAAAACATAAACACAAACTTTTACAAAAAATAATAAAAGAATCAGTTTTTGTTTAACTTAAATATAAAGCTATCAAATCATCCATGATTTCAAAAAGCTGTATTTTTGCACTGAAAGTTATAGAAATGATACATTCTGCGCAGTGCGGTTCATACTTAAATTATTCGGTACCCAAAAATTACTAGTATTAGAACTAGCTGATGCCAGTTTGTAATAATAAAATTAATGCTACTATAATAAAACAAAAGGATACGTCAAGTCATAAAAGTAATTATCTAGTGTAAGTTTTTTCAATGCACGTTTTTACTCCGTAGTTACGAAAACAAATACACTTATGGTGTTTAAATTTTGCTTCAATTTTCTTTACAAAACTGATATTTATTTTACAGTCTGTATTTTTTTAAAGTTATTGCAATACAGACATCGTTGCCATAAAAAAATTAATAGACAAAGATATCTAAACTTTTTACTGAAGATATTTTATGATTTAATTTGATCTATATGTCAATTAAATTTACGCTGAACTTCGTTTTTACATTATTTCGTTTTAATCATCTTACGTTTAATACGATATTTAGGTATTATAGTCTCTTTGATACTTAAAATTTACTATTTATTTATGATTCCTGTTTATTTTCTTTTATTGCTTTTTTTTAGAAAACTTTATTATAACACCATAACATGCTTAGTTTAAGAAAAATATGTTGTATCAATTTTCATAAACAGAAAATAAAACATATTAAGGTGTAATTTTTATCAAATTAAAAAATTGCTTACCATTATAGCTGTTTATAAAACTAAAAATTTCACTTAGCTTTATATGACTTTTATATAAAGTATTAGTGAAAAAACTAAAGTTTTTTTTTTAATAGCTGTTTAACTTTTTATAACTAAAAAAAAACTATATATAACCAAACTGCCTTAGTTTTTAGCTAAAGCAAGTTATATAAAATCTTAGATTGAATATCTAAATACACTACAGAGTTCATGTGTTTTTTGCAGATAAAGACTTAGTATATTATTTGTAATATTGTTGTGTTAACTAACAATTAATGTATTTGAGGAAATTTACTTTCTTAATTTATATGCTTTTTATAGTCATTTTATGCAAATTAATTAAAAAGCTAATAAACTTCTAATTGAAAAATAAAATAAGTAAAACACAAATGAAAACTTTATTAAGAATTTATTTATAGTTTCTTATTCTAAGTTTTAAAATTTGTTTAGTGTTATGTATACTTTTTGATGCAGTTTTTAAAATATTTAACTTTATTTATTAGTTTAAAGGACTTTTTTTCATTTTATATTGATTTATAAATAATACATTTACAAAGTTTGTAAAAATAGTTCAACATAATAAACTACGTACGTAAAATTTTAAAGTTAGTTTGAGTTTGTTTTTTTAATTAGTAATACTTGTGTAATATACTAATTAGTTTGACTTTTTAAGTTTTTTTGCTTAAAATATAAACTTAACCTTTATTTTTATTATTAACACAACATCTTAAGAAATCGATCATTCTGAAAATTTTAACATATTTGATTAGAATTTTGTATGGTACTTTAAACAATTCTTTTTAAATATACTTTAAGTATAAATAACAGTAAAAAAACAACTTATTAAACTGGCTTAAAAATTTAAAATAAACTTATTTAAAAGCGAATTTACTATTTCATAAAACATTACTTTGATCATTATAATTTATTTGATAAATATTAAGTAAAATATACTTTTGTTATAAAATTCAAACATTTAACCTAAATTTTAAAATAATTAAAAACTTATTGTAAAAAGGGTAACTTTTAATAAAAACAAATTTTATTGTTATTAATTAAATTTAAATTAAATTTTGACAAAAAAGGATTTGTTTAAGAGTTAATTTCCAGTCTAAGGTTTTTCTCTAAAATGTTTAAGTTTTGTTAGTAAAAAAATTATACTTTATTTTTTCTAAGCTATAATTGAACGCAGATAAAAATTGGGGAACTCCAGTACTGATAAGTTTATTTTAGTATTTTTGTTAAAAACCTAATGTTATTATTAACACAAAAATCTAATTATTGAAAATCTAGTTATAATATTTAAAAAAATGTTACATCAGATATATAATATAATAAAAGTTTCAAGACCAAACTAACCACATCAAATATCCGTCTATTAATAAATAAAATGACACAATGAAAATATAATATATTTATATCACTTGTTGATGCTAAAAATACGTTAAAAAGCTGGTAAAAATAACAAAAGTCTGTATTTTTAGTTTGTTTTTAAACAAAACTTTCTTAAAGACAAACATAACTATAAAAATAGTAAGCTTATTATACAAAGATAACGCTAATGTAGTATAAAGTTTATTACTTAGAAATAATTCAAAAGTAAAAGATAAGTAAACACATAAAACTTCTACTATTTAAAAAAAACAATAAAGTAGAATTTTTTTATTAGTTAAGAGTTTCAGTCGCTAGAATTTTTTAATTTTCTCCAAAACTATTTGATGTTTTTGTTTAACTATTCATTTCATTGCTAGATAAAATGTGTACTTTTGGACACTCGATATTACTTACGTAACTCACATAGACAATAGTCTTTAAACGAACATTTTTCAGGATACAACCAAGTCGTGTAGTTATTATTTTGAAGCTCTTTACGAAACTGCAAACAAAGTCTATCGCTACTATAACGATATAGTTCATATATAAACTCTTCTTCTGTACACTTGTCTGAAATTAAAGTTCCATCAAGTAAGTGACAAGTGTTGTCGTAATAGTTACGAACAGCTCCAATCCAAAAATGTTTTGCTTTTGTTTTCAAAAATTGTGGAACCACTTTATCGATGTCACTAATAATTATAAATAATTTTCAAATTTATTACACTCTTTTAGTTCAAAACTATTTTAGGTGAAATTTACCAACAAAGAAACTAGATAGAAATACACTAATGACCATTTATAAAAAAAATCTCTTCAAATTTAACTAAAGTATTAAAACTAACTTTTATCATATTTAAAAACATTGTTAAACTAAAAAAAAAACGTATGTAATCTATTTTAGCGTTATGCTAACCTTTTTAAATGAACTCCTAAAAATCTTTCGTATGTCAAGTGTAGAAGATCACCTCCTTCGAGTCTACAAGATTTTCTACAATCACTATGACTCATATGTTCTTCAATAATTAAATATTTTGTATGATAATCTGATTAAAAGGTTTTCAAGTACTTAGTGATTTATCTTTAGAAACTAACTGTTATGTATTTTAGTTGAAAACTTTATACTTAGTAACTAGTGATTAGTATAGTTTTATTAAGAGCTACACGTAAACTATGAAAAATGACGTAAACTTTATTTTTTTTTTAAGTTTTATCTGTTTAGTAATCAACTCAAACATAAAATAAAATAAGTTTTTTAAAAGTTTCAATTATACTTTAAATACTATCACTTTGAAATTCATGGTTGATTACTCCAACAAAACAATTTGTATAACATTTTAGTTTTTAGTATTCTAAGATAAACATATACCTTATACCATTGTTATTTAGATTATTATGTTATCAAAAAGGTTATAGTTTTGTTAAAGTTTTTGGTTAAATTGATAACAAATGTTTAAACTTAAAATTCTTAAAATAATTTAAAGTTATATATGTTTTTAATTCTGCACAAACCTTGTAACTGGGTGACTTTTGAGTTCAGTTGTGATAGAGTTTTTTTGAAACTTGTATTTTGTTTTTTGACTGTTGAGTTCAGTTGTTATAGAGTTTCTTTGAAATTTGTATTTTGTTTTTTGACTGTTGAGTTCAGTTGTGATAGAGTTTCTTTGAAATTTTTATTTTGGTTTTCGAATGTTGAGTTTAATTGTGCAAAACGTTCTTCAAAAACTGATGTAAACTTTCTTTCAACATTATTCGAGTATTCAATTTGATATTTCAAAGAACCGATTGACCAAATAGATACTGAAAATCCGACTAAAGCTAAAAAGGTACTCAATCCAAGAATAAACCAAAAACTTCTTTTACCTTTAGTTGAACAAGCCATGTACTAGTGTTCTTTTACCATATCTATTTAAAACAATTCAGCAGTTAATCTAAATCACAAGATACTGCTTTTTTTTATTTGTCTTTTTTCTTTCTTTTCTCTACATCTCACAAAATTTATATTATAAGCTTAAATGGAAAGTTAAAAAAAAACCATTCAAAGTAGAATAACAAACATTAGTCTTTGTTTATAGTGTTAGTTTACTGTCTTACTTTAATGTGTATTATTAAACTTATAATTGATAAGCTAATTAAAATCAATTTAAATTTGTTACATTTAAGATTTTTATTAATTGAAAATACTTTCAAAATATAGTTTATGTATTTAAAGTAAGCTGTTTACGTTTTGTCTTTTATATGCAGTGATAAAAAATTATTTGGTAAAACAACTACATGAAGCAATAAAATACTTCATAATAATGAAAACTCAAAGCTACTGTTGATGCATTTTAACTACTGTTGGGGTATCAGTTACTTACGTAACATAAAACCCAGAAAAAAATACGTAACTAACATACTTTTGTAAGTTTTACTTTTTCCGAACCGAATAAAATCCTAAATTACTTTAAAATAAACAAATGTATACTTATGTTTGTTTAGCGTTATTAGATGCTTTGAACAATAATTGTGTTGTGTATGCAAATATGACATTAAAATTATGTTTGTTCATTAAAGTTTGCGTACTTCATCGTTTTGCGTTATTTAATGACAACTGTTAAAAAGTTTTGTATTCATTTTTTTTTTCTCTTTTGCCTAATGTTTATTTAATGAACACAAACATAGTTTTTATACAATGTAAACTAAATTGTTAGTTTTCAAAACCTTTCATTGTGTTTAGTTTATAATATTTAAAAAATAGTTTTGTAGCAAAGAGTAACAAATTAATTTTAGATAAAACTACTTAAATTTGTATATTTTTTTTTTAACGTTTTATTTCATACTAGAAGGCTAAAGCAACATGCATCCAATAAGCCACAACCATCAAATAAAGAAATATTTTTCCATAAATATACTTACCTATATTTTTAAATTAAAAATATTTGATTAAGAAAATTTGAAAAATGTAAAAAAAGTGTTAATTTCCTAAAATATTTTACGACTTTAGACGATATGATAATTATGTAGATTTTAGACGATATGATAATTATGTAGAAAAATGGTAATTAGTTTGTTAAAATTTTACAATCACCGAAAGAAGAAAAACTTATTTGGTTTACTTTGAAGTTGAAATATATATAGAATTTATTAAAATTTTATTACCAATTTGGTCGATAAACGTTATTATTTATCAAATTAAAAACTTAATTAATATTTGAAAAAAAAATTAAAATAAATAATTCAACACTAAGATATTCAAAATATTTGTTTTGGTTTTAACTTGTTCAGTTTAGAAAGCAATCAAAACGTAAAACTTTGTTAAAAGAAAACGCATTTTAATTTATATAAATTTTTCAGCTGAAATTTTACTTAGTTTTTATCATATGATAAATATTAAATTCTAAAATTAATGATTTTTAAGTGAAAAAAGTGTATTATTTCACCTATGCTTAGTTTATTTTTTTCATTATGTGTCCTGTTTAAGTGGCTCTGGTTTTGATGCCAGAGTCCAATATTGCACAATAAACAATATGATAATATACTAATTTTTAGTAGTTTATTTTGTATTCTAAAACATAGCTTGACTATCCTTAATGTTCTTAAAAATAATTATTTTAATAAAAATATAAAGTAAAAGTTTGGGTTAAGAATTATAACAAAAGTTCTTTTTAAATTAAAAAAAGTTCTAATTTTTGCGCCAGTTTTTTAATTTATTGATTGTTAATTTTAATTTATAAGAAAAACTTTCTATAAGTTGTATGTTTTGTTTTAGAAAATTGAGTCAACTTCCAAGGAAATTTCTTAAAAAAATTACCTTTTTTATTTTCACTCTAGCTAAATCTACATAAATCTATGTATAAACTCTTAAAAGATTTAATTAGATACTTTCAGTAACTGATTCACTAGTTTAATGCTTCAAGTTTACCAAAATTTAAAAGGTACTTTATCAAAGAATCAGCTAAAAATTATCTCGAGTTTTTTAAAAATATCTATTTTTAAGTTTCTGTCAACATATATCTATTAAAAGCGTATATACATATATTTAGCGTATTAGTCTTAGTCACAAGGTGTTTTGTTTTTGTCAAATATTACTTTTTTCTTTTCTCTTTTTCTCACAAAAGTTTTACTGTAAACTTTAATGGAAATTTTTCAAATTCTTACCAAATAAAAAGTTATAAGAACACATTAAATTTTTAAAATAGTATTGCTTTAATGCACTACTTTAATCTATGTCATGTTATTTAAAAAAATAAACTAAGATATTTGTAAATAAGTTGTGATTTTTTAAAACAGATTAATGCTACAGAGATTATATAAATTTAACTTAAGTTTTTAAAACGCACTTTCATAAGTTTTATTAATACAGCATTTCTACAGATTTTAATAAAATAAATATTCTATAAGACACGAAAAACTTGATAGTATAACTGCACTAATGGACTTAACTTTTTCAAGTAATTGAACTTTAATTAATCATCAAGGCAACATGTATTAAAGTGATACTTTTAAATGCTAAAGTATAACAAAATATTTAAAACTTATTGTGTGTTAAAATTAAATTATACTTTGAGTTTATACTATAAAATAAAGTTTGACAAAAGTTTAAGTTGAACAAGAAAAAAATTTCAATTAAATTTATAATTAAATTTTAGCGAAAATGTTAACATTTAGGTTCTAAATAACAACGAAAGTGCTAAAACTTTAAATTATAAAAATATTCAAAAGTCACATTAAAAACTATAATATCTACGCTAGCCTTTTAACTTCCTTAATGTCGAACTTAATCAAAAGAAACTTCTCTGTAAGCTATACCTTGTTTTAGACTAATGCGTAAATTTGTAAGAAACTTTCTTCAAAAACTGCCTTTTTAATTTTCAATTAAGCTAATATTACATAATTTTATGTTTAAATTCTTTCAAGTTATAAACTAGATACTTTAATGAACTGACAGGCAAAATAAATAGTTAAACTTTACTAAATTAGCCTTTGTCACAACTTATTTTTTTTTAATGATAAATCTCTTCTTCCTTTTCTCTTTAAGTCACTAAACTTTCTTTTTGTAGGTTGTAATGGAAAGTTTTAAAAAATATACCAAATAGAAACTATAAGAACACAGTAAAAATTATAATAATATTCTTTACTGCACACTTTAATCTATTTAAATTAATTTTTAAGTTTTAAATTACTTGTAAACAAGTTATACTTTTTTTAACACACTATAATGCAACGACGGTTTTATAAACATTACTTATTTTAAGTTTCTATTGCGTGTTTTCGTAAAATTTAGAATGTTAATATTCTTACAGATTTCTATAAAAGTATTATTAAATGTAATCTTTTAAAATTTGTTATCGGACACAATAAGTATTTTGATAGTATTCCTCTACTGCACTTAAATATTCTAAAATACATAACTCTGATTAAGTATTAAAACAAAATGTAAACTTATACCTTAAAATAGTACCTAACTCCCCAAAATGTTTTAAATGATTTATTTCTATTCCTAGTTTAATTATTGACATTTAAAGTATAGTTTGATCGGCGTCAAAGTTGTACAAAAAAAAGACTAAGATAGGTAATTTAGTTAGCTTCAGTTCAAAAGTATAAAACTGTTGTGCTTAAAATGCGATTTATAGTTGTTTTATTTTATTGTAAAAGAAACCAAAAAAGTATAATAAATGATTTAACGAAAAAACTAACAAATTAGGAGTATAATGTTTTAATATTTAAAATCAGTATTAAAAGAAGTATGAACTTTACTAAAAATATATATTTTAAAAAAATATCAAAAGATATACTAGTACGCTTTGTAGATTATTGTAACTTAAAAGAAATTAATGTAAAAAAAAATGTATAACAACCGTTTAATTCATAATTTATTAAAACTTCAAGTTTTTTCTATACTAAAATTTTTTTACCAAAAGAAATTCTATGTTAAACCTATTGTTATGCTTTTGTTAAACCTGTTGTATTTAATATTTTCATTATAAAAAAAAGTCTTTTAAGAATATACTAACATAAAATAAATGTATTTCAGGTTTAAATAAATTAAAATACTGAATACAAAGTAAACTTTCAAACCTAATCAACAAGCCTTTTTTTAATTTCTTTACAATAAACTAAAAATAAACAAAAATTAAAAAAAAAAATTTTACTGTTCAATCAAACGATTTAACTTTTTTTATTAACTATTTAAAACTTTGTTGTTGTATAAAACACATATTTTCACATAGAAATCAGTTAAGTTTTTCACAAAAACAAAAAATTTTATACGAACAACTATTAGGATGCAAGTATGCTATATAATTTTCAGTATCATGATTATCTACGAGAAGTGACAAACACCGTATGTCGTTTCCACGATATTTACCAAAGCGAGTAAACAACTCATCTGGTATTAACGTACCATCAATCAGGTAATAAGTGTTCCCAGATAAACTACCAAGTGCTCCAATGTGATATGCATAGGCATGTAAATTAATATTAACGATTTCACTGAAAAGGATTAAACTTTGATTAGTTTAGCACGTTTTTGTAGTTTTTTCGAAGATAACTATTATATTTTTTTTGTAGGTTTAAAGCAGAAGTTTAAAATTAAATAAACAAGCAACTATCATTAATAAAATGTTCGGTTTTTTAATTTTTAGCCTAGTAGTAATAAACTTCTAGTTTAACATTTTTTGCTAGATTTTTTTAAATTGCTTATTTGACTTAGTATAAAGCCTAACCTTTTCAATGTAATACCTAGAAATTTTTCGTAAGTCAAATAAAGAAGATCACCTCCTTCTTGTTTACAATAGTGTCTGCATTCACTTTTAGTCATCCATGTATTGTTGACGAAGTATGTCACATGGTTATCTAAAACATTGTTTTAATTTTAAATTTTAAGAAATACCAGAGTTTATAGTCAAAATTGAAACTTAAACTGTAACTATTTGTCACGTTAAACATAGAAAAAAAATTCTTTAAGAATAATTTATCTTACAATAAACAAAATCTAAAATTTAAGGCAAACGCTCAATAAACTAAATACGTTAAGTATCATAACTAATTAATTACATACTGTTTTCAATATAAAAATAACTGTATAAAAATATAATCAAATCGCTAACTTGCTAATTGATGGACTGTTGTTCTAACTTGTGATAATGATTCTTCCAAATTTGTGTTCCGTGTACTAAACGTTGAGTTTACTTGTGAAAAACATTCTTCAAACTTTGTGTTTTGTCTTTTGAATGTTGAATTTAGTTGCGACATAGACTTTTCTAAAAACGCATTTTGGCTTTTAAAACTTTGCTGTAAAGATATCAACTTATTTTCAAGATTTTTAGAGTATTCAATTTGATACTTCAAAGAACCGATTGACCAAATAGATACTGAAACTCCGACTAAGGCTAAAAAGGTACTCAATCCAAGAATAAACCAAAAACTTCTTTCACAGGTGCTTGAAATAATCATTTAAAAATTTTTTTTTATCATGTCTGTACATAAATTTACTAAGCACTTATAACAAAATATTTTAGCTTATTAACCTCAGTTGCAAAATACTGCTATTTTAATTTATATATTTTTCTTTTATTTCTTTCTATATGTCACAAAAAGTCCACAGTAAACTGAAGAAAATTTTGAAAACATAGCCATTCAATAACTATATGAAGACGTTAAATTTAAAAGATGTTATTTTTATTTAATGTATTTAGTTTAACCACTAACTATTAAACTTGTTCTAAGTAAGTTGTGGTTATATTGACAAGCAATAAAGCAATTAGAATTTTATAGACTTAAGTTTATCTTAAATCTTTTTTTGCATGTTTTCATAAACTTTATTAAAATATCAGTTGACCTTCATAATAATCTTATAAACTGCTAAAAGAGACCATAAAATATGTTGCAACATGTTGATAGTATTGCACTTATGCAACTTATTGTTTATAAGTAACTGTATTTTATTAAGATTTTAAAACAAAATGTTGTAAAACTTTATCAAAAAATGGTAAGGTAGATAACACAGAAAGAAATTTAAAAACGATGCTTGTGTTTTTGTTTTGGTTGTTGATAACATAAACTATAGTTTGACTAGCGTTAAAGATGTGCGAAAAAAAAGTTAACATTAGGTTTGAATTTATAACAAAACTGCTTAAAACCTATGATTATTTAAAGACGTATAAAATTATAATATTAACTCTAGGTTTTTGACTTCCAAAATGTTAAACTTAATTGTGCAAAACTTTCTGTAAACTATATGCTTTATGTTGACTATTTGGTCAACTTGTGATAAACTTTCTTAAAAAACAGTGTTTTGGATTTTCAATTTAGCTTAACTGACATAGTTTATGTTTAAATCTATAAGGTTTTCTACAAAATATTTCAAAGAACTGATTGATTAATTAAATACTGACATTTACCAAAATTATAAAGGTAATTTATCTAAGAACTAACAATTTAGTTAAACTTATATCACGTTTAACTAATATATTTCATTTCCACTTTCTGATTTCATACATTTGATAAAATTGTTTAGCACATCAGCCTTAGTCACAAGATATTTTTTATTTTTAAACATTTTTTTCTTTTTTTCTCTTCATTTCACAAATTTTTTTTTTCAAACAGTTGTGGAAAGTTTTTAAAAACTTACAAGTTTAAAGACTTTAAGACAAACTTTTAGAATTTTATTGTTTTACTGCACTGCTTTATGTTATTAAAAGTTTAGAAATTCAGGTGATTGTTAATAAGTTTTGCCTCTTTTATGTAACTAGAACTTCATGAACATTACTTAGGTTTTATCGTGTGTTTTTATAATGATTTTATAATTAGTGTTTACACAGTTTTTTAAAGAAGTCTGATTAAATCTGTTGAAAAACGATTATAAGTAGAAATGTTTTTGTGATAGAAAAATTATACTCCCCTTGTTTTTCCAAATCATTTAATTTTCAAGTATGAAAAACTTGACTGATAGAATTGTACTTTTTATAAGCTAACTTTTTTTTATAACAACTAGGTTATAAATCAGTTTGACTACATCTTTTTAACTTATATTGCTGTACATGTTTAATATCAAAAAATTACAATAGTGATTTTACACTCTTTTAAAAATTGAACATAATTACACACTATAATATATTGTAAAATGGTGAAGTATGTAGAAGCACTTTTAAGATAAAAACTAAATAGAACTTTTAAAAAGTAGTACATATAAAATTTCTTTTTGACAATAAAACTAATTGTAAGTTTTATTATGTTGCAATAAATATACTTATATGTCAAATAAATAACTCTTTTTTTGTTTACAATAGTTTCTGCATTCAATGTCACCCGATTTACGGTTATTAAATATTACGAACTGTAACCTAATAAAAATTATTTGAAACAGATAATCAAATTTTTATACATTGTTGAAATATTAGAATTAACAAAGGAGTTTTGTTTATATTTTAAAACTCCTGTTGTTTACTGATATATTTATTTTTTGAACTTGATTTTAAGTACATAAACTTTTTTGTTATTTTAGAATAAAAATATAGATGTTTCAAATTACTAAAAATTTTAATAATTACATTTTTTCTAATATATGCGTAAACTTCTTAAATACCCAAAAAACGGAGTTTTAACAGTTTGTTTGACTTTTGAGTTTTAAATTTAATTATGATATAGAATTTTCACTAGTTTACTTTAAGTTCTAGAGATTTTCTAAATTAACACTAGTTTATATTCAAGTGTATTTGAATTTTCCATCTGAAGTTTCAAAGTACTGGTAGTTAAAAAATAATTAAAGCCAAATAAAGTTTAATATTTAACTAAAGCAAAACTTTTTTACTTCTATTAAAAATACTGAGTTTTCAACTATGTAACAACATTAAAATACTTTTCTAATCACAAGCTAATGTATTTTTTTCTTTACTCTCTTTATTTGTTTTTTTATACTGTAAGGCTGAATGGAAAGTTTTACTAAATTATCCGTTAAGTAGTACAAGTAAAATCTCTTTAAAAATATAGTTTTTTGTACTAATGCATGTTAATAAACTTTTAAGTGTAGAAATATTTCCAATGACATAAAAAAAATCATAAATGACATTGTGTGTTTATTATTTATACCAGCCAAAATCTATTTTTGTAATATTTTAGTACAAGTACTTTTTTTTAGAGAATTTATAAAGCTATTAGCTAAATAAAATTTACTCAAAATTACAAATTACTATTAGTAATAATAGATTTATGTAATTGTATTGTATTGTATAAAACTATACAGCTACTATAAAATCTAATATTTATTAGAAAATTTTGTATTTCTAATATTATTTTATTTTTTCTAGAAATTTAGAATCGAACACTAATAGAAAGTTTAAAAAAAAATTAAAAAAAGTTGTTTTTTTATTAGAAAAAAATAAATAAAACTTTAAAAAGTAATAATTTAATTGTTTAGATCCATAACACTATAGATTTATTTCATCATAAAAGTTGCAATATAGAAAGTCCATCTGTCTATAACCTAATTTTAATAAAAATGTTGTTCAAATTTATTATTGTTTTATTGTTTAAAAAACATGAAAGTTCACAAAACAGTTTTTTGATAGCTAGTTAGCTTAGCAAAATAACTGTAATTTTAGGTCAGTTTTTTAATAAATAGTTTTTGTTATAAAATGAAATAATTAGTTTCCTACTTTTTATAACAAATACTAATAATATAATAAAGCGTTAAATGAATTATACTGTAATATTAAAAAAATTACAGGTTTAAAGACATATAAAAATAAAAAATATTTTTTTTTAAATAATTACTTATAAATATGACTTGTCTGAAAATAAAAACGATCACGTAAAGTACTATTTGATTAAAAATTTGTTAAAACGGTTTAAACTTTTCAAATATTCCAACACATTTTCGAACTCTTTGGTGTAAACTTTAAATGTTAGGTGTAATAAACATCTAAGACACAACATATTATATTAGTATTTCACAGAAACAATAGTTTTTATACGAACACTTTTCAGGATACAACCGTATCCTGAAAACGTATTTCATAGTATTAATATAGATAATTATAAATTAGCTTATAATGATTATGTGCAAATTTATTGCCACTAATTGGGGTAAAGTTTTACGCTATTAGTTAAAATTTTACAATTGTTGGTGTAATTAGAATATTTTATATGAAAGAAGCGTTAAGTTACTAAATTAAATTAATGATAATAAAGTAGCGAAATTGAATGGGAATTATTAGCTGAGAAAATAAATATCAAGTGGTAATCTGACTTGAGTGATATATTTCTATTATGACGTCACAATATAACAGACGGAGACAAGGAAGCATCAGCAGCTGAAGAATCACAACCCGAAGAAGAAGTTGAAAAAGTTGAAGAGAAAGAAAGTGGAGACGCCACTAGCAGCCCGAGGTTTGTGTAATAATTAGTCCCGAGGTTTGTATGATAATTAGTACGTATTTCATAAGAAAAACCAACAGAATACTGTTACTACAAGTCCAAACTCTATAAAAATAAAAAATTGTGCGTATCATAATATAAAAATATCAACTTTAAAAACCCGAAACACCTAACTGATTAAATATTATATGAATGCTTTGATTCTGGTATTGTTTATATTAATGCATTTTTGATTGCAGTTTCAAGACTTTAATTAAAATTAGTTTTAAGTTTTGTTGCCGCAAAATTCCATGCAAAATTGACATCTTTAACATAACTCAGTTATCTTTGATATATTAAATAATGTTGAGTTCGACCTTGTTATTTATTTTTAAATATGTCAGCGTCAATAAAAGAATCTGCGTTAAAACAAGTTAAATATTTCACATCCCAAATCTTAAACCACTTTCCAAATATTCTAAACTTTTTTTGCTCAACACAAAAATTAATTGGATTTTTTTTTTTTCAGACAAACCCGTAGACGCAAACCGCGCAAAGATTGATCCCTGGTACGACGAGTTGCAGTTTCGGGGGAAAACCCTAATATGTGAGAATGCAGTTGTACATATATGCACACGATTAAATAGTAAATTAGTTTAATAGTTTTAAAACCCAGTTTTTGTTAGGCTGTCTCAAATCTCCATTCACCTTTTTATTTATATTCAAAAAATTATATTGTGTTTTTAAAAAAATCTTTTCTGTTTCAAATATTTTTATTTATGTGTGTGTTCAAAAATATTAATCTTTATTATGTTGATTAAAAAGTTGATTGTTTTACTTTGTTTTTATTATATTCTAAGTTAAAAATTTGTATTAAGGTAAACAAATAATTTTTCATCAGTTTCATTATAAAATTGCATTTTAAATTTTTAATATTATGTAGATCATAAATAACTATCAGAATATATTTATTTAGTTGGATTATAAGTTACTAAAATAAAAAATTTTGATAGCTATTTAAAAATAAATAAGTGTTAAAGGATTTCAGTTATAATGATAAACAAAGAAACAAATTTAAATTTTCTACCAACTAAATATTTTAAAGTGTTGCTGTTTTTGTGTTTACTTAAAAATTTAAAACACAAAAACAGCAACACTTAAAAATAATTAGTTAGTAGAAAATTTAAATTTGTTTTTGTGGTAAACTTCAAAAACAGTTCTACGGACTTTAAAATAGAAGTACTTATAAGAATAGAAGATCGGTTAGAAAATAAATGTGAATCCGATAAATAAAATCAAAAGAAATCACAAATATTTTAATCAAATTGATAATTAATAGTTGTTAAACTATATACTAATCAGGTTTCGCGAAGTAGGCTCTATGGCCATTTACAGTATGTCGTGGACGGTTTTTAAAATCTTGGCAGTTATAGATTTTTGTTATCATGTTTATTATTGTGCAACGTTGGACTCCGTAATCAAAATCTTAGCCACTTAAATAGGACACACAAGAACAAAAACAAAATTATATTCAACAATTTAAGATTAAAAAAAATTAAACAAAGTTAAATTTATAAAGAACTGATAAATCTTGCCACTGAAGTTTTTCTTATCTGTAATTCCCAGAGCTCCTGTGAATTAAAACGACACGCTGTCTTGTTGATTCCACAATTTATTATTTCTGATTACGTATTTCACGTTTAAATTATACTGGTCTGCATTATCGGTCTTGCCTTAGTTTAACTTCTTTTCTCAAGATTCTGAATGTTTCTAGATCGGTCTTTTGTGATCTTACCAACATGATATTTACTCTTTGTTTTAAATTTTGTTTCTCCTAAAACTTGTTGGATAAGTTTTCAGAGGAAATAGTACTTTTATTTTTCCACTCAGGAATGTTGAATACAATTACATTTAATGCTTTCTTATAACTTTTTTCGTTTTCAGCTACTACATTTAATTTGGTAAAAAAGTCGCTTGCTTTTGTTGCATCAGTTGAAAGTTATGATTTAAATTTTGAAGAAAATCCGTTTTAAATTTCAAAAACTTCTTTGTAATTCAGTGATTTTTTTCCGATGAATTAATCTTATTACTACACACCAATTTATGTCACAATTGAACTCATCTTTATGAATTTTAACAATACTCTTAACTTTTTTCTTTATACTCACATTTCAATCTAAAAGTATCAGCTTGGAATATATTGAATTCGGGAACGGGTTTAAATTGCACGAAGTCAAATTTGCACAAGTTAAATTTTTGCACGAGAGTAAAAGAAATATAAGAAAATATTAAGTAATAGTTTAATAAAAAATAAAAAAAACGTTACTGACCGAGGGTTAGGGGTAACAGTGATAATAATAAAAATATATTATTTAAAAAAAGCTACCGACCGAGGGTAACGGCTAGGGGGTAATAGTGATAGTAAAAACAAAATATAAAAATGAATAAAACTTAACCCATGCAAAAGTGACAGTTACCCATTGAATTCATTGTCTTTTCTGCTCCCAAAAGCCAATAAGCTTTTCTCTCCGTTGTTTTCCTATTTTAGAACTTTCAATCAGGGTTTTGACCTGAGCTTATGGGAACATCTACTTTTTCTCTACAAAAACCTTTATCAATATAATTGAATAAATAGTTAACATCTACAAGTTGATACGCGTATGCAACAAAAAAAAACGTATAATAAAAATAATATTCAAATTAAAATGTTAGGCTTAATGATGAACGGTTGTACTACAATTTAGTCTTTCAGGTAATTTTAAGCTAACTGGAAAACATAGTTTTCGTCATCTTTAGAACCATTGATATCATTCTCTTATATGTAATTTTTTTTTGGGTTAATTAAACAAGTTTTATTAC
Organism: Thalia democratica; assembly: GCF_965202585.1. Lineage (NCBI taxonomy): Eukaryota > Metazoa > Chordata > Thaliacea > Salpida > Salpidae > Thalia > Thalia democratica. The sequence goes on from NC_139165.1 coordinate 76,485,667, forward strand.
ATTCTATTAATTTGTGATTAAAATATCTGTCCAGATGTAAAGCTTAGCAGTCTTGCTATTCCAAATTGTTCTGTCAATTAGTTGTTCTTTTTACGTTTGTTTCACTTATAATCTGTGTTTATAATAACTTGCTGCTATTGTTGGTACTTGTGCACATCAATTTGTATCTTATAAATGCTTGTTCGGATCAAGAGTCTATGTATTACTGCTATTTAACAATAATAAATGTATATCGAAGTAAGTAAACACTTTAAGATGATGAGTAATTTATATATGGAAATGTTGTCATACTTATTAAACTGTAATAACACAAAGCTATCAGATAGAAGTCTTTTAGATTTATTGAAAAATAGTATCGATAGAACTTTTTTTTTAAATCTACGAAGTTTACATTTAATAGGGACTGTAGTTGAGTAAAATATGATCCGTATTTCGATAAACATGGTTGTCAAAAAACCTGGAATTTGATAATTAAAACACATTAACCTGGAATTTAAGGAACAGTGTAAAAAGCCTAGAATTTTATACTATTTACAAATAAAGTAACGAAATTTCGATAGGGTACGAAAAAAAAACATTAAATGTTTATTTTCACTATAAAAATCCATATAAAGTTGCTTTTTTATAGTATCCTTTCCATCTTGTTGTATTTTTTAAGATTTTTTTATCAGTTTTTTTATCTCAAGTATAATTTAATACTAAAAATGCACTTATAACCTGTTTTTTTTTAATCTGTTAGAAATTTAGAAAAACATTTGGCAACCCTGGATAAAGAAGGTGTATATTTTTAAGAACCTTCTATTTTGTATTGAGAAAGACATTTTCAAGCTACATAATGAGTTACAAGCCAAATTTATTAATTGTTGTTTATTTTGAACACCGGATTTCGCTTTGTGCTGAACTAAGTTTTAATTCTATATACACTTTTTTATATTAACTTTAAAACTTGAACTTTAAAAGTTAGATTAATGCATTTAGTAGTACTGCTCCTGCACTTAGTTTAGAAATTTTTACAGCATAGCTCTTCGTTGTGTTTTTATAGACTTTAGATTAGACTGTAAGACATGTTCACTAAAAATAATTTGAAGTAAGTTTTGTTCTGTTAAAGTAAACTTAAATCTGACATGAAAGCAATTGAAATGTTGGAATGAAGTCGGTCTGCCACTTTTCATTTTGAAAACTTAACAGTTTTTGAAAATTTGACTTAAAAAAAATAAAAAATGGTTAGGAACCATTAAAAAAAACCACTGTATAAGTCTTTAACAAAACACTTTGAAAGAGATCTTTCGTTTGTTAGAAAATTAAAATTATCAATTGCTATTCAAATAGAATCTCTTTTAAAATTTACTATTTGTTCTAAATAGTGGTTTTTTAATGGTTCCTAACCAAATTTAATTCTATTAAGTTGAAATGAAAGATGTACTAAAATAACAACTAGCTGCTTTTAAAAATAAGATATGAACGTGATTTTTAACTAAAAAATTGAGCACTAAGTACTAGTAAATAAAATGTCTTGTGTGCATAATTTAAAGAAATTTTTATCTTATAAATCTAAGTTTTTAATTGTAGCTTTTTAACAATTTTTTGAAAAAAACATGAAGCAAAAACAAAGTCTTTGAAGTAAGATAATTTTAAAACCTTGTAGTTATTTCAAGTAAATTACAATTAAGAATTACTCTAGTTGGTCATTTTCAAGAGAAATTGAAACTGTTTTACGGATTAACATTTAAACTATATTTTATGTTTTAATTACAAACAATAACTAATATTTACAAAACTAACTCTAAAACAACTCTAAAACCTTTTTTTTACAGTTTCACCTGAACTAAAAATTAAAAAAATTTTAAATTAAGCTGCTTGACTTGTTTTTATTTGGTAATATTTGGGTTTGGTTTCGATTTCAAAACCTATACCTTAAAGTTTTTTAGGACATTGGAACCCTAACGCCACATTTTTCGGATCATTAGAAATATAAAATTTTTCAAAATTTGCTTGAAGCAAATTAAAGAACCCTTGTAGTTTATTTTATATAATCAATATTTAAGACTTTGTTTAGCAGTTTAATATTTTATTAAACAAAAGATCGTAATTTTTTTTTCAGTAAAAGAAATATTTAATTGAACATTATTATTTATATTATAAACTTTGTTAAAAAACTTTTTGAATTCGAGTTTTCTTTTTTAAATACATTTAAAAAGCGCTTAAAATAAATTTATTGCTTTTTAATTTGAATTAAGACTGTATTCTAGAGTGAAAGTTGACTTTAAGGATAATAATTATTTTAAAATTTATTTAAAAATATGTGTGAGATTAATACTATTGGAACATATTTTAAACATAAAATACTTCTTGACAAATTTTAAGACATTAATATAAACTAATACTTTACAAGAAAATATCTCTTATAGATACCTAAATCTTGCTGAAGTATCAACCATTACTTAGTCCGGAAACTTAATTTTGAATATAAAATAAAAGTATTAAAATACTTATGTGAGAACAAAACTTGGATTACGAAATTGTTTCATTCCAAATTAGAATAATATATCACTTTGGGTCGGCAGACAGAATACAGAAGTTTAGAATATTTAGTTTATATTGTGTACTTAACAGTGGTTTGACCATATCTGAAAATTTTAGTTCAAATTTTATCGATTTCTTGTTTCTAATAAAACATACAATCTATATTGCTATGTTAAAATCTTTTTTTGACATACAAAAAGTTGTACGTAGCATTTTAAACTCCGTGCACATAAAAATACTATATTTTAATTATATTTGAATTCTATAAAAAAAGAGGATATATATTGTTTGGATGAAAAATCAATAATTGGAGCAATCATTAATGATTATTCATTAGTTGGCTGTAAATATCTCAAATTTACACAAAAAAAAGAACCAGGCATTAAAAAAACATTTAGTTTGTTTAATAACTAGACTATTTTTTACAGATAAGTATGAATTAGAAAAATGTTTAATCTAAACTAGATCGCTAAAGTGATTAAAAATTTACAACTTTGAAACTAACTTTTATTAAATATGAATTCCAATATTTTAATTTCCTAATCAAAACAAATAATATAAGTTCAATAGCAGCTTTAACTTCTTATAAAGCGTTTTATTTTGCAAAATAAAATATTAGTGCTTAGTTTTTTTTTTAAGCTATTTCATGTTTTTTAAACAAAGCGTTTGTATAATCATTTTTCTAATTTTTATGCTCATTTTTATAGTAACATTTTTTTTTGCAAAACTTTTTTATTAAAACAAACTATGAAATTTAAAAAAAAATAGTTACAAATAAAAATATACTGTTTTGATTTGATTATTTCTTCATTTTTAATGCTACCTAAAATTAATAAACTAGCACTTGTATGGTTTGAAAATTTGTAAATACGTTTTTTTTAATGGGTTTCTTCTTGATATAGCTTATTTTTTTCTTATTTACAATATATCATATTTTTCTGTTAAGCCTATTACTATTTGTCAGAAACTATAAACAATTCTGTACTAAAACTGATATATTAGTTTTCATAAGATCTTTATGACTGTATATTCTTTGTGTAAACTCGTTAAGTAGAGAGAGATTTAGAGAAGCATGATAAAATTAGCAATATAGCAAAAAACTAATATTTAATTTATGTAAATTAAAACTTCTTTTAGATTTTCTACATAAATCCTGTGCAATTGGATGTTTTCTGTTTTCCAGACAATTTTAAAACATGAGTTTAAAACAATTATCAAAAGACTGTAAAGTAGTTTATTTGTCTGAGATACAGAGAAATTCTAGAAATTAGAATTTTAATTTGTAAGAAGGTTTCTTCAGTACACTTTTCTCAATGTTTATATAGGAAAATAACCGCTGTTATAAATATTGAAATTATTGTTTAAACTTTTATACAAAGAAACCAAAAAAGTTTTAAAGTAAAAAAAGAAAAAGCTAGTTAGTTAATTTACAACAGTTTTTGGTGTTTAATATTTATCTGGCACCAGGTTTGAAACTTATTAAATATGTTTTTTTTAATTTATATATTGATTACTTTTTCAATGTTTGTGTAAAATTTATAGAAGTTGCACATAATTTATTTAATAAATGATAAATAAACCTATTTTTAGTTTTATCGGAATTTTCATAATTTTGTTTTTATAAATCAACTATTTTAAGTTTATAGTTTAGTTTTTTGAATATAGAATTAATTATTTAATTCATTTTTTGAAAATTTAAAAACACTTGAGAGTAAAACGCTTGTTGTCATACAAAATTAAAAAAAGTACTAAATGCAAATCATTCCTCTAAGTAAAAAAAACTTTTTATATTTTTTACAATATAACTAAAATTTAATTGAAAGTAATTGATGCTTTGAATCATATAAAAAATAACAACGCTAAAAAATATTACCTTGTAAAAAAAAAATAAGAACTAGTCTTCCTAGAAGTTTTTTGTCTTTTTAACACTTGACTTTTTTTTAGCCAAAGTTAAAAACTGTAAAGCTTTGTAAGTAAACTGCATTATAAAACATTGTAAGTTCATAAATATATGTAATAAAATCTTACTTCCTGGACAAAAGAGGTTGAGTAGTAACTAAGGGGCGGTTACTAGAAAGTTGCTAAAGGGCTGTATTGTCCTGGGCATAAAGTTAAACTGTTCTGGTGTATGACTCGATAACCGAAAGGTTTTTTGTACACCAGGTCCTTGGACCAAATCTTTTGAGCGTATATTTTTGTCGTTCAATAAATTATAATAATAATATTGCCCACTTTGGAAAATCATAATTTTTGAATGAAAGTTTTTTAAACATCATGTAAAATCATCCATTTGAATATTTTTAGAACTTTAACTACTCCTAGTAAATTTAACAATTAAAAATGTATTCCCACAACTTGTTTTAAAAATAAATATACTTCTATATATGTCATAGCTCAAACTTAAAGTATGTAGCAGAGATTAAAAGCCTAAACCTACAGCCCACGAGGTACTTTTCAGCTAAAAACGTTTTGATTAAAACAATAAAAGAAAAATGTTTCGTGTTTAAAATTTATAATTAGGCTCTTCATTTCATAAGTGTTCTTTACTATTGCTCTTTTATTGCTTATTTCATGACACTTTTAGTTTAAGATAGTTTTTTATATCGATTTTTACAAATACTACAATCAAACACCGCCCACAAATACTATTTTCTAAATAGTGCGGTCCTCGAACTACTTTTTTAAAGAAAATTAGCCTGCGACTTATAAAAATCTTCAGGTATAAACAATAAATAAAAATAATAAATTTGCACATTATTACAGGCTTTATTTCACGTAAGATTCGAATAAAGTTTACAATGAAATATGTTTAAAAATAGTTATTTTTTTATATTTTCAGTATGCTCAGTAGAAAATGAGTATATCAAATTAAATTCTAATTTGATTAAATGTCTTAAGCAAAAATGCTGTTCATTTTAGTGAAATTTTCTAAGACTTTGGCATAGATCCGCAGACTTTTCTTATCTTTTTGAAATCTCTGGATAAAAACTTCTTAATATATTTATGATAATCGCTAAAATATATAATAAATGATGTCCACAAAACTTGAAGTAATTTAAAAAGAATAGAAATAATGCTTTTACTATTTGGTGTAGCACGAAAAAGATAAAATTTGTCTTTTTTAATTGTTATAAAATAGCATAGTTGATTAGTATTTATTTCCGATCGTTCAACAATTTAGATTCATTAATTTTTTATGACTAACTTTAAACTACAAACCTGGTTTTTAAGTATTTAAGTTAGTTGTTTTTTGTATTTTTTAGTTGTAAATACACATACACAAATATGAGCTTATGTAATACATATTATTATACATACATATTATTATACAATATTTGCTTTTAAACGATGAAGATTATAAGATTCTAGTTTTTTTGCTAACATGTTACCCTAAAGATCTGTTATTGATAAAAACTACATAACCCAGCTAATAAATCTTCTCACTAATTATTTTCTCTGAGACTTTTAATAACTTTGAAAACTATTTAAAGTTAAAGTTGTTTAAGTGTAATCACATACATAAATTACACATTAGAGTTATTTAAAGGAAAAAAAAAAGTTTTGTAAAGTACAGTAGAAACTGTTTTTTAATTAAATCAACAACTTAAAGTGATATCTCTTAATTATTGTAATATTTACGAGTAGCTTATAAGTAGTTCTATCATGTACATTAAAAATGACCAAACATAATAAAAGTAAAATCATAGTCAGGAAATTATTTTCAGCAATTTAAAAACTATTTTTAATCTATAAAGTTGGCTATATACTTTTTTTTTGAAATTAGCTTCATTTATATTTTAGTTTTCTCATGGTTAAAAGTAATTTTAATAACTGAACAGTTGCTAGACGCAAACAGCTTATTTACCTGGTAATAAAATTTTTATTTGCTAGTTTTGCCTCTAGCCTATTACTACACAATGAAATAACAACAAATAATCGCTTTATAAATATTTAATATTATGGATTGTGTTTTTAACAAAATAGGTTATTTTAATGTTAGTTATGTTTTTGTTTTAACTACGTGGTCTCCAGTAACTTACTAACTGACAGCTTTAGTTACAAGTAGCTACAATTATAAGTTACAAAACTATTTCCTAAGTTATAAATAAAACACACTTTGAATAAATGCACTTTACTTTAATTTAAATAATAAATCTTAGTTCTGAAGAAAGAAACTATTAAATCACGACACAAATAAAATCTGTCAAAAGTATTAACAATCGTAAAGTTATATAAAATACTAACATCAACTCCGCGATGTAGACGTTTTCTCGAAACAAGTTAATGAAAACGTCTTTAAGTAAGTAAAACAACTAACTTTTAACGCGTATTTGAAAGACAAGCGCCTATATATACGCATCGGAATGAAATTAACTCCCTTGAGTTGTGGTGGGAATTGGTATAATTGTTTTGAGAAAGCTTATCATTGATTTTATTGTCACAGATAATTCCGTATTTATTCACACGCTTTAAAATAGGAAAATGAAATATTGATATCATTACATGGGAATTGGTATAATTGTTTTGAGAAAGCTTATCATTCATTTTATTGTTACAGAAAATTCCGATGAGAAAGCTTATCGCAGTTTTTATTGTTTACGAAAATTTCGATGAGAAAGCTTATCGCAGTTTTTATTGTTTACGAAAATTTCGATATTAATTCAAACGGTTTAAAATTATAAAATGAAATGTTAATATCATTACACTATTTCGTTTTTATCTTTTAAATTAGTGTTTAAAGCCTAATTTCAAATAATTTAAATCCTTAAAATCCTACTTAACTTTAAACATTTTTTTAAGTGTTTTAAGCGCGGGTCAAAAAAAAAAAGTAAGAAAAAGAAACTATATTACTTATTATTTCGAAATTACATAATTTACAAAAATTAAGCTAAAACATAACATAAGGACAAAGTAAAAATGATAGTCATTTAGTTGTCTTCTTTTCCTCGGGGTTCTTGGGCTTGTTGTCCTCGGGCTTTTTCTATTCCGGCATTCCTCTTCCGGTTTCTTCTTCAACGGTGGTTTTTTTAGCAGGAACGAACTGTTTTAATTCGCTTGTTCTTCTCTAAACTTCAAATTTAAAAATTCATCGAAGTCACTTGTTGACATAGAAAAAATTCATCTTTTCATTGTCCATCAATGTAGTATTCATTTCAAAAATACGCGATTCAAAAAAAAAAAGTTGAGATATTCTTTCAAGAAAGTTTAGTAAAAACTACTATGTTATTATGCCACAAGACAATAACGAAACTGTCAGTATTTACGTTTAAACCTATTATTTTATACAAAACAAAACATTTTAAGCATTTAAAGGTGCATTAAATAGAAAATCAATATTTTAAAACACATGAAACATTTTAATTTTGTTTTTAACTTAGAAAAATATATGTTCTTAATATTTAAATCGCAAACTTTAATAAACAAAACAGAAAACTTTTCTTTAAAGTATTTTACAAAACAATAAGTAGTATTTTCATGCACAAACTTTTATAGGATTCAAGTATAAAGTATTTCTTTTTAAAGTGACACAAAACTTATGCATTGTAGAAGTTTATAAAGAGAAAAATTTAGCGAGTGCTTTTTTTCGATCGTTAACAGTCAAAACTAAATGGGAGTTGAAAGTACTTTTAAATTCAAATTTATAGGAAAAGTTTATCACGAGTTGAATTTTAAAGCTTTAAACTTGAACTTGATTATTTTACGAGCAAAAAAATCTGATAAATCAGTTTTGTTTTAAAGTTAGAGTGAAATGTAGTTACTAAAATCTCAAGATAAAAATAGGCTTATAAAACTTTTTTATAATATAATTGTTATTTGATAGCTTTTAATTAATAGTTCAATTGCTAAACTGTAATTTATAATATAAAAAAACTTCATAACACATCATTTAAAGTAAAAAAGCAATAAACTTTACAATTCAGAAATTTTATCAGAAAAAAATACAAAATAAATACACTTAATAGTTTCTTTCATTTTAACTTCTTAAAAAAATTACCTGAGTTTAAAAAATATTAAAATAGATGTTCATGTTAATAAAAAATTACAATTTTTTACCTTTATTAAAATCCGTTTCGTTAGTTTTGTGAAAATACTTATATTTTATCTTCAAAAGGCTTTATGATAAATGTTAAAAGTGTTAGACCTGCTATTAGTAATTCTGACTCTTTTTTATTCTGTGTTATAATTTCTTTTTTGTCAAAGGAATTAAGTACTGCCAAATTGTTTTTCTCTTTAGCTAATATGTTGCTTGATACGCTAGTTTGTGATTTTGTTTTTGAAGAATTGTAATAGCCTGAGTCTTGTTTATAACTTTTAAGTTGCACTGTTGGCACTTGATATTTTGGCTTGCTATCATACTTATTATTGTAACTGATATTTTTCTGCTGTTGTTTCTGATGTTTTTCTTTGATAAGTTTAGCTTGTTTTGCTGTAAAAACAAAAACTTGCTTATAAGCTCTATTAGCTTTTCTTTTCCGCTGTTGAGGGTTACTTGAATAATAGTTTCCGCTTAATCTTTTTTGTTGAAACTTTTGGTTGTAGTTTGAATTCTTATCTACAGCATATTTAGACCCTTGAACTGTTTTACCATTAGGACCTGTCACGTTTGCGGCTTCTGACATGTTATTTTTACCTACAACAATATCAAATTGGACTTTTTCTCCTTGTGCAAGAGACCTTAAGAATTTGTTAGGGTTGTTTTTGACTATAGCTGTATAATGAACAAAAATATCGCTGTTCTGATCATCACGATGAATAAAACCGTAACCCTTGCGAACATTAAACCATACTACTTGACCAGTTACTCCAATTGCTATAGTGTTTTTGGTTACCTGAGCTTTTTCTTTAACTGTTTGAAACTCTTTGCTTGTATTAGATGTTTTTGTAGGTAAGTGTTGATGACATGACAAACACTGTGCTATGTTAACATTATTACTACTATTCCCATTGTATGATTTTCTTGGTTTAAAACTATCTCTATCTTGGTTATGTTGACGATAATTGTAATTATGATTAATACCATTATCTCTAAAATGAAAATTTTGTTGATAATTAGGACGAACTCGCTTATTGTAATTTATTTTAGACCTATGCTGACTTTGCTCATACTGCTGTAGTCTATTGTAATTAACTTGCTTAGGTACTAATGCATTTTCTTTATAAGCATTCCATATGGCTTGTCCTTTTCTTTTAAAAAGTTCTAAGATTTCATCAAAATGTTCCCTAATCTTATCTTTGATCGAAAAGGGCATTAAGTATGCAAGAAAAAACTTAATTCTGTCCTGCTCTGGACATTTGGCCCAACTTACGGCTGTAGCAAATATTTTATTAAAGTTTGTACACTCATTCCAAATTGGAATTTTATCTAAAATTTCAGCTAACTGATTGTCCCTATTAATAAAAAAGTTTCTTAAAGAACTGTAATTTCTTTCACCTCGTTCTGTCATTTTATAATAGTCTGACAACTCTTCTCTCGGCCAAAACCCAGTTAAAAAATTATACTTTTCTGTATTACTAGAAATATTTTCATTTAACATTTCCTCCTCGAAAAAACTAATAATATCACGAGGGTTTCTTACAAAGTCTAACCTTTTAAACTTTTTACTTAGTCTTTGCGCCTTAAATGTGTCGCTAAAAATGTTTAAATTATTTTGATTACTTTTTTCGTAATCATCGTAAAAAGGTTCGCGTTTTTCTAGCATCGCACGTTCGAAATGTGGTGATCTAGACTGCTTTAATCTATTATTTAACTTTTTTATTTGCATTTGCAAAACTCTTAACTCTTCTTCATTTGTTAGCTGCTTAACTTCGCTTGATTTTCTAAATTGTTGTTGAATGCTGTTTGACGGATAAAATTCAGCATTATCATTCATCATCTCTGCTTGATGAGAATTATTAAGATTGATATCGTCATTGTTGTTTGTGTGCATTTATTCTGTTGACTGCTTAAAGATTTGTAACCAGAAGATTCAAGGTTCTTAAAAGACACTGCGTGGTCTCCACTTTAACAAAATAGGTTATTTTAATGTTAGTTATGTTTTTGTTTTAACTACGTGGTCTCCAGTAACTTACTAACTGACAGCTTTAGTTACAAGTAGCTACAATTATAAGTTACAAAACTATTTCCTAAGTTATAAATAAAACACACTTTGAATAAATGCACTTTACTTTAATTTAAATAATAAATCTTAGTTCTGAAGAAAGAAACTATTAAATCACGACACAAATAAAATCTGTCAAAAGTATTAACAATCGTAAAGTTATATAAAATACTAACATCAACTCCGCGATGTAGACGTTTTCTCGAAACAAGTTAATGAAAACGTCTTTAAGTAAGTAAAACAACTAACTTTTAACGCGTATTTGAAAGACAAGCGCCTATATATACGCATCGGAATGAAATTAACTCCCTTGAGTTGTGGTGGGAATTGGTATAATTGTTTTGAGAAAGCTTATCATTGATTTTATTGTCACAGATAATTCCGTATTTATTCACACGCTTTGAAATAGGAAAATGAAATATTGATATTATTACATGGGAATTGGTATAATTGTTTTGAGAAAGCTTATCATTCATTTTATTGTTACAAAAAATTCCGATGAGAAAGCTTATCGCAGTTTTTATTGTTTACGAAAATTTCGATGAGAAAGCTTATCGCAGTTTTTATTGTTTACGAAAATTTCGATATTAATTCAAACGGTTTAAAATTATAAAATGAAATGTTAATATCATTACACTATTTCGTTTTTATCTTTTAAATTAGTGTTTAAAGCCTAATTTCAAATAATTTAAATCCTTAAAATCCTACTTAACTTTAAACATTTTTTTAAGTGTTTTAAGCGCGGGTCAAAAAAAAAAAAGTAAGAAAAAGAAACTATATTACTTATTATTTCGAAATTACATAATTTACAAAAATTAAGCTAAAACATAACATAAGGACAAAGTAAAAATGATAGTCATTTAGTTGTCTTCTTTTCCTCGGGGTTCTTGGGCTTGTTGTCCTCGGGCTTTTTCTATTCCGGCATTCCTCTTCCGGTTTCTTCTTCAACGGTGGTTTTTTTAGCAGGAACGAACTGTTTTAATTCGCTTGTTCTTCTCTAAACTTCAAATTTAAAAATTCATCGAAGTCACTTGTTGACATAGAAAAAATTCATCTTTTCATTGTCCATCAATGTAGTATTCATTTCAAAAATACGCGATTCAAAAAAAAAAAGTTGAGATATTCTTTCAAGAAAGTTTAGTAAAAACTACTATGAAAGATATAAAAAATATAAAATTATAAAAACACAGTTGTTCTACTTGTTACTTAACAGTGTAGGGCAAATTTTTCATTAAATCATAGACTACAACTGCAATCAGTTTTTGATAAAATTCATAGCTAATCTCGGAAAAACTTAAAATGTTGAGTTGTTGAGCATTCAAGTAGTTAAAATTTGTGAAAATCTTTGATATTTGTATACTCAATACTTTTTCAAAACTTTGTTAACAGTGATGTAATTCCTTCGGTCTTTTAAAACTAATTAAAAATCGGTGTATAAAACTTAGCTATAACCCCAAAACTTTATTTTCTAAAGTGTGAAAAATGGTTATTGTCGTATAAAAAATTTAAATAACTTATTTTTTAAATGTGTGTTTGTTAATGGCTTTATTTACTTTCAACTATTTCGAAAAATAACAATAATCCAAAATTTTTGCAACCTTAAAAAACCTTCATCATAGGATTTGAGTAAATATTTAAATTAACAATGAGTTTATGTTTTTTTATTATTATAACTTCGCCCTCGGAACTGATCTTTGACACAAAATTTATAATTTCACTTTTGAAGCACTAGGTCTTCAGTTTTGCAAACATTTGAGTTTCGGCACCAACATTTAAAATGCTTTCAGTATAGCTAAACACAGTGGGTTGAAAAATTAAACTTGAAGTCTTGAATTTGAATTGTTTTCGTCTTGGTTTAACTCAACACAGTGGGTTGAAGAATTATAATCAAAGTAAATTATGTGATTTGTCTGTAAACTAAAATGATCTGACAAATATAATAACTTTAAAGTTTTAATAAGTTAAATGTATGCCAATGTGTTGTTGTTATGCAGCAAGTAAATTTACTTAAACTGTACTCATAATTTTTTTTTTAATTTTTTAAGGTATGCTTCTGCATGTATATTTTTGTGTAAGCTAATTAAACACTTAATTTTTGTCATCATTTTTTCTCTGTTGTGGAGAAGATAACTAAAAGTAGCTCTGAAAATTCAATTTCTTAAAAAACAGTTAAGTTTTAATGATTTTAAAATAGATAAAATGATACTACTATTAAACTTAATTAATCGTATAACTATGCAACTCTAACCTCTTGATTGGTTTAATTAACTAGTGATGTTTTTTAATTTTTTTGGCTTGTTTAGCAAAGCAGTCTAAGTTCATAATAATAATTCCAAACTCAGAATTATGAATTTGATATTTTATTAAAGGTTAATGTGATAGCATTTAATTTTAAACAAAAATCACAGAATGTCCTTGAATTTTTATAGAATTTTCAACTTGTAACTTTGATATTTCTGTTTGATATATAAAAACAATGCTGTATGTTTCACATTTATGTTTAGCCTTTTATGTTGTAGTTTATTAAATTAAATACAGATTAAGACCATTACAGCATTTAAAAAAATCAAAGTAATTTTTGAGATATAAGGTATCGAAGTTGGTGTGGTCAATAGGTGCCTAATGAAAGGCACAAACCAAAGCAAAAAAAAGGCTATTTTATTAAGGGCATAGGGAGGTGGAGGGGTAAATTTTTTTTCTAAATTTGATCTTATTTTAAATAGTTTTCACTAAGCTTCAAGATGCTTTTTACAGATTTTAAAAATTCAAAATTATTTTAAAATATAGTCGGTCAAAGTTGGAGACAACAATAGGTTTCTTATTGGAGGCACTAAAACCGCAAAAAAATGTTTTACTTAAAATCAATTTTCTACGTGTTTTGAGATAAATATCCAAAATTTTTAGGTAATGTTCCTTGCACCATTTAGAAAATTCTTTTAGAAAAAAATTAAAAAAAAAAAAATTTAACATAAATTATCTCTATGCCCTTAATAAAATAGCCTTCAATTTTGTTTTGGTGTGTGCCTTTCATTAGGAACCTATTGACCACACCAACTTTGATACCTCAAAAGTTACTTTGATTTAAAAAAAGATCAACATTAGATCAACATCAAAATTAGGGTAAACTCTCCTATGCCCTTAAAATTTCTAGTTCAGTAATTCTGAGTTAAAAATACCAAAAACATATTTTCATGTTTTTACAATTAATAAATTAAACAGATTGTTAAGTATTTAGTATAGCATTATGGCAGCAAGGAAGTTTACAAAAGAGGAAATTGATAGATTGGTTGAGAGAGCTGAAAGTTTGGAAATGGAGGATTTGGAAGAGATGAGGAGGGAATGCAAGTTTAGAGTTAGAGTGCAGGAAATTGTGAGTGCGAGTCAAATGAGAAGAATGAGTGAGTATGAGAAGAAAAGAATGGACAACATTAATGCCAGCATGACCTTGAAATACAGCATTGGTTAGTTTTAAAATGGTATTGTTTATTTGTTAAATTTGTTGAATAAGATGTTTCCAGTGTATAAATTGATTGCAAAGTTGTCATCATTTTTGCTGAATGAAATTAAAAGCTGTGTAGCAATTTATTATACTGTTTAAATATAAAATATTTATACAGTATAATAAATTGTATTATATCCTTATAGTTTTTTTGCCATATTATACAAAGTTTAGCACAAGAATAAGTCCACTCAAAAAGTTTGTTGCCAAAGTACTTCTAACATTTAGTCTCTACATTTTAAATTCTAGCCAAACTAAGTTTTAATGATCATATAAAAGCAAACATTTTTACAGTAGATTGATTTTTGCCTAACATAGCATTGTCCAAGGTTATAGTATATAATTTTAATACTTTGATTTTTAAAGACCTTATTTGTAATATGGTCTTAAGGCCTTGTTTTTTGGTTAACTTTAAATAATTACATGATAACAATTAAACTTTTTTCTAGGAAATAGAAATTATTAAGTATAGTAAATATATAAAATAAAATATTACTAAAGACATTTTTATAGATTTCACACAAACTTGAATTTTTTTTACCATACTGTATTTTTTAAATCTAGTAGTTAATAATTTTTTTATAAACTAATTAATATTTTGTAGGTCTGCCCATGCCTGACCAAAAATCATTGAGGGCAAAGCTAGGAATTAATAGAAGACGGTTCAAAGCAAAAGTGAAAGTTGAAGACAAACAAGATTTTGAATGGAGGCCAAATCAACAAAGGCCCAAAAAGGAGGGCCCAAAAGCAATGAGTAAGTTTATTGTTTGATCATTTGAACAAATTAATATTTTGATTTCTCATAATGTATAAATAATTGCATAAAAATTGTGTAAAGATATACCTGCTGTTTTTTATTTTAGATAATAAATATTCAAACTAGTGAGTTTAAATAATTGTTTCTTTCAGCAACATCTAATATTGCTATTAGGAATCAATGGGTTGAAAAGGTTTGTTGTTACTAACAAATTACTAAAAATAAAATTTTACCTTATAAAGTCATATATTTAAAGTATTTTGAACCTTACTAATTTTATGTAAACAATTAAATATTGAAAATTTACAGAACTGTCTGGTTGATGAGAATGGTGACCGTGTTAAACCTAAAGATTTAAAAGGTGTTAAACATTACATATAGTATAAAGAATTATTTCATATTTTATTAATGCTTTTTGAAGTTTTGATAAAATAAATCATTTTTTTTGTATTTTTGTAGCTTTTGAAAGAAATAAGAGAGCCAAGAAGAATATCAAAAAGGTTTTGTTTATTTGAAACAACTAAAATTTTATAATTCATAAATCAAAGATTTGTTTCTAGTTTATTTATATTTCTAACAGGAAAACAAAAATGTTGAATTGAGGAGATCGGAAAGAAATGTTGAAAGAGTAAACTATGCAGACGTTTATTCTGATGACTTTGTTTGTTAGTGTTTTTAATTTTTATGTAATTAAGTCACAAAGTAATTTTTACAGCAAAATAATTTCAAACAGTTTGTTATGATTGTGAGTCATCCAATTTTTCGAAATGCGCCACTCACCCAAAACTTACCTTTGTAAAAGACGTGGAAGTCCCTATGGTTAGTTTGACTACTTTTGTATATATTTTATGATATAGTAGATAAATGATTAAAAATGTAATTATAATTTAGTTATAGATAAATGCATCTGCAGACAACTACAAACTTCTAAATTTAAGGTCAGAATTGGTGGGAAAATATAGACATTTTATTTGAAATCTTAATTTACTAAATTTAAGTTTAATTTACCTTTGTTTTTATAATTTAATTTTTATTTTTTATATTGTCTTTTTGTTTTTGTTTCTTCTTATTATTGATTTTTACGTTAATGATAATTAATTTTGCTGAAAACTACTTAAATTTAATTAATTAACTAATTACCTTATCAACTAATTACTCATCTAAAACTATATAAAGTGTTTATCCATTGCAACTTGTTAGTTTGTTTACTTGTGATCATTGCTTTAGCGTGAAACAATTGTTAAGTAGTAAACTCAATTTAACTTTTGTCTTAATTGTATAGCAGATAAATAAACAGTATTTTGTTTCTCTTTTTATGTATTTATGCTCATTACTTTATAACAAGTCAACATAATTTAAATTAGTATGTATTAATGTTTAAAAAAAAATCCAGGTGTCAATACATATAATATATAACTATATTAGCATATTAATGTTAAAGTAACATAATGAAATGATCTACTCAACAAATTAACTATGTGTTTCTAGAACAAATTAAAATTGTGGCGACTTCTATACTGATAAGCTCTAAAGTTTTAATGTGTTTTATTACATCTATAGTTTATAAGTTATAAAAAAGTTACACTTAAATATTAAACCTCAAGTTTAAAATAATTTTAAAACTAAAATTTGACCAAAATAAAAGTTTTGCAACCCTAATTCAATAATTAGTAAAGCTTGTATGATTTTCAAAATGTCATATATATATATTAATTTAGGGAGTGAAGCACAGAGCAGTGAAGACTTGCCCCCTTCAAGTAGATGTCTACAAAAGCTCAATCAAAGACGCGGGCAACGGTGTTTTTGCTGTCGAGACGATTCCAGAAAACACCGTTTTTGGCCCATATGAAGGTATTGTTGTCAATCCAAGAGATTTGGTGAAAGCTGATAAGCTAAGGGTAGGAGGTTATGCTTGGGAGGTAAGTTGATATTCTATTAGTTGTATTTTGTTATTAAAGCTATTTTTTGTTTAGTTGTATAATATGCAACATTTAAAATAACTTATTTTTAATCACTTAAATGTTATTATAATGTTTTATGTAAGTTTTATTTTTTAATAAAATTTTTATTAATATTAATTAAATCATAACTTTCTATTTATTTTACATTAACCTTTTAACTTTAATTTTATAAAACTATAATTATTCTTAGGGTTTTTATATTTTAGCAGCTTAACTTCTATTTCATTGTTAAGTGTTTATAAAGTAATTTTAAATGAATTGTTGATTAATTTTCAAAGTAAATATTTTGTGTACATGATTTTATTTAATGATTAGTATAGATAAAGAATTATTTAGAATGTTTTAAGTTTTACATTGAAAATTTATGTTAAAATTATGTATAGTATTGAAAAACTAAGTCTAATTTGTAAACATGTGTTTTTTCATTATTGTTTGAATTGTTTACTACAAACAGATTACGAAGGATGGTGAACTCGACCATTATGTCGATGCCAAAAAGTCAACTCGTTCTAATTGGATGAGATTCGTGAACTGTGCTCGGTAATTTGTTTAAAGATGACTATAAAATTTAAATCTTTTAAAATTTATGTTTGGAATAATTTTTTTATCTTAAACTTAATTTATAATATCTAACATTAACTTTATGTAATTTTGTATATGTAACATATTTTATTGCAATTAAAACTGCGTTCTCATATTATAACTATTGTTGGCCAATGCTTTTATATTTAACCAAATTTATTTTAAACAATCTAAATAATCAAACAGCTAAAGTAAGAGTAAACTTTAAAATAAAAATCAATAAATTTTATAACAATGCATAAGCTAAGTAAATACTAATCTTACGTCACAACTTATAAATAAACAATTGATGAAATTGTTCTTATAAATTTATTAAGTTAGTTGTGAAAGTTTGTTTTAATTGCTTCTTGGTTTTCCTTTAGGCCTATCTTGCGTTCGTTAATAACTCTTACTTAAAAACCGATTATTTAAATGTGAATTCAAACCTTTAATTTTAATTTGTCTTTTTTAGTTGTTTATGTTTTTTATTTCTAGTTTGATGAGTTAGTGACATAAGTTAAGTTTAAAAGTTTAGTAATTCTATGACATATATGTAAAGTGTAGTTATAATATTTACATAAACTCACACAGATACGAAGAAGAGCAAAATCTCATTGCTTTTCAGTATAAGCAGCAAATTTACTACAAAACATTCAGAACTATCAACAAAAAAGATGAGCTCTTGACCTGGTATGGAACAGAGTACGGCAAGGATTTAGGTATTTCAATTCTCCCAACTAAAGTCAAATACCTCAGCCAGGTCAAGTTGCTCGCCAATCCTGAAGTTCTAGCTATGCGTTAGTTGACATTTTATATATTTTTTGTATTAATTTTAAATATACTACTTACAATATTAGTTTAATTTTTTTTTTAAGTATACAAGCATTTTTAGCTTTGATAAGATTTCAATTTGCAATTTTCAAAAATAACAGGGTTGCCACTTTACCTGGAATCCTGGAAAAACCTGGAATTTGATTATTTAGGCAAAAAACACCTGGAAAAACCTGGAATTTTTAAGAATTTTAACATCTTCAGTAGTAAAGTTTCGGTTTGACTCAAAAAATTGATCATATAGATAAAAAATTTAAGTCATTACCAATAATTTTTTAATTAAAAAAACACATTTTAAGTAGCTTTACAGTATCTTTTCAATGTTTTTATACTATTTAGCACAGTTTCTTACCTAAAATTTAACTTTAAACTAAAAATAGAACCAAAAGTGTGTACTTTTAAAACCTGAAAGAAATTTGAAAACCTGGAAAAAATTTTGAAAAAACGAGTGGCAACCCTGAAATAATGATAGTAATTTATAATAAGAAATAAGTCCAACTTTTATCATTAATTTACATATATGCATTTTATTTAATATACACTTGAGCTATATTACAGTATAAATTTTTTTTACAGAAACTAAGTTACGGTCAAAGACCTCGTCAGTGCTTAAATAAAAAATCTTATTTAAATAGAATATATTACAGTATAATAATTAATTTTTAATTTATAAGGTATTACCAAACTTTGATGTTTTAGTTAGTTGATTTAAATTTTAAATAATGTAAAATTTATGTCAATGCGTTTTTAATTTACATGGCTTTCATTTAGATCTTTTGAATACATACTACTTTAATAAAAGTTAATCAGTAAAGAAATTTATATTAAGTTTTACACATTTTATTAAAAAATTTTAAACTCTTTTCTCAAACTGATTAATTTTTAGTAAAAGCTTATCTTTATTTAACGTTGGATTTTGTTTTCAGTTTAATTAATATTCACGAATTTAACAATTTCTAAAAGAAAATCTTAAATACTTCCCGTTCTAATATAGTACTTTAGCTTTAGAATTTATAATCTCAAAAACAAATTAATATATTATTAACAGCTGATGTACACGAATGTAAGTTTTGTGATTCTCTGTTCTCCACAGTTGAAGTTTTACAAACTCACATAAAAAACAAACACGAATCATACATTGGTGAGAAAAAGAAGTTTGCATGCGATTTGTGTGAATATTCGACTAATGACATTAGTAATTTAAAACGTCATAAATTAACTCATAATAAAATAAAAAGTCACAAATGTCATTTGTGTGGGAAATGTTTTAGTCAGAAAGGTAATTTAGATCGTCATATTAAATCAGTCCATGGAAAACAAAAGTTTAAATGCGAACTTTGTAGCAAGGAATTTAATGATAAATGTAATTTAAACGTTCACATAAAAAATGTTCACGAAAAACTAAAATCTCATGTCTGCCCAGTATGTGGTGAGAAATTTTCCGAAAAAGGTCATCTTAATAAACACATTCGCACACATACTGGGGAGAAACCTTACAAATGTAGTTTTTGTGAAAAATCTTTTGCACAAGCTGGTGATTTAAAAAGACATGAAATTTCAGTTCACACGAAAAATTTCCCACACAAATGTGTTATTTGTAGTAAAGGTTTTTTGACACCTGGTGAATTAAAAAAACACAAGAATTCATGTCATTAATTATATTTAGTTATTTTGTAGTTTTTTTAAAAAATTTGTTCTGTATCTTTATAAGTTTAATGTTATTTTACAAAACAAACATTATTACTTTTTTCAAAAAAATCAAATTGGTTTTTATTTTTCTTTTTATATAAGTAGTTAGTTATTTCCGTTTGATTTAAAGAAGTACCAATCAAAAGTTTGTTTGATGTAAGTTAAAGCTCTTATAAAAGTGAATTTAATTTCTAACCTGTTTGTATTATTTTCTTTATTAGTAAATAATTTTTTACCAAGACATCTTACTATTCATTTCATTCAATTTAGTTTTAATTATTAAAATACTAAATGGCAGTAAATAATAAACATTTAAATTTACTAGCAATGTTAATTACCAGTTTTGTTTTTACAATTACAGCGATCTGTGATATTTCAAAGCTGCAACTTTCTGTAATATATAAAATTTATTTTTATTTAATCTCAAGTATTAAAGTTATTTTTTCAATTCCAATAAAATAACTTTTTATTGGAAATTGTCTGTGTTTTTTCTACAAATTTTATTGTTTTTAGAAAACTCTTGAATACTTACCGTAGTTTTATAGTTCAGTTTTCTTTTCTTTTTTAAATTGTACATGTGTTTTGTTATATTTAAGTGTGTTTGTAAAAAATAAAACATTAAAAAATGTAAAGTTCTTTTAAGTTTTATTCTAACTGAAAAGGTTTTTTAGTTAATTGTAGTAATCTAAATAATAATACTATTCTTAGTTAAAACCTTAATGAACTATTTAAAAATAAAGCAATAATAAAAAGTTATTATTAAACTAAGAAGAAAGAAAATCTATTTAGCAAAACCATTTGAATAATAAACTTTCAGCTTGAATGTACCACGCGGGCCGCAGATTTTTGCTTTAAAGTTGAAATTTTTAAGAACTGAAGCTAAATCGATTAAAGTTATGCAAATATTACAGTAACCTGCCAACTAGGTACGTACTTTTTAGCTGAAAAAGTTCATAATTTTGATTTATTTAAAAGAAAAAACAAATCTAAAAGTAGAAATACAAAAGTGTTATACTTGAAAAATAGTTACACTGTTTATAAAAAAAAGTAAACTGGAGGAACCAGAAAATAAGTTATGAATTTATTGAAATCCAACTTTTAAGTAAACATATAAACCAACATGTTGAAGTTTAATAATTTAAGAACAATACAGAACAAAAAATTGCATACCCTATGGTTAAAACATGGTAATAAAAAAGTCATACAAAATTTAGATAAACGAAAATAATGAACTGTGCAATTAACATACCTAATGATTGAAGCATAAATGTTAAAAGTGATAGAAATAAAATTTAGATAAACAAATAGAAATTCAATTGATACTTGTATACTCAATGATTGCAACATGAATTTAGAATGCGTATAAAAAAGCGAAATTAACGAAAACAACAATCTACTATCATTTCCTATTAAGAGCACCATTTATCCTTGACTGTTTTCTTCTAAAACAATCAGTTAAAATTGCTAAGTAGAAAGTAAGCATGGGTGGAAACTCCTATGTACGGACTGCAGGTTTGCGAACTTGCGCTGTGTTTGAAGTGCGTACCTAATTAGCAGGAGCACTTGCAACTTTCAAGATAAAAATTTACTTCTAATATTTTATAATGTCAGCTATTAATATTTCTAGTTGAATTAGTATACTTGGAAAGTTTTATAAAAATTACGATAATACCTTAAAATTCAAGTAAAGAATGCATTCCAAACGTCTTATATCAAAATGTCTTATAACATAAAGTTACTGACCAGGGTCAGGGGTAACAGTGATAGTATAAAATTAATAAAACAATGAATAAAATTAAACCCGTTCAAAAATGTCTCCGTGTAAAAGTGACACTTCGTGCAAATTTGACAGCTATCCATTGAATTTATTGTCTTTTCTACTTCCAAAAGCAATTAACTTTTCTTTCATTAGTTTCCTATTTTAAAACTTTCAATCAGGGCTTTGATCTCAGCTCCCGAAGGCATTTATTTTTTCTCTACAAAAATCTTATTATTAATGAATAAATAGTTTACATCCATAAATTAAGACAGGTGTGCAACAAAAAAACGTATAACAAAAATTTATTATTACTCAAAACTAAATATTTAGGCTTAATGATGAATGTTTTACTACAATTTAGTCTTTCTGGCAATTTTAAGCTAACTAGAAAAAAAAGTTTTTATCATGTTTAGAATTACTGATATCATTCTCTTTTAAGTAAACAATTTATTGGCCAGTTGAACAAGTTTTACTGCATTTTTCAAACTTTGATTAGAATCTCTGATTAGATATATAGCTTTGCAGTCTTGCTATTCCAAATTGTTATGTAAATTGGTTTTTATTTATACGTTTGTAAGCAACTTATAATATGTATTCATTATGACTTGCTGCTTAAGTTGGTATTAATGCACAATTTTTTTTTTGAAACACCGGATTTCGCTTTGTGCAGAACTATTTAATTGATCATTTTCAAGATGAGTCGGAATTTTTTTAGGGAGTTTATCAATAACTAACTATGTTTTCTGCTTTAATTACAAACAATGATTCATATTTAAAAAATTAACATTAAAACATAACTCTATTCTTACAGTTCTCACCATTAAACTACATTCTCATAAAACATTTTAGATTAAGCTGCTCGACTTGTTTTTATTTTGTAATATTTGGGTCTGGTTTCAATTTGAAACCTATAACTTCAAGTTTTTTAGATCATTGGAATCCTAACGCCACACTGTTTGGATCATTGGAAAATTAAGATAAGTTAAAAAATTGCTTAAAACAAATTTAAGACCCCATGCAGTTTATTTCATATAATCAATATTATTTAAAAAAAATTTTAATTCGAGTTTTCTTTTTGAAGACTACATTTTAACAAGCGCTTAATATAAATTTAATGTTTTTAAATTTGAATTAAAACTGTATTTTAAAGTGAACAGTTAATTTTATTCAGAAATATATCTGAGATTGATTAACCCTATCGGAACACATTTTGACCATAAAAAACTTTCTTAAAAATTTTTAAGTTAAACTAATACTTTTCAAGCAAATAACTTTTATATTTGTTAAGAATACCTAATTATTCAACCGTTACATGTGAATTCAGTAACTCAATTTTTAGCATAAAATCAAAGTAATAAAACACCTATGCTCATTTTTATAACAACATTCCTTTTTTATTATTTTTTAGACTCTTTTATGAAAACTAACTAAAGTATTTTTTTTATTGCAAAGAGAAGTATACTGTTTTGATTATTTTAATGTTACCTAAAGTAAACAAACTAGCACTTGTATGGTTTAAAAATTTATTAATAAATTTTTTTGATGGGTTTCTATATGATTATAACCTATTTTTTTCTTATTTTTCCTGTTAAGCTTGTTACTATTTGTCAAAATCTTTCTTTTACATTTTTGTCCTAAAACTGTAGTATTAATTTTGATAAAACTTATGTGATTGTACATTCTTTGTATACACTCATAAAGTAGAGAGAGATTTAAAGAAGCATGATAAAACTAGCAATACACCAAAGAAAATGAGTAATTTAAAACTTCTTCTAATTTTTCAATATAAGTCATATGCAAACTAATGCTTTTATTTTTTCAGACAATTCTAAAGTTTTAAAACATGTGTTTAAAAGAATTATCAAAAGACTGTAAAAAAGTTTATTTGTCTGAGATGCAGAGAAATTCTAGCAATTAATTAACCTATTTTCAATTTGTTTGTATACTTTTCTCAATATTTTTTTAGGAAAATAAACGTTGTTATAAATTTAAATTGTTGTTTAAATTTATATTGATGGAAATTTTAAAGTAAAAAAGAAAAAGTTAGTTAGTTTATTTACAACAGTTTTTGATATACAAGATTAATTATCCAAGATTTTCATTTGAAAAACTAAGTTTCACCATATAAGGGATCTTCAGTTATAACTTAAATCTGAAAAATAAAAGTTAAACAAAACATGGAAGATACTATAAAGTAAAACAAAACAAGTAAATTAGAAATTGTAAATTAAACTAGTTAGATAATTAATCAAGCATTTGAAAATAAATACTAAATAAACACTATGGGTTTAGGCTGTTAAAAAACTGAATGTGACACTTTTATATTTAATAAAAAACATTAGTGGCTCAAACATTAAGGAATAAAACAAGCTACTTACATACTATAATATACATCTATAGTATACTATAAAATACAGTTTTTGATGTTTGATATTTATCTGGCACCACGTTTGTAACTTATTAATTGTGTTTTTAATTTATACATATTGATTACTTTTTCAATACTTGTGACACTTTTATGGAAGTTGCACAGAATTTATTTAGATGATGCATAGTAAGTAGTATAATGGGACACGTTCAAAATCCACCCGCAATCAAAATCCACCCGCGATCAAAATCCACCCGATCAAAATCCACCCGATCAAAATCCACCCGATCAAAATCCACCCGAGTCAAAATCCACCCGATTAAAATCCACCCGGGTCAAAATCCACCCGATCAAAATCCATCCGAGTCAAAATCCACCCGATCAAAATCAACCCGAGTCAAAATCCACCCGAGTCAAAATCCACCCGTTCAAAATCAACCCGGTTCAAAATCCACCCGATCAAAATCAACCCGGTTCAAAATCCACCCGATTAAAATCAACCCGATCAAAATCAACCCGAGTCAAAATCCACCCGATCAAATTCCACCCGGTTCAAAATCCACCCGGTTCAAAATCCACCCGATCAAAATCAACCCGAGTTCATTTTTTTTCGAAATAAGAATTAATTTCTAATAGAATTTTGTAATATTGAATAAAGTTATATGTTTAAACAACTATTGGTATAAAAAAGAGTAAGTATTTATAAAGAAAGAAATTTTAACTTATTTAATAAAATAATTAAAAAAATAAGTTAAACAATATAATTAAACAGCATTAAAAAAAAATTCATAGTAGCTTTACAAGTATTTAAAATGTTTATAATTTATTAATGTTAGTAGTGTTGGTGTTACTTTTAAAAAAAGAAGTTAAAAAAAAATGAAAAAAGAATTACGCTCAGTTTCAATCCATTTAAACTTCCTTCTAATTTAATTTCCCAAAGTCAATCATAATTAAATAAAAATATTTACTAAGGATAACTCATAGTAAATTAAAATATCAAAACTATAGAAGTTTATAAATTAGAAGAATCTTTAATAACATTTATTAAGCTAAAGAAAATTACAAAAATCAAATACCAAATAATGTAAATTTATGGAAAATGTTAATTAAATGTTACAAAAACAAAATTAAAATATTAATCTAAAATTTTTGAGCTTTTTTTTTTGATGTAAAAAGTTTTGTGTTTTGTGCTTTACTTAAATTTCAAAATAGTATTACATACAATATTTTATTATATAAAAAATTTCAACTAACAGTGTTTATAAAAAATGAATTAATTTCCGACAATTTAAGTTAAAAGCTATAACTGCATGTTTTTAATTAATTAGTTGTAAACGTTTTATGTTTTTTTATAAATATAAAGTTGCATAGAAATTGTAATTAAGTAAGATAAATTATTATTTACTGTTCAATATTATATTGTTAATTGATATTTTTTAATTCATAGAAATGGAAATGTTATTATTTACCACTATTTTTTTTAAATATAATCTTCATATAAAAAAAGTCCATTTGTTAAAACTTAAGAAATTTTAAGTAATTTAACTAAAAATAAAACAATATTAAAATTAAACAAAATTTTATATTGGTTATAACGAATTTAAACGGTAAAGACAACTATTGTTATAACAAATTGTTTAGTAGACAAATTAACTTTAAAAGCGTGAAAATTTTGTCTAACAAATAAAACCGAAAATTAATAAATATTTAATTTAAAGTTAATATTGAAAAATCTTTAAATGGCAACACAGTAAAGGTAACTATCTAAAGTAAATGAGTGACCTTTTCTTAACAAAGAGAACTTTTATAGATAAATATCTTGTTAAGACCTTTCACACAAAAAAATTATATTAAAAAAAACACAAACTAAATGAATTTTAAACGTTTGCCTTTTACTTTTTTGTAATTAAAAGTAACGAAGATGCAGTTGGATTTGATCAGAGTCGGCAGACAATTGTTTATCTCGGGCCAAATTTCATGTTTCAATTTTTTCCGCGAGCCGTTGTTTTATTCAATTTTTTTTTTTAATCTGTTTTAGTCACGTTTATCTACTTAAAGGGATCAGGCCTGGCATATTTAAAATGTATATTTTTTTATAAAGTCGAAAACTATTTTTTTTAAAAACTTGTGTCATATTATTATTTCTATCATTATTTACAAGGTGTAGATCATTAAAAACAGGTGTAGATCATTATGTACACTTTTTATAATCAATTTCTATTAGTTTATTTGTATTTTCTTTTTAGTAGTTAAAAAAATCTTTTTTTATTTAATGCACAGCATATTACGTATCTAAAATTTTAGTGATTTTGTTAAACTAGTTAAAATATAAACAAATATTAATACTTTCATTTTAAACAGTGTAAGTTTTTCTTTTAAAACCTTTAAATACCTTAATAATCTATCTAAAGTTTTTCGGGTTGCAACTTTTTGAAACAAAAAAAGTACAACAGTTACTTCAACCCAGTCACCGTGTTTTTAAAAGTTAAAAACATGTAAAATTGCCAATTAAAAAAACTTTGCAATATTATATAAGTAATTTATCCAAGTACGTAAGCTTTTGTTGTTTAAAAGGAAAAGTAAAGTCTAAACTTTAAAGAAAAACTTCTAGATTTACTATCTGTCTTTTTTCACATCTAAGGCTTAAGGATAATAAATGATTTTTAAATGATATTCAAAACTTAAAAACAAACTATTATAATTTCTTTTTCTTTTTTGAAAATTTCAATTTAAATTTGTTTTGTTTAGTTGACCAAATTTACATGCTCGAGGGCCACATATTTACACTTCGAGGGCCGCAGTTTGCTGACCCCTGAATTAAATGGATTAATTTGTAGTATAAATGGTAGCTTTCACTTGTAATACTCAGTTTTTATAAAAATTATATCGTGTGACGTATTTGTTTAAAAATTACTTAAAAGTTCTAAATTATTAAATTTTATACCTAGAAACAGTAAATTATAATTGATTGTCGTGTAATTGTGATTGAGATAATACAAGATTATTTTTTCTGGCACATCCTTTAGTTTTCTAAAATTTTTAACATAGTCATATTTGTATAGTAAAACTTTAATTTATTTATCCTGACGTTGTTAAACTTTTATTAGCTCTTATAGTTATACTTATATCAAAAACAACAGTACCTTTAAAAGCTGCTTGCCGGCTGTAGCTATTCAAAATTATATTCAGTAATCAAAAAAGCAAAAATATTTTTGTCAAAAATTCCTTATAATAAGCAAAAATACCAAATAACAACTCAAAAAACCTCACAAAATAAGTTCAATCTGTAGTACAGTTTTTATATTCTTAAGTCAATTTATAAGGGACAAAAATACAAGATTTTATAAGTGTTTTTTAAATAAAACTTGTTTAAGATTGGTACTTTAGAGTGGTGAGATTTGTTTAAATGATACTTGATTTAAAAAGAAATAAATAAACAAGGTGCTTGTTTCGATTCGGTTGGATTTTGACTTTGGTTGATTTTGTGTCGGTAGGATTTTGACTCGGGTTGATTTTAACTCGGATGAATTTTGATCGGGTGGATTTTAAACCGGGTGGATTTTGATCGGGTGGATTTTGAAACGGGTGGATTTAGAGTTGGGTTGATTTTGATCGGGTGGATTTTGAACCGGGTGGATTTTGATCGGGTGGATTTTGAACCGGGTGGATTTTGATCAGGTGGATTTTGATCGGGTGGATTTTGAAACGGGTGGATTTAGAGTCGGGTTGATTTTGATCGGGTGGATTTTGAACCAGGTGGATTTTAATCGGGTGGATTTTAACTCGGTCGGATTTTGATCGGGTGGATTTTGATCGGATGGATTTTGAACCGGGTTGATTTTGATCGGGTGGATTTTGACTCGGGTTGATTTTGATCGGGTAGATTTTGACTCGGGTGGATTTTGATCGGGTGGATTTTGACCCGGGTGGATTTTGATCGGGTGGATTTTGAACCGGGTGGATTTTGATCGGGTGGATTTTGAATGCGGGTGGATTTTGAACGCGGGTGGATTTTGATAGTATACCAGTTATTATTATGAAGCTCTCTGCGAAACTGCAAACAAAGTTCATCGCTCTTATAAAAATATGATTTATAAAAAAAATCTTCTTCTGTACACTTATCTGAAATCAATGCTCCATCAAGAAAGTGACAAGTGTTGTCGGCGTAGTTACGAACGGCTCCAATGTGAAAATAAACTATTTTCCCCTCGGAAATTTGTTGAACCAACTTATCAATTTCACTAAAATTTTAGCAAATAAGTAAATTTTTTTTCGTGTAAATTTAAATTAAAAAAAAAAAATCAAGAACAGAAGGAGAAGGTAGTAAAAGTTTTAGAATTAGCCACTAATAAAATAAAGCAGTTCTCTTGAAATATTTTATTTATTATACTTTTAAAAATAATAATTATTTTTTTTTAACAATTTTTCTATTATAATTTAGCTATAAACCAACCTTTTTAAATGAAGCCCTATAAATCTTTCATATGTCAAATATAGAAGATCACCTCCTTTGAGTCTACAAGATTTTCTACAATCACTATGACTCATCTCTTCTTCAACAATTAAATATTTCCTATTGTCATCTAAAACAAATATTTTAAACAATTAATAAGGTTTGTGGACGATATGAATATAATTTTTATTTAATTTATGTGTTTAATTTCAGATTTTTTACAAAATTAAATAAAAATTGAATATAACATCATAAACTTAAACTATTTCGTAAACTTTTGTCTTTTATATAATTAATAGAAAAATAAATCAGTTTTTGAAATGAGAAAAGCACCTTCGAACTAACCGATGAAAGTTAAGTGAAAAAACTCTAACTTATTTTTATTGTTAAAAAAACGCTATAAAAAAAACTCTAAGTTGTAAAATCTATTAAAATGACAGCTTAAACTTGTGCAAAAGTGATGCTTACGTGAGTTTGTGACTTGTTCTTATACTTATCAATTTATTAGGATATGCCTTTCATTTTTTAGTAGATTACTCTTCAAGGTACAAAAGCTTTATTCTATATGTTGTTTTACTTTTTAGTATTTATAAACTATGACCAGAACTATCGTTCTAATATTTTTTTGTCAGTAAAAGGTACTGATTATTTAAAAAAAAAGTTTAAAACTAAAATTGATAAAAGTTGTTATATTTAAATAATTTTTTCAACTTAAGCACTGACCTTGTACCTTCTTGAGGGTTGTGTTTATTTGTGAAAGAGTTTCTTTAAAACGTTTATCTTGTCTTTTTACTGTTGAGTTTAGTTGTGCAAAGCGTTCTTCACTAACTGCTAACTTATGTTCAACATCTTTCAAGTACTCAATTTGATACTTCAGTGAACCGATTGACCAAATAGAAACTGAAAGTCCAACCAAAGCTAAAAAGGTACTCAATCCAAGGATGAACCAAAAACTTCTTTCATTTGTACTTGAAACACGCATTTGTTAATGTTCTTTTATCACATCTTTTACAAAATAGTTTACAGCTAGGTTAAGTCACAAGATACTGCTCATTTAGTACACATTTTTTTCTTTCATTCTCGTTATCTCACAAAATTTTTCTATAACTTTAATGGAAAATTTTACAAAATAAGCCATTCAAAGAACATGAAAATCTTTGAACTTTGCTCAATGTAGTATTTTACTGCCTTATTTTGGTGTGTATTAACAATCTTTTATGTACTAAGATATCGTGACTAAATTACATTTCTTACAGTTGTCTTTTCAGCACTTAAAACTTTATTATCTTTAATTTTTTTTTTAAAACTTAATTTATTTGTTTTAAGTAAGCTATAGACGTTTATTCTTCCACCTGTAGTAATGCAAATTTTATTTCCTGAAACAACTATATAAAGCAAGAAAATATTCCAAATAATAAAAACAAAAAATAATTTTTTATGTCAATTACAGTTTGGATATCAATTATTTCTATACCTAAAAACCAGAAAGTCTCTAACATACTTTTTACAAGTTTTACTTTTCTCAAACCGAGTAACAACTAGAAATAATTTATTTTAAATATGTTTATTTAAATTTAGTTTCAGAATACTAGATGCTTTGAAAAACAATTGTGTCGTATGTGCATTTATCAAATGAAAACTATGTTCTTGTTCATTTACCTTCACTTGTTACTTTTTTTAAATAAATTTAAATTAATATCAAATTCAATATCAATTGTGTACCTTACGACGGTGCGTAACTCTTAAATTTGGTACTTTATTGATAAATTTTTGACAATTGTTAGCAAGAATGAGTTTCATTTAACATATTTAAAAGTTTTTTGATTTATTAGACAAAAACTAATAAAATTACTGTGAAATGCTCTAAAATTGATTTATAAGTTTTATTAATACAATAATGTAGTTAAAAAAATTTTTTCATTTGCAACAGGACTTTTTAATTTTCTATTTAAAACATGAATCATTAATACTGAATAAAAACTTTGAAAAAATTAAAGGATGTTGATTAAACTAAAATTTTATTTCACGTGTTGATAAAATGTTTATTTTTACTTTTTGTTATGATATATCTCATAAAGTTATTCAGCACATTAGTCTTAGTCACAAGGTGTTTTAATTTTTCTCGTTTTCTTCATCTCATGAAAATTTCACTGTAAACTTGAATAAAAAGTTAAAAAAAAAGTAACTCGTATAAACATTATAAGGACTCATTAAAATTTTAAAGTACTTTTTGTCATGCACTATTTTAATCTATGTTTTCAAGGTTAAAAAACATGAATTGTTTGTAAACAAGTTATCCTACTTTTAAAACATTATAAACAGCTAGGACTCAATAAAATTACTTTTATATAATAATTTTTAAGGGTGTTTTAATAATTTTTTTAGTTTTTTAATAGATTTTACGAGAAAGACCATTAACTTTTATTGTTAAATTCTACTAGAAACAAAAATAAGTATATCATTAGTAATAGTTACTACACTAGTTTTATCCAAGTAAATTATTAAAAATATAAGAAAACAATACTAAATAAGTAATACTTCTTATTTATAAAAATCATTTTTAATAATTATACTTCGATACAGTTTAATTTCTAAAACTTAAACTTCATTCTTTTTATTGATATTACTCTACTAGGATTTGAAAGACATTTAACTAATTATAATGTATTTAATATATTATGTCTCAATGAAATAATTTTTTTTTAAGAGAAAAACTATTTAATCCTTATTATATCTTTTAATAAATCAGTAATTTTTTAAAACATCATTTCTTTACAGCGTATCCGATGCGTGATTTTTTTATAATAAAGTTTCAGTCTTCAAACCTTGCAATTTATATTTTATTTTAGTTTTTTACGTAAAGTTTTATACATAAAAACAAAAAATCAACGATAAAATAAATCGAACATAAATACCAGTAGATTCATAAAAAATATCAAAAACTGTTAAAATAAATTGAAAACTAAACTAGTATTCAGTTTACAGGTGGTAGCTAATGACTAAAATTAAAATTTATAAGTTAAATATGAGCCTTTTTAAAACTTGAATATTTTAGAGTATAAAAAACAAGCTATTTCATATCACCACCGTCTATGACAAAAACAAAAAAAAAAGTTTAAAAAACGATAGAAAAAAACATCGGAAACTTGCTTTAAACTAGTATTGAGGTTTGGAAATACTAGTTTTGGAAATATTTTTACAATTATCAATCAAATGTTTTTTAAATTTACTTAAACAACTTTTGATGTAAAAAGTAATAAATGTTTTGTTGTAAATTAAAACAATCTAGTTTACTTAAAAATTTATTCTTTACTTAACCGTTTCAAATACGTTTGCTTTAGTTGAATATCTACTTAGCTTAATTCTGTAGTGAAATACTATACTTAACTATTTTTTGTGAATTTTTTAAATTATAACAATTAAATTAAGTGATACATTTGTTAACCTTTTGTTTAGAATATTTAGATAAATTTATTTTTTATTGCGATTACAAAATATCATCACTATAGGTGTACTCAAACAAATTTAACTAAAGTTTTGAATATAACATTTCATACTATATCCTAAATTTCTTATTGAATACGTTTGTATCGTTGCTGTTTACTTTAATTGATGCTTTTTTTCTTTAAATGCTTTTACGGTTACAAATTACAGTCAAAGAAACTGTTTGTTATTTAAAAAACATTTAGTTTTATAATTTTAAAATGAATAAGTATTCGATTGAAATTTAGGAAAATATTTAGTCAAAAGTAAAACTTATGTTTAACGATAGTTTTTAAACCATATTTAGAAAATAAACATAATTAAAAAAAAAATGTTCATTCAACGTATATATCTAAAAAAATTACGATAAAAACATCGCTGTACGTATTCAAATATATATAAAATTACGGCATCTGCTTTAAAACGATTTTTTTCTTTAACGCTTTAAGTATTACACAAACATTTTACAAATCAGTTTAAATACGTTCACAATAATATGTACTGAAAATGAAGAAAAATAAAAACAAACGAATATAAAAACACAGAAAGCTTTAAAATATTACTTTTTCTTATGTAGTTAAAGCTATTTATAAACAATATAGTTTTATTTTATTTTTTCAAAAATACTTTGCTTTTCATAGTCCTAAAAGTAAATAGTTTAATTTTTTTAATTTACAAATAAAAAAACAAACTTCATGACTTTTGTTCAGTTTGTTTACAAACAAGAATCTAACTGTTAAACTTATATAAATAATTGTTTTACACGATTTATTACTACTTAACTAAACTCAATTTATTTCAAATATTTATTCTAAATTAGTTTTAACGTATCAGTTATCAAACTTTAAAAATGTTAACATTATTGTACTTCAAATTCAGCTAGGCACAGTAGTAGTGTATACTGAAAAGTTTTCTACTAAAATGTAATAAAATGTAAAAAGTGTTCAGCGTTTTTTTAACTCAAAATTTGTTTTGTAGGGCATTAAAATATGAACTCATCTTTAAAAAAAGGTTATTATTAATGTAAAAAAAGAAAACAGACAAAACTAAAGAGTATTATGAAAAGTAAAATTTGCTATTTAAGTAAAATTAACCTTTAACATTTAAAAACAATTATTTAGCAACACCAAAACATTCAGCCTTATAAAAACATGTCATATATGTATTAATTTATGTCACCTAAACTAAATGGTTTGAAAATAGTTAATAAAGCTTCAATTAAGGCGTAACTGAAAAATATAAACATAAAATGCAAACAATTCACAAAAAAAAACAGAATTTTTATTGAAAAAAACTAAAGTTTCGAACCTTTTAACGCTAAAGACACCCAGTAACACCTCGGTGAAAATCCGGTACTTTCCCCATTCCGGGTACACCAGACCGAAAATGTACTCGAATATCCTTCCATTGGTGCTCCTCATCTTCTGAAAGAACTCCCGTTCAGTTGCTAGTTGGAGATTCCTGAACGTGTGCTCCTTCGGCACCCTGTTCACCCGTGCGTCCTTGAAATCGTGCAGGGAGCTGATGGCGAGGCAAACCAGCTTGCCTGAATTTTTAAACACGAAACCATATAAGTTTTTTTTTTCTAATAACGTTTAATCACAACGCAAAACTAAAAAAATAATAAATATATATCGAAAAATAATTAACATCGATATGAAGTTATCTTATAAGTAATTTAGATTATAATTATAATTTTGTAGCTTCCTCATACGACGTAAAATTGCTACAAAATATAACTAAAAAAATATAAACAGTTAAACACCTGTTGCTTTTTCGAACACGCCTATGGTAAGCCCGTTGAAGAGGTACGAGTCCACGTAGTACTCGGCCATGACGTCAGCTTCTTTGCAACCAACCCGCATGGACTCGTGCACAAAGGCGTCCGTCCAGAAGTACCTGACCATCTTCAGCGCCTCGTCCCTGTCCATTTCTATAAACTATTTTGTATTCATATAATTTGTGTTCTAAAAAATAGTTTGACTAAAGTTATTGTTTTAAAAATAGTTTTCAAATTAACTAAAACGTTAAATCTTGATTTTAGTAACATTTAAAGTTTTATAGCATAGTTCTATAAATTACATAAATTCAGCACTATAACAAATAGTGTTTTTACAAAAGTTTTATCAATTAACCGTTGTAAATGCAGTTAAAGACAATAATTTTTTAATATTTTTGCTCGATTGCATTAAACTTTTCTAAATAATTGATTTTTAATCAAAATTTAAAACATCATGTTCTAAATTTGTATTATAAGATGAAATAAGTAAGTAAGATAACACAAAAACATATTTAAACATATTTACTTGTGTGTTTACTTAGACATTGATGTTAAAAACTTAGTTCTAGAAGCATTTGTAGTTTTCAAATTTTAATTTTGTTTAATTTCAATTCATTATTCAGTTTTTTAAACTTAATGTTT
Organism: Thalia democratica; assembly: GCF_965202585.1. Taxonomy (NCBI): domain Eukaryota; kingdom Metazoa; phylum Chordata; class Thaliacea; order Salpida; family Salpidae; genus Thalia; species Thalia democratica. The sequence continues at coordinate 76,520,072 of NC_139165.1, forward strand.
ATGATTTATCAAAAAATTAATTTTCTGCTCAGCAATGACTTTTAATAACTTTGCAAAGCTGTACAAGTTCTAAAAATTGCTATTATTATACCCGTATTTTTGTAGAATTTTATTTTGATTTACACAAAGATGATTTTTTATTTAATTACATAATTTCTCATTGAGTCAATTCCATTCTCTAGTTCTATCTTAATCAAGTTTTAAAATTATTTTAGAATACATTGTACAAGTTATAATGAAGAAACCTTGTTTTTTTTAACTCTCTTGTACTTTAAAGGTTCAAGAATGGCTTTTGAATGAGCTGGGAGAAGTCGCAACCAGCGTAAATTGTACAAAAAAAAAACATTCTAATACAAAAAATAAACACTTGGGTTCGTATTAATAAGAAAGTGTTTAAAACTTATAAGTAATAAAAATATCTGATTTTGCCTTAAATTCTGATACATATGCCAGCTTTTAAATTTATTAAGTGCTAAAATGAACTTTACAAAACTTCTTGTAAACCTCGTGCTTATTTTTGACTATGAAGAAAATTTATCAGAAACTTTCTTCAAAAATTACGTTTTTGTTAAACTGAAATAGTTCTATGTTTAAAGTTTTTATAGTTTTTTTAAAGATATTTCAAAGAACTGATTGAACAATTAGCTGCTTAAAGTTTACCAAAACTAAAAAAGGTACAATCTACCTATCTACCAATCAACCAAAAACTTATTTCACGTGAACTTAAAATACTTTATTTCAAACTCCTGTTTTTATGTACATAATAAAACTATTTAGCACATCAGCCTTAGTCAGGAGATAATTTTTATTTAGGCAACTTTTTTTCTCTCTATTTTCTCTTTATCTTACAATACTTTTTTGTAAATAGTAATGGAAAGTTTAAAAAAAATTATATATCACAATACTTAAAAAAGACACTAAACTTTCAAGTTAGTAGTGCTCTATTGTACTACTTTAATGTTTGTTATTAGAAGTTTAGAGATTGAGGTATTTGTCAATAAGTAATTAAACTTATGCTTCTTTTAATACACTATACTGTAACTAGGGTTTCTTGAACTTAACTTGTTTTATCGCATATTAATAAAAAAGTTATTGTAAGTGTATTCACAGATTTAATAAAAACAAGCATTATTAATTATATCCGAAAGGTTCTTTGTGCCCCAGATCCTAGAACCAAATATTTTGAGCGCTGTTTTAATTGTTCAAAAAACTTCTAAAAACTTTTTCTATATAGAATACTTTTTATGATAGTAAAACTTTAGACATGATTTTTTCCAAATAACTTGATTTTGAAACATTAATAAATATTAATGAAAAATTTATAATTCTTATGTATGTTCTAATGTACTAGAATAAAATTTTTTTTATTAAAATGTATTTCAAAAAAAAATTCAAACTTTGGATCGATAAAGTATGGAAAAGCCCTATTAAGATTGAAATTAAATATATCTTTTAAAAAAAGATCGTAACTTTTGTCTACAACAGTTTTCGCATTCTTCAATATTTAAATACTTATAAGCTGAACAAGATAATTTCAAACAGCTAGTAAAACTTCATACATTGTTGAAGTATTAGCTTAAAATACGTGTTGTGTTCAGAATCTAACAACCATGCTGTTCACTGTTAAATTTAAAAGTTAAGAAAGATAAGTTTTATATGAATATTAAGCTAATATTAAGTATATACATATAGTATATTTCCGTAAATTAAAAATGTTTCATACTCTTTTATAACTTTTTATCAATGCGCAATCTTCTTAAAAGTTTTGCAACTGAGTGTACTTGAAAAAAAAACTGAAAAAAAAAGTTTATTTGTCATTTAACTGTTAAATTTGTTCAAAATATACAAATTTTTATTTCTTTTACAACTTTGCAGCTTTAATTGATACTAGTTTATGTTTAAGGTGGTTTAAACATTCAATAAATGTTTCATAAGACTGGTACTCAAAACAGCTACTCCAACCCAACTAAAGTTCGAAAGGTAATCAACCAAGAATTGTCTACATTTACTTAAATTACAAAATTTTTACTATGTAATAATATTAAATTTACACATTAGTCACAAGATACTGTTGGTTTTGTTACTTTTTTTTCTTACTAGTCTTTTTATCTAATAACAGTTTTACTGTTAACTTTAATGGTAAGTTTTACTAAATCAACTATTGAATAAGTAGTATATTTTCAATGATATTGATCTATTGTACTAACTTATCCGTGGTAATAAACCTAGAAGCAAAAAATTTTTATTTAGCTTAACAATATTTTAATAAGCTACATTGTGTGTTTATAAATTATACTAGCTGAAATCTAATTAAACAATTTTATAAAGTATATATATTTTACACAGCCTACCAAAAAAGTTAGCAGTAACTTGAATTTTTATATTTCAAATACTAGTGCTAATTGATTTTTTTTTAAACTTAACAATTGAACACAAAAAAAATTTTAATATGAAGTATGATAAAACACTATTTGTCATGTAAAAAGATTGAATTTTTTTTAAAGTATTAATATAGAAGTGAAAAACGTGACAAAAAAATAAGCTGTAGCTGAACATTTAGAAACAATACTTGGTGTGAAAACAATTTTGATATTTCAAAATTTAGTATTATGAGACAATGTGCAGATACTCTCAAGTTAATAAGACGGAAGCCATTTTAATTTAGCATTTGAATAAAGCTAAATTATGTAAATAGAAAGTATTAAATTTCACTTTAAACTTATTTTGTTAGAAGCTCTTTTGTTTAAATGTAAATTTTATTTATACTGATTACGCTTGAATTTAGTTAATTGATTAATATGTAATTTATAATGTTTTTGATATCTTAGTTTATTGCTTCAATTTTTTTCCCTTACGAAAATTAATGAAACATATTAAGAAAAATAGAACTTGAGTCATTTTATTTATTAAGTTAAGAAATATAGTTGCTTTTTAAAAACAACACTGTAGTTTTATTTTATTATAAAAACTGCAGCATAGTATGTATACCTATCTAAGAGCAAATACATTGAGAAGTTTATTACAAATTTAATATTAGTTTATTGTTTTAACAACATATATAAAATATTTATCAATAGCAAAATAAAAGAGTATTTTCCATTTTATTTTTGATAAAAAGTTTTAGATCGACTTAGAAAAAGCTAGTTTAAAAATTTTATAAGATATATTAACAATATTTTTAAGCTTTAAAGAAACTGAACTATACTTTAATCTTAAAAAAATACAGGCTGAAAGTCATACAAAAAGAATTAGAAAAGTAGATTTAATTTTAAAACAATTTCTTTTGTACTAGTTGTTTAAAAAAATCTTAAGAAAAATAATTAAGAAATAAAATAAAGATTCGATTAAACATTAGTTACAACGTTTTGATGTTTTCAAATTTCTTAACAAATTTATTAACTCTTTGGTGTAATCTTTAAATGTTAGGTGTTGTAAAAATTTAAGACACAAAATATTATATTAGTACTTCACAAAAACAATAGTCTTTAAACGAACATTTTTCAGGGTATAACCATATGGTGAAGCTATTATTATTATGAAGCTCTCTGCGAAACTGCAAACAAAGCCTATCGCTGCCATCAGCGCTTTTTTTATAAAAAAAATCTTCTTCTCTACACTTATCTGAAATCAACATTCCATCAAGTAAGTGACAAGTGTTGTCAGCGTAGTTACGAACGGCTCCAATGTGGTAAAAACTAATTTCCATTCCATATTCAGGTTGTCTTGAAAATTCTGGAACCCACTTATCGATCTCACTAAGATTTAGGCAAATAAATTTAATTCTTCTTACGTAAATTAAAATTCAATTGAAGAAAAATACAGGAAGAGGAGGAGTAGGTAGTAGGAGTTTTAAACTAATAAAATGTAATAGTTCTTCTTAAATGTTTTGTTTACTAAAACCTTAAAGTTAATTACATTTTATTAAAAAAAAAAAAAAAAAAGTTTTATACTAACCTTTTTAAATGAAGTCCTATAAATCTTTCATATGTCAAATATAGAAGATCACCTCCTCTGAGTCTGCAAGATTTTCTACATTCGTCGTGACTCATACTTTCTTCGATAATTAAATATTTATTGTTGTTATCTGATAAAATTGGTTTTAAACGATTAGTAAGGTTTGTTAATGTTATTAATATAATTTTATATAATTTTTGGTTTTGATATAAAATTTTATAGTAGCTAAACGTAAAAAAAAAATCATAATTTTTATAAATAATCATTAAAAAAAATTAAATTAGTTTTTGAAGTCAGAAAAGCACAGGGCACAATACCTTTGCACTAAGCGATGAAAAATAAGTGAAAAAAATTTATTGTTAAACAACGCCATAAAAAAAGCAGTAAGTTATAAAAGCTATTGATATGACAGTCTTAGCTCGTGCAAAAGTGACGCTCACGTGAGTTTATGACTAGTTCTTACACTGATTATAAACTTATTAGGATATGCCTTTTATTTTTTAGTAGATAACTCCTCAAGGTACAAAAGTTTTTTTTTATATGTTATTTTACTTTTTAATGTTCATAAACAATAACTAGATCTATCGTTTTTAATATTTTTTGCCAAAAAAGAAGAAAAAATACCAATAAATAAAATAAAAGATTTAAAACAAAAGTTGGTAAAAGTTGTTATTTTGAAATATTTTTTCAACTTACGCACTGACTTTGTATCTTTTTTACTGTTGAGTTTAGTTGTGCAAAGCGTTCTTCACTAACTGCTAACTTATGTTCAACATCTTTCAAGTATTCAATTTGATATTTAAGTGAACCGATTGACCAAATAGATACTGAAAGTCCAACCAAAGCTAAAAAGGTACTCAATCCAAGGATGAACCAAAAACTTCTTTCATTTGTACTTGAAACACGCATTTGTTAATGTTCTGTTATCATATCTTTTACAAAATAGTTTACAGCTACGTTAAGTCAAAAGATACTGCTTTTTTATTACACATTTTTTTCTTTTCTTCTCGTTGTCTAACAAAATTTTTCTGTAAACTTTAATGGAAAATTTTTGAAAACAAACCATTCAAGGATAATGAAAAACTTTAAACTCTGTTCACCGCGGTATTTTACTGCCTTATTTTAATGTGTACAATTAAACTTTTATGTAATAAACTATCGTAACTAAATTACATTTCTACATCTATATTATCAGCACTTAAAATTTTATTAGCTTAACTCATTTTAAAAAACTTAATTTATGTGTTTTTTATAAGCTGTAGACGTTTTATTTTCGACATGTAAAAATAGAAATGTGATTTCTTGAAACAACTATGTGAAGCAAGAAAATAATACCGAATAATAAAAACAAAAATAATTGTTAATGCTAATTATGCCAATCACAGTTGGAATATCAATTATCTTCATACCTTCAACCCCAGGAACAAAGACGTCTATAACGTACTTTTTACAAGTTTTTTTCTTTACACACCAAGAAATAACTAGAAATATTTTTTTTAATATGTCTACTTAAGTTGCTTTCAGAGTTACTAGATGCTTTGAAAAACAATTTTGTTGTATGTGCATGTAACGAATTAGAATTATGTTGTTGTTAATTTACCTTCATTTGTTACTTTTTTAAATTATTCAGTTTTAAATCAAATTCAATATCAATTGTGTACCTTACAATGGTGCGTAACTTTTAATTTGGTAAACTATGATGTGTTTATTGACAATTATAAATAAGAATGAGTTTAATTTAGAATGTTTAAAACAGTTTTAATTGAACAGACAAAAACTAACGAAATTACTGTAATATGCTCTAAAATAAGTTAAATTCAAAAGTTTACTTTGTGAAACAAATTTTTTTTATTTGCAACAGGACTTTTTAATTTTCTTATGAAAACATGAATCATTAAGACTGTATAAAAACTCGGAAAAAATAAAGGATGTTGAACAAACTGAAGTTTTTTTTTTACGTGCTGTTAAAAGGAAAAAAACTTTTTGTTATGATATATCTCATAAAAGTATTCACCACATTAGTCTTAGTCACAAGGTACATTCATTTTTTTCTCTTTTCTCTTCGTCTCAAAAAACTTGAATGAAAAGTTAAAAAACTGTTACTCGCTTAAACATTATCAGCACTCACTAAACTTTTATAGTAGTTTTGTCATGCACTAATTTAATCTATGCTTTTAAAGTTTAAAAATTTAAATTGTTTGTGAGCAAGTTATGCTACTTTTAACACAATATAACAGCAAGAATTTAATAAATTATTTTTATCTAATAATTTTGAAGGGTGTTTTAATAGATTTCATAATTTTTCGTTTTTTTTCAGATTATATGAGAAGTATCATTAACTGTTATTGTTAAAAGTCTACTAAAAACAATAAAAAAATATAATTAATAGTTACTGCACTAGTTTTATCAAATTAAATTAATAAAGATATAATAAAACGTTACTAAATAAGTAATGCTTCTTATTTATAAAAATCATTTTTAATAATTATACTTTTATGCAGTTTAATTTCTAGAACTTAAACTTTGTTTTTTATTGATATTATTCTATTGTAATTTAAAAGACATTAAACTAATTGTAATGTATTTAATATATTATGTCTAAATTAAATAACTATTTTTAAGAGGAAAACTGGTTAATCTTTATTATATCTTTTAATAAATCAGTAATTTTTAAAACATCATATCTTTGTGTGAATTTTCTATAAAAAAGATATAGTCTTCAAACCTTGAAATTTCAATTTTATTTTAGTCCTTATGTAAGGTTCTATATATAAAAACAAAAATTTAACGATAAAATAAATCTAATATAAATACCAGGAAATTCATAAAAAAATCGAAAACTGTTAAACTAAATAGAAAACTAAAATAGTATTCAGTTTACATGTGGTAGCCAATGACTAAAACTAAGATTTCTAAGTTAAATATGAGCATTTTTAAAACTTAAATAGTTTAAAGAACAACGAAGAGGCTATTTCATATCACCAACGTCTATGACAAAAACAAAAAAAAAATTTAAAAACAATAGAAAAAAAAAAGGAAACTTGCTTTAAACTAGTATTGAGGTTATGTTGAAAGTTTGTTCATTAAAGCATAAGTGATTTTGTACAACTTGATGCAAAAACATTAGTGTTTTTTAACACACTTCAATTTCACTATTTGTAAACTAGTATACTACAGGAACGTAGCTAGCTATAAAAAGTTACTAATCTTCAAAAAGTTAAAACATCTGAAACAATCATATTTAAATGGTTTATTTTTTATAATTCAGAAGTCATTTGCAAAATTCATTGCTTTTATTAGACAAATTTTTTAATACTTTTAGGACTTTATTAAAAATCAAAAGAGATATACAAAATGAAGTTCAACACATTAAACATAACTGTTTAACTTATAAAACTTAAAAAAACCTTAATACTTTCACCAAAATTTATTTAGTTGGTCTAGCTTCAATTATACTAAAAATAAAGATTTATACTGTAACATTGTTCAATGTACAACTTTCAAAGTTTTGTTTTTTTTTTCAAAATCGAACATTTAACGTCAGTAGAAATAAATTTAAATTACGCAATATATGTAACATGAAATTGCTTGGTTTTGATTTTTGAAGAAAAGTCTACAGAATTTATTAAAATCAGTTTACAATGCATAGCTTTTTGAAAAATAATTCTTTGTATATAAATCTTTGGTAAATGTAAAAAACTTAAATGTACTAGATCCGTTTAATTTTTACGACATTAAAAGTCTTAGGAATGCAAAACTAAGAATAAATGAATACTTATAGCTAAGAAAGCAGTGCCTTTTAAAGCTGAAGAGTTAAAACAAAAACAAGTATTTTTGCACAAACAAATTTGCAGAAACGTACTAAGCTACGTGCCTGGTATACTAAGACTTATCTCAGCACTTTTTTTTTGCGTACACAGTAACTTTCGGTTTTCAAAGTGGGTATTAAAATGGAAGATTACTCTTAATGTTTTTTAGTATTGTATTTAAGAAAATACTGGTGATTAAATAATTTTAAAAAAATCAATAAAATTAATTAACTATTTGTGTAAAGTTACTCAGTTGAGTGTTACAGATCAACTTTTTATAAAGTTTTGCCAGAAATCTCTTAATTTTACAATAATAATAAGGTTTCTATTGATGTTAGGAGGTTAAAACAACATAAAAATATTTAATAGATGAAAAATATTTAAACTTAAAATGATGTTTTATGAATTCATAACTATGTGCTAATAATTTTGAAAAGGAATAGCCTTAATTATAAAACAGACTTTTAACGAAACTATAAAACTACAATAGTCTATTTTCAGATTGGACATGTTTATGACACTTCTTTAATTTTTGTCACTAATTTGACCGAGAGGCTTTTTTAAATATGAGATTAAAATCTTTATATGTATTGAAAAGTTTCATTAGATAATAATTACAAATATATTAGAATAACTTTGTTAAAAAACAGATACACTAATAGTTTATCTATTTATTTACTACTCAGAGCTAAGTAAAATTGTGCATTAAATTTAAAAGGTCATTTTAAAACTTATAGAAACATTAAATTTTGCGCTTTCTATCAGAAATGTAATTTCAACTAACTAATCAAAGTTTCTAAAGTATGAAAGATGTTCTAACAACTGCGAAACAAGTATTTTTAAAGTTTACTAAAATAAATTTTGATGTTAAAAGTTATAAATGTATTAAATCAAACAATCTAGTTTACTTACAAACTATTCTACACCTAACTGTGTCAACTACGTTTGCTTTCGTTGAATAGTTACTTTACTTAGTTCTAAAATGAAATACTATACTTTACTGTTTTTATGAATTTTGTAAAATATAACAAATTAATTTGGTAATACATTTGTTATAGTTATTTTTTATAGAATATTTTAGGTAGATATATTTTTTTATTGCGAATAAAATGAATTTATCATTTAAGTTGTATTCAAATAAATTTAGCTAAATTAAACAGTGTTTAAATTTTGAATATAACATTTTAAACTACCTCCTAAATTTATTATTTAATACGTTTTGTATCGTTGCTTCTTTTCCTTGATATGCTTTTACGGTGACAAGTTACAGTTAATTAGGCTTTTTGTTATTATAAACAAATTTAGTTTTATAATTTTAAAATAAAGTAGTATTCGACTAAAATTTAGATAATTATTTAGCTTCAAATAAAAGTTGTGTTTTACAATAGTTTTTTAAACCTAACTTAAACATAGTTAAAAAATACTTTTTATTTTTACAACGAACATCTTTTTAAAAATTACGATCAAAAAATCTCCGTACTTGTTTAAATCTATATAAAGTTCCGGCATCTTATTTATAATGGTTTTCTTACGTTAACGCTTTAATTATTACACAAAAACTTAACAAAGTAATTTAAATACGTTCACAATAATATGTATTAAAAATTAACAAAAAGAAAAACAAGCAAATATAAAAGCACAAAAAGCTTTAAAATATTAATTTTCCTTATCCAATTAAATCTATTTACAAACAAATAAGTTTTGTTTTACTATTCGAAACAAATTTTGCTTTTCGTAGTCCGAAAATTAATTAGTTTGATTGTTATAATTTACAAAAAAGTACAAATTTCATCAACTTTTTTCAGTTTATTTACAGACAAGTATCTAGCTGTTAAACTTATAAAAGAAATCGTTTTACATAATTTATTACTTCTTAAGTTTACAAAATTTATTTTAAATACTAATTTTAGATTAGTTTTGACGTATCAGTTATTAAACTTTAAAGATGTTAACATTATTATACTTCAATTTCATTTAAACACAGAAGTAGTGTATACTGAAAAGTTTCCTACTAAAATCTAAAAAAAGCAAAAAGTGTTAGACGTTTTTTATTAACGGTTTTGTAATTAGTATTCTTTTAGGGCATCATACTATTTACTCATCTTTAAAACAAGGTTATTTTTAATATAAAAAATTAAAGCTGATAAAACTATGGAATATAATAAAAAGAAGAATTGAATTTGTGAATAAAACTAAATTTAAAACTTCGAAAAAGTACATTTATCGACACCAATAATTTAAGCCTTATAAAAATATGTCATATGTGTAAAGTTATATAACTTCAAGTTCAACGATTTGAAAATAGTTAATAAAGCTTCAATAAAGGCGTAATTGAAAAATAAAAAATAAGATGCAAGAAATATCACAAAAAAAATATGAGAATGTTTATTGAAAAAATTAAAGCTTCGAATCTTCAACGCTTAAGACACCCAGTAAAAGTACTCGTGCTTAGGTTTTATCTTTTTACATACTTAATTTAAAAAATACTTGATAAATTATAATATGTAATTATGATATCTACTTAAAAAAGACTTATTGAAACTAGTTGTAGATTTTTAAGCAAAAGTATTGCAGATTTCTTTTATAGTTCTAGAAGAAGTACAACTTCCAAAAAAAATAATTACGATTAAGAAAAATAAATCCAATACAAAAATATACTGTGCTGGAAGGAAGATTTAAGGCAATTTTAAATTAATTTGTGTTCTGTAAAAAATACTTGAAAAAGCTTTAATACCAGCGTGTTTTTAATATAACTAAAAGCTTATATGCAAGAAGTTCACAAAAAAAAAACAGAATTTAGAGAAAAAAACTAAAGCTTCGAATCTTCCAACGCTAAAGACACCCAGTAAAAGTATTCGTGCTCCGGTTTCAACCCGCTGAACTTCGCCCCCGTCTCCGGGTCCACGAAATCCCTGACCTTGATCTTCTTGTCGCAGACGTGCCCGAACCTGGTGCAAATCTTGAAGGTGTACAGGGACGAGCATATTCCCCCCATGTGGGTGCAACCGCGCGACCTGGCCAGCTTCACCGACATCAGCGACACCTCGGTGAAAATCCGGTACTTTCCCCATTCCGGGTACACAAGACCGAATTTGTACTCGAATATTCTCCCATTGCTGCTCCTCATCTTCTGAAAGAACTCCCGTTCGGTGGCTAGTTGGAGGTTCCTGAACGTGTGCTCCTTCGGCACCCTGTTCACCCGTTCGTCCTTGAAGTCATGCAAGGAGCTGATGGCGAGGCAAACCAGCTTGCCTGAATTTTTAAACACGAAACCATTTAAGTTTTTTTTCTAATAACGTTTAATAACAACGCGAAACTAAAAAATTAATATATATATATATATATATATATATATATATACATATATATATATATATATATATCTAAACATAATAATCATCGATATGAAGTTATCTTGAAAGTAATTTAGATTATAATTATAATTTTATGGCTTCCTAATACAACGAAAACGTGTAAGAAGTAGTAACTAAAAAGTTAGGAAAGTTAAGATACTCTTGTTATTACCTGTCGCTTTTTCGAACACGCCTATGGTAAGCCCGTTGAAGAGGTACGAGTCTACGTAGTACTCGGCCATGACGTCAGCTTCTTTGCAACCGACCCGCATGGACTCGTGCACGAAGGCGTCCGTCCAGAAGTACCTGACCATCTTCAGCGCCTCGTCCCTGTCCCTTCGTTCCACTTCACGGAACACGAACTTTTCCCGGTCTTTCACAAAGTTGTACTGGTGGTTGGCGATGATCGACTTTAGAGACATTTTGCTTGAACAACTGTTTTGTATAAAATACTGTAAACGATATTTTATACAGTTTAATTAAAACAAATGTTACGCTGTAGCTTTCACATGTATACTGTGTTTTATTGAGTGTTCATGTTACTAAACTCATTGTCACGTGGTTAAATTGTTACAAAAATGTCTTACATTATTAGATCAGTACATAAAATCTGATCCCCGAAAAGTTTTAAAGTTTAATCTGCTCAGTTTTTAGTTTTACCTTAACAACTCGTATTTTTAAAGCTAAAAAACCTATTCGTAATTTTACTTTTTTTACTCTATAAGAATTGCTTCTATTGAAAATAGTTTTTTAACTCTGGTCTAAACTCTGGTCTAAACTCAAAAAAAACAAACAATATACTGTAACTTTGTTTAAGCAAATATTATTAAATCTGGTGTTTTACTTTAACAGTTTTAAATGCATATTTTTCAATTAAATATTTTTTTTGGCACATACTTTTGTTATTGTATTATAAATCAATTAAGTCAAAAATTAAGTTTGTAAATGTAAAACCATCAATTATATACTGTAACTAAAACAAAAATAAATTCTTTTTTTATAAAAAAGTTGTTTCTATTTATGGTTATCGCTAAAATCAGGCATTCAGATTAAGTTACATAGAAAATAAATAAACAAGTGTTATGACTATAATGTTTGTATTAATCTATTTTTTAGCAAATTGAAACGTAGGAGAAAAAAAAAAAACTGTTTATCTTTTTTCTAACTTTTGTCTTACAAAAAATTCAAAATGTAAAAGAAAACTCGTTTTTTCTTTCATAAATTATGTAATATATACTATTACTGTCAAGTATAAAAATTTATGTTTACTATCACAAAATAGACATAGAAATATTTGAAAAAAATATTTAGCTTCGATCCAAAACTTTTGTTGAAAATTTATAATTGTTTAATATTTTAAGCTTTACTTCAATATTTTAAAAGTAGTTATGTTTATAGTTTAACTAATTTAAACAAACACCTAAATGTGCATGTTTTATTAAGTATAAAATAAGCTAAAAGCTAAAGCAATTCAGCTTATACTAAAAATAAAACCAAACAGTTTTATACTCAAGCTAATTACTTAATTTAGGTATTCTTTAGATAACATTATGTACGTAAAACTGTACATTACAAACTGATTTAAGCTATTGGTTTACTACATTATGCAATCTTTATAGGCAATAAAAGTTAATCATTAACTGTAGCAACGTATGACTTCAAAAAAAAACTTTGTTGTTATTGAAAGAGTAACAAGATATGTCACCAGATTTTTAATGAAACTAAATTAAGAAAAAATAATAGATACTAATTTTCTATAAGATTAAAGACAGTGTTTTATAGCTTCTTCGTAGTATTAATGTAATGATTAATGTCTGTTTAAGTTTTTTCAACTATAAACGTTTTTCTTTCTTATTTTTTAAAATTTTCTTTTTTTATTTTGTTAAAATCAATTGTGCTAAAGAGACTTAGAGTTTTTATAATAACTTTTGATAATTGAAATTAATTGCTCTAAACATATTCCAAAAAATATATATTTTATCACATAAAACAAAATGTTTGTTGTTGTTTGTTAATCAAGAATATAAAGCAGTCATAGGCTTAAACGTAACAAAAGTTGATGTAAGTAAACTTTAATTTTACACCAGTTTCAAATTTATAACATTGAATCACTGCACAATAATTATCATGTAAATGCTAATAAAAGCTTTTTTACAAAAAGTTTTGCAATAGACAATATAGCAGATGCTTAGTTTAACGCACATCCAATGTAAAAAATTTGTATATAAATCGGTACATAGTAAGTTTTTTTTTTTAATATATCTAATCGTGTTTATGTTTTTAACTTATATAACTATCAACTAAATTTATGTAAAGAAATTTGTACAGTTTATGAAAAAAAAGTGTTTTATATACATTTTAATCGAAACTGATTTATTTAAATGTTCTCTGTATAGAACTGAAAAACAAAAATACTGTTTATAACAAACACAAAAGAAAGGTATAAAAAAAAAATTAAAAAACTAAGTTATACTCTTTTAAAATGATCGGATATCATTTTAAAAATGTTTTATTTTTGAAAGTTCCTATAATAAAATTCATTGTACGCTCATAATATTTTGTTTTAAAACTAGCCTTCTATTTTTATAAAATCTATATCATATATCTAATACTTATTCATAAAGCTTTGTAAATGTTCAACATAAACCTTCCTACATAGACGTTAAGTATTTTTTGTTCTAAAGTAAAAACAAAACACATTTGATGACATTAAGTTACTTCACAACAAAAACTTTTAATCTTTAAGAAACTATTTTAAACATTTAAAAGCTTAAAAATTCTTTGAATAAAAAAAAATTGACATGTAAAAATAAGCTGCCTACGCACAAATTGGCCACAGCTATTTAAACTTTGCGCATATTTCATAGAACTTGTAAACTAAGTTTTCTACTTAAAACAAGTTTATAAACTTAAGCTAGTACAAACTTTATATAAGATCACTCAATGTAACTGATAAAATTCTATTTAACAAAATGAATAGTTGAAAGGAAAAATTTCTCTAGTAATGTTATTCCGGTTTATCTTAATTTAGTATCAGTCTTTATTATTTTTCATTATATTTTTTAAAACTGAGTACATAAAAACGTTCATTATTAAAGAATATAATGTTTTTGTAAAAATAATATTACAAGTGAAAACTAGCTATTGTTTTTATTATCAGAATTCACTCAAAAAAAATCCGACTTTATCATATACTAAACAATAGTAAATTTTATTTATCATACATTTATATACTTTTAAAACAATAACCTTTTTTCCTCTTGTTACACATTTTAATTACTATCTAAACTAATTAAAGTCATACACAACTTTTTTAATTTATTTACTGTTTAAAAAATTTTATGTTTTTGATATTTTTTGCAAATAATATGTTTTGTAGATAGCTTTAGCTTTTATTATGATATTTAAAAAATATTAACCGTAAAACTGATTAATAAACTTCCTAGTAACGGTTAAAACGTTTTAAATCTAAAAGTCAGTTGAAAGTATTTTTATCGTTATCTTTCATCTGTAAAATTATCACTTTTTAAAATAACTAGCACATCCTTTTAAATGGTGAACTTTTAATTAAAATTTTAATACTTTTAAGAAGAGTATTGTTTATTTAATCTTTTACTATGAAAATAAAATAACAGTTGTAAAAATTTTTTGGTAACTTAAAAAAAAAAGATTTTAGTTTTTTTTTATGTTGCTTTAAATTCCTAGCAACAATATAAATATTTTAAAATTATATAATTATCAGTTTTTGGGGAATATTTTATTAAAATTTAATTCTCACAATCTACTAAATAACTTTAAAGTAATCAATTACTATTTATTTGAATTTATTTTAATAAACAGGTTTTTTAATATAGCAGTCTTGCTTTTAAGTATTTTTTTTGCACATCTTTAAATACTAGGTAATAAATAAAAAGTTGGTGCTTATTAAGTCATGTTACACTACTTAAAAAAAATTGTTATGTGAAGTCTAAATACGTTAAATATCACTAGTTTTTGTATACTTCAAAAGTGTTATATGTATGTATATCAAAAACTCAAATTTGAAGCAAATTCCATTGTTCATCAGTTTTGTTTAAAGATTTGTATTTTGTAATTGTTTTAAAACATAGAATATTTTGATGAAAATGCCTGTTTGTTATTTAATAAAGTTTGAAAGTTTTGTTATGAATTTTGTTGCATTTTTACATATAGATCTCGGTCATAAGCTATTTAAACTGTAAACTGCAAAATTTTTTATTTTAGAATTTTTTAAGAATTCACTAATTCTTTTTGTTTATTTTTTTTCATTAATTATACAAAATGATAGTTTGTATTATTCTTAAAATGTGTAAATATTGTTTGTTCTTATACCTCAATAATAAAGTATTTAAGTAAAAAAACACAATTTCGCAAACACATTTTTAGGTAAAAACTGCGTGTTCAACGGAAAATGACTGTTTACCAGAATAAATACTGTTTTAAAAATATCGTTAAAATGTTTTTAATTTTTGTTTTTGTAATACAGTTATTTATGTAAATTTTTTGTAAATGTCATTGTTTTTTGAATAGCTTGACATTTTACAAGTAGAAAACAATCTTAAAATTAAACTTTGAATAAAAATTTTATCAAAAAAAACGTTAAAGATAACATAAATGGAAAGGTTTGAATACTAAAATTAAAAAAAAAAAGATTAATTTTTTTTAACACAAAAAACCATCACATCGAAAACACTCTATACTTCCTTGTTGAAAACAGTTGATCATGAAAGTTAAGTAATTAAAATATAAAAATAGTTTTTTTACAATTTGTTTACTTAATCTTATTAGTTTAACTATTAAGAGTACATGTTGCAACAATTTAATTAATTTTGGCTAAAAAATCTAAAAAGTAGTTTAAACTTTAATAGAGACTTATTTAAATAAAAATTTACTCTTTCGTGTATTCAAGAACAATGTTCAGCTAAGCAATTTATATACTTTTAAATTAAACTTTAATATAACTTTAAATAAAATATTAATCATTAAACTTACATCTACGTTTTGGTTTAACATTAGACGGAAAAAATTAATACCAACTTAAAATATATAAATTTAGTTTTTTTTAGTTTTTAGTTTTAAAAATTCTTATTTTATATCAATTTTTTAAAGATAATTTTAGCTTTTAATCTGTTATATCAAAGAGCTTATCAACCGATTGACGAAAAAATTCTAAGAAACACCATAAACGTGTTCAATTCAAGAACAAACCAAAAAATAATCTTTTTTTTCTGTTAATCATCCAATTTTATCAAACAAATTATCACTATGCTATATTATTATCACTTCGTTTAAAAAAGTGAGAGCTTTTATAAACTTAACATTTCTTATACATGTTTTTTATTTTATACTATATTTTTAATAAAAGTGAATTACATTTTACTTAAGAAATATGCTTCTGAAATATTGAATTAGAAATTTTAAATGAATAAAAATAAAAACAAATTTATTAATTTTAAATGAATTTTGTTCAAAATTACTGTGTAACTCTAGAATTGAAAGCTTTAAAAACTATTTACACTCCAAAGTTTTTATCTTTGAGTATTCTGCTACTTGAAGATAATTTAAAACCAAATATACCATTTAAATATTTTCCTGTTTTTGTGTTAGCGGTTTTAACTTTTTTCTATTCTTTAAATATTACGTGCAGAATACTAGCTTACATGAGAGTAAAATGTTATAATAAAAAAAACTAAAAATATGTGTTGTAAAAGTAAAGGACAACAAAATGAATCAACACTTGATTTACAATAATTTAAACTGAACACAATTTAGTTTTTGAATATTAACAAATTACCTTACATTGTATTTGAGTTTTGATTTTGTTCATTATATAAACTTTATGCTACTTAGATAATAAAAAAAACTCACTCAAAAAACGGAGGCCTTTTTAATAGCTTTCAATGAAGACATCGATAAGGTACGCAATTTAAAAATTATGCAACCGCGTAAAATAAACACTTGATTTTGAAGTTAAGTTGGGTCTATATAGTTTATAAAAATAACCAATGAAACTAAATTAACGAACAAACAAACTTGGTATGATAAATACACTTACAACAAAAATGTTTTTTAGATTATTTAGTAACTCTGAAACTAAATTCATTAAAATAACTAAAAAAAGGTCTTTATGTTAGTCGGTGTGAAAATAGTAAAACTTGTAAAAAGTATGTTAGATACGTTTTTCTCTAGGTTCAAGGTTCATACATAATTATATTTCCTATTATAGTTAGATTGCATAAATAATAGTTTTGAATTTTTATTATTTAGTAACACTTTGTTGTTTTATATACTTGAATTTAAGAAGTAATGTTTGTATTAATACATGTTAATGACAAAGTGTCCATAGTTCAATTAAACACATAAGTCAAACTTTTAGAATAGCGTTAGTTTATAGAAACTTTAAATGCTAAAAGGACAAATGAAAACGTATAACGTAAATAAAAATAGTTTAGTAATACACATTGAAGTAAGGCGGTATATTAATATCAAAATAAAGTTTAATGTTTATTAAAAGTTTTTTAATGGGCCTAAAAACACTGTTCATTTTAGTTGTAGTAAAAATTTTTTAAGATAAAGAGAAGATAAAAATATTTTGCAAAAAAAGCAATATCTTGTGACTGTGCTAAATTATTTTCTTTGCGACATGATAACAAAATACTAACATATGGTTTTTTCAAGTACACGTGAAAAACGTTTTTGGTTTATTCTTGGATTAAGTACCTTTTTAGCTCTGGTTGGATTTTCAGTATCAATTTGGTCAATCGGATCTTTGAAATATCAAATTGAATACTCAAATGATGTTTTATTTAATCTAAAGTCAAATCAGCAAGTGTTCAGAAAGTCTATATCACACTTAAACTTAACAGTCAAAAAGTTAGAAGGTTAGTATATAGATCACAGATTTATGCAAGTATTGAAACAATTTAAAATTAATAATTTTTGTTTTTGATTTAAACTAAAACTTTAGCCTTCTTGTTCATTAACAAATCTCAACAACACTAGTGCTAGTTAACTTTGTTTAAAAGTATAAAAAATCATAAATAGTACAAATGTCTTTGGTTTCTTGAGGAAAAATCTATCAAAAATAAAAGGTACTAGTATCCAACACATGATTAAAAGTTTCATAAAACTTTTTTCATAATTATTTTATTTTTCAACTCGTTTTATTATTAATTATAATTACTTAAAAGGTGTATCAAAATAAGAATATAATTAGTAAAAAACTAGTATCAAATTAAGGGTGGTCAATTCAAAAACCAGCTTAAACTGTCATAATAAGACCTTTTAAAACTTAGAGTTTTATTAAAACTAGTGTTTCCAAATAAACAAACAAAACTCTTTTGGACTTTAATGAAAAAATTTTGATCAGTTGTCCAAAAGTGACCCTCCGTGCATTTCTGAAACATAAAACTTAAATAATAATATTCAAATTTGATCACTTAAACGACAAAAGTTAACACTAAAATTAATTTATGA
Organism: Thalia democratica; assembly: GCF_965202585.1. NCBI lineage: Eukaryota > Metazoa > Chordata > Thaliacea > Salpida > Salpidae > Thalia > Thalia democratica. Next base: position 76,538,682 of record NC_139165.1, read on the forward strand.
TGTTTGTTTTTTCGTAATTTTACGTTTAGTTACATTATAAAATATAAATTAAAAGTATTCATATCTAAAAAAATACTAACTGTAAAAAATCATTTTTATCAGGTAGCAATACGAAATATCTAATTATTGAAGAAAAAATGAGTTATAGTGATTGTAGAAAATCTTGTAAACAAAAAGGAGGCGATATTCTATATTTGACATACCAAAAATTTTTAGGGGTTCATTTAGCAAGGTTGGTGGTAATTCTAGACTAAACAAGTTGTTTTTTTGAGGAAACTAGCTTTAATAACATAATAGAATGTTACTTTAATACTTAAGTGCACAAAACTTTCTACATGTTTTTTTTTCACATGTATATTTGTTTATTATACTATCTCTACTTAAGCTGATCTTTAAATTTTATATTTTTTTATCTTTAACCTCAACTAAAACAGCGTATTAAGATTGTAAAAAAATTTAGTGAAATCGAGTACTTGATTCCAAACTTTTCAAAAGTACAAATGATTTATTTCTGGGTTGGAGCTGTTCGTGACTACTACGCTAACACTTGTCACTTACTTGATGGAACATTGATTTCAGATAAGTGTACAGAAGAAGATTTTTTTTATAAAACAGATCATGATAGCAGCGATAAAACTTGTTTGCAGTTTTACACTAAGCTTAATAACAATGACTTAACTATATGGTTGTTACCTGAAGAATGTTCGTATGAAGACTTCTGTCTTTGTGAAATACTTAAATGATATTTTTTGACCTAAAGTATAAATTATACCTAATATTTAGTAGTTGTATTAACTTTTTTTTGACAAGCAATATTAAAAAGTATTTGTTAAACTTTTTTTTAACTTTTTTTCGAATTCTTTAAACCTGTTGAATTATTATATTATTGTATTTTAAAAAGTTTTTAACGTTAGTTTTACACTTTAAAGTTTTACTATTTTATTAGTATTCAAAAAAAAGTAGTTTTATAGCTTAAAAAATATATATAAAGAAATTGAATTATAGTTACACTTGTTTTGCTATTTTAATCTATTTTTTTTACATGTTTTTTAAACAATAAACTAGTTATAAATGCAAATAATTTTTTATTGTAGTTTTGTGTATAGACAGAACGAAAGTGCGAGTTATTATTTTTATTATACAATAAGTTAAAATGCCATTGTTATAAAACAATTATTATTCTTAATAAAGTATTTTTTTTAATTATTTACAACACAAACAGTTTTTACCATATTGATTTGTGTTCGATTCTTAAGTTTTAAGCTAAAAATATTATAAAAAAAAACAAAATATTTTAAACGTTTTTATAGCATATTTATATACATGTAGTGTTTACATGTAATAATATTACTAACATTTATATGTAACTTTAAAGAAGTTTACTTACTTTTTAAAATCCTTATTTAGAATAAGCTATACTTATTTCTAAATACTTAATAAAATTTTGGCTAGTATAAATGACAAAAACACACAATATATTTTATGTATATGTGATAAAAAAAATATATATAAAGATTTTAAACTATAAGAAGCATAACACTTTATAAAAACTTTTAGTTTTATAAGTTTATTAACATGCATTACTTTAGTAAAACAGAGCATTATTATCAAAAATGTTTTATTCGTACTATTCAACTGGTAATTTAAAAAAAAAATTATGTTAAAGTTTAGAGTAAAAAGTTGTTATATAAACAGAAAAAAGTAACAAAAACAACAATATCTTGTAATTAATTTAAAAACTTAATGTTGCTACATGATAAAATATCTAGAAACTTAAGTAATGTAGAAAATTTTTGTTTAAATACTATTAAGCTTTACTTCGGTTTGAATTAGGTTTTGGACTACCACTCCTTTAAAACACTAGAATAAAAATTCAACTCACCTCCTATAAAAAATGATCCAAATTTCGAAGGGCTGTACAATTTAAAAAACAAGTTGTTTATCATAATTAAGCTAAATATTCTAACAGCAAAACAATACTTTGACACAAGTTTCTTGCAAGTATGCTAAACTATCCAACAATTAAGAAATAAGCGCATAGATTTGAAATCAAAATACCAAAGAAAATACATATACTATAAAATATTCTTCAACTTGTACGAGAGTTGTCTACTTTGATAATAGGAAGCTCTTCTGATTATTCAAATGTTTTGATAATATATAAAAACTGTATGAACTTTCATTATTATTGAAGTTTATTGCAAAACGAAGGACCTAGGCATTAAAACCTAAGCAACTTGAGCTGATAGACACTAACATAAAAAGAAAAAAAACAAATTACATTGTTAAAATAAACATAAAACTTATACAAGGTATAAACTCCAAAAAATAAAACTCAAACTTTTATAACTAAAATATTCAAATGATTTTAAAGATATTATTTTTCAATTATATATTCTAAAATAATAGTATTTTGAAATAAGCACCTCTTGTCAAACCTTTTCTAATTCTGGCTCAAACTCTATAAACTATCTTAAAGATAAAAGTCAACCATTCTTCATCAAACAACAAATTTCAAAACGGCAATTATTTCTAACTTTAGATAGAAATTTTCATCTTGTAGAGTATTGAAATCAACAATTATTCGTTATTCATCATGTTTTCAAAGTTTTAAAACGGAAAATTTAGTAAAAAATTACTTAAAATATGTGGTAGCAACAAATTATAAATTCAACTTTAGAACATTTTTATCGGCTTACAATGCGTAATATTTAATTATTGAAGAATGAATGACACATATTGCGTAAAATATGGTCAACAAAATATTTGTTAAACATACCAAAACTGAAAACATGTATCTTAGAATATAACAAAGTATACTTTTTGTTTTAAGCAATTAAATATGTATTACTTTCAAAAAGTTACGTTTTATCGTAATCTTAAAAGTGATTCTACATAATCCTTAATTTTAAGTTTATTTGTTTTTAATTTATAGTAAAAACTGATTTTTTTTTAATTAGCATTTAAAATAATAAATATAACATTTTAAATTAGTATTCTATTACTACAGCCATTTGTACTTAAGTTGATGAAATGTTAAACTGGATAAATATACGAAAATTTCTAATCATTTTACAAACATTTTTTTCACAAGTTCACATAGATTTAAACTATCAAGATACTAAAAACGTTACTAAATGATTGTATCGTAAATCTTGCTGGTGAACACTTGAATACAGTTATGTGTCTGAAGCAGTGGTCTTAACGATGTAAACCGATGAACAGCGATAAGTGTACTTAATTTATTTTGGGGTGCACAGCATAGTTTACAAAATTAGTTTACATAGTTCGAAAATGTTTCACAGCTTAGTTTACGCAAATTATACATAACCTACACTTTATTTTAAGTTTTTTTTCTATATATACTGTACTTTTTGTTCTAGATTAGAAACATTAAACACTAATTGTTTGCAGAATTAAACTATAAAAAGTCTAACTATACCTTTTAATTTAATTGTATATATTCATTTAGATCAAACATTGGTCAATTTTATAGTAGTACATATAACACTGTTGGTTTTAGCGTAATATTCTTAATGATCAATATTTGTAATTGAAAAACTTAGGTGGCGTTGGAGACACTAAGTTACAGAATTTTAAATATAATCAAAAATTTGTTTTGATAATTTTAAAAACTAATTTTAACAGGTTGTATGTAAACGTTTGTATTAGATGATATTGTGATAGATTAAAAAAAAGTTGAGACATTTTTATATAAAAAAATTAAAAAAGCATTAATATAATTTTTAGTTTAAGTTAAAGTATAAATATGTTTCGTAGGCAAGTGATAAAATCTACTCGAGTACACCTGTCCCCAAAATATTTTTTAGTTATTTAAAGATAAGTTTTAAACTTTTGAATTTAGACTAGTATTACTAATTTTAATTCTTTTAGTTAAGTTTTTTATACAAACGTTCTCTTGTTTGTTTTTCTAATACAAATGTGGTAAAACTAAAACATGATTTGTAGAGAATTGATGTGCATATTTAAATATGTATATAGAATGGAGTTTAACTTACAGTTTTACTAAACTGTTTTATAACGGCTTTAAAAAATTAATGTACTTAAAAATTTAAAATATAAAAATAAACCTATGTTTCATGCAAAACAGTATTTAACTATTTGAAATAAAATTTACACTCTAAATTTTACAAAAAAGAACCAACTGAAAACAATATGAGTTTTGTGCGGAACGTTTTTATACACAAATTCAAGTTTGTTTAGACTAACATACATAACCTAAAAACTAAAGATGAGAGATTGTAAAATTTGTCGAAGTTTTAAATATACCTACCAAAAAAAATTAACTCTTTTGTCTTTTATAAAAGAACTTCTTATAAAACGTATATACAACGTTAGTAACTTCTTTCTACTTAGTGGTTAACCCGTTGTATTAAAGCACAGTCTAGGCAAGGGCTGGGCAACATACGGCTCGCGGACCAGATCTGTTTAATGTTTACTGTTTAATGAAAATGACTGGTACGCAAACTTTTACAAAATTTAAGTTAAATGTGGCCTGCGAAAGGTAAAACTGCGGCCCGCGATCATGAAAAAAACTTACACTAGATGTTCTGCAATATGTATTAAAGAGTAAAAAAAAGTACACAAGGGTTAACCTATAATGGATATAGTTGAATTAGTAATATAGAATTAGTATTTCGCTGAAATGAACTAGATGATTTCGTAGTTTTCGTAAAATAAATGCAATTGAAATGCTAACCAAGGAAAAAAAAATCCACATTTTTCCAAGAACGTTGTAATCTCTTCTGCAAAAAACACTAGATACTTTATAAAGTTTTTTTTTTTGAAATAAGATATGTAAAGTTTATACAAAAACTAAAATACATTTAAACTCTTATTTTACTAATTAGTTTTAATAATCATTGAAATAACATTTACAAGAAGAAGACTTTCAAGTACAACTAATTTGTTAAAATTTTATAAATCTATAAAGTTATAGTAAAACTAGTACCAATTTCAAATAATTAAGAAGGGTTGTATTATGAGAATTATAGAAATAAAAACAGTAAAAGAATTACAAAAGGTTACCGGATTTTAAATCTAAAAATTATTTTAATCGAAGATAATTTTTAATTATTATGAAAAGCTATTGTAGCTTATTACAAATACATTTACTATTTTTTTTTGTTTTATAATAATACCTTCTTTTACAACTAATCAGTTTGTTAAGCTTTATGAACTAACAATCGTTAATAATCTAGTTTAAATTAGGTTTAATTATTCAAGGATTGTTATAGATTACTTTCAGTAAAAAGAGATTAAGTTTTGTTAAACTAATCTTTTCATTGTCCTTGAAGTATGAAAGTATTTAGATAGGACTGATCTTTTTAGTTGGTTCAAAGCATAAAACAGTTTCTAAACAACTATGTATAAATCAAATTCTAAGTTTTTGATGTATTTAGTAAATTAGATTAGTTAATAAAGTAATTCTTAGATCGTAACATTTATACGTTTATAGTAAAACTATACTGTTTACTGAAATGTTTATTAGATAAGTATAAGTCCGTAAAAGTACCTAAAATCGGTTTTACATAGAACTTTATAAAGCTACACATAATTTATGTCCGACAAATAATAATTAACAACTTAATTTTTACGAACTTTTTTTATGATAAACTGCAACCCTTAAAACTTTATTAACATTTATGCACTACAGAAAGTTAGTCATGTATCTGAAACTCGCAATCGCCATTCTACTACTTTCAAGCTTGTCCAACGCTATGAACAGTTGTGTGAAGTACAACGGTGTCGCTGACCACACCGGAAATTGCAATTGCACTCCGTTCCTCGCCAACCTGGAAGCCATACTGCAGAATAATGAACCCGACTACACTGAATACTGTTACAAAGACTATCCGTTAGCTGTAGTTTTGAAAAAATATTTTTAAGATAAATTTTATGAACTGTTGTAAGTTTATGAAATGAAATGTTTTGAGTTTTCTAGTTTTTTGTATTATTTTTGTGATAAACTATCAAACTTACTTTGAAATATTTAGTTTTAATTAATCAAGAAAACTTTTTTTAACTTTTTTTCATGCTTTAAAAAACCAACTACAAAACAAAGTACACTCAATGATTTTATGCGAAAATCAAATATATTTTTAAATTTTTATGTTTTTCTAATCGTATAGTGTTAAAAAATTCTAGAATATTTAAACTTTTTAACTCTTAAAAGTAAAATGTACATCATAGTTAATTTAAATTGAAAAACTACACCAATGCCTAGAAGCCATTTAATTATTTTAAAAATATATTCTTTTACTTTATACATATATTTGTAGTTAAAAATTAAAAGATTTAAAAAAAATACTAAGTACAAACTTTAAATTGCAGTTTTTGTAGTATAACATTAGGTTAAAAGCTTTGAAAGAAATGTATACAAGTGTATACAAACACTTAAAACTTAACAATACTGCTTATTTTAGACAATGGAAAATGAGTCTTTATGATGTTTTAGCTGAGAGGTGTGATTATCAAGTGGAAGCAGTAGCTTCACCTTATCACTGTGATAAGTCTGTAGGAATAAAAGGTACTTTTAAAATGTTTTTGAATATGTATACCATAATGTTACCAGTAAAAATGTTTTGTAAACTTGATGAATATATGAATGCAAACTAAAACTTGTTTATAGTATAAACAGACATGTTTTACAAAGTAAAGTTTTATAATAAAGTTGTAAGAACTAAATTAAGTAAATAAAAACTAGATAAACTTTAAAAAATTAAAACATAATTTTGAATGCACTTATTTTGACTAGAAATAAATTAAGTTAATATATATCTTGGCGGTTTATTTCTAGTTTAAGGTTTAAAAAAAATGCTATAAACTAAAACTGAACAAGTTTAAAACAGTATATATTTACAAATAAAAATAGATAATAAATATATTTATATGATTTTAGTCATGTATTGTATTTAAATTGTACTAAAAATAAGCTTTTTTGTAAAGCAAAGTCTCAAAACTTAACGAAGTTTAAGTATTAAATTATTTTATAATACATAAAAAATATTTTGGTCAAAAAAAGTCGTGAACATAGTATTCAAAACTTACTTAACTACTTTTTATATTTGGTTCCTTATTAGTAGCCGGGTAGATTTATAAATAAATATAAACTGAAACGTGTCACAAAAGTGTATTTTTAAGTCTATTTTGTATAATTATAAACGTTTTTACTTACTTTTATACATTTTTATCTCTTGAAATAAACAAGCATAACATGTTGTAAAGTAAACAAAACACTTGATCTTAAGAAGCATTGTTTTTAAAAAAGTTTTGCATGGAAGTATAAAAAAATTTAGAAAAAAAATAGATACTTGACATATAAAATTAATAACTAAAGTTTTATGTATACAGAAAAAAAATGTTCAAATTTCTTTAAAAAAATGGTTAACTGAATTAATGTTTTTTTTTTACAGTTCACAAGCAGATAATGAAATGTTTCCGTAAAAACGACTATCAGGGTCAAAATGGGGTTTATTTGTACAAAAATGGACTTTGCACACTTTTCTGCAAATATGGTTCCTATGGCAACAAGTGTCAATACTTGAGAGATTACTAATAGTTCAAATACTTTAGTGGCTACTAAAAATTCCATCAATAAAAGTTCTTTTGCAGTTTCTTATCTTTTGAATTGTATTATACTATAAAATTTTAAACTATGTTTAAACAAAATTTTTGTTTTTAAACAAAGTTAACTATTTTTTGTTTTCTTAAAATTTCCTATAAATCTTGGTATTTACATGTTTTTAAAGCTTAGTATATAAAATTTATAATTAATAGATTACTAAAAATTAAATCATCTATAATTTATTTTACTTCAATATAACTTTTGTAAACAACATGTTAATGGTAACTCATATTTTAAATTTAGTTTTACTTTATGTGTACTTTTATTTTCTAATTCATCGCTCTGTATACTTTTGTTTTTCAGCTTCTTTTAGCGTATTTGCTTCTTTGCAGGGAAACGGCGTAATTCAATAAAAATTAGACAAAAAAATAGTATAAAGTTAACATTTAGTACTAGCTACATTGTTATGTAATTTAAAAAGTAGACTTTAATTCATCTGAACATTTATCTATGTAAAAATCTCACTTTAGCAATATTTTGGTAAAAGAACTTAAATATATACTTTTGATATTGTAGTAAAAATACTATTTCTTTGACTAATTTGTTTGCTTTTTTTGTAGTTGTTTTAACAATTTTATTAATATTTTTAATAAAACTTTGTTCTGATATACTTGTTTTAGTACTTAACTTATTATACTAAAATCTTGTAAAGGTTGATTTTAAATGCCAGATGTAATTAAACATTGTAATTGGACATACTTACTTCATTAATAAAACCTTAGTAGTTTTTTATGATATTCAAAAATTTTCTTTTTTACTAAATGCATATTTGCTATACTTAAAAGAAAGTTTTGATTTAACGTATTTATTTTGGTTTGAGTGATTGATTATTTACTAAAGTTTTGGATTGTATTTAAAAAATAAATTTTATAAATCATTTAACAAATAAAATCAAAATATAAAATTATAAATATTATGATCTAAATATAGCTTTACAAAAATAATCAAATAAACTCAAAATAAGTAATTCAAACTTTCTATAATTTTAAATTACAATGTTCACAAAGAGCTAAGTTTTTTCTATAAAATGTAGTGAAATAAAAACACACTGAAACATAAATGTTAAAAATGTCTGGTAATTGTTTAAAACTAGTTAACAAAAAAAAAATGCAAATAAATAAGCTTTTAACAAAAAACTACTACTTCATACTGATTTAAAAAGTTTTTTTTTTCTAGTTAACGTTAGTGCTAGGAACACTGGGTGTTTTAATAAGCGTAAATTGTTAAACTGTATTTATTGACTCCTACTACTGATGCCTATTTCTTTAGAAGTAGTTTAATTTACAGTTTTTTTTTCAGTTTTACAAAAGTAAAGCGGCTCGCTATGTACTTAATACTGACACATCTAACCTACCGAAGAAGATGTTTAACCGTACTACAAAAAAAACAAACTTACATTGAACATTTCAACAAGAAAATAAATATATCTTTCAAATTTAGATTTGTAGAAAAAAAAAATCTTAGCAAATAATGATGTTCCAGTAAAGTGTGGAATAAAATTATGTAAAAGGAACATAATAAGAAAAATAACCTTATCAGTAAAACTTTTTTGATCTAAACTACATATTAAATATGCAATATACAGTTTTAATAAAAATAGGTATCATAGGGTTTTAAATTAATGATTTTTGTAGCAAAAATATTTAAAGTTGGTTTTAGATCGAAAGCGTAATTAATTGCAAACTGTAAAATTGTTAGTACTAAGAATTTATTTTTATGCATGGTTAGTATGGTAGATCACTATAATATGACCAATTACTACTACTAACCTTTCCATTTCGATTTTAGTAAGAAAAGTTAGTTAAAAACTCTTGTTATACGCTCAAAAGGTGTGGTCTGAGGACCTTGTGTACAAAAAACTTTTCGGTTATCGAGTCATACACAAGAACAGTTTAACGTCATGCCCAGGACACTTTGTTATGAGACTTTGTTATAAGTTATGAGACTTTTAACTTATAATTAGTAGACATATAAAGGTTTTCATATTATACAACAACTTAAAAACAATTATTAAAACACTTTTACTTACTGATTAACGTAATAGAAAAAATTAAGTTAAAAGTCTTTATAAGTATTTTAAAACACTTATAACAAAATATGTAAACGCTAGTACTAACTTAAGTGGTTTAGTTATTGTGTAGTTCTTTTGTAAAGTATTTTGTTATTGAATTTTGATAACTAATAGTGTAAATAAACCCAACTGACAGTTTTTGGTAAATTTCTATTGTTTTTATCGAAAAAATATCTTTAACAAAATAACTGCTATAGTTGGATTGTAAATTTTTTTGTTTCGTATTATAAAAAAAAAAGGTTTGTTTTAAACTTGATGTAAACTGTGTTTGAAATCAAATTTAGTTTTTTTTTATAATACACGTTTTGTTATTTATGTGTTAAACGGGAAATATGTAACAGTAAAGTTTTATTATATATACACTTTTGATAATAATATGATTGTTTTTGAAATTTCTAGTAACATTTTTTATTAGTTTACAGCCATAGTTAAAACTAAAGTAGATTAGAGTCGCAAATATTTTATAAACTAGAAATAAATTTATATGTAAATAAAAACCTTTTATATAAAAATCTACTATGTCTTCTAGATAATCTCTAATTAAAACTTATGTAATTTTGTCATGAGACTTTATTTATCAATCTATAAATTTTTTAAATCTATAGATTTCTACAAGAGCAAAATTATTTTATCAACGATTTAGGTTTAAATTCTTATTTGTTTACAGTGAATAGTAGAGTTATTAGAATCTAAATTAACTATATAATATCAACAAAAAAAACATTTATTGAAAAAATATTTCAACATTGCAGGCTAAGTGTGGTCAAATAACATGAATTAAATAACCTCTTATAGAGAACGTTTTTGTATACTGCTTGTTATTTTAAATATAAAACTTATTAAAAGAAATGATAGTTTCTTTCTATTGCTAGCTTACGTAAAATTTAAGAGTACCATAACTTTTCAAAGCTTTAACAATACAAATACTGTATTGCATAAATAGACTATATTTACAAGTTTTAAGTTACAAGTTTAAAGTTTTTATAGTGTTTAATAAATTAAAACTTAAGAAATAAATCTCTTTTTGTAAACATCTAAAACTATTGGTTTTTTTTATATCTAATTTAAAGTCTTATAAAAGCTATAACAAACTTTCGAATTACCAAAAAAAAACATAATTTTAAATTATACAGGTTTAGTTCTGAAATTAATTGTGTTATAGTTTTTAACACATCTTAAACTTTTAAAAAAGAAAAGAGTAACAAAACTGACGACATATAATAAGCTAATATCAAAAAAAATCATGTTTTTTATATTATACTTCTTTTTAAGATGTGTATTGATTATTTTCAAAAAACATATATTTACTTGAGTTTAAGAGCAAAGAGGTAATTTTCATAAATATTTATAAATATAGTATTAATATTTGTTATAATTTTCCTTTATATAAAGTTCTATATGTAAACGTTATTAAATAAATTATTTTAAAAATAAGTAAAAGTAAAAATTTTGATAGTTTCAATAGATCTTTAAATTTGTTTCAGTAACTGCATTACAGTAAACTTAATCCAGCGACTAATCAACAAGCTGTTGTTAATTATAATAAAAGACTGTAATGATATACAGAAGTATGCTTATTTAAAACTTACAAATTCAATAAAAAAATTTAAGTTTTAGTACCCTAATACAGTATTACAACTAACTAGTTTTTAGATATTTTAAATTTACTAATGATAAAAAAAAAGTGATCGTAGTAAATTATAGAGACAAGAGAACTGTTAGCAAGATTAGTTTACATCTTAACAAAACTTTTTAAATTGGTAAACTAAGTTGTAAAATCGTATTTTATTAATCAAGCATAACTGTTGATGGATTAATTTACTTTGAAAAGAAATAAAAATCTATATTTTTAAGGTGTTTAGTTGGATAATTGCATAAATCTTGTTTTAATTGACAAGTACTAGTCAGCTTGGCTCCTTAAAAATTCTACAATGCAAAAACTGTAATGTAAACTTTGCCGTTTGTAGTTTATAATTACTTTAAAATGATGCTCCGTTTTAATTAACAGATTTTAAAATCGCGTTTACTATCATCTTGTTGTAATAGAATTCAAATTAACGGATGAAAAGCTTATTTCGCTATCACGTCTAAAGTGTATTGATTTTTTAGATTTCAAGTTGAAACCTGATGTGTTTTGTAATACACTAATTAAATTCAGTTTTTAACTAACCTTATTTATATTACTAATTAAGTTTTCCTCTGATGGTTAAGTCTTAATTAAATTTAAATCACCTTGTAGGTGCAACCTCGAGATTTTATAAATAAGTTTAAACATGTTCTAAAATACATTAAGAATTATACTAGAAACCTTTTAAAAGAAGACATCGATTAATAGAAAGTTGTACAACAGAACACCTAGCAAAAAATAGTTAGGTGTTTATAATTATTTTATCTTATAAATAGGTACAACAAATTTTGAATTAAGTAAAATTACAAAAGTTATTCTAAATCAAAAAAAAAAAGTTTCGAAGCAGAAACACATCTTAATTCTATTTCTTTTTTGTTTAATTAAGCTAAGGGTCGGCAAAAGGCACCCACTAATTTTAATAATTGCACCTACAGGTCATATAAGGCCCGCGAGCAAGTTTTTATTGTGTATTGGATGCGGCCATTGAAAAGTAAAGTTTGGGCCCGCAAACATGCAAAATTGTTCCGTAAAAATAAGTTTTGAGATTTGAAATGAAGAGCAATAAAAAAGGTATCAGGTTCAATAAATAGGAAGTTTGAAATTTACAATAAATGTATCGGGTATATGTGAAAAATAAAAACTAAGTCTAAAATTGCGGTCGGCAAGTTATTATTTTTGAAGTTTGGCCCGTTACCACCAAATGCACTGATTTAAGTTGAGCACTGGTTTAAGCCATTTTTCATGTTGTTTAAGTTTTAATTGTACTTTTGTATTGTGGTCTTTTTAGCATCGTCAATAGACCGATCCATATCAATATAAGAAAAACGATGAATTATTTCGAAAGTTTTAAAACCTTTTAGGTTTTTCTTTTAATAAAAATAACTTAGCTTTCAAGTAACTAACTTGTTAGGTTTAAAATCTTGTTTTTAATTTTAATTTAAATTTATAGTAAGTTGTATCCTGTCTATTAAAAAAACATGCAACAAAATTTTAAAGATATTTTTAGAAAAAAAATGTAACTAATTTAAAATAGAGATTTTTGGTAAACGACTTTGAAGTTGAGAAGTAATATTATAAACAATGATACAACTTTTTTTCATTATTGTACTATTGAAAAAATTTGAAAATTATTTTGATACAAAATTAAAGTACTAAATTAATCTAATAAGTTCTAAACAAAACTTTAAGATCTAAACAGATTAGTGAAATTAAAATCAAAGCTTACTTTAAATGACAAGTAACTGGCAACTTGTATATTGCAAACACATTATGAACAAATGATTACAATAGATTTTGCTTGCTTTAGCTTATAATTAGTCAAAATTATATTATTTTTCAATATCGGATTAAAACGCTCAGGTACCTTCTTATCTTTGTATTTACAACTCAAGGAAGCGATTAAAACATTACTTTAGCCACAAACTTTAAAATTATCTGTAAAAGAGATAAAGCTTAGACAAAAAAAATTCAAAAAGTTTTAATAACATAAATCAATAGAGATCATTATATATAAAGTTGATCAAAAAACTTGATTTTATTTTTTTGTTGTAAGACTTGTAATTATAACTATATTTATTTTTGAAAAGTCAGTATTAATTAAAGTTCTTGTACATAATTAAACAGACATAAAAGTTAAATGTAAGTATAAATTTTATAGTGTTTATTTTTTAGAAGTAAAGTATTTTAAATAAGTTTCGTAAGAAAAAAAAAGTATAACTTACTCACAAAAAGTGAAACTCTTTAAAAAATTTAAAATTATTCAAAAATATTATGCAAAAACCGAAAGCTCACAAACTAAAAGTGCTAATATTGTAACGAAACTGGTAGTATTACATCAATAAGCTTTTTAATATTTAACATGTATTAATATTGTATACTAAATAGTGTAGTAAAATTATATTATAATGTAATTACAACTATGCACTCTGTTTAATTTTCCTTCAAGTTACAATAATATACATATGTGTGTTCATTACATAATGTTCGTACAGTAAGTTTAGAAATGTTTTCGTATTAAATTATAAATATCCTTTCAATTGTCTGCTAACTTATAAATAATCATGCATTGGCTGATTAACAATAGTGATATCTTTTAATAACTATTAAACTATAAAAATAAAATTAAACTTACCATGTTTACTTCGTTTAAAGAGTTTTTGTGCTAGTATATTAATATAAGCTAACAAACTTTTTTTTTTCAAAAGTTTCATCATTATTACGTGTTAGTAAAACCTTATAAACGTGTTTAAACATTCATAATATTAGTAATTTGTGCAATTTAATTTCACATTGACTCATACTCAAACATTACGATTCTATATTTTCTTCTTATATCTTATTTTGAATTTTCTAATATATACATGTAAACAAAAGCTGACTTAATGTTTTCTCAGCTCAGGTTCGGTTATTTTTGCGTTTGTTACAAAAATTAACTTTATTCATTATATGTATTGTATTGAGTAGCTTTTAGAGCTTTAATTACACTAGCTGGACAGTTCCATGTTGAAAAACCGAGGCTTTTATTTAAGATAGCAAATTTCTTAAAACTATTTAAATTGTTGCATGATATTCTAATAGCTTTCAGTGAAAAGTATAGAAAATACCACCCAGTTGAAATATCAGATTATAATATACAAATTAACCTCATAAATACGATGTCTGCAGACAAATTGTCTGCTGTAATTAACCGACTGACATGTTTCTAACCAAGTCAAGTGCATTAATGTATTTAATATTTATTAAACCTTTGTCATTACTATACAAGTATGATTTTTTACGCTAACATTTTTTTTATTAGTTTTTATTTGTTTTTATAAATTTAGTATGTCTAATAAGCTGTTATAATTCGTGTACATTTAAAAATTTATTCATTTTACAAAGACAAAACATCTTGTAACATCTTTGGTAGTCTTAGTTAAATGGTGCTTAAAGTTTTTTTTGAGTTACAGGTATCTAAAGTAAATGAACTTATATTGTTTTTATTAAATATAATGAATTAAAATATCTGCAATTTTCTTAATTTTAATTAACTTAGTTTGTACTTTTCAAAAATAAAAATTATAAACGTTCGGGAAAAAAGAAGCTAAAAACAAATAAAACGATTAATTAACGTTAATGATTTAAACACAGACGAAAATTTTTTAAATTAAAATTAATATTCGATGTTACAAGTAAAATAGTTAATATAAAATACACTTTATATCCTACACTTTTACAGCAAAAAAACTACCGGATATTAACAACAAAAGAATCATGCTTGTTTAAAATGTAACACCTGACATCCGGTTATATATCAACAGTGTATTTACCGCTTAATTGACTGCACTAGCTGACAGAAGTCGACTTGTACAATCATTTACCTTCTAACCTCCTTCAATTAGTGAGCAACCTAGTTTTAATCCGATTGATAATCAAATTACTATGCTCAATTTGTAACAGATGCTTTGTTGATGATTTAGCATCAAAATGTGGCGGTATATTTTTTTCGTTCTTTTTTCAATAATTAGAACTTTATGGGTTGTATATTACTCTGTACATAGTTATTTTAAAATATTTTTAAGTTTAATTTTATCTTTGAAATGTTACATCATTCGAACGACATAATTAAACTTTTAATGATATATAAAAAATCAATCTAAAAAATACAAAGATTTTTTTTTCAAAGTATTGTGTTTAAATAAAATAAGTAAATTTTTATAAAGTGTACAAAATTAGGTCCCTCAGTTCCTATTGAAAGTTTTATTTAAGTGTTTATTGTAAAAACCTAAAAATATATTAAACCTATAAAATGTTTTAAACTGTCAAATTTTATTGTTTTTTGTGTTTTTCGTGGACAAGACGTTAAAAGTTATCCATTGAGTGCAACTCGATAACCGAAATGTGCTTCGTGCACCAGGTCGTTGGACCAAATAGTTTGAGCCTCTTTTTTTGTGGTTCCAAACAAAATTATAGCACTTAAATTTATAAATTTAGAGTTTGATATTTTGCTTGAAATTGGCTTCAACTAAGTTTTTAATCAAAAAAAAAAGTAAGCTCGAATTTTAAACTTTGACAGATGATTAATCAATCATCTATTTTTAATTTTCAAAAAATAACTTAAACTAAAAATATCGTCGGTTTAAAAATAAATCAAAATCATTAACTGTTAGTTTATTATTGATAAAAACTGAAAACTTAAATCAAAAAAGCTTAAAAAAATTATGCTTTTATAAAAAAAATTTTACTTTTAATTTTTGCTTAAAACCTTTTGAAAACTTTAAAATAAGGAAAAAAAACTTTCTCAAAATTTAAAAATCTTCTAATTCTATTCAATTTATTTTATATCATATACGAAAGGAATATATTAACACTTCTTTATGATTTACATAAGCAGCCTTTGTCGTTTTGAAAGGCAAAGTAAATATAAATGCTTATTAATGGTTACACGAAAATTCAAATTCGGACAACTCAAATTCCGACAATTCAAATTTTTATAATAATATTTAAAAGGCTATATTTCAAAAAGTATTATAAATTTGAAAAAAGTAAAAAAGTCGTATTTAGATCTTGTTATTATATACAAACTACTTTTATCTTTGTTGTAATATCTAAAATAGTTTTTAAGATATTTTAAAATTACTAAAAATAACTATGTTTCTTACTTTAATAATACCATATCTCAAAAATTATATAATTTTTTGCATAAAGAAAAAAATGGCCTGTAGATGTTAATATGATTTACATGTACATTTTTTTTTAGACAAATATACATTATCTTTTTATTTTTAGCGGTTTCAATTTTTTATAAAGATTTTGAATGGTCGGAATTTGAGTTGTCCGAATTTGAATAGTCGTGCACCCCTTATTAATTCAAATTTTATATTATCTTAAACTAAAAAAACTGTTACAAATAAATTATTTTTTGCATCATTTAACAATTTTTCCTATATGACACTCATTAGAATAACTATTTTGTTTGCTATAAAACACAATAAAGTCTTTTGATAAACTACGACAACAGATTAATTATTAAATAATTAGAAAATTTTAAAAATCAATTTAATTATCTCATTAATTAAAAATATTTTTAGAAAAAAGAAAGTTATCATACCTGTTGTTTTAAAAAAAAAAGTTAATATTTAAGATAATGATTTATTTACTCTAAGTTATTTTGAGTTTTAACTCTCTTTGAATTTAAACTTTAGTTATCTTAAATTGAAGTAAGTTCTACTAGAGCCTAAGTTTTAGATTTGAAGTAGTATTTTTCTCTACAAATTTTGCTAAATGTTATAGAAAACTTTTAGCTAAATGGTAAGGTTGATTTTATTTATAATTAGTTACTTTTAGTTTGCAACATTTTTTCGAAGCTTTGTAGACGTGAAATATATTTTTAAGCAAAAGTAAATTTTACTTTTATAGTATTTTTGGTTGAAAACTATAAATAAATTATATTTTTGGCACATTTAATTAAAAACTGCTGGTCCCATTAGTTGCAAACACTTGAGTTACTTGCTTATTATAATTTAGTTAATAATTGTATATATATACTATCGGTCGCTTTTTACAATCACCAGAGGAGGTTTACTAGGATTAAAGGTAAAGAAAATAGCAAAAACAATTTATTTTGTAGCTATAAATAATATATATGATAAAACTGTTAATTAAACTTACTAAACAAAACTTCGAACTGCACTTTATAAAATTTGCTTAAATGGAAATCAAAGAGACTTTTATGCTAAAGTATTTTTAGGTACTTTTATTTTTTTATTTAACTTTTTATCTAATTCTATTGCACAAACTGCACGACATAATCATTTGCATTATTTTTGGCCCAACTAAAATTTAGACAAATCATGCAGATAGTGGCAAGGAAAACAAACTAAAATAGTTGTCAATCATTCATTAAGAAATTTACTGATTTTAATTTTGATAAAAAAGTCAAAGGTTCAATATCTCTATTAAAAAGCAATTAGTCTAGGTACATATTAAACATGAAGCACTGATAAAGCATCATAATTCATTTAAGTAATAAATAAGTAATCACACAATAAATAAATTGTATATATGTGTTATGTATTTGTTTATGTAACATATACTTCTTAAAAAGAAACAAATTTTATAACTATCATCTTGTTATTTATTATCTTTGATTACATACAGCTTAACCTTACCAATTCAATCATCATACCACAAGCCTTCGGTAAACTGAGACACGGGTTTCTTTCTTAATAAAAGCGAAACCCAGGTCTCAATCTAGCGGAGGCTTGCAGTCTGATTATCGAACTGGTTTGATCATATATTAACGTTAACTTGAGGTTCTGACAGCATACGAAAGACCAGATTTAAGATTTGTAGACTATCGCTGATGTTTTTATTGGTTTAATTACAAGATCTCAACTAGTAGCTACTCAGCTGCAACAGAACTTGTTTTTACATGAAAAAATTCATTTAACAGCACTTGTACAATCATAAAACTTGATAACTTTAAAATATTTTACTTTTTTAAAATATCATGATTAAAAAGATAAGATTTTACAAGTTAAGTGCCGACATAGTTAATCAAAAATAAAAGAGTTATGTAGTTATTTTTTTTAGATAAAAGTTTTCGAAAATATTGTCGTTATAATCCTCGTTTAGCTTCTAGTTTTAATGTTTTAGCGTTACGTAAAAACTATTATTTAAAACTAATGATTTTTAAGTAAACAGTTAAAAAAAACATTAATCAATTTCTTTCTAACATGAACGTATTACGAAACTTGTGTTTATAAATCTTAATACCCAAAGTTTTGAATCAATCAAGCTTAAAATGTATAACCTGTGATGGATTTATGAAGTTTTCGAGTGATTTATTTATTTGCTGTGCAAACTTTTTAAACGGCGCTCTGTTGAAACCTTTCACAACTTTTCAGTGATTTATTGCCGTAAATTTTTTACTTTTTAAAGTACCCACAGAACTAACTTCCAACCTTGTTTTTGATAGAATAGTGTTTTACTTATGTGTTTAAAAAGTTTTCATATTGTCATCTGTGAGATTTTTGTTTAAAAGTTATAAATTTTGTTTTTTATAAGATTTTTCATGTTATTTTTGTCATAAGTATCTTCCAAAATTAGTTTCAATACTTGTTTATATTAAAATATAACCTTTTGAATACTTAACTTTGATCAGTAAGTCTTAAAACTTGTTAATTTAGTTCTAGAAGATAAAAAAAGCTAAAAAAAGAAAGACTTAAAGAATATTTTAATATGCATGTTTTTTATTACATCTTTTATAAAATATGTTAATACTCAACTAATTTCTTTAATTTACAAAAAGGAAAGCAATACACACTGTCTATCCTTTAGCGAACAAAAACTTATTGTTTGTAATATTAAAAACTATCATAACGTTGTGTATATACACATACGTATATTTTCGAATTTCTTAAATTCGGATTTCAAATTTCTCTAACAGACTAACAAACAATTATTTAGCTCGATCTAAATTTAGACCATTAAACGAGTTTTTGATAGGTTTAACCCCTTAAACTTTATTAAAAACAACTATTTTCCTAACAAATAAAATGTTTCACCACAAAACCCATATGATTTAAATTTTAATTAACTTCACCTGTTGTGCAGCTTTTAAAAAGTTTATCTCATTAAGTTTTGTACTTGAAATATCATTAAGTTTTATATTTATTAAGCGCTTTGGTTATTTGTTTATTACCTCGATTTAAAGATTTAATTAATTATTTAAAGATTAAATATTCTAGAACGGTTTTACACAACTTTACAGTAAACAGAAAAATTTAAATTGTATTTTATCAAACAGTATTATTTAGATAGATACCAGAAATAATCCCCCTCCAAGTCGGTTTTACTGGTTAACATAAGTGTTTAGTTTTAATTAGTTATGAAAAAATACTATTAAAAAACAATTGGATCACTACCTAAAACATACATTGTAAAATAATAAAAAAATCTTTATAAAAGCTAAAAATATAAGTTATTCTTTATCATTTAATATCTGGAAAGCTAATCTAGCATATTTTAATCATATCATTAAATGAAAAAATGTTCTATTAGCTTTGGACAGTAAGACCACAAATACAATGAACTGCTTTATCTAACAGTAAGTCAATACAATGAATGTCTACAAGCATTTTGGTTCTTTTGGCATGTTATGTCATCTATCAGCAACTTATTCGATTTGTTTGAAATAATCTGATTATTTTATGTCGAGGTCTACTAGCTACGTTGACAGATAAACTCTATAGAAATTATAGAAATTAACTATAATCAATCAAAATGTTGTCTCTAAAAAACTAAGCATAAATCCAATAGTGTTTGTATGTATATGGTTTAAATAACGATAATCATTTTACTGACAGATGATTAATGAAGTTTTTTATGAGTTTTTAGAAACAATTTATTGTTCTATCGAACTGGCTATTTCAAAAAGATTATGTAAAACAAAAAAGAAAGCTGTTGCACCGATGTAGTCAATTTTGTTGAACTGACTTGCATTCTCTTAATAAAGTTAACAAGAGTTTCTGTAAGCGTTTTGCTTTGAAGTGCTAGTTTTAGCAATTAACTTTATAACAACAGTAATCAATTATACATTAACCATTTTAGTTAAGTTATTTTTGTCATATCACTACAACTTACCTGTATAACTTTCATTTAAAAACGTTTGAAATTGATTTTAAAAATTACTTTTTAGTACATTTACACTATTATAAGAAGCTTTAGTTTTACTATAGTATACAAAATACTTTTTTTGTCACTTTAAAATACTATCACATATCTTTATTTAATATTTTTATTTTGTTCTTGTATTTATGTAATTAAGTTTGTGCTTATAGTAAATAAAATATACATTCCAAACATAAAATCTTATTTTTTTTAGTAGTACTAGGTCAATTACTAGACTTAATATTTTTCTATTAATCAATTTATTTCTTTTTTATGATTTCATGAAATACTATTTATAAGGTTTCTAAAAAACACTAGAATTCATTTCCTAATTCTTTTTTACACGAAAATTTTTTAACATAATATATAATTTTTAACCACTTTTATCTATTTTTTTATTGAAGCGATGATAAGTTTTTGTTCTTATATTTTTATAATATTAGGATTTATTTTATTTTTCTTTTAGTTTTACTTTAACCTTGGTTTATAAATATATTTGTTAAAAAAAATTAATGTATGTTGTACCATAATACATTTGGTTATATCATTTTCTTAAGTTTTATATGTACATTGTACATATTGTAAAATAGTTTCAGTGTACGTAAGTTAAATTTTATAAATTAAGTAAATTAAGGTTACAATAATTTCTAAGTAAAATAGACTGACATCATATAAACATATATTAAATAATAAAAAGCTCTCATGTTTACCAAAATATAACAAACAACAAGTATGAATTCTAATGTTAATATTGCAGCACTTTTCTTATTCAAGAAAAAAAAATACACAAACAAATAAAACTTTAACTCAAACTAAAACCAACATGTCAAATAAAGGCTGTCTCGAACACAAATTATCTCAGACGATAAACTGTGCATTGCCCGTGTGAGACCAAAATAAAAATTATACCTACAACAAAGACCTTTCTCACAATGCCACCCAGGAACCCAGCAATTTTCAGATACCTCCAACAAGCGGCCTCAAATCCGATTGACCCGGTTAAACGCTGACGGCTTGACGGCGAACGATGATCGAGCGTCGGATAAGAGAGGCAGTTGATGCGCGTAATCGAGGTGCACTTGTGCTGCGTCAATCACTTTAAAAGGGCGCCTGCTGATGCCGGTGGCATTTTGAACTGATGTTGAACGTCCATCAATCAACGGTAAGCGCAGGTTTTATCATGGATCGGTGGTTCTCTTCAAAGGTTTAACAAGCGACACTGGGGCTTACAAGTAATACAAAACCAGTTCTGGGTTTGTTATATACAGTTTTGATGTTTGTACCTGGTATTGATCAGTTTAAAAAAAAAGTAACACCTAAATCTTACAACACGTATTATTAGTTTTTTTTTTCTGAAAATAACGGTTATTAAATTGTATTTGTATTTATTTCAATAAGTTTTTTTTAATAAAAAAAAGTATTTTGTTTGAAAACAACTAACTAATTTTTATCAGAACTAATAGTAAACTTTGAGTAAAAAAGGTTTTAGATTTTTTGATTTCGTTTAATTTCAGATACTGCAGTCTTATATCTAAAAAAGAAGTTTGAACAAAGATTTCATTGAGCACCTAATAATTTTTAGTTTAACTTTTAGTTGCTTACTTTAACTAAGATAATCGAATTATTTTTATCTATATTTAAAGCGTAAAGAAACGTATTTAAAACAATTATTAACACACGCCTTTTATATTTTCAAGAGAAAAACGTCTTGCTTCATTTTGACATCAAAAACTACAGTTTTTTACTTTGTTTTATTTAAAGTAGTATACGTATGTGATTTAGAAAATGTATAAATTTGTATAAATTTGTAAGAAGCTTTACATAAAGTTCATTAAAATAGAAAGTTGCAAATAGTTTTTACTTTTGAACACTTGGAGCGCAAGAGAGCTGTAACGAAAAAGCGAGAGAAAAAAGAAAAAGCAGAGCAGTTTGTTTTGATTTCATCGTGGACTTCTTAGTTTAGTCGGCTATTAGGCATTATCGATAGCATGACAAGCGTGAATTTTAATTTGTTAAATGAGCTACTGTTTTAGTTTTTTTGTTTATTTTTTTTTCATTTGAGTATTACAACAACAGAAATATATAAAGTTAACTAAACTTGAAACGATGTCAGCAAAACAAGACTGTTTTTCCTATAACAAGTATTTACAACCAACTGAAAAAGACAAGCCTGAGGTAAATTGATTTGAGAAATCCTCTTGTTTTAACTAATATTAAAAAAAAATGGTTTAAGCAGTACAGGCTCAGTTTGTAATGACAAAAATGTAAATAACTTAAAAGTTGTTTAGTAAGTACTCAAAGTTTTGTGGCTATACTTGTTTAGGTGAATATTTATATATTATAAAACTTAAAAAACAAAACTATCATTTAAAATTTGCAGATATTTTTAATGTGGTAAAACTAAACTTTTTATGTATACTATAACAACCTAAAGTTAAATATTTTCAAATTTTTTGTATTCTTGAGCATAATGTAATACTTTTCGTCTGTATCAGTTTTATAATATTACTTTCATATGTGTATTGAATCATAATATTTAAGTTGATAAGCTAAACTTTAGATATGTTTAGTTTTAAATGTACATAAAAACAAATTTTAAGTAATAAATTAGTAATTTACAAGCATTTTGTAATGAGTAAAACAAAGGTAGATATATGACTGAATATGTAATAAGAAAGTTCAACAAAACACTTAAGCTCAAGTAAAAAAAAAAACATTTCGAACATGTCGTAACGCGGCCGCCATATTTAAAACCGTTGCTCGGGTTCAGCTAACCTCTGATTTTAACCATTTAAAAAATATGTTCTATGTTTAATTGGTGCTGTTAGAATTATAACTACAAGATAGTACAGTGCTTATTCACTTATCCGGACTTCACTTATCCGGACGCTCACTTATCCGGACAGATTCGGTCAGAAGAAAATTCAAAAAGTTTTCTATAGTAAACACAAAAACTCATACAAAAAGTTTCACAATTTTTCAAATACCATGAGTTTTCTGCTTAAAAACGTAGAAAAAATATAATACAAATGTCTATTATTTCTTGTTTTAGTAAAACTTCCAATATAAGCTAGTTTGTTAGGAGTAATATGTTTCCGTAAAATTGACTTTAAACTTAGTCAAAGTTTTCCGTTTTCGGTCTGTTTTTTTTTTAATTAAAAAAAATATTTAATTTAATCAGATAGTTTTACATAATTTTTTGTTTTTAAAGATAAATTTTATTTATATTTTCTCTTAAAAAAAACTTTTCTTTTTATTAATTAATAGTTAGGGCAGGTGGAATTGCAAATGACGAATTTTAATTGCTTGACCCTCAAAAAACGTATATAGTTGTAGAGGGTTAGTAAGTCTGATGTTTTTCTACCATAAAAAAATAAATTAGTAAACCTAAAATTTAGCTTTTATTATTTATCATCTTTTTATATTTTACTCACAATTACTATGTATATTTTTTACCATAACACTTTTATTATGCACTGCATTATATGCAGCAGTTATATTATATGAAAAAGTATGATTTTTTGTAGTTATCCGGATTTTTAGTTATCCGGACATGTTTACAGAAAAATCTTGCCCAACGTGTCCGGATAAGTGAATAAGCACTGTATTTAGTTACTGTTAATTTACAACAGTAACATTTATCATTTTAAGCAAGTTTGGTAAACTTTGTTACTGTTACAGATCAACTTGAAGCAGTCCCCGTTGGCTCTGTTAGCCCAAACTTGCTCGGCCATCGAAAGCAACTTGACTTCTTGCACCAGGCCCAGCTACAACATCGACTACAAGCCGCAAGCCGTCAAGCAGATCAGCAAAGAAAGCGTCCACCCGAAAATCCGTGACGTTGCCGTGTTGCCGCGAGCTGCTGAGACCAAGCCAAAAACCCCGAGAAAAATGGTGAAACGGGCTGCTAGCAACTCCCCTGTTGTAGCGGTTCCGTCCCCGAAAAAGCAAAAGGTGAGTGAGAAGTTGACGCCGCCAACAGTGCCAGAAAGGGTGCCCAGCGAGAATCTGTTGAATTATTCGAGCCATTCTAGTTCTCCGTACTACCAGCAAAGCGATAGTTTTCTCAAACAGGCGCAACTCCAAATGCAGATGATGAATCCAATGCATTACTACATGAAGACAATCGAAGATCAGCTGAAAAGTTCCCAGCACGTCTGCAACTGGATGGTCAGCAACGTCACTTGCGGCAAGAAGTTTTCCACTTCCGACCAACTTCTCTCCCATCTTCAAACTCACGCTATGACGTCACAACAACCGTCATATCCACCAATCAGCAGATTGCAAACCAACCAGATGCTCCAATCAGCTTACAGCTTGCTTCAGAGTCAGCAGAATCAGCTGGCTCAGGTGAATTTTGCAGCGAATCAGAGCAGCTTGAGCGGCCTTCCTCTGTTCAACCCCTTTGCTAAATATCTCCATGGAAACGTGCCCGTGTTGCCCGCCCAAACAGGGGTTTCACCTTACTGTCTGCCCTTCAGTAACGTGTTTAGTTGAATTCAAAACTAACTTGAATTCTAATAAATACATTAAAACTTTGTTGGTAATAAAACTCTGTAAATTATTTTATTAAAGAGTTTTCAGTAATGTTTGTTCTTAGATTTATATATTTTAAAAAAGTTTAATGATCATTTTTATATTAACTCGCTATTTAGAAGAAATGTAGTAACTATAGTACAACTATTTGATCAAGTACGCCTTTTATTTGTCTTTTTTTAATTAAACTTGAAATTTTATTTCAAAATGTTTAAAATTAGTTGGCTAAAGTTTTGGTGCCGATCTCATCAATAGACTTTAAATTAGTTAAAAAGCATGAAAATAGTTTACTGTTTTACTTAGTTCGGTTTTCAACCTTAATATAATTTTTATTGTAAAAACAATCAAACAAGTTTTTAGTTTTATTAAGTCGTTTTTATTAATTTACAACCTAATATTTATGTTGAATTTCTTATTTAGTAGTTAATAAGTGTTAAATTATAATTACGAAAAGTTTAAAGATGTTATGTTGTGTTTTTTTATTTACTTCTAAATAGATGGTTATAAAAATATGGCGTTTTAATTTTATTCAGTTCTCAAATTTTGTTGTTTTACAAAATCACTAAAACCTTTTTTCCAAGTCCTGTCTGTTTAAAAAATTCAAACCATTATTGTTTTGAAACTTTTCTATTTGAGTAAAAACTTTCCAAAAAACATGTTCATAAATATTTTCATCGTTTTTCAAAATAAACAAAAAATGAAACGAAAGTCTGTGTTCTCATGAAAAAAAGTCAAATTTTTCTGTCATTAAAAGAAACTAATAAAGCTTTTAATGCTTGACTACTTTAAGTATTTTACTATGTCTAATCAAACAAAAATTTTAAAAAATATATATACAAAATGTTCATTTTATACATTTAAAATTTCAAGCTGCTGACACTTCTGCAAGTTAATCAGGATGTCTACAAAACGAATTAACAATACGCTACAGATACGTCCATACTTAACATGTTACTTAAAACGACTGTATGCAAAATCGCAAACTACCGTAACCACTTTATGTAATGTAGAAACTGAAGTATTTGACACTTTTTAAGCGTTTCGTTGTCAGCTCCGGAAGTATCACGAGTGTTGTTAGAATAAACAGTGAAAATGTTACTTAAGAAGTCTTGCAATTTGAGTGTGTAAAAATTAAAAGCATTCACACAATGTGGTTAAAATAAAGCTATGATTTATAATATTTTATTTATATTGGTATAAGAGTTTACTTGTAGATTTTATAATGTGAAAAACTAAATTATTGCTCAGTTATTATGTATATTAATAAAAAAAGTAACAACTGTTATAAAAACTTTCATATATGATTATTTTTTTCATTAAATAGTTAGTCAGGTTAGTGGTATGTAACATTCTTTTTATTTGAAAAATGATTAATTTTTCCCATTGATAAGAAAACCTATCTTTATAAAATTTCTTTTAACTGTTTTAAGCTCACTAATTCTGTTTTATAACTGAATTACTCTGAAATTTAGAACAAAAAGTTTATTTTTAAACATTTTCTTTATTTAAGATAATCATATACTTTATTTTTATAAAATTTTAGTATCATCTGACTTAAAAAAGTATAAAAATATCTTAAAAAAAGTAAGTGTTATATTAAAACAAATTGAAATAGTTTGTTTAGTAACTCTAACTGCTTATTTTATTACTGTTTAAAAAGTTCAGGTTTTTGAAGGATGTTAAAATACGTATAAATAAAAACTTATATGTAAGTTTTGTTTGCTTTTATATTATAAAGTTTTTTTTTAATTTAATAGAAATTCATTTGTACTGATATTTCTGTGAATTTTGTTTTTGTACTTTTTAAAACTTATTTTTAGAATTTTGTTTCGTAACAACGCATAAATTTGCTGATTTCGTAAACAAAAAAAGAGGAAGTTGTTTGTTTGATATTGAATGTCGTCGATAAAATCTGAATACTAAATTTAACGACACTTATGCACGATTTCAATGAAGGCCACCCACTTAAAACTGATCTGGGTTGAGTTTATATAAATTATCAGACGTTGCCCGCAGTTATCTTTATAAATGAAACTTTTTGACATTGTTGTTGTAAGATGACAGCTTTATGCTGAATTATTGTCATTTAATTTGAGACGCTATAAAAAACAAAGGTTTAAAATCTAAAGCGTTTATAATACATGTGAATTAAATTTCGTATCGGAGAGCAATTGGCCTTTTTCTGCAGTATTTGACCATAAACTATCTACATTAGATAAAATAAATACTTTTGACTGATGCTAGAATATTCAATGATGTACTACATGCTTTGATATAAAAACAAATTTGAATTACACCAACACAAATAAAATGTTTCTTAATAAAAAATCTACAATGCAAGTATAGTTTTATTTTCTGAAGCGTGTATAATAAATGCGTATGTACTATTACAACACATTTATTCTATGCAACCAAAAATAAACAAAAAGCATTTAAATCTTTTTCTGGCTTGTTTAAGATTTGCCGCTTGTTCGCACTATTAAATTTTGTTTTCTTAAATTTGTTATGGTGTAATAAATTATATTCTATTGTTTTTGTAATAAACACTACTTATAAATAAACGATAGTATTTTTTACCTTTTTTTACTACATACTCAATTGTACTAATATATCTAATACAATTAAATTTAAAAGAAGAAAACAATAAGCAGATTAAATTTTTTTGCTTTTGAAACTCATATGATTTAGAAGTTTAAACTATTTCATTACTGTTTAAATATTTAAATATGTCTTTTATAAGTGATAACTAAGTAGTCAGAAATTTTGTGAGCTTTTATTGAAGTAATTGAGTTAATAAATAAAAATTCTTAATAACATGAAATAAAAATTTCATTTATCTAAACATAAGAATTAAAGTCTTTACTTCATACAACCCTAATTTTTCAAGAGTAAAACAAAGGGTGTAAGATTGTTTGGCTGTGAAGTAAACATCTTTCCTGTAATACATCTCAATCGTATCATTTGATATCAAGAGGGGTTAAATTTAGGGATAAATTGTTAAGAATATTGAAATATAAAGTTTTGTAACTATTGTCAACAAAAGTTTTTGTATATGAAAAATAACAACTAAAACGTATTTTATATTTTCTTAAAACTTTATATAGTGTACAGAAACAACTTTTATATATACAAAGTATTTAAAAAGGTTCTTTGTAGTTCAATTAAAATAATAGCATAAAAAGTTATAATTTTAGAATTTGATATTTTGCTTGAAGTTAGCTTCAACTAACTCTTTAAACAAAAAAAAGTAAGCTCAAATTTTGAACGTTGACAGATTACTAATCAATCAATTTTTTTTTAATTTTTAAAAAAATAACCTAAGCTAAAAACATCTTCGGTTTAAAAATAAATAAAGATCATTAACTCTTAGTTTATTATTGATGAAAATTGAAAAACTTGAAACAAAAAGGCTTACAACATTTAAGCTTTTATTAAAAATGTTTACTTTTGGTTTTTCCTTAAAACTTTTTTAAAACTTTAAAAGAAGAAAGAATATTTTTCTGAAAATTAAAAACTTATGTTTTAACTCTATTCTATTTATTTTATAATATACGAAAGGAATATTTTAACATTTTTTTATGATTTACATAAGCAACTTTTGTAAAGGCACAGTACATATATATGCTTATTAATTCAAATTTTATATTATCTTAAACTTAAAATTTTATTAAACAATGAATAACTTTTTTGTTGTAAAAGTTGACTGATTTTTATTTATTTTCGAACAAAAGTTTTAATTCACTATTATAAAAGTTAAATTCAATAATTTATTTCCAGAACATATCGAATTATTCAAAAATCAATTAAGTTAGGCGCCAGTTTGAGATATCTTGAGGGTAAATCTAATTTCTTTCAAATAAAAACTTGCTATTGAAGTTTAAAAAAAAGTTTATTACCAGATTAGTCAGATTACTTTATTTTAAAGGGAAATAAAAAATTATATATTCATTTTTAATTCTGACTTGATATTGATTAATTATATATAGATTGATTGTTTATTTACAATTTCACATATGACTATAGTAAAAGCTCATAATGGTACGATAAAGCTGTAAGTACTTTTTTATTTACTTTTTTTTTATACTCAAAGGGGTTAAGAAAACCTAAATTTTGTAAAGTTTAAAATAAAGAGCTAAAGTATACTTAAATTAAATGAAATATATATTTGAGATTTACAAGCTTCGAACCAATAAATAATGTTTAAGTAAAGAACGTTATTTATATAATAACGTTTTTTAAAATTCATAAAGATTGAAGTCAGTCCTTTTACAGAATTTAAAGGGAACTGTTTTTTACATCTTGTATGTTTTTGAAGCTATGTATAAACTAATTCGTTTTAGATGAAAGAAAGCTAAAAGAAAAAACTACCTCGGACTTTTTGAGGTTAAAATATGCTTTAAACTATTTTAGAAAAGTTTAAGTCCTTTTCGGTGCTTCGAACTACTTAACAACACATAAGTGCTTATTTTCATAATAATATACATTATTTTTCTAAGATACAAAGTAAAAGTTGTTCACAATAAAATATCCTTTTAAAATAGAGTTTATAAACTTTTCCAAAAACAACTGACTGAATAATACTAGTTTTTAATTTTATAGCGATTTCTTACATTTTGTAAATTTATACCTTAAACTAAAAGAAAGTTAAGTTACTTGAATAATAAGAGCGAAATATAGTCGCTTATGTCAATCAATCCAGCTAAAGTCAAGTAAGAAAATGTAGCTTTACAAAATACAGTTTCATAATGACAGCTCACTTCAACAAAATGAAGCACAAAATAACCAGCAGGTGCACTGACTTTAAGAAGCTATGTAGGTAATTTTGTCATTTATTGTACAGTGCATCTTTCTATATTTAAATATATTTCAAAAGGTAATTTGTATGTAATTTAAACTAGCCACCTGTTTAAAGAAAATTGCTACACGCATTTTAGTACGTCGTATCTAATGCTTAATGTTAGTATAAAGTGTTATTTAGGATTTTTTAAAATATTTTTATAAAAAAATTTACCAACAAATGATTTTTGCTTATTTGTTTTTTTATGCGAATAAACTATTAGAAACTAGTATTCAATGTATAATAAAATAGTCATTGACTTTTATTAACTTATTAAGTGTATCGTTATTTCATTTTTCAAAAGCAAAATTAGAATACTACTTAGCTTTAACATTTCATAACAAGATAGGCTGGCTACCTAAGATGTAGCTTATATTAAATGTGTTAAAATATTTTAATTTAAAAAATTTGAAAATATTTTAATGGAAAATTGTTTTTTACTCAAGAAATAACAGTTGTTTCTAATACCATTCCACAAAATAAATACTGAAGTTTTATACTTATAATTAAAGATTTTTGTGTAAAAATATAAGTTCTAGATGGTTTGAATTTTTTCATACCCATGTTTTACCACTAAATGGCTTTTATTAGGCTTAAAAAATTTATTCGAATATTTAACTTTTCATACAGTATACAATTTAGCATTTAGAAAAAAGTTAGTTTCATAAAACAGATTATCCAGCAAATTTGTTTATAATACTATGGTGTTTTTTAGAACAAAAAAAATAGTGATTTGAAATTAAAAATAAATACTCAAAAAAATTGAAACCTGAAATAAAAATTTAAGTTTTAATCGCAATTTTATACATAACTTACTTAATTTTTTAATTGTTTTGCTATAAAAAGTCATTTAATTAGAGTGTCGTCATATATTTTGAAATTTTTATTAGATTAAATTTAATGCTTGTTAAAATTAGAAAGTTAGTTTTTTATGACTTTTTAAGAAACCACAAAAGTTTAATGAACATCTGTGACTAAAGTATTTTATAAAATATAATTCAACTCAAACTGAATGAAGCTAACTTATCACATAAGTTTGGAAACTTCGCTTTCAATACGTTCTTTGAACTATTGTAAAAATCTGTTGTAAAGCCTAAAGCTACTAACTTTACAAAAAAATAATTTGATTGAAAAACGCAGTATATTGTGCTAATTAAAACCAAAATCATTAATATAATAGTTTAGTGTTTTTGATATGTATATTTTGTAATAAAGATATTTTTAGTATTAAGTTGCAAAATTAAACTGAAGAACATTGATAATCTGACAGTTTTTTTTTCTAATTTTGATTATTAAAAGAATTTTACGTTTTTCTTCAAAATAAGTCTTTTTAATCCAAACTGCAACAAAAATAAATACTTTATTGATATCAAAATGCTATAATCTTTTGCTTACGATACATCTTTTAACATGTTTTTACGTGTAAGGTTAACATTTAATTATTGTTAGTGTAAAATAAAGCTAAATAGTCTAAGTATAATTAAAAAGTACTTTTTGTTTAAAAAATATGATCATTTGGTTACGATACATTTTAAAATTAGTTTTTACCCGTAAAAACTTATCAATAAGTTTACTAATCTTTAAGAACTTGTTTAAAACATTTTGATTGATTATTAATTTCTATTATTTTGACTGTAAACTAAAGCTTTCATAATCCAGGTAGACTGGTGCCAACATAACACAGTTGAAAGGTTCAAACTGTTTTGAAGTCGTAAACTAATGTTGGGTTTGGCAACTAACGTATTAATACGTTTTTAGCCACAATGTTTATGGAAAAACACATAAAATGTCATCATTAATATCCGAGTGTAATCAATCATTTCCGACTTGTTGAGCTTGTTTTGATACTCTTCAAAACAATAAGTTTTATTTTTAGTTAAGCAAGGACAGCAATAAAAACTTTAAGTCTATTTGGTTTTTACAGTTTGCATAAACTGAGATTTTATCCTTTTTTCTAATCACTAAAATAAGCCTTGTCAAGAAAATAATCAGATTTTTATCTGCATTTATTGAATTTGATTGTAAAAAAAAATATATCAGTTTAATAGGCTTCGTAGTAAAATAAAAAATACTGATAGTGTATACATCACAATTTTAATAAATTTTCTTATTGAAATTTACAAACAATGTTTGACTAAGAAAGAACTAAGTTTTCTTTTTTTTAGGGTCGAAATATTTTGCTTTTAAGTAAATTTAATTATTAAGAATACACTTTTATCAGGTATAATTTTTCTATCAGTTTGTCTTTGTAAAGTAACATTTTTGGAGTTTAGTGTTTTTTCATAAAAATTTATGAGACATTTATTAATATTTTTATAGTTTCAACTATAGCTTGTTATAAACTTTTTGAGTTTTTATAAACTTATTATAATTTAACTATGTAATTTATACATGATTCAAGTTAAAAGTAAGAAATATATTTTCAAAGAAAATAAATACTAATCAACCTCATTTATTTGCATCTGTTATTTCATTTCCCTACAGGCTTGTTTTATTGTGTTAGCTTCATTTTACTTCGTGTTGTGTTAAATTGCAGAAAAAAATGAAAATGGAAAGAAGAATATGTGACGTCAAACTAATTAGCCACATGAAAAATTTTACTGTACTGTATATTTAACTTTTTTATTTATTTAGTTGTAAATTTTTACTTTTTTTAAGTAGTCAGATATGTAATAAAAATTTAAATGTTTTACTTACTAGTAAAATTTGTTATGTTTTTATTGGAATATTTTTATCCATTGCATTTTAAGAATTCATTTACTTTGTATGTTAAAAATTTTTCTATTTCTATCATTTAATTACATGATTTGATTATAATTTCTTTAAACTAAAAATAACATGTTTTTTATTAATTTATTCACAAACTTATTTGTTCTCAAGTATAATCTGTTCAATGAAAGAAAAATAAACTTTATAGAAAATTTTAAACTGATTTTCAAAAGTAGAAAAACAAGTATGATCGACCTTTTAAAAGTCGACAAACTTCTACTTGATATCAAATGTAAGCGATAGCATCAGAAAAGGTATAATATAACACTGAAAGAAATAAAATTTGCCCACCCATATAAATAAAAACATACATGTATTTACTTTTTGTAAAATGATAAGAAACTATATTAAAGGTCCTGAAATTTTATTTGATAAAAACTGACACAGCTAGTTATTTGGTACTGATTAAAAGTGCTAACTTAATAACAATACTTTACAGTCAAGCATGTTTAAAAGCTAATTATATTATTTCTATTGATAAATATATTTTTTAATATTAAAAAGTCTTGTAAATTCACGAAAAAAAATTGTATGAATAAGCCGTATGAAATGACGATTATAAACGAATAAAAATTAGAAAAAAATTTTGTTTTAATTTCTTTATTTTGAGCACCCATATCTAGAAATAAAATTGAGTAACTTCGCTCGACAAAAGTTTAATTATAAATACATTAGTATTAGTATAACATTTGCCAAAATAATATAAGGAACTAATTAAAAAGTGATTTTTAGTAATAGAAATGTTTAAAATTTAACTTCATTGACAACAGTAAATTTAAACTTTCTATAAAACATTATTTTCAAACTTTAAGCAATCTCAAACTCCTAGCTTTTGTTATTATATTTTTTTGTAGCGAAGTGTTTTTAAATACTACAATTTAAGAAAAAGAAAAACTTTCAAGTTTTTTTTTAATTTTGTGGTTGATTTCTCAATTTTTTAAAACTAGTTGATGTTAAACAAGCTTTTATTAAAGATACTTATTAAATCTTTTTTCGGAAAATTTAGCTGTTAAACTATATATCAATAAATTTTGAATGAGTTTAAAGCAAAAATCAAACAACTAAACACGTAAAAAATAGTAGAAAATAAAAAAAATTAAAACTCATTACCGGAAACTTTAAATCAAAACTATAGTATAGATCAATAAAAATTTTGTGGTTACGTATCTACACACATTCAGGAAATTTTGGAATTACTTTAGTTTTAGTTAAACAAACTATGACTTTTAGTTTTGTAAATTTTATTCTTATTTTACTAGAATTGTTTTAATTTTTTTTTTACCTTATGTAAACTTTTAATTAATTATTCACTTGCTAAATTGCTTTTAGTAAGTCGGTATTAAATTAAAAAAGCTGTTAAAGTCGTCAAACTACGTAAAATTAGAAAAGTACTCGAAAACGCATAACCGTGAGATATTAATACATAGTAAAATTGTGTGAATTTACGTAAAATGACTTCGTATTCAGTATCGATTATATTTTCAAGAGTTAATATAACAACATAACAATTGATTTAATCTCATATATTTATACTTAATTTACGCCTGTTACAGTTAATTTATCAAATATTTGACTGAACTTTTTTTTCTAAATTAAACAAAAGAAAGAAAACGGTTTTAATCTTCAAACTATAACGCAAAGTCTTAGCTAAACGAAACTTTAGTTCGCATCTACTACGTTACAAAATTATTAATATAGTATAACATTTGCTTATTTGCAATTAAATTTAACTTGAAATTTAAATGCTAATGACAGAATTTATATATTTTTACTTTAGCTCATCTTCTGTTTAAAATTCTACTTTTTAAAATTTAAAGCAAAATTTTCAAGAAAAACTTTGGCATTAGCTACCTGAAACTATAGATTTAAATACATTTAATACGGATTTTAAATAATAAAGTCAGCATATAACACAAAGTCATATTATAGAAACTATTTTAATTAAATTTCAATTTAATCCTTTGCGAAATTTCGTTTTAAATATCAAACTAAAATACATCAAACAATTTATGTTGTCGAGTTATGGAATAAAATATATTTTATTTGAATCTAGTTTTAAACTTTGACTTCGTGTTAAACTTTTAAACAGGCACAAAATGTATTAAACATTTTAATAGACATTTTGTAAATATATTTCTAAATTTATCATGACTATCTAAATTGTACTATATAAAACTTAATAAAACTTAACTAATAAAAACTTACTTTTATGGTTTTTGTTTAATTCATTTTATTTATCAAATGGTGATAAATTGATTATTTTTAAGATAACTGAATAAATTAATTAAGATAGGTACATTTAAACAAGTCAGCATGTTAAAACAAAAAGCACCTCAAAATTAGAAAAATTGTTTAAATAAAAAGAATAAATAAGGTAAAGTGCAAAATTTATTACTAATATATTTTTATTAAAGTTATTTTTAAAATATAAAATTTAGGTATGTAAAACAATGTTAACTTGCAAAAATTTGATCTAAAGACAAAAAAAAACTGTTTAAAAATGGTGTACTATAGTATTGAATTTTATTAAAAAGCATCAAAAATTTTAATTCCATTTATGTTACAACCATGCACTTATAAATTCAAAACGCTTCTTTTGTGAACCACATTGCAGTAAGCATTTGATTGATGGAAAGTTATGACTTTTTGTGAAAAGAAACGATTTGCCACCAACGTTCATTTCAATCACTTGGCGCCCCTTTAAAGGTGATTGACGCTTAAAACTAGTATTTATTTTATCTGTTTTTCTCTATCATTCACAAACATAATCATTATCCAATTCAATGTCTGCGCATTAAGCTTTTCAAATTTTGTTTATTATTCAATTATTTTTTACAAAGTTGAAGCTTTCTGGGTGGCTGTGTTAAAAAAGACCTTGTTCAAAATGACAATATTTATTTTATGTGTCTCACAGTAAAAGGCTATTTTTATTAAACAGTAAAAAGCTATTTTAATTAAATTTCAATTTAATCCTTTGCAAAATTTCGTTTTAAATATCAAACTAAAATACATCAAACAATTTTCTTTTAATCCTCAAATTACAGTGATTATGCTACATAACGAAAATTTAGCTCCAAAAATTTATACCTGGTATACGATTTTAAAGATTTATTTTAAAGATAACTTTCTTAAAAATAATTTAAACAAAAATGAAATCTAAAACAAAAAAATAATATATAATTTTGCACAACAGTTTGCAACAATAACTTTACACTTTTAAGTAGGATGTAAAATTATTTTTTTTAATAATAACATATGTTTTTAGAAATCAATTTACTTTTAGTATAACAGTTTTCAATGGGCACACTTTAAACTGTCGTTTCATTGTACTACTATGAAAACAAAACTGTTTCTTATACAATTTTCACAAATACACTTTTAGTTACAATTGTCAAAAAGCAAAGGTAAAAAACTTATTTTTGCATTGATAATCTAACTATGTGACTGACAGTTAGTTAAAGAAGAAACAACCTTGGCAGGCGCACATAATTTTATGTAGTGTTAAAAATAAGCTTGTATTTTGCTACAAGTTTCGCCATAGTAATTCATCAAATGAAAAGTCAAAGAGATGAAAAAATCTTACCTGTCACCTGTGAAAACTTCTTTTGCCTAGATGGTTTTTGTAAGTTATAATAATTTTGAAGGTACAATTCGTAAAGTGTATGATGTAGTCATTATATTCAAAAATGTTATTGTTTTTCTATGTTATTGTATATATCGTTAAAATATTAAAAGTATTAAAAATATTGTATTTCAACTTTTGTTTTAAATGTATTTAATTCAAAGTAAGTACTACAATCAATTTTATATTTTGTATATATTTCAAGCTATTAGAAATTAGTGAAATACCAAAATAAAATACTTTAAGGGTTATGAAATCAACAAAAGTGTTATTAGAATTATTATTATTCTTAAATAGCAACTGTCTTTACAAAAATTTAACATCAATGAATACTGAAACACCACCAAAGTAATCTTACGGGTGGCTATCTGATTTAATTTCAGAGATATTTTATGTGATCTTTACCGACGCCTGAAATCAAATTTGATAGTATCAGGTTTAACTCCTTTGTATAAAAATATCAACTTATTTCTGTCAGTTTTTAAAATTTAAACGTGACCTTGTCTAAATACTATTCAATGATTTGTTTATCATCTGTAAACGTTTTTTCGTTAAAAAAAGGCACAGAAAAACAAACGACTACAAGTTTGTTTAAACTGCTATTACAAATATAGCACACATTACTGTTAATTTGGTACTCAGGAACTGTGAGAATATCAAAATATATAGAGATTAATTATTTGTTAACTTACTGTGATAAAACTTAAATGTATTTGATAACTTTGCTATTTAAGCTTTTTTTGTATGAAAAATAAAACATATTCTACAAATGTTTTTTATCGTTACAAACTATTACAATTAATTTATTTTTATTTTTATATATGTTTGTTTATACTTATAAATTAAACATAACACGACTTTAACAAAACAGTGATGTAGTGCTACTAAATTTAAATTTTTAAGATATAGTTTACTGCTTTTTATTACTTGTCTATAAAGATACGAGAATATAGGTTGTTTAAAATTAAAAAAAAAAAAATTATTATAAAAACTAAATTCTAAGTTTTTTTGATTAATTTTTTTTTTTCAAGCTAAATCTATTAATACCTAATATCTTGGATCAGTTTTTTTTGAAATTCAAACCAAAATAGTTTTAGTTGTTATGGGTTTGTAATAACTTTTATTTTTTAAATAAAGATATAAGTAAGATTTCACTTGCATTTTAGCGGACACAAGCAAAAAAATTAATAATTAAGGTTGATTAAATAATTGTTATACGATATTTATTAAATAAAATAAATAAAAAGTTAGTGAGATATTGACATCGTCAGTCACTGCAGTATTTTCATACCTATATTCTAGTACACTTTAAAATTCTTAAATAACATATTTTAGAAAAATATATGTATTAACTGTTTCTTTAACATATAGTGTGGTAATTGAACTAAATTTTTTAACTCCTTTCAATTAATTTAATTTATTTTAAGCATTGAAAATTAAACTTAATTATTAAATGGAAATTTACATTGTAAAATGATTCAGATATAAAAACTAATTAAAGGGAGTATAAATGTTTATAATTTTTATAAGTGTTTAATGTTTCTTTAAAAACGCTTTATTAATCCACTTTACTAGTATACTGTAAATCGTTTGATGAGTTTATAGTGTTTCATAACTCACTTGTTTTTCAATCGTTGGTTTTTATATTTTATTAAAATAACTTAGTTTCAAGAAATGATTATATATAGTTTGAAAAAATTAAGTGATGCCTAGTGATTCTTACCTGAAATTAGTTTAATTATTACAGTTTTTTAAACTATAAAAGACTTGTTCTATTATATAATCTTATAAAATGCTTAAAGTTAATAACTATAGGGTTCTTCAGATAAAATTTTAACACAAGTTTATAAATGTCTAATAAAAGCTAAAACTTGTTAAAAACCTAACATAGTATAAGAATATTTTTGGAATAACCGACGGATTGATTTTTTGATTGTTTAATGTTTTGTGAAGAATACTATTTAAAAAATTATCTATACTGAAACTTGATAAGAATGGGCATTACGACGCCATTTTGAACTGTTATATTTTTTAAGAATGTAACAATTCAGAGACATATTGGTTTAAAACAATCTTATTAGTATCTAGTTAAAAGGTATACAAAAATATAAAACTTTTTTAAGTCACCTATTTTTCTTTAAACCTTTTGTAAAAAAAAATAACTGATTCATCGGATAAGTTAAGTTGAAATCAAAACAATTTTCTCGTTTCAGTCCTGCCTACTCATTTAGTAAACAAGAAAAGCTTGTTATTAGTAATTAAAAAGTTAAAATTTGTATACACAAAACATACTTAAAAATTTTAAGTTAGGAAATTTACTTTTAAAGTCATTGAATTTCATATATGTATGTTTATGTAAGTAGCTTAACAACACTACAGTTATTACTATAATGGTAAAAAGAGAGTAAGTATTTATTAACAATTTCGAACTAGTCAGTAGTTGAGATTTGCCCAAAAAGTAGTTAAAATGTTTCGTTCAAATGCGGATATTTTACTTTTAAGACTACGTCAAACAAAGGTTTTACACAATATTTATAAATAAAAGATACGAGAGGATTACGGAAGCTGTATTTCTGAAATTGTTGTAACATTTTTCGTGCTAAAACTTCTTCGCTAAGTATGATAAGAAAGCATTCTCAATTTACCTATGAAATAATCAACTTTTAAATATATTTTTTTTAAAACAGTTCTTCCATTACATCACAACACTCATTCCAACAACTTCCTTCAAACATAATTGTCTAGTTATTAACATTTTAAAATGTTTTCACTATTAGGCGCCTCTACTTGCCGGTAATTGACGTTTAAATTTAATTTTACTGATTTTTTGACTGGTTCTCAATAAAAATAATTTCTATTGAATAGAAGTGGATACCTCAAGTATGAATTACGTAATTACCTGTTTGGCAGCTTGGGTGGTTTTGAGCTGCAATTTGGCTAACTTAGCTCTGTTCAAATTGTGTACTAGTGAGATATTAATTTGTTTGTTTAGTCTTGCGCGTATTTTTTGTTTTAATATCTAATGCTTTGAAAATTGTTTTTTTTTAATTCTTTTTTGTTATTTGCATTATTTTTTATAAAAATATTTATTTATTTTTAAAAGTATATTTTTGAATATGATTAGAATAAGTAGTTTATTTGAAACATCTGTAGATAAAATTATTATAACTTTAAAAAAAACTTTTCATAACAGAAACATAAATTTAGAAAACTAATAACAAATTCATTTAATTAATTAAAGTGTATTGTATTTGTATTACTGAGCTGTATTGAAAATATTTATAAAGTTAAAGTAATCTAAGGTTATAATAGTTCTTAGTTAGGTTTAGATTAGTTTTTTGCGTATAGGAACAGTCTGCAAATATTAATTTAATAATTTTATCTCTTAAGCTGATTACTAAAGGTCTGAAAGTAAATTTAGTGTAAACTAAAATCACATATTCAATTCAATACTCCATACTTTTAATAATGCATAAAATCTGTACGTATCAAAATGTTTTTGGTTTCTCATACTTAATTGATTTAAATGTAATTACTAGAACATTAAATTGTGTTCAACGAAAAAACTTATTTCTAAAATTATATTAACTTGGTAGATTGTAAAAAACTATGATCATGATGTACATTGATTTTAGTACGGATGCTAATTAAATAAATTAAAAATCTTTGATCGTAAACGAAAGAACAAACTTTAGATTTAATTTTTTAGCATACTTGAGAAAATACTTTGATATAAACAGTTTAAATTTAAATATAAATCTGATATTATAAGGAAACCAGGGTTCAGAGTTTTGTTGGAAAAACACATTGTGTTTTCAATTGCGGTTAAATAGTTATATTTCTTAATCATAAAAGCAATGGTAGTGAGGTTTGTGTAGCTTATAAAAATTTAAGAATTAGTTAAACAGTATCTATTTTTTTAAACTAATTCTTAATTTTTTACAAGCGTAGTTCAAGACAAAAGCTTTTTTGAATAGGTTTAGAAAAAGGAAACAGTTTTTACTTTTATTTCTGGAAATATTGTTAAACAAAAAGTAATATTAAAGTAGTTAAAATATGACTTCTTTACTTAACTATAACTTCTTAACATTGAATAAAAATCTATTATTTTATAATACAACAATTTACAATACATGTTTTAATCAAATTAGTTAAATCGTAATTAAAAAAATTGCTAAAAAATTTTTAACATTACCATAATTTGTTTAATAAATATGGTATTTAACTTTTAAACTATGATTTTAAAAAATATTTAAATGGCTAAATAAGTTTATTAGTTCGTATACTTATAACTGGTCAAGTAACTAAAAAAAACGTTTCTTATACACAAAATAATTAATAAGTTAACAAATGTAATAAGTTTTAAATCTTGCCAATAAGCTGCTAAGTGGCGCCTGATATAATTGAATTTAATTAGTTTGATTTGTTTTCAATTAAAGCGTCAATGTAAAACAACATGGTATAAAAATGTTGCTTTAATGTGTCAATTGCAGCATTAATGTCAGTAGCTATGTAACATCGTATGATATGATATGACATCGTCTACAGATAAGATATGTTTTTATAATAACAGTTTAATTAAAAGTATTTTGTAAACGTTTTTTGCTAATTTTAAAGTTATACCTAGATATAAAATACTATAAACATATTTTTGATAGTAAAGACATTAAGTAGAGCAATGTAATTTTTCTTATTGATACGTATTCATATTTAAAATTAAACTTAATAAAATTAGTGATTTTTATCAATAACTTTATTTATTTATATCAATAATATTATTTAGTTTCAAATCAATCATATATATTTATAAAAAATATTCTGACATCGAAGTTAAATTTTATTTTTACTATGATTTTTCAACTGATTTCTTAAAATTTTATAGAATAATCAAACAAACAAACAAACAAACTGACTTACTAAATTTTATGTGCATATAAATATTAACAATATAAAATACTTTTTTTAGTTTAATTGTATATGAAGTTTTGTTACAAACTATGTTATTTAATTTCATATATTTTTTAAAACTTTTAAACCAAGTAAGAAAAGTTCATATTGCTCCGGAAACAAAACACTTTGTTTAGATAAATGTGCAATACAAAATAATAGGTTGTTTTCTACCGAACACTGACCTTTAATTTAAATATAAGCTTAAAACAAAAAAAATACTCATCGTTTACTACACGAACTAAAATCCTTACAAAGTTAACCCTGAACACCTGTTTAATACTAGCATAAGTTTGAAACAGCTGTCACCTTTAATGAGATTAAGAATGCTTTATAACTTGCACTTAACTGATTGAGAACTTTTGCTTCAATTATATTGTAAGTATTGAATGTCAGTATTGACCATACATATTTTCGAAATTATGTAGCTCTCGTTGAGTACTGTTTTCCATCAGGTTTTCAGATAAGCATTTTTATCGTAACAATAGATGCAGTTTTACTTGATTTGAGGCGCTAGTCAAAAGTATCACTTTAAATTATTTTCGATAATCAAACTGATAGCCAACCATTTTGCTTAAACTTTGGTGGCCTTTAAGACTTACATACGTGGTAATTGGATTTAAAATAGAATGACTACTTAAAGTTGAAAACAGCTATAAATAGCTCTTGCAGACAAATCTTAAACTTAATAGTTTTGTTTAGTACCACTTTGTTTGTAAGTGTAATTTTGTGTCTGGCATGACAATGTATACTCTATTTGCAGATTTTTTATATTCAAACAAAAAAAAAACATTTTTTAAATATTTTCGTAAAAAAATAAAAAGTTTTAAGTATGATAAGTCATAAATTAAACGGCATTGGTTACATAAATACGATTAAACGTTCTGTTTCATTTAAATAGTTACAAAAATATTTTTTTATTTTCATTAAACTTTCAAATTTAATTTAGCGTTTAAAAAAAAATTATTAAATTTACTAAAGATAATTGTATGTTGTATAAAAACACTTTATTTAGACTAGTCAATTAAAGTTTCTTAAAAGCTGTTTCCAAAATACTTAATGAGTTTAAAGTTTGTACTGAATTGAAATGTATTTTTTTTATAAAACATTTTTTCTAAAATTTAAAAAATCTTCAAAATAGTAATAAAAAATATATAAGAGCGATTAACTAATTTCTATTAGTCAATAATAGAAAATTATTCTAATTATCGCTCTTAATACTAAAGCTTAAAAATATATCGAAGTTAAAACACTATTCATCTCTATGTCTTATATAAGCCTGTAAATGTACAATTTTTTTAGCATTACACTAAAACTTCGATAAATTTTAAATTACGATTAACGTTTTAAAGTATTACTAATAACATTGTTTATAGAAAGTTTTAAACAGTTTTTCATAATCAATTTTTTTCAAATTAATATTTATAAATATTTTTATTAAAAGGACACGAAATTTTCATCTTAAAAAATATTATCTAAACAGAAGCATTTAGCAAACTTTAAAGTTTTCATAACCGTACTTAAAATAAATATTTCTGTAACATTTAACAAACTTTTCATAAGTTGAACTTTGTTATTGTAAAACATGTTCAAGCTTCAATTCACATTTTCCAAAGCTTTTAGAAACTTAATTTTATTCTGTTGTGGGCCAGAATTTGTAGACTATAGATACTTATAAATTGATCTTCATCTTATAACCAAAAACAGCTAATATATAGATCATTGTTTGTTTTAAACATTGTTTTAAATAGAGCAAGTTTAAACTATCAGTTTAAATAACGTAAAAGAAAACTTAATTTCACTGTATTATAGGCTAGCATTATTAGTATAGATACTTATAAATTGATTTTCGCTCACCTTAAGTGTTCTTTAAGCAAAAAATAGCCAGCAAACTATCAGTCTCTTCACAAAGGTGGCATTCGTAGAAAATTTTCTTGTATTTCCTTTCATCTGTAAACCTTATAACATGAAAAAAATATCTAAAGTGTAACAAATGACTAAATTGCCTTCAACGCTACTTAAACGTTAGTGCACCTGTGACCTGCCACAGCTAATAGTTTTTTTCAAAAGGAGCCGTCAATTGTAAATGGATTTCTATAAAGTATTTTGATTCATTGACAACTACTGACTTTTTTGTTCAATTTTTACTGTCATACTATTTTAGCCTGTGTATAGAATAGTGTTTTAAACAAAAAAATTTTATAAACATACTGGCTTTTATATAATACATATACGCTTAACTTAGAATCAACAATATTATTAAGTTTAGTTATTTACATAGAAATGTATCAATAAAAGAGAAAAATTGCATTGCTTCTACTTAATGTTGTTTTTTTTATTAAAATTTGTATAATTTAAGTAATAGTATATTCTTAAATTGCAAAAAAAAAAAAACTAAAATTTCTATTTGGTTTTTGACCTTAAGTGCTTAAAGAAAATTTGCGTGATAATTCAAAATTGTTGTTTTAACAAATTTAGACTGAATTAAAGTTATTTTAAAAATTAGCTTTACAGTAATATTATGTTTCGTTTTTAAAATTTATCTTTAAAAATCTCACTACTTTTTTTTTGTCCAACTAGTAATAATATTCTACTTTTTATACAAAACAAAGACGCTTTACTTAATATTAAATGTGTTTCTAAGTTTACTCCTTGTAGATATTTGTATCACAAAAATTGTATAACTTTTACTTAGAGTTTGTTTGTTTTTATTCTGTTTCTAGATAAAAGTGTATATAAAAATAGTAAACTGTATATTTGCAAAAAAAAAGAAGAAAAACGGACTAAAATTATAATTTGGTTATTTTTTATAAACTTTAAATAAATATACCTAATGATTTAAGATTATTCTTTAAGATATTTACATAAAAAAAAATAT
This sequence comes from Thalia democratica, assembly GCF_965202585.1. Taxonomy (NCBI): domain Eukaryota; kingdom Metazoa; phylum Chordata; class Thaliacea; order Salpida; family Salpidae; genus Thalia; species Thalia democratica. Next base: position 76,582,770 of record NC_139165.1, read on the forward strand.
ATATCGAAAAGTATCTTAATAACAATAATATCTTTTTTACCTAAAATCTTTTTGTTTTTAATGTAGCTTTTTTTTTTGTTTTCCATAAATAAGAAATAATATTTTTTTTATGTTTAATCTTTGAAATTGATATGTTAAAGATTTTGTACAAATTAAACTGATGCTTTCAAGTTGTTTTTAAATTGATTTATACAACAAACAATTATAATTATAAATCTGTCAGATTTACTAGAAGCTTTTATTTTATTTAAATGCAAAGTTTTACTATTACAACTAAGAATAAGTGGTTTGCGTCTTTTTTTGTATCAAAATACTTCGGAATAAATTACTTAGCCATCAAGTCATTCAAAAAACAACTAGTACACATAGTGTAATATTATTACATAACTTTAAAATTAAAATTAGCAAAAACGTTTTTAAAATGCTTTTTTTAAACTTTTATTATGAAGACATATCTTATCGACGATGTTATCTGCAGAACTAACATAACTACTGACATTAATGCAGTAATTGACACATTAAAGCGGCATATGACATATTTGAACTTAACAGTGTTAACATTTTCTTAACAAGTTGTTTCACATTGACGTTTTGATTGAAAACAAATCAAATTAATTAAATTCAATTATACCAGGCGCCACTTAGCAGTTTATTGGCAAGATTTACAACTTAATACATTTGTTACCCTATAATTTTTTTTATTTAATAGAAACTTTTTTTATAGTTACTTAACCAGTTATAAGTACACGAACTAATATACTTATTTAGTCCCTTAAATATTTTCCAAAATGATAAATTTAAAGTAAAATATTATGTTTATTTTAGAACTTATTTTAATAATTAATAATTTTAAGCTCTTTTATTAGATTACTATATAATTTATTTGATTCGAAACATGTGTTGTAAATTTTTGTATTTTAAAAATAATGTTTTTTTTTATTCAATATTAAGAAGTTATAGTTAAGTTGAGAAGTTATATCTAAACTACTTTAATATTAATTTTTTTTTTAACATTGTAAGCAAATTTTTTTTTTTTTAAATTTTTTAAACCTAAACAAAAAAAGTTTTATCTTAAATTTACGCTTGTGGAAAGCTAAGAATTAATTAAAAGTAGTTTTAAAATTTAGATACTATTTAACTAATTCTCAAATGTATATAATTTAACCTACTTTAATTAGCGAGCAACCTAGTTCTAATCCGCTTGATAATCAAATTAGTAGACTCAACTTTTAACATATGCTTTAATGACAATTAAACATTATAAAAACGGTTTGTCTACTCAAATTGTATTTAATTCTTGTTAATTTTGATATGTCTGAACCCTGAACATGCTTTTTTTAAAGAAATTAAAACTTAAATAACTTTTAAAACTTATTTTGAACTTCAATAAAAATTTTTTTTTGTGTTTTTTGTGTAATAACTCATTTACATATTTCTATTTATAACAAAAAAATAAAATTGCAAATATTTTATAATCTTAAACATACTAAAGAGTTTTAGTGACTAGTATATAATTGTTATTTAAATAAAGATTACTGTCATTTTAAACATTTCTGGTTTTAATGTTCTATTTATATAAATGTTTAAGATGTTTTTTTAAGTGAATTGTTGCGTTTTCCGCAGTAAAATTATAATATTTCTTCAGATAGTAAAAATATAACCATATTATTTGTTAATAAACTTCTTGCAAATCATTAATTGGAAATTTAACTGATTTTATTTTTTAACAAGTTCAACAAATCCATAAATATGCAATTAACCTTGTTTAATACTAAATTCAAACCAAAAATTACCATATTGTGTTAAATATAGTTCAGTTAAGAAAGATAAAACAAATGTCTAACATTTACTCAGATTAAAAAAAAAATTTTTTCTTAACTGACGAATAGTAAAAAGATGTTTATAGGTAAATTTTGTCCTTAATGGACTTTAAAAACATACATCCTTTTGAAAATAAAACAAATTTATCTTTAAATCTAAACGATAGTTTGATTTAATTAAGTAAAACACTTATTACGGTTTCTTTTCCGTTTTTGTCTTTAGATATTTTCTTTCATACTCCTGAGGAATAAATCCTTAACCAATTAAATACTAACGAAAAAAAAAATTAAATGCTTAAAAATTGTAGAGTAAAATTTTTAAAACTACTTAAAGTGTTTCATTAATTTGTTTATTCCAAGTTTTTATCTATACTAGTCTTAAGTTTTGAAAAAGAAGTAAAAGTTATAAAAAATTACTTTGAACTCCAATTAATTTACCATTGAATACAATATAAAGTTGAAACAAAAAAAAAGGTGCAGTGTAGAAATTTATGCTTTTGAAATTTATAAAAATATTTTAAGCTAATATACACATATTTAATGTAATTCGTAAAACTAAGTTAATACTGACTAAGTTCATTTTTAAGGTATGACTTATACTAAATACAACTAACTTTTTTTAACGATAAATTCAAACAACGAGTGTCTTTAAACAGTTTGGTTCTTTTGATATGTTATGTCATTTAATATTAACTTATTTTACTTGTTTGAAACAATCTGATTATTTCATGTCGAAGTCTTCTAGCTAGGCTGACATAAAAACTCTATAGATATCATGAAAATTAACTATAATCAATCAAATATTGTACTAAAAAAATAAATAATGTTTGTATAAATACGGTTTAAATCATGATAATCATTTTACTAATAGATGATTAACGAAGTTTTTTATAAGACTTTAAAAACAATTTATAGTTCGGTTGCCAAGTTTTGTTGAAAAGATGATACTAGAATTAATTGTTCAACTGTGAGAGCAAACTTTTAAAAATGAAGTTCGTTAAAAAGTTTACCACTAAAACATTTGTATTATATATTAAACAAACAATAGACGTGTATACTTCGTTGTAGTGCGCACTTTTTTACAATAAACTACACATAATTTGTTTTAGAAATAACTTAAACAAAGTCTGTTTTAACAAACTTGTAATTGTTTTTGTAGGTATTTTATATTTATTTAATATTCGATAGTTCTTAAATAATGTGAGTATTATATTTATTAATAAAGCAAATTAATAAAGATTATATATTTTGATTGCTAGGTTTTAATGCTAAGCGCTTTACATTAATTTTTTTTAACCGGTGTAAAGAATGAAGGTTTTTATAGAATAATTATATTTTTTTAAGTATAGCTTCTTAGTAGTTCTGTAATGTATAAACAGGTTTATTTTTAGAAGTTTGTTTGAAAGCAACAAGAGGAAATTGTTTGTTTGGTATTGAACGTCGTCGATAAAATCAGAATACTAAATTTAATGACACTTATGCACGATTTCAATGGTGGCCACCCACTTAAAACTGATCTGTGTTGAGCTTTTATCAATTATCAGACGTTGCCCGCAGTTAGTTTTATAAATGAAATTTTTTGACATTGTTGTTGTAAGATTAAAGCTTTATGCTAAATTATTGTCATTAAATTTGAGACGCTTTAAAAACAAAGGTTTAAAGTCTAAAGTTTTTTAAAACTACATATGAATTAAGTTTTGTATCGGAAAGCAATTGTCCATTTTTATCAGTATTTGAACACAAAGTTTCTACAAAAGATAAAACAGATTCTTAGTTTTGAATAATACTAGATTGTTCAACAACGTACTAGAGGCTTTGGTATAAATTTGAATTACGCAAGCACAATTATAGTGTTTCTACAACTAGAATCTACAATGCAAGTATACTTTGGTTTTTTGGACATGTATGTTAAATGCGTATGTACTAGTACAGCACATTTACTTTATGCAACCAAAAGTAAACAAAACACACTTAAATTTTTTTCTTGCTTCTATAAAATTTGCCGCTTGATCGTACTTTTTTTTTCTTTTATCTGTTATGGAGTCATAAATCAAACTTTATTGTTTTTGTAATAAACACTACTTATAAGTAAAAGATAGTATTTCGATCTTATTTTACTACTTACTCAAGTGTACTAATATATTTTACACAATTAACTTTAAAAGAAAGCAATAAGCAGATCGAAGTTTACATTTTTAAAATTCATATGATTTAAGAGTTTAGAGCTAAAGAGAAAGCTAAAACAAAAAACTATCTCGGATTTTTTGAGGTAAAAAAATTGTTTCAAACTATTTTAGAAAAATTTCAGTCCTTTTTGGTGCTTTGAACTACTTAACAACACATAAGTGCTAATTTTCATAATAATAAACATTATTTTTTTAAGATACAAAATAAAAGAAGTCCACAACAAAATATTATTTTAATATAAAAATTACAAGCTTTACCAAAAATACCTAATTGAATAATATTTCTTTTAATTTTCATAGTGATTTCTTACATTTTTCAAATATATGCCTTAAACTAATAGAAAGTTAAGTTACTAAATTAGTAAGAGAGAAACATAGTCACCTCTGTCAATCAATCCAGCTAAAGTCAAGTAAGAAAGTTTAACTTTACAAAATACAGTTTCATAATGACAGCTCACTTCAACAAAATGAAGCACAAAATAACCAGCAGGTGCACTGACTTTAAGTAGCTATGTAGGTAATTTTGTCAAGTATTGTACAGTGCATCTTTCAATATTTAAATATATTTCAAAAGGTTATTTGTATGTAATTTTAGCTTGCCACCTGTTTAAAGAAAATTGCTACACGCATTTTAGTACGTCGTATCTAATGCTTAATGTTAATATAAAGTATTATGTAGGATTTTTTTTTAATTTTTCAATGTGTGTATTAAGTTTATTGTGTGTGTATTAAGTGTGTATTAAGTTATAAGTTCACTATTTTAATCTTCAAAAGTAAAAATAGAACACCACTTAGCTTTAAAATTTCATAACAAGATACAAGATTGACTGGCTAACTAAGATGTATTTTAAATTAAATGCGTGAAAATATTTCAATTTATAAGATCTTGAAAGTATTTTAATGGAACATTGTTTTGTACTCTAGAAAAGATAGGTGTTTCTAAAACCAATCCACAAAATAAAAACTGAAGTTTTATATAAATTATTTAAAGATTTTTGAGTAAAAAAATAAGTTCTAGATAGTTTAAATCTTTTATACCCCTGCTTTACCACTACATGGCTTTTATTAGGCTTAAAAAATTTACTAGAATATTAAAAATTTTATATAATATACATTTTTTTATTTAGAATAAAGTTAGTTTCATAGAACAGATTATCCAACAAATTTGTTTATATCATAATATTATGGTGCTTCTTTACATTAAACAAAATAAAGATTTAAAACCAAAAAAAAGTAATTAAAAAAGTTAAACACCGAAATGAAAAATTAAGTTTTAATCTCAATTTTAAACAGAACTAATTTAACTTCTTAATTGTTTTGCTATAAAAAGTCGTTTAGATTAGTGCGTCATAATATATTTTTGAACTTTGTAAAAAATATTATTTGCTTAAACATAATGACGGTTAAAATCAGAAAATTTATTTATTATTACTTTTAAGAAAAACCGAACAAACTTATTAAATATCTGTAACTAAAGTATCTCATATTATATAGAAATACAATTTAATTTAAACTAAAATAAACTTATTCATCAGATATATTAAAAACTTTTTTTTCGATATGTTCTTTAGAATGTTGTAAAAATTAGTTCGAAAGCCTAAAATGTTTTATTAAGTAACGCAGTATATTAGTCTAAGTTTAAACCAAAGTTATTAATATAATAATTTAGTGTTTATATATATACATATTTTGCGATAAAGGTTTTTTTAGTATTAAGTTACAAAACTAAACTGAAGAACATTGGTAATCTGATAGCTTTGATTAAAATTTTTATTAATTAGAGAAATTTACGTTTTCATTCGAAATAAGTCTTTTTAATCCAAACTGCAACAAAAATAAATACTTTATTGATATCAAAATTCTATGATATTTTATTTACGATACAACTTTTAACATGTTTTTACGTGTAAAAACTTTACATTTTACTTTTATGATTGTAAAATAAAGCTTTATAGTCTGATTTTCATCAAAAACATACTTTTTGTTTAAAAATATGATCATTTGGTTGCGATACATTTTTAAATATGTTTTTACTTGTAAAAACTTATTAACAAGTTTACTTATCTTTAAAAACTTGTTTTAAACATTTTGATTGATTGCTAATTTATATTATTTTAACTGTAAACTAAAGCTTTTATAATCCAGGTAGACTGGTGCCAACATAACACAGTTAAAAGGTTCAAACTGATTTGAGGTCGTAAATTAATGTTGGGTTTGGTAATTAACATATTAGTACGTCTTTAGCTACAATGTTTGTGGAAAAATACATGAAATGTCATTATTAATATCCGAGTGTAATCAATCATTTCTGACTTGTTGAGCATGTTATGGTATAACTCAATACATAATTTTATTTTTAGTTAAGCAAGAACATCAACAAACACTTTAAGTCTATTTGGTTTTTACAGTTTGCAAAAACTGAGAATTTATACTTTTTTATAATCACTAAGATTAACCTTGTCAAGAAAATAATCAAGTTTTTACCTGTATTTTTTGAATTGGATTGTAAAAAACATATATCAATATAGTAGGGTTTGTAGTAAAATAAAAAAATACTGTTAATGTGTACATGATAATTTTGATACATTTACTTATTGAAATTAACAAACAATGTTTGACTAACAACAAACTAAGTTTTCTTTTTTTTTAGTTCCGAAATATTTTGTTTTTAAGTAAATTAAATTATTTAGAATACACTATTATCAGGTACAATTTTTCTATCTTTTTTTTTTTATAATGTAACATTTTCGGAGTTTAGTGTTTTTTCATTAAAATTTATGAGACATTTACTAATACTTTTATAATTTCAACTAAAGCTTGTTATAAAATTTTTGAGTTTTTAATGAACTTATTATAGTTTAACTATGTAATTTATATATGATTCAAGTTAAAAGTAAGAAATAAATTTTTAAAGGAAATGAACACTAATCAACCTCAATTATTTGATCTGTTGTTTCTTTTCCCTAGTGGTTTGTTTTATTGTGTTATCTTAATTTTATTTGCTTGTGTTAAAATGCAGAAGAAAATGAAAATGAAAAGAAAAATATATAATGTAGACCTAAAGAGCCACATGCAAAATTTTACTGTACTGTCTATTTAACTATTTTGTATATTTAGTTTTATATTTTTACTTCTTTTAATTAGTCAGATATGTATTAAGAGTTCAAACGTTTTACTTTATTTGTAATGTTATCATTGAAATATTTTTATTCATTGCATTTTAAGAATTCATTTACTTTGTTTGTTAAAGAATATATCTAGTTTTATACTTTAGTTGTATGATTTGATTAAAATTTTTATAAACTAAAAATAACATATTTTTTTATTTACCATTTTATTTTGTTCTCAGATACAATCTATTTAATGAAAGAAAAATAAACTTGGTAGAAATTTTTATTTGGTTTTTGAAAATAGAAAAACTTTTATGATCGACCTTTTAAAAATTAACAAATTTCTACTTGATATCAAATTTAAGCAATAGCATCAGAACAAGTATAATATAACACTGACAGAAATAAAATTTGCCCACCCATATAAACAAAAATATATATGTATCTACTTTTTGTGAAATGATAAGAAACTATATTAAAGGTCCTGAATATTTCTTTTTATAAAAAATGACACAGCTAGTTATTTGGTACTGATTAAAAGTGCTAACTTAATAACAAAAGTTTACAGTCAAGCATGTTTAAAAGCTAATTATATTATATCTTTTGATAAATACTTTTTTTAAATATTTAAAAGTCTTGCAAATTCACGAAAAAAAATTTTATAAATAAGCCGTATAGAATGATGATTATAAACCAATAAAAATTAGAAAAAACTGTTAAATAATTTTTGTTTTAATTTTTTTTTGAGCACCCATATCTAGAAATAGAATTGAGTAACTTCGCTCGACAAAAGCTTAATTATAAATACATTAGTATTAGTATAACATTTGCCATAATTATGTAAGGAACAAATTAAAAAGTGATTTTTAGTAATAGAAATGTTTAAAATTTAACTTCATTGACAACAGTAAATTTAAACTTTTCATAAAACATTATTTTCAAACTATAAGCAATCTCAAACTCCTAGCTTTTGCTATATTTTTTTTGTAGCGAAGTGTTTTTAAATACTACAATTTAAGAAAAAGTATAAACTTACAAGTTTTTTTTTTTAAATTTTGTGGTTGATTTCTCAATTTTTTAAAGCTAATTAAAATTAAACAAGCTTTTATTAAAGATACTTCTTAAATCTTTTTTCGGAAAATATAGCTGTTAAACTATATATCAATAAATTTCAAATAAGTTTAAAGCAAAAATCAAACAACTAAACACGTAAAAAATAAAAGAAAATTATAAAAAATAAAACTCATGACCGGAAATGACTCTAATTTTGATTTTTACTCACTTGAAATGTTTTAACTTTTTTTACCTTATGTAAACTTTTATTTAAATATTCACTTTCTAAATTGCTTTCAGTGAGTCGGTATTGAATTGAAGAAGCATTTAAAGTCGTCAAACGACGTAATTATTAGAAAAATATTGGAAAATGCATAACCGTGAGATAGTAATCCATAGTAAAATTGTGTGAATTGACGTAAAATGCCTTCGTGTTTAGTATCGATTATAAATTCAAGCGTTATTGTAACAACATAGCAATTGATTTAATCTTATATAATTATATACTTAATGACGCCTGTTACGGTTAATTTATCGAATATTTTACTGACCATATTTTTTTAAATTAAAAAAAAAAAAGATTTAATTTTCAAACTATAACGCAAAGTCTTAGCTAAACGAAACTTTAGTTCGCATCTACTACGTTATAAAACTATTATTATAGTATATCATTTGCTTATTTGCAATTAAATTTAACTTGAAATTTAAATGAAAATGACAGAATTTATATATTTATACTTTTGCTCATCTTCTTTTTAAAATTCTTCTTTTTAAAATTTAAAGCAAACTTTTAAAGAAAAATTTTGGTAATAGTTACCTGAAACCACATATTTAAATATATTTGGAACGAATTTAAAGAATAAAGTCAGTATATAATACAAAATCTTATTATAAAAACTAATTTAAATTAATATTAAATTAATCCTTTGCAAAATTTCGTTTCAAATATCAAACTTAATTACATCAAACAATAAAAGTTGTCGAGTTATTGATAAAATATGTTATATTTAAATGTAGTTTTGAATTTTTAAACAGGCTTAAAATGTATTAAACTTTATAATAAACATGTTGTAAGTATATTTTCAAATTTAACGTGAAAATCTTATTTTACTAAATAAAACTTACTTAAAAAGTACTATTTTTATGGCTTTTGTTTGATTTATTTTAACTATTATATATTAAAAAATTATTTATTTTTAAGATTACTGTTTATATAAGTAAATAATGTTACATTTAAACAAATCAGCATCATTAAGTAGGAATCATTTTAAATTAAAACAATAATAATAAATAAGTTAAAGTGCAAGTATTCCAATTAAAATCTATTAATCAAAGATATTTTAAAATATAAAATTAAGGTTTGTAAAAGAATGTTAGCTTGTAAAAAATTTGATAAAAAGACAAAAAAAAAATTTTCAATGGTTTACTATACCATTAAAATCTAAAAAAGTCTCAAAATTTTAATTCCACATATGTTACAACATGCACTTATAAATTCAAATAACGCTTCTTTTGTGAAACCACTTTGCAGTGAGCATTTGATTGATGGAAAATTATGAGTTTTTGTGAATAGAAACGATTTGCCACCAACGTTCTTTTCAATCACTTGGCCCAAAAAATTTTAATTCCATTTATGTTACAAGCATGAACTTGTATATTCAAAACGCTTCTTTTGTAAAACCACATAGCAGTAAGCATTTGATTGATGGAAAGTTATGAGTTTTTGTGAAAACAAACGATTTGCCACCAACGTTCATTTTATTCATTTGGCGCCCCTTAAAAGTGATTGACGCTTGAAGCTCGAATTTATTTTATCAGGTTTTTCTCTATCATTCACAAACATAATCATCACCAATTTGATGTCTGAGCATTAAGCTTTTCAAATTTTCTTCATCATTCAATTATTTTTTACAAAGTTTAAAGCTTCCTGGGTGGCTATGTGAAAAAGACCTTGTTCTAAAATGACAATATTTATTTATGTGTTTCACAGTAAAAGGCTTCATGACTTTATTAATCCTCAAACTATAGTGATTACGCTACATAATGAAAATTTAACTTTAAAAGTATATATCTGGTATACTTTTTTAAAGATTTGTATCAAAGATAATTTTCTTAAAAATAAATTGAAAAAACTAAAATCTAAGTAAAGTAAAATGTAGTGTTAAATATAAAAATTTGCACAACAGTTTGCAACAATAACCTTACACTCTTAACTAGAATGAAAAATTATTATTTAAAAAAACAAAATATACTTGTAGAAATAAATTAATTTTCTGTCAGCACACTTTAAACTGTTGTTACATTATACTGTTATAAAAACAAAACTGTTTCTTATACATCTTTCACAAATGAATCTTGTAGTATTAAACGCCAAAGTACTGTTAAAAAAGTTTGCTGAATTGATAGCCTACCAATATAACTGACATTTGGCTAAATTAAAAACAACCTTGGCAGGTGCACACAATTTTAGTTAGTGTTAGAAATAAACTTGTCTATTGATACAAGTTTCGGCATGCTAATTTACCAGATAAAAATTCATAGAGGTGAACAAATTTTACCTGTCACCAGTGAAACTTATGTTGCTCAGATGTTTTTGTCAGTTAGAATAATTATGAACCTACAAATCATAAAGTGTATATTGTTGTGACGATATTCAGATATGTTATTGTGTTTCTTTGTGTTATGAATATTGTTTAAAATTCAAAAGTACTCCAAATACTGCAAATTAAAAAAAACGTATCAAATTTAAAGTTAGCAGTACTTTTAAATTTATATTTTGTATATACTTCAAGATAGAAATCAGTATAACGTCAAAATAAAACACTTCTAGGGTTATGAAATCAACAAAAGTACTATTTAGAAATAATATTGTTCCGAAACAGCAACTGTTTATAGAAACATTTAAGATCAGTGAATACTAAAACAGCACCAAAGTAATCTTACGGGTGGTTATCTGATTTAATTTCAGAGATCTCTTACGTGATCTTTACTGACGTCTGAAATCAAGTTTGATAGTATCAGGTTTAACTCCTTTGTATAAAAATATCAACTTATTTCTGTCAGTTTTTAAAATTTAAACGTGACCTTGTCTAAATACTATTCTATGCTTTGTTTATCATCTGTAGACATTTTTTATTAGAAAATAAAGACACAGAAAAAAAACTTCTTCAAGTTTGTTTAAACTGCTATTACAAATAGTAAATATACTATATACAATAATGTTTTGCACTAAAGTTTTAATTTTCAAAATATTAGTCTCTTGTATTTTATTACTTGTCCAAAAAGATGGAAACAGTTGTTCGGTTATAGGTTATGAAGTTTTATTATCCTTTAATAAAAAACAAACTGTAAGTTTTCTTTTCAAAAAAAATTTAGTTATACCTAATATCTTAAATCAATATTTTTAAAACTTAAACTAAGTTAATTTTAATAGTTATAGGTTTTGTACTAATTAAATCTTTTCAAATTTATCCTTTGTTTGAATAAAGGTATATGTAAGATTGTACTTTCATTTCAGCGGATAAAAGCAAAATAAAAACAATTAAGATTGATGAGACAATTGTTGTACGACATTCATTAAACAAAATAAACAAAAATTTAATTAAATATTGACATTGTCAAACAGTGTAATATTTTTATATCTGTTTTCTAGTACACTTTAAAATTCTTAAATAATAAATTTAAGAGAAATATAAGTACTAACTGTTTCTTTCTATTTAGTGTTGTAATTGAATTATGCTTTTTAACTACTTTCAAATAACTTAATTTATTTCAAGTATTGAAAAACAAGCTCAATTATTAAAAATATTTTACGTTGTAAAGTGATTCAGATATAAAAATTAACTTAAGGGAGTATAAATTTTATAATTAATACAACTACTCAATGTATCTTTAAAAACGCTTTATCTACCCAGTTTTCTAGCAAAAGAAAAAAACGTTTAATAAATTTATAGTCTTTCACTACTTTTTCTCATTTTTTAATCTTTGGTTTTTAGATTTTATCAAAATAATTTAGTTTCAAAAAATTAAAAAAAAAAAATTTTGAAAAGTTTAAATGAGGACCTGTGGTTTTTAAATCAAACTACTCTAATAAATAAAATTTTTTATGCTATAAAGAAATTGTTCTACTAGATGATTTGATAAAGTGCTTGAAAATAAAAACTATAGGGTTCTTCGAAAAGAAAGTTTAACACAAGTTTATAATCGTTTAATAAAAACTAAACTTTATTAAAATTTAAGAACCAAACATAGTTTAAGAATAGTTTGGAATAACTAAACTATTTATTTTAAGATTGCCTAAGGTTATGTTAAAAATACTGTTATATAACATAACATCTATATTAATTCTTATTAAAATGAGCATTTTGACGCCATTTTGAACTGTTAAATATTCTTTTAAGAGTGTAACAATTCAGAGACATATTGGTTTAAAACACTTTTAATAATATATTTAATTGAAAGCAGTACAAAAATAGTGAACTTTTTTTAAATCGCCTATTTTGCTTTAATCCTTTTGATAAAAAATATAACTCATTTTTTGGATGTTTGGATAAATGTTTTTGAAAGTAAAATAATTTCTTTGTTTCAGTCCTGCCTACAAAATTAGTGAACAAGAAAAACTTATTATTGATTATTAATAATCTATAAAAAAGAACTTTAGGTAAAGAGCTTAGCTTTTAAAGGCATTGTAATTTATATAAAAAGGTTTATAAGTAGGTTAACAAAGGACTCTTTTACTATAAAATTAAAAAGAAAGCAAATATTTGATAAAAATTTTCAACTAGTAAGTAGCTGAGATTTGCCTAAAAAGTAGTTAAGATGTTTCGTTTAAATGCGGATGTTGCTACTTTTAAGATTAACTCATTAAAAGGTTTTACACGGTATTTATTAAAAATTCCAGAGGATTATAGAACCTGTATTTCTTAAATTTTTATAAAATTTTTCGTGGTAAAAGTTCTTTGCTAAAATATCATAAGAAAGTATTCTTAGTTTACGTTTGAGATAATCAAATTTTAAACATTCTTTATTTAAAAATATTTTTTCTCTTACACCACAAAACTCATTTCAACAACTTCCTTCAAACACAATCACCGAGTTGTAAACAATTTAAAATGTTTTCACTATTAGGCGCCTCTACTTGCCGGTAATTGACATTTAAATATAATTTTTACTGCCTTTTTGACTGGTTTTCAATAACAATAATTCCTTGTGAATAGTATTTGCAATCACATGTATGAATTACGTCATTACCTTTTTGGCAGATTGGGTGGTTTTGAACTGCAATTTAGCTAACTTGGACATGTTTAAATAGTCTACTAGTGAGATATTATTTGTCTGTTTAATCTAGTGTGTATTTATTGTTATTATATCTAACGCTTAGACAATTGTTCTTTTTAAATCTTGTATGATTTCCGTTTGTTTTTTTATAAAAAAATATTTTTTTTTCTTTGCTAGAGAAGTCAAAGTATTTATTCGGACATGAATAGAATAAGTGGTATATTGATATGTAATGTTATAAGATCTTTAAAAAAAACTTTTACAATTTTAGAAAACTTTTCATGACAGAAACATAACTTTAAAGAACTACTAATAAATTCAATTAAATAAATAAAGTATAGTGTATTTGTATTACTAATCTGTACTAATAAAATTTCCTAAGTTATGATCTAAGACTATACAAGTTTTTAGATAGGTTTACAATAATTTTTACATATTAAAACAGTCTGCAATCATTTATTAAACAACTATTTGTCTTAAGCTGATTATTAACGGTCTGAAAGTAAATTTTATGCAACTAAACTCAAAAATTCACTTGATACTCCATACTTTTAAAGAATCCATTAAAATCTGTATGTATCATTTTTTTTTTGATTTATGATACTTAATTGATTTTTATGTAATAACTAGAACATTAATTTTTCTTCAATGACGAACAGTATTTAAATTTTTTTATTTATTTGGTAGATTATAGAAAACAATTAATGAAATACATTGATTTTAGTAAGAATACTAATTAATTAAACTAGAATATTTCCGAAGTTATCGGAAGAACAAACTTAAAATTTAAGCTTTTAACACATTTGAGAAAATATTTTGATACAAAAAGTTTTATTCAAAAAGTAAACCTTGTACTATAAGGAAATCTGATTTCAGAGTTTTGTTAGAGAAACACTATTTTGTTTATTTGCGGTTAAAAAATATTTTAAGATTAAGAAATGCTCTTACAAAGCAATTGTAGTGTGGTTTGTGTAGCTTATATACATTTGAGGATTAGTTAAACAGTATCTAAATTTATAAACTGGTATAAATTAAATCTTAGTTTTCTACAAGCGTAAATTTAAGATAAAACCTTTTTTGTACAGGTTTAGAAAATAAAAAACTTTTTTAATTTTATTTTTGCTTATAATGTTAAATAATATCTAATATACGTAGTTTAAATATAATTTCTCAACTTAACTTTAATTTCTTAATGTTGAAAAAAAACACATTATTTTTTTAAAACAACAATTTACTGTACATGTTTTAAATTAGATAGATTATGTCGTAATCTAATTAAACAGCTTAAATATATTAGACATTAAAATAAGTTTTAAAATAAATTTAGTATATAATTTTAATTTATCATTTAAAAAAATTTAATTAACTAAATAATGTATTAGTTCCTATAGTTATAACTTGTCAAGTAACTAAAAAAACGTTTCTTATACATTAAATTTTTAATAAGTTAACAAATGCAATAAGTTGTAAATCTTGCCAATAAGGTGCTAAGTGGCGCCTGATATAATTGAAATTAATTAATTTGATTTGTTTTCAAATAAAACGTCAATGTGAAACAACTTGTTAAGAAAATGTTAACACTGTTAAGTTTAAATATGTCATATGCCGCTTTAATATGTCAATTACTGCTTTATTGTTAATAGTTATGTTAGTTCTACAGATAACATCGTTAGTAAGATATGTCTTTATAATAACAGTTTACTCAAATGCTATTTGTAAACGTTTTTTGCTAATTTTAAAGTTACACCTATTACACTATGTGTAATAGCTAAACTAGTTATAGTTTTAAAGTTATTTTTTAAATGACTTGATAGCAAACTAATTAGTTCTGAAATATTTTGATGCAAAAAAAAAGACGTAAATCACTCATTCTTAGTTGTAATTGTAGAACTCTGCATTCAAATCTAATAAAAGTATCTAGTAAATCTGACATTTTTATAATTATAATTGTTTGTTGTAGAAATAATTTTAAAAACAACTTGCAAGCGTTAGTTTAATTTGTACAGAACTTATAACACATAAACTTCAAATATTAAAGACAAAAAAATCATCATTTCCTTTTTAAAACACATCAAAAAACAAGCTTCATTTTTTAAGAAAGATTTTAGGTAAAACAGATGCTACTGTTATAAAGCTACTTTTCAATATATATTTTTTTGATCTAAACTTCTTAAAGAATAATCTTAAATCATTAGGAATGTTTTATTAAAGTTTATAATAAACAACTAAATTATAACTTTAGTCCGTTTTTTTTATTTGCAAATATACAACTTGCTATTTTTCAATTATATACACTTTTATGTAAAAAAAGAATAAAAATAAACAAGCTCTAAATAAAAGTTATACAATTTATTTTATTTAAATCTCAACAAGAACTACACTTAGAAACACATTTAATCTTAAGTAAAGTGTTTTTGTTTTGTATAAAAAGTAGAATATTATTACTAATTGAACAAAAAAATAAGTTAGATTTTTTAAAACAATTTTAAAAACAAAACATATTTTTTTTGTAAAGCTACTGTTTAAAATAATTTTTATTCAATCTAGATTTCTTGAACAACACTTTTGAATCATAACGCAAATTTTCTTTAAGTACTTAAGGTCAAAAACCAAATTGAAATTTTAGTATGTTTTTTTTTCAAGTTAAGAATTTACAATTACTCATTTTTGTTAAAAAAGCAACATTATTAGAAGCAATGCAATTTTTTTTCTGTTATTGATACATATCTAAGTTTATAACTTAACTTAATAATATTATTGATCCTAAGTAAAGCGTCTATGTCTTGTATAAAAGACAGTATGTTTATAAAATTTATTGGTTTTAAACACTATTCTATAAATAGTGACTTAGTGGAAAGAAACAAAAAAGTCAGTGGATGTCAATCAATCAAAACAGTTTATAGAAATCCATTTACACACAGCACACGTTTTTAAGTGACGACTCCTTTTGAAAAAATATATTAGTTGTGGTAGGTCACAGGTGCACTAACGTTTAAGTAACGTTGAAGGCAATCAAGTAATTTATTACACGTTAGATATTCAGGTTTACAGATGAAAGGAAATATGATAAAATTATCTACGAATACCACCTTTGTGAAGAGACTGATAGCTTGATGGTTGTTTTTTGGTTAAAAAACACTTAAGGTGAGTTAAAATCAATTTATAAGTATCTATACTAATAATGCTAACCTAAAATGCAGTGAAACTATTTTTTTAAGTTTCTTAAACTGATAGTTTAAACTTGCTCTATTAAAAACATTATTAAAAACAAACAATGCTCTATTTATTAAATTTTGTTTTAATAATATTAAATATTAGCTGTTTTTTCGGTTATAAGATGAGGTGTAAATCAATTTATAAGTATTTATTGTCTACAAATCCTGACCTACAACCGAGTAAAATTAATTTTTTATAAGCTATGGAAACTGTTAATTGAAATATGAACGAGTTTTAAAATAGTAATATTAATAGTATCAAATGTTTGTTATAATATTACATAAGCATATTAATTTAAGTACTGTTATAAAAGGTTTACAGTTTATTTAATGTTTCTGTTTAGAATACTTTTAAGATTAAACTTTCCTGTCCTTTCAATAAAAAAGTTTATAAATATTAATTTAATAAAACTTTATACAAATTTTTATAAACAATGTTATACTTAAAACATTAATCGTAATTTAGGATGTATCGAAGATTTAGTGTATTGATAAAAAAATTGTACATTTACAGGCTTGTATAAGACATAAAGATAAATAGTGTTTCAAGTTCGATATAGTTTTAAGCTTTTAGTATTACGATAATTAAGACACCTTTGTATTATTGACTGATAGAATTTCGTTAATTACTATTTTGAAGATTTTTTAAGTTTTATAAAAAAATATTTTCTAAAAAAACATTTCAATTCATTACGAATTTTAAAATCATTAAATTGAAAACAGCTTTTAAAAACTTTAACTGATCAGTCTAAATTAATTGTTTTTATACATGCATAAAACTACTTTTGGTAAGTTCAAAGATTTTTGATTAAACACTTAATATAATTTATTAACTTAATAATTTAATAAAATATTATTTTCATAACTATTAAAATGAAACAGATCTCTTAATTGTATTTATCAAATGATGTTTATTTTATATTATCATAGTAACTTTTTTTCTCTTATTAATATGTTCAAAAACTTTTTTTAACATGTTTTTTGGTAAAAGATCTATAAATAAAGTATATATTGTATCTTTATGTCATGCCAGACACCTAAATTACACTTACAAACAAAGTGGTACTAAACTAAACTATAAAGCTCAAGATTTGTCTGCAAGAGCTATTTATAGTTGTCTTTAACTTTAAGTCGTCATTCTATTTAAATCCAGCTACCAGATAGGTAAGCTTGAAAGGCCACCAAAGATTTAAGCAAAGTGGGTGGTTATTAGTTTTAATATCAAAATGAATTTGAAGCTATATCTTTGACTGGCGCCTCAAATCAAATTTCAAATGCATCTATTGTGGCAAGAAAAATGCTTAAACTGAAAACCTGATGGATTTTGCAACTAACTCTAAAGTTTAAAGTTCAAAATGTTCATGTGTGAGTAAACTTTTAACAGGTCAATCAGTTTAATTAACTAAAATGTTACCAAATAAAAAAGTTTTCCTTTTATGGAAAACATCAGGGGCGTAGAGTGGGAAGAGCATTGAAGCAGAAGCCACACTTAATGAACATAAAAGAAAAAATATATCGAAATAAAATTGAAAAATATGTTAAAGTACTTTTTTAAAATAAGGAAATTAATAAAATTTAGCATAATGTTTGTTATTCTACAGTTTAGCGAATGTTTATTCTATCTGTTTTTTAAAGATAATCTGTAGTTACACGTCTAGACTAAATAAGTATTTAAAATGAATGTCAATTAAACTTCTTTGAAGATAATAGTTTTGTTAAATAAAGGCACCTATATATAATTTTTTTGTCTAGGATTTAAAAAATATACATCTTCAATAATTAAAAGAAAAAGAAAATTAAGTTTAGCCTTTAGACTCATAAATAATTTTGTTCTAATTCAAATTTGTCAAAGCTATACACACTGTTCAATTGAAAAAACCGCTGTTTATTTTTAACAAAACAAAACTTCAGCTTGACTTATTTTCCAAAATCTATCACTTCCCTATTTTGACTTCATTGCGCTTTTTGAGTGGGGTCAATTTTAGTTTGCGGTTGTTAAAAATCGTTTAAACTGACAAAAGGTTGATTACAACAATCGAACGGTTGAAACGGCATGAAATTTAGTTGTTCAGACAAAACTTTTTTTTAATAATCAATTTAGTCAAAAAAATTTTTTTGAAGATTTACCAACCTTTTTAGTTTAGCTTGCACAGCTGGTAAAGTTCGTACTCAAAATAAGTAAATAAAACTTTCATAAACTAAAACACTTATTATGTATTGAAAAAAAGAAGGTGTTTTTCAATTAAAAGTGGATAAAAGTATAACTTAAAAATATATCTACATGAAATTGTACATATAGGTTGTTCAAACATTCAGTTAAAAATAAATTATAACTAAACATTAACTAATTTTATAAACACTTAAATTTACAGAGTAAGAGGATATAATATAACTTAAACAGTTATATTTTCAAATCGATTTGTTTGCCGAGTCGATTAAAAGCTTACGATGTCGGTGGCTTTTTTTCAAAAAAAATATTACTACCTTTAATGAGTAATCTAAATTATATAATAAAGATTTATACTGATGTTTATTTTTTATCTGCCTGCTGACATTAATTTTGAATTTAATTAACAAAGTCTATAAGTTGTCAGTTAATAGTACAATAAATTATTAAAATTTATATTTTTTCTAAAAGCTTAAGAATGTTTGTAATAAACAACTTTAATTTTTAAAAACTTTTAATTTAAATGACAAACTGGAAATAAGTGTCCTAATCTCGTAGGTTTGACTATTTGAAATATAATTTTAAGCATTTGCTAACAAAGATCTCAGCGAAACAAGTTAATTGAAATATATTATATTATCGAATTTTAACAGTATTCTTTCTTTATTATACTAACACATGTTTCTGTGTGTTTACAAGAACTTGTAAACTTACATGTAAGTTTACTTGTAAACACACTTCAACGGAGCTCTGTAAAAAAATAAATACTGCATAGAAAGAATATAGGCTAAAGTAGGTATATATATGTGTTTATTAGAAACAAAATACAATAAAACAAATACTAAAGATTATTGTAGATTAATGGTTATTATTAGATACAATACATATTATAAAAATGCATGTGACGCCTTTACTATATATTTTTTTTTATGTTTAACAACAGTTTAGCCTTATGAATTAGTATTTCTACAACTTTAATGTTTGGGCTTTATACTTTGATTTGTTTTTTTATTTTGTATTTAAATTTATTTTATCTTAACATAGATTTGATAATAACAAGTACTATATAGTTTTATAACATTCGGATTTAAAGCTGTATACTGTACTTATTATTAACTATGGTTCTACAATATGTACATTGTTTACTAAACGATAAAAAAAGTGCACAAAAATTTGGTCTAGGGACCTGGTGTACGAAACCACCTTTCGGTAATCGAGCCGTACGTAACATGCTCATGCTTTTACAATAATCTTAAATATTTTTTAATAAACACATATATACACCTACTTCAGCCTCAGTTTTTTCCTTATGGTATTTTGTTTACAGAGCTCCGTTAAAGTGTGTTAAGTTGTATACTATTTAACTTTAGAATTATATTTTATTTATGATAATCTAAAAATAGAGTGTTACAGATCTATTTGATTTATACATTTGACTCAAAAAAGTGTGTTTATTATTTTCTGCTGAATGTTTTTGAATATATTTGTTAAATATGAAATTTTTTTAGTAATGTTTTTAAAGAGAGTTCGAAAAAAAATCACATCTTTGGATTCACATTATAAAAAAAACATATTTAAAAATTTTCTTATTTAATAGCATACTAGAACTCTTTCTTATACTGTCAATTCATGACCAAAGCACATTTTGATTTCTTTAACATAATGATCTTTATCATGTATAATAAATTCTCTTTTCATTAAAAATACCACAGATTATGATGTTGTGTTTTTTATAACATTCAATAGTACTTTAAATTAAGTGTAAACTATATTTCAACTAAATGTAAGCCTAAAAATAAAACATAATGTTATACAAACAACAAAAATGTTTTTAAACTTTTATAATTTTAAGTTTTACATTTTTAATAGTGATAACCTTAGTTTCATTATAAATTGTTTTTTTTGAAACAAATACATACTTTCTGTGAATGCCTTTGAAAACAATTTACATATCTGTCAAACCCATTAGAATTATTCTTTTAAATTTGATTTCTTGACATAACTACATAAAATTACATCATAAAGTAAATTATATACAATTTATTATCAAACTTTTATTTAGTTTTACGATTTTTTTGTATGCTAAACACTATAACTGTCTTCATAAAATAACACTTTTTTGACTTTAGTTTAAAAAAAAATGTTTATTAACTTGTTGTATCTAATTACATAAAAAGTTATTTTTACTTGATTTTCAGCAGAGCAACAATATTTTAAAAATTAACTCAACAATTTAGCACAAGTTTTAGAAAAACTTTTAAACAAATTTAACAACTGGTACATTGACTTCAAAATTTAGCTTTTGTTATAACGACAATAACTTTTACAGACATATACCAAGACACTTTTGTTGGTTAGTATTTAAAATGTAAGAAAGATCATAAGTTATACTTGTAAAAATGAAAGTTTCAATATTGAATTTAAAAAAATGTTAGTTTTATTTTATTTACAACAAACTTTGCTAACTAATTTTTTTATTTTAAATTTTTACAAAAGTTCGTTTTTAGTAACTTTTCTAAAAAACTTTTATATTGTAAGAAAATTTATCTGCTTAAAAATTTTAATAAAAATATATTGTATACAGATACGGATAAGTACAAGAAAAGGTCAAGAAAAACAGAACTAACATAAAAGGTATAAACAAAAAATGTAAAAAAATTAATTTAAAGTTAATTTTTTAGCATATTATTGTAGTAGCAAAGGTTTACGTTACAAAATCAATTACTTAAAATAATTTCTATATTCAAATTTTAATGCAAAACAAATTTTTTTCAACATTATAGTTTATTGAAAACAAATAGACTGTAAAAAAGGAGAAACTTTACAATTTTAACAATGAGAAAGTAAATTTTGAAATGCAGCAATATAAAACCAAAAGTTTATTTCATACTGTGCTGTGAAAGCTTTCAATAAAAACAAACTGCCACATTGACCCTACTTTAAAGGCAATGAAGTCATTAAAAAGGGATGAACTATAAGGCAGTTAGTTGCCTAAAAATTAACTAGAATATTTTGGTGGCAAAAGAAAAGTTACCAAACGTTTAATTATGCGTCAAGCTCAAACTATCTTTGCGTAGTTCTATACGTACAATTCACTTATGCTTTTTTTCAAAAACTTACTGTTAATTTATTTTGAAATTACGGAATTTTTTGAATTTACTTATTTTTACTCATGTTAATAAAGTTTTTTATTTTAATTGTTTAGCATTATTGGTTTTGATTAGACTGTATAAATGTCTACTATGTTTAGTAGAATAACAAAGTGTTTTTTACAGCTTAAAAGGAAATATAAATAAGGTTTTTACTAGACCTAAACTATTTTTTTCTACACCAAAATAGTGTTGTCTATAAACTTTTGTAAAACTAAAACCACTTAATATTAAGTAAAATATTAATAGTTGAAAATGTAGTTTAACAGTTTAACTAACCATTTTACAACTTATTCTACTAACTAGCCAATAACAACTCAGACGCCTACTTATTAAATATTTAGAAGCAGCAGATTTTTGACAAACATCAGAAGGCGCTTGTTTAAAAGTTAATAAATTAATGCTCAAATGTTTAAGAGACGCTAGAGTTTGAATTGTTCTCACGTCAACCGTAAAATTCATTCTAGAAACATTAGATTTTATCTGTCACTTGTATAAGCTTCTTCTCTCGACATTATTTATGGTTTAAACATAATTAAAAAAATTCATAGAATTTTGACTTAAATTTAGTATTTTTTGTTTAGATATATTTATTTTAGTAAATAATTTAAAATTTAATTCTTTTTAATGATTTCAACATTAGACAGCATTGTTTAAAAATTGTTAATTTGTATAAAACGATATACAGTAAAACTGGATTAAGGGTAATTCAAATTATGAATCAAAAAATTTAAGTTAAACTTAAACTGACAAGTTTAATTTTTATTATTTGCCTTACACTTTAAAAATAGGAAAAATATCTTTGAAAAATGTTATAATAAGTTTTGTAATATTGTTTTTTTTATCATACATTAAAATCGTAAAAATATGATTACATGACTAAACAATTTTAAGAATTTAACATACGAATACAGAATAAAGTACAGAGAACCAGTATTTTTAAAACTTCAGCTTATTTAAAAAAAACCGTAAACTGTTTAGAACAAAAAGTTAAAATCAACATTCATCATAAATTTTTAACATATAACTCACATATTACACGTAATACCTGCTTTTTTTCAATAGTGTAAATTTAATTTTTTTCTAGAAAAATTATTAATCAAATTAAAAAGCAGAGTCTACTGCATTATAAACAAAGTTTCACAAGTGCCAACATTTTTAAAGTTTAAGATGATCAGTCAAAATGTAAGCACTTGTGATTAATGCTTTTATATTGGCATGTCAATCAAAATAAACGATTTGCGGTTTTCAGCTGCGTTCTTTCTTGCCGAAATGTCTAGAAACCAGGAAGTTTATTCATAATTTCATTGACAAGAAAAACAAAATAGTAATTTTTAAATTATTCACAATAAACACGCGTGGTTCGTCAAAATTTTTCAGGTTTTTAGGCTGGTATACTTAATAAAACTACAAATAACCGAATGTCAGTCTGAATCCGAAGAATCTTTGAGTGAAATAAATACATTTCGAAATGTCTCGTTTTAAAGGTTACTAATCAAACATCTAAATTTCTTGTGATAACGTATTTAAAATTAAATTTGCGTAACTCACGCAATTTCGAAATACTTATTTCAGTTTTTTAGAGACTATCAAAAAAAAATTTATATCTGATTGCAAAAAAAAAGTTGTAATTTTACTTGTTTGGTTATTTTTAATTAACTGGTTCTTCTTTTAAACAAGTTAAACTAGTTAAACTTAAATAGTTCGAACTAGACTACATTTATAATTTCCCAGAAAATTAAAAAACATTATTTGTGACATGCTAAACTCTTCTTTTAATACAACTTGTCAACATCTTAACAAAACAAGAAGTCGAAGCGGAATAAGTATTATGTTTTTCTTTCTTTCACTAAATTTACAAAGCATTAATACCTGAAAGCCCTTAGAATGTATAAACACGTGTTAAAATTTTTAAAAGTTTATTATTTCAATTCCTAAAATATTCTAACTAGTTTTAATTTTCAAGGTTGTTTTAAACGGTTAGTTTATTTTAAAGGTAATAATTATACTCTTTTAAAATCACATAATGTTATTTGAAATGATTAAACGAAACAAAATCCCTTTTCTAATACTCTAAATTGATAAAATCATAAGTTTTTGGGCAAAAGCATGATTTAATCACTCGTAAAATATAATTTAACAGCTGGATAAGACTTACAGTTTTTTTAATAAAAAAACAGTACACAACGAGAGCTACATAAACTCAAAAATACGTATTTTCAATACTGACATTTAATACTTTTACAACCAAACAATTGAAGCAAAAGTTCTCAATCAATTAAGTGCAAGCTATAAAGCATTTTTAATCTCATTAAAGGTGACAGCTGTTTCAGACTTATGTAGTATTAAACAGGTGTTCAGGGTCGACTTTGTATGTATTTTAATTCGTGTAACAAACGCTGTGTATTTTTTTTGTGTAGAACTTATATTTAAATCAAATGTCAGTATACGATAAAAAATCAGTTGTAATTTTATTTTTCACTGTTATAAAAGAAATTTATATAAACAAATTTTAATTTTCATCTATTTTTGTTTCTGGAGCAATATAAACTTTTCTTACTTGGTTTGAAAGTTAAAATAATATATCTTAAATAAAATAAAATAATTTGTAATAAAACTTCATATAGAATTAAACCAAGTAAAAATGTTTTATATTGTTAATATTTATATGTACTAACAGTTTAGTTAGTCAATTTTTGTTTTTGTTAATGATAAAATTTTGACAATCAGTTAAAAAATCATAGTATAAAACAATTTAAAAAGCTTTGATGTCAGCATATTTTTTTATAAATAAACATAATTGATTCGAGCTGAAATTCACTTTTAATTTTCTTTTCGACAGCATCATTAGTAAAGTTAAAACTTGAAAAGTTTTACGTCTTTGATCGATTTAGTTATTATAATGACGTTTTATGTCATTAGCTGTCAGGTTTCATTACAGGGTTCCAAAAATTATAAATCATTAAGTAAACGTCGTTACTAAGATTGAAAATAGTATTAACTCAAAATAATTAGCATATTTTTAGTTGTAGTTCCTCATCTTTTTAGTTGAGTTGAGTTCAGTCATAGTAAAACTACTTCTGAATTTATTTTTAATGTATACAGACTATCTTGTTTAGGATGTAAAGCTATTTAGCCACAAAACTATAAACTCTTAACGGTAAAATCTGTTTATTTTTATTAAGTGCTTTAAATAAAATTATTATTTTTTAGATTATTTTGCTGGCTTTTAAAAATATAAGAAAATAATAGTAACTGAAGATGTCATTAATCTCATTGATTGATTGAGTAGGCTTTGTGTAACAATAATTTAAATAAAATAGTTTAGTTTGCAAAAGTTAAACTTTAGTTGACTTTAGATTTAAGAACTACAATACCAAAGATATTTATAAAATACTCAAACAACAAATAAAAAAAAGCAATGCGTTTTTCATCAGAAAAAACTAAGAAAAGTATCAGCTGAATATTTATATTCTAAAATACACATGCAAGAACATCAGTGATTTCCCGTGTGACTAACTTAGTTTCTTCTTCCTTTGCTTCATTTTAATTTAAAATTAAAAAAAGCTGTTTGTCAAGTAAAATTGATAAATTTTGCGAACTATAACTTAAGAATGTGTTTTTTTCCATGAATAAACCTTTTTGTTATTAAATTTTTTTTTTATTTTTTATTGGTAAATTTTTACGGCATTTAAAAGTAGTTTAAGCTTGATTGCTTTAGCTTAAGACTTTATAAAATTTTGAAACATTTTCGAAACAGTATAAATTTTTATCAAAATTCGTAGAAAAATTTAAAATCAAAACTACCGTGTCAACGCTTTTATTTGTTATAGTTATTATGCACGTTACAAAATAAGACACGTAATGACGATTTAGAAAAAAAACTTTGATAAATATTCTCCTACGATCAAGTATTAATTATGAAATTAGATAAAAATACAACAACATAAATTTACTATATAATGTCAGCCACCCATAAAAGTTATTGAAACTTTATGTTAGAACAGAAGTAGACGCTTTTTTTTTGTAGTTTTTGATTGACGACTTATCATGATGCAATGAGCGCAAGTTTTTTGATAGTTTATAATTATAAAAAAAAATTCTATTCACTTAAGTAGATTTTTGTTGTTGAATTTTTTTCAAAACTATACAAAAGGATAAAAATAAAAATTCGAATAGATTCAATACCAATTATATATTTATTAAGTATTGCAATTCATAAATAACACAAATTTTTGAATACAATTACTAACGCACAGCGCAAGATATTTTAGATGCTGAAATGCGCTTGATGTTATGCAAAAAAAAATATTAAAAAACTATGTAAAAACTAACAGTGCACACTTTTCAACAATTACTATGAAAGATCAAAGACCATGAAAGATGCTCCTTGCAATTCAAAGTTTTATAAACAGTGAAACATTAAATTATTTAAATTAGATTAGTTTTCTAATCTTTGGCCAAGTAGCTGCTGTAAGCCGCTTTCTTCAAGTGGTTTCTTATTGTCTTAGCATGTCTCCACTACTGACTGTAAGAAACTAGTTGTGGTATCAATGTTTTATTTTCTTTAAGTGTTTAATTTAATGAAAAACGCTTTGATATGTTAATTTCTTCAATTTATGTTTCATTTATTGCCCTTTGCTAGAAGTAGATCTTTCTTGTATAAATTTTTTGTCGTCTGGTAAATTTCAAAATTAATTTATTTTCATTTAATGATTTTTTTTCAATTCTTCCACAACAGTATATTTTTGTAAATATTAGATCAAAACTAACATAAATTTATCCTTACTGTCTTTATTTATATTTATTAACCATTATTCAAAATTTTAAGTTTATTGTTTGGTGATAAAGATCAGATCATAGCCATCGCTGAAATATATAGTAAAAAAGTGAGTTAAAAAAAAAGTACTGTGCAAATAGTTTTTATTTATTTTAATTATAAATTGTACATTTTAAGAGTATTAATAACGTTGCATATACATCCTACAAAAAGAGGCAATTAAAATCTTGAGAAACTGTTTTAACAGAACAGCAAAAATTTTTAGTATAAATAATTTATAAAAATAATTAGTTTGTTGGTTTATTCTCTACTTGATTGATGAAATAGGTTTTTTTTATAAATTCTCGTCACCAATATTCAGTTCAATTATCTGGCGCCCTTACAAAAATGATTGACGTATAATCTGAAGTACCAATTCCTTTTTACTATAAAAAAAATTATTTAATAAATAAAAATAAGTTATGCTATTAAAATATCAATTAACATAGGTTCGACACAACATGCTTTTTAATAAAAATAAACTTTCAAAAGTTTTAACTTACGATGTTAAATTTCTGTGCAATGTTAAATATATTGTTTATTATATATATTAATTACATACTTTGAAACATTGTTTTTTAAAATTTTAGAATAATAACTTACTGCTGAGCTATCATTTCAACTATTGATGAAATAAGAGTAAATCTAAGAACTTTAGATAAAAAACACAAACAACTAAATCTCTACATTTAAACAGGATAAAATCTTAATAAGTTCGATTGCAACTTAATGACAAACAACTAAGCTAACCCAAAGAATAATTAAGAAAATAGAGATCGTATCAATTTTAATTGCTTTAAAAATAAATAAAAAACTTAAAGTCATATTGAATCAACGGATAAAGATTACATTTTTCGAAAAAAAAAACAGAGTTTTGTTTAAAGGGTTTTACAATTTTTTAATTTATTATACAAAAATGAATGTTATAGTAAAGCCCACCCAATTAAAGTATCATATTATAATAAAATATACAAAATATTATAAAGTAAATATACAAAGTCTGCGGACGAATTGTCTGCTGTAATTACCGTTTGAATTGTATCTAAACAAGTCAAGTGCACTTTGTGATCAATAAAATAGAAATGTATGGATTTTTACTCTTATTACTTTACCATATTTTAACAACGTTTCATCGTTAAAAATTTATAGATATATTATACTAAACGAAGTTAATTATCACTATCAATTAAGGTATAATAAAAAAAAACATTTAGTTATATATATTTTGACATCTAAGTAAACGATTTTTTTAAATAAAAACTCTATAAATTGAATGTAATAATGATTAATACAAATATTATTTGAATTTAAAAAAATCTTTTTATACTTATAAGTACATTATACAGTTATGAATTCAATGTATAAAGACTTTACAACCTTTCAACTTTTACATGCTTATAGTACTTTAAATAAAAATTAAACAATCTTATACACAATGAAAAGCATAATACCGAATGTCCCCTAAAGTATTACAACTTTAATTATGTTCTTTTTGATTTTATTGTATATCAGCATTACACTTATCGCTTAATTAAATTTACTGGCTTTTAGGAAGTTGGCTAACACAAACTTTTTTATTTTAACCTACTTTAATTAGTGAGCAACCTAGTTTTATTCCAATTAATAATTAGATTAGTGAGCTCAACTTTTAACACATGTATTGATGATAACTAAACATTATAACAAGGGTTTTTCTACTTAAATTTAATTTTTGTTAATTTTTTATGTCTGAACCCTGTAAATTAATTTTTTAAGAAGTTAAAACTTATACAAATTTTACGATTTATTTTCAACTTCACAAAAATATTTTTTATATGTTTTTAGTTTTTTAACTCTTATACACATGTCTAAATAAGTTCAAAATAGTAAAAATGCAAATACTTAATAATTTTAAATTTACTAAAGAGTTTTAGTTACTAGCATTTATTTCTTATCTAAATAAATTTAACTGGTATTATAAACACTTTAGGTTTTAATCGTCTATTTATATGAATTTTTTAGATGTTATTTTTAACTGAATTGTTGCGTTTAAACGCAATAAATATTATAATAATTCTTCAGATAGTGAAAATATAATCATAAAATTCGTTAATTAATTACTTAAAGTCATTAAAAGGAAACTTTACTGATTTGAACTATGATTAAAACTTTACAAGTCCAGCATATGCATTAAAACCCAATTAGCCTTGTTAAATATAAGTTGTAAACTACGAAATACGAATTACCATAAATGATAGAATTTGGTACAGTTATGAAAATAAAACAAATGTGTAATGTTTACTTAGATTAAAAAAAATGTTTGCTTTTCTTAACACACAAACTAGTAAAAGTATATTTATAGGTAAATTTGTTCCTTAATAGACTATATAAGCATACGATCTTTTGAAAAGAAAACTATTTAATCTTTTAATCTAAACGATAGTTTGTTTTGATTAAGTAAACACTTTTAATTGCTTCTTTTCCGTTTAATCGTTTCTTTAGATATTTTCTTTCTTACTCCTGAAGGAATAAATCCTTAATAACTTAAATATTAATGTAAAACAATTAATTGCTAAAAAAAGTGTTGAGTAAACATTTTAAAAATTGATTAAAGTGCTTCATAATTTTTTCAAGTTCAAGTTTTTTTTATACTAGTCTAACATTCAAAGAAAAAAAGTTAAAAAAAATTACTTGAAATATTAATTTATTTACCAATAAATACAGTATAAAGTTGGAACAAAAATAAATGCAGAAATTTATGAATTTTAAGTTTATATAAATTTTAAAGCTGTTATTCATATTAACAATGTAATTCTTAAAACTAAGATAAGACTGACTAAGTTAGTTCTTCCTTGATGTTTTTTTATTTTTCAGAATTAATGTAACTGTAAGAAAAGTCCTCAGATTTTATATTTATTTTGAGAAATAATTTGTACTACAAAAACTTAAAATAAATGTTTAAGGTATAACTAATAAAAAATACAATGAACTCTTTTTAACAATAATTTGAAACAATAAGTGTCTTTGAGCAATTTGGTTCTTTTGACATGATATGTCATTTGATAGTAATTTGTTTGAATTGATAAAAGTAATCTGATTATTTTATGTCGAGGTCTACTAGCTACGTTGACGGATAAACTCTATAGATATCATGAAAATTAACTATAAATAATCAAGTATTGCACTAAAAGAATTAAGTCATGTTTGAATCATGACTAAAAGTTGATTAACGAAGTTTTTAATAAGACTTTAAAAACAAATTTTTGTTTTTCAAGCCAAGTTATTTTGAAAAGATAGGACTAGAATTAGTTGTTCAACCGTTGGAGCAAAATTTTTAAAAGTTCTTTAAAAAGTTTAGTACTGAAACGTTTGCATTATGTTCGAAACAAATAAGAGACATTCGTTGTAGTGGGCCGTTTTTAACATTAAACTACACATAAATTATTTTAAAAATAACTTATAAAAAAGTCTGTATTAACAAATTTTAACTTGTTGTTGTATCTTTTTGATTTTGTTTTCGATACTTCTTAATAAGTTTTAATATTATATTTACTGATAAAACAAAATTGCTATGTTTTTAGTGCTAAGGGCTAAAAATTATTTTTCAATTAGCTGTTGTAAACAGTGATAGTTTTTCATACAAAAATTTTATTTTATTTTTTTAAGTATAGATTTTAAGTAGTTCTGTGTTTTTTAAACAGGTTTATTTTTAGAAGTTTGTTTGAAAGCGAAAAGAGGAAATTATTTGTTTGGTATTGAATGTCGTCGATAAAATCAGAAAACAAAATTTAATGACATTTATGCACGATTTCAATGGTGGTCTCCCACTTAAAACTGATCTGGGTTGAGCATTTATAAATCATCAGAAGTTGCCCGCAGTTATTTTTGTTAATGACATTTTTTGACATTGTTGTTGTAAGATGACAGCTTTATGCAAAATTGTCATTTAATTTAAGACGCTATAAAAATGAAGGTTTAAAATTCAAAGTTTTTATAGTATTATATATGAATTAAGTTTTGTATCGGAGAGCAATTTTCCATTTTCTGCAGTATTTGAACATAAAATATTAGAAAAGATAAAATAAATACTTTTGACTGATGCTAGAATATTCAACAATGTACTACAAGCTTTGATATAAAGATAAATTTGAATTACACAAGCACAAGTATTATGTTTTTACAACAATAATATACAATGCCAGTATACTTTTTTTTTTTTTTCTGAAGCATGTATATTAAATTCGTGTGTACTAGTACAGCACATTTACTTTATGCAACTAAAAAACAATAAAAAAACATTTAAATCTTTTTCTGGTTTTTTTAAAATTTGCCGCTTGTTCGTACTATTTTTGTCTTAAATCTGTTATGGTGTCAAAAATCATATTTTATTGCTTTTGTAATAAACACTACTTATAAGTAAACGATAGTATTTCGACCTTTTTTTACTACATACTCAATTGTACTATTATATATAATACAATTAAATTTAAAAGAAAAAAAGCAATAAGCAGATTAAAGTTTTTGTTTTTGAAACTCATATGATTTAGAAATTTAAACTATTTCATTACTGTTTAAATATTTAAATATGTCTTTGATAAATGATAACTAAGAATTCAGAAATTTTGTGAGCTTTTATTGAAGTATTTAAGTTAATAAATAAAAAAATCTTAGTAAACTAAATATAAAAACTGTCATTTATCTATACATAAGCATTAAAGTCTTTACTTCATACAACTCTTATTTTTCAACAGTAAAACAATGGGTGTAAGACAGTTTGGCTGTTAAGTAAACATCTTTCCTGTAACACATCTCAATCGTATCATTTGATATCAAGAGAAATTAAATTTAGGGCTTATTTGTTAAGAGTATTGAAATATAAAGTTTTGTTATTATTGTCAACAAAAGTTTTTTCATATAAAAAATAAAAATTAAAACGTATTTATATTTTCTTAAAACTTTATATATTTTACAACAACAACTTTTCTTTCAATGCAAAGGATTTAAAAAGGTTTACTGTTACTAGATTAAATAATTTTTTTGTTGTAAAAGTTGACTGATTTTTATCTATTTTCGAACAAAAGTTTTACTTCACTATTATGAAAGTTAAACTAAATAATTTATTTCCAGAACATATCGAATTATTTAAAAATCAATTAAGTTAGGCGCCAGTTAAAGATATTTTGAGGGTAAATCTAAGTTCTTTCAAATAAAAACTTTTTAATGAAGTTTAAAACAAAATTTATTACCAGATTAGTCAGATAAACTTTATTTGAAAGGAAAATAAAAAATAATGCTTTTTTTTTTAATTCTGACTTGATATTGATTAATTATATATAGATTGATTGTTTATTTATAATTTCAATATAAGACTAAAGTGTAAGCTCATAATGGTACGATAAAGCTGTAAGTACCTTTTTATTTACCACTTTTTTATACTCTTAGAGGTTAAATAAACCTAAATTTTATAAAGTTTAAAGTAAAGAACTAAAGTATATTTGCAATAAATTACACAAGACACATAAATACAAAAACACTAAATATACTTCGAGCAATTCTCTTCAGTAAAGTACAGTGCTAACAAATAACAAGATTTTACACACTTATATTGTAACGAAGTAATCGAGTAATCATAAAATAATCAAGATATTAATAAAAGACAAAAGCAATTAGTAAAAGTTAAAATTTAAAAAGTCCATTTCCGTTATAATTGATCTATAATAAAACTAAACGTAAATAAAAACAATCCTTATAAAATGTTACGAAAATAAAGCATACATAAGTTAAATGTAATATATATTTAAATTTAACAAGCTTCGAACCAATAAATTTTAATGTTTATAGTAAAGAACGTTATTTATATTATAACGTTTTTTAATACTCATAAACATTGAAGTCAGTCCTTTTACAGAACCAGAACAAAAAAATAAATAACTAAAAAAGTTTAAACCGAAATTAAAATATAAGTCTAAATCTCAATTTAAAACAGAATTTACTTAATTTCTCAAGTGTTTTGCTATAAAAAAAAACATTTAGATTTGTGTGTAATAAAACATTTTTGAGCTTTTTTAGAGCTTTTTATTTGCATAAATTTAATGCTATTGAAAATCAGAAAATTTATTTGTTCTTACTTTTTAAGAAACCACACAAAGTCAATGATCATTTGTAACTAAAGTTTTTCATAAAAATTCAATCCACTTAAACTGAAATAAGCTGATTCATCAGATAAGTTTAATAACTTCGCTTTCGATAAGTTCTATAAAATTTTGTAAAAATCAGTTGTAAAGCCTAAAGTAACTAATTTTACAAAAAAATAATTTGATTGAAAAACACAGTATATTAATCTTATTTAAACCAAAGTTATTAATATAATAGTTTAGTGATTTATATATATATATATATTTTGTAATAAAGGTGTTTTTAGTATTAAGTTACAAAATTAAACTGAAGAACATTGGTAATCTGATGGCTTTGATTAAATTTTTTATTAGTTAGAGAATTTTACGTTTTTATTTGAAATAAATCTTTTTAATCCAAAAGGCAACAAAAATAAATATTTTATTGATATCAAAATTCTATAATCTTTTGCTTACGATACATCTTTTAACATGTTTTACGTGTTAAAGATTAACATTTTATTTTTGTGAGTGTAAAATAAAGCTTTATAGTCTAAGTTTCATCAAAAACATACTTTTTGTTTAAAAAATATGATCATTTGGTTGCGATACATTTTTAAATATGTTTTTACTTGTAAAAACTTATTAACAAGTAAATAATCTTTAAAAACTTGTTTAAAATATTTTGATTGATTGCAAATTTCTATTATTTTGACTATAAACTAAAGCTTTCATAATCCAGGTAGACTGGTGCCAACATAACACAGTTAAAAGGTTCAAACTGACTTGAAGTCGTAAATTAATGCTGGGTTTGGCAATTAACGTATTAGTACGTCTTTAGCTACAATGTTTATGGAAAAATACATGAAATGTCATTATCAATATCCGAGTGTAATCAATCATTTCTGACTTGTTGAGCGTGTTATGATGTAATTCAAAACCTTATTTTATTTTTAGTTAAGCAAGGACAGTAATAAAAACTTTAAGTCTATTTGGTTTTTACAATTTGCATAAACTGAGAATTTATACTTTTTTCTAATCACTAAGATAAACCTTGTCAAGAAAATAATCAGGTTTTTATCTGTATTTATTTAATTGGATTGTAAAAAACATATATCAATTTAGTAGGCTTTGTAGTAAAATAAAAAAAATACTGTTAATGTGTAAATGATAATTTTGATACATTTACTCATTGAAATTAACAAACAATGTTTGACTAACAACAAACTAATTTTTCTTTTTTTTTAGTTTCGAAATATTTTGTTTTTAAGTAAATTAAATTATTAAGAATACACTATTATCAGGTATAATTTTTCTATCATTCTTTTTATAAAGTAACATTTTCGGAGTTTAGTGTTTTTTCATTAAAATTTATGAGACATTTATTAATATTTTTAGAGTTTCAACTATAGCTTGTTATAAACTTTTCGAGTTTTATATAAACTTATTGTAGTTTAACGTTATAATTTATACATTATTCAAGTTAAAAGTAAGAAATTTGTTTTTTAAGGAAATGAACACTAATCAACCTCATTAACTAGCAATTGTTGTTTCATTTCCCTAGTGGCTTGTTTTATTGTGTTAAATTCATTTTATTTGTATTGTGTTAAAATGCGGAAAAGAACAATGAAATGAATAGAAAAATATATAATGTTGACCTAAAGAGCCACATGCAAAATTTCACTGTACTGTCTATTTACTATTTTGTTTATTTAGTTGTATATTTGTACTTCTTTTAAGTAGTCAGGTATGTAATAAAAATTAAAATATTTTACTTATTAGTAAAATTTCTAATGTTTTTATTACAATAATTTTATCCATTGCATTTTGAGAAGTCATTTACTTTGTATGTTAAAGATTTATCTATTTATATCATTTTAGTTACATGACTTGATTATAATTTCTTTAAGCTAAAAAATTATCTTTTTTATTTATTTATTCAGAAACTTATTTTGTTCTTAAATATAATCTGTTTAATGAAAGAAAAATAAACTTGGTAGAAATTTTAAGTTGGTTTTCGAAAGTAGAATAACAAGTATGATCGATATCTTAAAAGTCGACAAATTTCTACTTGATATCAAATGTCAGCAATAGCATCAGAAAAAGTATAGTATAACACTGACAGAAATAAAATTGGCCCACCCATATAAACAAAAATATACATGTATATACTTTATGTGAATTGAAAAAAAACTGTTTTAAAGGTCCTGCATGCATTTTTGATAAAAATTGACACAGCTATTTATTTTGTACTGATTAAAAGTGCTAACTTAATAACAAAAGTTAACAGTCAAGCTTGTTTAAAAGCTAATTGTTTTATTTCTTTTAATAAATAACAAAAAAATATTAAAAAGTCTGGTAAATTCACAAAAAACAATTATACGAATAAGTCGTATAGAATAATAACTATAAACCAATAAATGTTAGAAAAAACTGTCTAATAAAAAATTTTCAAAACTTCTTTATTTTGAGCATCCATATCCAGAAATAAAACTGCGTAACTTCGCTCGTCAAAAGCCAAAGTATGATAACATTAGTATTAGTATAACATATACCATCATTTATGCAAGGAACTAAGTAAAATGTGATTATTAGTAATAAAATAATTAAAATTTAAACTCATTGACAGTACTAAACTTTAACTTTGTATTAAACATTATACTAAAATTAAAAGCAATCTCAAACTCCTAGCTTTTTGTTTATTTTTGTAGCGAAGTGTTTTCAAATACTACAATTAAAAAAAAAATAATAAACTTAAATTTTTTTTAACTTTTTTTCTTTATTTCTCAAGTTTTTAAACAAAAGAATGTAAACGGTTTTAGTTTTTTAACTATAACGCAAAGTTTCAGCTAAACGAAACTTTAGTACGCATCTACTACGTTAAAAACCCATAAATAAAGTATAATATTCGCTTATTTGCAATTAAGTATTAATTTAAAAGTTTGAATGATAGTGACAAAATTAATATTATATTTTTTAGCGCTATTTTGCTTAAAATTCTTCTGAAAGTTTAAAGTTATGTTTAAAAAACAATTTTTGGTAACAGCTACCTAAAACGATAAACTTAAATATATTCGGAACGGATTTTTAACAAAAAAGTCAGCATATAACATAAAATATAATTCCTTTTTAAAGTAATTTTTTAAAGCATTAATTGAAACAATTTATTTCAATTAAATTTTAAACTTATAATTCGCAAAATATCGTCATAGTTATCAAGTTAAAATACATCAAATAATTAGAGTTGTTGATTATTGCAATAAGTTGGTTTTATTTAAGTATAGTATTGAAACTTGACTTCGAATAGAATTTTGTTTGTTAGCACAACATTTGTTAACCATTTTAATAAATATTTTATAAACACTTTTTTAAATTTAACATGAATATCTAACTTGTAATATATATATGAATTAAATAAAACTTATGTAAAAGAATTTTATATATATAGTTTTTGTTGGATTTATTTTATTCATCTAATGGTGATAAATTGCTTATTTTTAAGATTGATGTTTAAATTAATAATTATTGTTACATTAAAAAAAAATCAGCATAATTTAGCAAGAAGCACTTTAAAGTTAAATAATAAGAATAAATAAGATAAAGTTACTATTAATTTCTATTTATTAAAAATATATTTTTCAATAAAAAATTAAAATC
This sequence comes from Thalia democratica, assembly GCF_965202585.1. Taxonomy (NCBI): domain Eukaryota; kingdom Metazoa; phylum Chordata; class Thaliacea; order Salpida; family Salpidae; genus Thalia; species Thalia democratica. The sequence goes on from NC_139165.1 coordinate 76,619,315, forward strand.
TGTAAAAACAATGTTAACTTGCAAAATATTTGATTTAAAGACAAAAAAAAAACAGTTTAAAAATGATGTAACATACTAATGAATTTTGTATAAAAAGTTTCCCTTATGTTACAACCATGCACTTGTATATTCAAAACGCTTCTTTTGTAAAACCTTATTGCAGTGAGCATTTGATTGATGGATAGTTATAACTTTCTGTGAAAAGAAACGACTTGCCACCAACGTTCTTTTCATTCATTTGGCGCCCCTTAAAAGTGATTGACGCTTAAAACTAGTATTTATTTTATCAGGTTTTTCTCTATCATTCACAAACATAATCATTATCCAATTTGATGTCTGAACATTAAGCTTTTCAAGTTTTCTCTAATTTTGAAAAACTTAAAGCTTCCTGGGTGGCTATGTGAAAAAGACCTTGTTAAAAATGACAATATTTGTTTATGTGATAACAGTAAAAGGCTTCATGACTTTATTAATCCTCAAATTACAGTGATTACGCTACATAATGAAGATTTAACTTTAAAAATATATACATGGTATACTTTTTTAAAGATTTGTTTTAAAGATACCATTCTTAAAAGTAATTTGAAAAAAACTAAAAAAAAAAAATATGTAATTTTAATATAAAATTTAGCACAACAGTTTGCATCAATAATCTTAAACTCTTAACTAGGATTTAAAATTTTTATTTCTAAAAACAAAATATACTTGTAGAAATCAATTAAAATTCTGTTGGCACACTTTAAACTGTTGTCACGTTGTACTACTATGGAAACAAAACTGTTTCATATACATTTTTCACAAATGCACTTGTGGTATGAACTGCAAAAGTACTGTTAAAAACTGTTTGCTGCATTGTTAACCGTGCCTTTTTAACTGACATTTGGCAAAATTGAAAACAATCTTGACAGGTGCACACAACTTTATTTAATAGTATTGATAAAACATGTTAGTTATTTGATAAAGTTTCGCCATGCTAATTCAACAAATAAAAAGGTGTAGAGATAAACAAACCTCACCTGTCACCTGTGAAAACTACTGTTGCTCAGATGGTTTTTGTCAGTTAGAACAATTATGAACGTACAATTCATAAAGTTTATGATGTAGTCATTATATTCAGAAATGCAATTGTGTTTCTTTGTGTTATGAATGTTGTTTAAATTTTAAAAGTATTCAAATTACTGCAAATTAAAAAAAACGTATTAAATTTAAAGTTAGCAGTACTTGTAATTTTTTTTTATAAACTTCAAGCTAATAGAAATCCGTATAAAGTCAAAATAAAGCACTTTCAGGGTTATGGAATCAACATAGTATTATTTAATATTACTATTGTTCTGAAACAGCAACTGTTTATACAAACATTTCAGATTAGTGAGTACTGAAATACCACCAAAGTAATCTTACGGGTGGTTATTTGATTTAATTTCAGAGATCTCTTATGTGATTTATACCGACGCCTGAAATCAAATTTGATAGTATCAAGTTTAACTCTTTTGTATACACATTTCAATTTATTTATGTCAGATTTAAAATTTGAACGTGACCTTGTCTAATTACAAATCAATGCATTGTTTATCATCTCTAGACATTTTTTCATTAGAAAATAAAGACAAAGACAAAAAACTTCAAGTTTGTTTAAACTGCTTTTACAAATATAGCACCAATTTTTATTTATTTTAAACTCAGGAACTGTGAGAATATCAAAATATATAGATATTAATTAATTGTCAACTTGCTGTGATAAAAATTTAGAAATACATTTGATAATTATGCTACTCAAGCATTTTTTTTTATTGAAAAAAAAAGTTCTACAAATTTATTTCACCGTTACAAACTATTATGATTTATAACTATTTTATTTCTATACTTATATGTGTTTGTATATACTTATAACTTGAACATAACACGATATTAGCAAAAAAATAATGTATTGCTACTAAATTTTTAATTTTCAAGATAATGGTCTACTGTATTTTATTACTCGTCCAAAAAGATGGAAAAAGTTGTTCGGTTAAAGGTTATGAAGTTTTATTATACTTTAATTAAAAAAAAACTGTAAGTTTTCTTTTCAAAATAGTTTTAGTAAAACCTAATATCTTAAATCAGTATTTTTTTAAACTTAAACTAAGTCAGTTTTAATAGTTATAGGTTTTGTACTAATTAATTTTTTATAAAATTTATCTTTTGTTTTAATAAAGGTTTATGTAAAGTTGTACTTGCATTTTAGCGGACAAAAGCAAAACAAATAGTTTGATGAGACAATTGTTGTACGTCATTCATTAAACAAAATAAACAAAAAGTTTATCAAATATTGACATTGTCAATCAGTGCAATATTTTCATATCTATTTTCTAGTACACTTTAAAATTCTTAGATAACAAATTTTAGAGAAATATATGTATTAACTGTTTATTTACTATTTGGTGTTGTAATTGAAATATATTTTTTAATTCCTTTCAAATAACTTAATTTATTTCAAGTATTATAAAACCAACTCAATTATTGAAAGAAATTTTACGTTGTAATATGATTCAGCTATAAAAATAAACTTAAGGGAGTATAAAAGTTCATAATTAAGTTAATGCTTCTTTAAAAACGCTTTAACTACCCATTTTACTAGTATAAGAAAAAAATTTTAATAAATTTATAGTCTTTCACTATTATTTCTCATTTTTTAGTTGTTGGTTTTTAAATTTTATCAAAATAATTAAGTTTCAAAAAATAATAAAATATATTTTGAAAAGTTTAAACGTTGACAAGTAGTTTTTTAAAATGAAACTACTTTAGTTATTACAATTTTTTATACTATAAAGAAATTGTTCTACTATATGATTTGATAAAGTGCTTTAAAATAAAAACTATAGGGTTCTTTGAAAAAAAAGTTTAACACAAGTTTATAAATGTTTAATAAAAACCAAATTTAAATGAAATTTTATTAAAAACCAAACATTGTTTAAGAATAGTTTGTAATAACTAAACTATTGATTTTAAGATCGCCTAAGGTAATGTTCAAAATACTATAATATAACAAAACATCTACTCTGAGTCTTAATAAAATTAGCATTTGGACGCCATTTTGAACTGTTATATATATTTAAAGAATGTATAAATTCAGAGACATATTAGTTTGAAACACTCTTAATGATATATATAGTTGAAAACAATACAAAAATAATTAACTTTTTTTAAGTCGCCTATTTTTCTTTAATCCTTTTGGTTAAAGAATATAACTCAGTTATTCGATTTTTTGATAAGAATTTTTGAAAGTAAATTAATTCTGTCCTGCCTACTAAATAAGTGAAGAAAAAAACTTATTATTGATTATTAAAAATCTAAATTTTGTAACTACAAAATATATTAAAAAAATCTTCAGGTAAGGAAATATACTTTTAAAGTCATTTGAATTTATATAAACAGGTTTATAAGTAGTTTAACAACACGACTGTTATACTATAAAATCAAAAAGAAAGCAAGTAACAACTTTAAACTAGCAAGTAGCTGAGATTTTCCTAAAAAATAGTTAAGATGTTTCGTTGAAATGCGGATGTTGTTACTTTTAACTTAAGCCATTCAAGGGTTTTACACGGTATTTATTAAAAAAAAATCCAAGAGAATTATAGAACTTGTATTTCTGAAATTGTTATAACAATTTCGTGGTAAAAAATCTTTGCTAAAATATTATGAGAAAGTATTCTTAGTTTACTTTTGAGATCATCAATTTTTATATATTATTTTTCAAAACTAATTCTTCCATTACATCACAATATTTATTTCAATTATTTCCTATAAACACTATTGTCTAGTTGTAAACAATTTAAAATGTTTTCACTATTAGGCGCCTCTACTTGTCGGTGGGACACGTTCAAAATCCACCCGCAATCAAAATCCACCCGCGATCAAAATCCACCCGATCAAAATCCACCCGATCAAAATCCACCCGATCAAAATCCACCCGAGTCAAAATCCACCCGATCAAAATCCACCCGGGTCAAAATCCACCCGATCAAAATCTACCCGGTTCAAAATCCACCCGATCAAAATCCACCCGGGTCAAAATCCACCCGATCAAAATCCATCCGAGTCAAAATCCACCCGAGTCAAAATCCACCCGTTCAAAATCAACCCGGTTCAAAATCCACCCGATCAAAATCAACCCGGTTCAAAATCCACCCGATTCAAATCAACCCGATCAAAATCAACCCGAGTCAAAATCCACCCGAGACAAAGTCCACCCGTTCAAAATCAACCCGGTTCAAAATCCACCCGATCAAAATCAACCCGGTTCAAAATCCACCCGATTAAAATCAACCCGATCAAAATCAACCCGAGTCAAAATCCACCCGATCAAATTCCACCCGGTTCAAAATCCACCCGGTTCAAAATCCACCCGATCAAAATCAACCCGAGTTCTTTTTTTTTCGAAATAAGAATTAATTTCTAATAGAATTTTGTAATATTGAATAAAGTTATATGTTTAAACAACTATTGGTATAAAAAAGAGTAAGTATTTATAAAGAAAGAAATTTTAATTTATTTAATAAAATAATTAAAAAAATAAGTTAAACAATATAATTAAACAGCATTAAAAAAAATTCATAGTAGCTTTACAAGTATTTAAAATGTTTATAATTTATTAATGTTAGTAGTGTTGGTGTTACTTTTAAAAAAAGAAGTTAAAAAAAAATGAAAAAAGAATTACGCTCAGTTTCAATCCATTTAAACTTCCTTCTAATTTAATTTCCCAAAGTCAATCATAATTAAATAAAAATATTTACTAAGGATAACTCATAGTAAATTAAAATATCAAAACTATAGAAGTTTATAAATTAGAAGAATCTTTAATAACATTTATTAAGCTAAAGAAAATTGCAAAAATCAAATACCAAATAATGTAAATTTATGGAAAATGTTAATTAAATGTTACAAAAACAACATTAAAATATTAATCTAAAATTTTTGAGCTTTTTTTTTTGATGTAAAAAGTTTTGTGTTTTGTGCTTTACTTAAATTTCAAAATAGTATTACATACAATATTTTATTATATAAAAAATTTTAACTAACAGTGTTTATAAAAAATAAAATATAGATAAAGAATAATATAAAATTGCTACGTGATAATAAAATAAAAATCCTTTGTTAAATTTGGAAAAAACTATCACCTATTAACTATATTTTAAACATTATTGTTTTCGACGTGGAAAAGACGTTAAAAGATATTTTTGGTGTGCGACTCGATAACTTTAAGGTATGTTCATGCAAGAGGACTTAGGACCAAATATTTTTAGCGCTTTTATTTGTCGTTTAGTAAACAGTTTATTGACGTTTCTTTTATTAGTAATTTTTAAAAACAGAACATAAGTTTTAATATAAAAATACGAAAACTAATTTACTAAAAATATAAATGAGGAATATGTAAGAAATCAATAACTGTTTTAAAACAATTTTATTGTTTTCTATCTAATTTTTGTTACAAATATTTTTTAGTTATTTTTTTTAATTTATACAATAATTTTAGCTGCTATTATCGTTTTTTCAAAGTGTTTAAGTTAATTGAATTTTATTTTATTAAATGTTTTTTTTATAAACCATCTATTTTTGAAAAAACTAAAAACTGTTTCGTCTAAAGTAACTAAAGTTATAAGTTATTTTTAATTAGATAACAACTTAATTTGTAGTTTTTAACTAATAGTACAAATTAAAAAGCTAAACATTTTTCTATGAATTCTAAAGTCCTTTACATAAAACAAATATCGACTCTACAATTCATTGAGTTTGCTCAAATAGCTTGTAAATTGCAACTAAAAAAGTTAGTAGTTAGACTTGAGCTAGAGAAATTATATACTTTAGAATTGTAGTAGTAAACAAATAAGTTGAGTTTTTTAGAAATGACACTATATTTATAACAAATATTACGAAAAAAAAACTTATAACATTTTTAATTTATTATTAAAATGTTCTATTTTTACATAGGTTCATTAAAAAAAAGTATGTTTTTCAGACAAGAGAGTTTAAATTCAAGTATAAGTTATTTTTATGAATTTTTGTACCAGACTGTATCAATTTAAACAATCGTATTATTAATTTTATTAATAGGTTAAGGCCAGTTTTGAAAGTGATTAATTGAGTGGTTTTATAAAATTTAATCTCTTTTGGTTAACGTTTAAATTTTAAATTTAAAATTTTCTAATCTAAAACTTTTAATTTACATGCGATAAATTTTCTTGAATTAATTTCCGACAATTTAAGTTAAAAGCTATAACTGCATGTTTTTAATTAATTAGTTGTAAACGTTTTATGTTTTTTTATAAATATAAAGTTGCATAGAAATTGTAATTAAGTAAGATAAATTATTATTTACTGTTCGATATTATATTGTTAATTGATATTTTTTAATTCATAGAAATGGAAATGTTATTATTTACCACTATTTTTTTTAAATATAATCTTCATATAAAAAAAGTCCATTTGTTAAAACTTTAAATTTTAAGTAATTTAATTAAAAATGAAACAATATTATAATTAAACAAAATTTTATATTGGTTATAACGAATTTAAACGGTAAAGACAACTATTGTTATAACAAATTGTTTAGTAGACAAATTAACTTTAAAAGCGTGAAAATTTTGTCTAACAAATAAAACCTGAAATTAATAAATATTTAATTTAAAGTTAATATTGAAAAATCTTTAAATGGCAATACAGTAAAGGTAACTATCTAAAGTAAATTAGTGACCTTTTCTTAACAAAGAGAACTTTTATAGATAAATATCTTGTTAAGACCTTTCACATAAAAAAATTATATTAAAAAAAACACAAACTAAATGAATTTTAAACGTTTGCCTTTTACTTTTTTGTAATTAAAAGTAACGAAGATGCAGTTGGATTTAATCAGAGTCGGCAGACAATTGTTTATCTCGGGCCAAATTTCATGTTTCAATTTTTTCCGCGAGCCGTTTTTTATTCAATTTTTGTTTTTAATCTGTTTTAGTCACGTTTATCTACTTAAAGGGATCAGGCCTGGCATATTTAAAATGTATATTTTTTCTAAAGTCGAAAACTATTTTTTTAAAAAACTTGTGTCATATTATTATTTCTATCATTATTTACAAGGTGTAGATCATTAAAAACAGGTGTAGATCATTATGTACACTTTTTATAATCAATTTCTATTATTTTATTTGTATTTTCTTTTTAGTAGTTAAAAAAAATCTTTTTTTATTTAATGCACAGCATATCACGTATTTAAAATTTTAGTGATTTTGTTAAACTAGTTAAAATATAAACAAATATTAATACTTTCATTTTAAACAGTGTAAGTTTTTCTTTTAAAACCTTTAAATACCTTAATAATCTATCTAAAGTTTTTCGGGTTGCAACTTTTTGAAACAAAAAAAGTACAACAGTTACTTCAACCCAGTCACCGTGTTTTTAAAAGTTAAAAACATGTAAAATTGCCAATTAAAAAAACTTTGCAAAATTATATAAGTAATTTATCCAAGTACGTAAGCTTTTGTTGTTTAAAAAGAAAAGTAAAGTCTAAACTTTAAAGAAAAACTTCTAGATTTACTATCTGTCTTTTTTCACATCTAAGGCTTAAGCATAATAAATGATTTTTAAATGATATTCAGAAACTTAAAAACAAACTATTAGAATTTCTTTTTCTTTTTTGAAAATTTCAATTTAAACCAAGATTTTTTTACACCGACATTTAAATTTCAAGACCAAATTTACATGCTCGAGGGCCACATATTTACACTTCGAGGGCTGCAGTTTGCTGACCCCTAAATTAAATGGATTAATTTGTATTATAAATGGTAGCTTTCACTTGTAATACTCAGTTTTTATAAAAATTATATCGTGTGACGTATTTGTTTAAAAATTACTTAAAAGTTCTAAATTATTAAATTTTATACCTAGAAACAGTAAATTATAATTGATTGTCGTGTAATTGTGATTGAGATAATAAAAGATTATTTTTTCTGGCACATCCTTTAGTTTTCTAAAAGTTTTAACATAGTCATATTTGTATAGTAAAACTTTAATTTATTTATCCTGACGTTGTTAAACTTTTATTAGCTCTTATAGTTATACTTATATCAAAAACAACAGTACCTTTAAAAGCTGCTTGCCGGCTGTAGCTATTCAAAATTATATTCAGTAATCAAAAAAACAAAAATATTTTTGTCAAAAATTCCTTACAATAAGCAAAAATACCAAATAACAACTCAAAAAACCTCACAAAATAAGTTCAATCTGTAGTACAGTTTTTATATTCTTAAGTCAATTTATAAGGGACAAAAATACAAGATTTTATAAGTGTTTTTTAAATAAAACTTGTTTAAGATTGGTACTTTAGAGTGGTGAGATTTGTTTAAATGATACTTGATTTAAAAAGAAATAAATAAACAAGGTGCTTGTTTCGATTCGGTTGGATTTTGACTTTGGTTGATTTTGTGTCGGTAGGATTTTGACTCGGGTAGATTTTAACTCGGATGAATTTTGATCGGGTGGATTTTGACTCGGGTGGATTTTGATCGGGTGGATTTTGACTCGGGTTGATTTTGATCGGGTGGATTTTAAACCGGGTGGATTTTGATCGGGTGGATTTTGAAACGGGTGGATTTAGAGTTGGGTTGATTTTGATCGAGTGGATTTTGAACCGGGTGGATTTTGATCGGGTGGATTTTGAACCGGGTGGATTTTGATCGGGTGGATTTTGATCGGGTGAATTTTGAACCGGGTGGATTTAGAGTCGGGTTGATTTTGATCGGGTGGATTTTGAACCGGGTGGATTTTAATCGGGTGGATTTTAACTCGAGTGGATTTTGATCGGGTGGATTTTAACTCGAGTGGATTTTGAACCGGGTTGATTTTGATCGGGTGGATTTTGACTCGGGTTGATTTTGATCGGGTAGATTTTGACTCGGGTGGATTTTGATCGGGTGGATTTTGACCCGGGTGGATTTTGATCGGGTTAATTTTGAACCGGGTGGATTTTGATCGGGTGGATTTTGAATGCGGGTGGATTTTGATCGGGTGGATTTTGAACGCGGGTGGATTTTGATAGTATACCCTTGTCGGTAATTGACATTTAAGTATATTTTTTGCTGCCTTTTTGACTGGTTCTGAATTACAATAATTTTTTGTGATAGTAGTTGCAATCAAACGTATGAATTACGTAATTACCTTTTTGGCAGCTTGGGTGGTTTTGAGCTGCAATTTTTCTCTGTTCAAATTAGGTATTAGTGAGATACTATTTGTTTGTTTAGTCTTGTGTGTATTTTTTGTTTCAATATATAACGCTTAGACAATTGTTCTTTTTAACTCTTGTATGTTTTCAGTTTATTTTTTTATAAAAAAAGGTTTTTTCTTTGCTAGAGAAGTCAAAGTATTTATTTGGACATGAATAAGTGGTATATTGATATAATGTTATAAAATTTATAAAAAAAACTTTTACAATTTTAGAAAAATTTTATAACAGAAACATGACTTTAAAGAACTACTAATAAATTCAATTAAATAGTTAAAGTATAGTATATTTGTATTACTAAGCTGTACTGAAAAAAAAGTTCTTATGTTATAATCCAAGACTATACTAGTTTTTAAATAGGCTTACAATAATATTTACATATTAGAACAGCCTGCAATTGTCATTTAAACAACTATTTGTCTTAAACTTATTATTAACGGTCTGAAAGTAAATTTTATGCAAGTTAAACCTACTAATTCAATTGATACTCCATACTTTAAAAGAATTTATTAAAATCTATATGTATCAAATTTTTTTTGATTTATGATACTTAATTGATTTTTATGTAATTACTAGAACAATAATTTGTCATCAATGACAAACAGTATTTAAAATGTTTTATGCTTCTAGTAGATTATAAGAAACTATTAATGAAATACATTGATTTTAGTAAGAATGCTAATTAAAAAAAACTATAAAACTTCCGTAGTTACTAGAAGAACAAACTTTAAATTTTAGCTTTTAACACACTTAAGAAAATATTTTGATACAAAGAGTTTTGTTTAAAAAGTAAACCTTATACTATAAGGAAATCTGAGTTTAGAGTTTTGTTAGAGAAACACTATTTTTATACTTGCGGTTAAAACAACTTTTAAAATTAAGAAAATGCTCTTACAAGCTTTTCTTAATCATGAAAGCAATTGTAGTGAGGTTTGTGTAGCTTATATACATTTGAGGATTAGTTAAACAGTATATAAATTCTTAACTGTTATAAATTAATTTCTAGTTTTCTACAAGCATAACTCTAAGATAAAGCCTTTTTTGTAAAGGTTAAGAAAAAAAATTGCTTATAATGTTAAATATAAATTAATATTAAAGTAGTTTAGATATAACTTCTCAACTTAACTTTAACTTCTTAATGTTGTATAAAAACACATTATTTTTGTAAAAAAAACAATTTACAGTACATGTTTTAAATCAAATAAATTATGTCGTAATCTACTAAAACTGCGAAGTATATTAGACATTAAAATAAGTTTTAAAATAAATATAGTATTTACGTTTAATTTATCATTTAAAAAAGCATTTAAGTGACTAAGTAAGTTTATTAGTTTGTACACTTACAACTGGTCAATAACTAAAAACAACGTTTCTTATGCATAAAATTATAAATAAGTCTACAAACGTAATAAGTTGTAAATCTTGCTAATAAGCTGCTAAGAGTGGCGCCTGATATAATTGAATTTATTTAATTTGATTTGTTTTAAATTAAAACGTCAATGTGAAACAACTTGTTAAGAAATTGTTAACACTGTTAAGTTAAAATATGTCAAATGCCGCTTTAATGTGTCAATTGCTGCATTAATGTCAGTAGCTATGTAACATCGTATGATATAACATCATATACAGATAATATATGTTTTTATAATAACAGTTTACTTAAAAGTGTTTTGTAAAAGTTTATAGCTATTTTTTAAGTTATACTTATTACACTATTTGTACTAGTTATTTTATAAATGACTTAAGAGCAAACTAATTGATTTTAAAACATTTTGAAGCAAAATAAAGACTTTAATACTTATTCTTAGTTGTAATATTAAAACTTTGCATTAAAGTTTCTAGTAAATCTGACATATTTATAAATATTATTGTTCTAGAAATCATTTTAGATACAAGCATTAGCTTAATCTGTGCAGAACTTTTAGTATATCGATTTCAAATATTAAAAGTAGAAAACTTTATTATTTTTCATTTGATAAAAACAAAAAAAAAAAAGCTACATTTTTCAAGAACTATTTTAGGTAAAAATGATATTACTACTACAAAGCTACTTTTTAATATACTTTTTGTCTAACGTAAATTTCTTAAAGGATAAGCTTTAATCATAAGATCCGTTTAATTAGAATTTAGAATCAAAAACCAAACTATAACTTCAGTCTGTTTTTTTTTTTTTGCAAATATACAATTTACTATTTGTTAACTTATATACACTTCTATGTAAAAACGAAATAAATAATAGTAGTTTTTTTTGATACAAATATCTTTAAAGAAGTAAACAAAGAAACACATTTTATCTTAAGTAAAATGTCTTTGTTTTGTATAAAAACTATAATATTCTAATTAATTGAATAAAATAAAAAAGTAATTAGATTTTTTAAGAACAATTTTAAAATCAAAATATATTATTCTTGTAAAGCTACTTTTCATAGAATTTTATTCAATTAATTAGAATATTATAGTTTTTATACAAAACAAAGACATTTTACTTAAGATAAAATGTGTTTCTTTGTTTACTTCTTTAAAGATATTTGTATCAAAAAAAACTACTATTATTTATTCATTCTAAATTTCTTGAACAACACTTTTGAATCATAATGCAAATTTTCTTTAAGCACTTAAGGTCAAAAACCAAGTTTAAATTTTAGTATGTTTTTTTTTTTTGCAAGTTTAGAATATACTTTTTGTTAAATTATACGCACTTTTGTTAAAAAATAACAACATTAAGTAGAAACAATGCAATTTTATTCTTTTATAAATGCATATTTATGTTTAAAACCAAACTTTATAATTTTATTGATCCTAAGTAAAGCGTCTATACCTTATGTAAAAGACAGTTTATAAAATTTATTGGTTCAAAAAACTATTCTATACGCAGGCCACAATAGTGACTTAGTGGAAAGTAAACAGAAAAGTCAGTGGCTTTCAATCAATCAAAACACTTTATAGAAATCCATTTACACACAAGACACGCATTTAAGTGACGGCTCTTTTTGAAAATACTATTAGCTGTGGCAGGTCACAGGTGCACTAACGTTTAAGTAGCGTTGAAGGCAATATAGTCATTTATTACACGTTAGATATTTTCTTCATGTTGTCGGGTTTACAGATGAAAGAAAATATGAGAAATTTTCTACGAATGCCACCTATGTGAAGAGACTGATAAATTGCTTGCTGTTTTTTGGTTCACAAACACTTAAGGTGAGTTGAAATCAATTTATAAGTATCTATACTAATAATGCTAACCTAAAATACAGTAACATCTTTTTTAAGTTTTTTGAACTGATAGTTTAAACTTGCTTTATTTAAAACAATATTTAATACAAACAATGCTCTATCTATTAAATTTTGTTTTAATAATATTAAATATTAGCTGTTATTTCGGTTATAAGATGAGGTGTAAATCAATTTATAAGTATCTATTGTCTACAAATCCTGACCTACAACAAAGTAAAATTAAGTTTTTATAAGCTATGGAAACTGTTAATTGATACTTGAACATTTTTAAAAATAATAATATTAAATGAATCAAATGTTTGTTATAATATTCTATAAATATATTATTTTAAGTACGGTTATAAAAGCTTCAAAGTTTACTTAATGTTTCTGTGTAGAATACTTTTTAAGATTAAACTTTCCTGTCTTTTCAATAATAAAGTTTATAAATATTAATTCAATAAAATATGATTTTTAAAATCTGTATAAAAACTTTTATAAACAATGTTATAAATTATACTTAAAACGTTAATCGTAATTTAAGATGTATCGAAGCTTTAGTGTATCAATTAAAAAGTTGTACATTTACAGGCTTATTTAAGACAAAGAGATAAATAATGTTTTGAGTTCAATATATTTTTAAACATTTAGTATTACGATAATTTTGTATTATTGACAAATAGAATTTCGTTAATTGTTTTTTTGTGTTTTTGATAACTATCTTAAAGTCTTTTTAAGTTTTAGAAAAACTATTTTCTAAAAAAAAACATTTCAATTCAGTACAAATTTTAAACTTATCAAGTATATTGAAAATAGCTTTTAAGAAACTTTAACTGACCAGTCTAAATTAATTGTTTTATACATGCATAAAATTGTCTTTTTAAGTTTAACAATTTTTGATTAAATACTTAATTAAACTTTTTAATCTAATAATTTAATATAATAATATTTTCAAACCTACTAAAATGAAACAGATCTGTTAATTGTGTTTATTCAATGCTGTTTATTTTATGAATTGTCATAGTTAAAAATTTTCTATTTCTCTTACTAATATATTTAAAAACTTTTTTTAACATGTTTTTTTTTTTTTAAAGAGCTATAAATAGAGTATATATTGTATCTTTATGTCATGCCAGACTCCTAAATTACACTTACAAACAGACTGGTACTAAACTAAACTATAAAGCTCAAGATTTATCTGCAAGAGCTATTTATAGTTGTCTTTAACTTTAAGTCGTCATTCTATTTTAAATCTAGCTACCAGACAGGTAAGCTTGAAAGGCCACCTAAGATTTAAGCAAAATGGGTGGCTATCAGTTTTAATATCAAAAATAATTTGGAGCTATATTTTTGACTGGCGCCTCAAATCAAATTTCAACTGCATCTGTTGTGACAAGAAAAATGCTTAAACTGATAAGCTGATGGATTTCGCAACTAACTCTAAAGCTTAAGCTTCTAACTTTTCATGTGTGAGTAAACTTTTAGCAAGTCAAATACTTTCGTTAACTAAACTTTTACCTTATAATAAAAGTTTTAATTTTATGGAAAACATTAGGGGCGTAGAGTTGAAAGAGCAATAAAGCAGAAGCCACACTTAATAAACATAAAAGCTTATTGTTATAATAAAAAACTTTTAAAATTGTTGTTTTCTAGATAAATATGTGTTTTAAGCGAATTTTTGCAATTTTAGTACTTTCATGTTACTAAAATAAAATTTGAAAATGTCTAAATAAAGGGATCTTTTAAATACTTTTAACCTTGACGAATCCCTAACAAAATACTACGCGTTGCCACTAATAAAAATCAAATCAAATATCTAACGAAATAAAATTGAAAAGTCTATTAATCAACTAGTTTTTCTTAAATAAATTAATAAAAACTAACATAATGTTTGTTATACTAAAATGTAGCGAATGTTTATTCTATCTGTTTTTTTTAAAGATAATCTGTAGTTACACGTCTAGACTAAATAATTCAAAATATTTAAAATGAATGTCAATTAAACTTCTTTGAAGATAATAGTTTTATTTGATAAAGACAGCTAAATATATTTTTTATGTTTTAGGATTTAAAAAACATACATCTCTAATATTTAAAAATAGAAAACAAGTTTAGCCTTTATACTCATAAATGATTTTGTTCTAATCAAATTTGTCAAAGCTATACAAACACAGTTCAATTAAAAAACTCGTTATTTACTTTTAACAAAACAGAAAGCGTTTTAAACTTCACTTGGACTTATTTCCTAAAATCTATCACTTCCCTATTTTGACTTCATTGCGCTTTTTGAGTACTTTTGGGGTCAATTTTAGTTTGCGGTCATCAAAAATCGTTTAAACTGACAATCGGTTGATTAACACAATCATAGGGTTGAAACGGCATGAAACTTAGTTGTTGAGATAAAACTTTTTTAAAAAACTATTGAGCCACAATAATTTTTTTTTTTTAAAGATTTACAAATATTTTTAATTTAGCTTGCACAGCTGGTAAAGTTCGTACTTAAAATAAGCAAATACAACTTTCATAAATTAAAGTATTTATTATGTATTGCAAAAAAAGAAGGTACAATTCAATTTGAAAAATAAAAGTATAACTTAAAAATAAATCTACATTAAATCGTACATATAGGTTGTTTAAACATTCAGTCAAAAATAAATTATAACTAAGCTTAACATTAATAACATTTATAAACACTTAAATTTTCAGAATTAGAGGTCAAAATTAAATTTCATTAGTATAAGTATAAAATCTGTTTTGTTTGTCAATCGATAAAAAGCTTATGATGTCAGTGCCTTTTAATGGTGGCTTTTTGACACAAAATATATTACCTTTGATGATTAATCTACGTTATAAAGATTTATACTTATAGTTTTTTTTTTATCTGCCTGTTGAATATAAGTTTGAGTTTGATTAACAAAATGTATAAGTTGGCAGCAGTTTCGAAGTAATTAAAAGTTTTAGAATTTTTTTCTAAAAATTTAAGAATGTTTGTAATAAACTATTTAAATTTTCAAAAACTTTCAACTTAAAAAACAAAATTATTTTAATAAGTATCTTAACATCATAGGTTAGTAAATTTAGTATACAAATATTACTCATAAATAATACTTAGCGCACGTGTCAACAGCCTTATCAAGTTGTCTCACTCTAAGGGAAAAAGTCTTTTGCGAGCTGCAGTTGTTTTAAAATAGTTGTAATAATTAATATAAAAACACAGATTTAAACCAAAAACTTGATATAATTAGCAATAATTGTTCAAAGATTTCATCTATTTGTATTTTTTTTTTAAGACTGACCTTCAGTTGAATAAATTAGTATTAATTTCGGAATTTTACTTCATTTATGATAATCTACATTTATAGAGTATTACAGATCAGTTTGATTTAAACATTTGACTTAAATAAAATGTTTACTATTTTCTATTGAAACTTTTTGAGCATATTTGTTAAATTTATGAAATTTCTATTTATCAAATTCTTTATAGAAAGTAGGAAAAATACTTCACATCTTTTGATTCACATTATAAAAAATAATTAAAAAAAAAACTCTCTTCCTATAGCATACTACAACTGTTTCTTACTGTCAATTTATTACTAAAGCGCATTTTAATTTTATGAACTTAACGATCTTTATCAAGTATATAATAATCCCCTTTTCAACAAAAATACATCAGATTATCTTGTTGTGTTTTTGATGACCTTCAACAGTACTTGAAATTAAATGTAAACTATATTTTAGTGCAATGTAAGCCCAAAATAAATAACTAAGTTATACTAACAACAAAGTGTTTTTAAAAGTTTATCATTTTAAGTTTTAAACATTTAGTAGTGGTAACCTCAATTTCATTATAAATTGTATTTTTTTAATAAAAAAACATATTTGTGTGCATGCCTTGAAAAAAGAAATCACAAAATTAATAAACTCATTAGAATCATTTATAGAAATTTGATTTCTTGAAATTACTACGCAAAATTACATAATAAAGTAAGTTTGTATTAAATTATTTATTAACCTTTTACTTAATTTTAAGGTTTTGTTTTATACTAAATACTATAACTGTCTTTATCAAATATTGTTTGACTTTGGTTAGAAAAACAATTAATGTTTTTAGCTGATTGTTTTTACATGCATAAAAGTTATTTTTACTTATTTACCAGTAGTGCAACAATTTTATTTTTAAATTGACTTAATAAATTAACAAAAGTTTTAGAAATACTTTTAACCAAATTCAACAAGTAATTACATGTTATTACAAAACTTAGCTTTTGTTATAACTATAAAAACTTATAAAAACATATCCCAAATCACTTTGGCTAGTTAGTATTTTAGGTGTAAGAAAAATTACAAGTTATATATGTACAAATGAAAGTTTTACTACTGGATTTTTTAATTAAAAAGAAAAGTATTATATTATTTACAACAATCTTAACTAAATTTTTTTATCTTAAATTTGTATGAAGCTCGTTTTAAGTATATTTAGTAAAAAACGTTCGTATTGTAAGGGAAACTATTTGCATAATATTTTTAATAAATATATATTGTAATTAGATACGGATTAAGTATAAGATTATGTCAAGAAAAAAAGAAATAACGCATAAAGTATAAACAAAAAAGTAGCAAAAATAACTTTATAATTAATGTTCTAGCATGTCAATGTAGTAGCAAAGTTTTACGTTACAATAATAATTACTTTAAATAAATTCAGTAATCAAATTTTAATTTTCAACTAAACTTTTTAAAGGGAACAGTATATTGAATTAATAGAAAAACTTTAAAACTTTTCAAAATTAAAAATAAAATTTTGAAAACATGCAATTATGAAACTAAAAGTTTATTTTATACTGTGCAGTGAATACTTTCAATGACAACAAACTTCTACGTAGACCCAACTTTAAAGGCCATGAAGTCAAAAAAAAGGGATGAACTATAAGGCAAAAACTGCCTAATATTTTGATGACAAATATAAGTTAACAAACACATAATTATCCGTCAAGCTCATCTTTGCTTCCCTCTACAAGTTCAATTCACTTATACTTTTCAAAAATCTACTGTTAACTTATTTTATCTAGGATGTTGTTAATCTGCTCAATTTTGTTTACGTTAATAAAGTTTTTAGTTTTAATAGTATAGTTTTTTTGGTTTTAATTATGCTGTATAAATGTCTATTATAATTAGTAGAATTGACAAAGCATTTTTTTTACAACGTGGAAACGAAATTTAAAAAATGTTTTTACTAGACAATTTTGTTAATCTACAACCAAACAATGTTGTCTATAAACTTTGTAAATCTAAAAGTACTCAAATTTAAGTCCTTTACTAACAGTTGAAAAACAAATGTAGTTCAACATTTTAACTAACCATATTACAATTTATACTTCTAACCAACCAATAAAACAAGTCATACGCCAACTTACTGTATATTTAACAGTTTTTTGACAAACATCAGAAAGTTCTTCTTTAAAAGATAACAAGTTAATGCTCGAAAGTTAAAGAGACACTTGAATGTAAATTGTTCTCACGTCAATCGTTCAACTCAATTCTCAAAATATTTATGTGTCAATATTATATTCTTCTTCTCTCGACATTATTGATGGTTTGAACAATTTTGATAAAACGTTTTAGAAATTGAACTTAGAATTAGTCTTTTTTACTAAACATCTATTTAGTTTAGTAAAATATTTCAAATTAAATTATATTAAAAGATTTATAAACTAGACAGTGTAGTTTAAAAGGTAGTTAAAATTATTAGAATTATCTTGTTTAAAAAGATATACAGTAAAACTGTTTTTAGAGTAATTCAAAGTATGAACTAAAAAGTAAACACTAAACTTTAACTGACTAGTTTATTTTTTATTTAATTGACTTTCACTTTAAAAAAGTAAAATATCATAAAATATTATATTATAAAAAGTTTTTTACTTTGATTTTTTTTTCTATCATATATTAAAATCGTAAAAACAAGTGAATACGTGAATTAAAAAGTCTAAATACTTAACCAAGGAAAACAGAATAAAGGAATCAGTATTTTTCGAAGTTCAGCTTATTTTTTTAAAACCAAAAACTGTTTAGAACAAAAAATCAAAATCGACATTCATCATAAGTTTTTAACCTGAACTCATAAGTTAAACAAACACCTGTTTTTTTTCAATAATGTGTATTTTGTTTTTTTTGGAAAAATTTTGAATCGACTTATAAAGCAGAGTCTACTGCATTATACACAAAACTTAACAAATGCCAAAATTGTCAAAATATAAGAAATCATTCATATTGAAAGCATTCGTGATTAATGCATTTCAATCAAAATGAACGCTTTGCGGTTTTCAGCTGCGTTCTTTCTTGCCGAAATGTTGAGAACCAGGAAATTTATTTATAATTTTAGTGACAAGAAAAACAAAATAGCCCCACAATCTATGAATAATTCACAACACGCGTATGTCATTAAAAATTTTCAGGTTTTCAGCGCTGGTATACTAAATAAAACTACAATATAACCGAAGATCAATATGAAGCCGAACTCAATAAATTGAAATTTTCGGTGAAATAAATACATATATCCGAACTGTCTCGTTTTAAAGGTAAGTAGTCAAATATCCAAGTTTCTTATGATAGCGCTATTAAAATTAAGCTTACGTAACTCTAGCAATTTCTAAATACTTATTTTAGTTTTGTGATAACTATCAAACAATATTTGAAAAATTATTTTACTTTTACTTGTTTGTTCAATTTTAAATAACTTGTTCTACTTCTGATATAAACTTCAATAGTTCAAGCTAGACTACATTTAGAACTTCACAGAAATGAAGAAAAAAAACTTTATTGGTGACATGCTAAACGCTTCTTTTAATACAACTTCTTAAAAATGCAACATCTTAAGAAAAACCATAAGTCGAAACGGAACAAGTATTATATACACTTTTCTCTATTCACTAAATTTAGAAAGTATTTGATATCTGAAAGCTCTTAGAATGTATATACACGCGCTGAAATTTTTAAAGCTATAACATTCTACATCCTAAAACTTTTAAACTAGTTTTTATTTTCAAGCTAGTTTCAATTGGTTAGTTTAGTTTAAAGGTAATAATTATACACTTTGAAAAATAAATATTGTTGTTAGAAATGATTAAACGACACAAAATCCTCTTTTTAATACTCTAAATTGATAAATTCGTAAGTTTTTGGACAAAAGCATGTATTAATCACTCTTACAACATAATTTAACAGCTGGATAAAATCTTACAGTAAATTTTTATTAAAAAAACAACAGTACACAACGAGAGCTACGTAATCTCAAAAAATTCTATGGTCAATATTGACATTCAACATTTTTACAACCATATAATTGAAGAATAGGTTCTCAATCAATTAAGTGCAAGCCATAAAGCATTCTTAATCTCATTAAACATGAAAGCTGTTTTAAACTTATGTAGTATTCAACAGGTGTTCAGGGTCGACTTTGTAAGTATTTGTATTGCACGCTGAGTACTTTTTTTGTTTAAAGTTTATATTTAAATTAAATGTCAGTATACGGTAGAAAACAACCTATTAATCGTGTTGCACATTTATCTAAACAAAGTTTTTTTTGTTTCTGGAGCAATATGACTTTTTCTTACTTGGTTTAAAACTTAAAAAATATTTAAATAAAATAATATAGTTTGTAATAAATCTTCATATACAATTAAACTAAGTATAAATATTTTATAGTGTTAATATTTATATTTACATAAAATTTAGTTATTCATTTTTTTTGTTTGTTTGATTAACCTATAAAATTTCGAGAAATCAGTTGATAATTCATAGTAAAAAAAAATTTTAACTTTGATGTCAGAATATTTTTTATAAATATATATGATTGATTCGAGCTGAAATTCACTTTCCATTTTGTTTTTGAAAGCATAATTAGCAATGCTAAAAGTTGAAATTTTTTATGTCTTTGATCGCTTGAGTAATAATAATGACGTTTTATGTCATTAGCTGTCAGGCTTCTTTACAAGGTTCCAAGTGTGATAAATCAATAAGGGAATGTCGTTACTAAGATTAAAAGAAAATATAAACTTAAGATAATTAATTACCATATTTTTGGTTTTACTTCCTCTGAAGTTGAAACTTTACATGTGTAGACTATTTTTAAACTCATTTTTGAACTAAGTAGACTATACTGTTTAAAAGCTGATTGAACGTTAAAGCTATTAAGTCACAAAACTATAAACCTTAACGATAAAAGATTTGAAATTTTTGTTCAATGTTTTTAATTAAAATATTTATAATTTTAGTTAGTTTCAAAGGTCTTTGAAAATATAAGAAATTGATTCTAACTAAAGGTGTAAATAAATTCATTGACATATTGAGTAAGCTTTGTTTATAGACAACGTTTAAACAAATAAATTAGTTTTTAAAATGAATAACTAATCAAAACTTTTAAACTTTAGTTGATTTTAGGTTTGAAAATACAATACTTATTATTTTTATAAAAGACTCAAACAACAAATAAAAACTACAATGCGTTGTTCAAAAGGAAAAAACAAAGAAAAGTATCAGGTGAATAATTTTATGAATAGTAGACGCTTGTTTGTTTTTGTAGTTTTTGATTGACGACTTATCATGATGCAAAGAGCGCAAGTGTTTTGATAGTTTCTTATTATAAGCTTTCAATATTTTGCACCTAAGTACATTTTTAATTGAACTTCTTTCAGAATTATGCAAAAACGACAAAAATAAAAATTAAAAAACATTCATTAGCAAATATGTATTTATAAAATACCGCAAAACATAAATAACCTAAAAACTTCAAAGAAAATTACTGAAGCACAACGTGAAATATTTTAAAGGCTGAAATGCATTTAAGATTTTGCAAAAAAAAAAAATATTTAAAAAAACTATTTTAAAACTAACAATACACACTTTTAGACAATTACTATGAAAGATCAAAGACCACAAAAGATATTGCTTATTGCAATTCAAATTTTTATAAATATTAAGTTATTTAAATTAAATTCGTTTTCCAAGCATGGCTAAGTAGTTGCTTTAAGCCGCTTTCTTTAAATTGTTTCTTATTGTCTGAGCATGTCTCCACTACTGTCTGATAGAAACTAGTTGTGAAAACTATGTTTTACTTTCTTTAAGTGTTAAATTTAATTATAGACGCTTTGATACGTTAAATACTTCAATTCATGTTGCTATATTGTCTTTTGAGAGAAGTAGAGTTAATAATAATTTTGACTATCTTGTCTTCTTATTACATTTTTAATTTTAGTTTGTTTTCATTTCATTTAGTTTTTTTTCTTACTTCATCCACAACAGAATATTTTTCAAAATATTAAATCAAAACTAAGATAAATTTATCCTTACTGTCTTTATGTATATTTATTAACCAATATCCAAAACTTTAAGCTTATCGTTTGTTAACAAAGGTCATAGCCAAGCAAATTCGCTAAAATATATATGGAAAAAATGTCAGTTAAAAGAAAAAAACTGTGCAAATTTTTACTATTATTTATTAAAAACAAAGTTTCAGATTAATATTAAAGCTGCATATACCTCGACAACAAAAAAAAAAAGACGCATTTATCAGCAAGAGAAACTGTTTTAACAGAACAGTAAAAAAAAATTATATAAATAATTTTTAAAATTCAAAATATTTGTTGTTTAAATCTTTACTTGATTGATGGAAAACTTTTAGGTTTTGTGAAAAAAAATCCCGTCACCATTATTAATTTCAATCATCTGGCGCCCTTTCAAAAATGATTGACGTACAATCTGAAGTCCCCAGTCCTTTTTCACTATAAAAAAATATTTATTTCATAAATCAAATTAGCTCTGCAATTAAAATATCAGTTAACATAGTTTCGACACAACATGGGTTTTAATATAAAAAAAAACTATTTCTAGTCTCATGATTTTAAAAAAGAAAAAAATGGAGAAAACAGCATCAAATCGGATTAAAACAATTTAGCACGTCGAAGGAAATATTCTATGTAAACATCGTAAATACTTTAAAAAGCTCGCTGTAAATAATTCTTTTTGTATACTTGACAATAAACAAAAAAGTTGATTATATTTTTATTGCATTTTCACGTAAAATAAAAACTATTTAGATTTATTTTCAAATATTTTCATTTATATTTTTAATCATAACTACAGTATGACTGGTTGAATATTTTTAAGCTTCTTTATGTTTAACGATGAAAAAAGTAATTTTAGTTTTTAATTTGTATTAAATAGCTTAGAATCTGACCAAATTATTTATGATTGAATTATCTTAAAGCTACAGACAAGCAACAGTCAGTTTAAAATTCGATGGTGCCCAAATTTAATAAAATAAATCATTCTAACTCACCTAAGGTAGTTTGTAAAGAAGGTGTGATTTAATATTTTTTTAAGTAGTCAACCTTCTAATATTAAATGTTTCATGCACTGACGTACGAATTTTCTTAAAAAAATTGCTGAATCGATTCACGATTTAATTTAAGTTCATTAGTTTGATTTTTTTAGCTTCTGCATTTCAACTGTAGAATTAAATTCATGTAGTTAATTAGGAACAAAAAAGTTAACAAGCTGCAAAAATTAGACATTGATGTCTTAAAAGCATATAGTAATAATTGTATATTTAGATTACAAAACTAATTGTTAAGTTCATTAAGAATTTAATCTTTCTTTAAGAATAGTTTAAATTTTTAATGTTTATGTTTTGTGTACAAAGCAGTAGTTGTTTTTCGAAATTGTACGAACTATTTGCTTTTAACCTACGACATATGTTTTGAGAAAAAATCAGAATTTAAAGTTAATAAATGTTTTTCAAAGAATAAGGAACCAAACAGTTTCGTTATTGTAAATTATTCTTCAAAAACTATTTCTCATATTGAAAATTTTTATATTTTCTAAGAAAGTTTAACACAAAGCAGACGACAAAGAACTATCATTCATACAAATCAAGCTCTAGAGGAGCTAAATAGCAGGTTTAAGGTAAACAAGTAGAGAGACAAAATAAATTAAAAAATACAAAAATTGTTTGTTTTGGTTTTAGTTTTTTTTACTTTAAAAGCTTTGCTGGAAACAAATAAGATTTTTTGTATTTTAAATTTTTTCTTAAACTTTAAACATTTCTGATTTTATTTTGATCATCAACGATTTCAAGTATAAAGTCTTATACAAAAATTAAAATCATTTATCATTGTTTTACAGATTTTTTTTGAGCTAATTTTATAAAAACGTCGTTTGAATTCATAAATGTTTAAATTTATAATAAAAATAGTTTTAAAACTTAAAAAAGTTTTAATTCTTTTGATACAAGTTAAAAAACTTATTGAATTCGCATTTACTAAATTTAAGAATAACAGTGTACTTAAATTAAAATTGACTTTACGAAATCTTAGACTTTTAAATAACCTTAAAAACAGCAACTTACTTTATTAGGTAAACACAATCGCAGTGTTTTAATTCACTAAAATAGTTATTAATATTTAAGAAAATCATCCTAATACACACTTGTTTATTTTACAATACCTTAACTGCTCATTCTACTTAATTCAAAAAAAAACTTTGGTTTATTGCACAAAACTATTTTAACAAAATAGTTTTTAAAGGGTATTATGAAAGAAATGTACGAAAAGTTAAATAAAAAAACCACATGACAGTTTTTATTATGTAAAGATTTTCTTACTTTAGTGCAACTAATTAACAAAAAATATTTGAAAAGCAGTTTTAAACCAATAAAAAGCATACCTTGAATTAGATATATTAAATTATTTTTTCACCCGAGCATTTAATAGTTAATAACGTGATACAGTACTAAAAATATTTTTTAGCTACATAAAGTTATAGAAATACGTTTTAATGTTTAAATAAACCTATTATCAAAACTTTGTTTATATGGTTAAATCATTAATTTTATAATTTATAACAAAAAATTACTAATGCGATATGCATTTCTTGAGCGTCTTTTAAACATTATAGTATTAAGTTATTAACCAGTAAAATACTTTTTCATCTTTGTTAGTAAGCTGCTAAACGGTCCCGAAAATAATTGACGTGTTATTGATTTAGTTTGTTAACTATAAATTAACGTCAATAAGAAGCAAGTTGTATAAATTTGCTAACACTTTTCTATTGTAAAATTAAATGTGTTGCAATGACGCAGGGACGTAACTAGCTCAAAAAAATTACGAATATTAAAAAATTAATACATCTAAAATAACACGTCCTAGCGGAAACACAGCAATTTAAACTACCCTAATGTTATTAAATTTAATCTGAAATTAATCAAAATGTTAAAAGCATCGAAAATGGAATGTTGAAGTACGAGTGATAACTGTATACAAGGCAATTTATTTTGCTCAACACCCCCTATGACTCTTTATATGTTGCCACTTGTATAAACCTAGAAAACATTCATTAAAAATAAGTATAAGAAAATCATAACTTAACTCAAAAACATTTCATTTGTTATATTGTTTTGAAAATCAAACATTTAACTTAGTCAATAGTAACAACAAATTTTGCAAAAATTTTGTAACATAAAACTGTATGATTTTGATTTTTGAAGCTACAGTTTCCATTAGAAATCAGTTTTGCAATGCAGCGTTTTGTCAAATTAAAGGTTTAACGCACTAAATGATACATTTGGATGTATTTAATTCGTTTGATTCTTACGAAACTAAAAATGCTAAAGATTACATATATGTCAAAATAATCTCTCGGGAGTGCATAACTAAGTACAAATGAAGGCTAAAAGCTAAGAGGGCAGAGTCTTTTTAAGCTGAAATAAAAGCAAGTTTTTTCGCACATAAGTGTACGTTTCTGTAGAGTTGCACAAACGTACCAAGCTACGTCCCTGCTATGACGTGTGAATGAATGTTTTTTTATTAAAACATAAGACTAATGCCATTTTAATTCACAAGCAACCTCATTAAAACTTGAGAAAAATCATTAGCAGTAAAGAACTGTTATATTTTTTTCTGCTGAACAATTTAAACTCCTGTTCAGTTCAAAACTATCTTTTGTTTAAAACAGTGTTTTATTTACGACTATATGTTATTATAAGTTTATTTTATTTTTAGTTTGAGTCAAGTATAATAATTTTTATAAATATCACTACAACTTTGTGAAACAGTTTAGATTAAAAACTATGATTATTTATTTTCATATAATTATATATATTATTAATGTATTAAATTTAGTGTAAACAAAACAAATCAAATAAAATTAATAAATGAAAAAATGATTATCTACCCAAACTTGATACATTTTAGTACAGAAAGTTAATAAAACAAAAATATTTAGTAGAAACTGTTCGAAAGCAGTGCTTGTTGTCAGAAGATTATAATGTCTGCAATTTAAATTTAGTCAGTATTAATTTATTTTTCAAAGTTCATGTAACTTTCAAAAATTTCATTAGATGTTCTGTTTATTCAAAAAATTAGTTATACTAATAAAAAGTAAAATTTGTACTTTGATATGACTTATACTAAACACAATGAACTCTTTTTAACGATAATTTAAAACAATGAGTGTCTTTGAGCAATTTGGTTCTTTTGACAAAAATGTGATGTAATTTAACTTGTTTGGTTTGTTTGAAATAATCTGATTATTTTATATCAATGTCTACTAGCTACGTTGACAGATAAACTCTATAGAAGTTATAAAAATC
This sequence comes from Thalia democratica, assembly GCF_965202585.1. NCBI lineage: Eukaryota > Metazoa > Chordata > Thaliacea > Salpida > Salpidae > Thalia > Thalia democratica. Next base: position 76,645,417 of record NC_139165.1, read on the forward strand.
AACTATAATCAATCAAAATGTTGTACGATTAAAAAGTCTTGTTTGTATGTTTGTAATTTAAACCATGATTTTTATTATACTATAAGATGATTAATGAATTTTTTTAAAGATTTTAGAAACAACTTATTGTTTTGAAACCAGGTTATTTTACAAAGAGGACATTAAAATTAATTGTTAAACCGTGGTAGCAAAACTTTTTAAAACTAAGTTCATAAAAAAATTAGTACTAAAACTTTTGTTTTATGTTCGAAACAAAAAAAAGACATGTATACTTTGTGCAGTACGCACTTTTTAACATTAAATTACACATAGTCTATCTAAAAAAAATGTTTAAGTATAGTCTTTTTTTATAAATTTTTACCTGTAAATTATCTTTAAGTTTTTCATATTATTATTATTTTCGATAGTTGTTTAGTATTTTTAGTATTATATATAGTTAGAAAACTAATTAATAAAAGTTTTTTTTTTTGATTGCTAGGTTTTTAATGCTAAGGGTAATAAATTTATTTTTAAACAACTGATGTAAAAAGTGAAGGTTTTATATATAAAACGTTTTGTTATCATTTTTTAAAGTATAGCTTCTAAGTAGTTCTAGGTTGTATAAACAGGTTAAATTTAGAACTTTGTTTGAAAGCAAAAAGAGGAAATTGTCTGTTTGTTATTGAAAGTCGGCGATAAAATCTGAATACTAAATATAATAACACTTATGCACGATTTCAATGGTGGCCACCCACTTAAAACTGATCTGAGTTGAGCTTTTATCAATTATCAGACGTTGCTCACAGTTATTTTTGTAAATGACATTTTTTGATATTGTTAATGTAAGATGACAGCCTTACGCTAAATTATTGTCATTTAATTTGAGAAGCTATAAAAAACAAAGGATTAAAATCAAAAGTTTTTATAAGGCTACAAATGAGTACTCTTTTTTGTATCGAAAAGCAGTTGTCCATTTTTTATCACTATCCTAACATAAATATAACTTATGCTAGAGTGTTTAACAATGTACTTTTAGCTTTGATATAAAGATAAAATTTTATTACGCAAACACAAGTAAAATATTTCTTAATAAAAATCTACAATTATACATACTATTCCTTTCTGAATTATGTATATTACATGCGTTTATACTAGAATACAACATTTATTTAATGCAACTAAAATTATACAAAAACATTTAAATCATTTTCTGCCTTGTTTAAGAATTGCCGATGTTCGTATTGTTTTTTAACACCTTTAATGCTTCTTAAATCTAGTAAGATTTCCTAAATTGTATCTTAATATATTTTGTTATAAAAGACTTATTATAAGTGTACGATAGCATTTAGGATGTTTTAGTACCCATGTATACTATTATATCAAACACAATTAAAATATAAAAAAAGCAATAAGCAGATCAAAGTTTACATATTTAAAATGCAATATGATTTAAGAGTTTAAACTATTTCTTTTGTTTTTGTCATTTTTCTACACAAAATAAATGTCAACACATAAGCATTGGAGGTTTTACATCAATAACTTTAAATTTTCAAGATTAAAATTAAAGGTGTAAGACTATTTGTATGTCAACTAAACATCTGTCCTGTAATTCATCTCAATCGTAGTATTTGACTCTGAGAAGGGTCAAATAATGTGCCTAATTGTTAAAAAATTTTGAAAGTTTTGTCAGTAGTGTCTATAATAAAAAAAAAAAAAAGGTATAAAAAATTGCACCTAGATCGTATTTTTTTATTATCTCAAAACTGTATATAGAATAACAACAATAACTTTTTATTCATTTTCTTATAGAAACTTCTTATATATTTTCTTTAACTTTTTAGTTCAAATAGTTTTTCAGTTTTAAAAATTTAATGATTTTCATTTATTTTAAACAAATGTTGTATTTCACTAATATGAAATTTAAAGTTAATAATTTCATTTCAGAACATATCGAATTACTTTAAAATCAATTAGGCTAGTCGCCAGTTTGAGATATCTTGAGGGTAATGTAATTTGTTCCAATTAAAAATTTTTATAGAAGTTTAAAATTAAGTTTATTACCGGATTCGTCAGATAAATTTATGTTAAAAAGAAATAAAAAAAATATACTTTTACGTTTTATTTTGACTTAATTTTTATTAATTATATATAGATTGATTGTTTATTGACAAATTCTAACATAAGATCAAAGTATAAGCTCATAATGGCACGATAAAACTGTTAGTACCTTTTTATTCAAATCTTTTTTTAAATCTTAAAGGTTAAGTAAACCTAAATTTTATAAAGTTTATAATACAGAATTTAAGTATATTTAAATTAAATGTAAAAAAACATTAAGATTATCAACTTTAATTAAATAAAATTTAATGTTTAAAATACGAAAAATTGCTTATGCTATAAAATATTTAATTTACGATTAATAAAGCTTGAAGTCAGTTTTTTACAAAACTTAAAGGAAACTACCAAATAATTAAATATTTAAGTTAAAACTTTATATAGCTTCCAACAACAATTTCTGTTTCAATGTAAGGTATTCAAAAAGCTTTTTCATACTAGTTTAACTTACTTTTTTGTTTTAAAAGTTGACTGATTTTTATTTATTTTCGAACAAAAGTTTAATTATTATGTAAGTTAAGTTTATAAGTTTATTTCTAGAACATATCGAATTATTTTAAAATCAATTATGTTAGGCGCCAGTTAAAGATATCTTGAGGGTAAATCTAATTTCTTTTAAATGAAAACTTTTTATTTTAGTTTAAAATAAAATTTGTTTCCAGATTAGTCAAATTACTTTATGTCAAAGGGTAATATGAAATAATACTTTTACTTTTAGTTCTGACTTGATTATGTTTAATCATACATAGATTGATTGTTTATTTAAAAACGCTGAAATAAGACCATAGTCTAAAAGGTAATTTTTTCAATTATTGTACAACGTATCATTCACGATATGAATGAGTTAAGGTAATTTGTCTGTAATTTTAGCCAGCTGTTTTAAGAAAATTGCTACGCACATCTTAGTACGTCATATTAAATGGTCACTGTTAGTATAAAGTAGTATTTGGACATTTTTTCAACTTCAATGTGTAAACGTTTTATCAACAAATATTTTTTGCTCATTTGATTTTAAATGTGATTCAAATATTAGAGGAGAAAATTCAATGCAAATTAAAATCTTTATAACTTTTTGTTGACTAGTTAAATAAAGTTCTATATCAATTTCCTAATTTAAAAAAATACTACTTAAATTTAACATTTCATAATGAGATTGACTAACTAAGAAATATAGCTTAGATTAAATACTTGAAAATTTAATAGCCAATAAAACCTTTGTAATTTTTTAATTAGACATTGTTGTGGACTCTAGAACTGACTGGTATTTCTAATACCGTTACACAAAACAAATGCTAAAGTTTTATATGACCAAATTAATTTTTTTTAAGTAAAGTTGTACATTCTAGATTGTTAACATTTTTTCATACCCATACTTTACCACTTAATGGCTTTTATTAGGCTTAAAAGATTTACTTGAAATTTTAATTTTTTATATAATATAGAGTTTATAACTTTAAATAAAATTTAGTTTCATAGAATAGGTTATCAAACATATTTGTTTATGTTATAATACTATGAAGATTTTTACAACGAGAAACTAAGGTTTTAAAACTTAAAGTAACTAAATTAAAAATGTGTAAACTGAAAAGAAAAATTAGGTTTTAGTCTTAATTTTAAACTGAAATTACTTATTGTCTTAATTGTTTTGCTATATTAAGTAATTAAGACATGTGCGTCAAAATACTTTTTGAACTTTGTTTAAAATTATTATTTGATAAATTTACTGCTGGTTATAGTCAGAAAGTTTATCTTCAATTACTTAAAAAAAAAAACTCACGCAACTTTATTAAATATCTGTAAATAAAGTATATCAAAAAACTTAAATTTAAATCAACTGAAATAAGCTGATTATCAGATAAAATGAAAAAAATTCCTTTCAATATGTTTTTTAAAATCTTGTAAAGTTTATTCTTAAAGTCTAAATTTTTCTAATTGAACTGATTTTTTTTTTAAATTCTATATAAAGTTTATTATTTTAAGTTTAAACGAAAATTACAAATACACTAGTTAAGAGTTTTTTGAATTGATTACTAAACAGAAAATCTCACATATTCAATGGAATTAGTATAGCTATCGATTTAGAAAAAAAGTACATCTATATTTATATATATATTTGGTAAATTAGATAAAGAACTTTATCTAACTAAATCTAAGAGTTTTGGAAATTGTCTTTTTAATCCAAACTACAACAAACATAAAAAAAATTTTCAAACAAAACTTCTATAATATTTTGCTTAATATAATTTTTCAACATATTTTCACGTGTAAAAGTTCAATGTTTATATTTTTGATTGCAATACAAACCTTTGTAGTCTAAGTTGCTTTAAAAGTATTTTTTTAGTTGATAAAATAATATTTTTTGCGGATGATACGTTCTAAACATGCTCTTACTTGTTATAATTTATTTACAAGTTTACTAATCTATAAAAACTTGTTTTAAACGTTTTGATTAATTACAAATTTATATTATTTTGATTGCAAACAAAACTTTTATAATCCAGATAGGCCGTTACCAACATAACACAGTTAAAAGGTTCATGTTGATTTTAAGTCGTTTATCAATGATGGGTTTGCCAACTAACGTATCAGTACGTCTTTAGCTACAATGTTTGTGGAAAAATACATGAAATATCATTAATAATATCCGAGTGTAATCAATCATTTCCGACTTGTACTTATACTTCAAAACAAACGAGTTCTTAGCAAGGTCAACTTCTTAAATTTAAAGTTTTGTTTGTTTCTATGTTATAGACAAATTACGAATTTTAGAGTTTTGTGAAACCACTAAGAAAAGCGTTGACAAGAAAATATTTAAGTCTTAATCGCCACATATTAAAATAAACTAAAAGGTATAAATCAAAACAAAACAGTTTAGTAGGTTTTATAGTTCATAGCAAAAGAACTTATAATGTTTATTTTTTAGTTTTAATACATTTGGTTATTGGTTTTTACAAACAAAGTTAAACTAAAAACAAACTAAGTTTTTTTATTATTATATTTAAAACTACTTTGGTTTTATTTTTGATAAATCTAAAGAACTCAGAATACACTTTTATTACCACATAACTTTTTTGTAACATTTAAAAAAAATTGTGTTTGTCCACTAAATTTTCCTGAAATCTTTTTTAATACCACTATTATTTCAACTTTATAGCTTGTATTGAACTTTTTGAGTTCTTTATGAACTTGTTATAACCTTACCATGTAATTTATACAAGTTAAAAGTCACAAAGCTATCATAAAAGAAATTCAATGAATTTCTCCTCCAGTAGTTAAGATCTCTTTATTTGTTTTCTTAAAACCAAAACATATAATAAAAGGAAATAAATGATAATTAGCCTGATTTATTTGCATCTGTTGTTTTGTTTTCCCAAGTGGCTTGTTTTAATGTGTTATCTTCATAAACTTTTGTGTTTTGTTAAAATGCGTAAAAAAATTAAATTGAAAATGAAATGTTTAATAATGAGTTAATGAGCAATATGCGAATTTTAAATATTTAGTTTTATACTTTTACTTCTTTTAAGTAGTCAGGTTTGTAATAAAACTTTAAGTATTTTAGTTAATACTCAAAATAACCATGTTTGAATTGTAACACTTTAATTTTATATGCGTTAAGTACCTTGAAACAAATCAGTTATTTTTGTTTGTTAATATTTATTCCAATGTCTATATTTTTACTAATGTAATTATATCTTACTTGTTTTTGAATAAGCAACATCTTTATTCTATTGTTGTTTAATTAGTTTTTAAGTAATTTCGTACTTAACATAAACTATTTAGTGTAAGAAATTTAAACTTGATGGAACACTTAAATTGGTTTTCGAAAGTAGAAAAACAAGTATGACCGACATATTAAAAGTCAACAAAATTCTACTTGAAATTAAATGTCAGCGATAACATAAGAAAAGGAATAATATAATACTGGTAGAAGTAAAATTGGCCCACCAATATAAATAAACGTTATTCATGTATGTTGTTTTTGTAAAAATTTTTAGAGCTTTATAATAGGTAACTTAGCTGGCTTTGTATACATTTTTGATTAAAAAATATTGACAAAAACATTTATTTGGTACTGATTACAAATACAAACTTTATAATACAGAATAGTTTTAGTCAAGCACGGTAGATAGCTAAGTATTATATTACTTTTAGTCAAAATTCATACTTAAAAAAAAACTCAAAAAAAAAAGTCTATGAATAAAACGAATATATGAAGAATTATAAGCAAATAAATATAAGAAATGAAACCGTTTCAATGAGAATTTATAAAACTTGTTTATTTTGAGTAAACATTTCCAGGAAACAATATTGCTTAACTAAGTTCATTAAAATGTGAAAACACAAAACTTTTGTTTGATAAATATAAACGTTGTTAAAATTAACATTTTATAATGTCAATGTTATGTGCTTTATGCTAAGATATACATTTCAAATGCTTAACACAGAAAAAAATATGTTTTAGATTTAACTGAGCATAAAACATAGTTTACAAAATATAAAGAAATTCAAACTCCTAGTTTTTGATATTTTTGAAATAAGGTGTTTTTAAATACTACAACTTCAAAAGTGTAAACAGTTTCATTATTTTTCCGATTTTTTTTTTGTTGATTTATTTACGTTTTAAAATAAACTACAACTATCAAACCTTTATTAAAAATACTTCGAAAATTTATTATCAAAAAAACTTAGTTGTAAAATTATATATCAACAAATCGTTATTGAATACAAAAAAATCTAACTACCAGACACGTAAGAAATAGTAGAATAGTCAAAAGTATTAAAGCAAAACTAAAGTTCAAACCGATTAAATTTTTGTGGTTTTGTATCAATACATATTTTCGCTTATGAGTTTTTGTAATCAGAGTAATTCTAATTAAAAAACTAAAGTTTTTACAGTGTTTAACATAACTTTAATTTTTACCTTATCTAAATTGTTATTAAAATCTAAACTTGTTTTACTGCTTTTAAAAAGTAGGTATCTAATTTAAGAAGCAAGTAAAGTCGTCAAGCTACGTAATAATTAGAAAATATTTGAAAATGCATAACCGTAAGATATTAACGGTAGGACTTTTTATGTGTACTATTTTATGGGCACTATTTTATGTGTAGAATTGCTGCAATCAATTCTGCCTATAACTTGATGTGATGTCATTAACATTATGTGTAGTATTTACATGTTGCTGCAATTAAGTTGCTGCAATTAAATGAAAAAAAAAATACTGTCCAGGCCTTATGTAAATATTATGGATAGTTTTTGTAGTTTTAAATTTATAAACAAACAAATAAAAAATAACTCGAATACACATAAACCAATAGTTTGATTTATTTGTACATTTATTTAAATTGTATTTTGTAAACTAACAGAAGTAGTGGCTAGACTTATTAAAAAACTATTGATATTTTTTTCACTTAAGATTTAATAAAGAAAAAAAAACTTGAATACACTTAAACCAATTGTTTGATTTAAAAGTATATGTATATAATTTGTATTTTTTATATTAACAGGAGTAATGGCTTGGCATAATATAAATATTTTGAAAAAAAATCTTTATTTAAGATTTTATAAACAGAAAAAAAATATAAAAATTGAACACACATAAACCAATTGTTTGATTTATAGTTGTATATATGTAATTTATATTTAGTAAACTTATAAAAGTAGTGGTTTGCTTTTATGTGTACTATTTTATGGGCATTATTTTATGTGTAGAATTGCTTCAACCAATTATTGCCATAGTTTTATATGACTTCATTTAAACTATGGGTAGTATTTAGATGTTGCTGTAATTAAATAAAAATAAAATACAGTCCAGGCCTTATATGAATATTATGGATAGTTTTTGTAGTTTTAAATTTATAAACAAACAAATAAAAAATAACTCGAATACACATAAACCAATAGTTTGATTTATTTGTACATTTATTTAAATTGTATTTTGTAAACTAACAGAAGTAGTGGCTAGACTTATTAAAAGATTATGGATAATTTTTTATTTAAGATTTAATAAAAAAAAAAGCTTGATTACACTTAAACCAATTGTTTGATGTAAAAGTATATTTATGTAATTTATATTTTTTATACTACCAGAAGTAATGGCTTGGCATATTATAAATCTTTTGGATATTTCTTTATTTAAGATTTTATAAACAAAATTAAAATTTTAGACACATAAACCAATTGTTTGATTTATAGTTGTATATATGTAATTTACATTTAGTAAAATTATAGAAGTAGTGGTTTTGCCTTATGTGTACTATTTTATGGGCACTCTTTTATGTGTAGAGATGCTTCAATTAAATTATGTGATTTCATTTAAATTATGGGTAGTTTTTAGATGTTGCTGCAATTAAGTAAAAATAAGATACTGTCTACTTTTAAATCAAACAATTGGTTTAAGTGTGTTCAAGGTTTTTTTTATTATTAAATATTACATAAAAAAGCTATCCATAATCTTTTAATAAGTCTATCCACTACTTCTGTTAGTTTACAAACTACAATTTAAATAAATTTACAAATAAATCAAACTATTGGTTTATGTGTATTCAAGTTATTTTTCATTTGTTTGTTTATAAATTTAAAACTCCAAAAACTATCCATAATATTCATATAAGGCTTAGAAAGTATTTTATTTTTCATTTAGTTGCAGCAACATCTAAATACTACCCATTGAATATAATTGATTGAAGCAATTCTACCTATAAAATAGTGCCAATAAAATAGTACACATAAGAGCAAACCACTACTTTTATAAGTTTACTAAAAATAAATTACATATATACAACTATAAATCAAACAACTGGTTTATTTTGGTTCAATTTTAATTTTTTTTATTTTGTTTATAAAATCTTAAATAAATAAAAAATTTAAAAATATTTATAATATGCCAAGCCATTGCTTCTGTTAATATAAAAAATATAAATTACATATATATAATTTTATATCAAACAATTGGTTTAAGTGTATTCAATTTTTTTTTCTTTATTAAATCTTAAATAAAAAATTATCCATAATCTTTTAATAAGTCTAGCCACTACTTTTTTTAGTTTGCAAAATATAATTTAAATAAATGTACAAATAAATCAAACTATTGGTTTATGTGTATTCGAGTTTTTATTTTATTTGTTTTTTTATAAATTTGTAACACAAAATTTATATATAATATTTATAATAGGCCTGAACAGTATTTTTTTTTTCATTTAATTGCAGCAACTTAATTGCAGCAACAAGTAAATACTACACATAATGTTAATGACATCACATCAAATTATAGGCAGAATTGATTGCAGATATTAATCCATAATAAAATTGTGTGAATTGACGTAAAATGACTTCGTATTTAGTATCGATTATAAATTCAAGCGTTATTGTAACAACATACAATTGATATAACCTTGTATAAGAAGACTGTAAATGACGCTTGTTATAGTTGAGTGTTTAAATTTATTTACATTATTCATATTGTTTAACCTATTTTTTTTTTAATAATATTGTTTAAACAAATATTTGTTTAGAGAAGTATTAGAGTTTTAAGTTTTAATTATAACGCAAAATTATGATTAAAGAAACTTTAGTACGCAACAACTGCACTAAAAAATGATTATAAAAGTATAAAATTTGCTTATTTCTAATTGAATATTAACTTTAAAATTTCACTGCTAGTTACTAAACTTTAAATAAATTGTATTTATTTCAAAATAGTATAAAACACATTTGAACAGTCACAAAAAATATTTTTAACCTATTTTAAATTTATTACTAGTATTTGAATTTTAACGTTTGTCTTCTAAACTTTAGAACTTGAATAAAAAATCTTTCTCACTTATTGTTTAATTCTTCTAAACTTTAATTGTTGTAAAATATATTATTTGTAAAAAGGAAATTTTAAATTCTACAGCAAAAACTAACAATTAATGTTATATACGTATAAATGAAATTATTTCTGTAAAATTATGTTAACTTGCAAAAAAATTCTGATTTTAAGTTTATTAGAAGTATTTAAAAAACAGCGTACTAAATCATTGAATTTTAAAAGAAATTTCGACCAGTGTTGTTTTTTTTGTAAAACCAAATTGCAAGATTGATGGAAATTTATGACTTTCTGTGAAAAGTTACGATTTGCCACCAACATTCATTTCAATCACTTGGCGCCCCTTTAAAGGTGATTGACGCTTGAAACTTATATTTATTTATCCATTTTTTCTCTATATTTTGCAAACATAATCATTATCCAATTTGATGTCTGAACATTATGCTTTTCAAGTTTTCTCTAATTTTCAACCAGCTTGACAAGATTAAAGCTTCCTGGGTGGCTATGTGAAAAAGACCTTGTTAAAAATGACAATATTTATTTATGTGTCTCACAGTAAAATGCTTCATGACCTCTGTTAATCCTCAAATTACAGTGATTATGCTACACAATGAAGATTTAACTTTTGAAAACTATCTTGAGTATGCTTTTATTGTAGTCATATATTTTAGAGATAAGTTTCTTATTTAAAAATTTTAAAATATCTAAAATAATGTTATCAGCTTTGCAGTTTTTCTACTTGCAGATTATTACTTTTAAAACAGAATGTGCTCATAGAAATCAATGCTTTTGTAGTATAGTATTTTTAGTCTGTTTTTGAATTTATAATCTACACAAGTTTTTTCATTTTATTAATGCTTACTATATTGAGTTTTACAGAGTAAATTTGTTTAATTAAAAAAAACACATACCATCGTTTGTCAAATTAATTAAAAGGCTTTAACTTCGGCAGCTTTTGTTTTCGGAAAAATGTTGCTTAAAAGCTTATGTGCTTAAAATTCGATAAATTGTTGTAAAAACAAAACTAACGTCATAGAGACTAAATCCATTAAAAATATTATAATTTTGAAACTGAGATTTTCTCAATTAATACCTATAGCACTTATTTACGTTAAAAAATGTATAAAGCAAAAAGAAATCTTTATACATGAAACACAAAACTTTTGACCAAAGTTGTCAGGGGTAGTTAAACTTATTTTGATTTAAATTATGTATATTTTATGTTATGTATAAAAGCGAGTTTTCGAGTGTTATTTTTATTATTAGTTTCTTACTACAAACTGTGTAACAAACCCTAAACAAACACATAAAGAAATTTATCTTTATACAAATCATATATGACTTTTTTCTTACATCAAATTTTTTCTTTACTTAAATTAGAAAAATAAAAGTTTATGCCAGTAAATATAAGTATAGTTAAACTAATTTATATAAAGCTCAACAAGTTTTTATATTTTCAATCTATCTAATACTCAAAAAACCTTGTATGCATACTGTATGTCTGTACACATAAATCACTTAAAACACAATAGACGAGAAATAAAAAGCCTCACAATCTTTTTGCCAAGTTAATAAAAACCAGTATAAAACCAAATTGAAACACATGTAGGATTTTACTTCGACAAAAATATGAAATAAAGTAAATTTTATCTTGAAAAAGTTACTATTTAGACATAAATTTAACATCAGTGAAGACTAAAATACCACTAAAGTAATCTTAGGGGTGGTTATTTAATTTCAGAGCTCTTTTATGTGACCTTTATTTATATAATAAAGTTCTAAAAGGATTAAAGTATCTGTATTTCTTATATAGTTACAAAAATTTATTGGTAAAAATCCTTTGCTCAAATATAGTAAGAAAGTATTTTAAATTTAATTATGATATAATCAATATTTAGCTATTGAATTTACAAAAATACTTCAGCTCTTACATCACAATATTCGTTTTGACAATTTTTTTCAAACACAATCACCAAGTTATAAACATTTTAAAATGTTTTCACTATTAGGCGCCTCTACTTTCCGGTAATTAACGTTTCAATATAATTTTTGCTGCTTTTTTGACTGGTTCTCAATAACAATAATTTCTTGTGAATAGAAGTTGATACCTCACGTATAAACTACAAAAATAACTTTTGGCAACTTGGGTGGTTTGAGCTGCAACTTGGCTCTGTTCAATTCTTGTGTAGAAGTGATATATAGAACAACAATAACTTATAAAACTAAACAAATAAATATATCATTTCTACTCAAGAAATAAACAGAGCTGAAGCACAAACCACCTGTATATTGCTTTTGAAATATTTATTGCTAACCTTTATTATATTTACTGCTTAACCGCTGTTTTTTTAACAAAACAAAAAAGCTATTTAATTTTTAGTATGACTTCTTAACTACAATCTATCTTTTCTCTATTTTTGACATGATTGCGCTTTTTAAGTGGGGTCAATTTTAGTTTGTGGTTGTTAGAAAACGTTTAAACTGGCAGTCGGTTTTTTAAAACAGCATGAAAATTAGTTGTTCAGAATAAATAAATTTTTACATAATGAGCAACTCAGTCAATATTTTATTGTAACTTTTCTAGTAATTTTTGTTTAGCTTGAAATAACAATTACTATTATGAATTAATATGAAATATTATGAAATGTTAAATAAATAATAACAGCTAGTGAGTATCTTATTCAAAGTAAATGAACCAAAAATTCATAAAACAAACTGTTTACGATGTGATGAAAAAAGAAAGTGTGTTTGCACTTAAAAGTAAATAAACCGGTAATTAAAAAAGAATATACGAAATCCTACACATAAGTTCTAATTATCTTGAAACTGAGCTAGATATTAATTCATTTTACAAATACTCAAATTTACAGAATTAAAAGTTAGAATAAAGCTTAAATAGTGAAATTTTTAAATCTGATTTGTTAGTCAAATTAATTAAAAACTTACAATGTTGGTGCCTTTTGATGGTGACTTTGCGTCAAAAATAATATTATTAAATTTGTTGCGTTTCAAAGATGTCAACTGGCTTTCGTTTTTCATAGTTCATCTTATGAAAGTATTGAAGTTTCAACTTTTTTTTTCCAAAAGTTTAACTTAACTGCTTTTATAAACTATATTAAGGTTTAATATTAATAAGTATCGTATACTAAATGTTTAAAAACTTAATATACTACTACTCATTAGTTATGCTGAGCGGATTCCTAGGTTTTTATAAAAGAGGAAAATAATGTTTTTAAAAGATTAAGTTTCTATACTAAAAGTTGTTATATATACCTTTCTAATAATTTATAAGTTTTAAAACAGTAAATAACCACTAATTTGAAGTATATACTTTTTAATGAAATAAACATTTAATAACTAATAATTTTTTAAAAGTTTTCTATAAAATAAAATGGATAAAGTAAGCCTCTAAGATAATACAAAGCAGCTGCTAAAATTATTTATCAAACTAGAAGGACCTTCACTCATATGCATATTTAATGTTTGTATATGCTTTTACTAAAAAAGCTGACCTCTTTTAGCACAAACTTTGTTTTTAACTTTTTAATTTTATTAACTGAAAAACGTTTACAAAAAAACATAATTTTTTATAAACTAAAAATTTGAGCTGAAACGTGATCTTTTATACAAATTTTATTTGCAAGTTCTTTTCTCATGCAGATAACAATTTATTTTTCATGCACCTGGTTTTTGATAAACTTACCTTCAGTTTTTGAAATAGTTCTTAGTTATGTTCTTTTTTTTTGAGTAGTAATACAGGAGTTAGAGTACATTACAGGTCAATTTTACTCAGTTTTTAAAATTATTAAAAAAAAACGTTATTTTTTTTCTATTGAATTATTTGAACATACTTGATAATTGTCTAGAATACTTTATTATTTGATTCTTTAAAGAAAGTAAGTAGGTGATACATTTTTAAAAACAAATTTATAACAAAACTTGTAATTTAAATTATGCCTCTTTTTATAGCAAACCACAATTATTTCTTGATGCAAATTTATGACTAAAACACATTTCAAATTTATCAACATAGCGAAGTTTGTCAAGTACATGTAATCCTATATTTAATAAAACTACATAAACTACATTAGGTTATCTTGATGTATGTTTGATAACCTTTAACAGTTTTACAACCACTCATCTGTAAGTTATGCATAAATTTTAAACTATATATTTCTATACGTAACGTATCAAAGTCAGTTTATTTTTAAAAACTGTAGCTACTATAAAGTTATTTTAACACTTTTGTTTTTCCAGAACAAGTGAAGAAAGTGAATAAATTCTTGTTCAGCAATGTTGTTAACTTATAACTACTTAGTATCTCTCAACAACGTAAAACTAAAACCACTTAAATAAATACTTTCTTTTTATTAACATTGTAATTCACTACTCATGTCAACTGTTCGTATTACAAGTTATATTACTAATCACCAACAAGTGTATTAGTCTTACGCCAACTGACTGTAAATTTTAAAGCAGCAATAGCTGTTTTTTTTCTGCAAACATCAGAAGGTGCTTGTTTGAAAGTTAATAAGTTAATGCTCGAAAGTTTAAGAGACACTTGAATGTAAATTGTTCTCACGTCAATCGTTCAACTCATTCTTTAATACTTGATTTCATTTTTCACTTGTATAAGCTTCTTCTCTCGACATTCTTGATGTTTTGAAAAATTTGAATAAAAAATTTTAAACTTATACTAAAAATAAATGTCATTTTTTAGTACAGTTCTTCTAAATTGACAATTCCAATTAAACTAAATGCTAACAAATAGATCAAAAATTAGACAGTTTAGTAAAACTAAAAAAAAATATTTCAATAGATAAAAAATATTTTAAGCAGAGTTAAAAACTTGAACTAGACAGTAAACACTTAACTTGAGCTAATTAGTTTTTTTTCTTATGACGATTAGTTTAAAAAAGTTGAAATATCTTCTAATAAAAAGTTGAAAGTATCGTTTATATAATTGAAAAGTTCTTAATAAATAGCTTTAGAACACAAAAGAAAGGACAGAAAACTAGCATTTGTTTTTATTTTAAATTAATTTTATTCAACAAAAAACAGTTGAAAATAAATTTAAAATAATATATCAAAACCGTCAGCCATCACAATTTTTCAATTTTTTTCTCAAAATATTCAACAACTGTTCTACGTAGTTTTTTAACAACCAGTTTTATTTTAACGTTCACAAAAAGATTTCTTTTCAACAGATTGGTGACTCAAAATAAAACTGACTTTTTTCGACAATTCAAAGAGGCACTTGATTTATGATTTGAAACTTTTATTAAAATTGCACTTTGTTCATCAATTTCCAATGACAGTACACAGTGCACGCGCTTAACTTAACTTTAAAAGGTGTTTTAAAACCGAAATTAGATATTTACTTATCTATCTTATCATTGCTACCTCGGTTAAAAAATTTTTCTTCTATGATTGAACTAACTAAACTAATATTACAGTATTTTTGAAATAATTTTAAACGAACAATGAACATTGAGCACCTAAAATGACATGTACAATGTATAACCGTCATCGGTTTTTTTTTGTTTGATGCCGATACAGTGAAGTAAGCTGCTTCAAAAAATAAACTTTATTTTGAAGGTACATCTTAAAAAAGCTGAAGATACCTTCAAACTAGACAAGTTGCAATCTCTAGTTTCTACTTATACCTGGCACCACAATTTCTTAATAATACCAGTGACACCTGTTCTACGTACCTTTTAGCGGCTAGCTTCATAAAAAAGTCATGTAAACGCTAAATTGCGTTGAACTTTCTACCTCTGTTTTTAGCCATCAGTCACTCAAACCTGCACTGAACTTTTTCGAGGGCTTAAAGAGCACTTAACTGATGAGTTGGAACTTTTGACCTACTTGCTCTTCATTTATCACTTAACAGTGAACAGCTGGAACTTTTAAAATTTGCTATTAAATGTAGTTTTCTCAGTTTTTTTTCAATTGAGATAAGGTGTATCTGTAATTTCCACTGCTACTTTGCTAAATGAAATATTCTTTGTAAAAGTAGGCTTTTACTTGATTTAGACGAAAAAATATGAAGAACAATAAACAGTGGTTTATTGTTCTTGTAATTTAAATCGGAATACTCTATTTTATATAAAAATTCACAATTAAAAACGCCAACGTTTCCAAAATATAATATATTCATTCAAACTAAAAGCTTTCGTATTTTGTATTTTTTACATTGACATTTCAATTACAGTGAAGGCTGTACGTTTTTAAACTGCGCGTTTCTTGAAAATTTATTATAAAAAGGCAAGTTATATATTATTTTAGTGACAAGAAAAACGAAACAGCCAAACAAGACGTATGCATTATTCACAAAAAGCACACGTATGTCGTCAAATGTTTTTAAGTTTTCGGCGCTGTTATAATTGATAAAATAAAAAAATAACAGAATATCAATCTTTAGCCAAAATCAACTGTCAGTAGATTGAATTGTCATTTTGAGTTAAATAAACGTATTTGACGAAATGCCACGCTTAAATAGCTACTTATTAGACAAATAAATTTCTGGTGACAACGCTATTAAAATTAAGCTTACGTAACTCATGCACTTTCTAAATATTAACGGACTATTTATAACTGCTTTCATGGGAAACTTTACTTTACGTCTGATTTTCACTTGTTTTTTATGTTTTAGTAACTTATTTTGCCTTAAGACTAATACATATTAAACTAAACAACTTTTAATTTATTAATAAGCTTAAACAAAATATAAGATAACTTAAACATTTAAAAAATTAACTTTAAATTTAAAATAAAACTTGTTTAAAAAGCTTTAATATTCTGCATAAGTAATAATAATTTTACTGAAACATTAATGAAGCATAGTTTCGTTAATGAAATTAACTAATAATTATAAATCAATATCAATGCTTAAACGTAGCTAAGGTTTTCTTGTATTTTTTTATTTTTAAAAATCTTTAAAATTTATCAATGCTTATAAACGCATTTAAGAAAAGAATAAAAAAAAACAACTTTTAGCTATGTTTTACAATTATTTCTAAAAAATATAATGGAAAACAATAGCAGTTATAACCGTTTAAAATATAAAATAGACTTTAACATTTATTTGTGTTCACACTGTCTGCTACGGTCAGACTATTTACTTACAATCTTTTAAAAAATGCTAATCATTTGATGCTATAACAGTTTAATGTTTAAGTGCTTGTTAACTTTTGGCTAGTTTATAAAATTATTAAAAATACAAACTAAGTAGTCTATTTACGAAAGAAAAGTGTTTTTTGTCCCATAGGTATATATCATAAAACAAAATTTAAAGAAAAAAATTAAAGACGTTAAGATATTTATTCTACACAATGCTACCCGCGAGCAATTTTGCTAAAAAAACGGCCGACCCCTATTATAATCTAAAACTATTTGTTTTTATAACTGTTTAATTAACTATAAATAATTTGAAATAATAAATAATAAAAGAACTTATATATGTAGTAATAAGACTTTATAGTAACTTATAGTACATATATTTATAGCAACAAAATTAAATTACAAATTAGCTACTTGTCAAAAATTGTTAAAAACTTAAACTATGTTTGAGTTGAACTAAACTTTAAGTTTCAATTGCTAATGTTCTGAAAAGTTGTTGTAGTATTCATACTTACAATTTTATAAAAAAGAACATTCAAATAGGCTATATTTAGATCTGGTCTGAAGATGACAAAACGATATTGTTGACATGCTTTACTTATATTTTAATACAGTTTGTCAAAGGTTTTATCATATTAGTATAAATAAAAATCAAAACAGAATGATTTTTTAATTACTAAAAACTTCCTTTTTTTTAGAAAGTTTTTCATACCTTAAAGCTTTTAAGTTTTTATCAAACCTGTTTAAAATATTATTGATATAAAAGTTCACTTCCTAAATAATTAAACTAGTGTTAATGTTTACGGTCTTTTTAATTTTGTAGTTTAGTTTAATTTTATTAATTATACAGTTTTTGAATTACATATTGTTGTGTGATGTTGTCAATTACAACAAAAGCCTTTTAAAAACAATAATTTTCTTATCACGGAAATTTTCAGATAAAACGAATATAAAACACTTGAAAAATATGATATTGTAGCTTCAGATAAACTTACAGTTGTTTTATCAATAAATGATAATACAAAACCGGAGCTACATAACAAAATGACATATGGTTAACATTAACAGTCAACATCTTAAAAACTAGTTAATTCAAGCTAAATTTCTCAATCAATTAAGTACAAGCTATGAAGTATTCTTAATCTCGTTAAAGGATGACAGCTGTTTAAGACTTATGCTAGTATTTAACAGGTGTTCAGGGTTAACTTCGTAAGGATTTTAATTCGTGTAGTGCACGCTACTTACTTTAATGCTTAAAAAGTTGTATTTATAGAACAGGTCAGTTTATGATAAAAAGTAGTTTTTTATTGTTGTACACATTATTAAAAAAAACTTTTTATCTTAATTAGTTTTAATTTAATACCTATAAAAAGTTTCTGAAACAATGTAAATGTACTTTTCTTACTTGGTTTTGAAAGCAAAATAGAACTTTTTAAAGTAAATACGTTATTACTCAGTAAACTTTCAGAAAAAATAAATAAGTTATATTTATTTCTTAACCTAAAGATGTGTATAATACTTGACTAATTAAAATGTTAAATCTTATAAATTAAAATGTTAGATGTTATATCTTTGTCAGTCTATAAAACGTAGCCAATTAATAGAAAAATGTAACTTATGGTATCAGACGAATGTATATAAATATATATGACTGATGCTAGCTCAAAATTTTTTTATGTACTTTTTTAACAGCATCATTAGCAATTTTAAAACACTTTTGAACAGTATTACATCTTGGATCGATCTTTAGTTATCACAATGACGTTATATGTCTTTAGCTGTCTATTTTAAAGGAAACTTCATTACAGGCTTCAGTATGTGATCAATCAGTAAGGGTACATTGTTACTGAAGTACAAAGAATATAGAAACTCAAAATAACTAGTAACAATTCTACTTCCTCTGCAGTAAAAGTTCATCATATTTAAACATTTTTTTGAAGTAATAAGACTATCTTGTTTTAGGTATAAAGCTAATTAGTCATAAAATTATAAACTGTCAACGGTAAAGGCGCTTAGGTTTTTACTCGATGTTTTTGTAAAGCTATTATCATTTTAGCTTGTTTAATAGGTTTCATCAAATAGAAAAACTAGATTTATTATAGATAAATATATATTTTTTTACACATGTGAAATTCATCAAAACTGTTGACTTGAGGTTTGACAATTTGAATAACAAAGATATAAAAATAAAACTTACATAACAAATAAAAACACAATGCATTTTTTGCTAAGAAAGAATCAAAGAATTGTGTTAGCTAAACTTTATTATTCTAAAGTATATATTACAACAATTGTAAAAGAAAATTACAACGGTAGTGCGGTTTGTAAGTTAAAAAAAAACAATACTTACTGTAAAAAATATGTAGAAAACCTAACAACCAGTGGTTTCCCATGTGACTAACTTAATTATTTCTTCCTGCGCTTCAGTGTAACTTAGAATTAAAGAAAAAGTAGTTTATCAAAGTAAAACTAATAAACTTTGCGAGTATTAATTTAAAAATATGTTTGTTGTAAGTATTGATCTTTTATTAGTAAATTCTTCATATTTTTTGAGTTGTTGTTTTTATTTAGCTTAGTTATAGTTATATTTGTATAGTTTACAGAATTTAAGTTTTAAACTCGGAATTTTGTAGAGGTTGAAAACTTTTCAAGATTTTATGTTGTTATCAAAACATTACCATGTCAACGTCTTCATTTATCTTGTACCCTTACATCTTGCACGTTTCGAATTAAGACGCGTAATGAGTATTTCGTGAAATATCGATAAATATTAACCTTATATCTAGTATCAGATAGAAACATAAGATCACAAGTTTACTACATAAAATTGGCCACCATGAAAATTATTAAGATTTTAATTTTGACAGAAGTAGACGCTTGTTTTTTTTTTTGTAACTTTTGATTGACGACATATCATGATGCAAAGTCGTTTTATCTTTAGTAGTTTCTGGTTATAAAGTTACTAAAAGCATAAAAGCTTCTTAGGTTTTTTCAACGTTTTGAAATCAGTCGAAACTAAGTTTTATAAATCTTAAATAGTAAATTTAAATTTGTTTTAAGTAATAAAAAAAAATTCTTTATTAAGAGTTCTTTTTTTTTTCAATTTAATATAAAAAAATTAAAACTCTAAAAGTAAATTAAAATTAAAGTTTACTTATTTTGTCTACTTTAATACTTTAAAACTTGGAAATTTTAATTAAACTTAGTTTAGCAGTTATGTAACAAATATACAAGTATTGTGTTTGTTTCCAAAATTTTTATTGTAATATTTGCTAAAACAAAAAAATTTAGTAGCGGTAGGTAAATACTTTTTGTAGAAAAATAAAACAACATTTAAAAAAAGTCAAACAATATTTTAAGAATTTAATTTATTTAAAGTTTCTTTGAAAAATAATATTTTTAATGAACTTATAAAACCTTAAGAAGTTTCTCAAGTTCAATCAAAAATCTTTTTATAAAGACTTTTAGAGGAGTTTAACAAAAGACAACAATCTAAATAATGAAAAGTTTTGGAAACATCATTACCAGTAATTTTCCTTAATAATAACATAAAAACTTCAATTTTTATACATTTGTTTACATTTACCATTTTTTAGCTTAAAAAAGTTTCTTCAGTAATTAATGATAACGTTATAAAAATTGAGTTTTTAACATTGAATTTAAAAAGGTAATGCAAGTAAATATAGTTTGTTGATTAATTATTTTAATAATTATAACTTAGGGTGTAAGATAATAATAAAAATACCTTAATAACAGATGATTTTAGTATATTGCATAGAATAAATAAAATTTTGAAGAAAAATACCAATTAATTTTTCATGTTCAGTTTCAAAGTCGTAAAAAAATTACTTGACACGATGTAAGAATTTTGAAAGGCAACTATGCACTTAGTATCGTGCAAAATAGAAATTGTGCTGTAAAAAATTATTATTATAAACTTTCAATCTACACTTTTACCATTTTAAAGTTTTATAAAGCGCTAAACATTAAATTATTTATAAATATTTTAAAGCTTTTTCGAGTAAGTTTCACACGGCGCCTTTTTTAATTAGTCTCTAGTTGACTTGACATGTCTCTACTACTGTTTGTAAAAAAAAAATAATTTTATTTTATTAAGTGTTAATTCTAATAATAAAAGCTTTGGTATGTCGATTGCTTCAATTTTTTTCTTTTGTCTTTTGAGAGCAGTAAAGCTAAAAATAAATTCAACATTTCGGTCGTGAAGTACATTTTTAGTTTTATTGGTATTTTATTCAATATAAAGTTTTTGATTTTATCATTACCTAAAAATGTAAGACGAACAACTACAAATTTTAATACATATTGTTAGAGCTGCATATATTTACTATTACAATAAAAATTATTTATCTGCAGGAAAACAAGTTATTTCATTAATCTTTATGTCCGGTTACAACCTTATAAGTTTTGTGAAAGAATCAATTTAATTTTTAACCTATATATGTTCTGAAAACTCAACAGTATAATTATTCTTTATATGAATATTGCATAAAAATAATTATATTTATTGTTCTTCTCCCTATTGATTAATGGAAAACGTAGGTTTTGTGAAAAAACAATTTTGCCACCAAAATAAATTTCAATCATCTGGCTCCTTTATAAAAGTGATTGACGTGCAATTTTAAATCCGAATTTTTTGTTCACCACCGAATAAATTTCTTTCATAAAACAGTTTTAAATATACATAATAGTTTTTCCTTTTCTTTGAATTTTTTTTATTAAAAAATTCAATGTAGATTCAACACAACAAGTTTTTAAGTTTATAAATTGCTTTTATTAGCAAGTATTTTAATTTAGAAAGATGTTGTAAACAGAAATAAAAAATAAAAAAATTGTAAATAAGTGTAATTGACAAAAAAATCAAATAAATGTTTTACTAAAAGAAACTCGCTGTTTTTTAATTATTGAAAATAATGCCTGATAAAAGTAAAAGTTTTGAAATAGTAAAGTAATATCGTTTAAACATATGTGTTTTTGTTTTTTTTTTATAAAAATTGTTTTTTGTTATTAATAACTACATGTACAAATGTTTCGTTTATTTTTTTGATTATTAGATAAATTAGTTGTATTATTGATAGGCATTATATTAGGTATTAATGAAATAGCAATTACGATTTTATTTTCTCAAGCTCTCTGACAGTTTTAATAAATCAAGCTAAGTGTATTTTTTGATTAACTTATTTATTGTAAAGGATTATAACTATTGATTGACCGATTTTGTATTTTGTATGATCAAGCGTAATTGTTTGTTTTATATTCTAGAACAGTTTTTTAGTACTTAATTAGTTTATTTATTTTTATGACGAACATTTCAATAAGTTTAAGCTCTACTACTGTTTTAATAAGCTGGGCCAAGGAAATAAAGTGTCCTTTTTTGCTCTACTTGTTTACTTGCTATATAAGATTTAAAAACTGATCGACCAGAGTTGTGTATTTTGTTTATAATGAAGTGTTGATACTTGTTTTGAAAATTGTTTTAGAACTATACTTGAAAATTTTGAAGTAAACAAATTTAATTTTAAAAACAATAAAATTGTTTAACATCAAAGTTTTTCAAATTTTAATGCAACATTAGCTTACTTGTGTTAAAAAAATCTACATATAAAAGCTGTAACAAAATTTTAAAAAGCAAGGAGTAGAAATTACCATAGAGCTCGTCAAAAATTTATGTTGTTATTTGTTTGAGTATGAAATAAGTTTTAAGAAAGTTAAAATGTCACGATTTTAACTGACAGTTCACTTAAGAACCTAAAGGCATACTTGACTTGCAAAAAGTCAACTTTTTGGCAGGTGTTCTAATGCTTAAGTAGCGTTGAAGGCAAGTTTGTCATTTAGTACATGTTAGACGTTTACACATCGGCGAAGATAAAAGGTAAAAGAAAATAGTTGAGTAATTATTTAACCACCTGTGCTCTTCAAACGGAAAAGTTAATTTATTTTTCCTGTTTCCTTTTTTACTATGAATAAAATTTTTAGTGGTGAATTTTTTATTAAAAGATAAAGTTTTAACGATTAAAATACTTATACTATAATGAAAAATTTTCAAGTTATTTTTTACTAAACTTTTAAATAGTTAAAGCTTGAAAAAATATTTTTTAAGTTTTACTTGCTCGATTAAAAATTTTCTAAACACAAAAAATTTAAACATAAGTAAACTGTTAAATCATTAATTTTTTTTTTTGACAATTGAATCTGTTATTATTATTTGTTTATTATTCTTTCGGTTTTAAAATAAATTTTTTAAACGAAAAATGACACTGCACAGTTGTGTTTAAAGTTCTAATAGGCCTCAAAGAACATTGTAAAAAGTTCTATTTTAATAATTATATGATTTTTTATTAGGTTTATTAAAGTGAAACTTTGTGGTTTCTGTATGATTGTGCTGTTATTTTTAAAGGTATGATTTACAAGTTCTGGTTCAATATGTTTATTAATTTTTGATTGTATTACATAACTAACTTCAATGAAAAAACATCAGTACTTCTTCATTTGAATTAAGTTCAGTGAACAATTTTTTATTACCGATAAATGTTTCTAAATAAGTGAAGTTTTGAAAAAATGTACTTAATGTTTTCAGGCGTGTTTCTGTGATATAGAAAAATAATCTGGTAAAATATGTAGACTTTAATTGGTTCAAAAAGTTTTTTTTTTTTCATTAATGTAAAATGTTTTAAGTAATTAACCTTAAAACCAAAATAAAGTAGCTTACACTAGTTTTGTTTTTTTTTTTATAAAAAAAAATCCAGATGATAAGGATTAAAACCATTATATCACCACAAAAGAGGTATCCTATTTAAAGAACATTAAAACTTTAATAAGAAGCTGTAAATGGTTTTAATATTTAACAATAAATCATCAAATTTTTATAACTTTTCAGGCAAAATAAAAATCAAACTGGAGAAAATAAATATTGAAAAAATTCTATTAAGTGCTTTCAAATATTTTTAATTACTGTCACAGTAAAATTGTAAAGCATTTAATAGTTTTTAAGCTCTTATACTTTATTTTTAGCTACTTTAAAACTGCAGACAAACAGCAGTCAGTTTAAAATTCAGATGGCGCCCAAATGTGATAAAATAAATCATTCTTACTCACCAAAGGTAGTTTTTAATGACAGCGCAGCTTAAACTTTTAAAGTAGTCATTAGCTAATACTATTCAATATTTTGTTGCTTTGTCGAACGAGTTCTCTTATTAAAAGTTGCTGGATAGGTTGGTGATTTAATCTTTTTTAATTTACTGAGGTTTTTAGCTTAAATAAAGTAACTATAAATCAATTTTAAGTGGTTACATCACAAATCAGAATTTTATTAATTTTCAAAGATTAAGAACTGATTTATTCAAGGCTCAACGAAGAAATTGTATATTAAGTTTACAAAATTAATTGTTAAGTCTATCAAAATTTCACTTGTTTCAAATACATATCTAAGTTTTATGAGGTATGTTTTTAAAATGAAGCAATAATCGTTTTTTATTGTTATACGAGTTACTTTTTTTCAACCTAAGACATGCTGTTTTGAGAATAAAAATCATAATATAAAGTTGATTAATATTTCTTAAAGTAAGAAACCAAACAGTTGCAGTTGCGTTGATGTAATTCATTCCACTTAAACTGTTTCTCACATTAAAAAATTTAAGTTTTTGCTCAGCAAATTTTTACTCGAAGCAGACGAAAAAAAGCTGTCAATCAAGAAAATCAAACACTAGAGGAGCTAAAAAGCCGGTATTAGGTAAATTAGAAGAGAGACAAAATATAATTTAAAAAAAATAAAATAGTTCGTTTGAGCTTTTTTTAGTTTTATTTTTCACCAGAAGTCTTAATGAAAACATCAAGAATTGTACTAATGTTACTGTTTTTTATTTGTTTGCTAGGCTTCAAACATATTTGTTTTTATTTTTATTAGTAACGATTCCAATTGATTTGATTTATACACAGGATACTAATTTTCATTACCTTTGTAAATAATAACTAAAAAGGAGCAATGGATAACAATAAATACCTGCAATCAGCTGAAATTGGTGAACCAGAAGTAAGTGGAGCTTGAATAACATATAAAAAGTTCACTTTTTTATATTTTGATTTTTACTAGTTTTATTTCTCTTTTAAACTAAAGAAGCTATTTTTTTTAACTTTTTTAGTTACAAATACAAAGTGAGGTTGAAGTTTTATTATTTTTTATTATACTTTTTATGTTTGGAATGACCTAGCAAATAAAAAAATATTAAAGCATATAAATCTTGTTAACTTAATAGTGTTTTATTATTAACTGTTATTAACACAAAGTTTTTAAATATAAAATACCAATGACTGATCTAAGTCAGTACTCTGCTTTATAGTATCAAACCGTTAAGCAATTTTATTATAAACGCTTCACATGCTACAACGTTTGTTACACATTTTTCGTATAGCGTACCAATTTTATAAGTTTTAATAAATTTCAGTTATTAGTAGTAAATAGATGCTAGTTTCATGACTGTTTATTTTTAACAGATCAACTTGAAGCAGTCGCCATTAGCCTTGCTTGCTCAAACTTGTTCGGCAATTGAACGCAATTTGTTTTTTAATGTTAAGCCGAGTTTGAAAAGTTACTCTGACTTATCACAATGCCAACACAAAGCTACGGAACATTGTTTTGCCAAGACAAAACTGATTGAAAGCTGTAAATCGCCAAATACTTCAAAGAAGATAGATAAAGCAGTGGAAAAAAAAATGGAAGTTATAAAAACTCAGAGCAAAAAGTTGAAACGAGCATCTAGCCAAAACTCATGCTCTTGGGTGACACAATCGCCTAAAAAGCAGAGGCTGACACCAATGAGTGCAAAATCAGCCTCTCCATTGGCTGCTGACAGCGCTTTTGGTGATAGTTCGAAAGCTACACCCGTTTCAATGCCAAGTCTAATTCCTGAAAGCAACTTCAATCATCAAGCACAAATTCAAATGCAGATGATGAATCCGATGCATTATTACATGAAGACAATCGAAGATCAGCTGAAAAATTCTCAGCACGTCCGCAACTGGATGGTCAACAACGTCACTTGCGGCAAGAAGTTTTCCAATTCCGACCAACTTCTCTCCCATCTCCAAACGCACACTATGACGTCACAACAACCGTCATATTCGCCAATCAGCAGCTTGCAAACGAACCAGATGCTCCAATCAGCTTACAGTTTGTTGCAGAGTCAGCAGAATCAACTAGCTTCAATGCAGTTGGCAGCTCAGAACAATTTAGGGGGTTTCTCTATGTACAAACCAACTTCCATTTTTAACCAGAATAACATTTCTAATTTGTGTGTTAGTCATCCGTTCTACTATAACCCTTTAAGCATGTTTTGAGTTAGAATTTGTAGGAGTTTTTTCTCTTAAATCATTTCCATTTTGTGCTAAGTTTTTAAAAACTAGTCATTTTTTTTACATTTTTTTATTAATTCAAATAACTTTTATAAAAATGTAAACATTTTAGTGAATTACTCTAAATATATACCAAATTAGAGTTAAAGTAATTATAATCCGTCTTTGCTTATGATATTATCATTTTAAAATCTGGCTTTAACTTTAAATTTTTAGAATTATATGTTTTTTTTTTTTGGAATAAAAAGTAGCTTAACTAAGTTATGTCAAATTTTTATTTTCTTTATGTGAATTCTTAAATGGTACAAGATTTTGATAGAGGTATAAACGTTTAATGATTCAGCTTAAGTTTAATACAAATATAAAGCTGCTAAAGATCATCTTTACTTTAACAGTCTTGTTATATGGTTTTGTGTGAAATCTATAATATTTAACAGTAATTATATCAAAAATATGCTCATAAGTTTTGAATTTTTCAGAGAAAGTATACAGCAATGACTTTAAAAAACGTTTTACAATATAAACATATAAAACTTAACTAAAAATTTTGTAGTTTCTCAATTGTTATGGTTAGTTTTTTTATGTAAAAGATAAACAAAAAACAAAATATGTTCTGCATATCATTAAAAGCTTTATTGCCTAGCATTTGCTTTATTTCGTTTATTTGAAAATTAAATTACGAAGTAAAACGAAAAAAGAGTATTTATTACTTTAATAATTAATTTATTTAAATTTATTTAGCTTATTTTTTATGAAACTAGTATTAGGATTAATTCTAAACTTTATTTAATAAAATGTATCTATTAATCTAAGAATAATTAAATCAAACTCTTTACTACTCAAACAAATCTTCAAAGAATATTAGTTTCGTATTTTCTAAACTTAGTGGTACGGTATTATTGTTTTATATTCATAAATATAAGCATTATAAGTAATAAATTTACATTTATTATCTTTCCAATTGGTTTAAAGCTAAAATTTTAAGTTATACTAGTATTAAATTGAACCAAGTGTTTTAGCAACTTTATAAAAAGATTTTAAAATAATCTTCATAATAAAAAAAATTGTTAGGTTATATAAGACTTCGAAATATAATAAAACGTATTTACTGTTTAAATTTAGCTTATCAACTACATATAAAGAGTATCTATGTAAAATTAGTTTATGATACCCATTAATTAAAATGTGTATATTGAATAAGTGTGCTTTAAATAATTAACAATTATCGTTTAGAAAAAATAAACTCAATACAAAAAAATTAAAATAAATGCTTACAAATTTTTTGAAATACTTAAATAAAACGTCGTTTGCAGTCATTAAAGTTTAAAGTTGTAAAAAAATGTTTAAAAACTCATCGAATTTTTTATTTTTTCAATACAAAATAAAAAAACTTATTTTATACGTATTACTATCTAAAAAAACAAGAGTGCACTTACACTGAAGTTATTTTTTAAAAGTCTTACAGTTTACTTTATTAGGTAAACACAACTGGTGTGGTTAAACTTGATAAAAACTTACTAAAATTAAGATTCAAAATCAACTAATCTTGATTATACTTGTTTATTTTAAAAAATCTCACTTTCTCATTGTCCTTGTTTCAAATAAAAAATAAATTTACTACACAAGACTATTCTAAATAATCTATACAGGGTTTTTTTTATAAATGAAACATGAAATAAAATAAAACTCAAAAACAATATATACTTTTTTTATTTAGTTAAGTTGTACAATTACATTAAAATAAACAACAAATAAACTTAAGTAGACAGAATATAATTTTTAAGTATTAAGAAATATACCTTAATATTTCACTTATTAAGTTAATTTCTTAACCAAACAACTGATAGTTGATGAAAAATCAAAATCTATAAATTAAACTTTAGCTACAAGTTAAAGAAAAATATACTGCAAAAGAAATGAGTTAAAATAAGTGAGGGTAAATGACAGTTTAAAACATTTATTAAAACTACACTTTCAAAACTTTATTATTTATCTATAAGTTAAAATTATACATGTCATACTCTCTGTCATATTTTTCAAAAGAGCTTCTAATACCATTGAATTAAAGCTGTTTATGCATTTCTTGGGTGTCTTTAAAATATTTTAGCATTAAGTTATTAACAAGTTAAATGCATTTTCATCTTTGCCAGTAAGCTGCAAAACGGCGCCTAATACAAATGACGTGTAATTGATTAGGTTTGTTTTCAATTCACGTCAATAAGAAACAAGTTGTAATACGTTAGCTTACACTTTCCTATTCTTGAATTACATGTGTTGCGTTGATGTATGAATGACTGCTTTTTTAATCAGACCCAAGACATGTCATGTCTTTCACAGTATTGATTAAAAGTATAAAACAGAAAATTGCACACTTTGGAAAATTAATTGTAAAAAGATCACAACAAAAGCTTGTTTCGTTATCAACTCAACTATTTAACGCTGAAAAAATACTAAAATAACAAATGAAAACATCTCCAAGTGACACGTAAAATACACACTAAACCAAATTTTTACTTTAAAATATGATAAAATCTTAATAAGCATTATTGATATTTAATGACAAACATCTAAGCCCACCCAAAATTTTTTCAAAAACAACAGATCTTATCAATTTTAATTGCTTTGAAAATTATATCAAGTATTTAAATTTTATTAAATCCATGATTACAAATTATTAAACCTTAGATTTTAAAAAGCGGTTTAAAATTATTTAGCATAATTGAAAAGCATACTTATTTTTATTCTAAAACTTCATGTCATTTACATATAAGTTTTCAAAATCTTTCTTTTTAAACTGTTAAAAAATAAGATTTTCATTCCAATCTTGATATTTTACGAGACTTAGAATAAATGAGATATTGATTTAATACATTACACATTAGATTAAATTTTCATGTTCTTTTAAAGTAAGTTTAAAATAATTTTTCTTAGTTTTTTTTAAGACAACAGCCAAATGGTAACTACTTATAATTTACAACAAATTTATGATAATTTTGCAGAGTTGTAAGTTTTCAAAGTAATAAACTTTGCAACCTAAATTGATATTATGCTAAGTTATGTTTATCTAAACAAAATAATTTTTACTAAGAAATACAACATTTTTAACTAACTTCTATCATTAAAATTTGATCCAAAATGATTTTATTTTCGGACGGTTCTAGTGAAAAACCATGGTTAGAATAAACAATGACCAACATAAAAGTAATAAGAGTAAAACGAACAGGTGTCTACACTTAAAGAGCAAGCTTATATTATCTAGGCAAACTTTTGTTTACTTAGAAAAATAACTAAAATTGTTATCAAAACTAAAACATGTATTTTTTTTTGGTACCTTTTTTTTGTAAAAAACCATTGATTAATTGCACAATGACCAACAGAAACTATTAACTGTAATGACAGTTTGTATTACTAACTAAATCAGGGTTTCTCAAACTCATTTTCTAAATCGCCCCCTTTTCAGAAACTTGAAAAATAATCGCCCCCCACGATTTTACAAAATAGTTTTTCTTTTGAGTACAAACTTTTGAGCCGAAAAAGTTGTATTCGAAATGTAGTTTAGTCTGGTACTTCTTAAGCACGCACTTTTGGGCTGTGTTTAAAGTAGTTTACAGGGCTTGAGAAAATAAGTTACATTTGTTTTCATATAAGCCCAAAAAAGTGTATTAAAATACTTAATTATTACAAAGCCTTGTATAATCTGTAATCAATCCTGTTTAGATATGAATTATTTTGAAACTAATGAAACTTTTAGGGTAGTGGTGGACAACTTTTGTAGTCAGCAATTCATATTAACAAAAAAATCTTTTCTAGTTTCAACTAGTTAAAAAATGTAATTTCGGGCTGCATAATTTAAAAACACAACATATATGAAAATTAAAAAAACTCAAGCAAAGTTGTAATAAAATGGTTTAGTATTATTGTAATCTAGGAAATACTATTACGAACTGAAAACTAAATTGAAAGTGTTTTTCAAAATACCAAGTATCAAAAGACTAAATTTTATTTATTTGGCACAAGTAGTTTTTAAGCTACTTAGCGGGTCGAAATTTGACTGGATCTTAACCGTACGTTACCCATCTGAAATCTTTACTTAAACCTGACAATATAATAATCTCTCATATAACGAACTTCGGATATTTAGAATTTATTATTTAAGCCGCACAAAATACTTAAACAATTTTATAGATAGGCATATTCTAAAATTAGTATACCAGAGATCAATAAACTATAAAAGAATGAACAGTTTATTTTACACATAACAAATAACATATTAAAACATAATTTCTGATCTAGTTTGAGGAAGTTTGACCGGCTGGTTGATTATCTCACATGAAAAGTGGATTCATCAACAGCTTCAGTTAATGCAGTAAAATTATTAATTTCAATGCTAAGATATATCATAAGCAAGTTAGTTGTAAAGTTAAAAACTTAATTTTAAACTTTTTAAACTATATGTTTTGTAGTAGAATACCATTAAATAGAATTTGACTTGGAATAACCTTTAGGAAACTAAACCTTAATATTAACATTTTTTTTTTCTTAATTTAAATTGAAAAAAAATCAAATGTTTTACAGTTAATTCTGTGAACAGAAAGTAATCGATTAAAGAATTCTTTTAATTAGGTTAAAATTTTGTTTTGTAACTGTAGCAGTCTTTTTGATGGCTTATGTAATACTGTTTAAGTTTATTTTTTCTCCAGTTATTAGCCTATAACAATTTACCAGAAGAAAATAGTGAAAAACTAAAAGCTAGTGTTGAGCTATTAAAATAAACAACACATTCTAATTGCTAATATACTAAAAATTAATATTAAACAAAAATCAGTTGTAATAATAGTCTGAAATTCCTTAACATATAGATTTTTTAACAATAATAAATCAGATTAGAAAATAAAATTGAGTTTAAGAATCTTTTAAATGAAAAATTTGAAGTCATTTCAAATAGAGACCTCAAATCTATACTCTTTTAAAACCAAAAAAAAACTTGAAATAAAAACTTTAATGGTTTTCAAGATTTTTTATTTATACAGATTAAATGAGTAATAACAAAAGTATCTCAAATAATTTTTTTTCAAACAATACTTTAATCACTATGCTATAAAAACTTTTAGTGTAATGTAAAACGACAAATATAAATTACAAAATTAACCAGGTCAAGATAAAACTATTAAAAGATTTAAAACATAAACCATTCAATAAATACAGTAGACTTCCGCTTGAGTTCGCACTTTGAACAAAATCAAAAAGTGCAAACTCAAAAGTTATTTACTTTTTTTTTTACAAAATGATAATTTTAAATATGTTAAGTGCAGTAACGTTATGCATAATCATGAAATCAACTAAAACATAAAACAAACATTCATTAAAAAAATAAATCTATATAAGCTATAAAATATTATGAATTTTTAGTTTTATTAATATTAGTTAGTAATAGACTTAATTAAAGTTAAATTTTAGAAAATGAAAATTAGCACTTTTTTCGAGTAAAAAGTGCGAACTCAAGAGGAAATCTACCGTAATTTATATTTATTAGGCATTATGCAAACCTGTTATAATAAATAACTTAATAAAATTCTTATTATAAATTGACTACTTAAAAACAATACAAACCAGGTTAAATAAAAAGTATTTTAAAAGATCAAATAGAATTAAAAAACTTTCATAAAATAATGTCTGCTACTGGAGTTTAATATATTGTGAAGGATGAGGTTCATGACTGCTTGCAAGTTATTCTAATCTGATTCTTAATCAGTAAAATAAAGCCTCCTTTACAAACATCTAGATTAGATCTTTTGCTCAAGATGTTGATAACTGAACTGAAAATTTTCTCAACAACATAGCTAGAAGGAAAAACTGTAAACAACAATGTAAATTCCTTTCAAATGATTGGATACTTTGCCCTTAGTTTTTGTTGAGTCCAAAAGCTTTCATATCGTTCTTTGGAAAAATTTACTTTAAGTTCAAGGTCAGTTCGTAAGTCTGAGACGGTTTCCTGTAAGTAGTTTACTTCAAAAAGATCTGCGTCGAAGGGATCCATATTTTTATCTATATGATAGCTTTTTTGCGTCAAATCGAGATTTTACTACTTAATATGTTGAAATTGTTAAAAATTCCAGATTTTTAAAGTTTTTTTTGCCTAAATTGACAAATTCCAGGTTTTAGGTAAATTTGCAACCCTGTATAGTTTTATTTCTTAGGCTAACTTAGTGACTTTTCAAAACCAATTGGAAATATCA
The DNA here is from genome assembly GCF_965202585.1 of Thalia democratica. Taxonomy (NCBI): domain Eukaryota; kingdom Metazoa; phylum Chordata; class Thaliacea; order Salpida; family Salpidae; genus Thalia; species Thalia democratica. The sequence goes on from NC_139165.1 coordinate 76,678,043, forward strand.
TGAGGTGATTTAACTATCACCTCATGATATTTCTAATAAAAATAAAAGTATACAGGGTTGCCAGTTAACCTAGAAATCTAATGATATATAACATAGATTTTAAAACTCATTTATGATCCCAAATAACATATATGTCAGGTTAGAAAATGGTGAGAGGGATTCCAATCGTCTATGATCTATGTAATTGTTAAATAAGAAAATATATGAATGAAAATATGTAGTTTACTTTAAAATAGGAGTCGAAAGTACTTGTTTTTTTTCTCTATATTTTACATAAACAAAATAAACTTTTTTAGTTTAAGTTTTATCTCAGGGTCAAATATTTAATAGCAAGCTAAAATTAGTAAAATAGCTGTATAAGATGTGAAAATTTTATGACAGCCCAAAATTTTAAAATCGCCCCCTTTTCGCCCCCTTACTAATTATCGCCCCCCGATTTACTAAAATCGCCCCCAGGGGGGCGATATCGCCCACTTTGGGAAACCCTGAACTAAATAGTCATATCTGTTTTGGAACAAGTTATATGATTTGTTTGAAAATTGCAAAAATAACATTAATAAATTAGCTGGCTATTAGTTACTTTCAATCATAAATAGTTGGAATAAAAATTTGCATAAGTTTACTTAAAGTTATAACTAAGGTCATTAAAAAGTTTGAAATCTAAAAATAACATACAGAAAATTAAATTTCTAGTCATATTGAAAACAAACTGTTAAGCAACTTATGTTGGTTAGTTTAAAAAAAAAAAATAAAATAAAATTTATTTTTAAAGTTTCATAATAACTATACTTTGTATAAATAAGTGATATAAAAGCTAATGAAACATAAAACTTGAATTTTGAAATAGTTTATGAAGTATATACTTAGTCAAACAAACTACTCTATAAGTGCATATATATTTTATAATATAGAGTAAAAAATATGTTAAAATTGAACTTTAAAGTATGTAAAATTTTGAGCAAGTTATGTAGCTTTAGTACCTAAGTTTTCTATAAAATAGTTTTAAATTTTCAGTTACCTCAAAGTAAGTCAATCCCTTTACATATGTGTAAACATACATTTACTAAATTAAAACTTAATTTATGAATATGTATATCAAAACTCGATATATTTTAACAGTATATGTTTTAGAAATCATAATATTATGAACTGAAGAGTTAAAGCTTTCTTTTCAGTCATCAAACACCCTTAATTATTAAAACTGACGAAAAATTATTTAAATATATTTTGCTGCTATTTCTGATCATTAGCCGATTAGAACTCGGTACATTTTCCTACTAAATAACTTAAACTCCTATTTAGATTTTTTCTGTCTTTTCAGTTAAATAATAAATAAAAGTAAATAAATAATAGTTTGCTTCATAAAAAGCAAATGTTTGATAAGTTTTTTTTTACCTAAACTAAAACAATTTAGTTTTTAATTTTGAATTGCATTTTGAAATTTCTCATAATTTTATACGTTAATATTTATTAGACAGTTATTTTTAAGTGTAACATAATAGTTTGTTCTTTGTACAAACGCTTAAATTATAAACATAAGCTTTATATGTAAGTTTAACAGCTGTATAAGAAAAAAAACGTTTAAACTTTGTACAATTAGTGTAGTTGAATCTAAAAAAAAAATTCAGAGTAATAAAATAAACGTGTAAGATAATTCTAAAACAGACAAAAATCTGAATTTTACTAATTTTTATAATCTTTCCTTGTCAGTTAAAAGCGCTTCTTCAACACCTGTTGATGTTTAGTTAGAAAAATATTTCAATGAACTTTTGACACTTAAATTTGTTTCAACTTTGGTTGACCTGATAGTTTAAGTTTAAAACATTATTTTTACTGATTTTGCGTTCACGCTTGATTTTTATATTTGAAATTTATCTAAGTAGAACGTGAGATCAAAAAAAAAAAGACAAATCTTTTATATATGCTTTCTGTATAGTTATTTTTCTTAACTAAAAAAGATTGCTCGATTTACTGAAATCGATATATGCTTTTAAAAATGTTTGACTTATTCTTCAATTTAAGGTTTAAAATGTGTAAATATAGTAAAACTCATATGGTTTGATATACTTGGTATATAAACTCACGACAATTTTAGAAATAAGTTTGTTTTTGATAAGAGCTTTGACTTTTAACTTTGAGTTTTATATAAGCTTTGTAAGACTACAACAAAATCCATAGAAAATTTTTAAATTTTATTTCTAGTCATTAAATTTCAATGGTTATCAGTATGTTGTAACAAACTAATAGATTGTTTTTTGTCGACCGAAAACGAAGTTAATTTGGTAATTAAAATTAACTAACTTAATTTTAGTTTGACTGTCTAGTCTACAAGAGTTCGTAATTTCTTACATTATTTAGTAGATTTATCTGCCAGATATTTTGATAAAATGCTTTTTTAAACATTTTTTCTTGTCGAAAATGGTTTCAGAATTTGTATATTAATACTAACTGTAAAAGTTTTATCAAAGTATAACAATAAAAAAAAAATATTTTATTGTTTTCTGTTGTATACTACCTTTTATTGCTTATAAATAAACTCATGAAGATATAGCATAAATATACTGCAGTTTCAAAACTATAAACAAAATTGTAAATGTAAAAAACTATCCAATTAAACATTTTCTACATCAAAGCGAAACAGTACTTATTTTCCAATAACCATGTAATTGTTTACACAAATACTTTTTTTTTTGAATCTTTTTTGTTCAGAGTAGAATATAAGACACGCAGGACAAAAATAAAAGCTTTAAAATTTATTTTCAACTTGTTTGTTTAGAGAAGATGAGATAATATGCAAATAAGTATAAAAATAACTCATAAAGCGCACAGGTGGCACGTCAAATAAGCAGATAATTTCTCTTTCACATTTCACAAGCAAGCTTCTAATAAATTACAAAATTGCTTTCGACGTAGCTTCACTTACACCTGTCTATAAAACAACACTTTTCCTTTTTATGTTTTTACTTCTATTGAAATTGTCTGTCACGTTTGTGACCTTTGAGCTTTGTTTTTTATGAAATTTTTATATAATTTTTAAATGATTGACAGAATTGCATTAATTTATTGTTTGCTTTTTTTTGTTTTTAAGCATCTAAACAAACCAGTATTTTCATTAAAAAATCATAATCAATAAAATTACATAAAACAAGTACCGTTTGAATGTTTTTTGACATTTTGTTAAATTACTTAATGGTTTGTGTTTATAAAGGATTTTTTTCGCTAAAATTGGTTATACTTAATATTAAACCTTTTTTTTCATATATGTTATAAAAATTTCTTGAAAATATTTAAATGTGTACTTTTAATACTATAAACAATTTATATGTACAGAAATAGTTGTTCATTTTATTTTGTCAACAAAAGTGCAATTCATAACTTATTTTTTTTCTAAAAAGAGCTTTGTTAAACCGTTACGTTAAAAACCAAGTTTTTCGAATTATTTCTAATAGACATGCAACACTTAGATAAAATTTACATAGATTTAATAAGTTTGTTTTAAAGATAGTAGAAAAAACGGTTTTAAATAAAAAGTTATTAAATGAAATTTTAAATTAATTAAACATTTAAGTTTTTTAATAACTTGTTTTTGTTTAAAAATCAATTAAAAAAAGTATTAAATAAGTAAAAATTAAATCTAATTTCAAAGGATGAGATTTAAGTAGAATCAGGCAAACTACTTAAAACCTAGATTATGTTCAGACAAAGTTAAATTCAATATATATTATTATTCTTCTAATTTACATTCACGTCAGTCAATAATGCAGTTAGTGATATGGAACGTCTTGAAGTGACAGCTTGCTTCATTTACTCGCTTTTAAAACTATAAGTAGCAGATGTTACTGTTTAAAGTAATAACTAAGTAAATTTTAAAATACTACGCTTTAAACGTTTACAGAATACAGTTATTTCTTTTTTATAATCTTTACTTTGTCATGAGACAAGTGTGGTTGGAAATTTAATTTTTTGTGCAATTTTTTTGTGCTTAACTGCTAAAACATAATACAAATAAGATAAACTAATGTTAGTAAATTTTGAAAATATAATCTAACTTAAATATGTGTGTTTGTAAATCATAACTCGAAGGATAAAAAACTTTGATAAATCTTTGTCATGACTCGTGATTATTGCTGACTGCTTTGTCTCAAAAATTGCTGACTGCTTTGTGTTTTATGTAAATCATACATAAAAAAGAATTTTTTGCTACTAAATTATAGTAAAAAATTGTTTGTTTCTTAAATAAGTCACTGAAAAATAAGATATATTTAGTAGTTATTAAATCATTTCATTTGTTTAAGAGTTTTTACAAATTAAAAAATTTAATGAAATATAGCTATGCATTTATATCAAAAGACACTTTTAAAAAAATAAGGATAAGTTCAAAATTGAAGATGCATAATCATATTTAGTTTAAAACCTAAAAAACAAAAATAAGTTTAGGTGATAAAAAAGTGTTATTGTATTTGGTTTTTAAGCATTTTTAAACGAAAAATTTTTAGTTTTTATTTTAATGTTTTACCATTATTTTGTATGCTTTTTAAACTTTAAAAATTTTATAAACGATAAGAATTTGTACTTTATTTCAGTTCAGCTGAAAAAAAGTTTCGTATTTTATATCATATTTTTCACATTTATATAATTTTCTATACCGTTTAATTTTTAAAATCATAGAGCAGTTAAGTTTATAATCATAAAAAAAAAGGTTTTATTTTATTTAGAAAACTCAACAGAAAATTATAACTTTAAGAGACTTTAAACTTAAACAAAAGTATAAATTAAGTTTAAATATGCACTATTTTTAAACAAAAATCTTAAACATTTACGTCAAAATGTTAAACTATTTAATAAAAAAAAAATTTTTATTGAACTTTATTTATTTTAGTAAAATAAAATAATGAATAGAACAGATGCATAAAACGACAGAATAAAAACAAATTTTAGACCGTCATACGAAAAAATTAACTTTTCAGATATTTCATTTTAGCAATTTTAAAGTAAATGTACATTATAAAGCAAAACAAAAAAAAGACTGTGTTAACCTACCATGTAAACTTTTGCTCTATTTAGATTACATACGCATTACTTAAAGCTTTATTTAGAGTGAAGCTTGATTAAATAAAAAATAAAGCTGTGTGCAAAACTTTGATGTTTCATAACTTGTGACACATTGAAAAGTTGTTAAATAAAAAGCTCAAGTAGAAACAGTTTCAAAGTAGCGCTGGTTTTCAGAAGCTTTTAATGTCGGCAACTTAAAAGTAACTTGTGTTTACATAAGAATTTACGACGATTTATTGTTAAGTCGATTTATCAAAACGAAAGTAGATGTTTGTCTAAATAGGAATTTTAATTTTTGAAATCTGTAACAAAACTCTTTGCACGTTTTTATGGTTCTTATTGTAGCAAAGTTATTTTAACTTTAATTAAAAACATAAAATTGGTCACTAATTAAGTTTACAGCAATTATATTAGGAATTTCTTGAGCTTATATATGAATATGAGTTTTTAAAAAGCTTTTATTTTTAACAATTGATAATTACATTGATATATTCGCTCTTAGTTGTTTTCAAAAATATTTGTTTTGAATTAATTATTTTTTACTTTTTTGAGGTTTCTATAGAATCAATAACTTTATACGTTTGATCAAAATTTTTATTCCTTTTAAAAAGCTACATCTAAAACTTAACTAAATTTAGAAATAATAATTATTTATAACACATATTGTACAATAAAAATGGTATAGTTTGGGAAATAAATTACAAAATTATTTTTTCATAACTTTAAACATTTTTTAAAAAGAATCTAAAAACAAAAGTTTTTACACATAAATTGATGAATATAATAAAAGTTTATACATCATTAGAAGACTATTTGTTAATAAACAATAAACAACGATTTCATTGTACAACTTTTTATGAAAACAAGACTTTTGCGTATCAAAAAACTTTAAAAAGAGTTCATTAAATAAAAGTCTGAAAAATTAGAAACTTTTTATTTCATTAGTCTCTTATGGACTATAGTTATTTTATTTATGGCTTAAAACAAAACTTATGAACCACTTAAACAAATTAAAGTAAACATTATAAATATTAAACCATTACAAGGCTTTGATTATTGACTTTTTTATTTCTAAAATTTTAAATAAAGTCTCTATCCTTATAAATTAAAAAACAATAAAATTATTGTTATTCTAAAAAATTAATTTTTGTTTTAAATTCTTAAACTCGCATAAAAATAACTAGTTTTACAAATTTTAGAATTTATAAAAAAAAAATTTAAAAATAAATTATCATTTTTGTGTACTTAGAATTTTTAAGGTGTATAATTGACTAAAGATTATTTTGAAAATATGATTTTTACATGGTTTTTTCGTGACTTTTTTGTTACTACTATTTTAATATATCAATTTAGGTACGTACTGATCTCAGTTTGGTCAGTTGTATTTTAGTCTGAAAGTTTGCGTATACATATTTGTTATAAACACAAACTGTTTTAAGTAATTTTATTTTTTTAACTTAGAATACAATTACTATAATAATGAATAAAATTTATTTTTAAATGTTCAAAGAGTTGACTTTCCAAAGAAAACGAGTTTAAAAAGTTTAATTCAATATACGTATATTGTATCTTCTAGTCAATGTAAATAACTTCAATAAGTTTTTTATTTTGTTTTTAAATTGCTTTATAGTATAGTTTGAAAAGCTACATTAAACATTTGAAACAAAATGTAGAAATATATTAAAACCTTTGCTGTTTAAAAAACGTAGTTTTAATGAATATTTACTGAATAAAGCGAAATAGAGTGTTTAAATTTTAGCAATCTTGTTACTTGCTTTATGTTAAGTCTTCCTGTTGTCATATAATGTGTTTTATAAACTGAAAACTTTTGAATGTTTTTTTATTTTAGTATGGTATTTATTTAGGTTGGATAATATTTCTAAATTTAATAAAATATCTTCAACTCAAAGTTTTTGTTGTATAAAGGATAACATTTTGCACTATATGGATTTTCCCTTAAGCTATTTTTAAGCTATAGTGTTACTGTTTGATTATAACTTTGAATTTATTTTTCATTATCGGATTACTGCTTGATAAATTTCAAGTATTTAACACCCATCGACGCTTTTGTAATGTAACTATCGTTACATTTCTAAATATTGATTGATATGTGTGCGCATGTGTCATATTGTTAAATTGTAGTACTAAGTTAAAAAAAACAAAATCAACTTTAAAAAAAGAATTAAGTAATTAAGAGCTCAAGCATTAGTTCTCGCTGTGCAATTAAACAGCTAATTTTTTAAACTTTGTTTGTTGATTTATTTTTCGTAGGTGAACAATTGTTTTTGCCTATAAGAAACTTTTTAAAAGAAATTATAAGTAATTTTACGCTAGCGCAACTGTATTTTTTAGTAAACTTAGATAGTCTAAGAAGACTTTTCAGGTATAAATTTACTAAAAATGACAGTTTTACACTAAAAAAATCTAATTCAAAAAAAGTTTTTTATTTTTTCTACAATAAACGTCTTATTTTGTTAATTAATTATTAATATTATTTTAAAAAGAACCATTAATGATATTAAATGATATCTTGAATTTTCGAACAGAGAAAAAAATATAGGATAAGTAATAAATTTTTAAAAGAAGTTTTTTTTATATCTTTACCTCTAAAATGGAGTTTCTCAAAAATTATTATTAATTTGGCACATCTTAATAATGAAAATTTAAAGCATTCATATCATCAATGTTAAGTTTAGTTGTGACGTTATTTATTTAATTAATGTTTAAAGCGACACAGAATGTAGTATTTCAAAATAAATCAAGATTTTGTTTGAAAATGTGTAAGTTAGTTTTAGATTTTTAATTAAAACAACCCATTGTATAATAAATAAACTAACCTTAATATCTTGTCTTGTTAAAGTTTTTTTCATAAAGCCCTATGGCATTAAAACTAGAAACTAATGAATATTTGATCTGATAAGTATAATTTTAATATCAACTTGTTAGGATAAACTTTCGTAAAATAAATTAGAAATCATACTAAAAATATTATAAGTTCGTTATGTCAAAATACATATTTTTAACCTGTGAACGTTTTTTACAACATGTTTTTTAATATTTTCACACTAAGACACCTTGTTTACATTACTTATTACCATATTTACTATAGACATTTTTACTATGACTTTCTTAAATTTATTCTGAATTTATAAAGCTTTGTTAAAGTAAACAAAAACATTTGCTTTTATATTTTAATTCTTTAGTGTTAAACTTAACAATCCAACTTGTTAAAACTTGATATTTTTTGTACTAAAATCTTTTTAACTCTAAGCTTCAAAATAAATCTTAGTTGTCAACATTAGTAAATGAATATTAAAATTTAGTTATTTAGATAAATTCAAATAGACAATAAGTGGTAATTGAATTACAGAACTAAATACTTTTTAAATTAATCTAAACCAAATGTTGTAAATATAAGTCGGTATAATTACCTATAAGTTAAAAAATAAAAAAAAAATACTTATAAAAACAATTACAATACTGGTTGGTTGAATTTTTCTAAATTGTTTATTATATTTGTTTGGTCTAATTTTAATTAACTTTAAGTTTTAAATAACTTTTATTACTTTAACGAGAAACCCTGACAAAATCAGTTTTTATATTTTGAACAAACCAAAAACTAATTTTAGTTTCTACGTTTGTAAACTATAAATACTAAATATAAGCTTTGAATTTAATTTTATATTTTGAATATGCGTTAAAAACCAGAATTTTCAAACACAATTGTTAATGATTAATAATATTTATCGCTATATATTTTTTTATGTTTTCAAAGTAATAAAAGAGTTATTAATTTATTCAAAACTTTATTTCAATTGTTATTCTATTATATACATTATCTTTTGGATTAATTTTTTATGTCGTAAATGTTTATTTAAGTTTTATAAAAATAAAAAGTTCACGGTTTTTTTAATTATAAGTGTCAATGTATAATTTCTTTTTATTTTTTAATTTTATTTTGACGTTATATCTCCATTAAAGTGCAACTAGTCTAAGTACATACTAAGTATTAAGCATGATATACTTTAGTTGACTTCAATTTAATATACTTACTAGATAATAAATCAACGTATACTTACTTTTGACTTAGTTCTTGTAAATTTAATTGTATATTTATTTAACATTCAACAAATAACAAAGTTAAGGTAAAAGTTGTCAAAATAGTATTCGTGTTCACAGACAGACCGATTTTTTTTGTTTTAACTAAAAACATAAAATTCATAAAAAACACTTATGCTTATTCTATTATATATTATTCTTTTTGGATTTTCAAAGATAAAACATTAAAGTATTGTGTCCGTATACCTAAGTTAATAAAAAAACATAGTTGTTAAATATTTATACAGGATTTACATTTTTAAATAAACACTAACTATTAGTTTTATTAGCTTTAGTTTTGATATTATCATCAGTTTTATATTTCTTAAATTATACTAATAGGGTATTCTAAGTTATATTTTATAATTTTTTGTAATAAAGTATAAGTTACTAAAAAAAACAAAATTATTTCAGCATTCTTATTCAAGTATGCATGTGTACTTATGTATTTGACATAACTATATTTAAAATATTTTTTTTAAATTTTCTTTTATGCAAATTATTCTTTTAAGTATGAAATAAAATTTATCACTAGTCTAGTCAGAATAGTTTAAGTTGAATAATAACACATAATAATACTTAAACTTAAACGATTTGCCTTGGTATTTAATATTTATATACAGGCTGATTGCCTATTTAGAAATTTTAATGTAAGTCCATATCATAAGTTTACAATGGATCGAAAAAGCTGCATAAAAGATTTCTTTTTACTACTTTCTTATAACTATGCTCTTACAGGTACAATAAACCTAAAGTTCATAAAGTTTCTAGCATTGAATTTAAATAGACTTTTTTGTTTTTTTATGGTTTTAAATTACTTTATAGCATAAAAGTATTAGTTTTTATATAAAAAACTTTGTTTTTTTTAAACGTACAAAAAAAAGGAAGAAGAGTACTATTTTTAGCTAAACATATGAAACTTTACAAAACAATTACTTGTTCAATATTTCTTTTATTACTCATAGCGACTTCTTTTATGAAATCTATTTATGATTTAGCTAATAAGAAAACTAATAATAAATTAGCAGGAGCAAACAAAATCCCTTCTGTCAATTAATGCAGGTCAAATTAAAACAAAAAGTTGTATTATCTTATTACAAAATAAAGTTTTATAATGACAGCTCACATAAAACTAAAGATGAAGCATAAAATAACCAGCAGGTGCACTGACTTTAAAAAGCTATGTAGGTAATTTTGTCAATTATTGTACAACGCATTTTCGTAATTTAAATAAATTTTAAAGGTAATTTATCTGTAATTTTCACCTGCCATCTGTTTTAAGAAAACTGCTAGATGTATCTTATTATTGTATTGTATTATCTATGTATTTTAGTTAATGGGAAATGTTAGAATAAAGTAGTATTTAGAAGTTTTATTTTTATATTCAATGGGTCAATACATTTTTCATAAAAAAAAAATTCAACAAAAAATATTCATTACTCATTTTTTTTAAAATGTGTTTCAAGCATTAGAAACTAAAACTCAATGATAAAACATGTTTGTAAGTTTTTTTTGGTTAGTTAAATGTAGTACTATTTCAATTTCCGAAAAAAAATCCTACTTAGCTTTTACATTTCATAAAGGTATTGACTAACTAACTATGATATAGCTATAATTATATACGTTAAAATAGTCTAGCTGATAAGACCTTATATATATTTTAATGAAACATTGTTGTGTAATCTAGAAAAGACTATCGATCTTACTACCATTTCAAAAAATAAATACTGAAGTTATACATTTATATTAAAAGTTTTTTAGTAAAAGTCTACATCAGAGATGGTTTGCATTATCTCAAAATTTTTCTGAATATTAAACTTATATCCAATATGAATTTTAAAATTTAACATAAAATTTGGTTTCATAGAATTGATTATCAAAACCATTTTTTATGATATAATACTATGTTTTTTTTAACGAAAAACGTAACGATTTTAAGTTTGAAATAACTAATAAAAAAAGTTGTATTCTGAAAAGAAAAGTCAAGTTTTAATCTTAACTTAAACATTTATCTTATTTCAAAATCGTTTTGCTATAAAAAGTCAATTAGATTTGTGTTTAATGAAATATTTTTAAACTTATTTCGAAATTACTGTTTGTTTTAAATTAATACTATCTATAATAAAAAAAAATAGTTGTTGTTACTTTTTAAGAATCCACGCAACTTAATTGAATATCTGTAACTAAATAATTTCATAAAATATAATTCAACAAAAACTAGGTGAGCTAATAAATCAGATAAGTTTAAAAACTTTGCTTTCGATGTGTTCTTTAAAATCTTTTAACATAATTTTTAAAGCATAAATTTACAAATGTTACCATTTTTTTTTAAATTTAATAACGGAATTAATTATTCAAAGTTTAAATTAAAACTGCTAATATATTGTTTTTGTGTTTTTAATACTGATTACTAAAAAGAAAAATTGTTTTCTACAATAAAATTAGTATGTCTATCGAATTTAGAAAAAAATACTTATATTCATATATATATATATGTTTTTAAATAATGTATTTTCGGTTTTAAGTTGTGAAGTTAAACTGGAGAACTTTGGTAATCTGACAGTTTTGATAAAAAGTTTTGATTATTTTGACAAATTTGTTTTTTCTTAATCCAAGCTGTATCGAAAATAGATATTTTATTAAAACTGAAATACTATAATTTTTTGCTTATAGTACATGTTTTAATATATTTTTATATGTAAACTTAAGATTTATTGTCTGAGATTATTAAAAACTAGTATTTTTGAATAAAAACATAATCCTTTTTTCGTGATACATTTTTAAACATGTTTTTACTTTGTAAAAGCTTCTTAACAAGTTTACTAATCTTTAAAAACTTGTTGTAAACATCTTGATTGATTAAAAATTTATATTATTTTGAGTGTAAACTCAGGTTTTATTATCCAGGTAGACTGGTGCCAACATAACACAATTAAGAGGTTTAAACTGATTTAAATTCTTAAATTAATGTTAGATTTGGCAACTAAGATATCAGTTCGTCTTTAGCTACACTTTTGTGGTAAAATACATGAAATGTCATTATTAATATCCTAGTGTAATCAATCATTTCTGAATTGCTGAGCGTGTTATGAATTATGATATAACTCAAAACAAAAAGTTTTTTTTTTCTAGTAATGTAAGGACAACATTTGAAGTTTTAAGTATGTTTTGATTTTTTGTTATGCACAAATTGGAAATTTTTGTCAAACCCCTAAGAAAAGCCTTATTGTTTGGAAATTTAAGTCTTAATCACCACATTTAAAAATAAATTTAAGTTTCAAACTCTTAGCACAAGTACAGATTAAATTTCGTTTTTTATTTCAATAAATTGCTTATGGTTTTCTACAAACAAAATTAAACTAAGGACAAACTAAGTAAACTAAAACTCTTTATTCTTATACCAATATAGTTTGAATTTTAAACAGTTTAAAGGTTTTCATGAAACACTATTTTCAAGACATAACTTTTCTAGAAACATTTTTATGCAATGTATTATTTTTAGTAGTTTGTGTTTGTGCATTTAATGAAATCTTTCTTAATACCACTATGACGTCAACTCTCTAGCTTGTTATGAACTTTTTGAGTTTTTTATGAACTTGTTGTAATTTAACCATGTAATGTATACAAGTAAAACTAAGAAAGCTATTTTAAAAGGAAATGAACACTAATCAACTTTATTTATCTGCATCTGTTGTTTTCATTTCCCAAATGACTTGTTTTATTGTGTTGTTTTCATAAACTGTTGTTTTGTGCTATAATACGAAAAAGAATGAAAATGAAAAAAAAAACATGTAATGTCGAGCTAACGAGCCAAATGTTAACTTTAACTGTAACTAGAATTTATTATTTGATTCTGTTTTTAACAAAGCTTTCTACTTGGTTTACCTTGTTTGCACAATGATTTTTTATTATATGGTTTTGTCTTACATACTTATTAATTGAAAAAATCTCCGTAATCACTACAAAATTACTAACAAAGTACTCTTAAAATATTTTATTTAATATTTTTATCTCGCTTAAATTAGATAAATATTATAATAAAACCTGGGTTTTTTTTGTATTCTAAAAATTTTGTGAACCTCTAAATGAGTTTCGTGTACCCTAAAAATTTCGTGCACCCCAAAATAAATTTCGTGCACACTATTGTGCACCAGTGTACACTTTGACGACCACTGGTTTTAAGTATTAAAGTATGTAATAAAGTTTTGAATATTTTACTTAGTATTAAATCTACCATGTTTTTTATCTGAACTCTTTTTATATTATTATGTATTTTGAAACTTTTTGGAAAAAGTTATTTATTTACATTTTTTTAAAGCATGACTAAATTTTAATTACTACTAGATAAACAACAATGGTATTTGTTTATCTAGTAGTAATTAATCTACTAAGATAATCTATCCATTGAAACAAGTTTATACTCGATGGAACATTTAAATTGGTTTTCGAAAGTAGAAAAACAAGTTTGATCGACAACTTTAACGTCGACAAATTTCTTCCTGATATCAATTGTCAGCGATAGCATCAAAAAAAGTATAATATAATACTGGACTAGTAGAATTGGGCCACCCAAATAAATAAATACTATATATGTTTTTTTTTTATACTTTTTTAGAGGTTTATAATAGATAAGAACTATTGTACAAACTTTTGATTTAAATTGATTGACAAAAACAGTTATTGATTGCCTATTTAAAATACTAACTATACAATACAGAATAGTTAAGTCAAGCACGTTTATATGCTAAGTATGTTATGACTTTTGCTTTAAAATCAACCTGTGTTTTTAAAGTCTTGTAAGTTCATAAAATAGTTAAAGTAATGAATAAAACATGTAGTTTAAGAATTTTAAATCGTTTTATCTAACTATCAGACACGTAAAAGGTAGTAGAAAATTTTAAGTATTTAAAACACATGACTGGAAGTTTTATATCGAAACTAAATTCCAGATCAATTAAATTTTGTGGTTTTGTATTTATACACACTTGGCTATTAAAGTAATGTAATTACAGCTTTAATTTAAATAAACTATAGCTTTTACAAATATTTAACATACTTTTCATTCTTACTTTACCTTTAATTATTTTAACTTTTAAAACCTTATGTAATTTAAGTATTCAGCTTTTACACTGCTTTTCAAAAGTAGGTATTAAATTTAAGAAGCAGTTAAAGTCGTTAAACTACGTAAAATTTGAAAATGCATAACCGTGTGATATTAATCCATAGTAAATTTGTGTGAGTTTACGTCAAATTCCTTCGTATTTAGTATCGATTATAAATTCAAGCGTGATTATAACAACATAACAATTGCTATAATCTTGTATAAGAATACACTAAATGACGCATATTATAGTTACCTTATCAAACATTTTTTATTATTCATCATTTAAACAAAAGTGTGTACAGAGAAGATTAACGGTTTTAGTTTTTTAAACATAACGCAAACGTAAAGCTAAACGAATTATTAGTACGCAACAGATGCAAGGAAATATCACCATAAAAATATAACTTTTGCTTAGTTGTAATTTATAGTTAACATTTAAGACTAACTGCTGGTAACTAAACTTCATATTGAGTGTAGTTTTTTATTTCAGAGATGTATATAAAACTTTAAAGTTTAGTATCAGTATTTAGATAATAGTATGTATCTTCTAAACTATAAAACAAATATTCTTCTAACTTATTGTTTAGATATTTTTAGTTTTAATTGTGACAAGTTAAAGATTAAAAAAAAAAATGTCCGAATAATTTAAACTTGTTTCTACTTTAAATTAATAAACATATATTTGTAAGTGTAAGTTTAACCTAAAAAATTTAAAACGAAAAGAGTAGTTTAACCTAAATTTAAAACTTACATCAACTAAAGTTATATATGCACATATGAAACTTATGTATGTAAGATAGTGTAAACTTGCAAAAACATTCTGATTTCAATCTAAAAATAAACATTTTAAAAGCAATGTATAAAACTTTAGAACAGGGTTTCCCAAAGTGGGCGATATCGCCCCCCTTGGGGCGATTTTAGTATTTTGGGGGGCGATAATTAGTAAGGGGGCGAAAGGGTGGGCGATAACTAGTAAGGGGGCGAAAAGGGGGCGATTTTAAAATTTTGGGTTGTCATAAGATTTTTACTTTTTTTCTTGCTATTTTACTATTTTTAGCTTGCTTTTAATTATTTGACCCTGAGGTAAAACTTAAACAAAAAAGTTTATTTTATTTATGAAAAAAAAAGAAAAAAATCTAGTGCTTATGACTCTTATTTTCAAGTAAATACTATATTTTCATTTATATATTTCCATATCTAACAATTACATATATCATAGACGATTGGAATCCATCTCACTATTTTATAACCTGACATATATGTTATTTTGGGTTATAAATGGTTTGTAAAAATCTATGTTATTTATTACTAACTATCACCTCATGATATTTCCAGTTGCTTTTTGAAAAGTCACTAAGTTAGACTAAGAAATAAAACTATACAGGGTTGCCAATTTACCTAGAAACCTGGAAAAACCTAGAATTTGACAATTTAAGCAAAAAAAAACCTGGAAAAAATCTAGAATTTTTAACAATTTTAACATTTTAAGTAGTAAAATTTAGATTTGACACAAAAAAAGCTATCATATAGATAAAAGTATGGATCCCTTCGAGGCAAATACTTTTGAAGTAAACGACTTACAGGAAACCTTCTCAGACTTACAAACTGACCTTGAACTTAAAGTAAATTCTTCCAAAGAACGATATGAAAGATTTTGGACTCAACAAAAACTAAGGCAAAAGTATCCAATCATTTTAGAGGAATTTAGATTGTTGTTTATAGCTTTTCCTTCTAGCTATGTTGTTGAGAAAGCTTTAAGTTCAGTTATCAACATCTTGAGCAAAAGGTCTAATCTAGATATTTATAAAGGAGGTGACTTAAGGCTCTATTTTACTAAATAAGAATCAGATTAGAAAAACTTGCAAGCAGTCATACTCCTCATCCTTCACATTATATTAGACTTCAGTAGCAGACATTATTTTATTGAAGTTTTTTAATTTTATTTGATCTTTTGAAGTATTTCTTATTTAACCTGGTTTGTATTGTATTTAAGTAGTCTTTTTATAATAACAACTTTATTAAGCTATTTATTATACAACAGGTTTGCCTAATAAATATTATTTACGGTAGACTTCCTCTTGAGTTCGCACTTTTTACCCAAAAAAAAGTGCAAATTCATATTTTCTTAAATTTAACTAAGTAAAGTCTATTACTAACTAAATATTAATAAAACAAAATGTATATAATATTTAATAGCTTATATAGATCTACTTTTTTAATGAAAGTTTGTTTTATGTTTTAGTGGATTTCATGTTTATTCATAACATCATTGCATATAACATATTGAAATTTGTCATTTTGTAAAAAAAATATTGTAATAATTTTTTGAGTTTGCACTTTTTGATTTTTTTCAAAGTGCAAACTCAAGCGGAAGTCTACTATATTTATTAAATGGTTTATGTTTTAAAGATTTTAATAATTTTATTTTGACCTGGTTAATTTTGTAGTTGATATTCGTTGTTTTACATTACACTAAAAGTTTTTATAGCATAGTGATTAAAATATTTGTTTGAAAGACCTCTATTTGACAGGTTTTTGTTATTACTAGTTTAATCTGTATAGAACTTATATCACTATAAAACTATAATCTGATTGTAATATTTTGACAACCATTAAAGTTTTTATTTCTAAAAAGATTTTTTTGGTTTTAAAAGAGTATAAATTTGAGGTCTCTATTTGAAATGACTTCTACTTTTTCATTTAAAAGTTTCTTAAACACAATTTTATTTTCTAACTTGATTTATTATTGTTCAAAAGTTTATTATAATATAAGGAGTTTTAAACTATTAATACAACTGTTTTTTGTTTTATCTGAATTCAGTATATATTAGCAATTAGAATATACTTAGTTTATTTTAATACTTCAACACTAGCTTTTAGTTTTTCACTATATTCCTCTGTTAAATTATTATAGGCTAATAGCTAGAAAAAAAAAAACTTTTTAAACAGAATTAAATAAGCCATCAAAAAGACTGCTACAGTTACAAAACAAAATTTAAACCTAGTTAAAAGTTTTTTTTAATTGATTACTTTCTGTTCACAGAATTAACTGTAAAACATTGGATTTTTTTTTGAATTTAAATAAAGAAAAAATATTGTTAGGACTAAGGTTTAGTTCCCTAAAGATTATTCCAAGTCAAATGCTATTTCATGGTATTCTACTACGAAAAAAATAGTTTAAAAAGTTAAAAATTAAATTTTTAATTTTACAACTAACTTGCTTACAATATATCTTAGCATTAAAATTAGTAAATTTACTGCATTAACTAAAGCTGTTGATGAAACCACTTTTCATGTGAGATAATCCACCAGTCGGTCAAACTTCCTTTAAATAGATCAGAAATAATGTTTTAATATTTATTTCATTATGTGTAAAATAAACTGTTAATTCTTTTATAGTTTTTTTATCTCTGGTATAGATATTTTAAAAAAGCCTATTTATAAAGTAATTTAAGTATTTTGTGCGGCTTAAATTAATTTTAACTTCTAAATGTCCGAAATTTGTTATATGAGATATTTTTAAAATGTCAGGTTTAAGTTAAGATTTCAGGTGGGTAACGTACGGCTTAGATCCAGTCGCAGATCCAGTCGAATTTCGACCCGCTAAGTAAATTGAAAACTACTTGTGCAAAATAAATGAAATTTAGTTTTTTGATATTTAATATTTTGATATACGCTTTCATTTCGTTTTCAGTTCACAAAAGTACTTCCTAGATCACAATAATACTAAATCATTTTATTACAATTTTGCTTGAGTTTTTTAATTTTCTTATTTGTAATTTTTCTAAATCATGCAGCCCGCAATTACATTTTCTAACGAGTTGAAAATAGAAAATACTTTTTAGTAAATATGAATTGCTGACTACAAAAGTTGTCCTCCACTGACGTAAAAGTTTCAATAGTTTCAAAACTGATCATATTTAAACAGGATTGATTACAGATTACTCAAGGCTTTTTAATAATTAAGTATTTTGATACACTTTACTGGGCTTCTAAGAAAATAACTGTAAATAATTTTCTCAAGCCCTGTAAACTACTTTGAACACAAAAGTGCGTGCATAAGAAGTACAAGACTAAATTACATTTCGTACACAACTTTTTTTAGCTCAAAAGTTTGTACTCAAAAGAAAAACTACTTTGTAAAATCGTGGGGGGCGATTTTTTTTCAAGTTACTGAAAAGGGGCGATTTAGTAAATGAGTTTGGGAAACCCTGCTTTAGAACTTTAAAAGAAATTTTTAACTAGTGTTAAGACTTCTTATAATGCTGCCATGCATATTCAATTTTTGTTCAACCACAATGCAGTAGGTTTTCGATGATGGAAATTTATAAATTTTTGTGAAAAGAAACGACTTACCACCAATATTCATTTCAATCACTTGGCGCCCCTTTAAAAGTGACTGACGCTTGAAACTCGTATTTATTTTTACAATTTTCCTCTATCTTTTGCAAACATAATCATCATCCGATTTGATGTCTGACCATTATCGTTTTTAGTCTTTTCTTTATTCGTTTTTTTTTTTTACAATGTTTAAACTTCCTGTGTGGCTATGTGAGAAAAGTCCTTGTTGAAAATAAAAATGTTTCTTTTTATGTCTTACCGTAATAGGCTTTATTACCGCTTTTTTCTCCCAAATTACATTTATTTAGATAAATGAAGGTATTGAAATTAAAAGAAAAAAATTAAATACTTATAGTTAACTCAAATTGCAACCATTTATACTCAAAAATCTTTTATTTTTTGAAACCACAAAAGCGTTCCTTTGATTGAAGGAAAATTATGACTTTTTGTTTAAAGGAAATTCTCGCCACCAACATTCATTTAAATCACTTGGCGCCCCTATAAAAGTGATTGACGCTTGATGCTCGTACTTATTTTGTCAGTTTTTTCTATTTTTCACATAATCATTATCCAATTTGGTGTCTGCCCATTAAGCTTTTCTAATTTTCTCTAATTTTCAATTATTTTTTACAGTTAAACCTTCTCGGGTGGCTATGTGAAAAGTTACATTGTTCAAAATGACAATATTTATTTATGTGTTTGACAGTAAAATGCTTTATGACCTCTGTTAACCCATAAATTACAGTTCTTTAACTTTGGCAGCTTTTGATTTTGGAAATGCTTAAAAGCTTATGTGCTTGGTTTTCCATAAAGCTACTTACTTGGTTTAGATAATTATGCTCTTTAATATATATTTTTAAGTTGCAATATATAAATCTTCATTTTAATCAAAACAAAAATTGAGCTAGTATATTTGGTACATTTATGTAATGTTGTTTAATTTAACATAATATATAAGAGAAACTTGCATGTATTTTTCTTATTTGTACAAAACGTTACATACATCATTGCTAACTAGAAGCTCTTTCCAGTGATTTGCCATGAAAAACTGTATAACTTCCTGTTTATTAAACTAATCAAAATGCTATATTTTTTCAAAGAAGAATTTAATAGATATTTCTTTTCTTAAGTTTTGATACAAATTAGCTTTTTTAAACACATCGTAAGCGATACTCTGAAGTGATAGTGCAAGTTTAATAAACATTTATAAACTTTAAACTATTTTCATGTAAACTTTTTTTTGTAAACTTAAAATATACTGTTTGTTAGATAAAATAGGTTAAAACAAATATCCTTTAAACATAAGTTAAGCAATTATGTTTTCTTATTTATACAAATTTATATATAAACCTAAACTTAATAACTCATTATATCTTAAAGAAAGCGTCTATATTTTGTAAAAAAGACAGTTATTTAAAAAAAAATTGAGAAAGTTATTTTCTACATAGGAAAACCAATCACACAGTTTAAAATAAACAAAACAGTCAGTGGCTGTCAATCAATCAAAATTGTTTGTAAAGTTCATTCACACACAAGACACGACTTAAGTGACAGCTTCTATAAAAAGATAACTTTTACCATGCCAGGTGCGCTAACGTTTAAGTAGCGTTGAAGGCAATTTTGTCATTTATTACATGTTAGACATTTTCTTTAAATTATAAGATTGGCAGATGTAAAAAAAGGAAATTATCAGCGATATGCCACCTGTGTGAAGAGTTTGATGGCTGTTTTGTGGATAAAGATGACGTAAAATTAATTTTATAAGTTTCTACATTCTACAAATGCTGGCCTGCAATACAGCAAAATTAAGTTTTTAAAAGTTTGAATTGAAACTTAAACAAGTTCTAATAATGCTCTATTTTTTAGATGTTTCTTATATTATTAAATTGAAAGTTTTTTTTCAAGTAACTCACTAGGTTTTGAAAACTTTGTATGTTTTTAAGGTTTCTGTTTTTGAGAATATTTTTTAAAGATAAAGTTTTCTTATCCATTCAATCAATGTTTTTCATCTTATTTCACTAACACTTTTATACTTTATCCATCTTTTTTTTTTGTAAATGTAAAATAGCTATAAAATAACGATGTATTTATTTAATATATTTGTCGCATATAAGTGATTTTAAACTAATGAGAAAATGATATTTATAAAAGAAAATTTAGTATATTTACAGTTTCAATAACTAGTCAACTTTCAATTTAGTAAATAACCATAGTTTTAAACTGACAAATTTACATTATGAATTAATTAGAACCTTTAAAATAAAAATAACAAAAAGGGTAAACTATGCAACTCGGGAAATAAACAATATCTGCTATAAAAACTATCAGAAAGGTCATCAGTAAAACGTATAAAAAAAGTGTTTTTGTTTGTATAAAAAACAACTTTACGTGTTTTCAGCATAAACATAGTCTTTATCTTTTTAATGGTATAAACTCTGCAACATTGAAAATATGAAACACTAAATTTTCTTATTTGTATACTTAAGCTCAAACGTGACGTTTTATAGACATTTATTTACAAGTTCATTTAAAAGTTTATTTAAATAACTTTCTACGGTATTAAAGATTCATCTGGTTTTTGTTGAGCTATCCTTTATTTGTACAAACTAATTCTAATTTATGAATTTTTTTATGAGAGTCTATTAAAAATAAATGTATCACAGATAAATTCGATTAAATCTTTGAAAAAAAAAATTATATTTTTTTTTATTGAACCTATTTGAATATATTTAATAATTTCTTCAAAAGAAATAAGTAGTAATTTTAAACTTTGTAATAAAATTTTATAAAAGAATGTAACTTCAAACATTCCTCTTTGTACACCATTATAGAATTATTACTTGCTGTCAATTTATGACCAAAACACATTTAAACTTTATTAATACAACGATCTCTATCAAATATATTTAATCCCCTTTTCAATAAAACTACATCAGATTATCTTGTTGTATTTTTTATAACCTTCAAAAGTACTTGAAGTTGAATGAAAACAGTATTTCAATAAAGTCTAAGCCAAATAATAAAATCTAACATTAGATATAATCAGAGTAAGTGTTTTCAAAACGTTGTATTTTCTACGTTAAAAATCAAAACAAAGGTAGTAACCTCAATTTCAACGTTAAAATTGCATTTTTTTTCAGAGTGATATATTATTTTTGTTAACACTTTAAAAAAAAGTTAACAAACTCAACATAACTAGTTTTGATTTTGTTTATTTCTGGTAATAAATACATAAAATTGCACCAATAAGTAAAATTCTAATCAATCAGATATTAAACTTTATTTTTTTCTACTTCATTTTACAATGTGATAAAATTTAAACCATATTTTCACAATAAAATCTTTAAAAATATTAGAACTGTCTTCATAATACAACTATTTTCGAATTTAGTTGTCTAATATTTAAAATTGATATTATTTGACTGGTTGTGTTTTAACTGCATAAATAATTTTATTTGACGTAAATGTTTATCTAATAAATAACAAATTTATTTTAAGTTTTATCAGTGGTTTAATTTAGAATTTTGAAACACATTTGACTAAATATAATGGGTACTTTTCTATATAAAACTTAGCTCAATTAGTAAGTGTTTTATTAAAAATTTTACAACTACATACCTAGATATTTTGGCTAGTTAGTTATTTGGATGTATAATAATTAGGAACAATATTTGTACTAATTGAATTTGTTTTATGGAATTTTAAAATTGTAAATATAAATGTAATTAAAAAGAATAAAAAACCATGATTTATATTTACAATGATTTTTTTTTTTGATATCTTAAGGTTATATAAAAGTTTGTTTTTAGTTAAATAATTTGATATTGGTCATATAAACTGGTGAGTCTTTTTAAATGCATACATTTACATTACTAGATAAGAGTAAGAAAAACGCAAGTATAACAATGATTAGCATACACTTAAACATTTAATGCATAAAATCTAATGGAAAGTTAAACAAAAAACTTTTATAATTAACTAAAAAAACATATTAGTATGCAAATTATTTATCGTATAGCCGAATACTCTGTTTTAAAAATACAGAACGACAATACTAAATTAAGTTTAGAAACTTTAAAGAAGTTATTAAAATATATCTTTTAACTTTCAAAAATGAAAAGTTACGTTTAAGAAATATTTATGACAAAATTATGTATTAATTGATCTTTATATTTAGTACAAATGTCATTAATTTTTTCTAACTAATCTGTCGTTTGTAATATTACACGATTCTGATTGACAAAAGCTTAGCTTTGTTTTTTTTTGATAACTAAAATTTTCAAAAATAACATATTAGAAATTAAAAATATTTGGTAACTACAACTAAAAATTTTTAAATAAATTATAAAGCAACAACAAAAAAAACTTGAAACTTTAATTTATCTTAATTTACAACAAATGTTGTATTATTTCCAGTGTTTTTCAGAATTTACAAAGTAATTACATTAATAATTACACGGGAATCTAAAAAAAATGATAAAAAAACAAATTATTTTAACAAGAGACTATTTTTATTTTAAATTACACTACAGTTTAAATAAAACCTGTTTATTTTTAATCACACGTCTATTGTATTCCTTCCAATCTATAGTATTCCATTAAACTTGCACTTACTTATGTAACTAGTTGGATTAAAACGGTGATTTGTTATCAGAGAAAAAAAAAAGAAAATTTAATTCAAACTTTGCAGTTAAACTTTTTTAACAACAACAAACTGCTAAATTGACCCCACGTAAAAGGTCATTAAGTCATTAACAAAGTGATGAATAATAAAGCATTTGATTGCTTTAGAAATGTAATAAAATATCTCCGATGACAAAAGAAAGTTTACTTACTTTAAATTATGCATCAAAATTAAACTATCTTTCTCTATACGTAACTCATAAAAATTCATTTATACTTTTGAAAAACTTATTGTTAAGTTATTTTAATCATAACTAATGTTAGTCGACTTAATTTTTGTTAATTTAACACAGTTTTTTATTGTAAAAAAAATTATTTATTAAATAATTATTTAGTAGCTGTCTAGAATATTTTGTGAAACTAAATCCACTTAATGGTAGATAATTCTTAAATAATTTAAGAACAATTGTTATTTAAATTGTTAACTATTTATATTACAAGTAGTAGTACTAATTAACCAATAAGTATTTCAGTCTGAAATTAACTTACTGTATATTAAGGAGCTCAGTTTTTTGACAAACATCAGAAAGTGCTTCTTTAAAAGTTAATAAGTTAATGCTCGAAAGTTTAAGAGACACTTGAATGTAAATTGTTCTCACGTCAATCGTTCAATTCATTCTTAAAACACTTGATTTCATTTTTCACTATAATAAGCGTTTTTTCTCAGCATGATTAATCGTCTTAGAAACAAGTCTTAGAACTTATACTTTAATTGAGTCTGTTTTATTTCAGTAAAATCCTATGTAACTTTATAAATAATTTGATACAACATGATAATTAGTAAATTAAAAATTACACAGTATTGTTGAAAAAACATTAATGTTTCATAAAAAGAAAAACAGTGAAACTGAATTAAGGATAGTTCAAAATATGAACCACAAAGTGAACACTAAACATAAGCTTACTAGTTTAGCTTTTAATCAGTTGACTTTCACCTTATAAAAGTTGGAGTATCTTGAAAATTGTTATTATAAAAATTTTTGTGTTGCAGATGTTTTTTTATCATCCATTATTATCTTAAAATAATTGTTTACATGACTAAAAAACGTTTAGTTACTTAACGTACGAAACCCAAAAAAAAGGACAAAGAACTATAATTTTTTCAAGTTCAGCTTAATTATAAACATCAATACCGACAGTCACTAAAAAATTTCAACATATTACTCTTTTAATACACGTCACACTTGTTTTTCTTTTAATATCGTGTATAGAGTTTTTGTTTTTTTGAACAATTTAAAATCAATTTATAAAGCAGAGTCTACGTTGACTAAAATTCACAAACGCCAAAATTTTTCAAATGTAAGAAAATCATTCAAATAAGAAGTACTCGTGATTTGTATTTACTTATTGACATTTCAATCACAATGAACGCTTCGCAGTAATGTTCTTTTTTGCGCATGTTTGTAGTAAGAAACAAGGAAATTTATAAATGATTTTAGTGACACAAAAAAACAAATCACCACACAAGACGTTTTAATTATTTACAAAACCACGCGAATGTTATCAAACGTTTTCAGGTTTTCAGCGCTGGTACACATGAAAATATTTTTAAAATATCCGAACATCAATCTGAAGCCGAACTGCACTGCAGTTCGGCAAGCAATGATGTGAGTTGATGGAAAAGTTTTTTTGAGTGAAATAAATACTTTTATCCGAAATGCTTTAACGGTTATTAATCAGATGTATAAATTTCTTGTTACATCGATTTAAAATCAAGCTCACGTGTTTCACACAATATCTTTACACTTTTTTTAATTTTTTTAGGGATTTTTAAGTGTTATTTTATAGTTGAGTTTTAAATGTCCTTAAAAATAATTCTAAAAATCATATTTCTATTTGCATACTAAACAATTTACTTTTTATGATCACTTTTAATCAGTTATACTAGCATAAAACAAAATAATAGAACAAACAATTTTTCTACAACCAAGTTAATATTTAAAATAACATTTATTTGAACAGTTTTACTTTATTACATGAGTAATATGGATTGTAAACCACCATAACTAAAATATTGTATTTTTAACATTAGCTAATAATTAAATATCTATAGAAATGTGTTAAAGTAGCTTAGATTTTTATAGGTTTTCAATCAATTAAATTGAAGTTGTAAACATTTTTTTAATCGCTTTAAAATATGACAGCTTTTTCAAGGTGATGCTAAACAGGTGTTCAGGGTAAGTAGTTCTTGTAAGTACTTCATGTTGTATTGCACGCAATACACTTTTAATGTTTTTAGCTTACATTTAAATAGCTTTTCAGAAAGTAGCCCATCACTTTGTTTCACACTATTTAAAAATTATTTTGTCTAAAATTAATTTAATTTTATACCTGAAACGTTGTGAACTATATACTTCTCTACTAGGTTTGTAATAAAAATTTATTTTAAGTAAACATGTTTTATTTTAGTAACCGTTGATATAGTACTAAACAAGTTATTTCTAATTGTTAGTTTATAGATGTGCGTAATATATGATAAATTAAATCAAATTTGTTTTAGTTTCACGCTATACCTTTTAAATGTTTAAAGCTTACATTTTAATTGTCTGTCACTTTACGACAGAAAAAGCCAATCATTTTGTTTTACACTATTTAAAAATCGTTTTGTCTAAATCATACTTAATTTTATAACTTGTTTTAGTACCTGAAACGTTGTGAACTATACTTCTTTACTTGGTTTGTTATTAGATTATAGGGGTAAGCAACGTAAATAATTGACGAGCCGGATCCAAAAAAAAATTAGTCCTCAGCGGGCCGGAGCATTTCGAGTAAGTGATCTACCGGATTCAGTTGGATCCTTTTTTAGATCCGGATCTTTATTCAAAAATTTTATTCGGATCCGGCTTAATACTAATTTTAGACAAGGTTTCGTATCCGAATAGAACTAATTTCAAAAGACTTGGATCCGGCTGGATGCTAATTGATCTGGTGTTTTAAAATTTTGAATCAATTTGTTAATTACCTAGGTTCTCAAGTACAAAATTTTAAGTTAATTTTTATTAAGTACTCATAATTCTATATTTATTACAACTCTGGACCGAATTAATACTAGTTAGTTTTAAAAAAACAATAATTTACTTACTAAAAGTTACTCGAGCCTAATATTTCAAACTAAAACATTAAAATTGTTTAACTATTCGAAATTATCTAGTTTTGGTAATCCTTGGCTCGATGCTACATTAATAGAATTTTTTAGAAGTTAACTAACATTACAATATTAAACTACTGTCTTTTAATTTAAAAAACTTGTAAAGATTCATTCAAAATTTTGTTAGATTGTAAACTGTTATTACAAACGTGCACAAATAAATTTTCTAAACAAATCATACTTAAAGTTAATGAGGTATTGTCCTCAATTGGTCATCATTAAACTTAACCATTTAATTAATCAAAAATTCCTTAATTAAAAATCAATAGCAGAAAAGAGTGCAAACTGTAGTCTAAACTTGGAATATTCAACAAAAATGTAAAGTTGAGCAGTTTTACTTAAAGTAGGTGTCAATGTTATTAAAATCTACTTTTTTTAACATTTATAAGAACAACTCACTACACATCTGGGAAAGGCATCAATTTTTTACATGTCTTTTTATATGAAAATCATTATGATAGGTAAGATCATCAAAGTTAGTTCAGCAAACAATTTTTCGGATAATTTGAGAAAGAATTAATTCAACTGACTTAAAATAGAACAAAGTACTATAACAAAAAAGTTTTTTTATTACTACAAAAATTAAAAGCCATTTTTAAAAACGTTTTCAGGTTAAAGTCTTACAGTTTATTTTGTGAAAATGATTTAAAAAAGGTTTTGTACAAATTATGTAATATTTACATGGTCTTTTAGGATTTCATATAAATTTTGAAAATGCCTAGCGGGCCGGATCATCCACTCGCGGGCCGGATAGTTTTTGTCCGCGGGCCGGATTCCATTTAAAATTAAAAAACGTTTGGGGGCCGATTATTTTGACTCCGGGGGCTGGATCCGGCCCGCGGGCCGTACGTTGCCCACCCCTATATTAGAATAGATTTTAAGTAAACGTTAATATAGAACTAAACAAATCATTTTTAATTGTTAGTTTATAGATTTGCATAATATATAATTAATTAAAACTTCAGTTTGTTTTAGTTTTCTAGCTCTATCAGTTTATATAAATTGACAAAACAACAATATAAAACGTTAACATTTCAATCTTCGTCTTAAATGCTATATGATTGAATTCCAACTGAAACTCATTTTCACATTTTCGTTTTAACATGATCATTTGAAAAACTAAAACAATTTTGAACTGTTTTAGGTTGTGTATCTATTATCGGTATAATAATGACTTTATATGTCATTAGCTGTCGGTTTGAAGAAATTATTCAGGTATCCGAAGTGATCAATCACTATTGGAGCATTGCTACTAAACTAAAAAAAAAAGTAAAAACTCAAAGTAATTGATTAGAGGTTTTTTAGTTTTACTTCCTCTGCAGTTAAAGTTCAGTATATTTGAACCTTCTTTTAGTTTAATTTTGTAGTTTTTCAGATACAGAATTAATTTTTTTTAGTAATGAGATTCATAGGATATTAAAGCTACATATCTACTATACCAAAAAAAATATATATCAGCTAGATAACAAAATAGTTTAATATACCTAATGACCAATTATAAGAATTTTGTGCAATAACTTGTTTAATTATCAACCTATGTATCTTCGGAAAACACAACAGTATTTTCTTATTGATACTATAAAATAAATAAATTATGTTTTTTGCATTTTTAGAATTTAAAAAAATATAGTTACAAGTTTATTTTCTTAAGAACAATGACAGTTTTAATAAATTGAGCCAAAACAACAAGGAAAAAACAACGAAGTGTGCTATTTTGACTAATTTATTTATTTACCCTATAAGCTTTTGAAACTGATTGAAAAGATTTGTGTTGTTTTTTATAATTAGACGTAAATATTTGATTTGATTATTGTCTTAGTAGTAGAACTAGCAATTTTAAAATAAAAAAGTTTAGTTTTAAAACAATAATATTTTTAACCTTGAAGTCTAGCTTTAGAATACTTATAAAAATCTATTTAGCAAAAATATATCAAATTTCTGAAACGCAAACAACCATTCACAAAAAAGTGTTTTTTTTTATTTGAAATTTTGAGAAAATAAAAATATTTCATAAATTTAGGATGTCACGTTTTTTAATTGACAGTTTACTTGACGACCAGATGATAAATTTCACTAGCAAAATGTTACTTTTTGGCCAGGTGTTCTAATGCTTAAGTAGCGTTGAAGGCAATTATGTCGTCAATTTCACGTTAGACTTCTTGCACCAGCAAAAGATGAAAGGCGGAAAGAAAATTATCTGTGAACTTATTTAGCCACCTGTGCTCTTTAAAAAGCCAAAAGTCAATTTATTCTTGCTGTTTGCTTTATTTACTATTAACGGTTTTTTACAAAGTTTAGTGAGTGATATTTCGTTAAAAGGCAACATTATCAGCAAATAAGCTACTGATATTGTATTGAAATCATTTTAAGTTATTTACTAAAGTCTTTAAGTATGTTAATTTAATTAAAATTTTGTTTTAAATATTACTTGCAAATCAAAAATTTAAAACTTTAAATATAATTAAAAAATCAAATACATATTAAACTATTTTAAAGTTATTTTCGAACTTATCAATATCTTAGTTTTTCTAATTAGTTTAACAAAAAATTTTTTTTTTACTATAATGTATAGTTGTATTTACATTTAAGTTTTTACTAAACCTTATAAAACATTGTTTGGAACTTGTACTTTTATCTTTCATATATTTTCACAATTATTTTGTTTTAAAACCTTTATTTTACTTTTTTTAAGTAAAATTGTGCATTTATGTTTAAACATATGATTTTAAAATACTGACGTAATTTTTTTTGTATTATTAGTACTAGCTACTAAATTAGATTTAAAGCATAAACTTCAAAAATATTTCATAAGACTGATATTTAAAGAAATAGTTCTTTAACCAGGTGTTTTTAATTAGCTCGTTTGTTGTAAAACTTGTATGTTTTACGAACGTGTCTTGCATAAAATAAACCTTGCTATCAATTATTGTATTGTCAAGATGATTGCTTTTTTTTATTAATCTCATGATGTCAAATTTCTGTCTAAGGTGTAGTATGTTCTTTATATTGTAGGTTATATGTCTACCTTTAGTTTTTAGAGTGTAAAAATTGAGGAAAAACAGTTTGTTTTTTTAAACGAGATAACAGCTTAAAAACTGTAAATTACACAAATATGCACTACTAGTTAATGGCGAAAATAACTAACTTTGATTTAATTGAAATTGATTTAATACTTGTATAATCTGGAAAGATTAACTTTAAAATTCAAACATGTAAGGTTGAATATTTCCTTAAAAGAACTATTTTTGTTCTATCTAGTAAAGAAAGAAAGAATAAAACTATATTTTTAATTTATTTATCAGATTGACGGTTCCTTTATAGTTTCAATAAAACAAATAATATTATACGTCTATTTTAATTAATTTTTTTTTTCTCTTAAACAGAAATATTTTGTCATAAAATCAAAAAAACAAATTTTTGTTGCAATTATTTGTTTTTTAATTTTTTTAAAAGTATTTTTGAAAAAAAAAAGTTTTAAAACATTTTGTAACCACGAAGGAAATGTTCTACTTAAAATACGTAAAACCTTTTAAAAGTTTGCTGTAAATCGTACCTTTTGTTAACTTAACAATGGTTAAACAAATAAATAAAATACAAATTTTATTGCCTTATGACGCAAAATAAAAATAAACTTTTAAACAGTAAAAACAAAAAGTAAATTTAATCTCAATTGTTTTTATAAAACTTTTTAATCACCACTACAGTAAGACTGCAGAGCACTTAAATATTTTTAAGCTTCTTACTATTAAAGTACTAGTACTTTTATTTAAATATTTTAACTATTTTCAACCACTTGCAGTTTTAAATTACTTTAAAACTGCAGACAAACAGCAGTCAGTTTAAAATTCAGATGGCGCCCAAATGTAATAAAATAAATCATTCTCATTCACCGAATGTAGTTTGTAATGAGTGCGCGACTTTAACTTTTCAAACAGTCAATACGCTTATACTATTTAAGGTTCTTTTTTGTTTTGTCCTGCGATTTCTTTTATTAAATTATTTCTGATGAAACTTTATTTTTTTTAGTTTTAAATTCAACTTGAACATATTATCGTTTAAGCTATAATTGTTTTTTTTCATGTTTTTATAGTTTTTTTCAATTTGAAATTGAACTTTTACATTAAGAGTCAAAAATTTATTAGTTGCAAACACTTAAGACTGAGCATAATAAGCATAAAGAGTTTAAATGATATTTTAAAGCTATTAAGCTTTTTGTTACAACTTTATTTCAAAGTCATAACAATTAATTGTGACATAGTTAAAGTTGTTTTTCATCGTTTTACAAAACATTTGTTTTTTCCTTCAGGATGTATGTTATAGAAAATCCAACATTTTTAGTTGGTAAACGTTTCTCAAAAACCAACAATCAGAAGATCAACAGTTGCGCTGACGGAAATCACTTCACTAAAAAATTTTCTCCCTTTGAAAAATTGAACTTTTTAAATTTTAACACAAAGCAGACGACAAAGAGCTGTCAATCAATCAAAACTAAAGGAGCTAAAGAGCCAGTATTAGGTGGATAAATAGAGAGAAAATACAAAAAAAAAGACGAAAACTGTTACTTTTGTACATTTTTACTATATTTCAATTTAGACCTAAAGCCTTCTTGGGTGCAACAAAAGTTAATCTATTTTTTTTTTGTTTGTTTTTCTAGTACTTAATACATTTAGTTTTGTTTTAATTAATCATTATTTTTTTAATACTTTTTAAAGAATATTTTAGATTTTCTTTTTATAATATTTTTGTTAAGCAATGAATCACAAAAAGTATCTGCAACCTGATGGGAATGGTAAACCACAAGTAAGTTGTAAATATTCTTAGATAATTTTTATCTCATTAAATTTAGAACATAGTATAATACCAGTTTAGCCAAGTTGTAGTTTGTATTGCTAGTTAGAAAAAAACTTAATCTTTATTTAAAAAGTTATTAGATTCATTTTTTCAAAAGTTAAACTTTTTTTTATACGTTTAACTTAATTTGAAGTGTTGAAGTATTAATAATTAGTATAAACAGTTGTTTTTATAACTTAAGTTCAACAATTACAGTTCAACAAGTAAGTTGAAAATATTTAAAACATTCTTTTAAAAATTATTGTCATTTAAATTAGAAAATTTCATGAAAAGTTACCTTTTAGTATAATACCTGCTTAGAAAAGCTGTAGTTTGTATTGGTGCTTATAATAAAACTGAGTCTTTATTTTAAAAGTTGTCTAAATCATTGTTAACATAACTAAAACATTTTTTTTTCAAATCTCTAGTTTTTTGTATGTTAAATAATAATAGTAACTACATAAAATCAGTTCAAAAACTACCTTTTTTTACAGATAAATTTGAAGCAATCTCCATTAGCTTTGCTTGCACAAACTTGCTCGGCAATTGAAAGCAAGTTGTACTGCGAATTTAAGCCGAACTTTAGAAAATACTCGAACTTAATACAGAACCACCAAAAAGTCACTAAACATCATTTAGTAAAACAAGATGAAACGAGATGCAGTAAATCGTTGAAGACTTCGAAAAATATGGATGAATCCAAGAACAAAATTGAAAAAACTAAAAAAACTAAGAGCAAAAACTTAAAACGAGCTTCCAGTCAAAGTTCATGCCATGGGGCGACACCATCGCCTAAAAAGCAGAGGATGACACCAATGATTGCAAAATCAGTATCTCCCTTGACTGTTGAGAGCGCTTTTATTTCACATTCTAGAGCTACGCCAGTTTTAATGGATAGTCAGTTCCGCGAAAGCAACTTCAATCAACAGGCAATCATTCAAATGCAGATGATGAATCCAATGCATTACTACATGAAGACAATCGAAGATCAGCTGAAAAGTTTTCAGCACGTCTGCAACTGGATGGTCAACAACGTCACTTGCGGCAAGAAGTTTTCCACTTCCGACCAACTTCTCTCCCATCTTCAAACGCACGCTGTGACGTCACAACAACCTTCGTATCCACCAACCAGCAGCTTGCAAACGAATCAGATTCTTCAATCAGCTTGCAGTTTGTTGCAGAGTCAGCATAATCAACTAGCGTCAATGCAGTTTGCAGCTCAGAACAATTTAGGGGGTTTCCCTTTGTACAAATCGGCTTCTATGTTTAACCAGGGTAAAATTACTAATTTTTCTGCTAGTTTACCTCTTTTCTACAACCCTTTTAGCTACGTTTTAAGCTAAAAATAAAATACGTTTTACATTAAATAAAGCCAATATTTTACTCTAAAGATAAAATAACTTATTTTTTGTTAAATAGATAACGGAGGTACAACTAATTAAAAAATTAGTGAAAATTTCAATTGTTATATAAACATTTGATGTTTTATCATTAATTAAAGTAAAGCATAAAGCTGTTAAAAATTCTTCTTCAATAGGCTGACCTTATGTTCTTGTTTGAATTCTATAATATTGATAAATAATATTATAAAACAAATATGTATACAAGTTAAATAGTTTTATGTTAGAAAAATTATACAGCAAAAACTTTTAAAGATGCTTTATAATAGACTTCGGAATACTTAATGAAATATATAGTGTTTTCATGTTCTGTTTTGGTAAATGTTCTATGATACAAAGAAAGAAAATATAAATATGTTTGTTATATCATTAAAAAAGTGATTCTTTAACGTTTGTTTCATTTCGATTGTTTCAAAATAAAGATCTAAAAATAGAAACATTTGTCAGATTTGTATCGTAGTTAATTTATTAAAACTTATTTAATAGTCTAAAAATAACTAAACTAGATAAGATTTAAATTAAACTTTTAAGATTAAAAGTGTCTACATGTTTATACTTGAATGTTAGTACTGTTATGTTCTATAAATAACCATAACGATTTTGAATGATATGTTAACGAAAATTCACCTTTTTAAATAGTTTAAAGCTTTTAGTCAATCTAATTTTATAATAAAACAAGCTTTTTAAAAATATTAGAAATAAATAAACCCAAGATTATATTTTGAACTTAAAGTTTAATATCTTATAATTTTTGATATATTATTGACTGTATCTGTGTAAAAGTTTTTAATTCTTTTTTAAAGAAATCCATCAGTTTAAAAAATAAAAACAGTTTTTAGTTTTTAGATAAGTGAAGCATATTTAAAGCATCAATAAGTAATATTTCATAACAAAAGTTTTGTTTTACAAAGCAAAAACTAAAATTAAAAATTCTTAAAGTTGTTTTTAATTCAAGCCAAGTTGCTTAAAAGCCTAAATGAAGAATTATAAATTGATAGTAAGCTAAAAACACTTTTATTTCAAAAATATAGGAATGAGTTTTAAACTAACTGTTTGTTTTGTAGCAGTGCTTGTAATATTTGCTTTCAAGACGCGACAGTTCATAAGTATTTTTAAAAACACTAGCTAATAATAATAAACGTATAGTTTCTTGTTTTTTTCACGCTGTGTAATTCAAACATGTTTAAGACGAGCTCAAACTTTTCTTGAATCTGTTTTGGCAAAACATGAAAAGTGCTGCTGCTTGTATCTCATCAGTCTTGTATTGTGTTTTCTCCCAAGTGACTGCTTTTGTTACTTATTTCTTGCTTCCCTTTCATGTACCATTAAAGTGCGGAAAGCAGCGAGTTGTTGTTTGTCAAATTAGATAATTTCAAGCTAATAAATCTTACATTTGAGTACACTATATTGGAAACCATGGTGAATATTTTTTTTGCTTATGTTTTCATGATTAAACGATCAAACTACAACAAAAAAAAAAGTTTATTAAAGGCTTCATATAATCTATAAACGTTAAAAACCTAAAATATAAATAAAATTATTTGGTATTGAAATAAGCTATAGGTCAAAAATTTTTACTTTAAGTAGTTTTATATTACATATTCAAAAACAGTTAACATAGCTTTTTAGTTTTAAGCTCATGATTTTCATTAGTTTGTTTAATTATTTTGATACACAGACGTATACATATAAAATTTAAAGTTTTATATTATTATGCTTACTTTTTTTCGAGCTACTATGATAAAAACGTACTTTGAAGTCATAAAAGCTTGAAACTCATCTAATTTAATAAACTTTCGATATAAGTTAAAAAATTAATATAAAGGTATTTGTTTACTTGTTAAAAAACATTGCATTTAAATTTATTTTTTGCAAAATCTTTAACAAAATCTTAAAAAAACAGTTTACTTTTTTTTGCTAACACAATTGATACAATTTACTTAGAAGAAACACTTACTAAGATCTAAAAACAATTTATCTTGACTATATTTGTATATTTCAAAATCTCAATATTTTAATAATTTTTACAGGTCAAAATATAAGAAACACATAATCATATAAAAGTTAAAATAAGAAATAAAGATAAATTAAAGAAGTTTTTAACAATTTAGAACATACCAAATCTTTTTTTAAATGAAGTTAGTTTCTTTTACGAAAAATTTATAGTTAGTATATTAATTGGTAAAAAAACCGTTCTTAAGGTGTATAGAGCAAAAAAGATATGCAAAAGTATTGAGTAAAACTAAGTAAGTATAAATAGCAGTAAGAAAATTTTATTAAAATTACTTTTAAACTTAATTTGTAATTTATAGGTTAAAATCATAACTATCGAACTTTTTTCAGAAGAGCTTCTAATACGACTGACTTAAAGCTTTTTATGCGTTTCTTGAGTGTCTTTAAACATTATGGTATTTAGTCATTAACAAGTAAAATGCTTTTCATCTTTGCCAGTAAGCTGCTAAACGGCGCCGAATACTCTTGACGTGTAATTGATTTGGTTTGTTTTCAATTAACGTCAATAAGAAACAAGTTGTAATGAATTGGCTAACACTATTTAGATCTAAATTTACATGAATGGGTGTGTGAGTGATGTGTTCTTTGATGTGTAAGTGATTTCTTGATTATTAATACCAAAGACCGTTGTTATATCATATGTTACACAGACTTTTTAATTAATAGTAAATTACA
This sequence comes from Thalia democratica, assembly GCF_965202585.1. Lineage (NCBI taxonomy): Eukaryota > Metazoa > Chordata > Thaliacea > Salpida > Salpidae > Thalia > Thalia democratica. The sequence continues at coordinate 76,713,387 of NC_139165.1, forward strand.
TACTTTTTAAGATGAGCTGTATTAAGATTTCAATGACTGAACATTAACAAATTAAAATGAGATTATCTAAGAACTTAATTTAAAGTAAACAAAAATCTAAATAACATCTTTTAATATGATAAAATCTTTGTAAGTATGATTGCAATTTAATGACAAAAAACTAAGTCCAGCCAAAAAAAAATTGAAATATAACATATCTTATCAATTTTAATTGCTTTTAAAACTAAATCAAAAAATTGAAATTGTATAAAGTGTTTGATAATAGAAATAGATTATTCAATCTTAGGCTTTTAAATTTTATCTTAAAATTCTAAATATAATTAAAAATTAAAACTTTATTTTATACTAAAAAAAAAAACGTTCTTTACATATAAATTTTAATTTCCTTTTTTTAAACTCACGTGTTTCACTACATTTAAATGATTTTAACTTTTCTAATGCAGACATAACATAAATATATAATAGTTTTCATATTAAAACGAGGTTTTTATCCTAAGCAAAAATGATATTTTTAGTAACTTTGAAATAATAAATTCTACATCAAAGCAAAACATTATTCATCTTGTAATAACCTGAAAACTGTTTACATATAGGCTTTAAAATTTCTTACCATCTTATTCGTTCTGAGCAGAAGAGATTACACTTTGGGCAAACAAGTATAAAAAATTAACTATAAAGCGCACAGGTGGCACGTCAAACAAGCAGATTATTTCTCTTTCAAATTCCACATGCCAGCTTCCTATAAATTACTAAATTGCCCTCAACGTAGCTTCAGCTACACCTGTCTGTGAGGTAAGGTCTTTCCTTTTGACATTTAAAACCGCCTGTTACATTTGTGGTTCGAAGTTTTGTTTTTCATGCAATTTTTATGAAATTATAAGATTGATTGACAGGATTGGATTAACTTTCTGCTTGCTTTTTCTGTTTCGTAACTTCAAAATAAAGCAGTAGTTTAATTGAAAAATATATAATGATTAAGCAAAAAAGACAAATGTTATTTAAAAACCTTTACAAAAGTTTTTTATACTCTTTTAAAATACTACCACGTCAGTCAATAGTGACAGAAAAATTTATAAACTGATATGCTAAGCTTTAAAATGACAGCTTGAACCAGTTATGAATTTTTAAACTATAAGTAGAAAGTATTAATTATAAGTATTATTAATTTTATTATTATGTATTAGTACTCGAAACAAAAATTTATATTTGATATTATAAGTTTACCTAACATTAAAATGATTGAACTTTTTTTAGACTTTTTGGTAAAATATTTTACATAACAGCTACATAAGTTGACAGAATAAAGAAATATGTCAGGTATTATACACAAAATAGACATTATAAATGTTTAATTCAAGATGATCCAATTTTAATCGGAAGTATATTAAATGACAAAAAATGAACAAAAGTTTAACTAAAACTATATTGTTAAATTTAACAATAATAAACTTATGTACGTTTTGCATAAATTTAAATTTCTAAGCTTACTTAAATAAACCTTATACTTAGTGTCATTTTGAGGTAATCCAAAATATATTTGTATATAAGGGGTTTAATACAACAAATATGTATAAAGTTTATTGCGAAGATTCGAATTATAAAAAACAGTACTTATGTTTATTAGATACAATAAAATAATTTTTAGTCCTCAGCTGTAGTTCGAATTAAATTGCACTTTGATAAACATTAATTTAAAATCCCGTCCAGTTGGCTCTGTAAAAGGTGATTTAGTTAATCTAATTTGATTAAATTGTAAATAAATATATAAGTATAAGATTCTTATATACATAATAAAAGTCTTTTTTTAGTTTATTTTAATTTAAAAAATTAATATAATGACTTTTTCCAAAATAAATTAAAATTTAAAAATTGATGAGACAAGGTTGCAAACAAAGGCATTATTATTTTTTAAATCATTAAAATATTTTTTAAAGAAAATGGAAATATGTAATTTGAAACCATATAAAGTTTTTAATGTTTTAAGTAAAATTACTTATGCTGAGTTTGATAACTAAAAAACAAGTTCACAGACTAAAGATTGAAATCAAATGTAAAATCGTAAATTGACTTCTTAAATATTTAGTTATAGACAATCCAGCTTAAAACACAAACATTTTAAGCTAAATAAAACATCTAAATTAAACTTTCATCAAAAAAATCTGGTTAACTAGCTAGACTATTCATTACTTAAAGTTTAATTTTTGTGAAGCTTGATTAAATATTATTTTGTTTTCTTTAAATATTATGGCAAATGTTTTGTCTACAAGATGATTGAAAATCACAAAAAACATTACCTGTAGTCATATTTTTAAACAAAATATAAAAATTGCTTAAATTTTCATCTTTCAATATAAAACAGAATTTTAAAACAATGCTGTAGACGAAAAAACTATAATTAAACCCAAAAAATAGTTTCAATAATAAACTTCTATTTAAAATTTTTAATAACAGTGTAGTGAAATTTTAGAAATAAATAGAAACAAAAAGAATATGATTTATATAACAATTAACTATAGTGGAGCATACTTTTTTATTCTAAACCTAGCTTTTAAGACATATCGTCTAAATAATTATTATTTTTGAATTATTCGTAGTGTACTAAATTGAGTGAAAACAAATCATTTAATGAAAATAATAAAAAAACGTTAAAAACCCATAAACATTTTTAAAGTTAACATTATTAAACTTGTTTGCAAACCTTTGATGTTTTTTTTTCTGACGCACTGAATGCTAATTAAATAAAAAGCTCAAGTAGAAACAGTTTTAAAGGAGTGCTAGTTGTCATAAAGCTTTTAATGTCGGCAACTTAAATGTAAACAGGGTTGACACAAGAGTTTACGACGATTGATTATTAAACCGATTTATCAAAGTGAAAGTATTTTTCAATTATTATTTTTAACCTTTTAAACTTTCTTACTTCTTTGAAAAATTTTAAAATTCAATTTGCAGCAAAAAAAAATTAATATGTTATTTACAAAACATTAAAACTTAATTCAGCTGTTTAATAAGATAATAGCAATCAGATTACATTATTATGTAGTTTTTTTTTTAAACTATTCAATATAGAATATTAAAAAAAGAGTATTAACTGATATGCGCGTTTTAAAACTCACTTTCAAGCAAACATTTTATAAAATTAGTTAATCATCTTCTTGTACTTAAGCTTTTTAAGGTGTACAATTGACTCAAGGTAAATTTGTAGAAAAAATTTTTACATGGTGTTTGTGTAACAGCTGTTTTGATATATCAATCTAAATACGTATTTATCACATTTGGTCATTTGTATTTTATTTTTTGATTGTTTGCTATTATAAACTTTTTTTTTGAACAGAGACTGTTTTAACTAGTCTTGATTTGAAAATAAAGTAATTATTAACTACAAAATTGAACAACATTTCTTAAAAAAATATTTATGAATTGACCATCCTAAGAAAAATGTTTAGTACGTTTTAACCAATATTGGTGTATGTATCTTTTATTTAATGTAAACAGTTTTAATATTTTGGTTTTTGAAATACTTAATAGTATATTTTGAAAACATAAATTTGAAATAAAGTTAAATGAAATGTATACATATAGCTAAGCGTTTGCATTTCATACACAATAGTTTTAATGAGTTTATAATGTAGCACCTAGTTAATTTCTTTGTACAAAATTTTGTCTTTTCTCGAATGATGGGCTCTACATGCTTTGTAATTATTTGAAACAGTAAAGTTGATATATAATTTATACAAATACCTTTTGTATATACTTTTTTAATATTACAACCTAATAGCGTACATAAAAGTTATATCTTTTTTCACTCTATGAATTATTCCTGAAAAAAAATTAAAAGGAAATAGTCTGAATATTTTAATAGAGTTTAAATAATTACCGTTCATTATCGGATTGTTGCTTGATAAACTTCAAGCATCTAACACTCATCGCAGTTTGGAATGTAACTAGTGGTAGTGTTACATTTCTAAACATTGATTGATATGTGTGCGCATGTGTCATATTGTTGAGTAATAATACCATATTTGTAAAACACTAAAGCATGATTAAAAAATTATAAGATCAACGCTTAAGAGTTGCTAAACATTTAACTTCAATTGACGCTTTTGAAATGTATCAAGTGTTATATTTTCTAACATTAATTGATATGTTTGCGCATATGTTATAGCTCTATTGACAATACATTAACTTTTTCAATTCTTTAATTTATTTTCAATGGCTGTTTTTTTAATCATATATAACTTCATAAAAATCAACTGCTCTTTTTTATTTTGTTTAACTTTGACAAAGAGTTTAGTACAACCAGAGAAGCTTATTTACTAAAAAAATATATTAAATTTAAAACTATAGTGATTTTTATTTGCAAATGGTATTTAACACAACAAAGTACTTTCTGAGAATATAATACTTTATTTACTAATAAAACTCTCACTTGCTTATAATTACAACTATAAAAATTGCTTTCTTATACTACCATTGTTGTATCTATAAATTAAGTAGTAGTATGAAATTTACAATTTTTTACAGTACTTGTATTTTAAAGTTAAACTATATAACGGTACAATTAATAATAAAACTATTCATGATGTTTAACACATGTACCAACTCATCAATCACCAACCTTCTTTGACAAGTTAATTCATGACGGTTAAGTAAATATACGTTAATGAAGTGATAAAGTAAATTAAACAATAGTTTCTTTTGTTAGATTGGATTAATTAACTAAATGTAGTAAACTTTATTAAATTTCCAAACAGTTGTAAAGTTTTACACTAAAACTACTTTTATCATATACACACAAAGCTTTATAAAAACAATATTATTACAAGCAACTTGTGCTAAATGAGAAATATAAAACATTATAGGCAGCTTTGAAAAGGTTATTTTATGATTCTCAAAGGAGCTTGATTTAAGAGAGTATATTTTATAAGTAAAACCATCACAACATCTGGTATAATTAACTTGCCTAGAAAGTTTATGAGTGAACATTTCATTGTATGGTTTAATTAAAGGCATTTAAAACTTCATTTTAGTTTACTGTTTAGCTAACTTTAATACCTAGGTTGAAAAGAATGTGCTTGTAATTTTTTTTTGTTTATTTTTGTATTGAATAATGTGGTTATCGTCAGTGTAGGTATAAAAGTAATTTTTTGAAAACTTGTTTCAAAAAATTTTTAAATTTTTAACTTTGAGAAAATAATGTGCTTACATCTTTTTACTTTTTAAAGAAAAACTAATATTAAAAAATTACTAATCACAGCATTTTGATAAAATACTTCGAAACAAGCATTTTAACCTAAATTTTTAGTTGTTTAAAGGATTATAAGTATTTAAAACGAGTTCAGGTTTTGATAATACTTAAACTAAAAAAAACAATTAATGTCAAATTTTTATTTTTATACTAAGGTTTATGTGATATTGATCTTTCTTAAAAGCTGTGATATGTGTTTTATTTAATTTCTAAAAAATAATACATCTATGTTATAAAAACCAAGTTAATCTGATAAGTTTGATTTAGTTTATTAACTAATTATATATAACCATTAAATTGATGAAAACTTTAAATTTTTGTGTTTTTAGTTTACAACTACAATATGTAGTTATGTTTTTTAAATATACTTGGTATAAAGTTTTAGGAAAATTTTTAAACTTTTCTTACTTTTGACAAACACGTTTGTAAAATTGTTTTTTTGAAGATTAATTTGCATGTAAACATAGCATAGTCTTGCAATAAAATATTTTAATAAAGTTAACAGTCTACTTAATGTTAGTTGGTATTTATATAACAAAAAATGTTAAAAAATCATGAACGAAGTGGATATTAAAGTTAACATCACTAAAATATACAATATTAACAACTTAAAGAAATTTTCTAATCTGTACATATGGTATATGACAAGACATGGTATATTTATAAGTATATAATGTTAAACTATCCCTGTAAACTAACTAAGAACTTATATAAATTATGGTTGTTTACAAGTTTATGATAACAATCATTAACAAATATAATTGATAAATAACTTATTTATAGTTTCTAAACTACGCTTAAATTTTAAAACCACCTATCCATCTACTAAACTTAATTCACAGCAAAGAAAGCATTTAATTCAAAATAAGTTTAAAAATATCAAGATTTTTTTCTCAACACCAACATTCATTTCAATCATCTGGCGCCCCTTTAAAAGTGATTGACGCGCCATGTCAAGCCAAAATACTATTTATATGAATCCCCATCATTGTACAATTTATCATTGACATATTGACCAAGTTAATCTGTTTGCTTTTCTGCTTTGTGAAACTTTTCCGTTGAAAAACGACGTTTTTGTCTTTCTCACTTCCTGGGTGTTCTGCTGCTGATATTTTATCTTTGTTTTTTTTTCATCGTGACGCTGAAAAAATTACGAGTGTCTCCTGTAATCATTTTGTTTGCTGACAGTAAGTGACATTTGGATAATGGCTGCGACTTGACGTCATTTTAAGTTCTAAGAATGACCACACCTTCAATTCTTTGAAATTTTATTAAAAATTGTCATATTAAGCAAAGCGTTACCTTATAAAAAATAAAATATATTTATGTATACTGTACTGGAAAAAAAATAGATGTTAACATTTAAAAATGTTTGAATTTGTTTTCCTATTTTTCTCTGTTATTGTAACCCTTTGCCTATACCCTTGGTCAGTATGTTTTTTTTTAATGATTATACTTTCTTCGTTTTTACTATCACTGTCACTGTAACTTATCCTTATTTAGTAATAATTGTAATTTTTATTATCGCATTTTATTTTGTTTGTTTTTTTTTTTTACTACAAAAGTCAACAGTGCAAAAGTGTCACACAAGCAAATTTAACCCTTCGTGCATAAGTGAATCTTTGTGCAAAACTGACCTGTCTTGACACATTTTTTACAATCTGTTTAAATCTTATTAACACAAGTTTATCACTTTTAGGCATTTGGATATTTTTAAGAATATTTGTGCGAAAAAAACAGTAGTCAAAAATACTTGCTATTTAAAAAAAAACTAAAAATTATTTACTGAAAAGTATCAAAAATTTTTTTTTTTTTTTTAATTGTTTATTGAACGAAAAAAAAAAAAGTGCTCAAATATTTGGTCCAAGGACCTGGTGTACGAAAAAACCTTTCGGTTATGGAGTCATACACCAGGATAAAGTTTAAAGTCATGTCAAGGAAAAGTTAATATCATTCGTCAAAAGAAGAGTTACTTTTTCAAAAGTATTAATAAATACAACGATGATTAATACAGCCTCAGTTAGAAACCAATTATTAATTTAATAGATTATTTTTTAAAAGAAAACAAATGAAGACGTTTTAAGAAATCTTAATTACTGATTAATTACAAAACTGTCTCCTGCTCAAAGTTTCAATTTAACTATTTTAAATAATTTATTTCAAGCTTGTCAAAACGATAAAAAATAAGTAGATTATTTTTTTTTTTTTGCCTTAAAGAATTTTTGTTTTAAGAAAGTCATTCTGTTCTGTTTAAAAACGTTGAGAACAAGTAGTAAACATATATTTAATATTTTTTTTCTCGTATTTACAGTCTTTGAAAGATAAACGTTAAAAATAATTTTATGCAATGTTTTAGAAATATTTTTTATCTAACATCTGATAATTTTGGTCACTACTTTGGAGCGTTAATTATTACGTAAAAAAAAGAATTCAATTTTTTATAAAAATTTTATTACAAAGTAAAATCTTTATTAAAAATTATAAATTAGTCTGAAATTATAAATGTCAGTAGTGTTTTGTCTTAAACTTTTTATGGAAATATATTTTGTAGTATTTAAAACGTTTTAGAATGTTAATTTAAAATGTGAGTTCCCTGTTTTCGTTACAACCTAGTTATAAAGTTTAAATAAAACTAATAGCCATATTAGTTGAGTAGAAAATGCAAAAGTATATTTAAAACTTAATTAAGTGAGCTTTAATTGTAAGCGACAAATTCCGAATTTAGAAACTATATTTCGTTACAATATAAAGCTTAGTATGATTACAAAATTTTCAGAACATTTTAGATGATTTGAATTCTTTTCAAAGTTATTGTTACTTTAAATTTGTTTAATTTTAATTCAAATTGTACTATTAAGATTTTTTGTTAGCAAACATGTTTAACAAATAATATTATAACAATACTTCACTCATAAATACAGTAACTAAAACTTTATGCTTAATAAATGACAACATTAACTTTTTTATCAATTGAAATAACAATAAAACAAATATGAAATATTGTATTTTGCATGAGAAGAGCAATTGTTTTAGAAAATAGTATAAGTTATTTGATTAATACTATCGAAAAACTTATAAACATCTAACAATTTTTTTTATTTGTGTATAACATTAAAAAAAAAACATATTTCTCGGATGTTTTTTGTGTTTTTGTCGAAATGTTTTTTTTAAGTTGTAATGTTTAAATTGTACCTCCGTTTAGCTCTAACCAAAAACCACTTGGTATAAAAACCAGTTATCTACTAAAATGCTGCTGTACACATGACTAACTATAAATATTTTAATTCTAAAAAATCCTATAAATTGAAGTTTTGTAATATAAATACGTTTCTACTAAAAAAATCTTCATTTTGTTTAAAATTAGAAAAATAATTTTTAGAATTAAGAAATCTCAGCCTTCTAAAATGAAAATTTTATCTTTTCAAAAATTTAGTTTCCTATCATAAATACAAATCTTTTAATTTATCATAAATACAATGAAAGCTACAATGAAAGGAATAAATACATTCGGATGCAAATGTGATTGTTAGTAACTAACTTTATTTAATTTATTAATTTAACTGTAATTTTAATATAATTTTCAGTTTAGTTTAATTTATAAATAAAAAATATATATACATTTTAAATTCAAAACTTTACTACAAGGTTACAGTTAAACTAAATTCACAAAAGAGTTTACTTTGGATTAAAAATTACTCTTAAGTTATAATTAAATAAACTTAGTTAAGTAACAATGGTAATTATACGTGTATAGTTCAAACTTTGAATCTTTATCCATTAAGTGCTAATAGTACTAAGTTTCTTAAAAGTCTTCAATAGTCTGTTGTTATTTTGTGCTTTTTTGTTAATTACTAAATAATGAGCTTAATTTTCAGCTTAAACCAAGGGTTTAACACTAATTAACACCTTCCTGTTATGTATAGTCCTCGGTTCTAAAATTGATAGTTAATTGAGAAATTTGCACATCTGGTTCAATTCATACGTATATAACTTTTAACTTCTTTTTCTCTACTGTTTAAACCGAAAAAAGTACTTTAAGTAAGTTATACTTAGATGCAGAATACAATTTTAGATTTACTGATAAAAAAATATCAAAATAACGATAGGAAACTTTTTACGCCCAGTACAGCCGATGACAGATTGATGAAAAAATAAATAATAAGCTGTCATGTTAAACATTTCGGTGATAAATTTAATTATTTAAAACATCGAAAACTATATATATAATTCATTTAAATTAAACTTTATTAGTATTCTGTCATGTAAAACGAAGGTATTATAATTTAGTTGTCAAGATAAAATTCTTTACAATAGATAATTTTAAGTATTGCGTTGTTTTTTTTTTCTATATCTAAAGATTATTATATAATTTTTATATTCAATTTACAATTTTATGTTTATATTTAGATCAATAGCTTTTTAATAGCATTTTTATCCCCGGTTTATAGAATAAAATAACATTTTTTTTATTAATTTAAAGGGGGTAAACGAACAAATTTAATTATTATATTTTGTAAGATTATTAGATTTGTATTTTCAACATCATTTTGTTTATTCATTTTAAAATTCAAAAACATAGTACTAAATTAATCCAATATAAAAAAAAAGAGTTATCTCTTTTTGCCTACAAATATTTTGTTTTTTATACTTTCATTATACTCATTTTATTTAATATACAACAAAGTTTTAAACATTTTAAACTTTGTTATACAAGCAGACCTGGTTACAAAGATTTTTCTAAGACTTATCTGTACAAAATAAAATTTAAAACTTTCTTACGACAAGATACGTTTAATTTCACAACATTTCTAAACGAAATTCTTAGATAACTTCCCTTCTACCTTTTATCTGACACTAAAATGATAAATCTAACTTGTAATAATTGACAAAATTGACTTTTCTCTAGAAATTCAGCGCACCTGGCTAATATATTTCATTTCTTTTCATGTTTGAAATCTTCTGTCACGCAGAAACGTGACTTAATACCTTTTTGAAGACCGGTGTCTGTATTGAAACGGAGATAGATTGACGATTGTAAATTAAAAGTGATACCTGCATTTATGACTTATCTTTCACTAAAAAGAGATTCGTGCTTGTTTCTATGAATTAAAAAAACGTCAAGCTTTAAATTAAAAGAAAAGGCTCTTTAATTAACAAACCTTTAGACTTTGAGAGCATAGTGTGTAAAAACTGAAAAGCATTAATGTTTATGATATTTTTTCGTCTATTGAAAACTATAAAACTGATGTTTACGTAAGTTGTTTAACTCAAAGTAAACGTTTTTGATTATCAAATAACAAATTTTTATTTAGAGTGTTTGAAAAAAGCATTTGTTTCTATTATAAGATCTTACTATAAATAAAAACAAATATATAATAAAAATAAAATCTACAAAAAGATACGTTTAAGGACAACATTATGCTTTGCTTAGTACCTAGTTTTTTGAGTTTCATCTGACTACTGACAATCAATTAAAAAAACTATTTTAATGAAAACTAAGAAAAATTTTAATAAACTCTTATATATTTGAAACTTTAACTTTACCTACACGAATGATAGCTATTTTTCTAGCTAAAAATTAAATAAGTTTTTTAACTAACTATTGTAGTTAACAATAACAACAAAAAATTGTTTGCAGACCAGCATATAGTTGTGTAGTATGTTTAGTAGCTAATAAATTACAATTAAAACTATGTTTACTTCGAAAAATTGTGTAAATTAAAGTATGGTGTTTTTTAAAAAAACTGTAACTTTAAAAGTAATAATAAATAATAGTTGTGCACTTCGCTTTTCCTGAAAAAGACTCTCGAAACGACACATACATGCTTTTTGTTGGAATTATTTAGATGTTTTAAATTTAGTACTAAGCAATTTAAACTCAACAGGCGACCGTATAACTATTTTTGGTTAACTTAAAAGCATTATGTAAGTCGTAATGAACAAAAAAACATTGTGTTTAAGAGAGGCTACTGAGGAAAATCGCCACCTGTGCAACATTTATGCTTTATTTTTAGAAGTTTTTACATTAGATGTTATCAAACATTAAAAACGTGATTTCAAAGTAATTGGTTGTTTTAAGACTTCTGCTGCAGTTTTGATTGGCGGCTTACATGTAAACATTTTGTTTGCTTTAAGATTAAGCAACTTTTTGTTTTCCATCAGAAAAATAAAACTATCTATGAATTTCAAATGAAAGCAAGGTAAACAGCTGAAGAGTATTTTAGTATTTTCATAACACACTAGATTATCCGAGTACACTGTAAGTTTTTTAATCAACAACAGTATGATGATTTTTCATTATTCTACTAAAATATATTTTTATTTTAATATAGTTTTTAAGCTATTGTTAATTTCTGCCTTAACTAAATACTTTTAATTAACCTTTTTTAGTTTAAGTAAAAGTATTTTGAATTTTTTTTTTAGTTGTTTTTTGTTGTAAGTTAATATCTTATTTTGTATTGTTAATATATATACATTAGCTCTAATTTGTAAATGTAATAGTTTAAGTTCTCGATTTGCATACATTAAACATAATGAAATTTTTAGATTACAGTTAACTTAAAATAAATATTTTTTTATCTATATGCACATAGTATAAAATATGTACTTTGCTATCTTATTTTAAACTATAAAAAATTTTTTTTTTTTTTTAATTCAAATAAAGATGATTTTTCGGCGTTCAAAACAAAACTTTTTAAGATGGAAAATTAGAACAATACCTCAACTTGTTCTGTTTTATTTTTTGTTATGGTAAATTATCAACTAAACTGTATTTGCTTTACTCGTTTATAAGCACAAAAATAAAAATGAAAAATTAGAAAACCAAGTAGTTCTGTATAAACTTTACATTATAAATACTTTATTTTAAGCAAAAATCAAGATTTAGTCTTTAAATCTACACAAATATTTTTTTGGTGAAAATTTTAAACAACATGTGAAAAGTATAAAACAGACCACCTAGTTTAATATCAGAGTACAATACACAAATTAACCTCATAAATACGATGTCTGCAGACAAATTGTCTGCTGTAATTAACCGACTGACACGTATCTAAAAAGTCAAGTGCACTAACACACCTAAATGTTTGATAAATACGTTTATGATCATGAAGTTCTGATTTAATTGCTTGATTTTAGGTTTATGTACTAACTATGATAATCAAAACAAAAGTTTAATAAATCATCTTTTAAAGATTTAAAACTAGAAAGCATAGTACTTTTTTGCTAAATGTAAATGTCTGATTAAATTAATTTTAATTTAAGGGTCTATAACTAAAAAGTATATAAAAATGTAGTTAAATTGTTGATAGTCAATTTTTTTTTATATTCAAACGTATAAAATGAAGTTTTAAATCTAATGCATAAGTAGTCCGTTATCTATAAAATAATTACGAACTATAGATTATAAACTAAAACCAGAAAAATCTTGAAAGGCTAAAGTTAAGTTAATGTCTGAAATTAAAAAACTGCACCAAAATAACAAATGAAAATATACAGTTTTTTATGTTTATTAAAAAGCATTGTATTTAGTGTTAATAAAAAAAAAGTTTTGAAAGCTTTTAAAATGCTTAATTATAAAATTTGTCATTCACTTGCGTTTGTATAATATATGTATTTTCTATTAGTTTTCGTTAGCCGATAGGAAGTTGCCTTGTGCTATCTTTTACATTCTAACTTTGTTTAATTAATGAGCAATCTTGTTTTGATTCGATAAAAACACAAATAATCGACCTAATATTTCATTATCTACTTGATGTTAGTTTAAGAATTATAATAAGTTTGTCTACAATTTTTTATTTAAATCCTTATCAAATCATTTGAACTTTTTTACGTGTTAAACTAAAATTATTGTCAAAAACTGTTAATAATTTTTTTTCAGATTATCTTTTTACACAACTTTATGGTTCAACTTCACTTAAAAACGTTTACATTTTAGATTTACAGCTTTGTTATTATATGGGTTTTGATAGAGTTAAATTTCATTCGGTGATTCACCTTTAAACAATATTAATATCCATAACGGTTTTTCGTTTGACATTATTCTGGACTTTAACTATACAAAACAAAAAAATACTTCTAATATATAAAAAGCTGTCTAGAGAAAAACTTTAACTCTATAAACGATGTAGATCGGATAAAAAGATCATGAATAAAAAAAAAAGTATTAAACAATTATAGAAAACAGTAAAATGTTTAATATGAAACATGAAAAAGTTTCGGCCAGAAAAAAAATGCAAAAAGACTAGGGCTTTGTAAAATCAAAGCTTAAGTTAGCACTTTCTTTCGCTGTGTTACTTGATGAAAACAATTTTCCTATTATATCTAAAAGTGACAATTTTTTTTTACCAGTCCTATATAAAGGTATTTACAAAGGTAATAACGATCAAAATTTAAAACCTGTTATCAAAAACTGTCAAGATATGCAAAACTTCTTTATAAACAATGATAATTGTTTTTTATTTCATATGTGATTAAACGTACTATTAAAGGAATATTATTGACCTTTTTTGAGGTTAAAATAGACACTTTACAATCATTAATTCAAAGTACATTGATTCAAATAAATACATGTTTTAAGTATATTATTAAAAAAAGGGTTGTAAAGTATACATATATTTTTATTTTAGTAGTATGCACACTATAAGCATTTATAGTAGTGCTTTTACTGTTTTTAATTTTAAAACAAGCAAAATAACAAAAGTTTTTAAAGTTAAGCTTCTAAAAGTTTGACAGATTGTTTCTACTGACTCTAAAATTTTATCTTACTTTTAAAATTCACGATTATATCATAGAATAGTTTTTATCATGCTTTGAACTAAAACACATGTCAATAAAACACACTGTAGTTTTTTTGCAGTACGTATATTTAATGTTAGTAAGGCATTTACTAAATTTAACAGAAATTTATAGAATTCCAATTTCAAAAAACTTTAGCCTAAATATTCAATGGTCTTATCGTTAAGGATCTGGAACTATTTGCTACTTAAACACTATCAATATGTTTTATTAGTTTATAACAATAATAGAATCAAAATATTATTTAAAGTTAAACATTAAAACTAAGTTGTTAATTTTAAAATCTTCAAAGTTATCCTTTTTTTCGCTAATGTTTGTCATAAATAACCAAAGGTCAACAACATAAAATTAAGTATTGATGTATTTACTTTGAACAACTCAAAGTTTTTCTATGGTTAAGTAAAAGGTTTAAGCTTTTATGTTTGTTAACCAAACATCCTGTATTACATCTCAATCGAAGTATTTGACATCAAGAGGGGTTTAGTTTATGGCTTAGTTGTTAAATACGTAATAAGTTTTGTCAGCACTGTCAATAAAAAACTTTGCACTTTTAAAACCTTAAACAAAGTATACTAAAGTTAAAATTATTTTACTGTTCAAATAGAAAAGTATTTAAAAAGGCGTTGTGTTTTACTAATTTAAGTGCATTATTTTCATAGAAAAAATAAATTATTTCTAATCTTTTTAAAACAATTTTTGTTCTTATTTTGAGATTTAAAATTTGTACTCTATTGATTTTTTTATTATCATATAAAGTTGCAATGAAACCAATTAAATTAGGCGCCAGTTTGAATTATCTTTATATAAAATCTAATTTGTATACAGGAAAACTACCCTTTAAAATTAATAACAAGACTAACTGACACAACACAAATATACAAAGCTCACTCTCATCGATTAATTATACTAAAAAAAGTAAATAAAGATGATATAATGTTAGAATATGAAATAAAAACTGAGTTATAGTTTTTAAATACATTGGTAATGTATAACATTTAAACTTTAATCTTAGTTGATAGGAGTACAACTATGCTGTGAAAATAAGTTTAATGCTTTTACTATATAAAAATTAATTAAATTGTTAATCTACAAAGTTTATACTAGAGTTATTTAAATCTCTTTTGAATTAAAGTAATAAACATATAACTTTAAAGTCAAGTTACTTTAATTAAATGTATTTAAGAAAATCAAAAAAAAAAATTCTGTTTTCCGTATACTAAAATAAAAACCAGTTTGTCAACATAACAATGCTCAAAAAAAAAATATATTTTCATCTTTTTGTGTGTTGAACTATAACACAGACTAGTTTATATTAAAACATATTGTAACTTAGGTAACAAAATATAAATAGCATAAAAGTTAAGAGGTGAAGATCTAAAACAAACTAATATAAAAGTTTTCTTAAATACTACTTTCAAAAGTTATTCATTATACTTTTTAAGGTAAGTATTCAAGAAAATAGGAGAAATTTTTATTATTTAAGCAGAGCAAAAATAATTCAGCTAAACGTAAAAATATATATAGTAATTTTAAAATTACGTTTCATAATGACAGTCTACTTAAAATTAAAATAAAGGATAAAATACCCAGCAGGTGCACTGCCTTTAAAAATCTCTGTGAGTAATTATATCATTTATTTAAAAAAAAACAAGTTTTTTGATCGAAAAGAAAAAGTAGTTTATTTATAGTTTTAGGTTTGTTTTTCAAATAATTATATTAAAATATATGACATTACACTAAAAAAATTAGTTACGTGTTTGTTTAGTAAAAACTGGACAAACGACCAGATGATTTTTTTTTTAGTAAGAAAACAAACAAGTTAACAATAGCAATAAGTTTTGAATGTTGCCAATAAGCTGTTAAGTAGCGCCTGATATAATCAAAACTTAATCAATTTGGTTTCTTTTCAATTAAACCACCAATGTGTTACAACTTGTTAAGAAAATGTTAACACTGTTTAATTTAAATGTGACATATAAGGCAAACTGGTGTAACAAGTAAACCAACAAGCTCGAGGATTTTGATAGATTCTACACAAAACTTAATTTGACAACTTATTTTTAATTCAGCTACCATACATGTCATCTTGCAAGGTCACCAAAGATTATTTCAAAATGGGTTTTTATCAGTTTAATTATCTACAAATTGTTAAACGTTTTAGCTGGCAAAAAAATATCAATAACTATAAAAAACTACTTAAAATTTAGTTAATAATTTGATGCGAAAGCTTAAGTAATAAGTAACATGTTTATGTATAAATGTTTTAAAATTTATTATGAAATTTATTATGACTAAATATTTAAATTTTGAAGTCAGTTTTAATACACGAGTTTAGATAAACTTTATTATTAACAAAATTAATCTATCCAAAAATGAACTTTATTCTAATAATTGTTTAATATTTTTGGTAATCCTTAACAACTACAGTTCAACTTAAAAGTTTCTGATTAGTTTTAACAAAACAAAAAATTATTTAATTTTCTGTTTGACTTATTTCCTACAGTTTATCATTTTTCTATTTTGACTTCATTGTTCTTTTCGAGTGTTTGTCAGGTCAACTTTAGTTTGTGGTCGTTAAAAATCGTTTAAACTGACAACCGCTTGATAAAAAAGCATTTTTTGTATTCAGATAGGAAAAAGTTTTCAATTAAAGTACAAAAACTTATGAAAAAACGAAAAAAAAAATTTTTACTAAAGTTTACTAATTTAGCTTAGTAATAATCATCCAAAAATAAACAAAACTTAACTAAATTAGCTTTTTTTAATCAAAACAAATATTTCACTGAGTTTAAAAAATAATAAGTTTAAAAGTATATTATCGAATCTATTTCAAATTGTTATTATAAATTTCTTAAACACTTAATTATAAACAAACATGACAAAGCACTATTTAGTCTTAAACACCCAAAATTAAAAAGTTAAAAGGTACAAAAATATCATATGGGAATTTCACCAAAGCTTTTCTGTTTGCTGAGTTGATTAAAAGCTTATTTAGCTTAGGTCGGTATCTTTTGAAGGTAGATTTTCTTGACACTAAAATTTATTACCTTTGATGGATAATCGCCGTATCAAAGATGTCTAAAGATTTTCGTTTTTCGTGTTCCTAATGACTTTAAATTTGAATTTAATCATCAAAACTCTCAGTTTCGAGCTGTTTTAATATTTATATCAAAAGAACTTAATAAAGACAAAACAGGTTAGTTTGTTATTATTTTTATATTTGTTAAGCAACACCATTATGCAAATAGTGCACAACCAACTAATATACTGTTCAAAAACTTAGTTACAAGAAGTAATAATTCGAGAACAATACGATAGATGAAATAAACTAAAAATAGATATTAATTTAATTTTAAGCTCGGTAGACGTCCACAAATAGCATATATAATGATTGACTCTTCCTGTTGTTTAAAGGATTTGTAGGTCGCAAGGCTTATCATACGGCATTTGAAAACTTAGGTTATTAAAGTTTTAGTTGTCAATAGTTAAATGTTTTATAGTACAACGCTTTTTAAAGATGATGTTAAAAAATAATTAAAAAAAGTTGTAAATCTATATTAAATTTGCTTAGATTGAAAAAAAAGTGGCAATATTTAACATATTTTATTTTATAACTTTTAATTAATTAATGACATTTTTTTGGAATAGTATTTGACAAGCAATTTAACTGACTAACTCTAAAAAACGATTTTGAATAAAACTTGAATTGTATTGCAATTTTAAGAAAGTTAAAAAAAATTGTATAAACTATAAACTGATGAAATTAATTTTAAGTAAAGATGTTTTATTTGCAAAAAATAATTTTCTTATAAATTTTCATGATTTACTAAATGATGTCATTCAGAGTTTAATGAAATCAAACTGAGTCTAATAAAACTAAAGAATAACATCAAATAGGTTTTTTACAAAACTTAAACTTTAAAATCAGATTGTTAATTGAGTCTTTCTACAAGCACATTCAAAGATTTATTGGCTAGTTAGTAGTTTAATTCTAAGAAGTATATCAAGTTATTAGTGTGTGAATATACAGATTTATTTTATGAAAAAAACATTGACTTCAGTATTTATTTTCTACTAGAATAATTGTAACATAAGTTTGACTTATTTGTTGTTTGTAAAATTTTAACATTCTGACTTATAGTTTTTTTGTTGTATTTATTTACTTTTAAGTTTTTACTGTTTATTAAGTTATTTGTATTTTCTTTTCTTTTTATGCCTAATTAGTATTTGCCCTCGGATTATTAAAATCGCCGCATTGGAGGAAACCTGTTATAAAATTAAGTTTTAATTTTTGATCAATTCATTTAAGTTAGAACTAACTTTTAATAATTTTATAATGTTTTATTTTAGTTTAAGGCTTTAAATTTGAATATCTTAAAACTTTGTCATCTAAAAAACATTCTTAATTATTTTAACAATTAAAAAAATCATAAGTAAAGTGTTTTTAATTTTGTTTATCAAGTAATTCTCATAATTTTAAGTTATTTTACAGTTCAAATAAAACTTAACTGTTAATGACCACACGTCTATAGTATTCAAGTTAACTAAACTTCCACTCATTTGTTTAATTAGTCGGATTAAAAAAGTATTTTGTTAGTTGAGCAAACACAACAGTAACCAATTATGTCAACTAATGACACATACGACAACGTTAAAATTTGTTTCGGTTTATTTTCTCTCCATAAAACTACTTTCTTCTACAAATATTTGAGTTAAACATAAGTTTTTACAAGGTTGTATTACTAAAAAATGCCTAGTAAAGTTTTTTGAAGTTATATATGTTTTTTAAATGACTAATTGCTACTAACCGTCATAAGCTATCGAATTAAATGGAATATTTTCGATGTTACAATTAATTTTTTATATCACAAAAACATGCTTGGTTTAAGTGATCTATGCTTCAAGTTTAAGAAAATTATCACAAGTTTTTGTAATTTAAATTTTTTGTAATTAAATGTTTAGAAAAAAATAACAGAAACATAATCATTCTTTTTGTTAAAAACTTCAATGTAGTATGAAGGTTTATTATTATTATTAAATAGATTTATTTTGAAACAATAAACTTTTAAACATTTTTAAAATGTTTAAATAAACTAAACTAAGATAACAGTTGAATAAAGAAATTGACTATAAAAAATAAACTTAAAATTTGCTTAAACTTAAACAAAAAATTAACTATTAGCTTATATGAAACATAACTATAAGTTTACCCTATTGCTCAGTTAATTTTTCAATGACGTCAAACTGCTACATTGACCCCACTTAGAAGGCCATGAAGTCGCTAAAAAAGAGATAAATTATAAGGAAATCTATTGCTCTAAAATTATAAATTCAAATTATTGCTTTAAATATTTTCATTCGCAAAAGTAAAGTTAATGAATTGTTTATTAGTTTTAAATATATTCATATATAAGCCGGTAATTCGTTTACAAATTTTTTTTGAATATTTGTAGTGTTTACTGAAGTTATTATTATTTAGTTTAGTTATAAATTTAGCTAAATTCCTTAGCATTTGAATTTAGTTTGATTTTTAACTTTTCTTATTGATATTAATCTAGAGTTTTAGAAAACTAAAGCAACTATTATTTTTTAAGCAACGTTTATAGTCCACAGTTACTTAGTGTCTATTTAGGATTACTTTTATTTAAAATTAAAACTTCTAAATATTAGAGCTATTTAGAAAATTAAAGCAACTCACTAGAAATCATTAAAAGTTGAAAAACATAAGTATCTTAACAATTTATTATTCATACTACAGTTTTTATTACCAACTAGTCAATAAAGCAACGAAAACTTCAACTGACTATAAAACTGAGGGGAAATTTTTCCCGCATAACACAGATTTTTGGCAAACATCAGAAGGAACTTGTTTAAAATTTAATAAGTTAATGCTCGAATATTCAAGAATGAATTAAAGTAAATTGTGTCACGTCAATCGTTCAATGTAATCTAAAATTATTGGTTTCTTCATTTGTAAATTTTATGATGATTTTTTATCAAGAGTTAAAATAGTTTCACTTAAAAGTTGAGGTTATAACCTATACATTATTTTAAATATTTTAGCAAATTGTTTTGGTAGTTTACTTACACTGTTTTGTAGCTCTAATATTTATTATGTTACTAAAAAGGCTTATGCTATAGACAATTTAATTTTTATGCTGAAAAATTATCATTTAAAATTATTTATATCTCTATAAGTTTCTTTTATTATCTTCAAATTTCGCTTAGTTGTTTAACTCAATTTAGCTTCCTATTTGAACCGCAGAAATTAAGAATAAATACTATAGAAATATTTATTTTCAAATGCGACACTTCATTTAAGTTCTTCATTAATGTTTATTAAAGTGCGTTTTTCTTACAAAAAAGACGCATTTGTTCTTCATAGCTTTTAACGATTGTTTAAAATCTAGCGTTCATAAAAAGTTATGTATTCAGTATATGAGATTAAACTTTTGACCTCTGCTAATAATCCTTCATTCACTCAACATATACTGAACTTTTTCCAGGATTCTAAGAGCGCTTAACTAATGAGATGTAACTTTTGACCCACCTGCTTTTTGTTTATGACTTCACAATAAACAGCTCTATCTCTTAAAATTTACTTTGAAAAAGATTTCGAAGATAACTTAAAGACCGATTTATGGTTTATACTGCTACCTGGGTAACAAAATTATTCTTGTTTAATTATGCTTTTACATTATTTTATTGACTTTAAGTCTAAAAATGAACAGTGAACGGCTTAAAATGACATCAGCTAGGGTCACAAGTCAAAACATTCACAAACAACGAAATTTCAAAAGCAAAAAAGACAATAATTCAAATTAGAAGCACTCTCGTGATTTTTATTTTTTCATGTATTTCAATCAAAAATAAAGGCTGTGTGTTTTTGAAATTGCGTTTTTTAACGCAATTTGAAAGATAAAAGCCTCACTTCAATGCATTTAAAAAACATTCACAAAAGACAAAATTTCGAAAGCAGAAAAGACAATAATTCAAACTAAAAGCACTCTCGTGATTTTTATTTTTTCATGTATTTCAATCACAATAAAGGCTGTGTGTTTTTGGACTGCGTTTTTTTAACGCCCACTTGTTCCGATAAAGCTGGTAATTTTACGTGATTAAATTGACAAAAAAGTCTCAGGAATTCAAAAAACGTATGTATTACTCACAACGAGTGTTTGTAGTCGATAACAAAAATGTTTCAAAGCTTTTGTTACTTGTTTACAGTCATTAAGTTGCAACATAATCGAATATCAATCTGAAGCCGAGTTTCAAGCTGGTGTGTCTTTAACTTCGAGTAAGGCACCAGATGATTGAAATGTGGTTTTAATTGATGAATGTTTTTGTGTTTCCGAAACGATGCACTTTAGTTTATATCATTCAGACTGTAAATATCAATCAAATGTGGAGGCTCTCATGAAATAAACCGTTCTATATGCACGAAACTTTTAAATATTAACATTCATTTTTTATGGAATGCTATAAAATGTTCACATATAATTGATTGAAAACACAATTGTTTGTACTGTTATTATTTATTTTGTTTTAATATAAGTTCTCCTACTTTAGATTTAAGTTTAAGAAAAAAGAAGACACTTATTGTATTTTTTTTTTAAATTAACAGTAAAAGTCAAGCGTAAATAACGACCTAAACATTTAAACATTTTTGAAACCAATTTCATAAAAGCAATATAAATTGTTTTTACAGTTTAATGTATTCTAAAAAATAAGTGATAAAAATATATCTTTTTAACTGAAATATTATTTTAATGTATTTTAGCTTGTTATAAGTCGATGTGTTATTTAATAGGTTTAGGCTTACTTATTTGTTTAAGTTTTTTTTGTAACTGACCAACACTTTTTAAAGTGACTACATTAGATAAGTTTTAACTCAGAGATATGACTTTTTTAACTTTTAATTTTATTTGACAGCTTTTATCATTTATGTTTCCGAAAATTGTGTCTTCAATAGACTATAGAAGTCAGTTCTGAAAACCAATATATTGCAGGAACATAAAAAGTTAAAAAAGTAGTGCAAGTGTTATAACTTTTTTCATCAAAATGTTGTCTATGACATCATACGTATTACATTCTGCTATTACAACAAACTGTCTGTAGTTTTTAAAATTTATTTATTGTACATTGATATTTACATATTTATTACTTTATGTCTTTTTAAGTAGGGTCAGTTGTAGTTTATAGCCTTTTTACAGGATAAAATTGACTTTTATTATCATTTATGCAAACACTGTCTATGCAGACACTGTCTACTACTGTCTTAAGATTTTTATACCACTACAATTTTCTCTTTTGGTTGATTTATTCTAAATTTTAAGTTATAGTTAAGCTTAATATTTTAAGTTAAAACCAATTTTTTCTAATTCTCTTATAATATCTTATAAAAGAATCTAAATACTATTTTAAAAGTAATTTTTTACTTAATGTTAAATAAGATTTTAGTTTTAAGACTAAAACCTTTATTTGTGTTTTTATAAAATGAGTAACATACATTTGAAATAAGGAAAATTGTTATAGCAAAAGTTTGTAAATACTTATACTTAATATTAATAAATAAATACGAATAAGTTCAAGTGAATTTACATTTTAGTCACAAAACATTATAATATTTTAAATAAGCTAGCTGTCAATACTTTTCAAAAGTTCAAAATTTTTTGTCGCATACTTGAGGCGAAGTAAAATTTATCTTACAGTTTTAACTATTTTGAGCCAAACTGTTGTATATTTTTTATTTTTAAAATATTGTACTAGGCTAAATTTAAAGCTGAAACTATTTTTAAAAGCACAACTATAGATATTTCAAGCTTATATTTAAATTAAGCATGTCAACATTTTGGTAAACTTTACAAATTTATAAATAGTAGCAAAACAGGTAACCTATTTCTAAATGTATATTTTCTTAACTTTATAGAATTTCATTGCTTTGAAAATTTACTACCCAAAATATTTAAACAAATAAATCTTTAGAATTACTTTTAATGTTTGTTTAAACAAAAAAAAAGAAAATGCTAAAAATATAAAAACATTTTCTGACAACAATAAATGAAACAACAACTTTTTTACATACTTTTAAGTAAGGACAGATATGAACCATTGGATAAACAGAAAACAGTTTCATACAAATTTACAACGTGTTTAAAAAAAAAGCAATGCTTAAGCTTTATAATAAATAAAAATATATAGTCAAGTCATTATTAACATTGTTATGTAAGTAGATAACAGATTTCAATCAGTTAAATCTAAATCTTGAAATCTTTATTATTCTCATTAAAGGATGACAGCTGTTTCAGACTTATGCTAGTATTTAAGTCAATTAAGTATTGTTCAGGGTTAACTTTGTAAGTGTCTCATGTTGTATTGCACGCTATATACCTTCCTAGTAAAGCACATGTACTTTTTTTAAATTAATATTTAAATTTCTTTTAATATACAAAAAAATGTTTTACACTGTCTAAATAGAAATTTCTATAGTTAATAGATAATTCTTATAATTATTTTAAACATTAGAAACAATTTCAACAACATTTTTACTTTTTGGTATAAAAGTTAAATTAAAATAAATTAGAATAAACAGGTCAATGTTACTTTGAAGAGTAAGTAAATTGTAAGGGTGTGCAAGTTTTTCAGTTGGCGACCCAGATGTAGAAAAATTTAGTCCTTTGCGTCCTTAAAAATTAAATTTTATTTAACTCACGAAAACTACCTAATTTTATTTCAATTCAACAAATTACTTATTCTATATGATATTTTTTGCTTCTTTTTTAATACTAATTCTATATGACCTAAGTTAGTTTCGAATTTCCATTAGTTGCACTTAATTTTCATATCAAAATTTTATTTCCTAGAAATGGAGTATATATTTGAAACTAATTAGCAAGCTGAATTTATATGATCGCAGGCCGCAGTTTAACCTTTTGCAGGCCAAATTCTAGTTAAATTTTGAAAAAAATGATGTGACCCTAGCTTAGAACAGCCTTTTAGTTATTAAGTAGATTTGATAAATGTAGTTTGATTGATCAATTTAACTGCAAATTAACAGAATTTGTCTGTAAGCTTAAGAAACGTTGTTAATTAAAATAAAACGAGTTAATATCGTTATAGATTATTTAGATAAAACGAAATAGGATTGGTTTAAGCTGTAAATCAAATTGCTTATATTTTTTGATTTTCATATTCCTAATTCCATAGTTGAACTATTTGGCATCGTATATTAATGTTGGGTTTCATAATAACATTATTTGTCATTAAGTGTCGGTTTTTAAACATTACAGCCTTCCGAGTGTGATCAATCATTTAAGGAAGTAACAAAGAAAAATAAAAATAAGCTTAATACAGTTAATCTCAATATACTTAGGTTTACTTCATCTACAGATAAAGTTTAACTTGTTTGAACAATTGTTAAATAAACGAAGTTGATAAGAATAGGCTGCTTTGCTTATATTTTTTATTAAAAAAAATTAATAATTTTCGATCAACATCTGTTTAGTCGTGAAACTTGAAAGTTTTAAAAGTACAAGCTTTACTTCTTAAATAGTAAAACAAGTCTTTCATTGTTTTAAATCGTTCTAAAGGGTTTTGAAAGTATATGATAAAAAAAAAATTTTATGAAATCAAATATTTAGTTGACTAAAGTTTTAAATATAAACTATCCAACACTAAAGATGAAATAATGTCAGAACTAATGAAATGAATATTGAATGATTTTTTTTTTTAGAAAAATGCAAACTATTTTATTTCGGAACTATATCTTAGGCTATGTTATACATTAGGGGTGGGCAACGTACGGCCCGCGGGCCGGATCCGGCCCGCAAAGTGAAAATGACCGGCCCCCAAACCTTTTTTAAAATTAAATGGAATCCGGCCCGCAGACAATATTAATCCGGCCCGCAAGTAGATGATCCGGCCCGCTAAGCATTTTCAAAATTTGTATGAAATTCGGCCAACCAATGTAAATATTACAAAATTTGTAGAAAACCTTTTAAGAATCATTTTAATAAAACAAAAATGTAAACTTTGACCCTGAAAACGTTTGTAAAATTGGCTTTTCATATTTCTGGTGATAAAAACACTCTTTTGTTAAAGTATCTTTTTCTGTTTTGAGTCAGTTGAAGTAATCCTTTCTTAAACTATCCAAAAACAATTGTTTGCTGAACTAACTTTGATGATCTTACCTTTTTATTAAAAATGGACGTGTTAAAAATTGCTGTCTTTCCCAGTTGTGTATTGATCTTTTTTTATACTTGTTTAGAAAAGTAAAAAAAAATATTTTCAAGCATTGACAATTATTTTAAGTCAAACTGATCAACATTAAGTTTTAATAAAATATTTTAAGTTGAGATTACAATTTCCACTCTTTTCTGCTATTGATTTTTTTATTTATTACTTTTTGATTAATTATATGGTTAAGTTAAGTGATGACCAACTGATGACATTAGTTTTAATTGATAATGAGTTTGGTCGTCGTTTTGCAGACTTTCAACAACTAATAGAATGAATCGATAATGTGTCATCGTAGTTGACGTTTGACACAAAAAATGCACCTAGCAATGTACAGTTAGAACTGCTAAACTTCAATGTGACAGTACACTAAAAAAATTCAAACCTTAAAAGTTTGACAGATTTTACGCCCTATTTAACAAGTTAAAGTTTAACTTAAAAAAGATGGCAATGAAGTTACTTGTTCTGTTTGGTTCTAGATATATTTGCAAACAAACATTCTAAACTATGTATATAAACAAATGTTAGCTGCGTTCAAATCTTACTGATACCAATCTGCAGTCATTACTAAGAATATCTACTTCGAATATACTTCCAGATTTTAAACAACTTGATAAAAACTTTGAAGATCCACAAATGTCTAATTGACTTCTTTTTAGTGTAATTATTCTTTCTAAACTCTTTAACCTTACATTTAAAATATAATATGACAGTTTTATATGTTAGTTTTTCGTTTAGTACTATTTTCATTAGTGAAACTGATTTTAGCCTAAAAGTCTATTAAATTAATATGGTCATCATGTTAAATTATTAATTAATCTCATTTTTATTTTAGTATTTCGTTATTTTATGTTATACTTTTATAAAAGTATTTTAAATGAATTGTTTGACAATATTATTTTTGGAGTACAGTATTTTTAGAGTAAGTTTCATAAATTGATCATTACTGTTTGATATTTAGAAAGTAAAAGTACTAGAATTTTAAGCCAAAGCAGTTTTTTTTCTAGGTTAAACTGTTTTTTTAAATATGTTGATATGAAAATTCAAATCAAAAATATAATTTTCGTTGCTTTTAGTAGATTTTTTAGATAGATTTTTTGTATCATTGAACGAGCCAAAGTTTGTCAACTTCGAAATATGACCATGAAGTTATTTGTTTTGTTTGAGACTTCATACATTTGAAAACAAACATTTCCGACCATAAACATTAACAAGGATAAGCTAATTTCAAACTTAATCAGTATTTCAGTGCACTTGCAGATTTTCCCAAATCGTCATGCAACTAGATTTAAACAACTGTACTATATGATTAACCTTAAGTGTTTCATCAAGATCTTTTAATTTTATTTTTTCGCTTTTTATGGTAAAACTGTTTATTATATTAGAATTAATTGTTGTTTGGTTTCTTTTATACGTGTAAAAATATGTAATGAATCTTTATTAGTTTGTTCAATTAAAAGTTAGTAGTTTAATTTTGTAATGTTAGTTAAATTCAGAATATTATTATTAATGAAAACTTCAGCCAAGGATTAACAAAATTAGATAATTTTGGATAGTTAAAATTTTTTTAATTTTTTAGCTTGAAATATTAGGCTCGAGTATGTTTTAGTAAGTAAGTTATTGTTTTTATAAGACTAACTAGTATTAATTCGGTCTAGAGTTATAATAGATATATAGTTATGGATACTTAATAAAAATTTACACAAAATTTCATACTTGAGAACCTTGGTAATTTAAATATTGATTCAAAATTCTGAAATACCCGATCAATTAGCATCCAGCCGGATCGAAATCTTTTTTAAACTAGCTTCCATTCGGATCCGGATCTTTGTTTAGAATTAGTATTTTGCCGGGTCAGGATAGTATTTTTAAATTGTGATCCGGATCTAAAAAAGGATCCAGCTGAATCCGGTAGATCATTAACTCGAAATGCTCCGGCCCGCTGTGGACCTTTTTTTTTGAATCTGGCCCGTCAACTATTTACGTTGCCCACCCCTATTATACATATAAGATTTTTAAACTTATATGTACACTGTTGAATGGTTATGAAATTAAATTAGTAAAGTGTTTTGTTTTTTTTTTAATTAACCACAAGCTTTTTCCAAATGACTTGCTTAATTACTTATTTCTCTGCTTCATTACAAAGTAGAAATGAAAAAAATAGTGGTTTTATTTTTAAGTAAAACTAATAAATTTTACAAGTAAAAATTTAAGTACTTTTTAAGTCGTAGGTTTTTTTTGTTTTAAGTAAAAGTATATTTTTAATTATGTAGTTATTCTTTAGAGCATCTTAAGCTGCTTTTATCAATACATTACGTTTTATTTTAAAGATACAATTTATGATTTTATTAAAATTTAGTTCTAAAATTATATAATTAGAAATTAGAAATACGATTTAGATGCCTTCACTTACCACAACATACAAACACGCTCTTACAACACACATTGCTGATAAATAAGACACGTAATAACGATTTCATTTAACTTCAATAAATGTTCTCCTAGTGTTAAGTGTCAACTAAAAATCAGGTAGTTTCATAATATCCTGAATTTAACTCATACAGTCGACCTCCTCCAATGAAAAATATTATTGTTCTAAGTTTGAATAAATGCAGAAGTTTGTTTAATTTATAATTTTGATTGACACCTTCTCAAGACACAAAGTGGGAATTGTTTTGTAAGTTTTTTTAAACGTTTAACCTATTGAAAGTTAATTGGTACTAACCTTAAAAATGAAGAATATCATACATAAAAACACGCTAAAATGCAAAAAAAAAACTTTTTACGTTTATTTAGAAAAAAATTAGTCTTCATTGCACTTAAAAGAGTGTAAAAAACTATTTTTTCTAAAAAAAAGTCAAAAAACTCACCTCACCTATTTTCAGTCAAATACTATGAAAAGTCAAAGACCATGGAAAATAATTCTATTCAAATTTAAACTTATATTTTGTGAGACATTAAGTAATTAGAATTAAAATAGTTTTCAATACCATTGCCAACTTCTATTATATGGCGCCTGTTTTAATTAACCTATAATTTTTTTGGCATGTCTCTACCACTGTCAATAAGAATCTAGTTGTTAAAACATTGTTTTCACTTGTGTTAAGGGTATAATTCAATAATTAAATCTTTGATATGTCAATTACTTTGATTGCTTTGTTGCAGTTTCGTTTGTGCTTAAACGTTAGGCAGTATAACAGAGTAAGCTTTTAGTTACATTTTAGTTTTGTTAAAATATTTCAAATACATACATTTTTAAACTCTTTATTCTTCAATACCTGAAGTTTATTTTGTTATTATCATAAACTAAATACAAAATTAACTATTTTTGTGTGTACATTTATTACCAATTAAATAAAAGAGTACTTATAAGTATACTTTAAAAACCAATGAAAATATATCAGAAAAATTAATGGAGCCAATGTTTACTTTTAACCTCAACTTAAATAGTTTTTTATAAGGTATTTGTATTCCAAAATCCCAATTTTTAAAAATTGATTACATAAATATTACACAAAAACCATTTAAAATAAAACAATTTTTTCATTGAAAGTTGCAAAAATATAGTATATATTTAACTTTTACCTTATAAAAACATTGAAATTGAAATGTAATGGTTTTCTTCCAACTGTATTGATAAAAAGTTTTGAAAATTGTTTTCGATACCAATATATAACAACCTTTTAAAAAACGTTTGACGTGTAACTTTTTAGCTTATTTATTTTCCTAAAGAATAAAGTATTTCTTTTTTTGATTAGTCCGTAATTTTGTTTCAGTTGCTTTTTGTACAGTTTATTACTTATTCAAATGTTTATCTAAGTATTCAATTTATAAGTTTATTAAAAATATATTGTAATATGAATAGTTAACCTTAGCAACAAACCGGCCTATAAATATGAAAACGCTTTAAGCTATCATTAAAACTTAAAGTTTAACGTACAATAAATGAATACAACATAAAATAACAGTTATGTTTATAAATTAGACTTCGTGACAAAAGTTTGTTGGTTGAAAATTTCACAACATTTTGTGTACAAATCGTTAGTTACACGTAAATATTATGACCGTTTTACAAATACATCAGAAATTTTTTAAGCACCTAAAATGATTTACTTGTTTTAACGACGCTTTTTTGATGCATCATTTAAACAAAAGGCTGATTTATAAAATTAATAATAAAATTTTTATGCTTTAGATTTTGGGATTTGTGTAAATGTAAATTTTTTTGAAGTTGTAATAAAAGTAAATTAATAAATAAGTCCTTCAACATCAGTTATCTAATACTTCAGTATTTAAAAAAAATTTAATTATACACTTAAATATATAAAAAATACAAATAAATCACGTTTAAGTTCATATATAAATATGTAATAGTTACTTTACCTATCAATAAAGGTTTATGAAATTAAAAATAGTTATTTGTCCAAAAACCAATAAGTTAAGGATTTTTTATTAACTCAAATTTAGCAGAACGTTAATACAAGAAAAAAAAGTTTGCTTTATACTTTTTGGTTACCGGTACAATTTTTTCTTTAATGTTTGTATCTGAATTGGAAAACTATTCGTTAAAATGAGTCTTTCATTTCTATAAAGACTTTTTTTATTTAACTCTGTTTTACTTCAAGCAGTTCAATACAGTAATGAAAAATAAATTTGTACAAAAATTTTTTGCTTTTCTAAAAAGTGTACGATGTTACTAACTGTTTCCCTGATGTTAGGAAAATAATTTTAACTAGTTATAGGTATGCACAACGTTTTTATATATATAGTA
This sequence comes from Thalia democratica, assembly GCF_965202585.1. Lineage (NCBI taxonomy): Eukaryota > Metazoa > Chordata > Thaliacea > Salpida > Salpidae > Thalia > Thalia democratica. The sequence continues at coordinate 76,743,434 of NC_139165.1, forward strand.
TGTTCGAAAAGTACAATTTTAAAATACTAGTACGTATGTTTCATAAAGCAAAACACTTTAATCATCAGCTAGTTAAACTTAAAATTTAGCTAGCTGAATTTGTGAATTCTGAATTTGAAATTCACAATTGTCCTGAACATGACATTAAACTGTATCCTAGTGTATGATTCGATAACCAAAAGGTTTTTTCGTACACCAGGTCCTTAGATCAAATATTTGAGCGCTTTTTTTTTTTCGTTTAAAATACAATACTAGATTTTAACATCGTATTTTTCTAATAAACTATTTAAAAACCATTCAAGTGATCTATGTAGAAGGTATTCAAGTTTAAATAACAACCTCATTTTATATATATGTATAGTTTATTAGAAATTTTTTTTTTTTAAATATTTTAATAACATTTTAAAACACGATTATTATACATATTTATTATATTACATAATGAACTAATACAACAGTAAACAACAAAATACTTCTTATCTGAAATTATTTATTGACCATTTAGAGATTATAATAGTTGAACAAGTTAGTTTTTATGAGCTAGACTAAACTTATAAAAACATAATAGTTTTATTTACTAGACACAAATGGAATAAAAAGTTATCTACAAAGAAACTAAATTATACCTATTGTTTAACTTTAATTCTATTCTAGGACTTTTTTTTCTGTTTAAGTTGCCATAAGTGAGAATTTAAAAACTATCAATTTCAAAATCAAAACATGATGTTTAGTGTTTTTTCTTCAAGATTAAAATATCGATTTTTATTTTGAGCGAAAGTAAGGTTTTACTACACTCATGAAAATAGTGAATCACAACTTGTATTATAACATATTTTGGTCTAGTGGGATATTAAAAACGTCTTAGTAGGCTAACAAAATTTTTATTTATTATGTTAAGAAATAAGTTTAGTGTAAGTTATGTAACTTTTTTTTGCTATCGATACTTGCTTTTAATATCTAGACAACTATTATAGTCTTTTAAATCATTTGAAAAGTAATCATTAAAAAATGAGTTGCTTGTTTCTTTATGCTACTTAGTTTATACACATTTCAAGACGAGTTATGGAAACATTTTGGGCAAAACAAGAAAAATACTGCTGCTTGTAACTTATCAGTATTGTATTGTGTTTTCTCCCAAGTGACTGCTTTTATTACTTCTTTCTTGCTTTCCATTTATGTAACATTAAAATGCGGGAAACAGCGAATTGTTGTTTTTAAAATTAGCTAATTTCAAGGTTATAAATATTACATTAAAATACATTAGCTTGCAAAAACAATGGCAGATATTTATAAATTTTTATAATATACTTTTAGATAGATTTAACTTACGCATATTATTAGTCAATCAATATAATACTAAAAAAAGGAGACTATACATATAAATTAGAATTAATTATCTTTTTTTAATTTAAGCAACAGCTTCTTGTTAATAAGTCATTCAAATAAGATTTCACATTTTAATTTCATAAGCACACAAATAAACACATTGCTTTAGAAGAAGCAAATATAAAAAGTACGTTATAACTTCATACAAAAACACTTGAACAAGAACATTTAGTTTAAAAGTTAAATTCTAAGCTGTCATACTCTATGTCACTTTTCAAAATAGCTTTTAATACGATTAACTTAAAGCTCTTTATGCGTTTCTTGAGTGTTTATTAAATGCTTTGGTTTTAAGTTATTAACAAGTTAAAACTTTTTCATCTTTGCCAGTAAGCTGCTAAATGGCGCCGCATATAATTGACGTGTAATTGATTTGGTTTGTTTTCAATTAACGTCAATAAGTAACAAGTTGTAATGAATTGGCCAACACTGTTTAGTTCTATAATTACATTTGTCGCCTTGATGTGTTAGTAGCTGCTGTTTGATTAAGAGGTAAGACCAGAGATATAGCCATATATATGTTTTTCACAGTGTTAATTTTGAATAAAGAAACGTAAATAAACTGCATGGCCAAATGAGCTTAGAAACATTAAAAAAAAAAGTGTGTTACTACTTAAAAAATATTTTAAGAATCGAACATTGAAAAATTGAACACTTAATAATTTTATTTATTTATTTATTTTTAAAAAATGTATTAGATAAACAGATCAGACATCTTAATTAAAGTTAAATTTAGATAAGATTTTGTAAGCATGATTAAAATTAAATTACAAAAAATTAAGCCCACCTCATAGGAAAACTCAAAGAAAATAGATCGTATCTAGTTTTAATCTTTTAAAATTTAATCAAGCATTAAGAGTTTTAATAAATTTATAATTATAAATTATTTTATCGTAGGCCACAAAAGTTGTTAGCAAAGATCAAAGCACAACTCAAACACTTTATATTTTTTTTAATTTTGAATGTTTTGAAGAAAAAAAATTACTTTTTGTCTAGAGTTCAACTTAGTATGTACTATGTTTTAAGTCACTTTTCTTATATTTTCATAACAAAATAAATGTTATATAATCGTTATGGTATTTGAAAGAAAGTGCAGTTTAAGTTATCTCAAATATTATAAATCAAAAATACACATTAAAATAGATATATTTTTATTATTTAAATAAAATCAGTAAAAGTCGTAAAAGCTTAAGGAAAAAAAAACATAAAGTTAGCAAAAGGATTTTCATCTCACTGAATCCATATTCAAAAGCTTATTTATAAATTAGAATCATACCTGTCATACTATCTGTCAATTTTTTCAAAAGAGCTTCTACTAGGATTGATTTAAATCTCTTTATGCACTTCTTGAGTGCCGTTTAAACGTCATACTATCAAGTTATTAACAAGTTAAATACTTTTCATCTTTGCCAGTAAGCTGCTAAACGGCACCGAATATAATTGACGTGTAATTGATTTGGTTTGTTTTCAATTAAAGTCAATAAGAAACAAGTTGTTATTAATTAGTCTACAGTGTTTAGTTCTAAAATTACATGTTTTGCTTTTATATGTGAATTACTGCTCTATTATTTAAAGCAAATATCAGTTTATAGTATGTCTTTCACAGTATTAGTTATAAAACAATGAGAAATTTATGTGTAAAATTAGTTTTTAAAAGTTCAAAATATAAGTTTAATCATTTCCAAGATTGAACATTGAGAAAATAATTACACAAAAATGAGCATAACCTAGGCTTTAACACAAATAATAGAAAAAATCAAACAGTTTCAACTAGATATGATAAAATCTAAGTATGTATGATTGCAATTTAATGACAGACAACCAAGCCCACTTGAAAAATTAATAAATCGCGAATCATATTAATTTTAATTGCTTGAAAATTAAATGAAAAGTTGAATTAAAATATGATTACAAACAAATTAAATTTAGGATTTAACAAGTAGTTTACAAAATACTAAGCTTTAAAACGTTTCTTAACTTAATTTTAAACAACATGCATACTATCATTAATATCTAAAAATGCATTTATTTTTAGTTATGAAGAAAAATGTTGATATTTTTAACACGTCTTAACATTTTATTTTATGCTTACTTGACAGGTTTCTTTAATTATATTAATATATCAGATAACAGTTTTTGTAAATTAAAGAAAGTAAAGTGTAATTTGTTTAAATCAGGGGTCGGTAGCCTTTTATAGGTCGCAGGCCAATTTTGTTAGGAAAAATTGCTCGCAAGCCGCACGTTTTGTCGACTTAATAGTCAGTAGTAAATTTATTAAAAAGAATTTAAAAAATGTTTTATACTTTTAACATAATATGTTAAGTACATATTAAATAAAAAAAAAAACAAAAATAACTTTCAAATAAATATACTCTTAATAAATTACTTAACATTTCTTTACGATATAAAGAGATGTAAATTAATTTAAATAAGAAAAAAATGACGTAAGTTTATGTTTTTAAAAACTCTCATAAGTTTTATGGACGGCTGACTAATATTTTTTTTGCGCAGCCAGGTGATTGAATTAAAATATTTTCAAACATTTTTTTGTTTTGCTCAAACTTACTACTTCTATGAAAGCTCTAAACAACAACAATTAAGCATTGTCAAAAAGTTATGTAACTTTGAACAGTTAATTTATTTAACAATTTTTTTTTCTGAAACCTAACAACAATAAGACCAAGAACAATATTAGTTTTGTTTAAACATAGTTAAAAACAATGAATGTCTATGATTTTTTTGGCATGTCATGTCATCTAAAATTAATTTGTTTAAATTTATGTGATTAGTTTATGTCGAGGTCTACGTTAACAGATAAACTGTACAGAAGTCATAAAAATAAATTATAATAAATCAAAGTGTTGTCTGACAATATATATGTATATTATCTAAATCAAGTTTATATGTGTACGTTGTAAGTCACGATATACTAGAAAATAAATAATGAAGCATTTTAAGATTTTTTATAAAAGATTATTGTTTTCGAGACCGGATTACATTAAAGGATTATGAAAAAATTTAAATTAAATGTCTCACCACTGTACTTAAATTTATTCCGAGAAATTTTTACTGACAGGTGATTAATGAGTTCTTAAATGTATTTTAGAAAAAGTATACAGTTCTCAAAAACTATGCCAAAAAAAATTTATAGTCTTAGACTGTGATAAAATAAATAAAATAATATTAAAAATCAGTATAAATTAGTGCAAAACACTTATATTGTTATTTGTACGTAAGCATAAGTTTTACTTAAACTGTGTTTCTTAAAGTTTGTATATTTCTAAATTACGCTGAATATAAGTTATTTTATTTCGCACAAAAATTAGGAGAGTATCAGAAGTGTTTCGTAAATAAATGCGTAATTTATCCAGATCGTTAAAAAATTCGTACATGACAGTCCCTAAATATTTTTAGCATAATACTTCCAAATTAAACAACTGACGTAAGTTTTGTCTGTAAAGAGAGTATAAAATGGTAGATGGTTTTTAATGCTAGAAAAAAAATTTCATTCTAGTTTATAGTGTTACATAAAAAAAGTTCTTACAAAAAAATACAGCTACTAAGTACTTCAGGACTTAACAAATTTGCTCAATTTTTTATTTGTTTACAACACAGACTTTATGTTTGGCATTGAATGTCGTCGATAAAATCTAAAGACAAAATTTAATGACACTTATGCACGATTTCAATGGTGGCCACCCACTTAAAACTGATCTTTTTATAAATTATCAGACGTTGCCCACAGTTAGTTGATCGATATTTTTATAATTCACAACACGTTCCCTGCAGTAATTTTGTGCGGTATTTTTGGATATTTTAACTTAAATATACAGTTATATAACAAACTATTGTAAACTTAATTTAAGAAATTTTGAACTAAAATCGTTTAAAACATAAAACTCTTAAGAAATCAATATATATATTGAATTATAATGATTTGTAGTTTTGAATAAATTTAGTTAAAAATAATCATGTTTTGTAGACATTTAAGAGCAACATGTTTTTGATATAGGTTAGATATGTAACACAAATATTCGTGATTTGGTGCTTTATACAGCAAGTCTCATTCTAAGTGAAGCATGATAAGTAAAGTGTTAGATCCAAAGTATATGTAAACTAGTGCAAGATTTGTATCAAAAAGTAGCTGAAATATATAAGCAATAAACTTTTCTTCAATGCGGTATTTAAATAACGAAATACCTACTAAAAATAAACGAAGGAATACTTTGTACCAATTTTGGGATGTTCAACGACCCACTATAAGCTTAACTGTAAAGGTAAATTTGAATCACACAAACACAAGTATAATGTTTTTTTAATATTCGATAAATACACATATGTATGCATTGTTGTAGCATGCACGAACATTAAATAAAATCATACCAGTACATTTACTTTAGGCAGATCACAGCCTTTAACAATTCGCCCATTGTTTCTGTTATTTTTTAAATTAAGTTTTACATTAAAAAAGTAATGATTATAACATAAACCTTATTAATATTACTTAGTCTACATAAAACTTATATAAGTTGGTAGATATTTACTAGTTTTAAAGACTACCTCAGTAGAAGTTTGTAATGCTTAGCTAAACTGTTTGATAATTTATTTCAAATAATATTCTTAATGATATATCTTACAAAAAAAAGTTATTATGGTTTATAAAAACAGTCAAAAAATATATATTAAGTAAATTCAAATGTTTTTTTATTTACTTTTACCATAGATGATCTTTTTAATTTTTTTTTACAAAATTTAAAACATACTACTTACCAATAAGTCAAGCTCAAAAACAGCTCAATAATATTTTAAACTTTTTATGTTTTAATGCTTTATACAAAATGATTTATTTTTGAAGCTTTTAATGAAGATTATGCATAACAAATATTTAATGTATTTTAAGATATAAAATCTGTAAATACTCAATTGTAAAAATTCCAATTTTTATCTGGTTTAGAAGAACTTGATAATTTTAAAGTTCTAGGTTTTATATTAATAAATGATTTTTTAAACGAGCAAGAAAATAAATCTCAAGAATAATTTTACTTTAAAAGACTATAAACTATTACAAAAACAATTGCCTACTTAAAAAAATGTTTAGTTTCATAGCGATTTCTTAAAGTAGTTAAGTATTTTCAAATTTAAGTCAGTAAGAGAAAACAAAGTCGCTGCTGTCAATCGTTCAGCTCAAAGCAATTCAGAAATTGCAATTTTATCAAACCACGTTTCATTATGACAGCTCGCTTCAACAAAATGAAGCACAAAATAACCAGCAGGTGCACTGACTTTAAGTAGCTAGTTAAGTAATTTTGTCATTTATTGGACAGCACGTCTTTTACAATTTAAATAAATTTTAAGGTAATTTATCTGTAACTTTAATCTGCCACCTGTTTAAAGAAAATTGCTACACGCATTTTAGTACGTTGTAGTTAATAGGCAATAATAGTATAAAATATTATTAATAATGTTATCATTATGTCTTGTTTATGTGCAAAAGTACCAGTATATAATTTTTATCAACTTTATTTCTATTATTAGTTAGATTTCGGTTTAGGTTTATTTTATTTTGAGTATCTTATTAATTAAATTTCTAAATATAAAAATACTACATAAGGATCAAATGGGTGACAATAGTGTACTAAAAAATACTTAGAGTTTAAAATGGCTTTTGTTATTCAGTGTAGAAGATTTTGATTTTCTATACAACTTTTTCACAATGTCAAAAGTTAAGTTTTATATAACCTAGATGGAATGTTTTTGTATGGCCGTTCTTGACCACTTAATGGATTTTACTCAGCTTAAAAGATTAATTCTGAGGTTAAACTTTCTGTACTAGTGGTAATTTATTTTGTAAATGACAGCACTATTGAACAAGATTTTACTGAACAATCGTGTAAGTTACTAAACTATGGTACTTATTAAAACCTGTAAAAGTTATGATGTAGTAAAAATGTTTGAAGCAGAAATGATTAATTAAGTTTTAAGTTAAACACGAAAAGTTTATTTTGTAACATATTTTGTTGTCATGGTATTTACTATTCTTTACAGCTTGTGAATCAAAAAACTGTTGTGCAACATTTAACTTCTTATAACTTTGTTTGAAGATATCACTTGCTTTAAGTAGTTATAGTCAGAAAATTAGTTGCTTTTACTCCTTAAAAAACACAGCTTTGTTGTAGCTGTAATCTTAATTAAAAACGGTCAATAAAATTGGGAAAAAATAAAGTTTTTTTTTGTAATTGTGCATACACAGAACTGTATAATATACAGTTCTGTTTATGCACAATACAATGTTTATACATTTAAGTTTATAACGTTTTTAGTTTCAAAGTTTTTAGTTTTTTTTAATGAAATTTATTCGAAGTAAATCAAGCTATCTTGTCAAATTAAACCACAATACTTATTATAAGTTAAAGTGTTAATGCTCATGAAAGTATCTTTACAGAACGCATTTTAAGTACCAACCTAATAGTTATTTTTTGATTATTAAAAAACAATTAACATAAATATTTTTTTAAATTAAAGTAAGCTGGTACATTGATTAAAACAAAGTTTTATAATTGAATTGAAATATTTGTATATGGTGAACTACTGATTACGTACTTAGTTGTAAAAGCAAAATAATAATAAATTATAGTTTTAAAATTAAACTTGCTTAAATAATAAATGTTCGAATAAATATTAAAACTATAAAAATTTTCCTACTATAAATATTTAAACCTAATTTCTCTTTTGAATGCTAACAGTAAGGTTAATTAATCTGATAGATCATATTTGAAAGTAGTTTGATTAACTACAATTTTATACTGTTTGGATTAAAAACTAAATAACTATAATCTAGGTAGGCAACATAAACAATTAAAAGGTTCAAGCTGATTTGAAGTCGCAGATCAATGCTGGGTTTAGCAACTAACGTATCAGTACGTCTTTAGCTACAATATTTATGGAAGAATACATGAAATTTTATTTATAATATTTATAAACAATCATTTCCGACTTGTTGAGATTTAATTTTTTACTTTAGAGAAAAAAACTGTTTTTAGTTGTTTAAAAATTTAACATTAACTTAAAATTTGTTGTAAATCTTGTTATTATACTTTTTACAAGCTTGCAATTTTAAATTTATATCAATTTACTCTAAAAGACGTTGATAAAAAAAATTATAATTGGAATTAGTTTAAAAAAGTGTTTGAAAACAACAATTTTACAAAGCTTGAATAACTATCCACACAAAAAATAGTTTCAAGGTAGTTTTAGTTGTATTTAAGATATGTTACTACTTTTAATTATAATGCATCTTTATAAAAAGAACTGGCAATACATTTTAAGTACCAATATGTTTTTTTATTACATTTATAAGAGAAAAAAAAACTTCCAATTAACTAATAGTTTTCTTTTTTATCTAACTTTTTTTTTTCATATATTATAAATTACTAGACAAGGTTAAACTAATGTTTTTGTGACAATATATTTTCTTCAATTTTATCGGACTACATAATCGAAATATACTTTACTATACTTATTCAAAGCAGGTTAAAGATTGACTAACGGTAAGTCAATAAAAGCTATAAAATAGTTCTATTTTTTGTTTATTATAGAAACAACTTCTTGATTAAAATATGTATCATAATTATAAAGACATATTTTTTTAGGTTCAATACGTGTAACATTTTAAGAGTTTTTATGAAGATTTTATTAATTATGAAAATTAAAAAACCTAACTTAATTAAGTTTCGAACTGAATTTTAATGATATTGAACAAAATAATGTTTTTTTATGTTTCATTTTTTAATAAAAGGTTTTTATAAAACTAAAAAGTACAAAAGCTATTTTTAAGGAAATGAACACTAGCTAACCACGCCTCAGCAATTTGCATATATTCTTTTTTTTTAGTTTGTGTTGTGTTTAGAGCCGGAACTGAACAAAAGTTACAACATTTTATTACTTTAAATTGTTTAATTACCTAAACCGATCTAAATTTATACTATTAAAAGCGACTTAAGGCCAAACGACCTATAATCCACTTATGTTGCAGCCATGCTACTTTAAAAGTTTTTTTTTTGTAAAACTACACTGCAGTAGGCATTTAATTGATGGAATGTTACGACTTTTGTGAAAAGAAACGATTTCCCACCAACATACATTTCAATCACTTGGCGCCCCTTTAAAAGTTATTGGCGCTTGAAGCTCGTACCTATCTATCTTGCAAACATAATCATTATCCAATTTGATGTATGCGCACTAAGCCTTTCAAGTTAATCTCTATATTTTAACGTAAAACGAAACTTCCTGGGTGGCTATGTGGAAAAATAACTTGTTCAAAATGACAATATTTCGACATCTTTCTCACCGTAAAAGGCTTTATTATCTCTGTTAATCCTTAAATTACAGTGATTAGGTTAAAATTATATATTTAGTCTTTAAACTGTATACCTGTAACCTTTTTAAGCCGTTGTAATGATTTTAAGCCGTGTTATATTTTAAAGTAAGAAATAAAAAACATAAGGTCAAAAAAATCGAGAAATTTATGATTAAGTTTACAAATATTTTCCTTCAAACTTTAAATGACAATTTATTTTGATCCAGCTACCATAAATGTCAGTTTTAAAGGCCAACAAAGGTTAGTACAAAACGGGTGGTTATCAGTTGGATTATCGAAAATATTTTGAAGCAATATATTCATGACTGGCGCCTTTAATCAATTTTTTGACTGCGTCTACAATGGCAAAAACTTCCTTAACTGAAAAGTTGACGGATTTTACACACTGAAATGACAACGTTTATCAGACTGCTTTGAATTTCACGTAATCTACCAGTAGTTTTCAAATACTTTATATTTCCTTACTATGAGAGTTAAGTTAACAAGGGAAGCTGCTATATTTAGCTATCTAACTCAGAAAGACCACTAAGTTAAAAATAAAAGAGCTGCTATCTTTTTGTATCATACAATAGGTTTACGTGTTTTTCAGCTCAATTATAATGTTAATTATTTTGATACTATTAACAATAGAACTTTATCTATTAAACTTAAATTTGAAACATTAAACTTTATAACTGATATATTTGCGCTTAAACGTGAATGTTAATACTAACTTGATTTAAAGCTTTAATTTTAATGTAGAAAATTTTTTTTTATAATATTTACGAATTTATATTTTGGTAAAGATGTACCTATATAAGGCTTGGCTATTTGAATTATAAAGAAGCATTTAATAAACTAAAACGACTAATGCTGATTTGCCAAGTTATCAAACAACACATGTAACTCAACTGATAAACTATTCATACTACAACTGGTAGTACTAACCAGCCAAAAAAACAAGTCAGACGTCAACTGAGCTTATAAAAAAATTATATTATATAATTATGTAACCATACAATTAAGCTAATACTGAAGATATATATTAATTATGTAAAGCTTTAATCAAAGTTAAATAAGTCTTGTTTTAAATAACTTAACATCTTGCTAGTTTTTGGTAATATAAATAATATTATATATTTTTTTTCTTAGTTTATTATTAAAATATTTTATAAAAAAAAAGTTCATTTTGATAAGCCGTCAAACACAGTTAAAATTAATTTCGATTAAATTTAAGCAACTTCAATGAACACTAGCAAAAAAAAACCTAAATTTAACTTCAAACTTTTGTAAGTACAGTAAAAATTTGCAACGACAACAAACTGCCACATTGACCCCACTTAAAAGGCCATGAAGCCACTAAAATAGAGATGAATTATAAGTCAGTAGATATTATAAAACAGTTCTGAGCTATTTTCTGTGACAAAGAAAAAATTAAATGTACTGAGTTATACATTAACTTAAAAGAACTTCTACACATAATTGTTAAAAAAATATTTAATTTCCAATTTTTTTAACCTCGTTTTAATTTCTTTTTTAAACATTTTTTTAAGATCAAAGATAAAGTCTGATTACAAATACGGAATACAGAATTTATTTAATCAGTTGTTTGTCCGATGACTCTATTACGATGTTGTATCTATCTGTAACACAACAAAATCCTAAAAGATTTTGTAAAACTAAAACTACTTAAAGTTAAGTACGGCGCATGTAGATCGATTAAAGTATGCAAATCAATTTAGCTATTAATATTACAATTTGTTACTAAAAAGATAATTGAGCTAACGGACTACAACATTGAAGGGGATATTTGCCCGCATAACAGCAGCAGTTTTTGGCAATCATCAGAAGACGATTGTTTAAAACTTAATAAGTTAATGCTCGAAAGTTTAAGAGACACTTGAATGTTAGTTGTTCTCACGTCAATCGTTCAATTCATTCTTAAAATATTTGATCGCATTTGTTTATTTTGTATGCCAGTTTTCTCAACCTTTTGAAAAAGTTTTTCATAAATTATCCTTACATTTAGAATTTATCTTAACAGCACTGTTTATAGTATTTTCATTTAGAATTAATCTTTTATATTTACCTTAATATTTGTATTTTAATAACTGATGGGTAGATTTAATGATGATTTAATAAAAAGTTTTAGTGATTATAGTTTAAAAAGTTACAAAAAAGGTTTTGCTTTTAAACAAAAACATTAAAATAGTATTGTAAGCCTAATTATTAAACAGTCTGTTTACTTTGTTAAGAATTCAAAACTTCGTTTTACTTTTTATAATTTTTTTAAAATGTGTTTTGGTTTATAAGTTCAGAAAAAAAGTTTTTTTTTTTAATACGTTTAAGATATTGTTTAAATAATTAAAAATATTGCATTATTTACTTTTAGTACAAGAAGAAACTAAACATATCAAGGACATAATTATTTTTAGATCAGCATCCTGTTTTACAACAAATCCAAGTTAAGAACAAAAAATAAATGAAGCTTTTAATACTATACATAAAAGTTCAATTTGTTTGTCATATAATACGCGGTGCACCTGTTCTAAGTAGCTTTTAACGACTAAATAATTTCAATGTTCACTAAAAGTCATGTACTCACTAAAGGTAGTTGAACTTTTCACCTTTGTTTTCAACAGATCGATTATTCAAACCTGCGTTGAATTTTTTCGACAAATGATGATAACTTTATTAATGACTTTGTATTTATGACCTTGTTGCGTTAGTTCTATAATGAACAGCTGTGTCCGCTATAGTTTGCTTTAATTTTTTTTGTTTTTAAGATGATTTCAAATTAGATAAAGAATTATCTCTTCCTACTACTGCTGCTTAGTTTAATGAAATGCTCCTTGGTCTTTACTTTGATTTAAAAGACTTTAAGTGATACAATAAACAGTATTTGGCTAAATATGACATGTGCTTGGGTCATCAATCAGCAATTTTAAGTCTGATTTATTGATGTTAATATCTGCTAACCTCGATGATAGACACTAAATAGAAATGAAGTCAATCAAAACGTTGTTAGATTATTTTGCGAACAGGTTTTCATCAAAGCTTAGGAGTAGATGCAAATACAAAAGTATTAAAGCATGTATTATCGACGTAATTATTAAAAACATAAAAATTCAGAACTTTATTCATTATTAAAAACAGTTAGCATATAAAGATAAAAACTTCTAAACAAAAAATAACATCATTTAATTTATCTCTCGTAATTTTTTGTTTTAAAAAAATTTCAAGCACAATAAAGGGTGTGAGTTGTTTTGCGCATAGGTGTTAACAGAAACCAAAAAATTATGCATTATTGTAGTGGCACCAAAGCTCTCACGAAACTGCAACACAAGATATATGAATTATGAATAAGCACGCGCGTATCGAAATGCAAAAGTTTTCATGTTTTCGATGCTAGTATACGTATTACCACATTATAAATTATATCCATATAAAGCTAAATTTTAGTTTGGAACGATAACCACTGAAGTAAAGGCGCACGATGTAAGGTGTAATGATGAATATGTGTACAATTTATTATAAAAGTCTCTTTTATGTTTTAATCAATTTAACTAAACCAACATTAATTTTAGTGATCTAGTGATCTTCTAAGTGAATTACTCGGACACAAAAGGAACATGAGGGGATTGTAAAACAAAGAGCTGGATAAAAACTATGAATTTTAATAAAATTATGCTGCATTAACCCGTTTGAAAATCTTTGGATTTTATTCTAATTTAACTCAAATTATGAAATGTTTATCGGCTTCCAGCGCTTAAGCTTTATTGAGCACCTGTATTAATCAATTTAATTTGTTTTCTACAAAATTAGTCATTTTAAACATATAATGTTATGCTGTTTTTCCAAACTAATCAATCATTTCTTAACTTGAAGTCGTCATTGACGAATACATGAGTAATGTACAGAAGTGGTCTTCAGAGTGTGCACCAGTGCACACGAAATTTATTTTATTGTGCGAAAAAATTTTTGCTTGTACAAAACTTTCGAGTGCATGAATCGTAACTTGAAAAATTATCATAAATTTTGAAATTTCCACTTGATATTATAAAGTTGGTTATGAAAAGTAAAAAAAAGTTGTTTTCAGGTGTATTTATCACTTATTTTAACACTTAGATATTAAGATAATTTTTTGAAAATTACACTAGATCAGGATTTCCAAAACTGGGCCAATTAGCCCCCTTGGGGACAATTATTGACATTTAGGGGCCCATAAGCAGTAAAACAGTAAAGGAACCACATGGTAGCCATGGAGTCATAACATGGAAACTTACACTAGAATTTCTTGAGTTGATGACGAAGAGCAAAAACAAAAAAGAAAGATAAAAACGGTCTTATGTGTTTTTAATTGAAGGTTTGAAAAAAAAAAGGAAATTTAGGGGGCCACAAGGCCATAGTTTGTAACTTACACTAGATTGTCTGGAGTTGATAATGAAGAGCAAAAAATAAGGTCCCAGGTAATTTTTTAAGAAATCTTTTTGAAAGGTCAAAAACGATTTGGGAAACCTTAAACTAGATACTAGGGAAGTTTGAAACTTATACTAGATATTCGCAGATGGGGGTACACAGAATTTTAATTTTGCATTTTAGGGTGCACAGATTTTGATTAGCTTGAAAACCACTGATGTAAAGAATGTGAAAGGTTAACATCATTTGACTATATTTCGTTAAAGCTTTGATGCAAACTTAAGCGAACTTTCATTATTTAATTGAGATAATTTCAGAAAGTGTATAAATACAGCTGGATTATGCAATAGATATTAAGTTTGTTCCTGCTTACATTAACATTTATTGGTTTAAGTTCTAAGACGAAACTATATCCACTAAGGTATTTTACCAAAATATCAAAAGTTTATAGTAAGAATATTGTCATTTAATTTTTAAAGAAATGATAGAATAAAAAATAAGGTTTATAATACAGTTATCAAAATAAATATTGAAAATTACCTTCAAAAAACGCTTAAAACTTTAAATTATTACCTTGTATTAAGACAAGTTTGGTGAACCTCAACAAAAGCAAGACTTTTTTCAACGATAAAACACTGAGGTATTCTATATATACAGAAAAGTTTAAAAAAAAAAATCTTATAATTTGTAAAGTGCAATTGATGTTACTTGGTTGAGTTATTACGTTTTTAAACTTTAATGTTACCTGCACTTTAAAGAGACGAGTGTAAAGCAGAAAAAACAAATCAACAAAGAAAATATTAAAGTTTATGTAAGTTTCATGTAAGCTAATGTACAAACGTAGAAATGATTAATGGGCAGTGGTTAGGCGTCATTCCAAACAGTCTTTCATTATTTTTCGCAAACATATCATAAAAATATTGAAAAATAGCCCCAACTGGAATTTAGAAAATGTTAGGAAAGCAAATAAATCTACTAATATTTGTTTAAATTTTTGTATTAATAAAATAACTAACTTTAAAACTATTACTATAGCCGTTTGAAAATTATATAATTTTTTTAAAGGATATCATATTAAAAATCTTTATTCTACAAACATATATATGCTGCTCTCATTAAAAACAAATAAAAATATTTGAATGGGTTTTCTTGGTTTTTTATTGCTTTATAAAACTTCTTTTTGTTTTATGTAGTTTTGATGAACTGTTATATGTAATATCGTATTAAACTTTAGTATAAAACTTAGATGAATGAAGTATTCTTTTTGCATCAAATAAGAAACAAAGCTGAAAGTTTAAATACGTTCTAAGTTATTAGTTTCAATCAAACTTTTACTCTCTGTTAATGAAATAAGTTATAAAAATACTTCTTTAAACTAAAGCTTTTTTATTAGAAAATGTTGGTTTGTTTTTGAAATTTTTATGGTTCTCGAGTCTTAATTGCTTGTTAAATATTAAATATGTCAACCGTTTAACGTTACATCAGAAGATTTTATGCTGCTAAAGAATTAGCTTACCTTAACAAAACTTTTGAAATAAATGATGCTTCATAAAAACATCAGGTTGATTTATTAAAGTAATAAGAAAACTATAACGAGCTTTAAATTATTCAAAAGTATAAGTTTCTTTGAGGATGTAATAAAAGTAGTTTTGATATATTAGTTGTTCATTAAACAACATTAATTATTTAATGCATTAGTATTTTTGGGAAAAGCCTTAAAGATAGCATACTCATAAAGTTTTTAAAAACTATTTATTTTACATAAGTTTTCTTTCAGTAAGATGTAGATGATTGTTTTATGAAAAAAAAGCTATTAGTTAAAAAGTTTGTTTGATCAATGTGTTTTTATATTAAGTCATAATAAAAATGATAATAAAAAAAAAAGTTTGAGTAAATCCTCTTTCTTATTTGTACATTATTTTTTGTACACTTGTTTCTGAATAAGAATGTTTAACTCGTAATAAAAGTTGTATTAATAACATTAAAAGAGATAAAGTTTTATACGTTCGAGGAAAAATGTTTTTAATCTGTTTGAAGTTTAATTTAAAGTTTAATTTTATTAAACATTAGAAATAGTTTAAATAAATTACAAAAAAAAAAAAAAAAAAGTTTTATTTTAACTCTTTAGACAGTTTATAATGAAAGAAATCACAACTTTTAATAAGTATTTTATTCAAATAACACAAAATTTACGTACATACTTAAAACTTCACAATTAAATGCAAGTAAGACAACATTTTTACAACTTCATTAATTTTTCGTCGCATTGTTGAACTTAGAAGACTATTAAATACATTTTCTAAAAACAATTGAAGGTAATTAAAGCAAGCTAATTAAATAAATGATCACACTAAAAGCTACCAATTAAAAGACTTTTTAGTAAAAAAGGTACTTTTAACTTGTTCGTTTTCAAATTGTTATATGCTAATATAACTTTGAAGTTTTGTTTCATTTTAATTAATAAATTAATTTCTGTCTGTATTGTTACTTTTAAAAACATTAAAACGGTAAAAAAAAGTTTAAATTAGCTTGATTTTGAGTACTTAATTACTGGTAGTTTTCAAAGTGAAAAAAAAAAAATAAATAAATTTAAAACACTTTTTAAATTTAAAATTATGTATCAAAAGATAAACAGATTTATTCTTTTCAGCTTTATGTAGTTTAATTTTTTGTATCAATATTTAAGTTTTGATTGTAAAAAAAAAAAATAGTTTTTTAATAAAATTCATTAAGACAAAAACCTTTAACTATTTTTAGCGAAAATAAATTTACTATTACTGAACTATTAAAACTAATATGTCATATAATTATAATTTTATAATATGAAACTTAAACAATTTAAATCTATAAATTTGTTGTTCTTGAAACTTAGTTTTTTTGCAATTTTATTTGTTTTCATATATACTTAGTTAACATACATTTAACTAAACAAAGAAATCATTAAACATTTAGTGTTGTTTATCATTAATAGCTTGATTTGTAAGAATAAATCAATTAATGTTTATAACTAACTTTTAAAAGGATTTCAGTAAGATAGAATTCCAACTGAATAATTTTGTTTGCTTTACTCAATGCGCACTCATATTAGCCAATCAATTCAAAAACAATTACGATTTCATTTTCCCATGCTATTTAAAAGATTTAATAAATCAAGCTTAGCACAAAAGCATTAAAAATAATTTTTAGAATGATTTATTTATCTGCCATATAAGCTTGGCAATGTTGATTGACAAGGGTTGTGTTTATTGACAATCGCAATTAATTGTTTGTTTTTTAATTTAAAAAATGATTTAGTACAGTATATATTGTTTTAAAATAGAACGAGAAACTTTTAAAAAAATTAAATATTTGCTTTATATTAATTTTAAGATATTTATTAAAAATGTTATAGAAAACAAGAGTGTTAATAGATTCAGTTAAATACTATGTAAATATTTCAATTAGAGCTTTTGGAAATTTTCATCGAAAAACTTGAAAATCTCACAAACAGGTAGTTAAAGATAAACATTTTTTCAATACCAGAAAAACAAACGACAAAAATAAAACTTGTTTAAAATAATTTTATTCTTATATTAGGTCAAAGTAGAACTTAAGAAACTAATATGTCACGTTTGTAACTGACAGTTCACTTGAAGGTCAGGAGATATATTTCACTGGCAAAAAATTAATTTTTAGGACAGGTGTTCTAATGCATAGGCAGCATTGAAATCAGTTTTGTCATCTATTACGCTTTAGACGTTTTCTCATCGTGGGAGATAAAAGGCGAACTATAATAACTATCTGTGAACTTATTCAACCACCTGCGCTGTTCATAAAGGAAAATTTAATTTACTCTTCCTCATTACTTTTATCTTCTTAAAGAAAGGTTTAGTGATAGGAATTTTTTTTTAATATTTGTAGCAACATATTTGTATTTTTTGACATATACAAAGTTATAGTTAATAAGCACTTTTTTATAAGTTTTGATTGCTTAAAGTATGAAAGTTTGAAACATAACATCTACTTAAAACGTATAACAAATAATTTTGCATATATATTTTATGTTTCTATTAACGAATAACTCTATTTTTTATTTAAGTTTTCAGTAAAAAAAAAAAGATTTCATTAATATACGGCAAAAAGGTGTTTAGCTTAAAGTTTTCTCTGAACCATAAAACATATTTTAAAAAGTTCTTCATTTATTACTTTTGATTTTTTAATATAATTGTTTTTAAGACTTTAATACTTGAAAGGTTGGAGAACAACAGTGCTGTTATGCTTAAAATTTTAATTCAAAGAAATAGTTTGATGTACTCAATAACTTTAACTTTTTCACTATTTGCCACTTTAACAAATTCCAAGCATACACTTTAAAAATGTTTCATTTTGTTTGTTTTCATTGAATTAATTTTATTACCGACCAGATGTTTCTAACTAAGCTATTTGTTTTTACAATTTATTGTATGTATTTTGGGTCCTTTGTTTCAAAAAGTTAAACATGTTATCAACCATTTTATGAAATTTTTTTATAAAATAAAAATTTTTAAACTATATATCTCATAATACTGCATCTGTTTTCAATGATAATGTTAAGTTATTTATTACAAAAAGTATACTTTTTCATATTTAAAAACACACATGTTGATTTATTTATTATTAAAGTTTAATGTGAGTTAACTAAATTTTAAAATAACTTTACTTAAAATAATTTTGAATTAACTAAAACCAAAGCTTTTTATAAACTAAAAATAAAACAGTTGTTTTTTATGCGTTTGTAAACAAATTAAAGACTAAAATAAAAATACAATAATTGTTTTTTTATAGATAAATTCTGGATAATTTTAGTAAAAAACATATGTTGTAATACGTCAGTCTTACTGATTATTTTTTTTTGTTTTCTTAAAAAGCCATCAAAATATTAGATTAAGACTTTTTTTCAAAAGACACATTAATGTAAAACCGTTAAAACCTACAAAAAATAAATATTAACCTTTTTTGACGTCGTTTAGAAACATTTAAAACAAAAGAAAAGATCGGATTATAGGCAATTTAACACCACGAAAGAGATATTACGACTTAAATGTTTCGAAAAATTTTTTTAAGGTGGTTGTAAATCTCTACTTTTGTTTAGATGACAACAAATAATAACTTTCACTCGAAATAAATATTTAAAAAGTAAAAAAAAAATAATTAAGTTTAAAAACTTTTGACATTTTTAAATCACCAAAATAAAATAGAAAAAATTTCAATTTTTAGCTTCTTAAAGGTGCAACCATAAACAAATAAGTTTAAAATTTAGATGGCGCCCAAAAGTAATAACACAAATCATTCTCACTCACCGAATGTAGTTTGTAATGAGTGCGCGAATTAAAGTATAACAAGTAACTAGAATTTAAAACATACATCTATCAGTATTAAGCAACCTTATTCTGACGATGTGTTAAATGAAATTAATCAATTTAATTCCGTAATATTTTAAAGTAAATGATTAATATACAAATTTTTTGCAAAAATATCTTTAATTTTTTTGAATGTATTTTTAACAAAAAAAAATTGTCAGTGTCTGTCATTAACAAAGAATCATAAATCAAACAATAGCGTTGATGTAATTCACTCAACTCAAATTGCTTCTCATATCGAAATATTGAAACTTTTCTCAGCAATTTAAAAACAAAGCAGACAAAAGCTGTCGATCAAACAAATCAAACACTAGGGGAGCTAAAGAGTAAATGAAATTTAAAAAAGTAGAAAATAAAACGAAAAAATAAGAAAAAGTGGTTAGTTTAATGCTTTTTATATTTTTATTTTCATCAAAGAAGTCTTGCTTAGTGTGACAAAATTATTTTTTATTGATTTAGTTATACTTTATTAGTTTGTTAAATTCTAAATTTATTTAGTTATGTTTTAATCAGCTACCGTTTTATTTAACATGATTTTAAGCAGTGTATCTTTTTAAAAATAAAGAAGAAATGAATTACAACAAATACATACAACCTGCTGAGAATGGTAAACCAGAAGTAAATAAAGTTTATTAAAATACTAATTAGTAATTTTTTTTTGATTAAAAATTAGAAAAGGTATATTAAAGTATACAACATAAAAAACAACTTTTGTTTCTAAAGTTGTATAACTAACTTATTTTTGAAGTACTATTTGTTTTGTTTTAATTTATAGTTTTACTTTAAAGTAAAAAATATTGACTGATTATTTAAACTTATCTTACACAATTTCAGTATTACAATTGAATTTTTTACAGATCAACTTGAAGCAATCTCCTTTAGCCCTCCTAACACAAACTTGCTCGGCTATTGAGAGCAATTTGTACTCGAAACTTAAATCAAACAACAAAAGTTGCTCCGAAATACCTCAGAACTACCAAAAGGTAACAGAACATCATTTTGCCAAGACAGATATTATGAGATGCAGTAAATCTTTGAATACTTTAAACAAGTCGAATGAAACGAAGAACAAAACCGTAAATATTGATAAAACTCAGAACAAAAAGCTAAAACGAGCTTCCAGTCAAAAGTCATGCCATGGGGCGACACCATCGCCTAAAAAGCAGAAGCTGACAACAATGAGTTCAAAATCAACTTCTCCATTGGCTGTTGACTGTGCTTTTGTTTCACAGTCAAGAATTTCGCCTGTTTCAATAGAAACACCATTCTGCGAAAGCAACTTCAATCATCAGGCGAACATTCAAATGCAGATGATGAATCCGATGCATTACTACATGAAGACAATCGAAGATCAACTGAAAAATTCTCAGCACGTCTGCAACTGGATGATCAACAACGTCACTTGCGGCAAGAAGTTTTCCACTTCCGACCAACTTCTCTCCCATCTTCAAACGCACGCTATGACGTCACAACAACCGTCATATCCACTAATCAGCAGCTTGCAAACGAACCAGATGCTCCAATTAGCTCACAGCTTGTTGCAAAGTCAGCAGAATCAATTAGCATCAACACAGTTGGCATCTCAGAAGAATTTAGGGGGTTTTCCTATGTATAAACCGGCTTATATGTTCAATCAAGGTAACATTGCTAACTCACATTTTTACTACAATCCTTTTAGCTACATTTTAAGCTAAAAATGAAAAGAATAATGCTTTACTTTATTTAAGTTATTAAATCACTTTCAGGCTAAATTAAATTAAAGTTGTTAAATAATTAATAAATGTATTAAACACTGTAAACTTTTAATGTGTACATTTTTCAACAAACCTTAAATAACTGATGTTAGTATATGTAGATGATTAAAGTTTTAATGTTAGTTTGGCCAAATATAGCCGCTGAAAAACTTATTTTGCTTTAAGCTATATTTTTAATCTTTTTTTCAATGATTAAATTATACTTAACCTATATCTATATGTTTTTAATTTTCTATAAATTATTAGACTTCAATAATTTTAAAACAGACATTTTAATATAACACTCTATTATTAGCAAAAAATATAATATTTGATTCTTATTGTTTTGATTGAAATATTTTATTACGACTGTATGAAGTAAAAAAAAAAAAGATTTTAAAAACAAAAAATCTTATTGTTTAAATCTGCGTCGTATCGTTTATTTGCAAAAAAAATATAAAAAATGTTGAAGCGTTTTGAGTTAGAATTTGCAAATGTATAACTGTTTTTATTCCAATTAAATCCATTATTATTTTAATTAATCTTTAAATTTATTTTAACTAATTGCTTTATTTAAGTTTTTTAATTAGCTTATTTGATTAAATTTGCTGTTACCTCAATAAAATTTTTAACTTATATCAACAAAATTTGGTTGTTAAAACTGTAAACATTTTAATGGTTACTGTTTGATTTGTTTCGTTCAATTTCAAATAAATTTGAATTATGAAAAACAAGTTTTTATTTATTAGTCAGGTAAATATGTAAGCTTATTTATTTATTGCAAGTTAACGCCAACATTGTTAAGTTTAAATTGTTTAAAAATTAGACTTAAGCCTAACAGAATATTTTTGCTTGTTTTATCCGATAATAAACTAATGTTAAACAAGTATCTCATTTATAAAATACTTTTTTTACATAAAGTTTAATAACTTAAACCTCATTAAAATATTTTTTGCTTAAAAGGTAATATAGGTTATATTTTGCAACTTTAGAACTGTTAAGTTAAGTAACTGTTAAGTAAATCTACAAAAAAATTTGTTTTTTAAATTATAAAAGATTAATTTTGCTACTTTTTGTTAATTTATATAGGTTTAGTTATCAAAATCTATAACTTATATATTGTCGTTTCTGGCAAAATAGCTGAAAATACTACGTAGAAACTTTTCAGTTCATAAAATAATGTTTTCCCTGAAATTATGCTTCAAAGCAGTTTCAAGAAAGTCTATAAGTTAAAACAACTTTTTTAAATGTGAAACATTTTTTGTCATTATAAAAATAATTTTTATTTTAACTCAAGCTCAATTAATAGTTAAATTATAAATTTGTTAAGTAATAATGATCAAGACGTTTTGAATTCAAATAAAAAATAGAGTTAATCTTTAAGTTTTATAACAGCATTTTGCTAACAATACTTACTTTGAATAATCAAACATTTTTTGTTCATTTATACCACATAAGTTGAACAAAATTTTAGTTAAAGTTTTTGTTTTTTCATGCATTTTAGTTCGAACACGAGTTTATACCTAACATTGATGCAATTTTGGCAAAAACTTGAGAAATACTCTGCTTGTAGCTCACCAGTCTTGTATTGTGTATTTTCCCAAGTGACTGCTTTTATTTCTTCTTTCTTGCCTTCATTCCATGTAAAATTAAAATGCGGAAAGCAGCGAATTTTTGTTTTTAAAGTTATGTAATTTCAAGCTAATAAATCTCACGTAAAAATACAATTCTTGCAAAAAGAGTGGTCGGTTGTTTGATTTTGTTAATACTTCTACATGTAATGTCTTTTTTTTTAATCTTCTTTACCAACTAAAAAATATTAAAAATCATGTTGTTTGGCGAATTATAGGATAAAAAATTAATCCTTTTATCTAAAAATTATACATTAACATGGTTTAAACTAATTATAGTAACCTATTTGTTTTCTGTTACTTTCATAGTACGCAAAATTATTAAATGACGTAATTGCTAATTATTTTTAATAAACAACATATTTTTATTTTAACTGCCGTTTAAATTTTCTAAAGGTAATTAACTTAAACTGCTTTTAGTAGAAGTTTAAAAATAACTAAAGAATCTTTTAAATATGATAATTCGTGAAAACGATACTTTAAATTAAGATAAAAAGAATAATCCCAACTGTGTTGGGTAAATAGTTTCTACAAATGTTTAATTTTTCTAATGAAAAAACTGGTTTTTGCTTTTTAACTAATTTAACAGTTGATTTTAGCTATTAAACTAGTTAGTCTATCGGTAAAGTAAAATTTGTAAAATTTCTTGTAAAAAAAATTATTCTGTTTAAAACCTAGAGTTTAATTTAATCTAACACAATTGAAGTTGAAAGTACTAGAATTTTTTTATGATGTAAACACAGCTAATAAAGACAAAGCTTGGCTATTTTAAAAATACGTTAGACTAATTCTGTTAGTTATAAGCTAACATGTGGAATTTTATTGTGAAAATATGTTTTTAGTTTTCACTAGTTTGCGCTAGCACGGACCTTAAATGAAAAAATGTTTTTAATCTTTCTTAAAATTTTGATGGTGTTATGTATTTTATAGTGTGTTAAGCTGAAAATAACTTTAGTTTCAAACTTATCATATCCATCAAATATACAATTAAACAGATTTTATCCTAACACAACAGTTGTAGTTAAAAAAATATTAAGTTAAAAGGAGTATAGTTTAGTTTTAAAAAGTCAAAAAAAAATATATTTTACAAAAGAGTCAGCAAATGAAGTTTAATTTAATGGAATCTATCTTTAAAAGCTTGTTCATAAACTAAAATAATACCTTTCATACTCTATGTCATGGTTTTCAAAAGAGCTTCTAACACCATTGACTTAAAGCTCTTTATGCGTTTAGTGTCTTTTAAGCATTATGGTATTAAGTTATTAACAAGTGAAAGGTTTTTTCATCTTTGCCAGTAAGCTGCTTAACGGCGCCGAATATAATTGACGTGTTATTGATTTAGTTAATTTAAATTAACGTCAATAATAAACAATTTGTAATAACTTGGTCAAAACTGATTTACTAGCATAAAACTAACTACTTGTATTGTTTTTACGTGTTAATTGCTGCTTAGTTGTTAAAGCTAAGGCCATTTTTATATCATGTGGTTCTTCTATGATGTTTTAATTTTAAAAAGAGAGTACACCGATTTAGCACTTCAAAAGATTAGTTGTTAAAGATCAAAGTTAAACTTTAATGATGTATTTAGACTTTTGCGATTTGACCTTGAAAAGCTTAAAGCGATTTAAAAAGTCGGTATTGTTTAAATTTTACCTTAAAAAGAGGTAGTTCGAAGTTTATAAATTAAAAAGTTTGATAAAATCATAATAAGTATTATTGAAATTTTATGACAAACAACTGAGCCCATCCAAAAGATTTTATAAAAAAGATCGTTTCTTTTTAATTGCTTTTAAAACAAAATCTATAGTTTAATAATTTATAAATTGTTTTATACAACTTGATTAAAAGACAGTTAGCAAAATAAAACATAAATGAAAAATGCTTGTAATCTTGAGGTCATTTGAACATTAATATATTTTTCACACCTAAATCTTATTTTTGTTTATATTAAACTTTTCTACGCTAAATAATAACTTTTAACCTCATGCAAGACCATTATTTTTTTGTCAAATTAATTTGATAAATTGTATTAATAGCTATAAGTTTAATGTGACTTAGAAAAAGTGAAATATAATTGGTATGTTTAGTTTCAAATTTTAAATTTAGTCTTTTGGTAAAAATAATTAATTTTCAAAATAATTCTTTTAAGTGTAATTGAAACATTTACAAAACTTTATTCTAAATTCAGTTTACGCGTTTTAAAATTATACATACTTGAATGATTTTACGATTTCGTCAGAGTAAATATTTTCAGAGCTTTAGCTGATGGAATTGTAACAAAAAAAAAAACAACCAAGACATTATTTTCAATCATCAAATACTTTAGGTCATTAAAGCTGGTGAAAAATTCTTTAAATAAACAACGCTTCTGTCGCTTATCATTAGACGATTACAACTCGGCACATTTTTTGTAGTGAATTATTTAAACTGCTGTTCTTTATAGTTGTATATTAGTTTTGTTTAAGTACTCTATTTTGAATGAATAAAAAGTCTGAAATACTATTACAGTATAATAAAAACTGG
Organism: Thalia democratica; assembly: GCF_965202585.1. Taxonomy (NCBI): domain Eukaryota; kingdom Metazoa; phylum Chordata; class Thaliacea; order Salpida; family Salpidae; genus Thalia; species Thalia democratica. The sequence goes on from NC_139165.1 coordinate 76,768,857, forward strand.
TTATTAATATAGAAAAAATAAAACCTTTTTCATAAGTGTTTTTCTCGTGTTTATACAAGCTGTCTACTGTGTAATATTTATCTAATCTTTATTATGATATTTATAAATTTTTTGTCGTGTGAATGTCGTGTCAAAGATTTTTGTATGTGGAAAAACAACTCAATCTTAACTGTTTTTATAGGACATACCCCTAGTTGTTGTTATTAAGCAGCTATTTTATTTTAACAGAAATTTTTCTAAGAACTTTGCACAGTTCTGACTTAAATACAGTTCGTAAATTAATTTGGTAGCTACAGTCAAATATATAATTGATTTTTTGGAGTGGTGATTGATTTATATCGTGTTTCTCGTTTTCAGTTTAAACTTCTTTATATGTAGAAAGTATACTAAAAAGTACATTAAAATTGATACATGAATACTCATTTAAATTTTAATTGTTCTAAGAAATACAGTTTTTTATTTTTCAGGTAGTCTTTTAAGCTTTTAATACGTTTATTTACAAACAACCCAGCATAATTTAAAAATATATTAAACGAAACAAAACTAAATAAAAATAGTTTTTAAGGAGTGATTAAAATTTTTCTAACTAGCTTACTTTTGATCAGTCTTTTATCATTTTGAGGGAAAAAAGACTGTTTACTGATAATATATAAGAAAGATCCTAATATGCAAATTTTAAACAAAATTTAATATTTTTCACTTATTCACAAAATGAATTCAAAAATGGTACACCTCAAAATTTTTAACATTCAGTCTAAAACATAACCACAAAACCTTTACAAAAAACACATTTAACAATTTAAGATAAAACCAAAAAAATACTAAAATTGTATAACTAATAATACATTTGTATTCAAAAAAACAAAATGTATTATCGTTATCTTAAGTTTCTATTTATTTTAATTTTTAATTTGTAATTTGTAGTAATAATTGTAGATATTTTACAAGTATGAAATTTATTTGATTATTAAGTTTTGCAGATTAATTTAAAAGAATTATAATGTTAATACTTCTAGTTTAAGATTAAAAAAGTCGACATTTAAATTTTTTTAACTTCATATGAGATTTAAATTAAATAGTGATCAAATTATTTGGTCTTTAAAAACATGAAGCTTAGTAAAATCAGTTAGTAATGAAAACAGCTGTAAAGTAAACAACATTTAGTTGTTTGCGAAAATTTGGTGTTGTATACTTTGCGTCACACTGAAAGCTATTTAAATAAAAAGATCAAGTAGAAACAGTTTCAAAGTAGTGCTGGTTGTAAGAAGCTTTTTATGTCGGCAACTTAAATGTAGTCAGTGTTGACACAAGAATTTACGACGATTTATTGTTAAGCCGATTTATCAAAACGAAAGAAGTTTTTTGTTTAGTTATGTACTTTTTGCATTTTTATTTTAAAACAAAGCTTTTTGTAAAATTTTATTTTTGATAAATTTGTTTTTGTATCAAAGTATCTAAAAAGTGTTCAGCAATTTTTATTTTATTAAAATTTTTTTATTAAAAAACATTTTTCATTACTATTTTATTTTAAAAGGTTTTAATTCTAAAATATACATCAGTAAATTTAAAAAAAGTTATTTAGAACAAATAAACGAACGTTATTAATTAGTAACACATTCTTATTATAAAACACTGAACTAATTTAAAATATTGTAAAAAAAGAAAAGCATCTTTGAAGTATGAAAAAGCTTTTACAAATATGTAATAAATTTTGGCTTTCACTAAATTAAGCTTAAACAGATGTGCCGACGTAACTTTTTTTATTCTTAGTGTTCAAGTACCTACAGTATATATAATATTTTTTTCTTTTAATAAGCTGGTATTAATAAACATCTTAATTAATATAGCTTAAAATAATAAGTTTTAATTTATTTAAAATTCGTCAAACTCTATTTATGCACGATCAAAATATTTTTTTTTTTAATTAGTACTTGTTAGAAATAACTTGATGTCTAATAAATCATAATTTTTTAACAACTTGACAGTAGCATTAAACAAAAACAATTTAAATGTTTTAACATATAAACTATTTTCCCAAAATTTTAACTTTAAAAAAATATTAGATAGGTCATTAAAAAAAGTAAATAACTAAACTTCAAAAATAAATTAGTATTTTAAACGGTTAAAAAAGGTTTAAGTAAAAGCGTGTTCTTAAAATAAATAAGTGTTAAATATTAAAACTCTACATAGAAGTTTAACTTTTGCCCGAGATTTTTATAAAAAATTTAATTTTTTTTATAAAGCAACGTTAAACTTTTTAAATATTTAAAATATTTTTTGGTTTCAGGAAGTTAGTATCATTTAATTACGTAAAGTTATTTAAGTTAAAATATAACTTAACCACGATAAAGAAGAAAACCAAGGCATATCTTAATAGGTATAAGAAAGTGATTAATTACAACATTTTTAAGTGAACTTATTTGTCATTTTAAGTATGAAATTTATACATTAAGCGCTTTTAAAAATTCAATAAAAACTCTTATAGTTATAAACTTTCAGTTTATGTCGATAAGAAGATAATTCTTTAAAAGTAATTAATCATCTTTAAGTATTTCTTTTTTTTATAACAGACATGTATAATTGACAGAATACTATTTTGTACTCATATTTGAACATGAAACGTGTAGTTTTATATTAATCTAAACACAACTAGTTTTATTCAGATTAGTTTTATTAAATTTTATTTATTTTGCTACTTTGTGTTTTTACTTGAGTACTCTGCTTTAAATTATATATAAAACTAATTTACATGTATATATATATATATACTTCATGTATATTTTTTAAAATTTAAACATGTATGTTAAGACTTTATAAACTTATTTTTAAATTCATTTAAAAGTATTTGTAGACATATAAAATATCTATTAATTCGACGTGATTTATCACAATAGAAAGAATTTTTATTTTTAATAACATGGCGCATAAATAAAATCTTTCCACTCATATTCATTTAAATCAAATGGCGCCCCTTAGAAGTGATTGACGCGCCATGTAAACCCAAATACTATTTATATGAATCCCCATCAAATTTCAATTTATTATTGACATATTGACCGGGTTAATCTGTTTGCTATTTACTTAAATTTTTTCTGGTGAAAAACGATGTTTTTGTTTTTTTTTCACTTTCTGGGTGTTCTGTAAATTTTTTTTTTTTTTGCGTGACACAGGACACATTACACGTTTCCTTCTGTTTTTATTGTCTGAGTTGGCAGATATTGACAATTTTTGCGATTTTGTGATTTTCAAATAAATTATACAAATATATGTTGAATAGGTGCATTGTTTAATATAAATATTTCTCAGAAAATTCTTTGAAATTTTGGTTAATGTTTTTTTTGATAAGTACTTCCGTTTATGTCTTCACTTTATTCAAAACAAATTAACAAATAAAGTTGCGTAATTATCTATTTTAGTAATACATTCCATAAAAACTAGAATAAGTTAAAGCAATTTTTAAACTGTTTTTGCATTGATATCAATAAATAATGCTAAATTTAAGCATTTTTGAGTTGTAAATGTTATTGCATTGAGAAAAAAAGGACGGTATATGGTTAAAATTAAATGAAAAGAATGACAACTAAATAGCCCATCTAAATACTATAAGGTAGACAGATTAATGTCTTAATAACCATCGTAGTAGACAAAAGTATAACTTGTTGTTTAGGAAAATTTATAAACTAATATTTGTTGGTTTCGCTTGTTATAATATTTTTGAAACTTATAAATAAAAATAGCTTTAATACATACAACATCTTTAGCATATGCAACTTAATTTACTTTTCTAAAACAATTAAAATAACCTTTTCAAACATTTTTATTTTATAGAAAAAACTCAATTAATTCCGTGAAATAGCAAATGATTGTTTTAAAATTATATTTTTATTTTTTTAAATACTTATAATCGAAACTTAAAGAGGTTTAATATTTAATTCAAAAAAACATTTTTCGAGTAATTGAAATAAACTTTGTTGTTGAAACTTATAAAATTCTTGGTAAAACTATAAAAAGTAGGTTAACATAAATTATTGTTTCTTTAATATTAAATAAAAAAGTAACAGAAAAGATAAAAGGTATTTTAAGTGTCTTAAGATAAAGTTAAGTAAGAAAATTTAAATAAAATCTTAAATGTTATATATTCTTCTAAATTATATTTGAAAATTAAATTTTCTAGGTATTATAAGCATTAATTTACTAATGAAATTGATAAAACTTATTCAATTTAATAAATAAAAAAAAAATTCAAAAACCTTATCTAATAAAGTAGACAACTCATGAGATCAAACAATGGGAACAGTATACGTTTTATAGATACACAAATAGTAAAATAGAACATTTAAAATACAATGTTTTTTAACCACTATCCTACAGAGGTGACTTCGCTTTTAAGTGATAGCATTTAAAAATGAAGTATTTCTATATATAAAAATATTTTTAGTGTCATATTAGCTTTTTCATAGTACGTTTTGTAGTATGCTTAATATAAATAGTTGTTAGTTTTTTAGTTTAAAAACTTTTGTTCAGCTTAACAAAAGTACACATCAGTTTATAAAGTCATTCTAAAGGTTTGTGACAATTGAATTTTATTGTTTAAATAGTTTAGATAAGTGCACTATTATTCAAAAAAATAAAAAAAGTGTATTTTTTTCTCATCACAAACATATTTATTTTACATTTCATATTTTCGTTATACTCAATCTTAAAAGTCTGTTTCTAAACTAAAGATTTTATTGCCTATAATCTATATCAATTTGTCTTTGATTTAAAACATATAATAGAACGAAATATAACAAAGTATTAAACAGATAAAGCGTTTTTTAAATTTTTATTAATATTTTTTTTAATAAGATTAAAAGTAAACTCTGTCAACGTATATAAAATTGTCCCCGTTAATGGCTTGTTTTTGAAATGTTCCCACCCAGTTTAAGTAAATATAACATCGGCATTTTTTCTTGATGCATTGTGAATGCAATGTATTTGTTAGTACATTGACTTATTTGTTGACTAGTATTTTGAAAAGCTTTAAAATATGACTGTTTTTCCTTTTGAACTCTGACAAAAACTTGGCAAATGCCTTTCTAATAAATGTCTTTAATACAGTGTTATCAGATTTAAATATGTAATTAAGCTGCAAAGAAATGTATTTGTAATGATTTCGTACTATAATTCTGTTTATCAAAATTACATCTACAAATACCTTGACTTTAGTTTTTTTTGTATTCAAATGTACTATTGAAAACTAATAAGAATTTAGTTTAAATGTTTTTCTGAATATACTTTTTCATAAGGTGTGTAAAGGACATTAGTTTGTCTTTTTTTTTGTTTTACGATTTTATTTTCCGACTACTTTTTTGATAACTACAAAACCAAAGTATTAGGAAAGTTTAAACTTTAGTAAATGAGCTCATTTTACTAAAGCGATTTTACATTTACAACTTAAAGTATATGTTTTTTCTGTACTTATGATATTTACCATATAGCTTTAGTTTAACATTCTTGAGTTAAAGTTAAGCTAAAAAAGTCTAAATAATGATTTAAACATCTTTGTCGGACTATTGATGCTTAATTAGCCAATATTAAAAGTTTTAAGTATATGATGCGCTTATTCAATGAAACTGTTACAATTTTTCGATTAAGTCTTAAGTTTGAGCTAGAAATACTCAAAATGATGAATTTTTATCTGTTTTATTCCACAATAACATCTAAAACAAAAATTTTTAAATAAATTTGGTAAAACTTTTTTAATATCGTTACGAATGGGCTCCTTATGTCTCTGCAACATAAAGTAGTTAATTAAAATAGAGGGTATTAACCCGTTAAAACATAATTTTTTGTCATGATAATTATTAATAAATGTGCAAGTATTTATAATATTTGTGAACAATTTACGCTTTCTGGGATGCCAGTCACTATTGTCTAATTTTAAGTACCTTGAAGTTAAAAAAAAAAAAACTATATAATTTTGAAGTAGTTTTTAACATGAAGTTTGATTAAACTGTAGTAAATAGTATATTTAGAGCATGAAAAACTTTGTAAACTAAGAATAAGCTTAACTTTAAATTTAAGTACGTACATTTATTAAAACCTCACTATTTATAAATTTTAACAAAGTATTAAACTATGATTTTATTTAAAGCTGACTAATTTGGTTATAATACTTTTAAGAAGTTTAAATATTTTTTACTATTTTAATAATTTTTGACTAAAAATATAAAAAACATTTTTCAAATTAGCAATAATGTTTTTCATTTAGTAAAAAGTAATCTACGTGAGTAATATACTTATGCAAAAAAACGCAAAAATATTTTTAATTCTTAACACACGTTTGTTTATACTAAAAGTATATGCTATAATTTTTTAACTTCTTTTAACTTTTTGTTATACCAAGTGTATTCTTTTTAGTAATTCTATAGGAAAATAATTATTTTAATAGATAATCAAAAAATATAATAAAAGAGTATTTAAGTAGAAAACAGCAACCAAAATGGAAGTTACTAGACAAATATTAAGCTGTTAAACAATTATTTAATTACACCAAACATTAAAACCGTAAAGTATTTTTGTTTTTACTTTTCTGTCATATCATGTAAAATTGAGTAGCTGTACTTTAGTTGTAAGTATGATAGATATAAGGAAGGGTAAACTTGTTCTTTTGATAGTAACAAATATACTTTTTAAAATGAAGTTTATAGAATAGGACTTTTCTTATTTGATAGTAGTGTTGTCTTTTATGTTTGAATTATCTCATTTATTTTTAATTAAGCTGTTTATACAACACTTCATATAACTAATACTGTTGTAATGTAATTTTACAGAAATCTAAAATAAAATAAAAATTAAGTTCAAACATATTGTTAATATGATTTTTTGTTGACTATGAAAGTTAATACATTTATTTTTTTTTATATTTATCAAATATTATACTTATTAAATGTTTGAAACTTAAAAGCACACGCGACTCAAAACAATCACAATTGGCTCATCAACTTAGAAAAAGTCTCATTAAAATTTCAGAGCAAGATAAATTTATATTCACAGGTGGTATTTCTAACAAGAAATCTCAGATAATTTCCCTTTTACCTTTTACTTGGCAGTAAATCGATAAGTCTTACTTGTAATAAATGATATAATTGCTTTACTTTTGATAATCAGCGCACCTGGCTCATATATCTCAATTTCTCTCATGTTTTGAGCCCCCTGTCACGCAGAAACGTGTCTTGCCATCATCTCACAGGTCGGTGTGTGAAAAAGAATTTATTGACAGAAATGGATTATAAGTTACATTTGCAAATACGGTAGATATATCACTACACCAAAGTTCTAATTTTGTATTTTGCAAAAACGTTTAAGACGTGTGATTTTAAATAATAGATAAACTTTATAATTCACAAATTTCTAGTGTAGTCTCTGTAAGATTTATAAAACTTAGATAAGTGTGCGCTGGTTCAACTTTTTTATCGTGAGGTAATTTAGTTTAAACCTTATATTTATTTTAGCTAAAAGTAATAACTTAAATTTAGACATTTTCTTAGTATAGTTTAATTATATATTTATAATCTATTTATAAAAATAGTTATTTATAATTTACATGTTAGGTTTCCTAATACAAAAAAAATTTGACACAAAAGCTATTTTGAATGTAACTTACTAAAGTTTACACTTAAGACTAAACGTTTCTGGGTCTTAATTAAAAAAAGTTGAACTAATATATTATAGTAAACAACTACAAATAATGTTTTATTTGGAGACTTTACACTATTGTGTATCAAAATCAAAAAGGCTTACTACCTTGTTTAGAATAGAAAATAATAAAATTTTTACAACGTTTTTTATCGTAAAGTTGTAACAATTCTTTGCCTTATTCAAAACTAACTTTTACTAAAAATAAAAGCAAAGCAAATAAATAACATAATGAAAAGTAAAATAAAAATTTTAAATTTTAATGACAGTTATTTACACCAAACAAGTGGCCGTTAAAAGGGCGTCCTTTTTTTATCTATTTAATGAGCGTGATGTAATAAATAAAAAAGTCGTGATGAGCAAGGCTACTTAGAGACCACCTGTGCAATTAATTAGTTTACAGAACAAAAAAAAAACACGCTCAAAATGTTCGGTCCTAGGACCTAGTGCACGAAGAACTTTTAAGTTATCGAGTCGCACACCACGGGTACCTTTTAACGTCTTGTCCAGGACAGGCAAAAGTTATGCAATATCTCTAGAGATCAATACAAAATATGTTACAATGGACGGACGTGGTATTAGAAAAAATAAAGTTGCCTTACGATTTCGATGCATTTTATGATTGGCAGCTTTTTAAAAGATTGTATGTTTGATTGAAGTTTTACAATGTTTATAGAAATTTAAACACCTAGCTCAAATTATGTGTAAAAAACAAATTTTAACAAAAAATATACAATAAAATATGTTCATCATTCTTTAACTTCACAAACTTAAACTTTTAAACATATTAACTTACGGCTTTACAGTACAGTAATGATTGTAAATTTGAAGTTTCAAAGCTTACTTATCCTAACTTAAGTTATTGAGAGCAAATAAGGTCCCTTCTGTAAACTATGCTCCAAGTAAACCAAAATAGTGAAGCTTTACAAAATCACGTTTCATAATGACAGCTCAGCTAAAATAAAACTAAAGCACAAAATGCCAAACAGGTGCACTGACTTTAAGAAGCTCTGTAAGCAATTTTGTCATTTACCGTACAACACTTCTTTTATTTTAAAGTAGAACTTTAATGTTGTTTATCTGTAACTTTAGCTTGCCACTTGTTTAAACAAAGTTGCTACATGTATCTAAGTATGTTGTAGCTAGTTGTAAATATTATTTTAATGTAGTACTAACATGTTTATAACGCGAATTTTTAGCTTATTATCTATTTAAAAGCTTTAATAATTAATACATATCGTATATTTATCACTAGTTAGTTTTTTAGAAAATATTAAACCTAAAACTTGATTTATTTTTAATTTTAGCAAACATTAAGAAATGCTTTTAACTACTTTCAATTTTTTTTTTGTTTCTTTTTTTTAGTTTATAATTATTTATTCAAAACTTTTAACTTTAACTCTTAACATAACTAAGCCACATACAAGTCTATAACTTATCTAGTCTTAAAGTTTGGTAAAACATCCAACTTAATTTAAAAAACGTTTGATTAAAGTACTTAGTATTTTAGTCTGTAACCTACCAGATTTTGGGATTCCTAAAACCACTTGGAAATAAAGTTTCAAAAGCAAATAAACTAAATATTTTCAAAAAAAAATCTAGACCATTTTTTCAAGTTAAACTTTACTTATAAATAGTATTTACTCTACTTATAATTTTTTTTATAAAAAGAAAAAAGATTTTTTTTTAGATTAAGAAAAAATATTATAAACAAAAATAAAGTGCTTGTTTGTGTAGTTTGAAAAGTTAAAAACATTTTTAAGGGTTAACTTTGTTATATCTTTTCTTACAAAAACTATAAATACTTTTCTACTTTAAATAAACTTGCATATCTACACAAACTATAAACTTCTTAACATTACTATTGAACATCTTTTAGTTACATATAAGTTATGTAAAAAACCATTCAAAGTCTTCAACAATAATTTGTGGTGTATTTAATATCTGCATAAAAATTATTACTGTCATTAAAGATTGCTAGCTAAAAGTAATTGATAAAAAAGTTATAATTTTTCAAAATTTTAACATTGGTTACTTTTTTACTTTCCTTATTAATGTTATTAATTAAGCACGAAGCGACTTGTACATGCCTGTTCATCCCTGAAACTTCACAATCTTTCTCATTAAAACTTCTTAAAAATACTTCAATCAAACTTATTACAACCTAATTTATCTGACAGCTCTTTTTTGTAAAGTATTGAAAACTGAAGTTGCCAAGCTGTTAGTTTCGAACTTTTAAAACTTTGATAACTTATCAAAATGCTTCATTTTAGGTATAGTTAAATAGTTTATAATCAAACTAAACTCAATTTCACCGTACAAAATATAGCTTGAAACAGCTCTATCAGCAAAAATTGTTTTTATTTTTTTAATTTTGATAATATTTTCTATTTTTATCTGTCTACGGTACAAAATTGTTGATGACTTATATAGCAAAGCTCAATGAAAATTATATTAAGAATTAATATTAAATTGTAAAAGTTTTGATAGATAACAAATTATCATTATTTAGAGTGTAAACTAAAGCTTTTATAATTCAGGTAGGCCGGTGCCAACAAAACACAATTAAAATGTTCAAAATGATTTGATATCGTAGATTAAAGTTGGGTTTGGCATCTAAGCTATAAGAAAGTGTTTAGGTACAATGTTTATAAAAAAATACATGAAATGTCATTATTATTTTCCGAAAGTAATCAATCATTTCCGATTCGTTAAGCTAATTTTGATATTATTAACTTAATAGGAAACTCGTTTCAGTTATGCAAAAATATTTAAAAAGTTGTAAATTAAATTTATCTTTTAAAACATCTCAAAACCAAATAATAACTTTTTGTTTGGTATGAAAAAAATTGTATATATAAACAAATCTATGTAGTTAACTACATGATTTTAACTTATAAAAAATATCTTACAACCTATATCTAGATACATCACACACATATATCTACTTTAACCGTAAAAACTTTTTAAAAACATTTAAAGTTAAATGTAGTTACATGATAAAAAAAACTTTTAACTTCAAATAATTATAACTAACTTATTTTAGTGACATAATGGTATAAAATGTTTTAAACAATGCTTTAATTATAAAATGGTATAGATGCATTTATGCCTGCCACATAAGTTCTTAGTAATATTATAAAATAGTACTTTCTAAATTAAATATTCAAAAAAAGAGGCTGTTATTTTTACTAATTGAAATAATAAGATTATATACTTAAATATAAATATTATAAAACGCGGCAAAAGGTTATTTTTATAAGTTTGAAAAAAGGTTTTAGTATTTGTCTAAAATTTGCCAGTCTTTAAAAGTTAAAACGTTTTTAACTTCTTAAATGTTTCATAAAATACAAACTAAATACAAGGAAAAAAGATAATAAAATATTTTGTTTAACGTTTCTTAAGTTAAATTCAAATCAATTTTACTAATAGTTCTATAGGTACAAAAAGTATTGACCGCAATAGTTAATTGTTTTTACTTTAAAGCAAACATAAATTTACAACGATTAATTATCTACCTACTAACTGTGATTAATTATAAAAAAAAAAAATTTAGATTCCAGTTAAAGCTTTGCAATCCAAGTAAACTAGTACCATGGTACAAAAAAAATTTAAATTAGCCCTAGAAGCAAAAGAAAAACTTCTAAAGTTAAAATGATTCATTTTTTAATTAAATCAATATTTTATACTTATGGTATGTTTTTAATTTCTTAGATGTATAATTTTAGAGTATTTGATTGTTTATCAAACCTTTTAATAATTAGTTTTAATACTACATTATCGCTGTATTGTTTTTAATGTAAACTAGAATTTTATAATCCAGGTAGACTGGTGCCAACATAACACAATTAAAAAATTCAAACTGATTTTAAATCGTAGATCAATGTTTGGTTTGGCAACTAACGTATTATTACGTCTTTAGCTATAATATTTATGGAAAAATACATGAAAGGTCATTTATTCGAGTGTAATCAATCATTTCCGACTCGTTGAGATTTTTTTGTTATACTTGAAGTTCAGAACAAAAGTTTTTTTGTTGTCTTTTTTAGTTCAACTGTTAAAAATTTAAGCTTAAAAATTAAAAGTAAAATAGCAACTATGATGGAATTCGAATTGACAAATTTTTACCTGATATCAAATGTCACATATAGCATCTTAAAAATAAAAGAATTAGATTAAGACAAAAAATGGGGCCACCTAAAAAATTGAGTCTAGTAGAAATGGTTTTCAGCTTGTTGTGTATTAAGGTTATGGCTTATTTTACCATAAAAAATCTATTTACAAAATTTCAAAAAACATGGCTGATGTTATAGCTAAAATTTAATATAGTATTGTCGAATAAAATATTAATTTTTGCTTGAGATCAATTTTTTTGTACTTTTGATATTTAATTAGAAATGTGAAGTTTGCATCTCTGTTTCTAGAAGGTAATTGTAATATATAACATATTACTACATTTAGAAAAATTTAAAAAATTTATCAACAAAGCATCAAAGTCCAGTGAATAGAAATATGACATTGAGATTAAAGATAAATAACTGTTGAGAAAAAAATAGTTACAAAGCTCTAAAACATATTATTTGAGGCAAACGTAGTTAAAAAAAAAGATTGCATTAACTATGTTCGTTAAAAAAAATTATACAGTTAAAAACTTATCCAGAACTTTTATAAACGTTTTGAATAGTATATGTGCTATGCGCAACGAAATGAAATATTTTGCAGGGTATCGTTTAAAGATATCTTTTATCTTCAATTAAAATGCTTATACGTACAATAATATACTATTAACGTATACAAATATAACTATTTTAAAATTTTAGTTGACTTTTTTGAAGTTTGACAATTTTTAAAACGAACTTAACGATTATAACTTACACTCGTGGGATATTTAAATATAATTAAATATTAAGAACTTTTTTTTGATAACACTTACTTAATTATTATTTTTATTATACTGTAAAAAAAAGTTAAACCTAAATTATGTAAATTTTAATTTGTCTGGCTATATTTAAACAAAGCAAAAAAAAATAAAGAAGCAACTAAAATCATAAAATTTTTGTCTACATAAACTTTACTTTAAAAATAAGTAACCGTGAGATTTAAATCCGAATTTATTCTATGAATTGACATAAAATGCCCTCGTACTTGCTAACAATTTTAATGTTATACTTTATTGTAACATAAATAAAATAAGATTTTTTTTTAAGGTAACGCCTATCATAATATTATATAATTTTCTATTGGTTTATAGTTGAAGATTTTAAACTTTTAAATCATCTAGTTTTAAACTACAAAATTGATTTTCTGTTAAGCAAAAATTTTGTGTACACAAACTTATAACATTATTAAAGTAGTTTGTTATAACTATTTTATTCCATGCGAATAAAAACATACCTAAAAGTTATGACTAAGTTTAAGGTTAAGTGAAGCTGTCAGGCTAACTTGTAAACAACATTTTAAAAAATATGTATGGCTAAATATTAACGATAAAATTTAGTTAAGCCGAATTAAAATGACTAATAAAATTTGAAATGTAAAAAGGTATAAATAGCTAAGCTAACGGACGGTAAAAAATCTTATTGAAACATTTAGTATTTGCAGATTATTAACTTGATCGGTAATCCTCTACAAACTTGTTTTTACGTTTTTAAAAAAAGAAATAACAAATAGTTACTAAAAAACATATATGGATAAAAAAAGATTATTAAATATTACTATAAAAATTTTAGCTAAAACTTAATCTTATTGTATTTTATATTTAAATCTAAAAGATTAGATAGTATAAATAAAACATATAATCATATATACTAAATTTCTTCAACCTAAAAAATAACATATGCTTTACATATATTTGATTATTATTGCAAACCCAGAAAAAAGATAACTACTAGTTAAAAGATTAACATAAAAATTTTATTTTTAATTTAGAAACAATACATGTACAACACAATGTAAGTAAATTATATAAAATATATAGGAGTAATTTTTCATAAATAAGTTTTCTTTTATAAACCAAAACTAATAAATATAAAAATTATTTGCAGTATTTAATTTCGACACTAGTACGAAATCATTACAAATACATTTCTTTGCAGCTTAATTACATACATAATTTATTTGTTGTAAAACCACAGTGCAGTAGGTTTTTGATTGATGTAAAGTTTCAATGGACATTTTGTAATAACAAACGAATTGCCACCAACGTTCATTTCATTCACTGGCGCCCCTTTAAAAGTGATTGACGCTTGAAGCTCGTACTTATTTTTCCTATTTTTCTTTATCTCGCAAACGGAGTCTTTATCCATTTTGATCTCTGCACATCATAACTTTCAAATGTTTCTTTGTTCGTTTTATTTTTGCACAAAGTTTATACTTCCTAGGTGGTTATGTGGGAAAGTGTTTATATTGAAACATTTTTATTTGTATCACCGTAAAAGCCTTTATTACCTCGTTTAATACCTAAATTACAGTGATTACGAAAGAAGTAAGTATCTAACTTTTAAACTATAAGCTTTATATTTTTTAAAACGTTTATAAGAATTATTTTTAGCATGTTACAAATTTATAAAATTATAAGTCTTAAATAACTTTTAACTATAATTTAAAAAAAATTAAGTTTTCCTGAAATAAACTTTCGTACTTAAGCAGCTCTGGTAGACAACATTCGAAGAAGTAATAACAATGCCGTTATACAGACCAAAACATTTGTCGCATAACATTTTCGTTTTAAGTAAAAAATACAATAAACTAGACAATAATAATCAATATATATAAAATACAATAATCTATTAAACAAATTAGAACTTTAAACTATGCAATACCAATAGATTTGAACAAATAGTTATTAAAATTAAGTTTAACCTTTTGGTTTAAACTAGGTTTACTGTGTGGAATTTATATTTATATAATTTAAAAAACAAAAGACAAGACATATAATAATTATCTTTTATAGTTTTTTTTTTATCAATTTCTCTGACTTGGTAAAAAACGTGCCTGTCTCAAGAAAACTATATCTTAGTTTCAAAATACTTATGTCTTTAGTTACGTTATGACACGCAGTTATCTATTTGACGGTATAAATTTTTATAGATATATAATTTGCACTTTAAAATAAAATATTTAGTATTTTGTTAAAAAAATTATTCAAGTTGAAATAATAGTTTTATCTTTTTTCGTTTTTAATAATTAATATTTTTAAAGCAACATATTTTTTAAATGCTGGTAAACTGTGTGTCAATATTGACTGACAGTAGCTTGAAGCAAAAATAGCCCTGACAGGTGCAGTTAATTTTAAGCATAAAATAAGTCTGTCATTTGATACAAGTTTAGCCACGCTGACTCAACAGATGAAAATTCAAACAGGTAAACAAATTTTATCTGTCACCCGTAAAAGCTTCTCTGAGTATGAAAACTTCTCAAAATTGAACAGAAGCCAAGGTATACAGAAGCATTGCAAAACTGTTCCATTTTTTTTTTGTTATTGTTTCTTTTTCACGACTTGAATAAATTTAGTTTAATAAATATTTCAGATATACTCCTACACATTTGAAAAATACTCAACATAAATTCTATTTTTTATAACAAAAAAATTTAGGTGAGTGTATTTTAAAACATTAACTAGTAATACAAAACATTAATAAAAAAACAAAGTGTCTAGGCTAAAATACCACCAAAGTGATCTTACGGGTGGTTATCTGATTTAATTTCAGAGATCTTTCATGTGATCTATACTGACGCCTGAAATCAGATTTCACCATTATCACGTTTAAATCCTTAAAATCTTAAATTTATTGCTGTCTGCTTTTTAAGGTTCAACGTGACTTTTTCGAAAACAAGTAAATACTATAATCGTCTACTGAAGGTATTTACTTTATTTATTAAATTTACGGGTTTTAAATAATGAAGAATGAGTTTCTTCGTATAAAAAATTGCAATTTTGCTAGGACTGCAGCAAAGCAAAAACTTTGCGATTTTCAATAAAGTGTTTAGTGACTAAAACAAAAATATTTTAAAAAGAAAAGTTACTCGATAAAAAAATAATATTAGTTTTCAAGTAATACGGTTTTTCAAGTTATAACAGTTTCGTTTTAAAATGAAAACTGATCAACAAATATAAACTTTATCTTTTTCTATTGGTACAAAAATTTACCAAGCTTTGCTATAATTTCGCAGCTGTACGTTATAAGTATTGAATTATTCTTAAGTATTTTTTTAGTGTAAGACCTTACCTATAAGTGAAATACTTAAGGAAATATTTTCAATTAACCTGTATATTTTTCAAGAAATATTTTATATGTAAATAGATTGAAAAGATAAAAAAAAGTAATGTATTTAGCTTGTACAATAAATAAGGAAAGGTAATGTCTTCTGGAACAGTGTGTTTTATAAAAACCTCTTAGAACTAAAAATTAAACTTTAGTATGTTTTACAAACTAACAGTAGATCTTTCTCTGAATATAACTTTTAGAGTAAAGCGTCCCGCAAAAGTGTATATTATGTACAAAACGCTTTTATACTTGGTACAACTACTAGAGAAGTTATCTAGCCTTGATATTAAACTTTAAAAAAGTGTACTAAAACTGATATATTTAGAATATTAAAATAAATAAATTTTAAAAACTTCATATGAAAATATATTGGTTTGTCATGTAAGGACGGAAGCAAAGTTACTATAAACTAATTAAAGAAACATATAACTTCAATACAGGATGGGTTGGTATGCAAAAATAAATATAAAATAATTTAAACGTTTAGCTTTGTTTTTTAATCGAACTATATAGGAACGAGAAAACACATTAAAAAAGCCTAAAACACACACCAAAACTAATAATTCACTTAGGTTTTGACTTAGGCGTCACTTAGGTTTCTGACTTACATTACCAGCCGAAACCGGATTAGTATCTATATTTTAAATTAAGATCCGGTCGGATCCTATTAGTAGCGAAAAATATCCGTTTGAATACGAACAGTGGATCCGGTAGATCACTACCTAATACTCTTATCAAGATTAAGTTCATCTTAGACCATTAAAAAAGTGGTAGTAGTTTGCGTTGTATAAATTACAAAAAAGGTTTTTAAAAAAGTATGTTACATCATAATAATCATTACATTTAACTTAAATACAATAACTTTGCTATTAACAATTTAAAGCCTCTGAAAACCGGTAATTGACGCTTATTTGCTGCTATTTTGACTGATTCTAAATATCGAGCGTTTCTTGTAAATTGTCGTTGCAAGTTCTCGTATGACTTACGTAAATAATTAATATTTAGGCGGTATTGCATTGCCCTTGGTTTTGGGCAATAATGTCATTGTCTGCTTGTTTCCAATTTTTTTGTCTAGTTTTATGTCTTTACGGTTGTCTGACGTGTTCATTTCGATGATCCTTGATAATGAGTATTTTATGAAAAAAAAATCTCACTCATAAAAATTGTTGTTTGAAACAATCAATAAGGTTAACTACTATTAACAAAAAAAAATCTTTTAAGGATAAACTTTGAAAAATGCTTAAACAGTTTTTTTTCCGGCGCATTTATTTAAAAGATAGAACAAAACACATTTCATTTTTTCTTAAATTTATTTGAGTACTTTCGTAATAAGTCTTGTAAAAAATTGCATATTACTAATTTAAACTGAATTAAAATTGAAATTGAAATAAAAGTATACTGTAGTGTAGTTCAAAGTTTTAAAATATAAAATGACGTAATAATCAAATGTAAAAATTAACTAAATGTTATTCTAAGGAACTTTGCTGTACAGTAACCTCTCGCTTATTTACGCACATTGTGTCCACAGAAAAAGTGCGTAAAGATGTGAGATATCGTAAAGAAACGAGAGGTACCAAATATACTTACTATAATAGCTGTTTTTTATATTGATTCTAGTTATAAGCAGACTGGGAACTTTCCCACTTTTAATAATTTGTTTACTTTATTTATAGATTTGAAAACAAAAGATAAAACTATACATATTTAAAAAAAAGGTTTTAAATTTATGTAAAATAATAATAATACTTGTAGAAAAAATTTACTAATTTAAACAACAAATAGATTTTTGCTTTATATTTGTTTATATGTGACTTATTTGATACTTAACATTTATATTCTATTCTACTTCGCGAATTCAATTTATAATTAAGTATTTTTTTACAAGTAAGAAATGGTGTGGTGTCTATATTAGAATTTGTTTCTATAGTCTTTAAAAATTTTTCGCCTTTAGTGCTGTAATAGATTTCTTCTTTTAAACAAAAATATATAAAGTATAAGAAAAATATTTAATAAAAATTGTTTATGTTACTAAAAGTTTTTTAATTAGACCTTTGCCCACATAAGGATAAACTTCTCTTACATTGTATTAAAATATTATCTATTATCTTATATTAAACTAAATGTTTATCAATAAGTAAAGGAACATAAGTTTACAAAGTCTAAAGATATAAAGAGGTGAATTAGCATTTAAAAGAATATTTTAAATTAGAAATATACAACAAACCTATTTTGTGCAATATTAAAAAGAATTAAAATTTTCTATTTTTTGAATTTTTTAGTATTCTAAAATGCGTAACTAAACGAGAGTGCGTAACGTCACGAGTGCGTAAAGATCCGAGAGGTTACTGTACTAAAAAACTTGTTAGATTAAAATCAAACTAAAATAAAACAGTGATAAAAAATTTAATCAAAACTAAAGTTTAAAAAAAAAAATTACCAGAAACCGATTACTTTTAAAATTACTTAATTTCTTTAAAATTGAGAGCAAAGAACTCTTTTCAACTACATGTTCTAGAAGTCTTATACATTCAATCTGCAAGGCCCAGTTTATGTAAGCAGAAAAAGTTTGTATACCAAACTAGTTTTTTAAATCCTTTTATTAAATAATCTTAAAGTAATTAGTTTCTCGTAAAATTTTCAAAAGTGTAGTTTAATTTCATTCATTGCTGGTTTATTTTAGTTAAATTTTAATCGAACAAGTTTTATTAGTACAGCAAAGTTCTTTAGAATAAGCATTTAGCTAATTTTTACATTTGATTTTTTCGTCATTTCATATTCTAAAACTTTGTTCTACAATATAATTTTTTTTCAACTTCAATTCAGTTTAATTTAGTAAGACATATTTTTTGAAAAGACTTACTACGAAAGTACTCAAATAAATTCAACAAAAACGAAAAGTGTTTTGTTGTATATAAAAGAAAAATACTTAGTTTTTTAATTATATACATTTATATTTCAAATATCTTAAATTTACTAACCTAATGAAAGTTTTGGCGTAGTATCAGAACAACTAGTACAGGAATAAAACCATCAATTAATAACCTTCTTACGCATAAACAGCAAACTTTCTAAATAAAACGTTTGTTAACTTTGCCAATAAGCTGTTAAGTGGCGCCTGATACAATTGAAACTTAATTAATTTGGTTTGTTTTCAAATTAAATGTCAATATTAAACAACTTGTAATGAAAATGTTAACACTATGTAATTGTAATGTGACATGTGAGGCTTTAATGTGTCAGTTACTCCATTTATGTCAGTAGTTTGTTTGTTCTACAGATAACATCGTCGATAATATATCTATTTAATATACTAATTCTTAGTGAAATACCTTGTATTTTTTAATTTTTGAATTATAAAACATTTTCTAACTATGTCTTTCACCATTTCAATAAATAAAATGTAGGATAAGACTAATAGATAGGTAAAATGAAAGTATTAAATAATGTTTAAGTACATCAACAAAATTCAACAAATTAAAAAACAGTTTTATTATCAAGTTTTAGCTTTAAAACACTTAAGTTATAAAATTATTTAGGACAAAATTGTATCTAACGTATTTTTTTTAAATATTACCTAAAAATAAACAAAATAGTATATGAAATATTTACAACAGAATATTTTACTATCAAATATGCTTTGTCTTTTACAAAGTCTATTCTTATTTTCACTTTAGAAAATCTTTTTCCGTTTTTGCACTAAAAAACGCACAAAGTGGATAGTAAAAGTAAACAAAAAGTCATTGGCTGTCAATCAATCAAAATTGTTTGTAAAAGTTCATTCACACACAAGACACGTACTTAAGTGACTGCTTCTATAAAAATAGAAGTTTTGGCCGTGGCAGGTGCGCTAACATTTAAGTAGCGTTGAAGGCAATTTTGTAATTTATTAAAGGTTAAACTTTTTTTTTAAATTATATGATTGGCAGATGAAAGAAAAATGAGGAAATTACTTACGACATGCCACCTATGTGAAGAAATTAATAATTTGCTTTTTTTTTTTGTTGAAAATTTGTTTATACTTGGTTTATACGGAAGGTAGGTGTTAAAGCGTTCAACTATTGAAGCTATGTAACTATAACATCAATACTTTATTATTTAGACAGCCTAGTAGTTAAAATATTTTATATAAACCTCACAAGTACTAATTTGTTTTATTGTTGTAATGATTTCTGTTTTAAGCTTAATCTTCTAGTTCAATGTAGTAACAACTAGACTAAACTTTAGTAAATTCACACATTTAATGAAAAAAAAAATATAAATTTGGAATTGAAATTAAACAGCTAAACAAAAAGTTTCTAATTTTTCATACGGATATTAACAACCCACAATTTTTGGTTTTCAAAATTAAAGTGACAAAATACTTGTAATCCAGCTACCATATATGTTAGATTGAAAGCCAACAAAGTTTAGTACAAAACGGGTGGCTATCAGTTTGATTATCGAAAATATTTTGTAGCAATATTTTTGACTTGCGCCTCAAATCTAGTTCAAACGCGTCTGTTTCGACAAGAAAAATGCTTTAACTGAAAACCTGATGGATTTTGCAACTAACTCTAAAGCTTAAGGTTCTAGCTTTTCATGTGTGAGTAAACATGTAAACTTTTAACAAGTCAATCAGTTTCGTTAACTAAAAGTTAACCTAATAATAAAACTTTTTTATTTTATAGAAAAGATCAGGGGCGTAGATTGGGAAAGGCATTAAAGCAGATGCCACACTTACAGTTGAAAGTTGAAAGCCCACTAAAGGTTAGTTCAAGTTGTGTGGCTATCAGTTTGAATATCATAAATGATTTGAAGCGATATTTTCATGACTGGCGCCTTCAATCGAATCTCGACTGCATTTATCACGACAACAAAAGTATTTTAACTTAAAAACTCACTCATTTTTCTTTATTTCATTTTTTGTTTTGAAACTTTTTCATAATTTTACCAGTACTTTTTAAACTTTTCATAATTTTTAAAAGAAATACAGCTGTTTAGTTTAGATATTTTTATGTTAGTAACCTACCATCAAAATGATAGTTTTATTTGAGAAGTTTTATTTATTTAGTTTTATTAGTATTTTTTCTGTTGTTTCACAGACTAGTGGTAAACTATAAGTATAAACCAGTTATTTCTAGAATTTAATTGGTTATAGCACAACAATGTTTAAAAAAAACTATTCGAAGGAAAATTTTTAAACCTAATTTAGATTCAATACAAAGTTCTAAAAAAAATCTTGTTTAAAAAAACGCCTTTATCATATTTATAAGTCAACTTATTACTTTTGAATTATTAATTTAGAACAAACGTCTACTCCATAAAGATGATCTTGTTAATAACTGTAGATAGAAGAAACCATGCATTTGAAGTTTTCAGAAAAGATTGTTACCGAACTAAATTTATCTTTATAAAACAACCTAATTGACAAACTACTTTTAACCAAAGGTTTAGAAATTTTTGATTTTCTTTTAAAGTAATTTTTATTATTTCAAAACAAGTACTGCTACAATGTTTTAGTCTTAAAGGAAGGCTAAAAAAAAACTAAAAAGAAAATAAAGTATTTCATTAAAATGAAAATTTATTAGCGACATAAGAAATTAAATAATTACAATTTTGAATAAAAATTCCTTTTAAAACATATAAAAATTTACCCTTCAATATAGTTTTAATATTCAAATACATTTTTTGTGATATTTTGAAACATTTCTATGTTTGATTAATTTTCTAAAGTAAAATAGATACCGATGTTTAAAAAAATATATGAAATCAATAAAAACAGACTCAATTTAAATAAAAACTGTTTTTTAACTTTAACTAAACGAAAAAAGCATTTAAACTTCAGTTTGACTTATTTCCTAAAATTCATCATTTCCCTATTTTGACTTCATTGCGCTTTTTGAGTGGGGTCAGTTTTAGTTTGCGGTCGTTAAAAAACGTTTAAACTGACAATCGGTTGATTAAAACAGCAGAAAAAACTGTTGTTCAGATGAAACTGAAGTTTAAATTTCACATAACAAACAATTGTGACCAAACAAAGAGTTTCAGTTCAAAAGCAGAAGTGGTTTATGTATTCAGAAATTTTAAGTTATATAACCAACAATTTTAAAGAAACTTATTTGTTTCTTTTAAATAAAAAAATGTTTAAAGCTCTGAGCATTATATTCTTAAGTTAAATAAATACAAACTAGTAATATTAGTTTCAATTTTTTCTGTAAAAAAATACTTTTAATTAAACATAAATATTAAATACACATAGAATTCCGATTAAAGTTATATTTTTACTCAAAAGTAATAAACAGGGTTTAATTTTTAAACTCTAGAGTTTTAGACTGTACATATTTACTGCTTGAGTACTTAATTAAGAAGAGAAAAAAGTTATAGAAATTTTAATTAAACGCTACTATTAAGCTTTATTGAGTTAAAAGGTGTAACAAAAGTTGAAGCTGAAAACACATCAAAGGTTTCAATTAATTAAAAGCTTATCAGATCGATGCCTTTTATAGTTTTTGTTGACATCAAAATTTATTACCTTCGATGTTTTGCTCTGCCCTACAAAGTTGAATACAAGCACTTTTCTTTTTCGTCAGCCTTAAGGTTTTAATTTTGTTATTAATCATCACAATTCATAAGCTGGCAGAATTTTTAAAGGATTTAATTTTTACTTTTAAAACGCACATAGAAGACAATACTTAAATCTGAAAAGTAAAATCTACTTCTTTACTTTTAATAACTAAAATCTAAAAGTTATAAAAGCTTATATCTTTAACAAGCAAGTTGAAAATGTACAGTTACTATTAATTTGAAACAGGTTATCAAAATTTTATAACTTTCAAATGATAGTAAAGATAAGATAACTAAGCTAAAAAGCCTAACTCGTTTTAAGCTGTTTTTTGATTTATACAAAATGTAAAAATTTGTAAAAAAATGACACAACATACATTATTTTCCAAAAACAAAAACTAGAAGACTTTTAGGTTGAACCAAAAAAACGATCGGGTGGCTATCATTTTCTTATCATACAAGCGGTTTTCGTGTTTTTTAACTTAAAATAAATCTTAATCCTTTTGATCTTATCAACTGTGCAACATTTACAACATGAAACATTAAACTTTCTTACTGACATACTTAAGATTGAACGTGACCTTTTATATGCATTTCAATGGCAAGTTAATTTCCCATTCAAATTGATTTGAAAACTTTCATCTTTCAGAAAAAAATCATAAAGATGCATCTGTTGTAGATAAACTAGCTCTAAATTATATATGTTTGATTTAAGTCATCTAAGTTTGTTTATTTTTAATTACCAATAGGCAAAAAGATACTGAAGTCTAACAGCCTGAATCTTATCAAGAGAGGTAAAAAGTTTACTTAACGATTTTCTTCATTGAACTGAACGTGTATGGGTACAATAAACCTATTATTTTTGTATTTTAAACAAACAAGTTTACTCGCTTTTAAGTATTTAAATATATTTATTTTAAACAATAGTTAAAAAAAACTCTTTAATATATCACTAAAATAACTGAATTTTTTTTTTTATGTCAGCTTATGATAAAAAAAAATAATTTAATGTACTTTACGATGTCAAGGAGATTTATAATTTTTTTCAAAAGATATTCACCAAATTATCTTGTTTTAGTTTTGATTACCTTCAATAGTACTTTAACTGAATGTAAATATTGTTTTGTTGAAATATAATAATATCGCTACGGAAAAGTAAGTTGTTTTTAAAAGTTTACACAAGTTTTTTTTAGATGTTAAACATATTAACAAACTAAAGCAAAAAATTATAAATTTTAAATATATTAATAATATTAACAGGGGGATTTATAACAAAACTTATTAAGATAAAAATTTTTGCTTAGCTTTTTTCTTAAAATCCCTGGTATTTTTAAAAGTGGAAAATTTACTAACTAGTTTAACTATTATATAAATTTTTGTATACTTTTATTTTGCTGTGCATATTTGGTTAAGAAATTTCAATTAGTAAAGCATTAAATACCTAAAATTTACACTAAATCCGACTAATATATTCTGTTATATTTTAATTTTACTCAAATAACAAAACAATTAAAGTGGCAGCAAGAGCTTTTCGACAACACCACGTAACAACCACAAAAATTTATGGTAATTTAATTCGAGTTTATGTAGTAGTTGAAGATTTCGATACACATTGTCTGAGGCTTCTTAAAATAGGTGTTTGTTGGTCGTATGGTTAGTCATACGACATTTCTTCAAATAAATTTTCTAATATTTATTTTTACCCGACCGTTTATGTAAAACAGTATTTGAAAAGAGTTAATGATGAATTTAAGAAATAGTTCTGCTTAAGTTATACTTAATTTTGTTCAAACTTAAAATGAATATATATAAACATAAACTTAAGTTTGAATTTTAAATTTTTTTACTAACAAATAAAAAAATTAATATTGGTTTTAGACGAATGTCAAAAATATTTTATACCATGTTTAGGCTTTAAAAAGTTTAAAATGTTACTTTAAAAAGTTTTACTTTTAAAAAGTTAAAATACTTTATAAAAAACAAACTTCATACAACTAATTTTGATATTCTATTTCTTGAAATACATGAATAGACTTCAAGTTAACTTGTATTTTAGGTATAACATGAAGGGAAATGGTAGACTTTAAATTTTGTAACTGTAAGCTCGTATAAAAATTTATAATTGTTTATTATTCAAACATACTTTTTATTACATGTTCGTTTGTTTTCTTTTTTTTTGATTTTTTGAATAGTTTTAGTAATTTATATATACATATATATTATTTGAATAACCCTATAAGTTCTAATATGAGTAGTATAAAAAATAAAGGTTAATACATTGAAAAGATACACTCCAATAAACTACTACTAAAGTTTTCTTTGTCACCTTTCAATGAAAAAAAAAAACAAATTGACTTTACGTGTAAAAAACGCTTTTAGTAAAATTTATGTGTTAATTGAACTTTTTATTTAGTACAAATGTCACGTAACTTTGTGACTTATCTGTTGTTTGTTAAATTAAACTGTTTTGATTGGCAGAAGAAATTTTTCTTATTGTACACTGTTTTTTTTTTGTGAGCATGAAAAACAAAAGCTTAATTATTAAGGACAGTTGTACAACTAACTTATACTTAAACTTTCTTGTGGTATTGTAATTTATTTTGTGAATCAACAGTTTGTTTTTGCAGTTTTTGAAGAAATAAAAGCACTCATAAAATAAATAAATACATGCTATTCTAATGAAAATAAAATAAAAATAAGCTAATTAAGTACGGTAAAATCAATAAAAATTAAATTTAAAAACAAGGACAATAAACCATATACAACTCCTAACCTGTACGTATTTATAAAAAGTTTCTATAAACTTTTTTAATTTTACCTTAAATAAAACTCTTGTATTATAATATAGTTAAAAAGTAAACTTACTTTTCTTAAACTAGTTAAGACATTTTAATTTTACTACTTCTATTAAAAAAACAAACTTTTTATTAATGAAAATAAATAACAAGGAATAATGCTATGTTTTTTCTACAAATGTTAAACTGTGTTTTAAACGATAAAGAATAAAAAATAATCTACAGTAACACCTAGTTATATAAGTTGCAAATATAAAAAATAAAAATATAAAATATTAAAAAACTACAACTTCAGAAATAAAATAAATATAGTTAAAAAACGATAGTTTAACAGTTGCTTAAATTTTACTGAATTTAATATTACATTACAAACCCATTTGAACTTACAACTATGATTGTTTTATATCAAACTTATTGAATGTGGTTGAGAAGTGTTTTTGTCTTTAACGTAAAGAGATATTTATGTTTTATGAAGAGTTTCTATAGAATAGATAATAAGATAAAATTTTACATATATTAAAGTTGATTTTTTTTTTAATTTTAAATTTTTACAAATACAAAGTTGTATTTTCTTTGTTAAAATTAATGTTAAAATACATAAAAATCTTTTCGGTTGACAAGCATTAGGCGAAAAAGCAAAAAGATGTCAGATAAAAACAAACAAAAAACATTGATAGCGCCTTTTAAATGAGTGCTTTGTTTAAGTAATTCTTTTTGATTGAAAGCCTAACACCTTTTTTAAATTAGCTTGTCAAAAAGATAAAATTGAAGTCTTTATTACTTCCCCTAGTACACAAATAATACTTTCAATTTTTTTTATTTTTTTTAATAAAAATACTAGGAATTATTATATTTTAAAGTCTAAACAACTCATTTTTTTTCCATTACGAGTTAGGGAAAGTCTAAATATTATTTGTGGTTTTTACTCATAATTATCAAAATTTTACTGATTATTTACATCCATTTTGTTGAAAAATATACGTAACTGTTCAGCAAGTTATTAAATTATAACAGCTTGTCAATAAAACTTACTAATTCAACATTGATGGCAGTTTTCATAAAGGTTAATTATGTTATTTCTCATATAAAACACTTTAACTATAAATGTTACAGCTAAACAACTTTTTAACACTGAAAAAATTATTGGTTAATAAAACGTTTTGCAAACGGTTTTTTTACAAATCAAATCTCATATTTCAATTAATATTTCTCTTTAAGTAAAGCCTATTTGTTCATACTCACATGTCCATAGTCCCAATTCACTAAACTTCCACTTATTTATATAGTCGGATTCAAGAAGTGTTTTGTCAGATGAGTAAACACAACTAAAATGTTATTTTAAAGACTATCACAGCTAAACTTTACTAGGTTGTAGATTAAACATTTTAATATATAAAAAGTACTTAAAATTTTAAGTGTTACGTTTTAAATCGAAACTAAATTTTATAAAAATTGAAATTTTAAAAAATGTAAAGTTTTTTTTAATGCCTTTAAAAACAATAAGTTTAAAGCCACTTTAAATAAGTTTTATGTTGCTTTATGAATTTGAGTAGTTTTTTTTTGTGGTTAACTGTATTATATACTTTCCACAAACATGATTTTATATCTGCTTAGTTACTTCAACAAAATAAGCTTATGTCAAAGTTATATATTAACTATATAGAGCTTTATACAAATGGTTAAATAAGACTCGCTTTCAATTTTTTTAATATCTTGCTAGTTTTTAGTGGTGTGAATAAAAAAATTATAATTTGTTTTGTTTTTACACTGAACTATTTAATTATTTAAAAAATTTCCATGCTGATAGCAAACAACACATTTTAAATTAAATTTAACTAAATTTATACAACAATAATGAAAACTAGCAAAAACAAAACCTAAACTTAAATGAAAATAGTGTTGGTGTACAGGTGTAGAAATTTCAACTACAACAAATTGAAATATTGACCCCACTTGAAAGGCCATTAAGTCATTAAAACGTCCGATGAAACTGTTGATTGCCTCAAAATTTACATTTGTCCTTGACATGGCATCAAACTGTATCCTGGTGTATGACTCGATAACCGAAAGGTTTTTTTATAAACCAAGTCCCTGGACCAAATTTTTGAGCGCTTTTTTATCGTTCAATAAACAATGACTAATTTTTTTGATATAGAATAGTAATATACACTGGTTTGTGCATTGTTGAAGTAAAGTATTTAACTTGCAATTTATTATTCAACCTTCTAAATCAAAAATTTTTAATTAAAAGTTGCAATTTAAATAACGTTTAAATAAATTTTATGTTTATGTTAATTATTAAGTCTCGAATATAAAGTCCATTTACAGCTTTTATTTAAACAGTTGTTTGTCTAATGACTCTATTACGATTTTTATTTGCCTGTTATAAAACAAATTCGTATGAATTTTTATGAAACTAAAACTATTTTAAACTAAGTACGGCGCGGGTAAGTTGATAAACATATATTATTTTAAACACTACCTATTAATATTATAAAGAGAAAGCAATAAGACAATTAAGCCAAGTGTCTATAAAATTAAAAAGAATAATTGCCCGTTTAACAGCAGCAGCTTTTTGACAAACATCAGAAGACGCTTGTTTAAAAGTTAATAAGTTAACTCTCGAAAGTTTAAGAGACACTTGAATGTAAATTGTTCTCACGTCAATCGTCCAATTCATTCTCAAAATATTTTATCTCATCTGTCACTTTTATATGCTAATTTCTCAACATGTTTTCAAGCTCAAACAGTCTACTTAACACTTATATTACAAAATCAACTTTTTGTTTTATTTTTTTTACGTATAGTGTGGTATTTAACCTATAACTTTTATTTTAATTATGGACTTCTATGTGATTTCTAAGCATAAAATAAAAGAAAAAAAATTAAAACAGATACGCATCAAAATTGTACTACAAAACTATTAACATAAAGCTGCAACAAAATTTAACTTAGTGTGGTTTTTCATTACCTTTTTTTAACAATTGCACTCTGAAAACATTCGTAGCAAAAATAGAAAAAGTATATACATAAAATACGCTTAATCTTAAAATGTTTTTTCAATACCAATTGTTGATTTAATACTTGGCTTAACTACTTAAAAAAAGTTTAAGTTTTTCGTGTTTAATTTAAAGTCGGTATTTCACGGAAAAGCTAAATACTTAGCCTCATTTCAAATTTCTTATTTCATTTTACTGCGATACCAAACGAAGCTTTCGTTTTTGAATTTCTTATCCAGCTCGCAATTTTAACTTATTTCTCCCATGATACGCGACTCACCTGTTCAATGTAGCTTTTAACGACCGGTTAAATTTTAACGTTCACAAAATACCAAGTATTCTTTAAAGGTTGTTGAATTTTTTATCTTTGTTTTCAAAATATCGGTAAATCAAACCGACGCTGAACTTTTACGGCGATTTAAAGAGGTACTTGATTAATGGCTTGAAACTTTTTACCTGACTGCACTTTGTTTTTTGCACACTGAACAGCTGTTCCTACTGTTTAACTTTGCTGAAGATTATATAAATTAGAAAAAGACCGATTTTATTGCTGCACAGCTTAATAAAATTCTTCTTAAAAACTTTAACTAGAACAATTAACAGTAAGCGGTATAATAACATGTACTACGGTTCATCTTTCACAAGCTTTTGTCTTTTTTTAAAAATCGAATCACTCTTTATATTTATCTAGATGACAGATGTTTTAAATTTTGTAGAAAGTATTTTGTCAACTTTTCTCAGACCATTTAAAAGTTTGTCAGGCTAGAAGCTCACGTTAAGCTATTATGAAAATTAATATTGATATAGAAATCTGGTTGAGATTAGTTTTGTTAAAGCTTACCCTTTTAATTTACAAAGAATTCTTTAACTTTGTGCATAGTAAAATTGAAAAAAACAAAAACTGTACTTAAGTTATTTACTTAAAAAAGTATAAAATGTTTATTAACATTAATCTTTTTACACTTTTTAATTTTATGTTACATAAATAAAATTATTTTACAAATCTTTTATCTATTGTATTTAAAAAAGTTACGGTACTGACAGCATAATAAAATAAATATAAATCAAATACTTAATATATACATTTTCAAAATTCATGAAGTTTTTAATTTCATTCTTTTGAACTAACAGTAAGTTTTGCATATTTATATAACCGAAATAGAAAAATTTTTTTTAGACTTGTTTAATATCAAAGAACATTTTTTATCTATTAAAATTTTATGTTATTTGTATAATAATTTTTTAACAACTACAAAGTTTTTTACAAGTTTTATTAACATTATTCTCAAGTATTAGTAATAAAACAAAACGTTTATAGATAAATTGCAAAACTGATATTCAAACTTTTGTTATCACACAATTTGTAAATATATTTAGTAATTTACTTAAGTTTTTAAAAAACTTTATACTTCATGTTTTACTTTTAGTGTTTATAAAAAGCAATCATTTCAAACAAACAAATTAAGTTATAAATCACAAATCAAAACGTTGATAGTTCAATTTGATTATAGACTTCAAGATTTGAAAAACGTAAAACCCGCTGTCTTTTTAAATTAAGTTATTTTACTATAAAGCAAAGTATTTTCAAATTCAAAAAAGAGTGAAAAAACAGACAAAAACATTTTAATGCTTCCAACGTTTGTTTAAATCAAATGGCGCCCCTTTAAAAGTGATTGACGCGCCATGTCAAGCCAAAATACTATTTATATGAATCCCCATCATTGTTCAATATATCATTGACATATTGACCGAGTTAATCTGTTTGCGTTTAGTTTGCCGTTAGACAAATGATGCTCTTGTGTCGTTTTTTAATCTTTTTTTCCTGTTTAACCAAATTTTATTGTTCAGTTTTGTTGCCTTTTTCACTTCCTTGGTGTTCTACTACTTCTGATATTTTTTTGTTTTGTTTTTATTTTTGAGACGGCAAAACAATTTCGGGTTGTTTTGCATTTGGGTTCTTTCTAAAAAGAAATTAATTTTAGCAAAAATTCTTTTAAAATAGCAGTAATTCATTATCAAAAAGATAACACCAATTTTTCTAAAACCCCAAATTTACCTTTTTTAGTAACAGATTATTAAAGCATTTGAAAATACTTTTATTCATTTTAATAAAAGTTAAAAACTACATTTTAATGATAGGATTTTATTATCAAAAATTTAAATGTATAATAAAAAAGTTTTAATTCAGTTTTATAATTCAAATTACACGTTTTATCTGACTGATTTGATAATAGTTATAGAATTTTAAATTTAGTTTTAAACATAATTGTAAACTTGTCTTGTATTACTTATAGTTTATTTTTACTTATAAAACTAAATTTTATCTAATGAACATCAACTGAGAGTAATCAAATAATACTGCGACTCAGATTTTAAATCAGCGTTACTCAAAGTGTTTACTTTTGCACAGTATAGTACATAGATATTTTGGTAAAAAGCTGTTCGAGTTAACTCTTGGTTTTCGAGTTGACTTTTTATCCATATCACAGCTATATCAATTTGTTTAATATTTAAATCAGCTAGGTACGTATTAAATTTAGTACGTATTAGGCTAAAAGTTTTATTGTTTCATAATTTTTTTAAGGTAAAACTTTTAGTTTTTACGTATTGGTATTTCTAATTACTACTATATAAGAACAATATATTATTGAAATTATCAACATTTTATTTGGTGCAACTTAAAATAAATGTATAAACAAAAGTTTATTGTAAAAAATAAAAAGACTATTAAAATTTATTTTGATTAAATTAATTTATATTTTTAGTGTACTTTAGTTGGTCTATGTCGATATAAGATTTATGAGTAAGTATGCTAAACTTATTTACTAATACTTTACGTGTTTTCAAATACTTAAATACTAATTAAAAAGACCTAAATAGCAACAGTTCAAATACTTTTATTTATTTAATAACTAAAGTGCATACCAAAGACCTTACCTAACTTACTTATTTGTCAAAAACTATTTATTCCTTCCTAAAAGTTTTATTTATTTTATCTATATTTTAAAAACTGTATTATCTTCTTTCAAGTTAAACTACTTTAAATAAAAGTTTAAAAAATTTAGTAACATTTAAAATTAACCGACTTATTTATGTTATATAGCATTATTGACTAAATTAATCTAAATTAGATAAACGACAAAAAGTTACAACATTACTTTATACGTTTATAACTTCAACAACATAGCAAAACACTTAATATAAAGAACATAAATTAAAACTACAACAGTATATGGTATAAAAGTTGCAACAAATATTAAAATTAAGCAAAATAGAAACTTAATATTATATAAAAAAAGTAAAACTCAGGCGACCGCATTATCATCAATAGCTACTTACAGCTTGTAGTTGAAAGTATTCCGACCCAATGTAAGTAAATAGAACGTCGGCATTTTTTATTTGATGTAATGTGAACAAAAGTATTTGTTAGTTCATTGACTTGTTGATTGACTATGGTAAGCCTTAAAATATGATTAATTGCCTGTTTAATAGAGATTAAACTTCGCAAACTTAATTGAAAAAACTTCATTTATAAAGAAATCAGATTAACTTGTATAAAAGTGCTCAAACATTGAATTTTATCAATACATCTAAAATGATCTTGAACTTATTTATTGTATGCAAACTTTTAAGCTTTATATAAGAGCATAGGTCTTATTTTTTTAATACTATAAGTATGCAAACGTAACAGTTGCATATAGTTTTAGTTAACTTTTGGAACGTAACTTTAATCTCTAAAAGTTTTTGATAACCGAAAAGTATTAAAAATATATAAAATTTAGTGAAGAATTACACTTTTAAAGACGTAATGATGATACTGAATCCCTACTATATTAAAGTCCTAAAGTAATCTTTTTGTTTAATAAAGACACTAAAATACATACAACACAGTCCTAGCAAAGTCTTTAAATTATTGATATTTACTCAGTAAAAATTTAAAAACTAAATGTTTACGATAGCTACTTTGATTAAAAACATCAAAAAACATCTAAATGTGCATAAAATTTGTTTTTTATATACTCAACAAATTAAAAAAAATCTAACAGTTTTTAGCTCGATACTTAAAATTTAAACATAAATAATTTAGAAAATTCTATTTTTAAAACGTTCTAAAAGTTATATACTTTTGATATCTGCAAAGTCGTAAGATTATTTTGATACAGTTTGTTAACTCGGTAAACGAGTCTTTCGTCATGATAATTATCAATTAATGCGCACGTATTTATAATATTTGTAAATAGTTTACGCAATCTGGGTGGTCAGTCACTATTGTAAGTTTAAACCTGAAAAGATTAAAATGTTTGGGAAGAATAATGTGTTATGGTATGATTTGTTTTAAAAATAGAACAAATATAAGCTTAAGAGCAAATTTAATAAATGAACAAAACTAAATCTTAAATTTATAATTGTACAGGCGTAAAATAAGTACTATTTATAAACTTCTAAAAAAAACTTTTATTTACTTATTTTAATTCCTGCATCTTAAAAAAAAATGATAGAATACATTTATCCTGAAATAAAGTTTGTTATTTTTATTGCATTAATACCGTGAATTTTTTTATGTAATAAAAACCTCACAAACCTTAAAAGACGATAAAAAATAGTTTAGTTAGTTTGTTCTGGCACTTAACACTTATATGTAAAGTATTTTAAAACATAATTTACTAAGAAAAGTTACTTTACAAGCTTCTATTTATTTAAATACTAATAATTTTTAAGTGCTAAGTTATATAGTAATACTTTAACAGAACAATTACTACAGCAAGTCTAAACAGTTAAGTTCATATTTTAAAGTTTAAATCATTTAATATTCATTAGTAATACTTAGTTAGTATCTATACTAGAAAAAAAAAACACGTTCTTATAATAAGCCTTTACTGTATATTAACAAAAAAAAATAAATTATTAACTGCTAAATACAAATTTGAAAGTATTTAGAGATTTTTCTCTGTATTTCTTTATTTTATCAAATCTTATATCGAGTAAAGTCAGCTAGAAAAGACCTTGTTTTATTTCATTAAGTATTTTAAAGTTTGATAAAATATAAATTACGTGCTGAGTACAGCCACTGAAAAAGAAATGACAAAACAAATATTAAGCTGTCATGTTGAACATTTACGTGGGCAAACTTAATTATATAAAATATCAAAAATTTTAATATACTATTAGCTGATGATACTTTTTATGATGATGAAACTTTAAATCGTTTTTTCTAAATAACATGGTAAGTCGAGGATATTATATGAAGATTTTATAATTGAGTTTAATTTAAAAATAGATGAAAGTTCTTAATACAATAGGTATCTATATTTTTTAATCTACATTCTAAAGCTGTACTTTTTTTCTAATAAAATATTGTTATTTTACGTTTTTGAATTTATTTATAAGTTTGTTAATAAGCAGCTTTTATAAAATATAGTTTTAGTATATCGTGTTTTATAATAAAGATATCCCATAGATAACAAAAATAAATTTTAGAGTTTTAAAATATAAATTAAATTCGCTCTTTTGACTTACTTTATACTTAATATGGCTGTAATATATTGACGTAAAGTTGTAATACTAAAAAATTCTAGTTTTTTAATATTAAAATTTTATGTACTATGAAAATGTTTTTTTTTTCTAAAAATTTTGATTCATTTACTCATAAATAATAATTATTAAAGTTAACAAAAAAAAAAAAGACTTTAGCAATACAAGAAGACTTGACTGTAAGAATTTACATGTGTAGAAAAGTCTTAAAATAACCTCATGATAAGATAAATTTCACTTCACAGGTGGTATGTCAAAACAGAGATCTCTGATAATTACCTTTTTACCTTTTATCCGACACTAAAATGAAAAAAATCTAACTTGCAGATAATGACAAAATTGACTTAAACTTTGAAAGCGCACCTGGCTCATATATTTCATTTCTTTACATGTTTGAAGCCTCCTGTCATGCAAAAACGTGACTTTGCATAAATCTGCAGGCCGGTGTCTGTATAAAAAGGAAGATTGATTGACAGAAGTGGATTATAAGCTATATTTGCACATATGGTTTTTCTCTCACTACACAAAAGTTTGTGTTTCACTTTTTCAAATGTTTGTTTTTAAATTAATTAAAAAAGATATTTGTCTAACTTATTTTCAATTCTAAGTCAGTAAAAATTGTAGTAATTGACACGTGTTTAGTTTGTAAAACTTTGTTTTCGTAGGTTATCTAAACTTAAACTTATTAAAATTTACATAAGTAAATTATTAGATAAGTTTTAGAATTATTTTTTAGACTTTTCTTATCCTACTATAGAATAAAACATAGGTTTTTAAATGTTAAAAATTTCTTATTGGAAAAAACTAAAGTTTATAGTTAGTTATGTACTTTTAATCTTTATTATTAGATATGTTTTTTATAAAATTAAGCTACCAATAGTTATATTTTAAATTTCTAGAAACATAAATTTAAAATGTTTATAACAACAATAAAATACTAAAAAAATAATTTAATGCATAACGATTAAGTCTAAGTGAAAATGTTATTTAACTGAAAAATTTTAGTTAAAAAAAATTACAATGTAATGTAATTGTAGCCGTATTATATTTTATATTGTATTAAAAAAATTTAAGCTTGCAACTAAAATCCCTATTAATGAGTTTTGATACTGTAAGTATTCCGTTAATTTTGATTTTTGTGTTTGAATGTCTTAATCCTTTTTAGATAAAAATAATTTGCAAACAAAGGTTTTAAAAATATATACTTTTTTTTTAATTTTAATGTTAGATTTTGTTTTATCAACATTGCGTTTTACTTACTAAAATAAAACTGTATAAAACATACATTGCACATTGTGGGAAATAAAATCAAAGTTGTAAACTTTAATGACAGCTATTTTTACTTAACAGGTCGCTATAAAAAGGCCGTTCAACTTGTTTTTATCTATTTAACGAGCGTAAGTTGTAATAAATGACAAAATTGTAATTGAGAGAGGGTAGTTAGGAAACTTGCCACCTGTGCAACATTTATTTTATACATTGAGATATTTGTACAAAATATGTTATCAGGAAAGAATGTGATTTCGGAGAAATTAACACCAGTTGATTTCTGATGCAGTTTTGATTGACAACTGTTTGTATAAATCTTGTTTGCTGAGTTTGTGAGAACTTTTGTATGTCGCAATAAATCATAAAAAACTGTCAGTTAAGTTTATAAACAACAGCGGAGTAAAATAAAATGGAGGAAAAAAACATTTTGAAAAGTATTTTTAGTGAAAAATTTTTCCAGTAAAATTCTATTTCAAAAAGTTTCATAATAGCAGTGATTCATCTCAGTTGTATTCGACTTGTAAAAGCTTTAATATGCACATAACACTAGACGACGTTTCTTTTTAGTGCTTTTTTTCATTAAATATATTAACACAAAAAAATATCACCTTTTTTTAAACAGAAAAGTTATTGTTGTGTACTGAATATTAATTTGATTTAGTTTTTATATATTTGTATGTTTAATCGTATTACAAACAAAACTGGACGTGTTGTATAGTAACAAGATTATATATAATTTATTAAATGTAGATTCTTTTTGTAGCTTGAGCTAAACAAAACACTAAAAAAAGCTAAAAAAACAAATTTTGGTCGTTGAGAAATTTGTCACATGTTAATTTACAGTTTTTAAACTTTTTAAAAAGTATTACACTCAGGTATTACACATATTCAATATCGTAACTAAATTCAATGAAAAAAAGTTACTGCACCTACTGTGTCTTATTACTGTAGTGGCTGAAAACATAAAAAAATTAATATGACTTTTTTACCTTCTACTAGTTTCCTAACTTTTATTGATTGGTATAAATTTTCTACCTTAATAACAAAAAACATTTGACATTTAGTAAATTTATATCAGATTTACCAGGATGTATATACGTTTTTTTCATATCTAAAAGAAGTCCTTTTTCAAACTTTTTCTTGCTACATGTAGTATTACTAAGTATATCAAATTAAGATACAATAAGGTTACAATACATAATTTTCTGATTAATTAAGAAACTATTTAATAAGTAGATTTATTAAACTTGTATCACTATGCTATATTAAGTGCAAGCAAGCTAGTAAAAACTTAAAATTAAATAAGTAAGCAGGTACTAACATCTATTCACTATTATTATCTTTTAACGGTAAATACTTAAAACTGATTTATAGAATGATAGCTTAATGAAAAGTATACTAATAACTAAAATAAAACTGTACACGTTTTGATTGATTAGAAATTATATTATTTTGACTGTAAACTAAAGCTTTTATAATCCAGGTAGGCCAACATAACACAGTTAAACATTTCAAACTGATTGAACCATAAACTGATGTTGGGTTAGGCAACTAACGCATCAGTACGTCTTTAGCTACAATGTTTATGGAAAAATACATAAAATGTCATTATTAACTTCCGAGTGTAATCAATCATTTCCGACTTGCTATGCTTAGTTTGACATTTTAAACTAAATAGAAACATTGCTATAATTATGCATATATGTTTTTAGTTTGATTTGTAATAAATAAATAAACTTTAAAAATACGAATAAAAGGTGCATTTTTATACAAAAAGTTTGATTTTGATAAAGAAATATTTGTAATTAACGAAATAAAACTGAATTCAGAATTATAGTAGTTTTTAAATTTCGATCTAGATAAAAATCAAACAAATAAAAGTAGTTAGCAGTTTATTTCTACTTTCTATTTACAGAATTTTTTTATGGCAAAAATGAAAAAAAACGTTTAGTATATAAAAAAAAGAAATTATTAAATATTACAAAGAGCTTCAACAAAATGTATTTTTAATTCTATTAACGTTTATTAACTTAAATAAGTTATCAAAGAGTGACAAAAAATATATTTTTCGGAAAAAAATAGAAATAAACAGCTTTTATCTAGTTTTTTTTTATTTCAAAGTGACTGTTTTATTGTGTTTTCATTATTAAGCTGTATTTAAAAACAATGATAAGCTAAAGTAAAATACAAATAGTTAGCCAAACAATCAAAAGGTATTCAAGCAAAGTTATACTGGTTGGTTTGAACAATTAGTAGTTTTTTTTTTAATTTTCTTTCAGATGACTGGTATATTCATAAGTGTTTATTGAAATTATTTATTTTTTTTTTCATTTGAAACGACAAAAAGTTTATAGAATAACTTTATTAACTAAGACAAGCAGTAAATAATTTCATGTCAAAACTTATTGACAAAAATTTCATGTCAAAAAATTAGATTTTTTTAAGCACTATTCAGCGTATCAAAACTAAGCTTGTAACTAGTATTTTAAAAGTAGAAAAAACAAGCATGATTGAGGCAGTAATAGCCGACATAATTCTTTTTGGTCTCAAATGTCAGAGATAGCATCTAGAAGAGAACAAAAAATAAGAGGAATACCTAAAAGAGGGCCACCCATACAAAAATTGATTTAGTTTATCTGTGTTTTTATCTTGTTGTGTAGTTCAAGTTATGGCTGTTTTTGATATAAAAACTGCAAAAATTGTTATGTGATAGATGAAAACTAAATTCATAATAATTTAGATGTAGTTTTTTTTTAGATTTTGATAGACAATCGAAATGCAATACATTTCTCAGATAAAAACAATTTCAACAAGCAGTATACTTTAATTTAAACATAAATAAAAAATAATTAGTAAAGTAAACTATTTTAAATGTATGTAAGCGTTAAGAATATACGATACTTAAAACAAATTGATTTTCAGTATTTTGTTTTAAATTAAAAAAATCATTATTCAATTTTAAACAAAATTTGTCTTTGATTATAAAAATCAAAGTTTTGTCAAGAATTGACAATATTTTTCAAATCTTGCAATTTTATTCAATTTAACTCTTATATTTTAATATTTCTGATACTTAACTTAATCAAATTTTTTGTAAACACTCTTACAAGTTTATTTGAAAATGAAAACCATTTGTTAAATGACTTTAAAGAATAAGTAAAATATGGTCAGGTAATAAATAAAGTGCATAAAAACCATAAATAATAACACAAAATATTGCAGCTCGCTATTTTTCCTATAAATAAAAATTTCTTTAAAGTACAGCTAAAAGTCAAATAGGTTTTTGATTGATGTAAATTAATAAACTTTTGTTAAAAGAAACGATTTGCAACCAACATTCATTTCAATCACTTGGCGCCGCTTTAAAAGTGACTGACGCTTGAAACTCGTATTTATTTTTTTTTATCTTCCAAAAATAATTATTATCAAAATGGTGTCAGCGCAATAAGCCATAAAAAATGTTCTATTATTTAATATTTCTATAAACTTAGAGCTTCCTGAGTGTTTCTTTAAGAAAAAAAAATATTCAAACTGATATTTATTCTGTATGTGTATCAGCGTAAAATAATTCATAGTCTGTTTTAATGCCCTAACTAAAATGATTATGCTTAACGAATTATATTACACCTCTATTTTGAATATAATACAGTATTTGTTATGATATGACCTATTTTAACCACTTATTTTTAGCACTATTTTTTTTAATAAAAGTCAAAAATAAAAAATTACTCAAATTGATAAAAAGTTATATATCGTTTTTACTCTGCTTTTATATATAACAAATACAACAGCTTTTCAGTTTAAAATATTTAACTTAATTGTGATATATTACACATACGAAGTAAAATTTTTAAACGAAAGTTAGTTAAATGTTTATGCCTTTGCAAGAAAAAATCATAACGTTGGCAGCTTTTTTTATTAAAAGTTTTGAAAAAATCATGTTTACTGTTTTTCATAGACCTGTAAAAACACAACAGTAAAAATCGTTGTTTATAAAATTTCGTTAGAATTTATTACTATGTTAAAGTTAAGCGTTTATTGTAACGCAAAATAAAATTTTTAATGTTCGAACACGTAGTTTAAACGACATAGTTATCAAAATAGACATTGTTAACTTCAGCAAGCTTAACTTGGTTTTCAATTTAAGTTATTTTTATATAACTAAGTTTATTATAAATACACTTTATCAACGCTTACTTACAACATTTTAACTAAAAACTAAAAAAAATCATTTCACCTTGTGAAGTTTTCAATTGAAATAAATTCATGTTTTATTACTTACGGTAGTTTTCTTTTTTTATCATCTGGTTCGAATAAAACTGTTAAACAAGGTAGTATTAATAGAATTGAGGAAATAAATTTTCAAGTAAATGAGTCTTTTAAATAATTTAAATAATCCTATAAAATTAAAAAATATCGCTTTTGGGTGGTCTGTTTACATAGTTATTTCAAAACAAAAAACATATAATACCTTAAACTCATTTTATTGCTCCGTTCTACTGACTTTGTAAGAAACGTGACTGTCTCTAGACAACTTTATCTTAGCTACAAAATATTAATGTCTTTAGTGATGGTACACAGTTAAGCAGTTGCCGGTGTCATAAAGTTACAAAAAAGAATTGTTGGCACGTAAAAATAAAATAAAAACCTTTATATATTTATCTAGAAAACTACAATCGAGTTAAAATATACACTTCCGTACTAATTTTTTTATTAAATAAAAGCAAGTAGTTAAAACCTCTTCGCTGCATTGATACCTTATTTTTTTTTAACTGACAAAATATGTTATAGCAAAACAACCTTGATAAATGCACTAAAATCTACTCATTCTTGAAAATAAGTTTTACAAATTTTGCCATACTAATTTATCAGATGAAAGGTAAAAGATAAACAAAATTTTCTTATTACCAGTAGAAACTTCCCAATTTGAACGAAAGCTAGAGTAAATAGAAACATTGCAATTAAATAATATTGCAGTTTTCTTTTGTTATTGTGTTTTTAGTGATTTTGAGTCAAAAAATTTTGCAGAAGTTCTCAAACATTAAAAGTGATGTAGTATAAAAACTAATACATTGGAATGGAACAATAATGACTAAAATATTTTTTTTTGTAAACACATGAAAAAAAGTGTTTATTATCCTGAAACAGCCACAGTACATACAAAATTTACCATGAGTTAGTAGAACATTACCACAAAAGTAATCGTAGGGATGGTAAACTGATTTGATTTTAGAGACCTTGTATTTGATCTTTACTGCAGATTTTAAAAGTTAACATGCTTCTTTTAGTTTGATTTGTGTTAATTACATTCTCAATTTAGTTAACATTTTTATGCAATTAAAAATTATATTGAAAAAAATGTACATTTAGTTTTATATTCTTTGTGAAATCTTTTAAAATGTAAAATTATTGCTTATCCGTAACAAACAATCATATTTATCTACTAATAAAACGGAAACAGGTCTAAATTAAATGGAGACAAAATTGCAGTGGTAACTAAATTACGCAAGGTTACTAAATTGCAAGAGGTTACTAAATTGCACAAAATTGCACGAAGCTAAATTTTCACCAGGGCACAAAATTGCACGAGAGTAAAAAATTGCACCAAGGGTAAGTTTTGCACGAGTTAAATTTTTGTATAAGATTAATTAAATACAGAAAAAAAAATCACAGAAAAATAAAGTTAAAGAGTTGTTTAATTAATAAAATTAAAA
Source organism: Thalia democratica (assembly GCF_965202585.1). Classification (NCBI taxonomy): domain Eukaryota; kingdom Metazoa; phylum Chordata; class Thaliacea; order Salpida; family Salpidae; genus Thalia; species Thalia democratica. Next base: position 76,809,656 of record NC_139165.1, read on the forward strand.
AAAAAAGTTACTGACTGAAAGTTAGGGGTACTAGTGATCGTTAAAATAGAAATATATAAATAAGTAATAAAAATTATATTAAAAAAATGTACATAATAATAATAATTAAGAAAAATAAAGCTACCGACCGAGGGTAAGGGTTAGGGGTAACAGTGATAGTAAAAAAAATAAAAAATAAAATAATAATAACTAAAAAAAAATATAACATAAAAATAAATGAAGCTTCAAACATTAATAGCTAATTTATTAAAATGCATAACAGATATATAAAACACTCTATCAAGTTTTACTTTAATAGTTTACACGTATTACACTACTTTTTGTCAGAACTTAACAGTAGATAAAATTTAAAACTATGAATATTTTTTAAACAAAAATACAAAAAGTTAACAGTAACTAACTAAAAAAAAAACTTACCGACTGAGAGTTAGGGGTAAATGTGATAGTGAGAAAAAAAAGATATATAAAAATTAATCAAACTAATAAAAAATTATGAAAAAAATAAAAAATATTTAAACCATGCAAAGTTTTCTGCTCGTGCAAAAGTATCTTCGTGCAAAAGTATATTCGTTCACTTTTACCTTCGTGCAATTTTGTACGCTCATGCCATTTAGACAGCTACCCAATAAAACACTTTTTTCTTAGAAGTTCTTACTTTTGTTACATCAAAATACTTATCGAAAAAACTTTCTTTAAACAAAATCACCTACTTAAAACCAATTAAAAATATTTTCATTATTTGGCGCCTTTCCATGCCGGTAATTGACGTTTAAATATAAATGTGCACTACAGTATAATTTCATTTCAATTTAAATTCAGTTTAATTTAGTAAGATACATTTTTTGTCAAGACTTACTACGAGAGTACTCTAATAAATTAAAGAAAAATGAAATATGTTTTGTTGTATTTAAAAAAAAAACTTAGTATTTAACTTATATACATTTATATTTCAAATATTATAAATTTACTAATCTAATGAAAGTTTTAGCGTAGTATCAGAACAACTAGTACAGGAATAAAACCATCAATTAATAACCTTCTTACGCATAAACAGCAAACTTTCTTAATAAAACTTGTTAATTTTGCCAATAAGCTGTTGAGTGGCGCCTGATACAATTGAAACTTAATTAATTTGGTTTGTTTTCAAATAAAACGTCAGTGTTAAACAACTTGTCATGAAAATGTTAACACTGTGTAGTTCTAATGTGACATGTGAGGCTTTAATGTGTCAGTTACTGCATTAATGTCAGTAGTTTGTTAGTTCTACAGATAACGTCGTCGATAAGATATCTGTTTAATATAAAAAATTTTAGTGAAACACCTTGTATTTTTTTTTAATTTTTGAATTATAAAACATTTTCTAACTATGTCTTTCACCATTTCAATAAATAAAATGCGAACTATGTAGAGTAAAAATTATATATAGGTAACATGAAAGTATTAAATCATGTTCAAGTACATCAACAAAATTCAAGAAACTAAAAAACAGTTTTATTATCAAGTTTTAGCTTTGAAAGACGTGAGTTATAAAATTAAATAGGACAAAATTTTATCTAACGTAATTTTTTATAGATATTACCTAAAACTAAACAAATTTGTATACAAAACATTTAAAACAGAATATTTTACTATTAAGATAAAAATCAATGTGCTTTGTCTCGTACAAAGTCTATTCTTAATTTCACTTTATAAAATCTTCTTCCGTATTTGCGCTAAAAAAACACAAATTGAAAAGTAAAAGCAACCAAAAAGTCAGTGACTGTCAATCAATCAAAAGTGTTTGTAAAAGTTCTTTCACATACAAGTCACTTATTAAGTATTGCTTCTTTAAAAAGAGAAGTTTTAGCCGTGGCAGGTGCGCTAACGTTTAAGTAGCGTTGAAGGCAATTTTGTCATTTATTACACGTTAGATATTTTCTTCATGTTAAGGTTGCCAGATAATTATCTGCAACATGCCACCTGTGTGAAGAAACTGATATTTCTTTTTTTTTGTTAAAAAATTGTTTATGCTTGGTTAATACTAAAGGTAGGAGTTAAAAGCGTTCAACTATAAAAGCCATGTAACTATAGCAGTAATACTTTATTATTTATACAGCCTAGAAGTTAAAATATTTAATTTAAACCTCACAATTAGTTTAGCTATTAATTTGTTTTATTATTATAATGATTTTTGATTCGAGCTTAATCTTCTAGTTTAGCGTAGTAACAACTAGATGAAGTTTTATTAATTTCCAACATCAAAAGAACAAAAAAGTACTATATTTGCAATTTAAATTAAATAATAAAACAAAAAAATTCTAACTTTTTCGACAAATTTCAAAAACAAGTAATTTTGTTCTTACAAACTTAAATTGACTATTTTATTTCAATCCAGCTACCATACATGTCAGTTAAAAGGCGACCATAGGTTACAGAAAAATTGGGTGGCTATCAGTTTTATTATCTAAAATAAATTGAAGCTATTTTTTAATGACTGGCGCCTCAAATCGAGTTTTTACTGCATTTACCACGACAAAAAAAAAAGTATTTTAACTGGTAAACTTACTTTTTTATTATTATTTAATTTTTTAAAATATATAGCTATTTAGTGTACATGTTTTTACGTTAGTAACATAAAATTAAAATGATAGTTTTATTTTAAAAACTAATGACATTAGTATATTTTCTGTTGTTTTACAGAGGAGTGGTAAATTATAAGTAAAAACCATCTATTTTTAAACTTTAATCATGTTAAAGCTTAACAATATTTGACAAAAAAAACTATTCTTATGAATATCTGACAGACCTAATTCAAATTTAAAACTAAACCTTAAGAAAAAAAAAATCAAAAAATATACATTATTATCATGTTATTAAATCAAAACTATCATTTTGTAGTTATTTATTTATAATAAATGTCTAGTTCATAATAATGATCTTGTTAATAACTGCTGATAGAACAAATCATACATTTGAAGTTTTCACAAAAGATTGTTACCGAACTGGATTTATCTATATAAAACAACTTAATCGACTAACTACTTTGAACTAAAAGTTTAGAGCTTATTTTGATTTTCTTTTAAAGTTGTTTTTATAATTCCCAAACAAGTACTGTTGCAATGTTTTAGTCTTAAAGGAAGAATAAAAAGAAACTTAAAAATAAAATTTTGTATCTCATTAAAATTCAAAATTATGGACGACATAAAAATTAAATAAGTACAATTTTAAATAAAAATTATTTTAGAAAAATATAGAAACTTACCCTTCAATAAAGTTTTAATTTTTAAACACTTTTTTTGTGATATTTAGAAACATTTCTATGTTTGATTAATATTCTAAAGTAAAATAAATACCGATGTTTAAAGAAATATATGAAACTTTTAAAAACATAGTCGATTTAAGTAAAAACTGTTTTTTAATTTTAACTAAACAAAAAAAGCATTTAAACTTCAGTTTAACTTATTCCCTAAAATTTATCATTTCCTTATTTTGACTTCATTGCCCTTTTTGAGTGGGGTCAATTTTAGTTTGCGGTCGTTAAAAAATCTTTAAACTGACAATTGGTAAGCAGAAAATTCTGTTGTTCAGATGAAACTGAAGTTTAATTTTCACATAACAAACGATTGTCACCAAACAAAGAGTTTCAGTTAAAAAGCAGAAGTGGTATATGTATTCAGAAATTTTAAGTTATATAACCAACAATTTTAATGAAACTAATTTACTTTGTAAAAAAAAAAACTTTTTTAAAGCTCTGAGCGTATTATTTCTAAGTAAATTATATACAAACTAGTAGTACTAGTTTAATTTTTTTCTATAAAAAAATATTTTTTAATAAACATAAATATTGAATACACATAAAATTCCGATTAAAGTAAATTTTTTTACTCAAAAGTAATTAACAGGGTTTAATTTTTATAACTTAGAGTTTTTTTACTGTACATATTTACTGCTTGAGTACTTAATTAAGAAGAAAAAAAATTATAGAAATTTAATTAATCTTAAAGCCACTACTTACCTTTATATAGTTAAAAGGTGTAATAAAAATTGAAGCTGAAAACACATCATAGGTTTCAATTAATTAAAAGCTTATGAGATCGATGCCTTTGATAATATTTTGTTGACATTAAAATTTATTACCTTTGATGAATGATCTGCCCTACAAAGTTGAATAAAAACACATTTCTTTTTCGTCAGCCTTATGGTTTTAATTTTGTTAATAGTTATCACAATTCATAAGCTGGCAGAAGTTTAAAGCATTTAATTTGAAATTTTTACTTAAAAAATTCACATAGAAAACAATATTTAAATCTGAAAAGTAAAAGTCACTATTTTACTTTTGTTAACTAAAATCAGAAAGTTATAAAAGCTTATATCTTCAACAAGCAAGTTGAAAATGTACAATTACTATGACTTTGAAACAAATTACTATAATAAACGTATTATTAAACTTATGTAACTTTCAAAATATTGATAAAGATTAGATAACTAAGCTCAAAAGCCTAATTCGTTTTAAGCTGTTTTTGATTTATACAAAATATAAAAATTTGTAAAAATAAAACAAAATACATCATTATCCAAAAACAAAAATCAGAAGCCTTTTAGGTTGAACCAAAAAACGATCGGGTGGCTATCATTTTCTTATCATACAAGCGGTTTTCGTTTTTTTATTTTAAACCTAGTCTTAATCTTTTTGATCTTATCAACTGTGCAACATTTACAACATGAAACATTAAGCTTTCTTACTGACATATTTAACATTGAAAGTGACCTTTTATATGCAATTCAATGGTTAGTTAATTTCCCATTTAAATTGATTTGAAAACTTTCATCTTTCAGAAAAATCATAAAGATGCATCTGTTATAGATAAACTAGCTCTAAATAATATATGTTTGATTTAAGTCATCTAGGTTTGTTTATTTTTAATTACCAATAAGCAAAAAGATATTGAAATCCAACAGCTTGAGTCTTAGGAAAAGAGGTAAAATGTTAACTTAACGATTTTCTTCATTGAACTGAACGTGTGTATATTTATTGCATGGGTGCAATAAACCTAATAATTTAATATTTAAAAAAACAATTTTATTAGCTTTTAAGCATTTAAATATATTTATTTTAAACAATACTTAAAAACAAACCCATTAATATATCAGTATGATGACTGAAATTATTTTTGATGTCAGCTTATGACAAAAAAAAACATAGTTTAATGTACATTACGATGTCAAGGAGATTTATAATTTTTTCAAAAGATTTTCATCAGATTATCTTGTTTTATTTTGATAACCTTCAATAGTACTTCAACTGAATAAAAATATTGTTTTGTTGAAATATAATAATATCGCTACGGAAAAGTAAGTTGTTTTTAAACGTATACACAAGTCTTTTTAAATGTTAAAATATTAACAAAATAAAGCAAAAAACTTTAACTAAATTAAGATTAGTTATAGGGGTATTGATAACAAAACTTATTTAAGACAAAATCTTTTGTTTAAATTTTTCTTAAAATCCCTAGTATTTTTAAAAGTGGAAAATGTACTAACTAGTCAAACTATTCATAACCTTTTGCAAACTTTTATTATGCATTGCTTATTTGGTTTAATTAGTAAAGCATTAACTACTTAAAAGTTACACTACAACCGACTTATATATTCTGTTGTATTTTAATTTTACTCAAATAACAAAACAATAAAAGTTTTTAAAGCAGCAAGATTTTTTCGACAACACCGCGTAACAACCCACAAAAAATTATGGTAATTTAATTCGAGTTTTGGTAGTAGTTGAACATTTCCATACAAATTGACTGACGCTTCTAAAAATGAAGTGTTTGTTGGTCGCATGGTTAGTCATACGGCGTTTCTTCAAATAAATTTTCTAAAATAACAGTATTTTATGTAAAACAGTATTTAAAAAGAGTTAATGATGAAATTTAAAAATAGTTCTGTTTAAGTTATATTAAATTTTTTTCAAACTTAAAGTAAGTATATATAAACATAAACTTAAGATTCAATATTTAATTTGTTTATTAACAAATAAACAAATTACTAGTGGTTTTAGGCGAATGTGAAAAATAGTTTACACCATGATTAGACTTTAAAAAAGTTAAAATGTTAGTTAAGTGTTAAAATAATATTCAAATCACTTTTAAATTACTAATTTAAGGGTTTTAGAGGCAAATCGTAAAGTATTCATTTTATGAAAAAATTATTAATATCATGTCAAAAACTAAACCATGTTAAAATAACATATTTAAAAGTATTTTATAAAAACAAACTTCAAACAACTAATATTGATATTTTATATTTTAAAATACATGTTTAGATTTTAAGTTAACTTGTATTTTAGTTATAACATGTAGGGAAATATAGACTCAAAATTTTTTAACTGTAAGTTCGTAAACAAATTTATATTTTAGATAGTTTTGAAGCTAATTGTTTATTATTCAAACATACTTTTTATTACGTTTTCGTTTGTTTCCTTTTATTGATTTTTTTTTGCTTTAGATATTTATGTGTATATATGTATATATTATTTTAAATAAAACTACAAGTTATAATATGTATATAATAAAAATTAAAGGTTTATACATTATAAAGATTTACTCCTAGAAACTACTACTAAAGTTTTCTTTGTCACCTTTCAACTAAATAAAACTAATTGATTTTACGTGTAAAAAACTTTTTTGTAAAAAATGCATGTTAGTTTATTTTTTTATTTAGTACAAATGTCACGTAACTTTGTAACTTTTCTGTTGCTTGTAAAACTAAACTATTTTGATTGGCAGAAAAAATTTTTGTTATTGTACACTGTTTTTTTATGAGCATGAAAAATGAAAGCTTAATCATTAAGGACAGTTGTACAACTAACTTATACTTAAATTGTTTTGTAGTATTGAAATTCATTTTGTGAATCAACATTTTTTTTTGCAGTTTTTTTAAGAAATAAAAACACTTTAAAATAAATAAATAAATACATGCTATTCTAATGAAAACAAAATAAAAATAAGATAATTAAGCATGGTAAAGACAATAAGAATTAAATTTAAAAACAAGCACAATAAACCATGTACAACTCCAAACCCGTACGTTTTTATATAAAAAGTTTCTACAAACTTTTTAATTTACCTTAAGTAAAACTCTTGTATTATAATATGGTTAAATAATGAACTTACTTTTTTAGATTAGTTAAAACATTTTAATTTTACTACTACTATTAAAAAACAAACTTTTTATTAAAGAAAATGAATAATAAGGAATAATGTTACGTTTTTTCTACAAAATGTTAAACTGTATTTCAAACTATAAAGAATAAAATAATATATATAGTAACACCTAGTTATATAAGTTGCAAATATAAAATTTATAAACTTAAAATATTAAAAAAAAATTACAATTTTAGAAAAAAAAAGTTAAAAAACGGTAGTTTAATAATTGCTTAAATTTTACTGAATTAAATAATACATTCCAAACACATTTAAACTTACAACTATGATTTATTTATAAAATTAAGTTATCAAACTTATTGATTGTAGCTAAGAAGTGTTTTTGTCTTTAATGTAAAGAGATATTTATGTTTCAGAAAGAGTTTTTTATAGAATAAAAAATAAAATAAAATTTACATATATTAAAGTTGATTTTTTTCAGTCTAATTTTAAATTTTCACAAACGCTAAGTTGTATTTTTTTGTTCATGTACTTATTAACATTTAAAATACGTAAAAATCTTATCAGTTGACAAGCGTTAGGCAAAAAAAGCAAAAAACTGTCAGATAAAAATGCACAAAACATTGAAAACGTCTTTTAATTGAGTGCTTTACTTTAGTAATTCTTTTTGATTGAAAGCCTAACGTCTTTTTAAAATAAGCTTGTCAAAAAGATTGATAATAAAGTTTTTATTACTTCTAAGTACACAAATAATACTTTCAATTTTTTTTTCTCCAACGAAAATACTAAGAGTTTTTACATTTTAAACAACTAATTTTTTTCATCACGAGTTAGGAAAAGTCTAAATTTTTTTTGGATTTTTTCCTCATAACTAACAAAATTTAGCTTATTATTTACTTGCATTTTGTTGAATAATATACATAACTGTTTAGCAAATTATTAAATCAAAACATCTTGTCAATAGCAATTAGTTATTTAACATTGATATACGTTTTCATAAGGGTTAATTATATTATTTCTCATGTAAAATACTTTAACTTTACCTACATATGTTACAGTTAAATAACTTTTTAACACTGAAAAAAAGCAATGGTTAATAAAAAGTATTACTAACGGTTTTTCTACAAAGCAAATCTCATATTTCAATTATTAGTTTTGTTAAAGTAGAGCCTATTTGTTCAAACTCACATGTCCATAGTATTTCTAATTCACTAAACTTCCACCTATTTATTTTTCAACTAGCCAAACTCAAGAAGTGTTTTGTCAACTGAGTAAAAATAACAAAATTTTAATTTAACTAAATTTTAGCAACATAAATTAAAACTAGCAAAAACAAAACCTAAATTTAAATGAAAATAGTGTTGGTGTACAGTAGAAATTTCAAACTACAACAAACTGAAATATTGACCCCACTTGAAAAGCCATTAAGTCATTAAAAACGTCCGATGAAACTGTTGATTGCCTCAAAATTTACACTTGTCCTTGACATGACATTAAACTGTACCCTTATGTATGACTCGATTACCGAAAGGTTATTTCGTAAACCGGGTCCTTGGACCAAATTTTTGAGCTCTTTTTTTCGTTCAATTATCAATAACTAATTTTCTCTGACATAGAAAAGTAATTTACACTGATTTGTGCATTATATTAAAAGAACTTTTACACGTAATTGTTAGAGTAAAATATTTAACTTGCAATTTACTATTCAATTTTTCCAATTGATAATCATTAATTAAGAGGTTGCGAGTTAAATAATGTTTAAATATATTTTAAATTTGTTTTAACTTTTTAGTATCGTAGATAAAGTCTGATTACATGTTCTTGTAACAGCTTTTATTTAAATAATTGTTTGTCTGATGGCTCTACTACCATTTTTTATTTGCCTGTTATACAACAAATTTGTAAATTTTTTTATAAAACTAAAACTACTTAAAACTAAGTACGGCGCGGGTAAGTTGATTAACACATGTTATCTAAATACTACCTAACAATATTACAAACAGAAAGCAATAAGACAATTAAGCCAAATGTTTACTAAAATGACTAAATTGGATATTTGCCCGCATAACAGCAGCAGTTTTTTGGCAAACATCAGAAGACGCTTGTTTAAAAATTGGAAAGTTAATGCTCGAAAGTTTAAGAGACACTTGAATGTAAATTGTTCTCACGTCAATCGTTCAATTCATTCTTAAAATATTTGATTTCATCTTATATTTTTATGAGCAATTTTCTCAGTTTGTTTAAATAGTTTACCTAACAGTTATGCAACAAAATCAATAAATTGTTTTAATTTTTTTTACGTTTAGTGTGGTATTTAACCTATAAATTTTATTTCAATTATGGACTTTTAAGGAAGTTTGTAAAAAAAAAATTAAAGCATATATGTATTAAAATTGTACTACAAAACTAAAAACATAAAACTTCAACAAAACTCAATTTAATCTGGTTTAGATCAAAAAACAATTTTTAATTGCATTTAAAAAAGATTCTAAGCCAAACTAACAAAAGTAGATAAATAAAACAAGTTTAACTCTCAAAAAATTGTTTCAATACCAAAGGTTGATTTAATACTTAGCTTATCTACTTAATTTTTTTTTTGTTTTTAGTTTAGCTTCCGTTTTTCTTGGAAAAGCTAAATGCTTAGCCTTATTTCAACCGAACAAAGCATTCATTTTCTCACATGTTACGCGACGCACCTGTTTTACTCAGCTTTTAACGACTGGTTAAATTCTAACGTTCACCAAAAGCCAAGTGTTCTTTAAAGGTTGTTGAACCTTTTAACTTTGTTTTCAACAGACTGATTATTCAAATCCAACGGTGAACTTTAACGGTGATTAAAAAATGCTTTTGATTAATGGCCTAAAACTTTTGACCCAGTAGCACTTTGTTTTTCACTTCAAAAAAAAAAACAGCTGTTTCTACTGTTCAACTTTGCTGAAGATTATATAAATTTAGATTAAGGCTGATTTTGTTGCTTCACGGCTTAAAAAAATTTTTCTAAAAACTTTAACTAGAACAATAAACAGTAAGCGGTGAAAATGACATGTACTACGGTTCATCTTTTACAAGCTTGTTTTTTTTTTTGATCACTCTTTTTACTTATCTAGATGCAGATGTTTTAAACATTGTAGAAAGTATTTTGTTAATTTTTCTCAAGCCATAAATATGAAAATCTGGTTGAGATTAGTTTTGTTAGAGTTTACTCGTTTAATTTACAAATAGTTTTGTACTTTTTGCATAAAAAAAATCTAAAAATGTAAAACTATACTTAAAATCATAAAAAAAGTTATTTACTTAAAAAAACTATGTAGTGTTTCTTTATATTAATCTTTTTATATTTTTAAACCTCTATGTTACATAATAAAAATTGTTAATCAAATGTTCTATTTATTGTAATTGAATAGTTACGGTACTGACAGCAAACAGAATAACTATAAATCAAATACCTAATACATACCTTTTCTAAATTCATGAAGTTTTTAATTTCATTCTTTTTAAGTTACGGTAAGTTTTGCATATTTATATAACCTAACTAAAAGAACTTTTTTAGACTTGTTTACTATCAAAGAAAAAATTTTCTACCCAAATTATGTCATTTTTTTAACATTTTTTTAACAAGTATAAAGATTTTTAAAGTTTTTTAAATAATCAATCTCAAGTATTAGGAATAAAACAAATAGTTTATTGATAAAGCATAAAACTTTTAAAATTATTTTCAAAACTTTATTATCGCCAAATATTTAAATATATCAAGTAATTTGCTTTGGTTTTAAAAAACTTTATACTTACTTCTTTTGCCTATCTATAGTGTATATAAAAAACAAGCATTTAAAATAATTAATTAAGTTATAAATCACAAATCAAAAAGTTGATAGTTCAATTTGTTTGTAGACTTCAAAGAAAAACGAAGAATGAAAGACGTAAAACCCGCTATCTGTTTAAATTAAGTTTGTCTTACTTGAAAGCAAAGTATGTTTAAATTAAAAAACCAGTGCACAGAAACAGACTAAGATATTTTAGTGCCACCAACATTCGTTTAAATCAAATGGCGCCCCTTTAAAAGTGATTGACACGTCATTTTAAACCCAAATACTATTCTTATGAGTCCCAATCATTGTTCAATTTTTCCTTGACTGATCTGATTGCGTATAGTTTGCTGCTAGACAAGTGAGGCAATTGTGTCGTTTTTTTTATCTTTTTTTCTTCCGTTTAACAAAATTTTATTGTTCAGTTTTGTTGCCTTTCTCACTTCCTTGGTGTTCTACTACTCCTGATACTTTTTTGTTTTGTTTTCATTTTTGAGACGGCAAAAAAGTTACGGGTTGTTTTGCATTTGAGTTCTTTCTAAAAGAAAATTATTATTTTAGAAAAAATTCTTTTAAAAATAGCGGTAATTTATTATTAGAAAAATAACAACAATTTTTCTAAAACCTCAAATTTACCTTCTTTAGTAATAGATTTTTAAAATATCTGAAAATAGTTTTATTCATTTAAATAAAAGTTAAAAGTTACATTTTAATGATAGGATTTTATTATTAAAAGTTTAAATGTATAATAAAAAAATTATTATTTAGTTTTATAATTCAAATTAAACGTTTTATCTGACTGATCTAATAATAGTTGGAGAATTTTAAATATAGTTTTAAATATAAGTGTAAACTTGTCTTGTATTACTTACATTTTATTTTTACTTATAAAACTAATTTTTTTCTAATGAACATCAACTGAGAGTAATCCAATAACACTACAACTCAAAATTTAAATCAGCGTTACTCAAAGTGTTTACTTTTGCACAGTAGAGTACATAGATATTTTGATACGCTTTTCGAGTTGACTTTTTATCCTTATCACAGTTATGTCAAATTGTTTAGTTTTCAGATCAGCTAGGTTGTTTTACATTTAGTACGTATTAGGCTAAAAGTTTTATTGTTTCATAATTTTTTTAAGGTAAAACTTTTAGTTGTAACGTATTGATATCACTAATTACTAGTATAAAAGAACAATATATTATTGAAATTATCAACATTTTATTTTGTGCAACTTAAAATATATGTATAAACAAAAGTTTATTGTATAAAATAAAAAGACTATTAAAATTTATTTTGATTAAATTAGTTTATATTTTTAGTGTACTTTAGTTGGTCTATTTCGATATAATACTTATGATAGAGTATGCTAAACTTATTTACTAATACTTTACGTGTTTTTAAATACTTAACTACTAATTAAAAAGACCTAAATAGCAACAGTTTAAATACTTTTATTTATTTAATAACTAAAGTGCAAACCAAAGAGCTTACCTAACTTACTTATTTGTCAAAAACTATTTATTCATTTCTTACAGCTTTATTTTCTTTATCTATATTTAAAAAACTGTATTTCTTTTTTCAAGTTAAACTATTTTAAATTAAAGTTTAAAATAGTTAGTAACAGTTAAAATTAACCGACTTATTTATGTTATATAACATTATTGATTAAATTAACCTAAATTAGATAAACGACAAAAAGTTACAACATTACTTTATACGTTTAAAACTTCAACAGCATATCAAACCAGTTAATATAGAACATAAAATAAAACTACAACAGTATATGGTATAAAAGTTGCAACAGATATTAAAAATAATCAAAATCGAAACTTAGTATTATATAACAAAAAGAAAAATTTAGACAACCGCATTACCATCAATAGCTACTTATAGCTTGTAGTTGAAAGTATTCCCACCCAATGTAAGTAAATAGAAGGTCGGCATTTTTATTTGATGTAATGTGAACAAAAGTATTTGTTAGTTCATTGACTTGTTGATTGACTATGGTAAGCCTTAAAATATGATTAATTGCCTGTTAAATAGAGATTAAACTTCGCAAACTTAATTGAAACAACTTCATTTATAAAGAAATCAGATTAACTTGTATAAAAGTGCTCAAACATTGAATTTTATCAATACATCTAAAACGACCTTGAACTTATTTATTGTATGTAAACTTTTAAGCTTTATAAAAGAGCATTGGTTGTATTCTTTAAAATACTATAAGTATGCAAAAATAACAGTTCTATAAAGTTTTAATAAATTTTTGGAGCATAACTTAAATTTTAAAACACTTTAGATAACTGAAAAATATTCAAAATATATAAAAAGTTAACAAAGAATTACAATATTAAAAAGGTATAGCTGATATTATAATCCTACTATATTCAGATACCAAAGTAATCTTTTTGTTTAATTAAGACACTGAAATAGCATACAACACTACTTTAGCAAATAAAAAGTCTTCCAGTTGTTGATATTTCCTCAGAATTTATTTAAAAATTGAATGTTCATGCTAGTCATTTTGATTAAATATAGCAAAAAGATTCTAAATATGCATTAAATCTGTAATTTTTTATATACTCAATAGATAAAATTAAATACAATTATATTTTGTCCCACACTTAAAAATTTTAAATATAAGAAAAACAATTAAAAATTAGCACTTTTTAAAATCTTAAAGGTTTGTGTTTTTCATGTCTCTTTGCAATATAGTAAGATTATTTTCAAAATATTCTTAATACTTTACATTATCCTGGGTAGTCATAAACTGTTGTCAGCTTTTATTTTTTGTTTAGGTGAAGCTACTACTGTGAATTTTATTAGGTAATAAAAATGCCATAAACTTGAAAAGACGATACAATGAAGTTTTGTAAAATTGTTTTGGCAATTAACAGTTATATCTAAAATATTTCAAAACATGGTTTACTAAGAAAACTTACTATACAGGCTTCTATTAGTAGAAACAACTAGAAATTTTAAATACTGGGTAATAGAGTTATACATTAACAGAACAACTACTACAGTAAGTCTAAACAGTTAAATTCACATTTTAAAGTTTAAATCATTTAAGATTCATTAGTAATACTTAGTTAACATATTTATTAGAAAAAAAAACTTATTCTTATAATAAGCCTTTACTGTATATCAACAAAAAAAACTAAATTATTAACTGCTAAATACAAGTTTGAAAGTAATTAGAATATTTTCTCTGATTCAATTTATTTTATCTATTCTTATATCGAATAAAGTCAGCTAGAAAAGACCTTGTTTTATTTCATTAAGTATTTTAAACTTTGATAAAGTATAGATTACATGATGATTACAGCCACTGAAAAAGAATGACAAAACAAATATTAAGCTGTCAGTTGAACATTTACGTGGGTAAATTTAATTATATAAAAAAATGTAAAGTCTAAAAGATTTTTTTTATGATGATGAAAATTTTAACCGTTTTTCCTTCATAACATGGTAAGTCGACGATATTATATATAAGTTGTCATAATTGAGTTTAAATAAAAAATGATGAAAGTTCTTAATGCAATTGGTACTTATATTTTTTTTAATTTACGTTCGAAAGTTGGGTTTTTTTCTAATAAAAAATTGTTATTCTACGTTTTTGAGTTTATTTCTAATTTCTGTTAATAAACTGTTTTTATAAAATATAGTTTTAGTGTATTGTGTTTTATAATAAATATATTTCATAAAGTACAAACATAAATGTTACAGTCTTCTAGATATAAAGTAAATTCGTTCTGTTAACTTACTTTATATTTAATATGGCTATAATATATTGACGTAAAGTTTTAATACTAAAAGTAAACAAAACGCTAATTTTTTAATATTAATACTTTATTTACTACAAAGATGTTTTATTTTTCCTTTTTTTTTGATTAATTTATTTGTAATTAATGATTAAACTTGAAATGAAAAAAAAAACTTTAGCAATACAAGAAGACTTGACTGTAAGAATTTACATGTGTAGAAAAATCTTAAAATAACATCATGAAAAGATAAATTTCACTACACAGGTGGTATGTCAAAACAGAGATCTCAGATAATTTCTCTTTTACCTATTATCTGACACTAAAATGAAAAAATCTAACTTGCAAATAATGACAAAATTGACTTCAACTTTGAAAGCGCACCTGGCTAATATGCTTCATTTCTTTCATGTTTGTAGCCTCCTGTCATGCAGAAACGTGACTTTGCATAATCCTAAAAGCCGGTGTGTGTATTAAAAGAGAGATTGATTGACAGATGTGGATTAAAAGTGATTTTTACACATATGGTTTTTCTCTCACTACACAAAAGTTTGTGTTTTACTTTTTCAAATGTTTGTTTTTCAATTAATTAGAAAAGATCTTTGTCTAACTTATTTTCAATGCTCATTCAATAAAAAAAGTAGCAATTGACACCTTTCTAGTTTGTAAAACTTTGTTTTTGTAGAATATCTGAACTAAACCTTAATACTCTTAGCTTAAGTAATTGATTAGATAAGTTTTGGAACTTTTTTTACATTTTTCTTATCTTACTATAGAGTAAAACTTAGGTTTTTTAATACTAAAAAGCTTTTATCGAAATGAACTAAAGTTTATAAACAGTTATGTACTCTTGATCATTATCATTGATTCAATATATTTTTGATAAATTTAAGCTACCAGTATTCAACTTATTAACTTCTATAAACATAAATATAAAATATTTATAACAACATCTATTTACTATAAAATTAACTTAATGCATAAACATTAAGCCTAAGTGAAGAAGTTATTTAATTTGAAAAACTTGGTTAAAAAAATTATAATGTAATTGTAGCCGTACTATATTTGATATTTTATTAAAGAAACTTAAGTCTGCAACTAAAAAAAATCTTAATGAGTTTTGATACTGTTAGTATTCCGTTAATTTTGATTTTTGTGTTTAAATGTTTTAATCCTTTTTAAATAAAAATAATTTACAAACAAAAAAGTTTAAAAATATCTACTTTTTTTTTAATTTTTATGTTAGAATTTTTTTTTTATCAACATTGCGTTTTACTTGAAAAATAAAACTGTACAAAACAAACATTGCACATTGCGGGAAATAAAATCAAAGTTGTAAACTTTAATGACAGCTATTTTCACTTAACAGGTGGCTATAAAAAGGCCGTTCAACTTTTTTTTATCTATTTAACGAGCGTGATCTAAGTTGTAATAAATGACAAATTGTGATAAATAGAGGGTATTTAGAAAACTTGCCACTTGTGCAACATTTATTACATACATTGATATATTTGTACAAAATATGTTATCAGGAAAGAACGTGATTTCAGAGTAATTAACACCAGTTGATTTCTGATGCAGTTTTGATTGACAACTGTTTGTATAAATTTTGTTTGCTGAGTTTGTGAGAACTTATGTGTATAACAGTAAATCAAAAAAAATGTCAGTTTAGTTTATAAACAACAGCGGAACACAATAAAGTGGAGGACAAACTTATAGTGAAAAGTATTTTAATTTGAAAATTTTCCAGCAAAATTCAATTACAAAAAGTTTAATATTAGCAGTAAATCATCTCAGTTGTACTCGACTTGTAAAAGCTTAAATATGAAAACAACACTAGACAACGTTTCATTTTAGTGCTTTTTTTCATAAAATATATTAAATAAAAAAATATCACCTACTAATAGTATACTATTGTAAGCATCAAAACCTAGACCACTTTAACTGAAAGACACATACAGACGAGTTAAAGTTAAGAAAAATAAAATTTAAAACAAAGATAAAAACATAACTTGATACAAAAATTAAAGGCTTACATAAAACGCAAAATTTTAATCACAAACTTATACTTAATTACGCTTTGATGTAGAACGATCAACATCAAATATTCAAATGCATTGACTAACAACAAAAATAAAAACATAACGCTCAAATGACATTAACAATCGACTTGCCAGATGAATAATCATTAAACTCATTAAAAAAGATCTCATCATTAATAGAAAAAAGGTGCTGCTAATAAAATTGAACTATAAACTAAGCTAAATCCTAAAATAAAATCAACGGTTGATTAAAATTATTTTTTAGTTTTACTAGCAAAAATTTAATTCAAATAAAACTTTTTCAACTTTAATCGAAAATCTTTAAACTTTTTGCAAGTCACTTATTCATTTTGTAGTTTGTTCCATATTTCAACTGACGGATAAAAAAAAAGAATTCTGCCAAGCCTCATTATTAAAATATTGCAGCGGTTGAAGACTAATATGGTATATTTTCTTTGAATAGATTCTATATGGTTAATATATTTATTAATATTGTAGGACAGATTGGTGTTTTATTAATTAACTTGGGACGAGTTAAAATAAAAAAAAAATATTAAGGCTGTTTATATCCGGAACTGTAAGCTTTTTAAATCTTGAAAAGATTTAGTTGATGCAATTCGGTAAACGTAATTAATATGGTGATCCATATAAAATTTTTAACAATAAAAATTCAAAGATCATTAAACACTTCCGTTGAAGATAGATTGATATTGTTTATTTTAAAAACAAAAGTAGAAATAGTAGTGTTTATTTTAATATTTAGAACTTGACATTTACTAGGGTTTTAGTTTGATTTACTTAAGCTAATCGTAAATTATATCTAAGGAATATTGTAAAGTTGTGTTTTATTGGTAAAACATTTTTTTTGTCATCTGCGGAAAGGCTAATGTTGCTGCTAACATCAACTTCTGAAGCTATATCATTTAGAAACTTTTTTAACTCACTAACCAGACAACTATAAATTTTGTATTACATTAATATTTTTTTTTCAAATGGAGAGACATAGTCAAAAGCTTTTACTCTTTATAGATAAATTAATAGACATATTGCTTAAAAAAGGTACCAACTAAGAGTGTTAGCAATTTAGTAATTGAAAAGAGAACGTTCAGTTACGGAGAAAAATAAATTGTTTAGGGAATATAAGGTTATTTGAGAAATAGGATGATCAAGTATTTTTATAGAAACTATATGTTGAAAGATTCTGCCAAAGCTATTTGTCAAAGAAAGTTATTTGAAGGGTTGTATTTGCTACCTTTTTTGTGTACTGGTATTACAAATGAAATTTTCCATTGTTTTTGCCAGAGAACAATTAAAGACTGGTGATATATTTGATAAATTATAGAGTAAGTAGTACATTTAATAAATTACGAAGGAATATTATCTGGTGTTCGTACTATTTTATCTTTCAATTGATTGATAATTGTTTTTATTTCATCATAAGTTATTAAAAACTTTGCACTTCTAGACTGTTTTTATCAATAATTTAAAAAATTGTTTTAATTAACTTGTTAAATTCGTAAAGGCCTTATATAAAAATAAGGTTTTATCATTATCAGATTTTATTGAAAACTTGTTTTCGTTATGCAATACTGAAAAAGCAAGTGCTATCTTAAGCTTAGATTTTTTCTAAATTCTCACGCTAAATTAAAAATAATTAAATTAAATAAACATCAAGTAAGATTTGAAAAACCTTAACCCTTCATAAAATTACTAAATCTTTTTTTTTAATTTAAATATTGTTTGAGTTGAAATAAATTTAAAATATTTGTTTAACAACTATATAATACTAATTTTAACATCAAGAGAGTATAAGTAAAAATTAATATTTAAGTTCGTGTTCTAAAACCTTAATAAATAAAGTTTATCTTTCTGTTTAAAAATTAACAAAACTTAGATTATTTTTATTTAAAGTATTTGAAATTGTTTTTTTATTAAATTAGAGAATGTGTATTTATCTAGTTTATCTAAATTAAGATTATAAATATGAATTAATGTATTGTGGTACGTTATTATATTGTTCTACGAAAAACTTCAAATAAAAACTTTACATTAAAATTTCGTTATAAAACTACCACATTTTATTCGTTTAAAACAACTTGCGTTGTTTAATAAAAATTCGTCTAAGTAAAAATTAGAAGCGTGCAAAAGTGAAGCTCCGTTCAAAATTGACTGATTGTTTAAAATTTTCGCAGTACATAAGTATATCCGTGAAAACATAACGCTGTACAAAAACGACGTTTTGCAAAACTGTCGCCATGCAAATGTAACGTCGTGCAGAGGTTTTGACGTGAAAAAATTTCGAAGTGCAAAAATGACCCTGCGTGCAAAAGTGACGCTTGTGCAAAAGAGTCGCCGTGCAAAAGTGTCCCCTCGTGCAAAAGTGACCCTACGTGAAAAAAAGACGCCGTGCAAAAGTGTCACCTCGTGCTAAAGTGACGCTCATGCAAAAGTGACGCCGTGCAAAAGTTTCCCCTCGTGCAAAAGTGACCCTTCGTGCAAAAATGTCCCCTCGTGCAAAAGTGTCTTCGTACAAAAGTGACGCTTGTGCAAAAGTGACCCTTTCCAGTAACAAATACAACAGCTTTTCAGTCTAAAATATTTAACTTATTTGTGATTTATTACACATACGAAGTAAAGTTTTTATACGAAAGTTAATTAAATGTTTATGCCTTAACGTTGATAAAACGTTGGCAGCTTTTAATATTAAAAGTTTTGAAAAACTTATATTTATTGTTTTTCATAGACCTTTCAAAACTTAACAGTAAAAATCGTTGTTTATAAAATTTCGTTTGCATTCGTTACTATGTTGAAGTTAAGTGATTTTTGTACCGCAAAATAAAACTTTTACTGTTCGAACACGTAGTTTGAAAGACATAGTTATCAAAATAGAAGTCGTTTGCAAATCCAACAAGACAATGGTTTTTAATGTTAACTTCAGCAAGCTTAACTTGGTTTTCAAATTGAATTCTTTTTATAAAACTAAGTTTATTATCAATGTACTTTGTTAACGCTTACTTACAACATTTTAACTACAAAATGACCTACAAATTTAAACTAAAAATAATAATTCATTTCACCTTATGTTTTATTACTTGTGAGAGTTTTCTTTTTATTATCATCTAGGTGTGAATAAAATTTTAGCAAGGCGGTGTGAATAGAATTGAAGGAATTTCTTTAAATTTAACTAAGTTTTTTAAATGATTTAAGTCCTACAACTTTAAGAAATATTGCTTTTGGGTGGTCTGTTTACATAGTTATTTCAAAACAAAAGACATATAATACCTTATAATCTTTTTATTGCTCCGTTCTACTGACTTTGTACGAAACGTGATTGTCTCCAGATAACTATATCTTAGATACAATCTATTAATGTATTTAGTGATGATACACAGTTAAGCAGTTGCCGGTATCAAAAAGTTACAAAAAAGAATACAAGAAAGCACCTAATAATTAAACAAAACTTTTACATTTTTTTATTGCGAAAACTAAAGTCGAGTTAGATTTAAATTTTGCTATATTAAAAAAGCTGCAAAAATAAATTTAAGCAAATGGTCAAAGTCTGTTTGCTGCATTGACAACTCCAATGACTTCAACTGACAAGATGAGTTTAAGCAAAAATAGCCCTGACAGGAACACTTAATTTTAAGCAACGTTGAACATAAGTTTTTCAATTTATACAGAGTTCGCCACACTAACAAAGCAGATGAAAGTTAAAAGATTAAGAAAAGTTTTCATAACTAGTGTAGAAAATTTACAGTTTTGAAAATTTTGAAATGTTTGTTTTTGTAAAGTCAATTTAAAAGTCGACATTATTAAATAAAAACAGCCTTTCAAAAAAAATTAATTTGAATAATTAAGTTTACTATATTTATCTTAATGTTGTGAAGTCTTAAAAAAAATACAATTTTTAATAAAAATTGACCAAGTAACAAAAAATTCTAGTTTGTTTAATATTAATAGCTAAAAACTACAAAAAGCTATACTTTACTAGTTTTCTCTTTTTCTTATATATTTTTATATTGTAATATTTAAAAAGTAACACATAATTAATGTTAATTATCTTTTGTTTAATTTGTAGTTGTTAGATCTAAAACCAATTTATTTTCTATCAAAGTAGCTAGAAAATTAAATATACTTAAATATGTCAGATTAAAAAGTAAGAACCAGATAGGAAAAAACAATGTCTACTTTAAACAGCTTGATAGATTAATTAAGAATATAACTAATCTTCTCTTGTACTATTTACTGCAAATCAGGATAGTTTAAGACAGTTTTTGTCTTGGTCGGTTACCAAGTTTAATCATTCGAACTTTGAATACTTAATAGAATAGACCGACATAAATATATTTTTGTAGTTTATTATGTAAATACTTGTAACGATCTTTTCACTTTATAATACTTTTTCAAAATATTTAACTAATGCTTTTTTTAGTATAATTACAGATTTAAAAGTTTAGTTAACATGCTTCTTTTAGTTTAATTTGTGTTAATTATTTTCTTAGTTTAATTATTTTTTGGCGCAATTCAACATTATATTGAAAAATTGTATATTTAGCTCTATATTCTTAGTAATATCTTTTCTAAAAGTAAAACTACTTTTTAATCATTCTAAAGTATAACATCCATTGATTAAAAACACTTCTTTATTCTTAGAAATACTTACTTTTGTTACATCAAAATACTTATCGAAAAACTTTCTTTAAACAAACCACCATCTTGGAAACAATTTAATATTTTTTCATTATTAGGCGCCTCTGCATACCGGTAATTGACAACTAAATACTATTTTTGCTGCCTTTTAACTGGTTCTGAATAAAAAGCCTTATTTGTGAACATTTGGTGCAAACACACGTATGAGTTACGTAAATAATTGTTTGTCAGCTTGGGTGGTTTTGTGTTCCAGCTTGGTATTGTGTGAAATGTCATTCGTTGACTGGTTTGCAAAATACATTTTAAATTTGTTTTCCTTTTTTTAGTTTTTATGTAGTTACGTTAGACTGATGCATTTCTCTACAGATTAAACTATTTCTAAGTGCTGCTTTTTTACTGCATTATTTTCATTTAAAATTTGGGTTTTTATATAATGAGAATATTAAATAAATTATTTAACTGCAGTAAGATAAAAAATGGTAAACAAGCTATATACAATTAAGTAAACTATTCACTTAAGGTGCAATTGCACAGGTTTAAACAAAAATTTAATAGTTTAATTTTTAAATTTAGGTAACGTCGTCTATATTAAACTTTTAAGAAACAAGTTAAGGTAAACTATGTGAATAAATAGTTATAATTTCAAAATTTTAAATAGTCTATTTTGTAAAATATTATATTAAAATATTTTAAAACTAAAAATAATTTAAACTATGTATATAACGTTTAACAACAAATCATTGATTAATTACTGACTGTATGTTAATTTTGTTACAGGTTAAATTTTTTGAAATTTAATTGATTGAATTCATAAATTTTATAAAAAGAAACAATTGAAATTTTATTGAAATTGGTCTATTTTAATCTTGTAATTTTAATTGATTTTTAAATTAATTACAAATTATGTATAATTAATTATAAATATAATAATTATTAATGTATATTTTATGGTATCTTGGCATCTTTATGAAACAAACAATTATATTTTCTTTATATAGTTATTTAAAAAATGTTGAAAATAAAAAAACTTATCCGAAAAACAAATAATGAGTTTTAAAGACGCTTTTTAAAATACACGTGAAAGTATTTAAAGATAAAATGATTTGTGATAATCGTTAAACTAAGATTAGGTTTTGTGTTATTTTTGATAAAGTTACATCCTTGCTCACAACTTGAGTTTTTTAGGAATTCATGTAGATTAAGTTAACATAGTTTTTTTAACCACAAAAAAATTCTCGCTGGCATTGTTTCATTATTTTAACAGTTTGTATATAAGTTAAACAGTGCTTTTTAATTCTTAAGCAACATGTGTTAACATCAACATTTAGTAACTTAATTAAAAAGATTACAAAATGTCACTTACTGTACAATTTTTCTTTAAATATACATTTTTCAACAAAATATATTATTATTTGAAGTACTGCTTTCAAACATGTCTGTCAGTTGTGTTTACCAAAAATTAAAAAATTAGTGAAAATAATTACAAAAAATTAGCATCTTGTAACTGAAAAAAAAATTATAACTAATACAATAAAAAAAGTAAACGTTGTAAGAATTTTAGACTTAAATACATATTGAATAAAAGAAAAAAAAAACATTTTCTTGTTTTGCATATAAGTTGTTAAAAATTATGTTTAGTTTTGTGACAAAATTCAGCTTAAAGCTAAATACTTTTAAAATTTAAATATAGGTATGTAGTTATAAAATATAAGTTTCAATTTATTTTCACGTAATACTAAATTAGTGGTGTTACCTACAACTGTTACGACTGTTTTGTAATTTTTGTTTACTTTTTTTTAACAGTTATGTTTTACTTAATGATAATTTTAGATGAATAATTGCTTTTAGTTTTCGGAAATTTTTAGTAAGTTATATTACCTTAAAAAATAAAATATGTTTTTACATTTTTTAAAATAAATCATTTTATGTACTAAGAACATAATAGTAGAACATAGTTGAATTACTTTTTAATAAATTATTTTTATACAGCTTTTATATTTCACTACCAAGGAAAAAAAAAAGTTTTTTTCTTTAAACTTAGTTTTGAATTTATTATGAATTGTATATTAAAATTTTATTCTTTACTTCCTAGATTAAGTTTTTTGTATTTAAGTAGAACTAAAAATCAATAATTATCTTATTAATAAAAAATAATGGATATGTGATAAATTAATTGTGAACCAATTAACTGCTAAAGGCGCCTAATATAATGGAAACTTAATTAACTCGGTTTTTTTAACTAAATCGTCAATGTGAAACATGTTGTGAGTAAAATTAATTTGTTAGTTACTGCATTAATGTCAGTAGTTATGTTAGTTCTACAAACAACAATTTCGGTATGCTATCTCTTTGTTTTACTAGTTTTTTTAAGTTCTATATGTCAAACTCATCTAATTAAAACAATAATTTGAACTTAAAATCAAATTTATACTGTTTATACTTATTATTTTCAATAAATCGTACTGAAACTTGTAAAACAAAAGTTAGTAATGAAAAATTGTTTTACTTATTTGTGTTAAAGAACAGTTTGTTTGTATTGTTTAAACCAATTGTAAAACAAAAATCATTACCAGTTTAAGCTTTTAAACATGTTAGTAGTTTATTAATGCTTTTTTTGCAGTTATGAATAAAGTAAAGTCTGAAGTACAATATTTTCGTTAAAACTTACATAACAAAAAGTTAAACAAAAAATAAATTAAATATTTAGACAGAATAGTTCAACATTAAGATGAAATATTTCTTTTTTATGCAAAAAAGTCAGTGGTTGTCAATCAATCAAAAGTGTTTGTAAAAGTTCATTCACACACAAGACACGACTTAAGTGGCAGCTTCTATAAAAAGAGAAGTTTTAGCCGTGGCAGGTGCGCTAACATTTAAGTAGCGTTGAAGGCAATTTACTCATTTATTACACGTTAGATATTTTCGTTGTGTTATATAGGGTGGCAGATGAAAGAATAAACTGGTCGATATGCATACCACCTGTGCAAAGAAATAGATAATTTTCTTGGTGTTTTTCTCTTTAAAAAAAGGTGTATATTCCTAGGTAGGGTAAACAACACTATATAATTATGTACAGGTACAATTAGTATGGGATATCTAGATATTTTAAAAGTGTAAGTCTTAAACTAACAAGTCAGTTTTATTGTATTTGTTTATTCAGTTTTATTTGTTTTTATTTATGTCAGCTATAGTTTGATTAACGTTTGTGTTTTAAATGTAGCTTATCACATTTGAACCCGAGCTTTACAGACTTTTAAACGACTAAAACTTTAAAGATATAATAAAAAAATATAATTTTCTTAAATTTTAAAGCTAAAAGAAAAATAGATCTTGTAAGTAGTTTAGTGTATAAAAATGTTTTGTGAAAAGCTTTTTTAGCGTATACTAGCTCTAACAAAAGCTGGTTAAATTATAAACTATACTTTCTGATTAAGGTAAGAAAAATAATTGAAAACAAAACAAATATAGAGACTAAAGAAATTTTAGAACATAAAAATATATTTATAAGTTTTGTCAGTAACAACTATAAAAATTAAAATTAAAAATTGATAAATTTTCAAATAAACCATAGAAAAAACTTAAAAAACAAAAAAAAAAACTAAATTTTTTAAGTCTTATTGTAAATTTCTACCAGCGTAGAGGAGTTTACTTTAAACCTTAATACAAATTTATTTTCAACCTATCTTTCATATATGTCAGCCTTAAAGGCCACCAAAGATTAGTACAAGACGTGTGGCTATCAGTTGATTATCGAAAATAATTTAAAGCAATATTTTCATGACTGGCGCCTTAAATCGAATTTGACTGCATTTATCACCACAGGATAATTCTTAAACTTAAGTTTAATGGATTTTACGCGTTAAATGACTTTTTTTTATCAGCTAAGGACAATTTTTTTTCCCTGTTTCATTACCGGTATTTCAAGACCTTTAAATGAACTTTATAAACGGAGACACAGCTGTTTAATGCACATTTTAAGAATTAATTTTCTTTCTCTTTTCTCTCGTGTGACTTTCAGTTTAAGTTGGCAATATTTCAATTCCTGAATTAAATATAGCAAGATTAGTAAAGAGTATCAATTTCGTTTTTTTAACAAGGAATGATAACACTAAAATACTCAATAAATAATACTAAATTAAATGAAAACTATTTACATTAAGTTTATAAATTTCAACAAGTTACTGATAAGTTTAAAAGTTAATGTAAAATTTTAAACAAAGTTTTGACTGAGAAGAAAATTAAAAAAAAAAACGGCACGGCAAGGTAAACTTAAGTTATAAATCATAAATGCTGTTTTATTTTGTATTGTATAGATTTATAAATTTACATAGCAAGCCCTTTCAAAATTTATATGAATAATCAATTCAGGAGGTCTTTGAACCAGTAATATTTTGCAGAAACACACCTAGATAAGAAAAAAATATATAAGTTAGAAAATGTCAATAAAATTGTTTTAAATCATAATAAAATTACTTTATATAACATCCTAAATCTTTATGAGATTTAATTAACTACTCTCAAGCTTGTTAAGTGTAAATTGTTAGTATTTTCTCTTAAAAAGAAAAAATGGTTAAACCCTATACTATAAAAATCAATTAAAAATATAAAACATAGGTATTTAAAAATAAACCATTCCTATAAAAGTTATAAATAACGTTTAATAAGTATTAAGGCATAAATCAAATTAATTTTTCGTTAAATAATAAAAATTCTTAAATTATTTCAACACATTAATCTTAACGGCATAAAAATAATTTTTGTAAAATAAAAATAAAGTACATGTTTTTAAAATTTAGCAGTTAAAGGATATATGTTATATAAAAGTGTTTTTGATACTTATAGGTTTATTAACTTTGTAAAATTTGCTTTTAACTTGTTTAAGACTTGCAGTGATGTTCTAAGTACAAGATAATAGTTTTGGAAGTTATGTTTAATATAGACTTATTACTTTAGCTAAAATAAACATAGACTTATTTATGACTTTCGGTTTTTAGACACTAATGACTAAAATGATACAAAAACACTAAAACCCATTTTAATTTAAGCTTCCAAGCTTAATTTAGTTTGTTTGAAAAAAAATTATTTAGAAACATGTCAGTTTCTTTTACGATAATGATAAGTTATGCATTCAACAATAAATTATAAAAATTTTCGAAGTAATTAAAAAATTGTTTAGTTTTAAGTATTTTCTATAAATAATACTTTATTTTTAATAACAATTAAAGTTAGTTAAAGATAAAAAGCAAATTTGAATTGAATATAAACCGTTGTTTAGTTTTGACAAAACTTAAAATCTGGTTTTAATTTAAGCTTGATTTATTTTCTACAATCTATCATTTCCCTATTTTGACTTATTGCGCTTTTTGAGTGGGGTCAATTTTAGTTTGCGTTTGTTAATAATCGTTTAAACTGGCAAAGGGTTGATTTTAAATGAGAAAACTTTTTTCTCTTTACATAAAACTAAAATTTCGTTAAATAACAAATATTTTTAACAAAAAACTAAATTTAGTGCCATGCATTAAGTCTAAATTAAAAAATATTTAAAAAATTCACACATAAGTTACATAAAAAACAAGTACAACAAAAAAATTAAACTAAAAACAAATTACTTTACTTAAATATTTGTACACGAATTTAAAGTTTTAAGTTAAAATACTTAAGTAGAAGTTTCATTAAAGGAATTTTCTTTGTAGAATAAATTGAATACATTTGAGGTCAGTGCTTTTTGATAGTAGCTTTGTTGACATTAAAATAAATTGGTGGATAATCTGCATTACAAATTCGTTTACATGTTTTCATTAGTCATCTGGCCGATGAATTCAAGTTTGAGTTAAATTAGCAAAAATTATTACTTGATAGTTTACTGACTTTTTTTTTTTACATTTTTACATTAGAGTTACACACTTGGTAAAATTTTACATTTGATGTTCAATAGTTTGTTGTCTTGAAGTTTTTAATTATCTTTCTTGTGCGTATAGTTTTACATGGTTTAAGTTTCTTGAGCTGTTAAAACTAAGGTAAAACTGACTGAAAAAATAGGAAGTTATTAATAAAGTTAAATCAAAACTATTTTTAGAACCAATAAAATGTTTATGTTGAAAAAATTAAATTTAAAAAATTATGCAACATCCTATAAATATATTTAGCATGGTACCAAAAACTATATTTTTTTAAGAGAAGTAGAGACACACTAAAAAACTTTTTAAACTACATATAAAGCCTATAAATATCATATCTTTTTGATTTTTATAGAAAAAATTCTAAAAATTAATTGTAAATAAAACTTGATAATGTGTAGTTACTTATTCATTAAAATTATTATTAAAAACTACCAAAATTTGGAAACGAAAGAGGTTAAAAAAAGTTTTCATTTTTACATATAAATGGTAAAAGCCTATGAATTAAATAACATTGAATTTATTGTTATACTTAAAATTTGAAATCATAAAAGCTTCCAGACTAGACCTTAAAAACTGATAGGGTGGTTATTCTTATCAAACAAGCGGTTTACGCGTTTTTCAGCTTGAACCTAATCTTAAAATTTCTGATATTATCTGCTGTACTACATTTACAGTATACTATATAACTGACAATCTTAAGCCTAATCGTGACCTTTTATACAAACTGTAAGATTTGTAAGTTCATTTCTCATCCTGGTGGCATTTAAATTTGCTTTAATGTCTTCGCAGATATTTTTACGGATGCATATGAAATTGATAGACTGAATTTTACTAATACAACTTAAAATTAAACTACTAATTTTTTTTAAATCTTAAGTTATTACAGATAAGCACTTTAAAAAATCCTTTTAAAACATATAGATAATCAGAAGTTAGGTTCAAAGTATGCTTAATGGTATTTTTGTTTTATAAAACTTAATGTGAACATATCTACTAAATGTTTTGGATTACATCAATTTTTGATATGTTTTTGAAAAAATGTCGTGAATACGAAAATATTTTAATAAAACTTTATAAAGATAACTCTAAACAGACCGACTAAAATAAATAATAAGCACGATAGAATTATTTTTCTGTCAATTTTATGACCACAATATATTAAAATTTAATGTACAAAAACTTGATTGTTTACCGAATTTAATCCCTTTCACATTAATCCTACATCAGATTATGTTGTTGTATGATAACCTTCAGCGGTATTTGAAATAAAATGAAATAATATTACCTTTGTGAAAAAAAAAGTCGTTTCAAATAAATATTATAAGCATAATGTTTTTAATATTCATTAAGCTGCAAAAAAATTAGACGACCACGGATATAAAAAAGGAATTGTTTACTTTTGAAACCTTTATTTTAAAAACTCTTATATGTCTTACATATACTATGGCTTTTACTACTTATTAATCATTTACAAAAAGCTTTTTAGTATAATGTTTTATTTAATTGACTTTGTACTTTCTGTATCATTTTTTTAAGTAGTTTAAAGGCTCAATACATTACTTATGAGCTAAAGTAACAAACAGTTCATTTATTTTACAAGCCGAGTGACAGCAATTTATATTTCAACAAAACCACACAACAAGCCACTAACTAAAAATTTATGGTATTTTAATTTAAAAAATTGTGCAATAGCCTCTTTAGAAAAAATATTTAAGATGTTACCAAACAATATTTCTTTTAAGAGAGTAAAGACACGCTAAAAACTTTTTGAATTGAATAAAGTCTATGAATAACATATTTTTATAACTATAAATGAAAAAGTCATAACTATTACTTGTTCTTATATTTTAAGAATATAAGAAAAGACTAGATAGTTTGTAGTTACTAATTCACTATTATTATTGTTCAAAATTTGAAAATACCATAAACGAAAAACAAAGGTTTGTTGTTTTATATAGTAAGTCTAACAGTCTTTGAATTAGATAAGATTAAACTTATTGTTTTACTTGGAATTTAAAATCAGAAAATCTTATAGAACTACTGACGCTTCTTGTTATGAGATCGCATAACTTATCAAATAGCATTTTGAAGTTTGAAACTTTAATTAAAAATTCTAGTTTATCTAGTTTTTTTAAATAAAATAAAAAGATTACTTCACGACAAGCTCGCATATTTTCGTATGGTTCATGTGTAAACATACTTTTTTAATTTTAAACGTATAGTTTTTACTTTTAATAAACTCTTTCAAGATATTTTAAAGCAGACTGAGTTTCAGTCAAAGACCTCTTCAGTGCTTATTTAAAATATCTAGAAAGATAAATGATAGTCATGGAAAACAGAGCTAAAAAATAAATTATCTTTACTTAAAAACACATCTTTAATTATAAAACAAAACTAATTAAATTTTTATTCTACGGTTTAATGTATCTTATACTTAAATTTTTTTTTGGGTTCAGTATCAAAGTTAAAATGTTGATAAAAACCATATAATAGAACAGTAATAAGAACCTATATACAGCTTTTACTTTAAAATAACTTTTTATTTAAAATATATTTACCAAAGGATTGTATTCGTTTTTTCAAATAAAAGTTTTGCTTAGTTTAACTTAAACAATAAAAAAAAAGAATCTGTTGAAGTTTATCAAAAACAACGTAACATTACAATACTTAATATTTTTTAGTTTTAATTTTATAAACAAAAATAAGCTAACCATTTTTTTAGTTTACAATAAACTGTTGTAGTGTGAAAAAATTTACAAAATATTTTTTTCAATTCATTAAATTTTTTTAAAACAGAAAAATTAACAAACTTAAACTATCTGACAACTCTTAAGTTGTGCTTCTTGAAAACTAAGCAATTTTAGTTTTGTAAACTTATATCATGCCAGTTTGTAGTGTTCGTTATGTAATGTAATTTTGTTTGTTTTTTAACGAACTATATTTTGGTATAATCAGTAATTACTAAATTTGAGATAGTTTTTCTATATTTCAAATTTTACGTTGTACACAAAAACTTTTAAAATTTTACATAACATAAAATTCGTTTCATTTTTATGTATTTATTATCGTAAAAATCTTATCAGTTGACAAGCATTAGGCGAAAACTGTCTGATAGAAATACACAAAAACATTAAAAATACTTTTAAAATATATGCTTACTTTTATTTAAACAATTTGATTAAAAGCCAAAAGGTTTTATTAGTTAGCTTGTCAAGAAAACTAATATTGAATGTTTATCAATTTCTCTTATAAGTTTCAAGTATGCTCTTTGTTTCTTTTCACTAACAAAAGTTTTAGTTTTTGTAAAATAATAGTTTTACTTTCAGTACGAGTAATGAACAGTGTAACTATCATTTGAACTAGTTATTGAAAATTTATAAAAACGAACACCTGATTTTGGAATTGTATTTCTATAAAATATGCTTTAACATCCAACAAAGTGTTTTATTTCAAAATAACTTGTTTAAAAGATTTACTAATTCAAAATTTACTTAAGTTTTTTACAAAAAAGGTGATTTATACTCATGTTTATTTTTAAAACAATGTGTTTAAGTAGATGCGTACTGTTAAAGAGAGTAATAAAGAAAAACTTTCACAAACAAAGTTCACTGAGAAGTTATAACCTTTAAAGTTGTACTGCAGTTCAAATAAAAACAGTTTCTTAATGATCATACTTCATATCATTCCCACTTCACTAAACTTCCAAATATTTGTGTAATTAGTCAGATTAAAGAATTATGTTGTCACTTGAGTAAACAAAACAAGTTTTGTCAGTTAAAATAACCAAACAGAAACCTTTGTAAGTCAGTAAACAAGCAATGACACAACTTTTAAGCTAAAATTTGTTTTCTCTTTAGATATTTACAGTTGATATTTGTTTTTAAGATTTACATTTTAAGACGAAACCAGACATTTTTAGTTTAGTCAACAGTAAAAACGTAATAAAGTTCATTTGAAACGTTTTCTACAAATAAAACATTTGCCTTTTAACAGAACTTGATACTTTACGCAAACAGTTTTTTTAATGTTAGGTTTTATTTTAAGAGTTGTTATATTGAATTATTTTGCGCAAAATACGTAAATTTTTGAACGAAGAAAATGAACTGAATGAATTGTACACTTGGATGTAAATCGTTCTCACGTCAATCGTTTAATTTATTCTCAAAATATTTGGTTACTTCATCTTTCACTTTTATGAGCATCTTTTCTGAACATTATTTTTGAACAATTTAACTTCACATTTAAGTTCTATAATTAGTTAAAATTTTTCAACTTTACTTTACTCAAGATGTTTCATTTAATTAGCATTTTTGTTTTTATACAGTATAGAGTAAATTCTAAACTATAAAAAAAATTAAACTTTAAATGAAATATTTTTTACAGATATTTGGTTAAATTTTTTAGAATTGCATTAAAATAAACTAAATAACTTACTTATATTGAAATAGGTTATTGTTTTTGTAACACTTGCCGTTTAAAAAATACTACATTTTATCAAACTTGTCTTAAACAATTCCTTTTTATTCGATACTACAACTTATGTAAATATTTTTTTACAAAACTATAAAACTGCTTTAACACTTACTACTCAGAATTATTCTAAAACAACACGTCTTTGTTCTAAACTCCGTTTTAATTTTTTTACTTCAAATCATAATAGCTAAACGTTTGTATTTTATTTAGTTGAGCAAAACTTTTATTTTAAGGGCTAAAAACCGCCGTTTAGGTACAGCATATTTCTTACATAATACGCGGCGCACCTGTTGAAGTAGCCTTTAAAGACTGGTAAAGTTTAAAAATTTGTAAAAAGCCATGTAAACATTGAATGCTGCTGAACTTTTTACCTCTGTTTGCGACTCTCCAGTCACTCAAACCTGTTTTGAATTTTTTCAGTGATTTAAAAAGGCATTAAGTTAATGACCTGGAACTTTTGACCCAATTGCACTTTATTTTTAATATCACAATGAACAGATTTTCTAGCTAAAGTTTGCCTTTTGAGAATTTTGCTAATGACTGTATTAAATTGTATAAAAATCGATTTGTTGCGGTACAGCTGGATAAAAATGAAACTTAACTTTAAACATAAAACAATAAGGAGTAAAAATGACATTTACTACTGTTCATCGGTTACAAGTTAATTTGTCATTTTTAATTTAGTTTTATCGCTTTTTTTTTCCTTACCTCAGAAAAAGATATTTCATACTTTTGAAGAAAAGACAAACTTTTATTAAACTATTCAAAAATTTATATTTTGCAGTTAATGAAGTTCTTATTTTTCTTCTAAAAATTAATTATTAAAAAACTGCATTATATTTTGTTTTATTTGTTTTTAAATATGAATCTATATTTTGTCTTAATTATTAAGCTAGACTTGTACGCCTTATAAATAACACATCTCATTTGTAAACGCCAAAAACTAAAAAAAAAATAATATCATTCAAACTAAACGTATTCAAATTTTTTAATACTTTCCAAAAAATTTCAATCACAACTAAGGCGTTTTTCAATTTCGTTGCAATGTGCATGTTTGAAAGTGAGAAAATCGGCAAATTATACATAATTGTAGTGAGAAAATAGGTCGGCTGTCACGGATCAGCCGCACAAGACGTATGATTTTAGCTCTAGTATGTAGGCGAAAACGCTAAAATTTTAAAGTTTTTAGCTCTCGTATCAAAATGTAATTACATTAAAACCGAATATCAAACTGAAGCCATACTTTAAGCATCAGTCAATGCAGTTGATTGAAATGAATATATGTTATTACCCGAAACACTGCGCTTTAATGTTTATCAATCAGAAATTAAAACAGTTGTCTGTGAAGGCGTTCTTGAAACTGATTTTACAAATGGCTAACAAAAAAGTTAAGTTTATTTTACAGTTTTTAACAATATAATTAACTATTTATTTTTGTTAGACTTTAACAAGTCATACTTTACTTTTATAATTTTGTATGTTGTTAAATGCTTTTTTCTACCTACAACTTGAAAAAAAATTGAATATTTTCTTTCGGAAAAATGATCTTTTGGAACAATTCAAGTATGCATCTAACGTTATGTACAAGTTATTAGATATTTCTTACAAAGGCATATTAAAATGTGTTTCACTATTAATTTAACTAATTGAAATATTTTGATTATCAATGAGTTGTTATAAGGTTGCAAGCATTATAGATCAAGTGTATGTATATATAATTAAAAGTAATATAATAACATCGTGTTTTAAAATTTTAAACTTTTATATTTTAGCACGTAGCCGACGTATGAGCAGAAATAGTTTCAGATCAAATTAGAACAGTGTGCATTTGAAGTTTCACTACTCGCTGAAACAGACGACTAGTAAGCTGTCAATCAAAGAAATCAATCACTAGAGGGGCGAAAACGCAACAGCAAGGTTAGAAGGAAGAGAGGCAACAGAAAAAAAACAACTTAACATCGATTTTTTTTTGTGTTTGGTTTATAAAATATTGTTAGTTAGCTAAAGCTTTACTTAGTTTTATGTGTATTTGTTTTCTTTACAGACCATAAAAATTAAATTGATGTTCATTAACGTTTGGTTTGGCTGGGAATGGTAAAGTGGAGGTAGGTTGAAACATTAAAAATATCCAAAGAATTATTTTATTCTAAAAAAACAATGAAACCTTATTTAGCTTTATTAAAAGTTATAGTTTTACCACTATGAAATATTATAAACGATATAAATCTTAGCCTCGTTGTTAAGGACTTACATTTATTATATAAAAGCGATATTTAATAAACCTAAGATTTAAACTAGTTTTATGCATTTGTAGGTAATGGTAATTTTGAAAAAGAGGTCTTGGTTTCTTAGTTTTTTAACAAACCATTAATTCTTTCATTTATAACTTTATGTTTCATTCTATGTTATTGTTTTTATTTAATCTTTACATACTTACCTATTTGATAAACTTTGTTTGTATTTCAATTAATTTTGCATTTACAGATCAACTTGAAGTAGTCGCCTTTAACTCTCCTAGCACAAACTTTTTCAGTAATTGAAAGCATTTTGTGATCTAATAACAAGCCGAGTTTCTAAAGCTATTCTAAATTATCACAGAACGACCAGAAGATCACAAAGCATCATTTCGTCAACAAAAAAAGTTCTGGTATTTTACCACACATTTCAAACATGACAGCCGAAATGATGAAGAAAAATGTCAGAGTTAAAATGACTCAGAGGAAAAAACTCAGCAAAAAATCAAAAAAAAAATTCTGTCAAAACGTATGCTCTCGGGCGACACTATCTCTAAAAGTAGAAGCTGACAATTAAAAAAAAAAAAACAAGATTAAGATTAAAAGTGATAATTTTTTCACAGGTGTAAATCAGCTTTTTCTTTGGATGTTGAAAAATATTTTGTTTGTAATTCGCGAACTACACCAGTTCAACTGAAAAGTGCCCGAATGCAACTTTAATCATTGCAGACATTCAGATGCAGATGATGAATCCAATGCATTATTACATGAAGACAATCGAAGATCAGCTGGAAAGTTCTCAGCACGTCTGCAACTGGATGGTCAACAACGTCACTTGCGGCAAGAAGTTTTCCACTTCCGACCGTTTTCTCTTCAACCTATCTTTTTTATAGCTTGTATAGCTTGTTGCAGAGCCAGCAGAATCAACCAGCGTCAATGCAGTTGACAGTTGGTACAGTTTAGGGGGTTTCCCTTTGTACAAACGAATTTCCATCTAGAATCAGGGCAACATTACTAACTTGTTAGCTGATCTTAAGTTTTACTATAACTCTTTGAGCCGTGTCTTAAAATAGAATTATGAAAGGGGACAAAAAAAAACTTTTACTTTAGCTTAAGGCACCTTTTATTAAGCAAGTTTGATAACATTTTGTGATCTAGTAAATAATTTTAAAACATTTTGCAAAAACTAAACTAGTTTTTATAATGATGTAAAACATTTTGGTGTGTTGTGTTACTTAAGTTGTATAATAAAACACAACTAACCTATATAAAAAAGCTTAAAAGATTTTTTGTAAAGTTTTGCTTTAATTTTTTATTTGTTTATATATATAATTAATAGTTTGTTTTTAAGTTTTGGTCGATAGGTCTCGATGAATTGAAGCTAAATATTTAATTGATAATATAATAAAATAAAGGGTTGTACGACCATTTCGTATATGAGATATATAACCTCAAATACTCATCAGTAAAGCTAAAGTTTATTTACAATGTTTAAAAAAAATATAGAATTTAAAATTTTTATAACTATTATGACGCCGTAATAATGAAGGGTTTCGTACAGTAACTACTATTTTTATTTGTTCATATTTTATTTTTAGTTATTATATTGTTTATTGTGCAATGTTGTACTCAGATATCAAAACCTGATCCACTTAAACAGGACACAAAAGACTAAGAATAAATACATTCAACTAAAAAAAACCTAAAAATCTAAACAAAGTTAAAATTATAAATAACTCATTAATAAGTTTAAACTTATTTGCTTGGTACATATAAACACATTTGTACAAAATCAATAAAAGTATATTATTAGTCCGTTGGAAGCGTAGGGAAGTCCAAACTATTAATACAAAAAATAGAAAATGAAGAAATCAGTAGCTAATTAAGATGATACAAATATCATTTAAATAAAAGTTTTTTTTTTCTCTTCTGTTTTTAGGCAAAAGTTATTGAACTTTATTGGTATTTATAGTATTTAAATTAAATCATATAGTTTTTAGCGAAAATGTTCTACTCCCTCACCACATCCTATGGCAACTTGTTTTTTGCCACTGACTGTTTGATTTAAGAAACTATGTTAACAAAACTTGTTAAAATTATTAAAAAAAGCTATTGGTTGCTGTTTGTCTCATTTCTTTGCAAAAAAAAGACTATTTTATTTTGTTAGTTTCTCAGTTTAATTATTCAATTATTTTTCTAAGTTAATAATAATTAATTTTTTTGTTTAAGAGTTACACTAAACTTAATGTTTGTTTCCGTTGTATTCTAAACTT
This sequence comes from Thalia democratica, assembly GCF_965202585.1. Lineage (NCBI taxonomy): Eukaryota > Metazoa > Chordata > Thaliacea > Salpida > Salpidae > Thalia > Thalia democratica. Next base: position 76,845,940 of record NC_139165.1, read on the forward strand.
TATAAAAATAGACTAAAAATTACCTGTTTATAACATATTTAGTACTTAACGTTAACAATTGAAATCTTATATATTTTTTGTTTTTTGCTTAACTAACTAAAAGTCAAAATTATTTAATTTATAGATTTAAAATAAAACCAACTGTTTGGTAATATGTAAAACCAGATGAAAGTTTTTTTTTGTACAAAATTAGGTTTCACTTCACTAAGTAGTACAATATTGCGCAACTTATATTGTAATAGTAGAGTTGACAATAGTTTATTAATACCTTATTTCTTGTATTTATGTAAATTAGCTTAAAAACTATGACGAAACCTTTAGCTTAAAACTGTTGTTAAACCTAAACGTTATGTTAAGCGTCATAAAAAAATTCATACTTTTTTTTAAAAAGTAGTTACTAAATTTTTAAAATTGTTTAATAAGTTTTATTTTAGTTTAAGAATTAATAAAGTGCCAGTAAACCAAAACAAATAATTTTAACATGAAGAAACAACTTAATATGAGCTTTTAGTTTCGTTAAAACATTCTCTCTTCACTACTTCCTTTTTATAAACAAATAATGCTTAATGTTTTATAGAATATATTACTTCCGAAACCAAAAACAACACGTTTCAAAACGAATTTAAAACCACCATCGACAAAAATTTTTAAGAAAAACACGAATAATACTGTTGCTTGTAGCTCATCAGTCTTGTATCGTGTTTTCACAAAAGTGACTGCATTTGTTACTTCTTTCTGCTTTCGTTCCATGTACCATTAAGATACAAAAAACAGCGAATTGTTGTTTGTCAAATTGGATGATTTCAAGCGAATAAATTTACATGCAAATACATAAAAGGATGTTTCAGTTATTACTTTTTCCTTATTTTTGTTTTTTTTTTACTGACATAACTTAAACAAAAGATAAGTTTCAAAAACTGTTAATTAGCCTATTAAAAGACAAAATATATACATAGATCTAAAAGTTACAGGTAAATATGTAATGAGTTGACTTATCATAATAAAAGTTGTTATAGAAAATAAGCATTAACGATTTAGATATGAGTATTAGTACTAGTCCATTTAAAATTTAAAAACTCATAGTTGTTTTTTTTTGCATTTCTATCATCAAAAATAAAATATTTAATCACTAGTATAGTTTTAAAAATTGCTAAATAAAGTGTTTTTTTATTTATAGTAAAAAGTAAACATTTGTGTAAAGTTTTTATGTATGATAAAATTTGATTTAACGGTGCTTAGAGTTAGGGTATAAATACTACTCCTATCTATGTTTGTAAATTAGTTTCTAAAATGACTTATACTCTTATATTTGAACGGCTAGTCTTTTTTCTTTTAATAGTGTAACTGTTTAATAGTTTTAACACAACACATATTTTTGGTGCTAACTTGATTTTGATAAAAACAAAAATAAAATTTCTCTTCAAAGTCAAATTTGCAAAAAAAAAAAACTTGCTAAAATACTGAAGCTTTTGATTAACAACCGGTCAAATTAAATTAATATATTATTTTAATCTAAAAAAACTATTTCAACATATTTATGTAAAGTACTTTTGACATATTAAAACCTTTAGTGTTTTTAAAAGCAAAAGTTTTCTTGAACTTGTAAATAAGATAGCGTGTTTTGAATTTGCTTTTAAAGTTAAATTGATCTAAGAACAGCTAGTACACAATATAACAGTTCGTTAACAATATAACAATTCGTTGTACTTAAACTGAAACAAATTTAATATACTTTTATATCTCGAATAATTTTTAATATCACTAAAGTTATGTTGATATTTTTCTAAAAGGTTTTATAAGATGAAGTTACTTTTAAAAAAATTTATAACGTTTTTAAGTTATTTATAACCTTCGTTATTAAGTTATTAAGCTGAATCGACAAAGTTCTTAGATAGCATTAAATAAGCGTACCATAATAGAATAGTTATCGAAGCATTTTAATTTTAACACTAAAGGTTTTTACGATGACAACTATATTTAAAAAGGCAAAGAGAAACAGAAACTTTAAAAAAGGCAGCTTCTAAATTCAGTTGAATCCATTCATAAAAACTTTACTTATAAGGTAAAATCATAACTATCATACTCTATGTCATTTGTTTTACAAGAGCCTATTGTACGATTGATAGAAATTTTTTATGCGTATATTGAGCATCTTTTAGACGCTAAAGTATTAAGTCATTAACAAGTGAAAGGCTTTTTCATCTTTGCCAAGAAGCTGCTAAACGGCGCCGAATACAATTGACGTGTAATTGATTTGGTTTGTTTTCAACTAACGTCAATAAAATCGAATTTTAATACGTTAGTTAACAATGTTTAGTTCTAAAATTACATGTGTTGCTATAATGAATAAATTACTGCTTGACAGTGAAGACCTATTACCATTTTGAGTAATTTATTATAAGTAAGAAGTAGAAAGTATTTTGTATATGAGAGTTTAAAATTTAAAAATTAATGTTTTTTTTCTCAATTAAAATTTCCATGACTTAGTTAACATAGATAAAGTATAGTAAAGAGATGATCATATTAAGGACTGGAGAAAGTGGAGCGGTATAAAAAACACATTTAAAATTATTAAACTTAAAAGTATAGCATGAGTTTAATAAGAAACAACTAAGCCTACTTATTTTGTCATCTACAAAACTGGTAACCTTTTATAACGTTACATTTAAATTACTTATGCTCTTTCTAAATACTGTATTTAATTTTAACACAAACATATACTGTTGACATATGCAGTTATAATTTGCTTAAAAAAATAAATGTATCAGTGGAAAAATCTTAGAAAAAGAGTTTTAAAAGTGTTTTATATGTTACTTAATCGATGAACCTGGTAAAGTTAGTTTAAGCAGTAAAATAGACTTTTGACCGTGATCATTCTAATTACTTAAGTTGACTTTTTTTGTTAAAGCTAAATCTGTAACGTATTTATTTAGTTTTCATTCAAGCTTAAAAAGTATAATGTTCTTATTAAACTTTTTTTTTTAAGTTAAAAGTATTTTAAAAGTGTTATTAAAATAATTTAGCACGTTTTAAAAGCTAATTCTATCTAGTACTTTATGTAGAAAGGCATTAAGAGAATTAAATACAAACGAAATGCTTAGAAATAAGTTTAGACTGACACCACTAATATTTTAAGGCTTGTATAGTTAATTAAGGACTAAAAAAAACCTGTCAAGAATACTAAAAATTAATTTAAAATAGACATAAAATAATATGCCATATTATCTGTATGTCGGTAAAGACTAACGGATTAACCTAAGCCGACTAAAACATCTTAGTCAAGCCTTTTATACAGTAAACTTACCATTTTATTTTTAAAGTAAACAACTTTTATATTGTATTGTTGTAAAATGTGTGAATTAAATCCAAAATTAATAACAACTCTATAGTTAGATTAGTTAGTACTTTCCAGAGTTGATACAACTTTGCACATTTAAATTTAAATAGACTTGAAGTTCTTGAACCATTATCCTGGAAAAAACTTTAAAAAGTATCCAACACCAACTTTGAGCGTTTTAGTTCAATAAAAAATAACAAAGGAGAAAACACATATAAATACAGCTTTCCTTATTTCTAAAATTAAGATTAGTACTTTATTTTTAGTAAAAGTTAACAAATACCTAAAATATACTTTAAAGATGTTTGAGTGTAAATCTAAAAAAAAATCTGAGGTAGGGGACTTTAAAAAATATATCTTAGTTAATTGAAAAAAGTTTTACCGGCATATAATTTATTTTACTAAAATACATTCACCTCAGTCAATAGTGACAGAATAGTTTAGAAAGTGATTTGGTACGTTTTAAAGCGACAGCTTGCTTCATTTATCCGCTTTGAAAATTATAAGTAGCAGGTGTTACTAGTTTCAATCTCATAAAAGAGTTTTTCATAGTAATGCATGATAAAATTTCTCACAAAACCGTTTAAATTAATTTTATTTGTATTTATTTGCATTAGATGATCTTGATATAAAAAATTGTTAGCTTAAACTAATGGTACAAAAAACTATTTAATATTGAATAGATCTGGAAATGTAACTGCCAAATGCTGTTTACCGAAACTTTTTGTTGTAGTGTGACAATTTAATAAACAATAAGTCATTTATTACCTGTAAAGTTTATTTAATGCTTCAAGCGCTAAGGTAGAAAACAATATACAATACATCTACTTTGAATAATTGATTATAAGGTTTTTCAAACCTTCATTCATTTCAATCATCTGGCACCCTTATTATTATTTTTTGTTTAGATTGTTGTAAGAATATTATTGCTTAGGAAAATAACTTCAAAATTTTTATTTTATTTATAATTACTGTTCTGTTGTTCAAAACTTGTAGATGTTATTTTATTTATATAAGTATTAACTTTTATAAAATTAGTATAAACTCTAAGATTTAAGAAACAATACGAAATATACTTATTAAATTTTTAATTTTGACATCTAAGCTAAAAATAATAACATATAAGCTGACAGAAAATGAACAAAATACTATTCGAGCTGTCATGTTAAATTTTAAATTAATTAGCTTACGCAAGCATCACAGTAATTTCAATTTGTGGTAAAGAATAATTAATTAAATTTTTGCTCTCTTGTCATTTTGAGCTAAAAAAATAAATATTTTGTTCTTTTAGTGACAGATAAAACTTATATGGTTCTAATATTTTGTTTTATTGATCGAAAATTAAACTTTTATAGTTAATTAAAAACAAGTAAAAAAACAGGTTTTAAACAAAAAATAATATTTTTAAAAAAGTTAAATCTTCTAATAAAACACTTTTAACATTTATAACACAAATAACTTATATTATTATTTTTTTAGTCACATAACTGTTGCTGACAGTAAAACTTTTTTAAGCCCTTACAATATTTTAAGCATTTTTGTCTAATATGACTAGTAGGGTGCATCTGTAACCCCGACCTTAGAGTTAAGCTAAGTCTAACTTTTTGTGCGCGGCAAATAATTTAAAACACACAAAACAATAAAAATGCTCCCTAGCTTTTACCTGCGTCACGCAATTTACATATTCTGAAAACAACCCCTATGTAAATTGTATGAGACCTTAAAAATTCTACCTTCGAGTTTTTGGCTAATTTTTTTTCATGTAGCAATCATAACGAAAACAAATTTTACATGTTTTAAGACAATTTGAAGAAAATTTTTAGGAGGAACTTCTTAGTTTCTTCAAAAACCTTTAAAATAATGAAAAATTATAAAAATTACATAAATATAAAAATACTTCAATGAAACTTTTTTCAAATGGAATGAAAACGCGTAGAATGTGTTTTTGTGATGATTGCTGAATGAAAAAAAAAACAAACTAAAAACTAAAGGTTGAAATTTTAAAGTCCAATACACTTTACATAGGTGCTGTTTTTAGGAAAATGTAAATAGCGTGACGGAAGCTTTTTTTTTTGTGCTGTCTATTTATATAATTTCCCACCTACAAAAAAATGGACTTGGTAAAATTCTAAGTTTTTTATTTTTAAGGGGCAACCGATGCACCCTAATCTGCAGTTGAGTTATTAATATTGATTGTTTGCTTTTAATTTGTATGTTTCGATTATTACAACAATGTAGATTATTTTTTTATTTAAATTTAGTCTTATCTTATTTTATTACAACAATGTTATTTAATAACATAAAAAATACTTGATTTAAGAAACTGAATAAGAAAATTATTTTTTAAAAATAATAATTTGCTGTTTTAAAGATAACAATTTGATGGAATACATCATAACATTATTATATTTTATTATGCTACTTAACTAAAGTTCAATGTCGTTTATAATACTTTTCAAAACTTAAATAAAATTAAATAAAAACTTTTTGAGGCTTTTAATTATTATTAAAAAAACAACTATTAAGTTGAAACTAATAATAAATTTTTAAAAATGATATACTAATTTAGTTGTTTGCGAAACTTTGTTTTTTTATCTTTTATTACACAATAAAAGCTTGTTAAATAAAAGCTCAAATAGAAATAATTCTTAAGTAGTGCTGGTTTCAGAAGCTTTTAATGTCGGCAACTTAAATGTAAACAGTGTTGACACAAGAATTTACGACGATTTATTGTTAAGCCAATTTATCAAAGCGAAAGTAGTTAGCAATTTTCTACATGTTGAACTTTAAAAAAAAGATTTTTAAAATTTTTTGTGGTTGTGTTTAAAAAATTAAAAACTACTGTAAATAACAATATAAAAAACATTAAAATATTAGTTTAATGAAAACTCTGTTTCAAATATAACAATTCAGGTAACAGTTTTTCTATCTAACTTCGAGTTTAGATAAACATTTAAATGTTTAAAAAAAAAAATTATTTGCCACCAACACTAATTTCAATCAAATGGCGCCCCTTAAAAAGTGATTGACATCTTATATTAAACCAAAACGTTACTTCAAAATTTGTGTGTATGAATCCCAATCATTGTTCAAATTACCCTTGACATATTGACCGGGTTAATCTGTTTTTTTTTAGTTTGCTGTTAGACAACTGAGGCAATTGTGCCGTTTGCTTTAATCCGTTTTTTTTTTCTGTTTAGGGAAAATTTACTGTTGAAGTTTGTGTCTTCCTCGCTTCCTGGGTGTTCTAATGCTGCTGATATAACTACGGGTTGTCTTTTTACTTATAATTTTTGTTGAAGAAAAGTGTATTTTATAAGTATATGCATGTAAAAATTTCAGGTGTTAAGTGTTCAAAGGACCACACTTTATATTTTATTCAGCAAATTTAATACTTTTTTTTGTAGTTTTAAAAGAGTATATTATAGCATATTCTGTAAGCAAGTTAATCAATTTAAAGTTAACTTAAAAATGAATTTTGATGTTGTTTCTGAGTTTTTATTGTTAAAAACTAAAAAAAAAAGCTAAAGGGTTAATTTTAGTTCTATTTTTTTGTTTTATTTGAAATTAATGTTAATATCTAATTAGTTATTCTACATATAGAATATATTTGGATGTAGTGTTAAAAATAAATGTAAACTTATTTTGTACGACGTACACTTTAATGATATTAAAATTTAAAAAAAAAATAATGAACATTAACCAAAAGTCATTTATTGATACTGTAATTAAAAATCCAACTTAGTGTTACTCAAAATGTGCATAGAAAAGTTTATGAACAACAGTTCGAAATAAATGTAACGCATCTCTAAATAACTTTTTTTAAATTGTTTTTTGATAGTTGTTTTTACTTCTAAAGTATTTAAAAAAAAAAAAAACAAATGGTAAATAGGAAAAAACGTTTATTAAAATAACATGTATACTAAATTTTCTACTATGATCAGAGTCGTCTGTTTAACTATTTATTGTATATAGGTTTTAAAACTTCAAGAATAACTAGTTTTATCTTTATAAAAAATTTAGTAGAGTTTGTTATTTACAAGGTAGAGTAAATATTATTTTTACTGAGTAAAGCTGCTCTTTTAAAACTAAAAAAAAACTAATAAGTTAAGCTTTTGAAATGAAATGATTATTTTGAATAATTGTTAAACATACACAAACTAAAAATAAAATCCTTTTTTATTCCATCTATGTAGAAAATAACTAGATTTTAATTATTAAAATTATTTATTTAAATCAAACATAGTTTTTATTAAGTTTCACATAAAGATTGAAATACAAGTTAAAATAAAGGTTTTTTATAATTGATGTAATGTATTAAGGTTAACATCTATACTTAACATATAACAGGATTAAGCCATAAACGTATTTATTTATACACAAAACGTATAGCTTATAAAATCTTTAAACGTAATTGATTGATAAGTTTAATTAAACCGGAAAATGTGCAGAAAAGTAAATCATTTATATTTTCTTCCACTTAAAAAAGTTAAAGTTAAATTGTTACTGTAAATAAAAACTTTAACCGATAATGATTGAGATTGGTTTAAGCTTTTTTAGTTGTAAATGTCTTACATGCGGTGAACGGTGCACACAAACAATTATTTAAATTCAAAGTTATAATCAATCACAACATATTAGCTGCTATTTTTAGTTGATCTCTATAAATGCTAATCAAAGTTTAAACCTTTGAGAAAATATTTAATGTAAGTAACCGTTGACATATCAATAACTTAATAACTTTGTAATATGTTTTACTTACTGATTTTTTTAAATAGAATGACAATGAATAAAATTTACTAAAAAAATTTAAACTCGTTGTTTAAAGTGTGTAGGTAAAAGTTGTAAGGCGTTTTCTTGTTTAAAGTTGTTTTTTATAAATTAGTTTTTTATCTCTGAAGTAAGTAACCTATTTCATAGAAATATAGGTCATAGAGCTTAAAACTGAGACAGATTTGTATTATTCCCCGTAACCTAAATTCTTTTGGTACAAGGCTTTTTTTTTGTTAAGTCAAATTATCAGCAAAACTTTTAAAACAATATTCTTATAGACTAAGCCATTTCAAAAATTACTTCAAAAGTATTGAATTTGATAATTTTTTGTTTTACACTTTTTATTTTAAGTATTTATAAAATATTTGTTAAACTTAACAATGTAGTTTATCTGCTAAAATTAAAGTATACGTTTAATTTAAAAACCAAGTTGAAAAACCAAACTGCTAAAAACTAATTATCTATTTATATATATATTTTTTTAATTAAAAAAGCTTAAAAGTTTCTATACTATATATAAAGTAATTAACAAAAAAAAAATTACTTCTTCTTTTTAAGTGATAATCATTTTGGTGTTTAAACTAATGCTTACTGAAAACGATTTCAAAATAGAGCTATAAATAAAAAACTAAACTTAATTATCTGTAAAACATTGCTAAGTTAGCTTTTTTTAGTTACAATTTAGACAAGATTTAGGCATCAAATAAAACACTTAAACATACAAGAAAACAGTTAGTTTTCGTTTGTGGTTTTTTTACGGCATCAAACACTGAAAGTTTATTCACAAAAGTAGTAGATTTCCTGAAAACGTATTGAACTCGAATGTTCTACAAAAATTTATATTTTGGCTTAAAGTTCATTTGTTTGTTTTATCTAGTTATAACTTATGATAAAAGATATATATATATTTTATTGTATTTAGTTAGATTTTTATGATAAATAATAAAGTTTGTACGTTTAAAAAACAATAAGATAAATACTTGCTAAATTTAGAACAGCAAATAATTAATCAATTCTAAACTGTTTAAGACTTCTGGCTTAAAAGTAGTTGTTTGTCAGCAATAAAGATTTTATTGTACATTTTACTAAGTGTAAATTAATTTCCATTAACAACGATGATAAATTAACCTTTAGCTTAGAAAAGTAATTTACTTTGTAGTAGATAACTAGAAACTAAAAGGAAAACTTTAAAATTAAAAGTCAGTTCATATATTGATTGATTACAGAACTGTCTTTTTTTTTTGTTTTTTGTTTATAAAAGCTTAAATGTTCCTTTTCAAGCGTGTCAAAATCGATGAGAGATTAGTCGATTATAATTTTTGCTGTCGCCTTTAAGATTTATTTTTGTTAAAGGCCTCCATTTATGTGAAGACTTTGATAAACAAAAAAAATTGATAATCATACTTTCGTACTTGTAGTCGTTAAACAAGACAAATGATGTCTAGTTTTCTCCTTGAAAACTTTATAACCTCTATAACTTTATTGACTTTTCATTCTTATAACAAATCTGTCTAGTGTATAGCAAATGTATATTACTTTTTACAAGTTAAACTGTTTTAAATGCAAATTAAAAAATTTCAGTAATAACAAAAATTAAACGAGATATTTATTTAGTTGTTAAACTCATGACTAAATTAATTAAAAATAAACAAACCAAAAGAAGTTACAACTATATTTGTGCGTTTATAACTCTAACATTTAAGCAATAGGATTTAAGCAATAAGTATTTATTAAATTTTTTGTTCTTGTGTACCGTACTAAGTAACTACTGAATAATGATTTTAAGTCAAATTTTGCTAAAATCATGATTATCATGGTCAATTGAACGATAAAAAATCCATAAATATTTGGTCCAAGGATCTGGTGAACAAAGAACCTTTTGGTTATCAAGTCGTCATCACGAATACCTTTTTATATTTTGTCCAGGACGGAAATCAAAGGTTTTACATCTTATAAAATTTTTCTGTGAGTTTAGTTCTTAATTCTCAATTTTAGATATTTAACTGATATGTTTATACATTTAGAATATAGTTTCAAAAACAATAGTTCATTGTTTATTATTGCGAACCTTTTGTAAAGTTTATAAATAATTTTACCTCCTTTCATAGCTTTTTTTTTTACACCCTTAGCCTAAGGGCCTTAGGTAGTTCTGGTAAGTTTATATTTACAACTACACATACTTAAAAATATTAAGTTATTTTGTTATATTTCTAATTAAACTTGTTTTTAAACTGTTATCATTCTATTATGTTTGAGCAACTTAAAAAAAACTGCTATTTATTTTGTATAATCAAAACATGAGTATAATTCGTTTAAGAACGTTTTTTTTTTAATTTGAACTACCATACAAGATTTACATACGTGTTATTTTTAGTTAGCTGAAGAAAAACTACTAAGTTTTATATTTAAAACATTGCCAGTATTTTTTTTAGATTGAAGCAGAATGTACAGTTCTTTATAAAACTGATGAATTGTTTAATGGTGTTTGTTTACTTAAAAAAAAATTAAGTTTTTAAGGTGTTTTATGGTTTTTTAGTTATTTTGTTTAAATTTCTTTAAATGTTGTTCTCATGAGGGTGAATGACAACGACTTTTTTTTAATAATAATTTATGTTAGTGTTAGGTTGCATAAGTATGGAAGTTTTAATTAAGCAATAAAACAATAAATGTGTTAAATTTTTAGTGTACGTGTTTTATAAACAATTCACATAAGACTAAGCTGTTATGATTCTTATATGTAGAGTTTTTTTAAAACTTCAATCTTAAAGTAAACTAAAACTGATAGTACTTAAAGTAATACTTAACAAAATTTGAAAATTAATGAAATTGATGCTTCTAGTAGTCAACAACATTTTTAGAGTTGAGTTGATAAAAACGAAATTGTTCTTCTTATTTTGCCAACAAACTGGTTAATAGCGCCGACAATAATTTAAATTTAATTGACTTTTTTCGAGGAATAAGGTGTTGCTACTAGATTATAAGGTTTTAAATTAAATAAATTTATTCTATCAATTTAATCTGTGTTTGGTTTTAAAATGGTAATTTCTTAAGAAAGCATTAGAATTTTTATTAATGCTTAAAAAAAGCTGTCTAGCTAAATATTTGTTTCTGATTTTTTCTTACAATGCAATTTTGAAATATGTATTCTACTAATGTTCATAAAACTAAATCTCACGGCATACAAGAGTCCAGGCTTCTGCTCTGCAGACTTTCGCCGATGTTTTTGTTGAAAACTAAATCAGTTAATGCTTTTCATAGACAGCTTGTATATTTTTATCGTTTTATCGATTTATTAAGCTAAACTATTGTACTTTTTTAATTTAAGTTTCATTTATGTTTTAGATAAAATCGACAATATATGACTAAATCTTTATGAAAAAGTACTAAAGACGTCTTACTAAAAACATAAGATAGACAGATTATATGCGAGTAGAACTTAAGAAGTTTTAGAATTACTGTTTAAATTATATTTTTTTTGTTGTGAAAACTGTTCAAACATGTTGAAGTAAATAAAGATTTAAAACACATAAAATTAATTTAAATTTTTACAAACTAAAGTTATTTTGTAAACTTTCAAGGTATAAAGACTGATATGTTTTAGTTTATATAATTTTATCGTTTTAGTACATACACAATTAAACACGAAAATCATATATATATATATATATATATATATTTATTTATTTATCTAATAAATAAAAACAATAGTTTAAACAGCTGTTTCGTACGTGAGATATAAAACTTCATGTACTCCTCAGTAAGCTACAGTCTATTAATAGTTTATTCATAATAAACTGTAGCTTAAAGAGGAGTACATGAAGTTTTATATTTAATCATACATATTAATTTAAAAATCAAATAAAAACTTATAGCATTACATTGATCAATGTAACAAACAAGTAATCAGAAATAAATCGACATAAAAATGTTACCTTCTAAAAAGTTTAAAATAAAGATAATTTAAAAAAGAAACTTGAAGAACAATACAACTATAATACAAACTAAAAAAGTTCTAATTAATTTTTTACCTAAAAATAAAATGTTTCGACCACTTTTATTAACGGGTGAATTTAAACTAAAGAACATTACTTGTTTGTAATCTTACTTAAAAAAAAAATTTCGGTAGAAATAAATTTAATTACGTATATTTTATTGCATGAATTGTATAAATAATGGTTAGGTTCTTAGTTGAAAACTATTATTTAAGTAACAAAAGAACGCGTCAGGTCATAAAGTCATTCTAAAGGATTTGTGACCATTGAACTTTTTTATTTTACAGTTTAAATAGGAACCTGAGTTTTTACAAATACTACACAAAAATATTTACTTTTTCACGCTAAGAAGTTTAGTTCAAAAAATGTATTTTGAACACTTATTATCAAAAAGTTATATTTTATATTAATAACTTTTAGTAGGTTAGACCTTTTGCAAAGTAAGAGTAAAAAAGTATTGTTAAAAACCAATATCAGTATAAATTTTAAAAACTACAGTAATATTTCTTATTTTATTTATAAATAATAGTATCTTTTTCATAACATAAAGCAAAATTTAGGCAACAGCATTACCATCAATAGCTATCAACAGCTTGTAGTTGAAAGTATTCCCACCCAATGTAAGTAAACAGAACGTCGGCATATTTTCTTTGATGTAATGTGAACAAATAATGTTTGTTAGTTCATTGACTTCTTGATTGACTAGTATTTGGTACGCCTTAAAGTATGATTAATTTCCTTTTTGACTGAGACAAACAATTTGAAAATAAATTTCTAATAAATGCCTAGAATGCAGTGTAATCAGATTAAATTATATAAAAAAGCTCAAATATTAAACTTCAAAGTTTGTCAAACTCAATTTAGAAACACCCTAACTAAATTTTTATACAAAATCAGATTAAGTCGTACAAAAGTGCTCAAACATTGACTTTATAGTTTACCGAAGTTATATCTACAAGACCTAGAACTTATTTATTGTACCTAAACTCTAGTGTTTTTTTCACATTTTATAATAAGTTCATAACTTTTTATTTTTCCAACTACTATAAGTATGCAAACATTACCTTTTGTATATATAGTTTATTAAACGATAAAAAAATACTAAAAACATTTGGTCCTAGGACCTGGTCCACAAAGAACCTTTCGGTTTTCGAGTCTTATATTTTATACTGTTTATGTTTCTTTGAAAAATAAAAACGTAGTTTTATAACATGGTTTTAACCCGGTCAACTAATTTACTTGTCATGACAATTGTCGTAAAAATGCACTTATTTTTTGTATTTGAAAATAAATCAATTTCTCTGGCTGGTCAGACACTATTTTTGGTTTAAAATTTTGTGTAAATAAAGTTTTAAGGTTTGAAAAACTAAAATTTTTAAGAATTTTAGAGTTTCATTTCTACGATTTAGATTATAGAATGAATAAACTTTTTTTAAGCAAACAAAAACCAGGATAAGAAAACAATTAATTTTAAAGCATTTCACATAAAAACACTAAATAAGTACTATTTATAAATTTTATAAAAACTTTAAATAATTCACCTAAAATTCCTGCATTTATAAGTACAAAAAGTAATGAATACTTTTATCTCGAAATATGTTTATTTAATAATTTTGGATTACAATTATGAAATTTATTTATTAGTAAAAAAATGACAAGCATCTGAAGAAAATACAATAAAGTTTTGTAAACTTGTTTTAATACTCAACAGTTATATATAAACTATTTTTAAGTTAAGAAAAGTTTATTTTACATGTTTTCAGTTATTAAAACAATAACGGTTTCTAACTACTTGATAATTTAGTAAAACAGTTAATAATATAAAGTTTAAACGTTTAATAATAAGATTTGTAGTTACATAAAGAGCGTTATAAAAAGCCACATTCTTATAATTAGGAATTTATTGTTATTCAAATAAACTTAATCCCAATAACAATAAATTATTAACTACTAAACACAGGTTTGAAAGTATTTATAAATAATTATATATGATTTATTTTTATCTACTATTATACTTGATAAAATAATAAGATAATAATTATAAATAATAGTAAAAAACTTTAATATACTATAACTTGCGTGCGGTAGTAGTGCCGCCGACAGATAAATGACAAAACAAATATTAAACTGTCATGTTGAACATCTACGTGGGTAAATTTAGTTATATAAAAAATGTAAAGTTTAAAGGATTTTTATTTTAAAATGACATTTTATTTAGTTTTTTCTGCTATTACATTGTAGATAGAGGAAGTTAAAGGTTAGTTGCCGAGTAGAGAATTATTATTACTTTATTCTTTAAAGTTCTAAACTTGTACTTTTGTTATTTGATAGAATTTATTAATTTCATGTTGTTAAATTTACATCTAACTTTTGTACTTTGAAGTATAACTTGAATATCTAGTATTTTCGAAAAAAAATAATTAATTATGTTTTTTGACAACGAGGCTGTATTTTTTTTGTGTTTAAAATTTGTGTTAAAATAATTTTTTTCTTCGATCGGTACAAAATTAAACTTAAAATATATTTCCATTTAAAAATAAACTGATTCTACTAATCTATGTATAAAGAATAAGATTTTAAAATAATCTTTTGACAAGATAAATCCAAATTCACAGGTGGTATGTCAAAGTAGAGATCTCAGATAACACCCTTTTTACCTTTTATCTGGCACTGAAATGAAAAATCTAACTTGTAGTAACTGAAAAAATTGACTTAACCTTTGATAGTCAGCGCACCTGGCTAATATATTTCATTTCTTTTCATGTTTGAAGTCTCCTGTCACGCAGAAACGTGACTTAGTGACTTTTTGAAAGCGGGTGTATGTATTAAAAAGGAGATTGATTGACAGAAGTGGATTAAAATTTGTATTTGCTTGTATGACTTTTATCTATCACCACAAGAAAGTTCTAGTAAAAGTACTATGCAGAAAAAAAAAAGTTTCGATTTCAAATAATTTAAGAAAGGTCTTTATTTATCTTGTTTTTGTATGTACAAGATAAATATAGTAATATATAGTTTTCACCTAAAATTTTTTTTTTAATTTAGTTATGGTTATTTATTTAACATTAAGTATAACTACAATAAATCATAAATAATTAGTTCTACATTCGTAAATATATTTTTTTTTACTCTTACCTATACCATATCCTACTATTTAATACAACTTTGGTTTTTTAATAAAAAATATTTATATATATGAACTAAATACAATAATTTGTGCTTAAGCCAATATCCTCAGACTAGTATGCCTTCTATAAAAATAGGCTAACCGTATTCTACTTGTTGATTGATTTTTTTCAAGTTAAATAAATTACAAGTATTAAGCAAAACATTAAGTTTTACTTATCAAAACAAAAACGTTTTGCATAACCTTTAATGAAAGAAGTAATTCAACTAACACATTGTAAGTAGCAAAGCAAAAAATAATTCAATATAACTATACGCGTATTGTTTGTAAAGTCTATTTTAGTTTAGAAAACTTATTAATTTAACTCAGAGTTTAAAAAAAATCTATTAGGGTCTTATATTGATATTGTTAACTAAAATCGTGAATTTTACTATTTTTACTAGTTTATAATAAATATCCACTACAAAAATAATATTTTAAAAAATATTTAATGCAAATAAAAGAGGTTAAACTTTAAGAATTGTTTAATAATATTACAATTTTATGCCGTCCTTTACTAAAAGGATTTTATGTAAAAAAACATGTATGGTGGGAAATAAAATAAAAGTTGTAAATTTTAATGACGCCTGTGTTCCATCAACAGGTGGCCATAAAAAGTTCGTTCAACTTTTTCTTTTATCTATTTAACGAGCGTGATCAAACCTGTAATAAATGACAAAATTATATTTAAGAGAGAGTGCTTAGGAAACTTGCCACCTGTGCTACATTTGCGCTTTATATTTAGAAGTTGTTACATAAGATGTTATCAAGAAAAAACGTGATTTCAGAGTAATTTACACCAGCCGATTTCTGATGCAGCTTTGATTGACAACTGTTTGTATAAATCTTGTTTGCTGAGTTTGTGAGAACTTTTGTGTGTCGCAGTAAATCAAAAAAGTAACACTTTTGGTATTAAACAGTAGTAGAATAAAGTAAATTGATGGATAACATAATTTCGAGTATGGATTATTAAGTTGATTAAATTATATAGCAATTTGACATTTCAAAAAGTTTAATAAACGCAGTAATTTATCACAGTTGTAGTCAACTTGTAAAAGTCTAAATACATACATAATATAATACTAAACAATATTTCATTCAGGTTCTTTTTTGCAATATATTTTTTGAAGTGTGCAAACTATCACACCACTTTAAATAGAAAGGTTCGTTTTCTGTGCACGGAAAATTAGTTTGACTCTAATTTATGTAAGCCGTGTTTTCAACTTTAATAAAAAAAAGTTTACTTGTTTTATCTAAAAAAAAGTTTATTTCTTATAACTTTAAAAAAGTTTTTTTTCAATAAAAATGAATTCAAATGTTATAAAAAAACTTTTTTTTTTTTTTAAATTCAATGTGATTTATGAGTTAAACTGTTTGTTTTTGTTCCGTCGCTTGAAAAAATTCTCCTTACAATATATTAAACTTCACATTTTTTGTTCATAAAATCAGTTGTATGTCAGTTGAAACGATTTTCAACAACTTTAAACTAAATTTGAACCCACTCAAAAGGCCATCAAGTCAAAATAACAGTTTAAATTTATTAATAAAATTAAAGAGAAAATTTTTGCACTATATGTTGTAATTACACTTTGAAAGTTTAAAAGTTTTTACTTATTTTTTTTTGTTATTTTAATAACATAAGATTAGTTGAGTATAATCTAACTAAATATTAAAAGAATTATTATTCTTGTGTTGTTTGAAACATTAAAAATAAATAAAACAAAACTAAACCAAAACTTAAACTTTATTTAGCTTATTTAGTAGTATTATATTATAATTATCATTTGGCACTTATTTAAATACTAATATTTTTTATATAAAATGACTAGTATCAACTAAATGACCTTGTCAATTTAATTTAAACAGTAAACAATGTAATTTATGGTCAGTAATTACTTACATATTTAGTTACAAATGAAAGTTGATTGAAACCTAAATTACTGATATTTATATAAGGTAAAATTTAAACTTTCAATTAAAAAAAAATTATAAAAATTTTTATTTCTTACGTTGTAGTATTTACAACTACTTATTTAAAACACGATAGCTATAGCCAATGTAAAAAGGATTATCTTCAATAATATTTTTAGTCTATAAATTCACAACAATAAAATTTTTAAATACATAAAGTCATGTTTATATAAAAGTAATAAAAATTTTCAATAAATTAAACCTGTATATATTCACGAATGTTACTCACCAAAACATACTTTGGATTTTAGTTTACAATTTGTTAGTTATTTGAATTCTATTATACAAAAGTATTATACAATTTCATAATTTCAATGAAGTATATGAAAAACTAATTACTGTACATACTGTTTCGTAATACAGTGATAGCCGAATATATCAAATTTTTATGACTGAAGAGTCTACTACTGAAAATATAATTTTATAATTCGAATTACATTTTTACTAAATAACAAAAAAATCAGACAACTAGTACAATTTAAATAAAAATTATTATCAATATGAAATGCTTGTTTGTATCTTTATATAATCCTTTTTATGCATTTATTTTTTAATGTAGTAATAGTTTAGATATTGAAATTACTATTACATCAAAAACAATAACATTTTTCACACTGATAAACATTTTCTTTTACATAAAAAAACTAATTATATTGTTAAAAACTAAAACAAAATAACATACTTTTAAATTGTCTTTTTAACAAAAGTATGAAATTTTTTTTTTGCAAGTAAAAAAGATTATTCTAAATAAATCACAAAGAGCTTCAAAATGTTACCTAAATAGACTAATTATACATTCTAACTCTGCACATTTTTGAGTTTTAGTTATGGCTTTAAAAGTTTAGTTATCTTTTAAAAACAGTTATTATAATTTATATAACTTCAAAAAAAAAGACAATATTAATATTATAGTTTATAGAATGTTTTCATTGTTATACCTGATATAAATTCTACAATAAATTGTGATCATTTTTCTTTAAATTTCTTAAGTGACTTTTTGTTATACTTGAACTTTGAATAAACAGTTCAAAACTTGAAAAAAAAAATTCTCAAGCTAGTTAGTATTGAAATTATTATTAAAAAAAAACAAAGCATCACTTGTTAAAACTATACTTAATACTTTTATTGATATAAGAATAACTTATTAATACGACTTTATCTAAATATAAATGTTAATATATAACTATTATTATAATGATATAAATACTATTAATTAGTTTATCTTAAATATATAACAGATTTTATTTTAATTAATATAGCTGAAAAAGATTAAAAGTTAAATTTCTTAAATAATTAAAATTAAAAAACAGAGCGATTAATATAATGGTTTATTGATTGCGTTGTATAACCATGTAACAAAATCATAACAATAAAATTTCTATTTTAGAGTATTTTGAAAGCTTGTTTTTAGTTTGAAAAAAAAAATTGAAACAGTTCTTTTTGTAGTTATTACAAAATTTTAAAGACCATTAATAAAAATTTTGAAATTTTTTTTAAACAAAAAAAAAGTTGCTAGTAATAAGATTTCATCAAAAAAAAACATGCAATAAAAAACATCATTATTGACATTGAAGAACAATCGAATTATTTTCAAAATAAAATCTTCAGAATATTGTTTAAAATAAATCAAAACAAGTAAAGATACGAATGCAATCTTTTTTATATATTTTTTTTTTTGTAAAAAATAGACAAAAACTTTGTTTCGATTAACTAAAGGTTTTAAAAAACTCTGATTTTACTGAAAAAACAAAAACAGATTAGCTCAACACATTATTAAACGGAAAGTAGTAGTTGGATGCAGTAGGAGTTTTTGTAGGAAACACGGTAAAGTTTCCCATATTACCCTGGTTGAACATAGAAGGAAAATTGTACATCGGCAACCCTAAGCGAGGAGTCTGAGCTGCCAACTGCATTGACGCTAGCTGATTGTGCTGACTCTGCAACAAGCTGTAAGCTGATTGGAGCATCTGGTTCGTTTGCAAGCTGCTGATTGGTGGATACGAAGGTTGTTGTGACGTCATAGCGTGCGTTTGAAGATGGGAGAGAAGTTGATCGGAAGTTGAAAACTTCTTGCCGCAAGTGACGTTGTTGACCATCCAGTTGCAGACGTGCTGAGAATTTTTCAGCTGATCTTCGATTGTCTTCATGTAGTAATGCATCGGATTCATCATCTGCATTTGAATGTTCGCCTGATGATTGAAGTTGCTCAACTGCTGATGATGCGAATCATAGAGAGGTGAAAATTTCTCAACTTCGACCGAGTCGCTATCATATTTTATCGGGTTTGCATTTCCTAAAGCGCTCGATTTTTCGGGTGAAAACTCGGGTGTGAGCCTTTGTTTTTTAGGCGACACGGTCGTTTTGACGGAAGCTTGTTGACTCGAATGCCTTTTAAGAATTTTGTTTTCTCGTTTTTCTGGCTTTTCGGTTTTAACCTTAGCAGCTTTGACGGGAATTTTTTGCGTTGGGCTACTTTCTTTGTTTTTGGCAATGTCCCTGACGTTTTTTTGGGCTTGGGCAACATTTTGTTTGTAACTGTGTTCCTTGTGAAAACTGTTAGATCGTAGAGGTTTTGCACCGGAATACAAGTTGCTTTCAATGGCCGAGCAAGTTTGAACAAGCAGCGCCAACGGAGACTGCTTCAAGTTGATCTGTGAAGAAAAATGAAAGTTCAGCAACGCTTCAAGTAATATGGCGACAACGTGCTAAAAGTTTAAGTCATAACACCTTTCTCTTGCTAAGCAATGGTAAAAGTATATGCATTTTTAAAATTACTTGTTTTATTAACTCTTTTTTCATATAAAAACAAATTAGATAAACTTTAATTTAATCAAAAACTATATGAAAAAATAAAATAACATTTTTAGTGGTTCATAAAACAAAAAAAAAATTTAGCTTTACAACATAAATTGTTAACTTGTTTTTTGTTTTAATACTATTTTAAAGTTTTTTATCCTAATTTCTATAAGCTACTTTTTAAAAGTATGACTCAGTATATAGTTTTGCGTTTGTGACTTATTTATTATGTTTCATAATTTTTATTAAATTCACAATTTCGCTAAAAAGATGTTTATTTAAAGCTTGAAAAAATGATTTTTTTACAACTAAAATAAACTTTAAGCTCTAACAACCTACATACTTTACAAGCTATGTCAAGCTAAATCAAAAATTATCAACCACTTACTTCAGGAGCATCTTTATCACTGGAGGGTTGCAAGTACTTTCCGTAAACAGATTTTTTGGCTGCCATGTTTTTGTTTTAAATTTCTCTATATAAGCCTTAAATTAAATTTAGTGGTAAATCTTTTAACACAATCTTACATTTACGGGTTAACTGAAAAAATTAACAAAACTTAGCTAACGAAAAAAAGTTGCACGACAATTGCGTCTGATAGTTTTACTGTAGCGTTGTGACGCGAGAAAAATAAATTATTTTTTTTCTTGTTGTCTCTTTTATACTTTTTTCCTATTTCCTACTCTTCTACGCTTCTAGTGTTTTTTATGCTTTTTTTGTCTAATAAGAAATTTAATTAAGGTTGAAAACTAGTAAAACACTGAGTAGAGTTTACTATGAACTTTTGTTATCAAACTTTAATATTAAAATAGGTAAGAAAGTAATAGACTTCAAAACAAAGAGATTTTTGTCTGTGCTTGAAATTGTTCGAATGTAAGCTTGAAACAGTTATAGCACGAACTAAAAATTTTAGATTATGAACTCTATGTTGTTAAAATCATCAATAATGAATGAAAAAAAAAAAAAAAATCTCTTAATTGAATATATTAAATTTTATTCAACTCCTACGCTCGGTTTAAAGAACGCCTACGCAAACAATTTATTTTCTCTTTCCTATTGATAAAAAATACAGCCCGACGGTGTTCCGGACACACAGAAATAGTCGTTCAGCAAATCACTTTTCAATCAACAGGCGCCTCTACTTGCAGTGATTGACGCGCAAAAGCGAAATCGGTTTCAGTTTGATATTCGATTATATTTTTTTACTTCAAGGTACCAGCGCGTAAAAGTTGAAAACTTTCGAAGACACGCGCTTACTTTGAATAATTCATACGTCTTGTGTGGTTTCTTCGTGGAAGCCGACCTGTCTTGTCGCTACAATTATGTATAATTTATCGGGCTTTCTCCATTCTGTGACTAGATTGTGAATTTCGACGAAATTGAAAAACGCACAGCCTTCATTGTGATTGAAATACCAGTGTAAAAATAAATAACAATAAGACTTTTAGTTTGAATGATATTAATGCTTTTTGTTTGCACTTTCAGGTGGTTGTATATGCAAAATGTCATTTGTATGCATAGATATATAGTTTTTTTAATGTAAAAACACAATACACAATTCAAAAAAGTTAATTTATTATCTACATATTAGCTTTATTAACTAATCAAAATAACACTTTTTATGTAAACATTTTTTATTAATTTTATTAAACTTTATTTCTATTACGTTATTTTTATCGTATGTCAACAGAACAAAAATCTCAAAAAAATGTTAAGAAAAAATAAAACATGAATTGAAATAAAAAAGACAAATCAGTTGGTGAAGGATGACCCCCAACAAATGTCGTTTTTAGCCACACACCGTTCATTATTCTCCGGTAAAAGTCAATTTGTCTTCTAAGAGAAGCGTTTCATTGGGCTTGGCAGCAGCAAAACGACAACCCGGCCTTTATCTAACTCAAATCATTTTGAGAAAAAATCTTAAAAACAAATTTGAGCGGTCACAGCTGTTCATTGCGAATTGGTAAATAAAGTGCGGTCAGGTCAAAAGTTTCAAGCCATTAATCAAGTACTCTTTAAATCGCCGTAAAAGTTCAGCGTCGGTTCGAGTTACCGATCTGTTGAAAACAAAGGTAAAAAGTTCAACAACCTTTAAAGAAGTATTTTGTGAACGTTAAAATTTAACCGGTCGTTAAAAGCTGCGTAAAACAGGTGCGTCGCGAACCACGTGAGAACCTTTAAATTTCAAGCTGGATGTTAAATTCGAAAACGAAAGCTTCGTTCGGTATCGCAGTAAAAATGTAAAATAAATTAAAACAGTGTTTTTCGAACTCATTTGTACTGTTAAACTTAGTTTAAACTTATCAGCCTTTGTTTAAATAAGTTAGCTAAATTTATTTTAGAATTTATTTTTAAGATTCATAATCATATTAAAGTATCAAACATGTTATACGTATTGGAAAAAAACTTTTCTAAATTGAAACATCTTTTAGATATACATTTTTTCTAGTTGGATTTTGAAATTTTTAAAAGTAAGTTTGTTAACAATTATTAGTGATCTAAATTAAGTTAAATTAGATTTTAATAAATTTCCGTTTTAGTAATTTACTGATACATTTTTTTATCTTTTTTAAACTATTTGCTTAAACTTTCATACGTTTACTGTATTCTAACTTATAGTACAAATAATGTTATGTAGAAAATAGTTCACGGCTAAATTATATGCTTAATATAAAAAATTCAAACAAAGAAATGATTTTCAAAGATAACTGTCAATAAAAGTTTTTGAATTCAAAAAAGCATTGAGAAAGTCAGCTTAAAAAAGTGACAGATGAAATTAAATATTTTAAGAATGAATTGAACGATTGACGTGAGAACGATTTACATTCAAGTGTGTCTTAAACTTTCGAGCATTAACTTATACACTTTTAAACAAGCGTCTTCTGATGTTTGCCAAAAACTGCTGCTGTTATGCGGGCATACTTTCCTCAATATTGTAGTCCGTTAGCTTAATTATCTTTTTAGTAACAAATTGTAATCTTAATAGTTAAACTGTTTTGCATACTTTAATCGATCTACATGCGCTCTACTTAGTTTTAAGTAGTTTTAGTTTTACAAAAACTTTTAGGATTTTGTTGTGTTACAAACATATACAAAATCGTAGTAGAGTCATTGGACAAACAACTGTTTAAATGAAAGCTATTTTCTGTATTTGTAACCAGACTTTACCTTTGATACTAAAAAGTATTAAAAAAAAATTTTAAACGTTATTAGAAATAATTCGAAATTAAATACTTTCTTTAACAATTACGTATAGAAGTGCTTTTAAGTTAATGTATAACTCAGTATATTTAATTTTTTCTTTGTCACAGAAAATAGCTCAGCATATTTTTAAACAATTAACTGCCTTATAATTCATCTCTATTTTAGTGACTTCATGGCCTTTTAAGTGGGGTCAATGTGGCAATTTGTTGTCGTTGCAAATTTTAACTGTACTTACAATAGTTTGAAGTTAAATTTAGGTTTTATTTTTGCTAATTTTCATTATCGTTACTTTAATTTTATCGAAATTATTTTAAACTGTGTTTGACGGCTTATCAACATGAACTTTTCTTCATAAGATAACTTAGTATAAAACAAAAAATAAAAGATTTATGATTTTAATTATATAACCAAAAATTAGCAAGATGTTGAAGAATTTAAAACAAGACCTATTTAACTTTGATTAAAGCTTTACATAATTAATATATAAGTTCAATATACGCTAAATTGTATAATTATATAATAAAACTTTAATATAAGCTGTTTGAGTAAATTATCTAATTAATTTTCTCCACAAAAAAACTTCCTTAATTCATAAAGCAACATAAAACTTACTTATTTAAAATAGCTTTGAACTTATTAACTTTAAAAAATACATTAGATAAAATATCAACTTTAAAAAACTTAACTTTTAACTTAAGTTTTAGTTTCGACTTAAAAAATAAATTGCTTAGTTTATCTTAGAAGAAACTATCTGCTACCTAGAAACGTTTAGCTGTAGTGATTTATAAGTTAAAATTTTCGTTGTGTTTACTCATCTGAAAAAACATTTCTTAAGTCCGACTAAATAAATAAATAAGTAGAAGTTTAATGAACTTTGAGTACTACAGACATGTGATTATAAACAAACAGCTTCTACTTGATCTTAAGTACAACTTAAAAGTAAAAGATCTGCTTGGTAGGCAAACCGTTTTTAATCTTTTTATTAAACTATTACTTCTTTTAACGTTAAAACATAATTTAACAGTAATTATTGTTGTCAAAATTAATATGTATATGGTCAATGAATTTTGCTACAAATTTAATTTAAATATCGGTTAATGCATTTTAATAATATTTTATTGTTTTTCATTTATAGTGTACAAAAGGTAGTTTTGAGAATAATTGTGATATAATGAGATCAGGATAGTAGTTTAACTTTGTGATAGTTTTTATTTACGTTAATAATTTTATTAGTACTAATGTTTTTTTATTAATTAGTTTAAAGGTTTACATGAAGAAAAAACTTAATTAACCTTTATATAATGTTGAATTACTAAACTTTATAGTAAAGATGTTTTGATTTAATATTTTGCTGAACGTATGAGTATATTTTTAACAAAATTCAAATACAAAAAAAAATCAAATTTTAATAACTATCAAAAGAAAACACACAATTTTTAAATTTTTCTAAGTCGTATTGAAAAAAAAGTTTCTTTTCAAGTACAAAACTTTTCAAAATTATTATTCTAGAAAAAAAAATATTTGAAAGTAGTATTTGTGTACTTGGAAGTAATAAAAACTTCAATATAAATCTTTTTGACAAGCTAATTTAAAAAATACGTTAGGCTTTCAATCAAAAAGAATTACTTAAGCCAAGCACTCATTTAAAAAGCGTTTTTAATGTTTTTTGTGTATTTTTATCTGACAGCTTTTTGCTTTTTCGCTTAATGCTTGTCAACTGATAAGAATTTTGCGTAATTTTTACGCTGATAAGTACATGAATAGAGAAAACAACATTGTGTTTGTAAAAATTTGAAATTTTTAAAAACATAAATAAACTATAAGTTTAATATACGTAAAACATTATTTTACTATCTTTACAAACTTTTTGTTAAAACATAAATATCACTTTAAATTGAAGGAAAAAAAAACTACTCACTTACAATAAATAGGTTTGATAACTTAGATGAAAAAATCGTAATTATAAGTTTAAATGAGGCTGTACTGTATTTTTAAACTTTTTATAATGAAAACAAGTAATTGTACTTTTAACTATTTTTCTTTCACATCTAAAAGTGTAGTTTGTTTTTATTTTTTTAATTTTATTTGATTTATTTACCACTTGTCTAACTAGGCGTTATTAAAGGTGTTTTAACTTATGGGTTCTTTATGGTTTAAATTACAGTAAAGTTTTTATAAGGAAAAAAAAACTTAATGCTTGTTGTTGTTTTTTATATAAAAAAAAATTGAAGACTAATATATACTATCTAGTAAAATCGCTTTAAGTTTTTTACTTATATAAAAAGTGTAAAATACAACCTATGCATTAAATGGACAAAAGTAAAATTAGTAAAAGACTATACTATATTTCATTTTTAAAAAGTTAATAAAATAATCTAAGTACACTTTTTAAAAATACTTACGAGCTAAAATTTTCTGATGATTAATTGTTATTGTTTCTTAATTTAAATATCTTTATTTTACCATACTTAATTAGCTTGTTTTTATTTACTTACGTTAGAATAACATGCATAAGTTACTTTTCTAAGTATTTTTATTTTGAGTGAATGAATAATCGAAATAAACATTTGATCGACAAAATTAATTTCAATAGTTCAGGAAAAATAAAATACAACTTAATTGTACAACAGTACTTAATAATAAAGTTTTAGTTTTTCATGCTCTTAAAAAGACAGTGTACAAAAACAAAATACTTCTTTTATCAGTCAAAACTGTTTAAATAATCAAACAACAGATAAGTCACAAAGTTATGTGACAATTGTAATAAATACAAGTTTCAATTATCACGTAATTTTTATTAAAAGCGTTTTCACACGTAAAATCAATTTGTTTTATTTTGTTGAAAGGTGACAATTAAAACTTAAATGATTTTTCTAGAATGTGTATATTAGTTTAATTTTTTAAATATGAATTACAACTTATACTTAAAAAAAAAAAGTTGTGTTATCAACATAACTCTAAAATTAATAAAGAGGTTTTTTTTAAAACATTTATAACAATTAAAAAAAATGTTTAAGTTACAAACATCTAACTTTTAAAGGACTTTAAAATAAACGTTTGTATACGAGCTTATAAACTTACAGTTTTTGTTGATATTTTGAATTTAATTTACTAAAAAAATATTTATGTATTGCCAAAAAAATTTATGAAAACAAGTTGTATGAAAGTTTTATTAAAAAACACTTAAATATCAGACTTTACAACGTTTTAGTTTTTAGGATGAACGTATAGTTATAAATTAAATACTTCACGATTTGCTTCTAAAATCCTTAAAAAAATACTTTAAATATTAGATAAGTATGATTTTAAAACTTTACTAATATTTTATCTTTTTTTATACAAAAAAATGGTTTAAACTTTTTTGATATTTTTTCAAAATGTCTTTTAACTAAATTTATATTAAAAACTGTTTTTTATATTTTGCAATCAGTAAACAAATTATAAAAAGAAACTCAAATATATGTCAATATAAACGCATTTTAAAATTTAAACGAATTTAAACATATTTTAAACAGAACTACTTCTTAGTTCGTAACATTAGCTCCTTTTAAACACTGTTTTACATAAGCAGTTGGGTATAAGTTACATCAAGAAAATTAGTTTTTTGAAATGCCGTATGACAAGCCATACCACGAAAAACACCTTTTAATAAAAAGAGTCAATAACTCAGATGAAAATTGTCAACGTCTTCCAGTTTTAAAATTAAATTACGTTCGATTTTTTTTTGGTTGTTTATTGCGCAGTGTATCGAAATGTTATTTCCTATCACTCGATTTGATGGGCTGTTTGAAAATATTTAAAGCATGTAAAGAATGTAGCAGTCGGTACTAATGTACATTATTAATTATTTAAATGCTTTCTAAATAGAAATACTTTAGTTAAATTAAATATAGCAACTTTAAAGTACTAAAGAAATATTATAAAATTTAAAAAAAAATAGTTTGTTTTCTACTTTTAAGATAAATAAGATTTTTTTATCTAAAACTTTACAAAAGATATGTTATTGCAAGCTTTGTAGTTAATCTTGTATCCTAGTTTTTGGATTTTAACAGTTGGTTTTTAGTTTGTTAGAATATTATAATTTTGTAAATGAAAATAAGTATTTTTATATTGTTCAACAAGTCTCATTGTTATGGAACCATATTATTAATCATCGAGTTTCAACAAAACAATATTTTCATTCAGTAAAAGTACCATTGAACGTTATCAAAAAT
The DNA here is from genome assembly GCF_965202585.1 of Thalia democratica. Lineage (NCBI taxonomy): Eukaryota > Metazoa > Chordata > Thaliacea > Salpida > Salpidae > Thalia > Thalia democratica. Next base: position 76,873,391 of record NC_139165.1, read on the forward strand.
AAAACAAGATAATCTGATAAAAAGGGATTGAAAAAAGATTAAATCTCCTTCACATCGTATTGTACATTGAACTTGAATGTATTTTTGTCATAAGCTGACAGCAAAAACTATTTTAGTATGCGTACTCAGATACTAAAGGGTTGGTTTTGAATTACTGTTTATAAAAGCAAAAAATAAAAAATAAAACTTTGTGAAAAAAAGAACAAAAAACTAATCGCACGCATATACTAAATGTTTTTAAAACTAGTTAAATCAAGAAAATCATTGATTACACTTGGTACTTTTCGTCCTGAGTATCAAACCGTTTTATAAGATTTATGTAACTTATTTGTAATTTAAGATAAACATAGTAAATTGACTTAAATTTAATTCATACTATAAAAAGTTAGTAAATCTTAAGTAGGTGCATTCAAATATTTTTATCCTAAAGTAGACACTTTTTTAACTTGCATGAAAAATGAACTTACCATAAAAACGTATGTAAAAGGTCACGTTCAATCTAAAATATGTCAGTAAGAAACCTTAATGTTTCATGTTGTAGATGTTGCAAAGTTGATAACATCAAAAATATTAAGATTATATTTAAACTAAAACAAACATAAACCGCTCGTTTGGTAAGAAAAAAATGCCCACCCGCTAGTTTTATATAAAGCTTCCTGTTTTAGTTTTTTGGATAAAAGTTTATTTTATTTTTTACTTGTTTTACCTTTTGTATAAAACAAAAAAAAAAAGCAAGTAGGCTTTTAAGCTTAGTTTTTTAATCTTTATCAATCTTTTTAAATTACACAACTTTAATACTTGTTTTGGTGTCATAGTAACTATACTTTTCCAACTTGTTAGTTAAACATATGAACTTTTATAAAATTTAGATATTAACTTAAAAAGTAAAAAAAAAACGGTTCTCACTTTTAAGTTTAAAATATTGTTGAAGTTTTCGTTTTAGTCAGTCTAAAAACCATTTGATAAATTTAGATAAGTTATAAAGTAACATGTGTGTATGATGTTGTGTACAATTTTGTAAATTTCTTTTTAACATAAAAAAAAAATAAATTGATTGAAATACTACAGTCCTCAAACATGCATAAATATTTAACTCTAAATCATTTTTAAAGAAATAAGGCACTCGCTTAACATTTTGATTTAGTATTTGTTGATTAGAAACAGCTTTCAGGCCTAAAAAGAAATATATATAATAACTTAACAAATACTACTAAAAAAACCAATAACTTGAAATAATTTATCATTAAGTATAATACGTTTTCGAGTGTAACATATAGAAAAATTATATGTCTACTTTAAAAGCAAAAATTCTAAAATAAATTCTTTAAAACTTTTGCAACATATGAACTGTGATGATTTAATTCAAACTTAAAAGCATCAGGTACTTAAAAAAGAAAAGTGTATTTTTTAAACTTTATAGCCCAGATTATCCATCAAAGGTCATAAATTTTAGTGTCAACAAAATACTATCAAAGGCACCGATCTCATAAGCTTTTAATTAATTTAAAAACCTTTGATGTGTTTTCACATTGAATTTTTATTACACCTTTTAACTCTATAAAATTTAGTAGATTAGAGATTAATTAAAATTTTATCTAGTTTTATTTTTTGCTTAATTTTGTGCTTGAACAACATATATGTACAGTTTTAATTATTCTAAACTCTTTTATTTTCTTTTTATCTACTTGTTAGTATAAAAAAAATTATTTTTTTGAACGAACTAAATTTAAAGTCATTTTTTAAACATTTTTAATGCTAAATAAATGTTATTTAATTTTAAATAAAAAAAATAAAATATGACTTGTATAAATATTTCGTATAACTATATGAAGAACAATATGCTATAAAATATTTAATTTTTTTTTTCTAACAAAAAATATTAGTACCTTAAAAAATGTTCGTGATGTAACTAAAAATTTCTGAATACATAAACCACTTCTGCTTTTAAACAAAAAACACTTTGTTTGGTCACAGTTTTTTGTTATGTATAATTTAAACTTCAATTTCATCAGAACAGCATTTTTTTCCCTATAATCAACTGATTGTCAGTTTAAACGATTTTTAACGACCATAAACTAAAATTGACCCCACTCAAAAAGCGCAATGAAGTCAAAATAGGGAAGTGATAGATTTACCGAATAAATCAAACTGAAAATAAAAACTGCTTTTATACTTAGTTAAAGTTAGACAGCGGCTTCAATGAACTCTGTTTTTATGGGTTTGATATATATTTTGAATGTTGATATCATGATATAAACTTTGCGTGTTTCTGATTATTGGAAAAGTTGTATTTCAAATATTAAACAATAATTTTAAATTCAATTTAATTTTTATATATAATATAACTTTCAAAAGTTTAAAAAATTTAAATTTGCTAGTGTTTGTAAGTCATACGTAAATGAAAAATTTAAAAAAATACTTTATCTAGCTATTTTTTTTTTACCTTTTTTTAGCCTTGACTTAGGAAAAAAATGTAAAACAATTGTTTACGATTTACAAATGAACTTAAAAATATTATGAAAAGAGCTTTAAATATTTTGTTTAAAGTAGTTAGTCGGTTGAGTTGTTTTATTTAACCAAATTTTGTTCGTTGACAAAAGTTTTGGAGAGCATCAAGTATATGATTAATTTTATCTATGCAATTAAAAATACGATTATCATCATGACAAAGACCTTTATAGTTATTGATTGATTAAAGTAAAGTAATTCTATTTTGATAATATGACAATGAATTTTATTTTCACAGTTTTAAAGTTTTGTTTAAAACTTGTATTAGGTTTGTTATAAATTCTAAAAATATTTTTCAAATTTATCTAAATTTTGTTGATCTACCATTAAGTTAAAGTCCAAAAATATCAAGTTCGTACTTATAATTTACCACGAGTCTGTAAAATTCCAAAATAAATACTAATATCATCAACAATGACGTTAAACTATATCAAATAGATGTATGACTCGATAAACAAAATGTTCCTTTTTACATTAGGTTTTTAGACCAAATATTTTGAGCGATTTTTTGTCGTTCAATAAACAATATATAAAAAAAACACGTCATTTTAATATCGTGTTACTAATGTAAAAATATGCGCACTTGACAGCTCCATGTTCAAAAAGTTAAATGAGAGGTTTAAAATTACCATAAAAACTTTAAAGTAGTGATATTTAAAACAATTATGCAAACTTAAGCGGGTTTCTAAGTTTAGGCATTCTCTTGTTATAATGAATGCAGTCGAATATGAATTGAGGCGCCAGTCATAAAAATATCGCTTTATATTATTTTTGATAGTCAAACTGATAGCCACCCATTTTGCAATAATCTTTGGTGGCCTCAATCTGACATGTATGTGAGCTAAATTTAAAACTTATTTTCAACTTAAGTTTGAAGCAAAACATAGTTTGAGGTTATTGAAATCTTTTAGAAAAACGAGGAATATTTGTTTTAATTTTATCCTTAGTTGCAACTTTGTAATTTTTTTTAAAGTTTTTTTGATGTCTAAAATTTACTTTATTTAATTCTTATATTACTATTATTACTGTAGTGAACTTCAAGATTATGCTCAAAAATGAGTCATCATTATAACATACAAATTACTAGCTAAAACCGTTATGGTGTTTTAACTAAACATCTTAAATACTAGCTTGTCTAAATAATAAAGTTTTACTGGTATAGTTGCATAACTTCCTACAGTTAAAATTTGAAAAATTTTTGTTACGTATTTAACTAACCTAAAGTAATTTTAAAACAACAGCCAGCAAACTATCAGTTTCACCACACAGGTGGTACGTCGTAAATAATTAGCCCATTTTGCTTTCATCTGCCAATCTTCTAATTTAAAGAAAAGGTCTAACGTGTAATAAATGACAAAATTGCCTTCAACGTTACTTAAATGTTAGCACACCTGCCGCGGCTATAACTTCTCTTTTTTTAGAAGCTGTCACTTAAGTCGTGTCTTGTGTGTGAATGAAATTTTACAAACAATTTTGATTGATTGACAGCCACTGACATTTTTGTTTACTTTTACATTACACTTCGTGCTTATTTTAGCACAGACATGAAAAAAAACTGACTATGAAGTTTGAGAATATACTATCTATGAGACAAAACATAGCTGTTAAGTGGTTTTAAATCGTTGATTTTTTATCTAAATAACTTCACATACTATTCTTAGTGCTTTAACTGATATTTTGTTTATTTTCAAGTAATTTTTAACGTAAAAATACTAGAAACACTCTCCATGGCTTTGTCATATGTTAAGTCATAACTAACGTGTTTAAAAGCAAAAACTTGGTAATGAAAGTTTTTTTAATTGGATAAAATTTGTTGATGTACTTGTACATAAGTAAATGTTATTATGCTATGCATATATAAGTTTTACTTTAAGTTGTTTGCGTTTTATCTATTGAAATAGTGAGTAACCATAGTTGAAAAACTTTTATAGTTTAATGGTTTTAAGATTTTAAGATATTTCACTGAGAATTGTCGAATAAAAAATTCGATCTTATCTACGATGTTATCTGTAAAACTAACAAATATACTGACATAAATGAAGTAATTGACTTATTTAAGCCTTACATGTTTATTTAAAACTAAACAATGTTGACATATTCATAACTAATTGTTTTTCATTGACGTTTTAATTGAAAACAAACCAAATTAATTAAGTTTCAGTTATATCAGGCGCCACTTAGCAGCCTATTGGCAAGATGCATAGAAATATTATTACGTGTTTTGTATTATTGCTTTTTGCCTTTCTTTTATGTGTGAGGAGCTTAAAATTGTTATTTTTAGTGTATCACGAGTTATATTGTAACAATGCTAAGAACTTCACTGAATTATAAATTGAACATACTTAATATGTATAAAATCATAAACACAAAACTGAGTATATGTTAAAACTTTTCTTATCGTATTTATTCCAGAGTTTTTTTTTCTTAATATTAAGTTATTGAAACTTATTGATTGTTTTGAACAACAACTTTTGAAAGCGGTTATAATTGATAAACACTTTATAACATAAAAACACTGTTTAGAAAAGGATCAGTTTGTGAAAGAAACACTTAACACTAACGTAAAGACATTAAACTACACAAACACTTTACAGCATAATTTTTAAATTGCAGAAAAATAGTAATCCGAACAAAACCATATTTAAATGAAAAACCACTCCAACTGCAAACAATGATTTGCGTAATTCGTATGTTTGCTTGCAACAACATTTTGCAGAAGACCAGTTTCAATGCTTGATATAAAAGATAAGTAAAAAATTACTTAAACGTCAATTACTGGAATGTAGAGGCGCCAAATATTAAAGATATTTTTAATTACTTATTTTGTGGTGATTTTGTTTGATTAAATTGTTTAATAAAAAGTTAGATAAAACCAAAGTAAAGTGCTTGGAAGTTTTTTTCTAACAAGTTCTGTTGTATAATATGCAAATAAGTTTTTTTGTTTGTAATAGTCTAACATAAATGTTTACTTTTTAAGAGTGTTATTATAACTTTATAACTGACATCATTGTTAAACATAATATAATGTTACTTAACATTTTTCTTTTTGAAATAATTGAAATAAAGCAAATTGAAATGATATTTAAGCTTTTAAACCTTGAAGTTATGTGGATAATAAAAAATTTTATAACTCAAAATCCTAAACACCAACATAATCTGAGTGGCTATCTCAAAGTATCTGATTTAGAAAATAATAAAATGAACTTATTTCTGCAAAACAAAACTCAACGTACAAAATTCGATTAAGGTAAAGATAAGTTGAAGTTTACAAAATTTGTTTAAACTAGCCTGTTTTGCCTTAAACAGATTAAACTGTTGCAAACTTCGCAAAACAGTAGTCCGATAAGTATCAAAAGCTATTTATTGTTATAATGTCCGCTAAAATAAAATACATTTTTTTTTACTTTATGTCAGCATGTCTAAAACTACAAATGCATAAGTACTAATAAAGTTACTGTATACGAAAGATCTACTTGTGAACAAAATAATTAAAGAGGCTTTTTAAAAACTAGAAATGAAAAGCTACTAAAGAAAAATAGCTTTAAAATAAGTAATAACTCCATATACTTTGATATTTAATTTTTTTCTAAATAAACTTTTATAAGAAAAGTGTTATTTCAATTTTTGTATAAAGAGGAAAAAATAGACATTTATAAAACTTGATTATTATTTTTTTTTAAATGAAAATGTTATTTTTAATAAACAATACAGCTTAAAAATCATTTTACTACTTTTTTTTAGTCTTTTTTTTTTGTTTTAGGTTAACTTTAAAACCCTTCATCAAGTACAACAAAAATTATTGCTTCTTTGTGGCTGTTAGTCATTTAGTACCCGTCACTTTTACTTTATAAGAATATTAATTAAGCAGACCAATAAAGAGTTTTATTATTTCTAGAAAAAGTCACGATTAAGCTTAAAATCTGACAACGTAAATTTAAATTTCTGAGACTTTGAACTTGATAATGTTGAAATTTGATTTTAGACATCAATAAAGACCCAGTAAGAGATCTCTGATTTTTAACAAGATAACCACCCGTAAGATTACTCGGGTGGTATTTTCGTATTAACTGAATTTAAACTTCTGAATAAACAGTTAGTATTTCTAGTTATTTTCTTTAAAAAGTTTAATTTTAGTTATAACAAAACTATTATTTTTAAAAAATCATTTTTATATTTTTTTAAGGTTTTGAATACTTATTGACTTAAAACTAATTAAACCCTAAAAAATATTAAAAAAAGAACATTTCAGTTATTTTTAGAATTCAATGTTTGTATGATTTTCTGACTTAAGAAGTTTTAACAGGTGATAAGTAAAATATGTTTATCTTTGAAATTTCGTCTGTCAAATTAGCGTAGTAAAATTTGTTTCAAACGCTGCTTAAAATTAAGTGCACCTGTCAGGGCTATTTTGCTTAAACAAACAATCATTTACAATATTAGGCTAGTAACAAACAGTTTTATTACCATTTGCTAAAATTTGTTCCTACAATTTCAGTAACTTTGAAAAGAAAAAGATAAAAGCATTTTTTAAACCAATTATTTTTCTATGAAAAACTTGAAGTTTTCAAATTATTTTAAAGTTAAAATTTTTGTTTTAAGCTTTTTATACACCATTAGATATTTAACTGTATATCATTTCATCACTGAAGGTATCAAAATTTTTAAGTTTAAACAAAGTTTACAAGAGACAATTACTTTACAGAGTCAATTAAATAGAGCATTAAAAAGATTATCAAGTTTCATATGTCTTTTCTATTGTAGTTTACAATGTTTATACACAAGTACCAACCAACAACAAAATTAAAATGAAAAAAGTTTATTGTAATATATATTAATGTTGCATGGTTTACCTTTTTTCATAATAGTACTAATAAAGAAAAAAACTATGATTAATAACAGGGGCGTCGCGTGGGGTGTTGCACTGCCGCAACTGCACCACCTTGAAATTTTCTAAGAAAAAAAATAAGTATCTATAACGTTTTCGTTAGTTTTTTGAACGAAATCTCTTTTAAAACTTCAATTTTGAAAACGACCATTTTGCCCACTTCACTGCCGCAAACTCTTAGCTGACTGCCGCAAATGAACTCAAAAAAGCAAAATTTCTTCAAGAATTACCGCAAAATCAATATCTTGCGGTAAGTAAGCTAAGTTGAAAATTCCCTAAAACAGGACTTGCTTAAGTATCTACAAGCTATTGTAGACATAAAATAAAAACAAAGCAAGCTACTGCAAAGGATTAAACTTGAGTTTATGTACCCACATGATTTTTTAAATTTAACAGATCACTTCTATTAAAAGATTTGTCAAAAATTGCAGATTTTGAAAAAAAGATAAAAACCCTAAATCACCAAAGTCTTAAAAATTTGATTTTTTATTTTAATCTGCATACATAAACTTAACTATAACTGATTATTGTTATCATAAAGTTAATAAAATAAATAATAAAATTCAAGTTCTGAAAAAAAGAACTAAGAAGTTTATTATAAACTTTTAGTTCACTCTTACAGAAAAATATTTTAGATTTATATTAAATAAAAAATAGTATTATTGAAACAATCACATATTTAAATAAAGTAAATAGCCTTAATTTATAAACTTTGATTACTTAGAGTAGTTTAACATTTTAGGAAAATTTAGTCTACCTCTACTTTATATAACTTTTGGTTTAATTTTTTCATAAACAAAGCAAAAATTTTAGATAAAATTGTTGAAACATGGTTGCCTTGCCTCATAATCAGGATAACTTAGAAATGTTAAAAACTCAAGATGACCCAAGATAAATTAAAACAGACCAAATTAGAAAAATATTCAGGCTGACTAAAGCAGTTTTAATTTTTACTCTGAAAATAACAAGGTTATTTAAAATTAAAAAATAAGTGTTTTACCCCTATGGCCACATGAAAACTAACTAACCAAACTTTTACTTCTATAATGGTTACACATTTATAAATTATCTTTAAAATTCTTGAAAAGTTCAACAGCCTCTCAACTAAACTTAAAAAAGTTGAGCTCCTGAGAAAAATACTGTCATCAAAATGAAAAACAAATAAATATTAAATAAAGAAAAGATACCCTTAAAAAACTATTGAATTTTAAACCTCTAACAAAAAACATTAAAATTAGAAAAAAAAATAATAAAAATGTTAATGTTTGTAAAAAAAATGTGCAAATTAGTGAGGAGTAAGGGGGGAGGGTGTATAGGCACTTTTTTACATGTTGTTCTTATTTTAACTTTTTCAGAAAGCTAATAGTTACTCTTTAATAAACTTGAAATTTCCAATTAAACTTTTAGTTACAACCAGTCAAAGCCAGAGAGTACAATGGTGTATTATACAAGGAGCAAACCAAAACAGCAAAAAATACAATTTTACTGAAAACCTATATTCTCCATCATTTTTAAAACAATTTTTAATTAAACTTTTTCATTCTAGTTTTTTTTAAACTTTATACTTTTGTTGAAGAGAAGTTTTCAATTTTTAAGTATCAATATATATTTTTATATATACAAAAAACAAACTTTTGTTATAAATTTTTTTTTCTTGGTGTTTTAAATATCTAATTTAGCAATTTTTTTTTGTTTTATAAAAGAAACATCTAAAGATTTTGAGGCCAACTTATAAAAAAAAATATATGATTTTAGTGATTTGATTTATTTGTTGTTTGAGTTTATATTATAAAAATAAGGATTCACTTGTACCTCTGACTGTGAATTACCATATCTCAAAAATTTTAAGAATTTTTTATATTGATAAAAGATGACTTGTAGTTAAATTAAAACTGTATAAAGTAATTTCAATAAAATAATTCTAAAGTAGATGTTAAGGGCATAAAGGGGGGGTAAAACATTTTTTTAAACACTGTTTTAGTTTGTGCCTCCCATTATGAACCTTTTGTTTCCTTTGACTTTGACCGGCTATATCTTAAAACATATACTGAATTTTTAAAATCTGTAAAAAGCATCTTGTAGCTTAGTAAAAACTACATAAAATAAGATCAAATTGTTTCATCCCCCCCTATGCCCTTAAAAGCAAAGCTTATCTTCAGGTGTAGCAAAAGTTCAGTTGTTTTCAAACTTGACAGTAAAAACATATTTTTATTAAAATAATTGATATTTTTTAAAATTCTGCACCACCTAAAAAAATACCACGCGACGCCACTGATTAATAATATATAAAAGTTTTTTTTAATTAATTGAGCTTGAATTATTTTTAAAACTTTAAGTTTTTTATGAAAAAACGAATTTTACTTTCTTCCTTAATACTAATTGTTATCTATAAATTGACTAACTAAAAAACAAAGCCTAAAATGAAAACTCTCTAGGTAATTGTTATACTTCTTTGTTTTATTTCTTAAACTTTTTTTTTTCAATTTTATATTTATAAACAACTCTTCTGTTGATACTTTTGCATTTAACTTAAGTTTTTGTAGTTATCGGTAAAAGTTCTGTTTTGCGTTACAAAAATCAATTATTTTAACATAGTATCAAGTGCAAAAAAAAAAAAATATTTTTTTTTACTACTATGTTTTAACTAACACACCAAATACAGAAAAATTAAACTTTTTTGAAGTTAAGCACCATAAGCTTTCGACTTCAAAGCTTTCAATGATGTTGGCAAATAATGTTAAGTTTTTTTCAAACATTAAACAAACTTAAGCTGTAATACTTAAGTTAGGAAAAATTGCAAAAAAAAATTGTAGTTTATTTGAAATTATTTAATTGAGTTTTTACCTGAAAAACAAACTAAAAATGTTATGCGACATTGGTATTAAATTGCATAATGACATTTTATTAATTTTTAAGACTATTGTCTATTAAAGCTAGTAAAGTTCACAGGATTATTAAATAAAACTTTGTTTTCAAGTGAGATTTCTATTTTATTTGATCTCAGGTTTACAACAATTTCATGCTACGTATAAAATTTTAACACTTTTTGTAATAAAAAATACTAAGTTTACAGTTTAAATGTTTAATATCTAGTTTATTCTAATCATAGTAATTTGGGGATTAAAATAGGTAACAAAGCCTTTTACTTTCAAAAACATACTTAAATATTTTCATTTTATGCAAGGACTTTTCTCACATAGCCACCCAGAAAGTTTCAACTTTGTTTCAACCTCAGAAAGTTTCAACAAAATGAATAAAGAAAAAAAAAACGGATAATGGTCAATAATCAAATTGAATAATGGTTTTGTTTATTAGACAGAAGAAAGTTGGAAAAATAAAAACGAGTTTCAAGCGTCAATCAAATTTAAAGGGGCGCCAAGTGATTAAAACGAACTTTTGTTGAAAAATGTTTTTTTAATAACTCAAAACATTGTTTGTAGATGACAACCAATAAATTTATTAATAAGTAAATACCACCTACTTTACGATTAAATATATTACCGTTTGTTAAATTAACATTTTATAATGTGCTATCCTTTACATTTTATCAGTATTTTGGGAGGGCTTAAATAAATACCATAAATAAGTTTTTAAATATAAATACATTTTTTTTATGATTTACTGGCATAAGCGAAGTTAAAACTTAGTCAAAACTATAAGGTAAGGCTTTATTTCCGATGAAATAAAAGTTATAATTTTAAGATGTTAAAAAGTCCTTCAATCTAAAAATTATATTTCTATTAACTTAATGTCTTTTTTCTACTCACAGTACTTTGATGCTTTATTGGTAAGAAGATTAAATTTTAGAAAATAAAGTTTTAATTTATATTTTACCTATCTAATCAAAGACGCAAACTTCACATTTCTAACTAGATAACAATTGTATGTAAATTTTTTTATCTGTATCAGACTTAAACCACCATTAATATATTAACTTTTCACTATAAACTAGCCATAATTTAACTGCATTAAAAGCAATATAAATATATTTCTCGTTAATAACAAAACGACTTATACTAATATTTCAATAATAGCCTTAAATTAACTACATAACAAGCCGAAAACCATTTCTATTAAACTTAATTTTTATCTGAGTAGCCCCGTTTTACGTCTTTAACTAATACTCTACTACCTATGACATTTAGTATCAGGTAGGAGTTTGTCGACTTTTAAGATGACGATCATACTTGTTTTTTACTATTGTAAAACTCTGTATTAGGTTGAGTATTCTAGCAAATTCGTTGAAAAATATACTTTGGAAATATTTGTATAGCAAAATATTTATAAACGCAAAAACTGATATTGCAAATTTTTAGTTTTTGAGAACAATGTTCCTTTTTTAATATTCAATTATTTATTATTATATAGTTAAAAAAAACTACGAACATCAAGTTACATATCATTTATTTACTTCAAATTTTTGAGCAATATAACACAACTGCTTTAAGTTAAAAAAAGTAAGTTTAAAAATTTGACGTTAAAAGAAACACAACTAAAAAAAATATTGTATTGAAATTTATTGTTATTTTAACTTGTATAATTACAATTAGTTTTTTGTTTTAAAGTAAATCAAATTAATCGGAAATGATTGATTACACTCGGAAGTTGATAATGACATTTCATGTATTTTTCCATAAACATTGTAGCTAAAGACGTACTAATATGTTAATTGCCAAACCCAACATTAATCCACGAATTTAAATCAGTTTGAAACTTTTAACTATTTTATGTTGGCACCAGCCTACCTGGATTATAAAAGTTTAGTTTACCCTCAAAATAATATAAACTGTAATCGATTAAAACGTCTACAGTTCTATATTTAATACTAGTATACATTTCATTGAGCTTTTACTATATAAGTTGTTTTTAAATATTTGTCGTAAACAAGTAACACTAATAAAAATGTTATTGTGAGTAAAATATATAAGTATAAATATAGTAAAATATAAAATAAAACTTATAAGTTTAAGGTTAAATATTTTTGTGAAAAACTACTTAAATACAAGCTAAATAAAGTTCATCAAACCCTCCACATAAAAACAAAACTTAAAATTCGCTTTATTAACATGTTGATATTACTTTATACTTATATTGTCCACTAGTTACGACATGCTTAGATAAAGCAACTTTATTTAAACAGGTAGAAAGCTAAAATTACATATAAATTACCTTAAAATTAATTTAAGTCGCGAAAGATTTACTGTACGGTAAATGATAAAACAACCTTTTCTAAAGAGCTTTTTAAAGTCAGTCAGTGCACCTGCTGGATATTTTATGCTTCGGTATTAGCTAAAGTGAGCTATCATCATGAAACGTAGTTTTATGAAGCTACATTTTCTAACTTGACTTTAGCTAGATTGATTGACAGAAGCGACTTCCTTTTCTGTTATTAACTTCAATTAGAACACATGTAATTCGGAATTAACCAATTTTGTGGTAAGTACTTATTTTTGAAACAGTTCATTGTTTAAAAAATAAATCCATTTTAGTTTCTAAGTGGTTTAAAAAACATATATGTTTTCATAGAACAAGCACTTAAACGTTATAAAGTACTTATATAACACCAAAAAAAATCAGGCAATTTTCATATTTCAGTATTATTTCTAGTCTTTAAATAACTTAAATATGGTTTAATTAAAGTAAATTGTCAATATTAAACGTGAACAAATTTTTGGTTTATTTTGAGCTGTATTGATTGAGAGAAGGGATTTTGTTTACTATCTGTAATTTAAACTACGAAAAGTAAGCTTTGTTATGTAAATTTTACAATCATTATTGTACTGTAAAAGTCAAAAAAAACATTTGCTTGGCCAACAGAATTAAATGAATCTTTTTTTGAATACTTTAGACTGGAAAGGACTTAAAAATACTTTTAATAATAAAATATTTTTGGACCTTAAACTTACAGCACAAATAATTCTTTGTATAACAACATTTAATAAATAAGTAAGTTAATTTGCAGCTTGAAATTATTTCTATTCAATTTATATGAGTATTATACTTTTAGGCAAAGCTTTACCTTTAAACTTTTATAAATTTGTAAACTTCAACACGCAAAAAAAAGAAAAAAAAAAACTAATTATATAAATTACATCTATACAAACAAAAATGGACCTGATTACCACAAAATGCTTTTAATAAATATTTTTTACAGCCGTAGTAAACAGTTCTTACTGTAAAGATCTGAATTCTTGGAAAAATATTCATTTTTATTTAAAACTAATAATTAACTTGGTTTTGAAAAAGCTCACAAAATTCAGAAATTTTGTCTATATTATCCCGTATTTAACCTTTATAAATGTCAAATACTATGACTAAGATTTACTACCACTGAGATGGTTAGTTGACAGTAAAAAAATAATACTTTTGGAGAATTAAAAAAAGTATGAGGTAAAGTTTTTTGTATTGACCTTCCGTTTTTATAAACGTATAAAAAAAAAAGGTATGGATTATTGTTTGATGTTAAGTCAAATAAAACTATGAATCTTTCAATTTTTTTTATAAAACTATTTAAAAAGTTATAAAGATTGTACTGTTACAATAGTACATTTTTTAAGTAAGCTAACCAGTTGCTAGTTCTAAGTTATACTATGATATTTGGTTTATTTAATTAAAGAATGAAAATCTTGTTTTAAGTTTTTATTACTTGTTGAAAATAGTTTAAATAAGATTTTTAGACTAAATATTTCAATTTTTATTTATTCACAATACGTTTTAAAACTAACATCAAACAAAAAGGTTACATTTGTCCATCAAAAGTGCACCGGAAATTCTAAGGCGATTTATTCATCTAAAATCACGTTCATTTCAGTGCTGAAAATAAATGTTGCATAGGTAGTAAACTTCCTAAGTAAACTATCTTAAAGATAAATTTTAATTTTTTTGCAACTTTTACCACGATTGTTAAATAGGTAAAATAAAATGTAGGGCGATCTTTTGATAGCCACCTGTTAAGTGTAAATAGAAACAATAAAGTTTACATTTTTTTTTCTCAATGTGTTTTATATTTAACTTTTCTTTATAAATAATTACAAAAGAAATTTTATAAACTTATAGCTCTTTTATAAACTCATTTTAATTTAAAAAATCTTTATCTAAGATCCGTAAATTGTGTAAACAAATAATTAAAGGTAAACTAAGCCATAAAAAATTAAAACATAAATACGGAAATGTTTTTATACTTCTAATTATAAAAAAATCTATATTTCTGTTACAAACAATTTAGTTAGATATTTTGTGGTTTTTTACAACAATAATGATTTTACACAACTGTTTAAAATACACTTAAATATTATTAAATGCTATTGTTAACTACATCATATCAATTCATATACTTATTTAATTTTTTACTAGATAAGTAATTTTCAGTCGTATGTGTAAACATTAACTTAAGAGTTGTAATAGATATTTTAACTTAAGTAGTTTATATTTAAAACAACTCGTGTAACCAAGTATGTTTTACTAGAAAACCTAAATTTTAAACTATAAAAATATATTATGTATAAAAATATAATCGAATTCTACTAAGAAAAAGTTTGAACTTTATTTTTATACTCTACTAACAAAGTTTGACTAAGTGAAAAAAGGCGAACAGATGTCAACTATATATATTTTTTAATTTTAATAGGCTATGCATTAAAATTTAGTGAAACTTTTTTGGATATTAAACAAACTTTTCAAAAGTTTTCGAAAAAAGAAAATTCAGTCTTTCGTAAGGTCAGTGATAGATAAAACCACATATTCAAAAAGAAACTTTAATCCACATCTATCAATCAATCTTCCTTAAAATACAGACACCGGCATGAAGAAAGAAGTTAAATCACGTTTCTGCGTGACAGGAGGCTTCAAACATGAAAGGAAACGAAGCCAGGTGTGCTGATTTTTAAAGGTGAAGCAATTATGTGATTTATTACAAGTTAGATTTTTCATTTTAGTGCCAGATAAAAGGTGAAAGGGAATTTATCTAAAATCTCTTTTTAGAAATACCACCTGTTAAGTGAAATTTATCTTGACATGAGGTTTATTAATATTTTATTCTTTTATATTAAATTATGTTAAAAGTCGCGTGGACTTTATTACCAAAGTATTCATAATATGTTAAACAGGCAATTAGTTTTACCATCGTAGTCAACGAAAAATAGTGTTAGCAATAGCATTAAGTTTTTTTATTGCATTTTAACTTTAGTATTATTTTTAAAAAAATAAATTTTTTAAAGTAAGTTTCCTTGACTTTATGTAGTTAGATTAAATGTTTATTTTATATTTCTTCACAAAGTTTTTTTAGCTCAAAATATATTATTTGGTTTTATTTAGTCAAAACTACACGCAATAAACCTTCTTCAAAGTTTTTAAACTTAATAACTCGAAATAAATATAACTTTAAAAAAACCAACCTTTTTATTTTTATTTTGCTAAATCAGCAAATATTAGGAGAAACACAGTTATATTACAACCGGACCCGACTAAAATAGACAACATTGTCTTACCGACCAGGAAGTGTAAATTATTTACGAATATTAACAAACGTGAACATTCATTGAAAAACACCAGGACGGAAAACATTGATCGGGTTAACACCTAGTATTAAATTTAGCTTATTGGATTGCAAAGAGACATAAGGAGCACATTCGTAACGATTTATAAAACTTTTATTTTCATATATAGTTATGGAAAATAATAAAAGTAAGCTTTTTTTATATATTTAAAACAAATCTAGTTTAATTGTTATTTAAAGTGTTTTAACTTTTTCATTGAATAAGTTTATTATATGCTTCAAATTTCTAATATTGGCTTAGTATTAATATGCGGAAAATGACATTAAAATTATTATTTTAAATTATTTAGTTCAAGGTTTACATAAAAACCTCAAACAATACTTAAATGAATGGTAAATTTTTTAACAAAGGAAAAAAGTTTATTTTAAGCTATGAATATGTAAGAGCTTTAGTAAAAAAATCACCTTTACTACAGTTTTAACCTTCCTAATATTATGGTTTTTTAATCATCAAAATACTCAGAATAAGTTTTAAACTAAATTCGAAATAGTATTTAATTGTACTTTCTATTACAAAATCTAATGTTAAGATCTTCGTAGAAGCAATTTTAATAAACAGTTTGCTTTGTTTGCTTTATTAAACATTTAAATCTGATAACACTGTATTTAAGACATTTATTGAAAAGACATTTTCTCAGTTTTTATTTTAGTTCAAAAGGCAAAATAGTCATATATTTAACGCTTTCACAAATACAAGTCAATCAACAAGTCAATGAACTAACAAACACTATTTGTTCACATTACATGAAAGAAAAAATGCCGACTTAATACATATTTACATTCGGTGGGAATACTTCAAAAACAAGCCGTTAGCAGGGATTATTTTATTGACGTTGATAGAGTTTACTTTTAATTTTATAATAAAAAATTCAACATAACATTAAACATTAAAAACATTCAAAAACGTTTTGTTGTTTAAATTTACTGTTACATTTGATTCTATTGTGTATTATGATTTAGAAAAATTGTGTAAATCAAAAGAAGTTTCACCTTGAAAGAGTTCAAAACCTGAAGTTTTTGAGAAAGTGTAAAGAAAATTTGAATTACTTTTAACAAACCAAATCAATTTATACAGAGAAAAATATATACTTTGCTGTTATCAAACTGTTTAAACAATAATGTTTAACAGTCACATATCTTAAAAGTGACTTTATGACCTGACGCGTTCTTTTGTTCAGCTGTACAATAGTTATAAAACTAAAAAATAACTATTATTTATATTAAGCATGCTAGAAAACGTACTACGAAACGTAATCAATACACTTAAAGTTAATCTAATATTATTTATTTTTTTAAATAATAGCAATTAAAAGTGAGTTAAATATACCTCTGCAGGATAGTGATAGAAATACTGTAGTTTAAATTTAATTATTTTTAAAAAATTTTAATATACTTCTAATGTATGTATAGAATGTATACTGTTCCAACAATTTGATCTTAATTTTTGATCGTTTATAAATTTTACAATTTATAAAGTAGATTAATTTTTTTAGTTTAGCTATTAAATTGGTGCTTTTAGTATCTAAAAATTTTAATTTCAAATATTATTTATAACAAAATTTTACATATTAAGCTTTTACTTATATACTTTTTTTTTAACTGAACATATTTTGTTTCACCAAATTACTTGAGTTTTGGTTTTATCAAATAAAGATGTATGAAAATATTATTTTAATTATAATAACCAACTAAAATAGGTTACATATGCTTATGTATTTCGTACTAAACTTAAAAAGTATTATAACAAACAAAATTATACTTTTTTATGACCTAGTTTTAATATTTCTCGTTTAATTTATACCTTTTTCATTTACGATGCTTATAAGTATTTCGGTTGGTTATTTAGTTGTGATTTTTTCATCAAACTTTAAGTTAATACTGTCGACTTTATTTTAATGCAAGATGACATTTACAACTAAATAATTCTAAAATTTGGTTTTGTTTATTGATAACGATTAGAGAAAAAAATTAAATATTGCCTTAACTGATATTAGACTATATGGAATGCAGTAATAAAATAGATAATGTCATACTTTATTTGTTAATTTGTTTTAGATAGAGTTAAGATATAAACTTATCTACTTTTTAAGAATAAAAAATAACTAAATTGTTACTTAACGGTTTTTTGTTTTAAATATACACACCAAACAATACATCTATTCAATACATGTTTTATAAAAAAAAACGTTTATTGATTGCCATATCTATCATGTGTTCGCAAATTTTTTATCTTCTGTTAACTTAGACAATAAATACAGAAGAAAACATGTAACGTGTCCTGTGTCACGCAAAAAAGATAAAATTTCAACAGTAGAACACCTAGGAAGTGAGAAAGACAAAAAACTTTGTTTTTCAACAGAAAAATTTCACAAAGCAGAAAAGCGAACAGATTAACCCGGTCAATATGTCAATGATAAATCATACAATGATAGGGATTCATAAAAATAGCTTTTGGGTTTAACACGGCGCGTCAATCACTTTTAAAGGGGCGCCAAATTATTGAAATGAATGTTGGTGGCAAGAAATCTTCCTTTTTTTGTGCATTGTTATCAAATTTGAACAATTTTTCTGCTGTTATGAAGTATATCTAATCGAATAATAATTTCCCCTTTCTTAAAGTTTTGTTGAGTAACTTTAAAAAATGCAGTCTTAATATACATGTTAAAATATTTTGTATGTCTTTTTAGCTATGGATGTTTGTATACTTAAGTTGTTTAGTCATAACTAAATATTAACTTATTTAACTACTTGATGCTACTTTAGTCTACTTTATACAAATCATGCAGACAGCTTGAAATATATCTACTATAAAAAAGTCACTATTATAAAAACCACTATTCTAAATACTCAAAACTAAAATATAAATTACTTTTAAAGTTACTTAGAACAAATAAAGCTTAAAAAATATGGAATTATAAGTTAAACTAAATTTAAAACTTTAACTAATATAAACTATAAAATCTTTTAAGAACCCTAAGAAATTAAATTTTATTCAAATAATAATTCTTACATTCGAACCATAAAACTGAACTAATATATTTGCATGCAGTTTTTACTATACAATATAAGTCTAATTTTTAGTATCAAAAATATTAATAATTGTAACAGTATTTACAGAAGTTTCATTACAGTCTGAAAAATGAACATATAATGTATTTACATCGCCTAAATATTTAAAACTAGTTTTGAAATTAAAAAAAAATGCTTTTATGAAAAAAATTGTCTTATATGCAAACTAAAGCGGAGTGTTGAAGTAAAAACAAAAGAAAAGTTTAATAAATCTGTTCTAAATAAAATTTACGTGGTTCATATTGATATATTAAGTTAAAACATCAAAAATATATATTTTATGTTAAAGTATGAGTACAAAACAGTTTTATGTCAATTACACATGTCTCTTTCAAAATAATTAAATACTAAAAGATGATTAATTACTTTTAAATAATTATCTTGTTTTCGACATAGACTTAAAGTTTATTATTATAAGCGTTTTTCTTAAATCTTTTAAAGAGGTTTAAATGTTTAAATTTCATACTTAAAATGGCCAATAAATTCACTTAAAGAGCTTAAACAACATTTTATAGTTAATCATTTTTTATACCTGTTAAGATATACCTATATTTTTCATGTCAAAATTATTTAAGTTATATTTTAAGTTAAATTTTACAAGTTATTGAAGTGATAATAACTTTTACAGCAAAATAACTTTTTATTTTATTATTTATATTAATTAGCAATACTATCTTAATATTGCTTCATAGATTTTTCATATTAAAAAAACCGTTGGTCAAGACTTAAACTTTTATATTAAGAGTTAAGATTACACACATGTGTGTTAAACTATAAAATTCTATTAAAATGGTTTTTTAACGTTTTAATTACTTATTTATAATTATATTTTAATGTTTGAACCGTTTTAAATTATCTATCTCTTAATTTAAGAGAACTATCGTTTAAATAAAACAGTTTGTATGTTAAAAATTTTAAAACTTTGTTAATAAAAATTATACCAAGTTAGTAAAAAAGTATAATTTAATAGACACTAAACTACTTTTCAACAAGAGTTAATTTTTAAATGATTTTTTTTTTGATCTAGCGTTAATAGAGTTTGGCAAGCTACAAACAAATTCATACTTAACTTTTTAAGCTATATCATCTAAGATGTCTCTTAGAACTAAATTATTCAAAGAAAATAATTATTTATGTACCGTTTAAATATGAAAAATATAAAAATAAGTCGGCACATCTGTTATAGCTTAATTTAGTGAAAACCAAAATTTATTACACATATATTGAAGCTTTTTTATACTTCAAGGATGCTTTTTCGTTTTTACGATATTTTAACTTATTTCTGCATAAACAGTTTAAGTGTTTTATAATAAGAATAAATTACAAAATAACAAAATTCATTTATTAGCTCTTAATAACTTTTTTTTAAGTATTCTGATGTATACATTTGAAAATAAAACTTTTTGAAGTGAAAAATACAAATTATTTCATCTTAATTTAGATTGAAAAGTAATTGTAATAAGAAATTTTCATTGAAAAATTACTCTACGAACATTTTTTAGTTACTTTGGTACAAAAATGACTTAATTAGAAAAAAAATGTTTACAGATAGTTTTATTATAAAACAAAAAGGAAAATGTTTTTATTTTAGTAGAAATCTACTTTCATTTTGATAAATTGGCTTAACAGTCAATGGTCGTAAATTCTTGTGTCAACACTGTTTACATTTAACTTGCCGACATTAAAAGCTTCTGACAACCAGCACTACTTTAGAATTATTTCTATTTGAGCTTTTATTTAACTACTTTTCTGTGTGCCGCGAAAATGAAAACATCAAACAACTAAATTCAATTTATAACTTAAAAACTGTTTTTATTGCAACTAATTCTATTAAGCTGCATGTTTTAAACACCACAAAGTTTTATCACTTGTTTAATTCAATTTTTTTTTGAAGCTATAAAGTTTAAAATGTCTACTTATTTAATCAAAATTTAACAACAATTAACGTTATAATGTTTTTCAAATAACTCAAAAAACTTAAAAAATCAAATAAATTTTACAAATCCAAAATATATATCATTATTGCTAGAAACTAAAAAAATATTAAGAATTAAAAAAAAAAAAACTGTAAGATAAAGATAATACAAAAGCTTGTTTCAATAGAAATTTGTTATCAAATAAATGGTTTTATCTAAAAGTTTTTATGTATTTGTTTTTAATTGTTATGTGGTTATGTTATACCGTGAATGTTAAAAAAATTTAAGGGATACCACTTTCGAACTCATTTATGAAAAATTAAAAAGATTATTTTTTGTAATTTTTGTAAAATAGGATCTTTCTTATTCAACATCAGTAAACAGTTTTTTTTAACTTTAAAATGAGAAAACACCAATAAATATGTATTTAAACTCTAATAAAAATACAAATATATGTAAAACGTAGTAAGTTAATTAAAGTAATTTTTACATCACAGATTAATAATTATTTTTATTCAGTTTTATGTCGTTCAATATATTTTTATTTTAAACTAAGTTGTCTATAACTAAGTATTTAAGAAATCAATTTACATAAATCTTATTAAATTGTTTTTTTATCCGTATAAAATTTACGTTATATTCTTAAAAGAATATTTAAATGATTAAAAAACTTTTGAAGCTATCAAATTGATTTGCATCTTAATTTATTTAACAGTTTTTATACATTTAAATTTATACTTACTTTTTTTAACAAACCATTATAATTAATTTTATGTCAAATAAACTTAAAAGTCACTTGTCTAATAGCCTTAATCACTCAATTTTTAGTCCTTTTACAAATTAGTAACAAAACAGAAAGTTAATTTAAATCCTGTCAATCAATACTTTATTTCCTAAAATTTTGCAACAATAACAAAGCTTTAAGTCACAAACGAGACAGCGGCTTTACGTTTAAAGAGTTCAACCTCACATACAGGTGTTACTGAAGCTACGTCGAAAGCAATTTAGCAACTTATAAGAAGCTGGCATGTGAAACGTGAAAGAGAAATTATCTGCTTGTTTGACGTGCCACCTGTGCGATTTTTTCTTTATTTTTATACTTGTTTGTTTTGGGTGTCATCTTTTTTATTTTTACCAAAAAAAAAAAACAAGATGAAAAGAAGCCAAAGTTTCTATGTAAATATTTGTTATTCCAACAAGCAGTTTTATTTTTCTTTGATGTTTTTAAGTTATAGAAAAAACGCCTGAAAGTCTAAAACGTTGTCCTAATCGTAAACCATTTTAGCATTAAGGTTGTGTATATTAAATTACTGTTTAACATTCAAAAAGCAATAAAATACTTATCTAAGGCTATCAGTTAATTCAAGTTTTAACTTAAAAACAATATTTCATGAGCTAATTTATTAACTATCTTAACATTATCATGTTTTTTATATTAAGTAAAAGCTATATTTTAGAATTTAATCCCGTAGCACTTTAAATCAGTACATAAAAAAACGCTGGACAGCTAAAAATACATTATTAAAACGTATCTAATGTTGGATTATCATCTGGTTCTTTACAAACATAAGTTTTCTATTGTTTTGTTGATTTTTAACTCAATAAATTAATTATAATCAGTCACATTTATAAGTCACATAAAATTTGAGTCTATTTTAACAGTTTATCACAAAAAAAAAAGATTACTTACAAAAATTATGAATGAAAATTTGATTTTAGTTAAGTTTAAAAGTTATTTTTTACCAGGGTTTGAATGTATCACAATTAAGATACTTTTTACTAATTAAAAGTTACAAGCATTTATAAATATGTTTGAAATTTTTCTAATTATTTTTTAAAGTTGTAAGTACAAGTTTGATAAAGGATTAAGTTTTTTAATTAAACTTCAAATAAAAATAGATACGATCTACTATTTGTTTTCAGTAGGCTTAGTTGTTTTTAATAAAATTAAAATCTAACCTACTAAGGTTGTATCAATGTTTTAACATACATATTTTGAGCTATCTGTTTTTAAGGCAAACTCTTAACTATGTTAATTTTTAAACCGTTTTAAGCTTTTAGATGTTAAATCGCAGAAGTTGTATTAACATTAAGATTTCACTATGATGTTTTTACAAATCATCCTGTAAATTGCTTAATTTAATTTTCTCTATTTAAAATTAAAATATGATAAGAGAAGCACATGTCTTAAGTTTAAATATTAAGCAGCCATTAACACATCAAAGCAATGTATATAGTAAATTAAATGTCTTTTATAAATCAATGTTAGCCAATTCATTACAACTTGTTTCTTATTGACTTTAATTGAAAACAAACCAAATCAATTACACGTCAATTATATTTGACGCCGTTTAGCAGCTTACTGGCAAAGTTGAAGAAGCCTTTCACTTGTTAATAAATTAATACTGTAGCGTCTAAAAGATGCTCAAGAAACGCATAAAGAGCTTTAAGTCAATCGCATTACAAGCTCTTATGAAAAAATTGACAGATAATATGACAAATATAGTTTTAACTTATAAATAAATTGTTAAAGATGGATTCAGTTAAGTTAAAATCATTTGGCTAAAATTTTTTTTAGTATATTTTTGTTTGACTTTTTATAGCTAAACTATACTCTTTTACCTAAATATTTTCGAACTACAACTGTTTTTAGAACAAAATCAGTTTAATTGTTTATTTGATGAGGTATGATAAGTTTTAAAAAGAAGTTGTTTTCAAGTAATTATTTTAAAAAACAAATAAAACAATCAAAAAAAAAATTTAACGTCCGTACAGCTTATTTTAACTTTTTTGATACTTGAATTATAACCTTCATTGCTCTTTATTGATTTACAGATACCTAATAAAACTGTTATATAAATTTAGATTCGAGTTAAATTAAAATAAGTTGTTTTCAATTCTAACCTAACTACTTAATATTAAAAAAGTGGTTTTAATTTTAGATTCTTTCGATACTGCTTTAAAGTATAAATTTTAGGTTAGGATTAGTTTTTGAACAAATTTTTCTATAAAGTATTTAGAACTTATTTTTCACATATATACATGTATAATAAGTTGCGATTTGTTATAATCAAATGTAAAACACTAAATTTATAGAAACATTTTAAAACTAACATAAAAAAGTTGTTCGTAGAGTTGTTTTAATTTTGTAACTGTTAGTTTTAAAGTTATAAAATATAACCAGTTCATAAAAACTTTAAATAAAATATGATTTATTAGTGATAAGTGTAAAAAGTGATGTAATTAAGTGATGTATTTTATTAAACTAAGTGTGAAAATGTGAGTGAAAAATGAAATAAGGCAATTTATAGTACCATAACACTATCGTAAAAATAAAAAAGGCTTTCACTTAAGTTAAAATAGTTTTAAAATTTCAAATTCTAACTAAAATAGAATTTAAATTACTTTAAATTTTGTTAAAAATAAAAAGTTAAACTTTATTTATAATAATCATACATATTTTTCTGCTTTTTACTGTTGTAAATAACATTTTTTTTACAAAAGAGAAATAATAAAATGTTATAACTTTTGATAACTCTAGGAAGTTTTTATAAAAAGCATGTTCAAATACTTATGTTTTGTAATAACCTACAAAAAAATAAAACATGTAACTATAGGTTTAATACAATTTAAATAAATCTTTGAAAATCAAAGGCTAAAAAAGTACAATTTAGAGCAAAGGGTTTTTTTCAGTTATATATTTGTTTTAAACTTAAGTAAGAACACTAAATATTTGTATAGAATACTACCAACTATTTTATATTTGTTGAAAAATGTATACATTAGATGTTTACAGTGTTTAGTACATACATTAGTTGTTAAACAAATATTATTGTTTTTAGCTTGAAAGTAAAATAATAACATTAATTTAGGTAAAATAGTTAATTATTTTAGCTCAAAACATAGCGAAAAGGGTTGTAGTAAAAAGGCAAACTTGCAGATAAATGAGCAAAGTTACCCTGATTGTAGATGGAAGTTGTTTTGTAAATAGGGAAAATTCCTAAATTATTCTGAGCTGCCAACCGAATTGACGCTAGTTGATTCTGCTGACTCTGCAACAAGCTGTAAGCTGATTGGAGCATCTGGTTCGTTTGCATGCTGCTGATTGGGGGATATGACGGTTGTTGTGACGTCATAGCGTGCGTTTGAAGATGGGAGAGAAGTTGGTCGGAAGTTGAAAACTTCTTGCCGCAAGTGACGTTGTTGACCATCCAGTTGCAGACGTGCTGAGAACTTTTCAGCTGATCTTCAATTGTCTTCATATAATAATGCATTGGATTCATCATCTGCATTTGAATGTTGGCCTGTTGATTGAAGTTGCTTTCGCGGAACTGACTATCCATTGAAAGAGGCGTAGCATTCGAATTACTAACAAAAGCGTTGTCAACAACCAATGGAGAAGCTGATTTTGCACTCATTGGTGTCAACCTCTGCTTTTTAGGCGATGGTGTCGCCCCAGAGCATGAGTTTTGACTGGAAGCTCGTTTCAGCTTTTTGTTTTGAGGTTTTTGAATTTTCACGCTTTCGTCCATAGCTTTATCCGTCTTACTTAAGGTCTTCGGTGATTTACTGCATCCCGTAATATCTGTCTTGGAAAAATGATGTTCCGTTACCTTTTGGTAGTTTTGTGATATTTCGGAGTAACTTGTGTTGCTCGGCTTGATCTTGGAGTATAAATTGCTCTCAATAGCCGAGCAAGTTTGTGCTAGCAGTGCTAAAGGCGATTGCTTCAAGTTGACCTTTAAAAAATACAATCCTTGAACGAAAATTATGTAATATAAATTTAATTAATTAGTCAATATTTTTTTACTTTAAAGTAAAACTAGAAATTAGAAAACAACAAACCATACTTTTAACAAAGTAATTTGAATAACTTTAGAAAAAGGATTTTTTATTTATTATTAATACAAATACTTAGCTAGAAAATACTTAAATATGCTATTTATTCTCATTAGTGTTTTTTTAATGCTCAACAAATAAAACTTTCATAATAATATTATAAAAAGCTTTACTTACTTCTGGTTTACCATTTTCAGCAAATTGGAGATATTTATTGTAATTCATTGCTTCTTTATTTTTAAAAAGATACACTGTATAAAAACATATCAAATAAAATGTTAGCTCATTAAAACAAAACTAAATATGTTTAAAATTTAAGAATTTAATAAAGTACAAAAAAAAAAAATTTTAGTTGCACTCAGCAAGGCTTCTTTGAAGAAAGAAAATATAAAAAGTATTAAACAAACAGTTTTTTAATTTTTTTTTCGTATTATCTCTCTACGTTTTTAAATTACAATGACTCTTTAGCTTCCCTAGTGATTGATTAGTTTGATCGACAGCTTTTTTTCGTCTGCTTTGTTTTTAAATTTGCCGAGAAAAGTTTCAATGTGAGAAACAGTTTGAATTGAGTGAATTACGTCAACGCTATTGTTTGATTTCTGATTATTTGTTAATGACAGACATTTACAAATGTTTTTAAATACATACTAAGGTAAAACAAATATTTCGTAGGTCAACAAATAACTATGTCATAACTAACGAATAAATGTAGAAAAAACACAGCAATGTATACTTAATAAAATATTTAACTATTAAACAGTAAGCTCTAAAAGCTTTTCGCTAAATCGTTGCAAACAAATAGCTTTATGACTCATAATGTAATTGATCAATTCTATTTTGGTTAAATTAATAAAAACATGCTTAAAACAATATAAATAGCTCAAACAGCTAGACATTGCTAGTAAGTAAAAACTTAAAACTAAAAAAATATGAATCAAAAATCTACAAGGCAGTTTTTAATAAGAGAAGTATTTATAAAGATAAGTTGCAAGACAAAGAACAAAGTTTTAGTATCAGCGTATTGACTATTTGAACAATTATTAAATCACCATCGGTGAGTAAAAATGATGTATTTTATTACATTTGGGCGCCATCTGAGTTTTAAACTGACTACTGTTTGTCTGCTTTTTAAGTAGCTAAATATTTAAAGCATGTACAGTTTTTTATTATAATGTTGCTAAAAATTTTCTTAAACTTGGTAATTCGTTAGACATATTGTTTTGCCTATTCGAAAAAATTTGTATTTTAAGTGAAAAAAAAAAATTATCCGCACTGTTGTAATTCAACCCTTAAAATTAGTTTCAAAAATATTAAAACAAATAATTCTATAAACTAATAACTAATAAAGGCAAAAATGATTTAAATTATATTTTATGGTTTACTAAAAACTTTAAGCTTAATACACTTTTGTTAAAAAGTGTTAAATAACTTAAACATTTTTGTTATTTTAACAAATTAAACAAAAATCTAAGTTATTGGTTAGTAGAAACAAAAAATTTATTTACTTTTTGAAATATATTTTAGATAATTATTGTATTTGAAAACTTTTGTCAACTAATGAGCAAAAATTATTATAAAGTGCTTATCAACCTAAAATTCTATAAAAAGTTTCAAAGAAATACAACTTAGCTGCTAAAAACATTACCTTTTATCTAAAAATACTCTTACTAAACCTTTTATTCACAGTTTTAAATATTTTTTTTAAGAAATTTATCTAAAAACCATATGATTAACTAAATATCATTTTTTTAAAATCTATTAGGACTTGAAAATATACACAACTGTGTAGTGTCATTTTTCTTTTAATAAATTCATTTTAAAACCAAATGAATAACAAAAGTATAATTATTTAAAATGATCTTTAAGGTCTATTAAAAACTTGAAACTTCATACAACTATGGATTTTAGTTATAACTAATATTAAAAGTATTTTCATCACTTAAAAAAAAAAAAAGCAGATTTAATTGTAAAATAAAATTTACGTTTAATAGTTGAAATTTTTTAGATTTTTTCTCTACATGAACTTTTTTTTTCAAGAAAGAAAACTCAAAACAAGATGTTTTTAAAGCTAAAACTATTAACAGTTTAGTGGAAAAATTACTTGAAAATTTTTGAATATAGCATTAGTAATTAACCTTTTAAAAAATTTACCATTTAATGAATATTTCACCACTATATATTTCATTCGGGTGGGTGTCACTTTTGCACGAGGGACACTTTTGCTCAAGCGTCACTTTTGCACGAGGGGACACTTTTGCACGAGGGTCACTTTTGCACAAAGGGTCACTTTTGTACGAGGGGACACTTTTGCACGGCGACTCTTTTGCACGAGGGTCACTTTAGCACGAGGGGATACTTTTGCACGGCGTCACTTTTGCACGCAGGGTCACTTTTGCACGAGGGGACACTTTTGCACGGCGACTCTTTTGCACGAGCGTCACTTTAGCACGAGGGGACACTTTTGCACGGCGACACTTTTTCATGCAGGGTCACTTTTGCACGGCGTCACTTTTGCACGAGGAGACACTTTTGCACGGCGAAATTTTTTCACAATGACAATTTTTTACGGCAGCATTGTTGCACAACGTCACATTTTAACGATGAAATTTTTGCACAGCGACATTTTGCTACTATGACTTTTTTGCACGGAAAATCAATGTTGCATGTTTGCCGATTAAAAGTTTTTAATCTACTACCAAATCTGTAACACAAAAAGAAACTGCACACTAAAATTTTATAGTATACCTATATTAAAGGCAAAAAAAGAAAGATCTAAAATCTTAAACAGCAAACGTTAATGTTAGAAACAAACTAACAAAAAGATAAAATAAAATTAATTATTAAAGATTCATACCAGGGACAATAAAGTTAATTTATTTAGAAACTACGATAAAAAAATACTTTAAGTGTAAGTAAATTGTTCTAGTTTATTTTGAATTTTAATATATTAATCAACAACTATGTCTTTTTATATATTTTACTATACGGTTAAAAGTTTATTGTTCATATGATGAACCTAGGCATCAAAACCGAGACCACTTAAACTGGAAGACACATAAAGAAAAATTAAATTAACAAAAATAGTTTATTTATTACAACAAAGATAAAAAAACATAATTTGATATAAAATTTATAGATTAACGTAAAAAGCAAAATATTATCACAAACTTATATTTATTTACGCTTTGATGTAGAACGATCAACATCGAATATTTAAATGCATTGACTAAAAACAAAAATAAAAATCTAACGTTCCAAGGACATTAACGTTAGGTTCTCATTGGCTTATATCATGATCATGGAATGCTGGTGTAAGCATTTCTTGATACTTTTGATGAACATAAGTTCAAATTTCCAAATGTTACTCTCTCATTGGCTTATCATGATCGTGGAACATTATAGTAATGAAATTATCCAAGTTTAAATCTTGAATAATGCGCTGTTTTGTTGTTGTTTTTTTTATTCTCACGATAAATTAAAAAATAAAAATAAACATCAAGTAAAGCCTGAAATACCTTTATACTTCATAAACTAACTAAATCTTTTTTTTTAATTTAACAATTGTTTGAAATTAAATTAATATAAAATAACGACTATTTAATGCTAATTTTAACATCAAGAGAACATAAGTAAACAATAATTCGTTTTTAAAAGCCTTACTAAATTAAGTTTATTTTTCTGTTTAAAAAGTAACAAAATTTAGATTATTTTCATTTAATGTATTCAAAATTGTTTATATTTAAAGTTGTGTATTCATCTAGTTTGTGTAAATTAAGATAATAAATATAAATTAGTGAATTGTGGTACGTTATAATAATGTTCTACGTAAGACTTCAAATAAAAACTTTACATTAAAACTTCATTAAAAAACTACCACACTTTATTTATTCAAAACTACTTGCATATAAAAGCAAATTTTATTTAAGTTGACTAAAAAAAATTATTTGAATCTTTATTTGAGAAAAAAAAAAAATTAGAAGCGTGCAAGAGTGAAGCTCCGTTCAAAATTGGCTGATTGTTTGAAATTTTTGCAGTTTATAAGTATATCCGTGAAAATATAACGCCGTGCGAAAGTGACGCTTTGCAAAAATGTCGCTATGCAAATGTAACGTCGAGCAAAAGTTTTGCCGTGTAAAAATGTCGCCGTGCAAATGTGTCTCCTCGTGAAAAAGTGACGCCGTGCAAAAGTGTCCCTTTCTGCAAAAGTGACCCTCCGTGCAAAAGAGTCGCCGTGCAAAAGTGTCCCCTCATGCAAAAGTGACCCTCCGTGCAAATGAGTCGCCGTGCAAAAGTGTCCCTTCGTGCTAAAGTGACGCTCGTGCAAAAGAGTCGCCGTGCAAAAGTGTCCCCTCGTGCAAAAGTGACCCTGCGTGCAAAAGTGACGCCGTGCAAAAGTGTCCCCTCGTGCTAAAGCGACCCTCGTGCAAAAAAGTCGCCGTGCAAAAGTGTCCCTTCGTGCAAAAGTGACCATCGTGCAAAAGTGTCCACTCGTGTAAAAGTGACGCTCGTGCAAAAGTGACGCTCGTGCAAAAGTGACCCGTTCCCATTTCATTCATAGTAGAAAATCTAATAGGAAGAGCTAATTGACATTCGACTTTTTTAAATATATAGGTGGCTAAACAAGTTCACAGTTTATTTTACTTTCGAACTTTCATCTTTTGCTGATGCAAGATGTCTAACGTGAAATTGACGACAAAATTGCCTTCAACGCCGCTTAAGCATTAGAACACCTGGCTGAAAGTTGACATTTTGCCGGTGAAGTATCTTTTTTGGTCTTAATTTATCTGCCAGTTAAAAACGTGACATTTTAGTTTTTTTACTTATTGTTTTTACCGTATGTAAGATTTATATTCTTTTTCGAAAAATTGTACCTTATGATGTTTTTTTCTAGAACATTTTAGAAAGTATACTATTAAATCAAATGAATTAAGTTTTATCTAATATCGTTTTTTATAGTTTTTTTCAAACTATTTCTAGTTTTAACACATTTAAATCATATAAATATAAACAAAAAGAAAGTAACTGACTTTCCTGAAATAAATTAAGTTTTAGTTATTTTAATATGTTAAAAACAATTTTTTAATGCGTTAAGAATTCTAGCTTAAAATGTGTAACAACAAACAATACAAAAATTAAATAACATATAAAAAAGAAAATTTACACAAATTGTTGTTCTTGTTATAATTACTTTTTCTATTGTAAGTCTTTAAAAAAAAACATCGATCAAATAAACTATCATTAAACAGCTATTTGAATTGTCTTTTGGTAGTTTTTGATTGATAACACAATCAATTTTCTCTTACTGTAAAAAAATATATAACATGTAAAAATTTTTCTAAAACATTTTAAGTACACTCTCTTTATAGGTATTTATTAAAATAATTATAGCATGAGAAAACTTATGTTGCTTAGTGAATAACTAATTTATAAAAACTACTTTTATAAAAACTTTAAAAACATATACGTTTGACTAATTTGAAGCTCATTAACTTTTCTTATTACTACATAAATCAACCTGGTGTTATAATAAAAACATACATTAATAAAGCGTTGTTTTTAAATTTATTTATTTATACTTGTTCTGATGTTTACGTAAAACCGCCAACATATTTTTCATGTTATTTGCAAATAAGACTCGAGAACCATTTAGATTTTTAAAACTAACTACATTTTTAAAAAAGCGTATTTTAATGAAGCATTTTTTTCTATTTTATATTCATTAACAGTAACCAAAATTATAAGTAAAGTAACTAGCCTAAAACGTATTTAAATTTCGAAGCTTTGTTATTTAATTTATGCTAGATAAGTTTGTTTAACTTTTTAAACTTTATTATCAAATAAAACAATTTAAAGTTCAAAAAACCACATTTAAAAAAAATAAGTTTTATAAAGCAATAAAAACAAAACATAACAATTACTTTTTTTTGTATAAATGTAGAAACCACTATCAAATATCCGTTCGTAAACATAATATAGTTAGTTTCGTAACCTTTGAAAAAAATAAAAATTCAATACAACTTTTTGAAAGTATGTCTTACTATAAGTTCTGACAAGATTGCTGTAAAACAATGGCTTTCCTAACGATTTCAACCAGTATTTATTTCGGCCATCGTCAACAAGTTGAGATGTTTTTCGCCATCGAATATAAACAATGAACTTCACCGCACGATCTACAACAACAGCATCCGAGACAATCCTACGACCGGTTTCGTCCTTATTAGGACTCATCAGGCAGGTATAGTCGCGTGAAACCGCTGTTGTGATCTAACCAAGCGGGCTTAAGTACGAAGTACTGAAGCGTCCGTTTGTGGGTAAAGTCCGAAAAATTGACGCAGGCATATCTTCACAGCTCAACGTCTTAGACATTGTCAGCTTAATGTGAGATTTTACTCTCTACGCTCGTTTTGATCTAGCGAGCGTAGAGAGTAAAATCTCACATTAAGCTGACAATGTCTAAGACGTTGAGCTGTGAAGATATGCCTGCGTCAATTTTTCGGACTTTACCCACAAACGGACGCTTCAGTACTTCGTACTTAAGCCCGCTTGGTTAGATCACAACAGCGGTTTCACGCGACTATACCTGCCTGATGAGTCCTAATAAGGACGAAACCGGTCGTAGGATTGTCTCGGATGCTGTTGTTGTAGATCGTGCGGTGAAGTTCATTGTTTATACTAACGATTTCAAGTAAGCTTCTCACATGGGACAACCTTTACAAATTACATACTCCTCTTGATATATTTGCACAAAAAGGATGTAAAATTAGTTTGAATGACGCCTAATCACTGCCCATAAATCATTACAGTTCGCTTATTAGTACACATAAAAAACTGAAAATTTTTGTTGATATTACTGCTATATATTTTATATTCATTTCTTCCAGTAATTAAGAAAGAGGTTTTATTGATTTTTTTTTCAAATATCATATTTCTTTCATCTATACATAGAAAATTTGTCGTTAATTAAAAAACCGATTAATTGAGTTATAAAAAAATTGAACTACTAAAGAAATAAAACTAAAGTATTTGTGACTAAATAATTTTATCTTATACTTTCTTTTTATTGCATTAACTATTTATTCTAAATGATTGATCATTTTCAGAAACCTTAAGTGAATGTTATTTCCAAAAATGACTGAAACTGAATAATCACGTCATTGTGAAATTTGACACTAATTTACAACTCATAAGAATTATAAATGCTCAGCTTTACCAATAATGCGGTGAAAACAAAAATCTTAAAAGTATTTCAAAGTTTATCTTAAATCAATCATTTTTATATTATTTAAGAAGTTTAAGATTAAGTCTAAGTTGAAGGTTATATATGTTATTTAAATACCTAAAGATTAAGTCTAAGACCGTTTATAACTTTTATTCGTTTTTTGTTAACATTTAGAATAATAATAAAATTTAAAATTTGAATTAACTGCAGCCTTAATTAATCCCATTTTAACAAATTTAACAGTAAAAAAAAACAAACAGCTTTACAAATCAAATTACTTTATTAATTCAACTTGAACTTTTTTTGAATGATGCGTCTATTTAACCATATCAGTTTTCTTCTACTTCAAAACAAAATAAAAAAGATTCTAATAGAAAAAAATAACAAGATAACACTCTTTGAAAAAATTTATTTAATTTAAAAAATAGTTTTGTTTTTAAAAATAAAACCTATTTTTTTAAAGTATTGACATGTAATTACATTAATAATTCAAAAATAATATACATAAAGCGTGCATTTTACAATGTTAACCCTGAAAACTTGTGTAATACTACATTAATTTTAAACAGCTGTCAGCTTATAACAAGACTAAGCAGACAATACATCACTAAAAGTATTTATTAACCAAATTTATAAAAAGCAATAAATTAATATATATTGAATTCTTTTTATTATTCTGCCACAGACTGACATATGATTTAAATGTAATTTTAAAATGAGAAACGTATATAGCGTGTAGTGTACGTATTAAATATTTCAATGTTAACCCTGAACACCTGTTTAATACATTATTAGTTTAAAACAGCTGTCACTTTTATATGAGATTAAGAATGCTTTACAATTTTCGTTTAATTGATTGATAATTTTAGCATAAACTTCTTGTTTTATAGTT
The DNA here is from genome assembly GCF_965202585.1 of Thalia democratica. Lineage (NCBI taxonomy): Eukaryota > Metazoa > Chordata > Thaliacea > Salpida > Salpidae > Thalia > Thalia democratica. Next base: position 76,907,273 of record NC_139165.1, read on the forward strand.
GTGTTATTATCGATCATTTTTATTTTCAAATTATTTTAGCTTTAAAAGTTGTAGTTAAAAAGTACTGCTAACTTGTTCGTAGATATAGCAAAAATATTTTTGCAATACAATTAAAAAACTTGTTCTATGAAAAAATTTTTTAATAGTTAAAAAATAAATTAAATTTAAAGAGAAGTAATTCATTTGTCTTAGCTTAAGACATAAAAGCTTACCAAGTTTAAAACAAAATAACAAAATGTTTTCTTAAACTGAATTTTTTTTCTATGTTGACCTGTAAATTTATTTAAGTTGTTAAAATTTTGAAAAACTTCATTTAAATACAGTACAACTTTTCCTTAATAGAAGTTTTCTTTACTTTCACTGCATTAAACTTGTCGAGCGTATAGGAAATATGCATACTGAAACATTTAGAAATCAGAAAAACTAAGATTAAGACCTAAATTTTAGTTCACCTCAGACGTTTTAAAGTTTAAACTGTTAAAGAATTGACAGCAAGCTGCTTTAGATTTTTAAATTGTTGTGCTATATGATTGAAATAAAAGTTGAGTTTAGTTTATTTATATTCAATAACCAGTAACAAAACTTTATAAGTATTTTTTTATAAAAATGATCTTTATTTTAACCTTGTGTGTTTTTTTATACTACAAGACATTAGAGTTTAATTAAAGATGTTTCTTTTTTGATAAACTCAAAACTTCAGTCTAAAAAATAGTTTTTAAATACAAAATTCTACTCATAATTATTTTTCATAACGTTGTTGAGTTTTATTTTATTATATACACCTTTGAAAAATTTAAACAAATTTTAAGTTTCCTAGTTGTATAAATCTTCTAATATTTTTATATTTATATCTATACTTAGCTATGTTTTTTTTACAAAAACTACATGTAAGTATTTATGAAGCTCTAACTTTTTCAAATGCTTAATACCTGTCCCTAGTTTAAAACACTGTAAAAATAATTTTGTTTCATTTATCATTATCATGAAAAGTCCCTATCTTATATAGCAATTTTATTAATTTCTCAACTTAAACATTGGATAAAAATAATTCTAAAGAATAATCTAGTTTAAAATTTCAGGCAGTAAACTTTTAAAGCAATGAAAGTCTGTAGAATTAAGAAAATTCAAATTTTAAAACTAATTACCTGTTATGTTGCGATTTGTAACTTTATAAAAATTACCAAAATGTTGAAAAGCTTTAATAAAATATGAGTTAAAAATCCTGAAATTATTCTTTAAAAGAAATAATTACAGCTTTAAATATAGCTTAGGAATAAAAAAATGTAAAATTTGCAACATTTAGACAACAAAAAAAATTAATACTGGAACTTGAGTTTTACTTCGCATCAAATATACTAAAACAAATTTTACATTAACGAAAAATATGGACAGCTCACTAATTTAAAAATTTATGCTCTTTCGTGACTAAAATGTAAGTTTACTTTAACTTATTAATATTTAAAAAAAATTCTACATTAAACTATCTTATTTAAGTTTACTTTAAATATATTTATTTACTGTTATATATTTAAATAAATGAAGATTTTAGTTTTAAAACAAAATCTAACTTAAAATTAAGCTAAACCTTTGCTTAAAAAAAAATTGTTAGGTTATTTTAAGAGAATATTTAAAAATATTTTTTCGCTTTTTAGATTTATAGATATTACAAATTATATATTAAAATAGTTTAAAGAAATCACTATTAACCTAAATCATTAAGCTGAACTAGAATTAATGATTTATGATAAAACAACCAAAATTGAAAATTGTAGTTATCTAAAATTTGTATGACAGTAGTAGACAATACTTTCATAATAAATGACAATAAAAGTCAGTGTTATCTTTCAAAAAGGCTTTAAACTACATCTGACCCTATTTCAAAAGACATGAAGTAATAAAGATGTAAAGATCAATGAGCATTTTTCAAATTTGGAAAACTATAGACAGTTTGTTGTAATAGCAACATTTGTTATAGATGATGTCAGTGTTAACAATTTGACGGGAAGAATTTACCACATTTAAACTAGTTTAACCTCTATGTTCCTACATTAGTTTTTAAGAACTGGCTTAAGTAGTATGCTGAAGCTGCAACTTTAAAAAAAAAATTAATGACATCAGCCTTAACTGTGAATTGTAAAATATATTGAAAATGTGTATTTCTGAATTTTTTTTTTTTCATAGTATAAAACACAATACTTCAGTTAAGAAAATATATTATTATCCTTCATCTGTAAGGATTAAATTTTAAAAACAATTTATCAGTGGTTTTGTGATTTGTTTTTAAAATATTTAAATATTTTAGTATTTACTTATACTTGACATTTACTGTTGATTTAACGAAAAATGAATCATAAAGTTTGTAGACACTAAAATTTTTCTTTTTAAATACTTTTAAAAGTTAAATCTAAAGTAAAAAACTTACATTAAAACAGACAAGCTAATAAAAGTACAAACAATTGTTTTTATTAATCAATTATACATGAATATTTTATAGAATTTCATAAAAAACGAAAATAATTTATAAATTTTAAGCGCATTTAAAAAGGGTTGTTTTATGAAAGCCTTCATATTTGATTAATAATTCTTCAGGTAAAAATTAAAGTGCATCGTTTCGGACTTACTAAAATATTCATTTTCTAAAATTCGCATTTCATTTAACCTACTTGAAATTATTAAATCTTGAGTTTGCGTTCAGCTTTAAATTGATATTCGGTTATACTTTAATTTAATATTTTTAAACAAGTGACAGAAACTTCAACACATTTGTTTATCTAACTACAAGTAATCCTTGTGAATAATTCAAACGTCTTGCTTTTCGCGAGACTTTTTAACAATTCTGTTATGGGAAATTCTGTGTTAAATTGCCAGTATTCTCACAACAAGTGTGGTGCAAAAAAACACACACTATGAATAGTGGTTTATTAAACAAAAACGAAAAATTGCTCAATATTTTCGGTTCAAGGACCTGAATGTGCAAAAAGGTCATCGAGTTGCATACCCAGCTTAATCAAAATTATAACGAGCTACAAATGAAAAAAACAAAAAAAAAAATCTAAAACAAAACTTAATGAAAAATAAAGCTATTAAATTTTACAACATTAAATATTTTTATAAAAAAAAATAAATGAAGTACTTTTTATACACACATATATCTAACAATATATACACATAAAATATATATTGAACTCTACGTCAAAAGGTAAAGTTTCTATCTGAAATGCTTTTAATTTCTAAATTTATCAATAACTTTAGCAAATAATTTAACCTTTTATATGAGCTAAATAATCAAAAAAAAAGTAATTAATTAATAAATTTGAAGATTTTTTTCTTTTAAGTATGTTTATTAATTTAGAATATACTATCAACTTAGTTTAACTTATTAAAAAATAACCAAAAATAAATTAAAGCTATAACATAAAAATAAATTAAAATAAATATATAAAATAAAGCTGTAATAATCAAAAAAAAAAGTAAAATAAAGCTGTATTCATAAAAATAAAAAGTTCTGCTTAAACTAGATAAAAAGTATAAAATAAATTTATCCTTTTAATTAAACCTAACAGTTTTTACAATTTTTAATATATGTCTAAAAATAGAAGTTTAACTATACCAAAACAAATAATGTAATCAACCACAAAAAACATTTAAAATAGTAAATAAGTTTTTTCTTTGAAAAAAATGAACAATAAATAAATAAAAAAGTAATACGTTAAAAAAAAAACACTAATAATCATTAAAAAAGTCAATCTATTACTAGTTTTAAGTTTTTTAAGTGATTTCAGTTCATGATAGAGAACTTTAACAACAGACAGCTTTGTATTCACAAAGTATTTAAAATGTTTTCAGATATTTTCATTTGTCTACTTTTTAAAATCGTCTATAACGAATATAATTGTTTTCTAAAACTAAGATATCAATCATCGTTGTAACTAAAAAGATCTGTAAAAAAAAAGTGTTTTTCCCTTGACGACAGATATTAACGTAAAGAGAAGATTTTTTTTTATGTAAGTAACTACGAGTTGTAATAAATAAGATAAGATAGCAAGTATTTTTATTTAAAATTTTTACATACAAAATTTCTGAAGTACAGCTAAAATACTAAATTTGATGAATTTATCTAAATTAAACTTTAGACAGAACACGTAATACATGTCGCGATAGGTCAGTTTTTAAAAAAAAGGTTGTTTTGCACGAAAAGTCGCTTTTAGACGAAGTCACTTTTGCACGAGTGACAATTTTTTTAACTAAAAAAAAAGTCATTTTTGTACGGTAGACTTTTTTTTACAACCAAAAGTAACGGTTAGAGGTTATAATCATAGTAAAAAAGCTAATAAGCAAAAAAAGTGTCGATCAATGGTTAAAGAGTGTAAGTGATAGTAGAAGAAAAGAAAAAATTATTGTAAACAACAAAAATTCAGGAGAAAAGTTCCAGGACGAACTTAAAAGTTATCTTTTAAATAGTGACTCTCGAGGTCATTAGTGATCATTCCTACTCGTCTATTTACTTTTGTTTAAGGAGATAATAGTATCTGTTATTTGATATCCAAACTTTTATTTATTTTCTTATAATTTTGTATTTTTTGTTTGAAAGTTGATTTGTTTGATTACAGTAACATTGGTTTTGTCAAGATTTTAGCATTTTCTATCTAGTTGGTTTTTAAGGTTATTCTTTAAGATTACTATTTTGAATTAAGTTCAGAATACTTACACATTTGTTTCTCTTATGGTTACAAACACAGCATGCAAATGTGAAAAAATAGTTATAGATATTTTTACTTTAGCAGAAAATAAAGTATTTAAATAGTTAGCTAAGATATTAAAAATAATTTGAAGAAATCAAAGAAAAAACTCTTCTTTTTTATGTTTGCAAATGTTGCTGGCTTTCTACTATTACAGTTTTAGACTTGAAAAAGTAATTAAAAAAAAAGTATTTTTTAAAATAGAAGGAAATTTGTTGTTGTTAATATCATTATTATTAAATTATTATTGTTTTTTTCTTTTCTTTTCTTATTAAAAGTATAAATTTTACAGTACTTATCTTCATATTTTCATTTGAATTAAGTTCATGTATTGAAAAATTAATTTCTTAAAAATTGCAAAAAAAACTTTTACGATAGTTTATTTAACTTTCAAAAGTAAAATTGTTTTATATGTTTACGTTAAATTATTAAATAAAATAAAAATTACTTCTTTAGCACAAAATACTTGTAAATTTTTTTTTTTGTTAAAATATTTCAGCGTATTATATTTTACTTTCTTTAATAAAGTTTTGACCTATAGTTCAAGTATTCACACGTCTGTTATTAGCGTTGTTTATCTTCTTTTAAATATTAATTTGAAATCATTTATATTTTTTAGTTCTTATGATACTAAACATAATTTATAGTACATTATTAAACACAAAATTCAGTTAATTTTCGTTTAGTTTTATTTCACTTAATTTTTCTTTTCGTTTAATTGATTATTTTATTACTAACAATTCAAATATTTAAATGATAAAAAAACTATGTGTAATAGCTCGTAAGAAACTTTATAAACATGTGGTGTACGACTCGATAATCGAAAGGTTCCTTTGTACGCCAGGTTCTTAGACCAAACATTTTGAGCGCTTTTTTTATCGTTCAATAAACAATATATAAATATAACTTCTTAAAAAAATACACGTTTCATATGTTAAGTTGATGTTTTTGTTGTAAGATTAGTACCTAAGAAATTCTAGTACTTTATTTTTAATAAACATTCATGATTAAAAAAAAAATAACAATTAAATGTTTTATTTTACAGATGAAACATATATTTTTAAACCAAGTTGTTTATTTAAAGTATAAGCACAGTTTAGAACACTCAACGAAGTAAAGACATTGAGTTAATTATATTTGAAATCTAAGTAATTACGTTTTTTTATTATACCTTTAAACGTTTAAAAGATAATATTTATACACTGAAGTCCAACAGTTTAAAATATTAATACATAACTGTATGTTTTTATGTTTTTCAACTCAAAATAAAAATTGCAATATTTTAACTATTTTTCTTTTTTTGAATAAAATACGCTTTATTTCGCATAACAATTTTAAATAAAATTTGCTTGATATTCAAAGGTGTGGTCATTCTTAGAACCCGAGATGACATCAAGTCGCAGTTATTATCTATATATCACTTTACGTCAGAAAAAAAACTTAGGAGACAACCCGTAATTTTTCCAGCGTCTCACAGAAAAAAGATAAAATATTAGCAATAGAACACCCAGAAATAATAAGACAAAAACGTCGTTTTTCAACAGAAAAGTTTCACAAAGCAGAAAATTAAACAGATTAACCCGGTCAATATGTCAATGATAAATTGAACAATGATAGGGATTCATATACAAAAAGCTTGAAGAAAGGTTTTTATTTAATAAACATGTCAATCATTTTTAAGGGGCGCCATTTGATTGACAATTAATGTTGGTGATAAAAAATAACAAACATTTTTAAACTTTTTTTTTATAATCGAAATTGATAAAAATAATGTTAGTTGATTTGTTATATGTGAGACAGAGTTTTCATATAAAGATATTTTTAATTAAAAATAAAAAATTATTTACAATATTTTTCCATTTTTTAAACACAAATATCAAAAACACTTAAGCCACAATTAATTATTTCGAAAGTTTAAAATGTAGAAAATTGCTATTTAAATACAAAATCGCTTTGATAATTACACTTAACAATCAATGCTCGTAAACTCTTGTGTCAACATTGTTTACATTTAAGTTGCCGATATTATAAGCTTTAGACAACCATTACTACTTTGAAACTATTTTTTTGGGCTTTTTATTTAACTAGCTTTTGGTGAGTCACAAAAAATTAAAAGATCAAAGTTTTGCAAACAACTTAATTAGTTTATTATTTTGAATAATTTAAAATTAATTTGTGTATAGCAATTAGTCATGTCAAGCAAAAAAAGTATTTGGGCTTGACATGATGCGTTAATCATTTTTAAAGGGGCGCCATTTGATTTAAATGAGTGTTAGTGGCAAGAAAAAAAAATAGTTTAATGTTTTTTTGCTGTGAAAAAAGTTACTTTATTTTAGACGAATTAGTCTATAAATCACAAATAAGTTGTATATTAACTATACTTTTTATGCCTTTTAACTTAAATTTATAACCATCGATCAGTTGTTTAAGTTGAAATCTAGTTTAATAGGTTTCTTTAGCATTTTATATTTACATTGTTTATTAGTGACAAAAAAAAAGCGCTCAAAATATTTGGTCCTACGACCTGTCGCACGAAAAAACATTTCAGTTTTCGAGTCGCACACCACTTGGGTACCTTTTAACGTCTTACCCAGGACTTTTTTTTATCTAAACACATTGTTTATTAAATAACAATCCTTTTTTCTTCTTTAGAACTATAGTTTGTAATTATTTTTTTTTAAGTATAATTAGTACAGAGTTTTTTATAAAATTTTATTTTTACATATATATATATATAAAAACATATTTGTAAAATTGTAAATTTTAAAGTGTTAGTTAGAGGTAAACATAGAATTGTGATGCAAATTATAAATATATTAAAAGTTTTTTATAAACATAAAATATTTAGTTTATTCTAAAAGTTTTTATTAGATTTTAAGTGTACTCTAAGTTGTAATTATTGAATACTTTAATTAGCTTAATATCCGCTATGTTCATAATTTCTCAACAATTTAAATTATAGTTTTAGTTTACATTAAGTATGTTATTAGTTTGATTAAAACATTACTTTGTGTGACTATTCTATGTTTACCTCTAACCAACACTTTAAAATTTACAATTTTACAAACGTTTTTTAAATGATATGTAAGTATAATAATATTCAAAAAAACTATGAACTAATTATACTCAAAAAAACATAACTACATACTATAGTTTTAAACTAAAAAAATGTTCATTATCTAAAGGTTATACATAATTAACAAATTAACACCAAATTACACTAAAATCGGTTTTACTTTAGTTTTATAATAAAGATAAGTCTTTAGTTTTTGATTTTATGTTAAAGAGCTCACTAATTTCTAAAATATTTAATGTATAAACAGAAAGTAAAAGTACAATAAAAAGTTTAATATAATTAATATTTAGTAGTTTCGTTTCAGTCAAACAAAACCAAAACTCTGTTTTAAATATTTTTACTTCTTCGAACATTTAAAAAGTTAGGTCAAAATGCTCGTTTTGAAACGTTTGTTTTTTTAATTGTGTTTAGATTTTTTTTATAAAAATTTTTCTTAAAAATTTAGATTAAGGGATATAATCACCTTATTTTCTTAAAAACTATGTAATTTACCCTTGAACAAAGTTTTGAAAAGATTTTAAACTAAAAATCAGAAATCAGCTTAAAAGTTTCACTAAACGAAAAATTAAATTACTTTTTTTATAATAAATACGAAATAAATATTAAAACGCTAACATAATTAGATAAGTATAAATGAATAAACAAAAAAAGCAAGACCTAAATAATCACTTAAACTCTTAAAACTTGTCTAAAGTAAATATACAATAGAAATATTTAAAAAAAATTTCAAAAATGTTATATAGATTACCAATATTTGTTTTATAGTTGGTAGGTTTAAACTTGCAGCAATAATTTCCTATCAATCCTGAAAAAATGCATTTGAATAGTCTGACTTTTCTACATATATTCAAAACACAAAAATAAATTTAAAACGTATATTTAGTATTTAAAAATTATGTATTAAAAATACATGGCTAGCATTTAAAACCAGTTTTTTGGCTTTTATGAAATACTATGATCTGATTATGTTAGCTTATCTCGTAATATTTTAAAAACACATTTTAGATTCAAAAGCTAATATGAAAACTGACCAAATATTGATTGTAAAAGATTAGGTGAACTTAATCAACCAAAAGTGCTATTTGTTTTATTAAAGGGCAATTCCATTTTTTTTTTTATTTACTGCGACACACAAAAGTTCTCACAAGCTCAGCAAACAAAATTTATACAAACAGTTGTTAATCAAAACCATATCAGAAATCAACTGGTGTTAATTACTCTGAAATCACGTTTTTTCTTGATAAGATCTTATTTTTAAAATTCTAAAGATAAAACTTAAATGTTTCACTGGTTGCAAGTTTCCTAAGCAGTCTCTCTTAAAAACAGTTTTAACATTTGTTATAGGTTTGATCACGCTCTATAATATAAAAAAGAAAAATTGGTCTAACGTTTTGTAGCCACCTGTAATGTGTAAATAACCGTCATCAAAATTTATAACTGTTTATGTTTTTAAAAAGCAATGTTTTTTGTTTAATATTTTCATTTTATTAAAACAAAGAAAAAATTTAAAAACATTTTTATTAATATAAAAGCATAATCTTAAAATTTAACCTCATTTATTTACACATTTTTTCAAGCTAAAAACACTGTTAGCTATATTTAAATACAAGAAATAAAATAAACTTTGTATTATGCTTCAATATGTATGCTTACGAACATAAATGGTATACTTTTTTAACTAGAAAAAAAAAACGTATCACGTCAAAGTTACACATAACTTATTAGTTCTATCTGTAATTTTTCATTTTAATTACTTGTTTAATTATTAGTTGTGCAATTAATTTATATATTAGTTTGTAAAATTTAATGTTTAACAAAGTTATAACTTATTATCAAACTTCTTAAATCGAATCGAAATCAGTTAACACGTAGAATACAAGTAGCCTAATTTTATATAAAACATATCGAATCGTAAAAATTAGTTAAAGCATACGTAATTGTTTAGAAACAATATTTTATGTCTTTGAGAGTTTTTTTTTTTTTTTTGAAATCTAAACAGGTTTTCTTTTATAGTTGGATCTGCTACAGGTATAAAAAGAAAATTCAATAGTTTATTAAATAACAACTTTTGCAAAATTTTAAGTTTTTTTGAGATATGGATGAAATAAGCTTAAAAATAGTCACTTTTAGTTGTTTATGAATATATTTAATTAAATAAAAACTTCGCAAAAAAAAAGGCTTTGAGATTTTAATATGACCTACAAACGTATTTTTTTATTTTTCAAAAGTACATTACTGTTTAAGATATAGTTTCTTAATTATTTTTTTTAAGAATTTTAATTGTCATTTAACCAGAATTTTGCCTTAAGGGAACGCATTAGTAAAAGTATTTACGTAGTTCTACCACTAGCGGCGCTTATCAAAATAAGATTTTGGGGTGCACCAATTTTATTTTTTGCATTTTAGTGTACACAGATTTTGTTTAGCGTGCCGACCACTGGTTTATTTTTAGTAACTTGAATTAAATATTTTTTGTCATTGAAAAAAAATTAAAGCTTCAATATTCAAAAATAACAAAGTTCTAAAAATTAAGTATGTGTAAACTTCATACATATTTTCCATTTTTACAGACTGTATATTATAACAAAAACTAAGATAAAGGCTTTTCTTTAAATAATTTAAAACTAAACACACTAATTGTTTGCAAAAAGAAAAACCCAAGCTTTCATGTGATGGTTGATATTCCATATTTGCAATTACCAGTTTTAATGCAATTCTGTCAACCAATCTCCCTTTAAATACAGACATGGGCCTGCAGAAAGATGTCAAGTCACGTTTCTGTGTGATAGGAGGCTTTAAACATGAAAAGAAATGAAGTATATGAGCCAGGTGCGCTGAGCTTCAAAGGTGAAGACATTTATGTCATTTATTACTAGTTAGATTTTTCATTTAAAAGGTAAAAGGAAAAATATCTGAGATTTTTATTTTTAAGTACCACCTGTAAAGTTGAGTTTATCTTGTCAAATGGTTATTTTAAGGTTTTTACTGTATATGTAAACTTTTACAGTAAAGTCTTCTCGTATTACTTATTATGTTGAATTCACCACTCTATTATGAATAAATAAATTAACGTAATTCTAAGATAAAAAATACCTTCAATAGTTAAAATATTGTTGATATTACAAAAAGAGATCTTTTTCGTATTTAGGAGTTATATTTTGGTATTAATATATCACAGCAGTATAAAATTACAAACAACATAGCAAATAAATTATAAGTATATCTTATTACTATATAACTTATTTTTGTTTTTGGTAAAGTATTTTATTTGAATATGCAACATAATTAAATTTTATTTCACAGAAACAAAAGTTAGATGCAGACTAAAGCACGAAAAACCAAATCTTTCTATCAAATAACAAAATGCGATTTTAGATTGTTTTAAAAAATGGTAATATCCGCTGCAAACACTTATCTATTTTGTAGATAAATTGAATCTTGACAACTAACATATAATATCCTCTACATGCTATGTTATGGTATAAAAGCTATTTAAATTTCATCTTTTAAAAATATCTTTCAGACTTTTGATGTTTGATATGATTAAAATTACTCATGAAAATGTTTAATATGACAATCTTATATGTGTATTGTCATATATCAGTCGGTGATCTTACTATCGCACGCAATTAATACTTTATCTTTATTTTGTTTAAGTCTTTTTTTCAAATCAAAGAAATAATTTGTAACTACTTGAAAACTGTATTTAGCAGTTATTCATTTAGTTTTTTAAGCTTATTTTTAATTAAGTCTTTTTTTTATTTTAAGAATAAGTTTTTATAACTAATACTAAGTGCTACAAATATTACTAGTAAATATCAATTAATATATAGCTTAAAATGTAACTTAACTGTTTAGACTTATTTAATCATTTTCAATTACTGTTTCACTATGTTACCGAACATTTTGAATTTCTAACTGTTTTAATAAAAAAAAATACAATAGATATTTCCTACCGAAGCATATTTGAAAACAGTTTAGACATAATTATCAACAGTGCCAAAAAAACAAATTTCTTTTCATTTTTCATCTCCTGTTTATTGTAATTTATTCAATAATGAATAAAATTTCATATTAGTAATGACAAAAATGCATTTAATTATTCTTCAGGATATTAGTATTTTAAACTTATTATATTTATAAATGCAGAAAAAAGAGTCTTATGTAAATAATTATTTAATGTTTTTTAGAACTTTAAAAAAAATATGTAATGCATTTGTAGTTTTACTATTTCGTAAAACAGTTTTTTGTTCATATAATATTTTCTTTGCTTTAGTAATTTGTTTGTTCTATATTTAAACATAACAATACCATACAGCTATAAAGTTTCAAAAGTTTTAAAAGATTAATTAGCACAAAAATTAAAACCTTCTTAGTGTCTAACCACCAAGAAATTGTAAAATATTTACAAGTTTGATAAATACGTGAACTTTTATTGACAACTATCATGACGAAATAACTTATTGACCGGGTCAGAACCTTGTTATTAAACTATGTTATTATGATGAAAAGAAACTTAAAAAGCATAAAACCAGACTTTTAAAACACTTACTTGAAAAAAACTTAAGTTCTGAAGTGTTTATGTATCAAGCTAAAAATAATTATATTTTATATAGAGTACAAAATAACAGCAAGTTTAATGCCCAGTTAGATTTTTTTTGACTAAAACTAACTATCATAAACAATAAACATAAAAATATTTATTCGGAAATTATTTACAATCATAAACATTGTTAGAATTGTGTTCTATGCTGTAAAAGTGTATTATCTATATTAAAATATTAAAATATAGTCTAAAAAAGTTAGGTAAACTAAAACCGTAATTTATGTTTTAAAGACGGTAGGATTTAAATAGTATCAGTATATTTTCTAAGATTAAACTCAGTAGACATTTTGTACATTTAGTTTTTTTGATTGAACAAAATTTTTAACAATATTTAGTTATGCTCAAAGAGTCAAATAAACAATACACAAGAGATTATGCTCGCTTACTTATAATATTCGTTAAATAAAAAACATTTAGTTTTTTTTTATTATAAAAAAGGTTTTAGACTAAACTGTGCTAAAGCGGGTAAGTTCAAAGTCGTTTTAGATGTAAATTAGATAAATTATAGATTCGATGTTTGAGCACTTTTATACAATCTAATCTGATTTTCTTAAAATGCCATTTATTTAAAATAAATTTGCGAAGTTTAACTTTTATTTAAAAGGCAATTAATCATATTTTAACGCTTACCAAATACTAGCTAATAATAAATTCAATGAACTAACAAACACTATTTGTTTATTTACATCAAATAAAAAATGCCGACTTAATATTTACTTACATTGGGTGATCAAACTTTGAACCTCAAGCTGTTGATAGTTATTTACTTTAATTTCATTGGCTTATTTTACTTTTGTTATAAAGTATTAAGTTTTTATTTCAATGAGTTTAATATTTTTTACTGCTTTTAAACACTGTTCTTTCCTTAGGTTTACTGTCTGTTATACATTAAAAACTTTAGCATTTTTTTTTCTTTTTGATGAGTTCGATTTTTATTACTACTGTTTCATTTCATACTGAAGTTAGGTTTAACTTTTGATCTAATAGATATATAAGTTATAAAAATCTTTTAATGAGGTAAAGATAGATTTTTTGAGAAAATTTATTAAAAAACACATTTAGTTTAAACAGAAAGCTGCTTATTGTGATAAATTAGACTATATTTGTGTTATTTAGTCAAAGCTTTTGTTCCTATTACGACTTTAAAATGTCATAAACATTTAGAATGACTTTATAACTTGACGCGTCCTTTTGTTTAGCTAAACAATAGTTTACAAATAAAGAACCTAACCACTATAATCCATGCAATAAAATATACGTAATAAAATTTAGTAAGAACCAAATAAGTATTCTTCATATAAGAACAAAATCGATAGCTTTTTAATTTGAATTTACATGTGAAAACAGTTGAAAAAAAAGTTATTTGTTTTGTAGAATATTTATTAAAACTTTTACAGTTGGCTGAAACTATTTTGTTTCATTTGATCTCATTTAGTTTTATAATTTATATATTTTTTAGAATATTTTTTTTTATTTAATTGTTACTTAATTTTTCTGTAAAGTGCTCAAGTAGGTTCTATAAAACCAAATATTTATAATGCTAAATTCATCCAAAAAATAAAAGAAATTTCAAATTTATTTTTATTATTTACTTTTAATAGTTATTAGTTCAAAATACTTTAACTAATAAGTAGAAGTAGTCTTAATTTTTTTTCTTTCACTTAAAAAGTTTACACTAAAGAATCTGAAGATTTTACAGCTAGAAAAATAGCTAAATGTATATATTTTCTAACATGTTTTCTCTAGCTAAGTAAAAATTATAAAATTAAGCTAAATATTCTTTTTTTCAGAGCTGTTAGTTTAATTTATTATGTTAGTAAATTATACAAACTTAAGTATTTAAACAAACAAAAAATGAAAACAATGAATTTTATTAAACTGTGTTTATAAAATAAAGTAAATGTAAACGTATACAACGTACATTTATTTATAAACACTATGTTAGGTTATATTATATTAGCTTATTGAACAAAAAAAAAAACGCTCAAAATATTTTTTTCCTAGGACCTGGTGTACGAAGAGCCTTTCGTTTATCGAGTCTTACACCTCTTTGATACCTTTTAACGTCTTGCTTAGGACAAAAAAATTTAAACTTTTTATACAACTTATCATATCTCTAGAAGTTTAAAGAGAGTAAAAGAAAGTCAACTAACTAAATGTTTTATATAAACAATACTTAAGGCGAGTTTACAGACATACGTAACAATTGAAAAACATATACAACTTTCTAAAAGCTATAGTCATATATAAACTCCCAAAGACAATAATTCTATTATTAAAAAATTAAACAGTAATTTTTTTTTTGATTTTTATTAAATAACTAATTGCAAACAAATTATCTACAATTAAAACCATATAAATTTTCAAAGAAGTTAGAAAGTTCAAAAGGTAAGAAAGAGTTCTGTTAAATATTATACTTCTTTCGCTTTGATAAATCGGCTTAACAATCAATCGTCGTAAATTCTTGTGTCAACAATGTTTACATTTAAGCTGCCGACATAAAAAGATTCTGACAACCAGCACTACTTTGATACTGTTTCTACTTGATCTTTTTATTTAACTAGCTTTCACTGCCGCATAAATTATAAAACATCAAAGTTTCGCAAACAAATAAAATTAATTTGTTAGTTTTTAACAATTTACTAAAAGTTTCATTTAACTTATTTGTTGCTACCCAATTTCACACATTTTTAGTAACTATAAACTACTAATTGTTTATTCAACAAAGTTCAAAAACTAAACAGTTTAAAATTTTTATATCTTTTAACTTAGTTGGATATAAGAAAGTATAAATTCTATAACATTTTTGAAAAAACATCGAAACTTATAACAACTCGCTACTTTTACAGCTTTGTTTTATTAAGATATTATACTAAGAGGAGCATTTGTCTCTATTTATAGATAAGTAAATCGGAACTAAAAAGAAGAAAATAAAAGAACAAATTGTTATTGAAATTAAAAAAAACAAGCTAAGTAAGTTTTTAAGTCTTTCTGAATATTCAACTGTAACTTGATGTTTTATGATATGTTGTTATTCTAACTGATTTAAAAAAAATTTCTGTATTGATACATAGTACCTTATTACAAAATTAACTTATTAAAAAAATGTTTGTTACTTTTTACTTTCTTTGTTTAAATATTTTAAAAAGAATTGTTTTTTCATTTCCAACTTTATTTGCAATTCTGTTTTAAATGATATTTTAAATTTACAATGTAACAAAAATATATTAATCACTATGATTTTATACATGTATAAACTAATATGTTATAGCATTTCATATGAACATTGCATCAATTATTTAAATAACATATTAATTTTATTTTATATCACAACATGTCAAAAAAAAAATATTTTTTTTACCTTTATTACAAGCATCGATTGGTGGGATACGTGCGTAAACTAGTCAATTTGAAATTTAACATGACATCTTAAACAGTACTTTTGTTCAGTTTTCTGTTGTTTAATATATTTTCACTTAAAAATCAAATGTCTAAAATAAAAATTAAAGAAGTCAATTTTCGACACTATGCAGTTGTTCTCGTTATGTCTATTAATGTTTCTAATAAGATATTTTATTTACTTTTACCAAAGTATTAGAAATAAGTTCAAGATAATAAAGTATATACTACATTAAATTTATTAAGAGAAAAATTAAATCAATCTAAATCACTTTTTATGTATTTCTTTAAACGCTGTACTTTAAAACTAAATTTTGTAGTAAGTTTCTGCTAAAATTTCTTACAAAAAAACAATTTTTCTAAAATTTTAATCAAAATAGTACAAAATTAATTTAGAATATAAACAGTTTAAACACCAAACTAGATTTCATCTAAATCGAAATAAAGCACAAAGTCTCTTTATTTTAAATAAATCTAAGGTTTAAAAGTGTTTAAATCCAACACACATGCTCATAAGTCAACTAGAATGATCCATATTCGTGCATTAAAATTGTTTTTAAGTTTTTAAGTTGTATATCAAGAAAATTTCTTTTTCTTTTTACTGTTATCATTCAACAAAGTTAGCATCAAATATACATGCACAGCTATACTTTAAAAATTTTAGTCAATTCAAAAATTATCTAAACTAAAAACTGTCAAAAATATCATATTTTAAAATGACTTTTTTACCTTGTTATAAATAAATTAATTTCTAATTAAAATTAAATAGTACTCAAGCAATTATTTTTAACCAAATATTTTTTTTTCTTTAAAATCTTTTTCAACGTTACATTTCTTAAGAATAACTATTCGCCAACTCTCCATGACAAAATTTAATTATGATTTGTATCTGATAAGCCACATTGTACACATAGAATAGTTAAAGGATCGTTGAAATAAGTTTATTTTAGTAATGTGTAAGTTAAGCATTGAAAAAAAAAATCAAACCGCATTTTTCTCACGCTAAAACTTTTAAAATTTAAGTTTTAGTTTTAAGTATTTTGTTATAACGTTCAAAGCGTAGCATATGGAAATGTACTTTATTTTCTTTGTAAACAGTTACACCGGCTACTTAAAATTTTTAATGTGAATAACTTAATCAAGCTGTCACTTTAAGACGTACCGTATCACTTTCTAAATTATTCTGTCACTATTGACTGGCGTGGATGTGTTATATAAGAGTAATGCTATACAGGTGAATTTTAATTCGCCTAAAATAATTTAAAATTAAAGTTGTTCGACTAATTCTACTCAAACCAGAAAAAGAAAAATTCAATATTTTTTACAAATTAATGAAATTGATTTTAGGAAACTAAATTGGATTATAGATTTAGTTATGAAATAAAATCTATACATTTGTTAAATTTTCTATAAGATTTGTTTTTTTTTCAAACCATTAAGTATTTTATGCCTTATTAAAAATACGTATATTAACTATTTGTAACTAATTTAACTTAATTTTCTTTTTTGCTTAATTCATTTATTATTAGTAAAGTTGAAATTAAGTTGGTTTAACAGTTCAACAAAGCAGTTTGTTAATAATAAACAAGTCAAAAACGTGTTTTGCAAACACAATAAAATGAATTGTTCTATATGTACATATGAAATGTTTACAGTATAATATCAAAACAATTTAAAAAACTTTTATTACTTATTTATTACATATAAACAACTTTAATTTATCTTTAAGTATACTTATTTTAAATGTAAAATTTCTTTCAAAAATACAACCCAACAAACAATTTTTTAATGCTAGTGAAAATTTTAAATAAGGTTGTTCAAATACAATCTGTCTTTGTAGCTTCAATAATTTTATTTTTGACCAGCTGCTTCCTGTTTCTTTACTTTGAAGTTTAGAAACGAAAAAACAAGTAGTAAGTTAATATACTCCTGTCAACAGACACAATCATCTCGTGAAAGTTACGACAAAAATAAAGCTTCAAGTCACAAACAAGACAGAGGGATTTGAGTCACAAGACTGTGAAAAGGAAATTCGTCACCTCACAGACGTGTGGTACTGATGGAAATTTTTTAAACTATTATAAACTCGCATGTAACATTTGAAAGAGAAAATGCCTGATTGTTTGACGTGCCACCTGTGCTCTTTTTACTACAGTTGTTTTAAACTAGTTTGCCTAAACTGTCATTTCTATTGCTCTGACAGACATAGTGAAAAGAATTGAACTCTCTAAGTAAATAAATGTATGGTTAATAAAGCATAAATGTTGTTTCGCTTTGTTGTAAAAACGTTTTAATATTAAAGTTACTGTTAGGACAAAAGCTTGAGGTTTACAACTGTTTTCTTAGTTTAAAAACTATACTGTACTTGTATTATTTCTAAAAACAAAATGTTTAAAAGTTTGAAATATTTTGAACAATGTGGAGTCCTAAAAACGTATTTATCTTATAGTTTTACTTTTCTCAAAACATTAAATTTTGTATTTACAAGTGAATTCCAAAATAAATTTATAATTCAAAAAAAAAACAACTAATAAAAAAATTAAATTATATGTCTTTTATTAAAAGTTTCTAGTAGATAAAAATCATATACAAAATTATCAAACTAAAAAATAGTGTAGACCAGCGGTTCAAAACCTGGGGTAAATAACGTTGTTTTAAAGGAGAATCTTTTTAAATTAAAGTTGTGTAAATTATTGTTTATTAATTATTTTATAGTTAATAAGTTGACGTTTAATTATAATCTTTTTAAAGTTAAACAATCTCTTGTAGTTGTACGAGTTTTTTATGTTTAATAATATTGAAGTTTAACAAATCTAGTTTTTTTTCATCAAAATTTAACATTATATTATAAATGTGGGTAAATTTGGTAATTACTTTCTAAAAAGGGTAAGTTTTGTAATAACCTTTTAAAAAGAGGTTAAACATGAAAAAGGTTAGGAACCGCTGGTGTAGACAGACATAGATTAAGAACAATCATTATTTGTACTTTTCTTAATAAATTTAGTTTTAAGTTGACAAAAATTATCTATGAGTTTTTTAAGACATACTAATCATAACCGTAAACATTTTATAATTTTTTAAAATAAATAGAACTACTCGACGAAATTTTTAGTAAGCTACAGTAAATTGTAAATGTCTTAAAGTATGATTTTTAATTATAAAATCAAGAGACCTAATTATAACTATATCAAAATACCTATATCCAGTGAAGCCTTATGCAACTTGTTTTATGTATTTATTCGACCTTAAATTGTATTAAAACTCGAACATTTTAAAATGGATATTTGACAACTTTTAGTTTAATTTTATTCAAACGTAGACACTACGTATAAAAAATACAAATCTATAAATTTCGTTTTAATGCAAAATTAAAAAAAAATATTATTTTTAGCTCAAACAAGTAGTTCAAAAAAAGTTAAACATAACCCAAAGGTCAAAAGCTAATTTAACTTCTTTGTCTAAAACTTAACAAAATGTTAGTTTAAAAAGCTCTTTTAAATGACAAGAAACTTGTTAAAAGTGATTAAAATGAATAGTTTTTTTTTTTTTGATTTACTTTATACATTTACTATTTAACTTAAATTATTTTATTCAAAATTAACCACACGCTTTTTATATAGTTTGTTTATTGTTTTAAATTTTTAGCTATAATAACTTGTTCTTGACTTAACTTTGTCTAACAATATAAAATTTTGAAAAAGTATCAACAATTTTGAAGCACAACTAGAAACAAAACTATAGTAAATTTTGATAAAAAACTTTTAAATAAATCCTTTTTTGCTAAACGAAGGTTTTTTAAATAATATTAAAATTATAACAGCATTTTTTTTGATTCGAAATACACATACTACTCAAGTTATACTGGTCACAAATAAAACTGCTTAGAAATACAAAAGATAATGTTGAGCTGAAAATATTTTTAAAGCACAAGATGAGTTTAAATTATTCACTAGGAAAAATGTGCCGAATTCTAATCGGCTAATGATTAAGTCAGAGACAGCAGCAGAACTTAACTGGAGAATTTTCGTCAGCTTTAATTGTGGTAGGTGCTTGATGATTGAAAAGTATGTATGGTGGATGTATTTTTTTTAGAAATTTATCTCAACTCTCCATCGATAACTGCTTTCTAAAACAGATACTATGAACTTAACAAAATTTTTACTTACATATATGAGACTTTAATCTGAATTTAAACTAAATGTTTGAACATATGTACGGAGGTTTGTTTCAGTTTTCTGAAAAAGTAAACCTGTTTTAAAAAAGAAAATTATATAGTTAAAGCATTCCTGCTAAAAAACATACATACTTTAAAAGCTTTGTAGTAACATTAGTCTTTTACCATTTTCCTTAAGATCTATAAATTAAAAAAAAAAACAGAGATAAATTTTATAACTTTTAGTCTGTATCTAACACTAAAAAGGTTAAATAATTCACATAGAGTTCTTAATAGTTTTTTTTCTATTATGATTAATAATAAAAACTTTATATATTTGTAGTTTTAACATCTAACGGCCTTTAGTATAATTTTTTTTCTTATCTTATGCTATCTTCGGCGCCGTTTAGCAGCTTAATGCCAAAGATGAAGAGGCCTTTCACTTGTTAATAACTTAATGCTATTGCCTTAAAAAGACACTCAAGAAACGCATAAAGAGATTTAAGTCAATTGTCCTTTGAAAAGTTCTGAGAAAAAGTATGACAGATAGCATTTTAACTTATAAATGAATAGTAAAATTTTGAGAGAAATTTTAAAAACATTCACAAACTTTTATTTGTATTGATTTTTTTATTCACGGCTTTTGCAGTATAGTTTTTTTTTTACTTTATAAGGTTAAACTATGCCTTTTTAATTGAAAAATTTTATCAACTGTCGATTTTTCGTTGAAAAAACAATTCAATGAATTAAATATTGAGGAAGTTTTCGTATTGCTTTATAATTTTTTTATACTTTAGTTTATAGTTACTTCTTTAGTTACTCGTAATTGAGTTATTTATGTCTCTTTCAAATAAACTGTAAAAAGTATAGAAACAGTTTTTTGTAGTAAACGCATATTTTTATTTAAAACAAGTAGAATGAGACACTAAAATCTTAAATAATAAACAAATATAGTTTGAACTATTTTTTTTGTATTACTAAGTATTTTAGATAAGTTAAAACACTCCAACTATTTTTACCTAGAAAAACAAACTGTTGTTTTAAGATTATTTTAAAAACTAAGATTTTGTTAAAAAAACGTTAAGTTTAAGTGCATTGTAATTTATAAAATTAATAAAAGTAAACATTAAGTATTTAACTAGTATTGAAAGTATAATAACTTTGATGAGTTTTTAAACAATTTTCATATAACTTAAAACTTATATGATCTAAAAGAAATTTTTTAAATTAAGGTAAAAAAAATCTGTGAGCACTATGGTAAATGGTTCAAAATGTTGTGTATAGCAATATATATTTATATTAATGCAAGTTAATAATAATCCTCAGCTATAAAGTAAAAAAGTTATGATAATTCTTTTTAAATGTATAGTTTAAAACCTAATTTTAGTAAGTATTTTGAATCAAAATGTTTTTAGTAATAATTAAACAAAAACCAAATAAGTTATTTCTTGTTATTGTGCAATTAATAAATTGATTATATAAGAAATTATCAAAACGAGCACATTAAAAAAAATAAATATCAAACATTTGTTTCGCAAACTAATGTATTTGCAGGTTAGATTTATTAGCTTGAAATTATCTAATTTCACAAACAACAATTCGCTGCTTTCCGCTTTTAATGGTACATGAAAGAAAAGCAAGAAATAAGTAACAAAATCAGTCACTTGGGAGCAAACACAATACAAGACTGATCAGCTACAAGCAGCAGCACTTTTCATGTTTTCAAAAATATTAAGCCTTAAAAAAAACTCGTCTTAAAAGTTAAAATGTGTTTGAATTACACAGTATGAAAAAACAAGGACTAAATTATTTCAAACGTTAACTCGACTAATTTTAAATGTAAATCATCAGGAGTTTTCTCGTTTTAAAAGCAAATATCATTATCAATTCACTCTTTCAGAACTTTTTACTAAAGTTTAAATTAAAAACGTTTTTACTTTACTTTCACTTTATTAATTTGAAACAATAACACATATTGTTAGCATTCTTACTTGAATAAAACTTAACTTTATTGAAATTCAACTTAACTTTTTATATTGAAACATTTTTTTTTGCTTTAGTTGTTGATGATTCACAACATACCTATTTAGTTTTACAACTTAAACTTAGTAGTAATTTATATACTAATGGGTTTTTTCATAGTCCTAAAACACTTTAAAACAAACAAAGTCAATACATATTTAAAATATTTTATTTTGAAATTAAAAATGTTAATAACGTTTTATTATACTCATGAGTATAACAAAATCTAAACGTCTGTTTTAATTATAACGCCTGTTTTTTTATGTGTTTCTAAACTTAGTAAGATAACTTTTTCATTTCCAAACCAATAACACTAAAATTTTTAGTTTTAAACCAGTTGAAAGGAAAAAATAAATAACTAACTTAAAATGTTTAGTGTTGTGTATGTAACATATAAATACAATAAAATTAAGTGTATATAAATAAAAATCTATTTTTCTATAAAAATTTGTTTAAATGTTAGGAAATTATTGTAGATACTCGTAGATTAGAAAATATGTTTTTAAGATTTAATTAGTTTATATATCTGACTGAAGATTATTTTCATTTTTACTTAGAGTTTTATTTTGTAAACAAATGAAATAACGCAAATAGTAGGTAATAAAACTTTTATTGTAATAACAGTCATATATTCGTTTCTGACTATCATAAAGAATAACCGAAACATAAAATTTAAAACACTATATTTTTCAACAAGTTTGATGTGATTCAATTTTAAAGCATCTTTAAAAGTTTTTGCTTTATACATTCTCTAGGAAAAGTTGCAAAGTTTATAAACAAATTTTCAAGACTAATATTATCCAATATTGTAGAATTTCAACAAGTGTATAAGGTATAACTTTTAAAAGAAAACAACATTTTAAGTAGCTTACTATTTTTAAAACTTAAATTAAAAGTTAAAACGTTTATAATTTTGTTAAAATCTTTACTATTGTACATACGTTACATAGTTAGAGTACGTATTTAAAAAATCTAAGTCATCTAATAAAAAAAAGAATAGATCCTTTAATTGAAGAAAAAAATGTTTTTAGTTTTAACTCAAAACGTGGCTAAGTGGATTGTATAACAAAGGAAATCCGTTTGAAAAGTTTAAATTGTTATTCTGGTTAAAAAATGTAATCGGTTTGTACAAAGGGAAAATCCCCTAAACTGTTCTGAGCTGCCAACTGCATTGACGCTAATTGATTCTGCTGGCTCTGCAACAAGCTGTAAGCTGATTGGAGCATCTGGTTCGCTTGCAAGCTGCTCATTGGTGGATACGAAGGCTGTTGTGACGTCATAGCGTGAGTTTGAAGATGGGAGATAAGTTGGTCGGAAGTCGAAAACTTCTTGCCGCAAGTGACGTTATTGACCATCCAGTTGCAGACGTGCTGAGAATTTTTCAGCTGATCTTCGATTGTCTTCATGTAGTAATGCATCGGATTCATCATCTGCATTTGAATGTTCGCCTGATGATTGAAGTTGCTTTCAGAGAGCAGACTTTCTTTTGAAACGGGCATAGCATTACTACTTTGAACAAAAGCGCTGTCAACATCCAATGGAGATACTGATTTTGCACTCATTGGTGTCAGCCTCTGCTTTTTAGGCGATGGTGTCGCCCCAGCGCATGAGTTTTGGCTGAATTTTCGTTTGCACTGATTTTTTTGAGTTTTCATATTTTTGTCAAAAGCTTCATCTATCTTGTATGAAGTCTTTGACGATTTACAGCTCCCCGTCATTTTTGTTTTAACGAAATGATGATTCATAACCTTTTGGTAGTTCTTTGATATTTTGGGACTCTGTTTGGATTTGGAGAACAAATTGCTTTCAATTGCCGAACAAGTTTGTTCTAGCAATGCTAACGGAGACAGGTTTAAGTTGATCTGAAAATACAATATTTATCAACTTACTTTAACTAAAAACAATATGTATCAAGCAGTTAAGTATGAAAAACTTAAAACAATAACACTAAATGAAACAGGAATTTTTAAGTAAAAAGTTAATGGTGTTAAAAAAAATTGATATAAACATCTTTTTTTAAAGTGGAACTACATACAAACGCTTGAAACTTATTTAGATATAAGGTTTATTACACTTCTTTTTATAATTAAAATATATCAATCACAATAAAAATATAGCTAAAAATTATTTCTCTTATAATGTTTTTTTTTAAATTGTGATCTATAATATAGTTTAATGATATTTTTTTGTTGCTTAAAAGTAAAGACTTCTTTAAAGTTACTATAAAATATTTCAACTTACTTCTGGTTTACCATTCTCGGTAGGTTGTAGATATTTATAATTATCCATTGCTCCTTTTTAATTATTATCAACAAAAGTAATTAAAGTTAAAATTCTGTGTTTAAAAAAAATGTATTTGAATCGTTACTAATCAAAATAAAAATAAATATGTTTGAAGTTTAGCAAAGCAATAATATTATTAAAATTCTTGATGTTTTGTTGTAATTCATTGCTTCTTTTGATTATATAATTTATAACGTGTATAAAAACTTGATCTGTAAAATAATGCTATTAAAATTGAATGCTTTAACATAATTCTGTTCTTTCTGAAAGTAAAAACAATAAAAAAATACATAAAAACAGCTGAAGTACTTGTTTTAGCTAACTAGGCATATAGAAACTAGAAACAAAAAAATCGATGTTCAGAAAATTGTTCTTTTTTTTTTTGCTTTGCCTTTTTATCTTTCAACCTTATGATAGCTCTTTTCTACCTCTAGTGTTTGATTTTTCGATTGACAACTTATTTTCGTCTTTTTCAGCGAGTAGTACAGAAAACAGAGAGTGCTTGATCTGAAATTAAATTAGAAGTTTAGCAACGATTTGTTTTGTTAATTTACGGTTATATGCTTAAAACTAAAAGTTTAACATCTCTTATAATTGTTATAACATCATGAATAATTTTAACTCAAAAAATGTATATAAACTTATTATATCTTGCATCTAGTCCTACAAAAATGTTGCAAATTAATAAAAAAGTTAATTAGTGCAGTTAATAAACAAGCACATATCAATATACTTTTGTTTGAAAACACCAGATAACTTGTATTTAGGATAACTTTAGACGATGATAACAAAAAATGAATAACTTTAAAAAAAGTTTTTTTTTTTTTAAATAAAGTTTTACGTTTTTTATATTAAAATATTTTTGGTAAATAACAACACTTTACAACACCCATAATTATTAAATTAAAGTTTGTCTTCTTAAGCCAATCAAGAAAGAATAGTTAACGAGAATTTTTTTAAACTCAAAAATTAGTTTAAAACTATTAAGCCATTTGTAAGCTCAGTTCAAAGAACGTCTTAACAAACAATTGATTTATTTTTTCTGATTGATAGAAAGTTAAACGCTGTGTTTGGGAAACGAAAAAAGATTATTTCATCACAAAAGGAATTTTAATCAACTGCATTGACTTACGCTCAAAGTTTGACATCAGATTGAAATTCGGTTATATCGTAGTTAAATAACGCATACCAGCGCAGAAAGCTTAAAAATGCAGTGTTTTTGACGATAGTTTAATGCTTAAATTTTACTTTTTGTGTTTCTTGAGTACCAACCTCTCTTGCTGCTACAATCATTGAACCGCTTCTGAGTTTCTCACTACATATATGCGCGTTGCAACGAAATTAAAATACGCACATCCTTCTTTGTGATTTAAATGGTAGCGAAAAAACAAAAAAAATAATGCGAATTCTTTAAGTTTGAATGATTTTAATGTATTTTATTGTAGCTTTTCGCGTTTGTCGATGATAAATGTTATTTACAAGGCATATAAGTCAAGTTTAAGGATAAGAAAAAAAAACAAATAACACTTTCAAACGAAAGTAATGTACTTTTTAACCAAATAGTTTTTAGTAGCTTGATATCTGCTTTATTGCTGTTAAACAAAAATTTTCTAGCCTTACAAGTTTTGAATGATTTAATAAATGTTTATCTTTTATACAGAATAAAACAAAATATTCGTAAACGAGGTTAATGAACGAGGTAAAACTTAACAAAAAACAAACAAAAATAGTTGGTGACTGATGAAGTACTTGTCATTTATCCCTATTACTGTTCATTGTGTCAAGTAAAGTTTTATTTATACTTAAGAAGAATTTTTTTAAACTTTGCAGTAACAAGTCGGTCTTTATCTAAAATCCTTTTTAGTAAAATACTTCTAATTAAACGCCTATTAAACTTTAAAAGACACAGCTCTTCATTGTGAAATGAAAAACTTAGTGATACTTGATCAAAACTTCTAAGTTACTAATCAAGTGCCTTATTAGACCACCAAAAAAATTCAGAATGTGCTAGAAAGACTGATTTGTTGAAAACAAGGGTAAAAGGTTCAACGACCATTATTGGATACATAGCTTTTTAAGAATTTTGAAACTTGACCAGTTGTTAAAAGCGTATAAAACAAATGTGTATTATTGAAAAATTAATTAAACTTATACGGTGGTTGTTAACACAAATTTTTTTTTTCCAGTCAATTAAAACCAAAAATTAATGTAAAATTAGAAGCAGAGTTTAGAACAGGGGTCGACAGCCTTATGTAACTCGCGGGCCAATTTTCCAAGAAAAAATTTATAAAAAACCTTTTAGGGCCGTCATTTAAAAAAAGTTCTAGTATTCAGTAGAAAAATGATATTTAAGATCAAAAATATGATAAATTTAGCAATATTAGAGCAGTAATAAAGAATTTTTATTAAATTAAGAGCCTAGCTGTAAGTTTTTATTATAAAATTTTTAATTTTTATTAATTTGAAAATGTGTATTTCTGAATGAAAAGGAGCTCGCGGGCCGCAGATTTTGACTTTAAAGTCAGCAGTGTGCCGACCCCTGGTTAGAACAAAGACTTTAGATTGTTTCAAGTGGTTTGAGTGATTTCAATTTTCAAAATAGTTATAATGATCTTGTTTTATATCCAGACATATGCAAAAACAGTTATATATTAATTTCAGAGAAATAACTTTTGCATTAGAATTTAAAAATTGTAATTAAATTAAGAAGTCAATCTTGTAAACAAGCTTTAAGTTTTAAAACTAAATAAGTTTTAATAAAAATGTACGTCAAAATACCTTAAATCTTCAAAGCTAAATTAAAATTAATTTAAGTGCAAAGTCAGTTTAACTGAAAGGCTGTACTTCAACTACAAAAATCGTCCTCTATGTAGCCCAAGCGAGACTAGTTTTAAGTTTTTACGAGTTCTTCAAAGTATTTTTTATTTTTATTTTATACACACTGAATAAAATTATAGAAATACTTTTATGTCAAGAAAAAAAAAGTTAGT
Organism: Thalia democratica; assembly: GCF_965202585.1. Classification (NCBI taxonomy): domain Eukaryota; kingdom Metazoa; phylum Chordata; class Thaliacea; order Salpida; family Salpidae; genus Thalia; species Thalia democratica. The sequence continues at coordinate 76,934,541 of NC_139165.1, forward strand.
ACTACTATCATGTATCTTTAAATTAAATTTCACATTTAAAGTAAAATTTTTAAAAAGTACCTAAAAAAATTTAAAGTCTTTTTTTTTTGAACGGTTACGTGTAGCGGTACTTTAACGTTTATGCATAATTTAATACATAAAGTTTTCTTTTTGTACGTTTTCTTTCTCATAGACCACCTCATAGAATAGGTTCAGTATATTTTTAGTCAACCTAGAGCCTTATAAATAATCTAGTTTTTGACTTCGTGGCCTTTGGTCAATGTGGCAATTCAATGTTGTTGAAAAGCTTATTACACTAACAATAGTTTGAGTTGAATTATTACTTTTATATCTACTTATTTTCAACTTATTCTCAAATTTAACCAAAGTTCAGTTAACCTTTGTTTTCAGATTAACTAAATTAAATTTTAATTAAAACTTATTTTTGATATTAAAAAAATTTAAATAAAATATATTTCACTTTATTTGATATTTACTAACTAAAACTAGACCGACATTAAAAATTATAAAGTAAGACTCAATTACTTTTTGTTTAAAAACTGTACTAAATGTTTACAAAACTTTTATATAATAACTCTTAAGATGAAACAAATAAGCATCAAAAAAATATCGTTTGCATAAATTATCAAGTTTTGTTCAAAGACAAATATGTTCTTATAGAAAACGTTTCAAATCAATTTTGTTACGTTTTTACTATCATTCAAAGCCAAAAATGTTTGGTTTCGTCTTAAAACGTAACTCTTAAAAACAAATTTTACTGTAAACATCTAAAGAGAAAACAAACTTAAGCTTATGATATGTGTCATTGTTTGTCTACTGACAGACGAAGTTTTCTGTTGTGTTTACTCATCTGATAAAATATTTGTTTAATCCGACTAATTAAACAAATAAGTGGAATTTTAGTGAACTGGGAACACTATAGACGTGTTATTATAAACGGGTTCTACTTTCAGCTAAAGTATTAAGTTATGAGAATTGTCTGTAAACCAAACGGCTGTAACTATTTTTAGCGATTTATCCTTTTTTAAAGGTATTTTTTGTTAGACAGTATTTTTTGTCGGTAAACTTAAAACGTAATTTTAATTAAAAGTTTTAAATAAGCTAAATATAATTAGGAAATAGAGTTTGTGACAGTTTTTGTTTATTTATTAGTTGTTTTAACAGTACGCGTCTACTAAACTAGTTTGCTTTAATGAGGTACATGATAATAAATAAATTAATTACCTTTTTTGAAAACATTTTACTAATTTTTGAACTAAAAATTGTTATTATAAAGTTGTTTAGAACTAAAATAACTTGTTAGATATTTAAGTATGTTTTTAAATAAAATACAATTAACAAGTAAAATTCAAATTATTTAAAATAAATTAGAATTATTAGTTTTTTTAATATTGTTCATGTTCATAACTCAAAACAAAAATAAAATAGTAAAGATAAATTAGCTAATCACAAAATGTCAAAAATTTTGTTAATGAAAAGAAACAAAACTAAATATTCAAAACTACCATTCTCAAAAGAGAAAGTAATAAAACATTCAGTATTAATCTTCTTGACAAGCTAATTTAAAAAACCGTTCGGCTTTCGTTCAAAAAATTTTACTTAAGATATGCACTTATTTGTAAAATTATTTCGTTTTTTTTTTTTTGTGTTTTTATCTGACAAGTTTTTGCTTTTTTCCCCTAATGCGTGTCAACAGATAAAATTTTAACGTATGTTTTACGTTTACGCTAACAAATACATGATCAATGAAAAAAGGTCAAGTTTGTAAAAATTTTAAATTTTTTGTATATAAAAAGAAACTAATTAATTCAAACTTATAAATTTTGTTTTCTTAAGTATAATACAACATAAAACAAACATTAAGTTTTTAAAAGAAACATAAATAAAATTACATTACCGAAACGAATACTACAAACTGATAAAGGTTAATTGAAAAATTATATATAACTGTTGCATTTTTTAAAAGCAATAAGTTTAAACAGGTTTTAATTATAATCAAACTTAATATAAATAGAAATTAATTATATTTTAATGCTTTAATATTTCCTGTTTAATTAAAAAATGGATTTTACACTTAGTTTTATTTTTCTTGAGAAATAAAAAAGATTTCAAGTATTGGATCAATATTTTGCTATATTTAAATATTTTCACTTTTTTTGGTTTTTTTAAATATTTACTTTTATTGAAAAACATTTTCTTTGCCTTATTTACAACTTATATAGCTAAGTAGTGTAATCTATTTTTTTTAAGTTAAAACTAATTTTAATGTTTTCAGTATAGTAAAAAATTTGCTATAAATTTTAACCCTTATTTGTTTATATTTTATATAGAAAGTTATTATTGAAGAAAAAAATTGTACGTTAAACATTAAAATTACAAATATAAGTTTACTTATGAACTGAAAAACAGTATGTATGGGTTATTGAAAAATAGTTCTGCATTATTTTTTTCTTTTTTATTCGAACTATTACTCAATTTATTAATCATTTTTGTTTTGAATAACTGTACAAAATGTTCTTTAATTATTAATTGTAACAGTCCTTTTATTTATTGAGCTAAAAAAAATAGCAAAAGTAAACTTTTGATTCATTGAATATGTTGTATTAGTCAGAAAAACAATTTTATGCATTTTAAACAACTATCATCCAATTATAAACTTTATAGTTCAATTTTCAGATGAACTAAGTAAACAAATAAAAAGTCTGTCAATCGCAAAAGTTTAATTATACAAACAATAGATAAGTCACGAAATAACGTGACATTTGTATTAAATAGAAAGTTTAATTAACAGGTGATTTTAGCTAGAAGCGTTTGTTACACGTAAAATCAATACTGTTTTTTTCCTTAAGTTGATAAAAAATATTTTAGTTGTTTTTTTTTAAATACATAGTTTTCCTAAAACATTTAATTCTTTCTATAGTTACAGTAAAATAAGATAGCAAGCTGAGTTAAAACAGTATACTTTTATTTGTTTAAAAAATGTATAGTTCATTATATTGTGCTAGTAGTTTTTTATCTTCCTTAACATCTAAGCTTAAGTTAAATAGTTAAATAAACTCATGTCTTACACTTTTCTTAAAGTATAGTACTTCCCTAACTATAATAGTGAATAACAAAATATCACTGATATTACTTTTAAAACGTTTGACCTGTAGTTCAATTTTAAAATTTCAAAGATACTATGAAAATTTAAAAAAGTATATAAAACTTGATTAAAATTAGTTAAGTAACAAGTAACTGGTTTTGAAAGAGTTTTAAAATAAGAGAAGCTCCGGTACAAATATAGAAGGTATGGTTTTTGCTTGTCATCTTTCTAACATATAAACACTATAAATTAACTAAAATGCTTAGTCATGGATTGTTTTGCTTCTAAAAGTTAAGATCAGAAAAAAGTTGTAGGAAGACTAAGTTTTGTAAAGACCTTTTTAATTAATAGGTTTACCATGGCTTAGTTTGTTTGGAATGATATCATTAATAATTTTTTGATCTAATACTTACAAATTGTATACAATTTCCCCCTAATAAGAGTATTAACAAAATAATAACATTTTATTTAAATTTAACTAATTTAAAATGTTTTTTGAAACAAGAAATAGCTTAAAGTTTTCTTGAAGAATAATTTATTTTCAATTTTTTTTATCGTTTTGAAGCTAAATCTATTTATTGTTTTAACTGTATATAACAATAATAATTATACAGTTTCATATTTTCCAAACAAATCTAGTTTTGTATAACGGTAATATTCATTCAAACATTATTTAAACAAGTAGTAAACTAATTCATTTTCAAGTACAGGTTGACAAAACCACAACAACATAATCTGATGTAAATTTGTTGAAAAATGAGTTTAATCTGCTAGGCAAACATCTTTTTGTATATTAAATTAAATGTAGTTTAATCGTAAATTGACATTAAAAGAATATTTTTAAAATACATATTACTTATATGGTTAGGTGCGTTTTTAATTATGTTTATAAAATGAAGTATAACATAGACTTTTAAATATTTTACTATTAATTATGATATACAACATTGTGTAAAAGTTATACTTTTATTTCTATGTATTAAGACATTTTGTAATATTTCTATACTTTGTAGCTTATAAGCAATTAGTTAAAGATGAAAAAAGAATTGGTGAATTAAGTTTAACTTATGTTACTAAAAGTCTGACTATAAATATAGGTGCATCCTTAAACACAATATGCAAAGAGAATATTTATCTGTTATCTGGATGAATAGTAAACTTCTTAAGAATTTGTTTTAAAGGTCACGTTTAAGCTCAAGCATGTCATTTTTAAAGTGTAACGCTTTATATCTAAAATTTACCACAACTGATTACATCACAAAGTTTAAGACTTGGTTTAAGTTTAAAAACACGTATGCCGCTTGTTTGATATGAAAAAGATAACCACCCTTTCAGTTTTTAAGGTCTAATCAGGAAGTTTTTCTGATTTTAAACTTTAAGTATAATATTGTGCTTGTGTTCTTTAATATACATACTGTAGCTCTTTAAATGTAAAAATTAAAAACTAAGTTGAAGTAGACTTTTAAGCTTAGCTCCAAATTTCTATCGTTTTTAGCTTTTGGAAGTTTAAAATTTCTATTAGCAATTTTAGTGAATATGTTACTACACAATGTCAAGTGTTTTGAAAAACAGTTTAAATAAAACATAAATAAGTTTTAAGATTTTGAGTGTAAAAATATTATTTTTTTAAATTTTGATCTTTATTCGTTATTCTAAAAATGATTAGTGTGTCTTTGCAATTTTTAAAAACCTAGATTTTTATAGTATTAACTTATAAATACTCTTTGTAAAAATAAAATGTGTTGCTCAAATTTTAGGTGTTTTAAAACTCAACAAAAAACTATCTAAGTCTTTTAGTGACTTTCGGTTTAACTAAAACTATATAAAAACCACAAACTTTGTACAGTTTTATACTTACGACAAAGGCAAATACAATGTTCAAATCTTATAATAATTCATTATCGAATGTAATATTTTAAACGAGTGAAAGATTAAAAACTCTAATGAGAATTGTTAAAAAAGATCTAAAAACTTATATTTTAAATACTTTAAAACAACAATCAATAAACAATTAGGTTTATTAGATTTCAACTTAAAGTCATTTAGCAGTTAAATTACAAAATCCTGTAAACGAATTTGTTGCGCACATTATCCACCAAAGGTAATTTATTTTAATTTCAACAAAGCTACTATCAAAAGCACCGACCTCATAAGCTTTTAACTAATTCTTCAAAGAAAATTCCTTCGATGAAAATTCTACTTAAAAGTTTTTGTTATACCTTTTAAGTATTATTAAATTTAAAGTAAAGTGGTTTGTTTTAAGTTCAAGTTTTTATTAACTAAGTTTTTAAGCTGTTTATGTGTAAAAAATTTATTTACTCAATTAAATTTAATTTAGCAGCAATAAACAAAATCATATTCATTATCTATATATAAAACAACTGTTTTCATAAGTATATGTTATGAAACAAAAATTAAGAAATGTCTAAATACAAACAAATTTTTCCTATAATCAGCCGTTTGTAAGTTTAAACGATTTTTAACGAGAACAAACTAAAATTGACGACTCAAAAAGCGCGATTAGTTCAAAATAAGAAAATGATAGATTGTAGTAAATTAGTCAAACAGGATATTGAATAGCTTTTTAGTATTGTCAAAACTAAACAGCCATTTGGGATAAACTTGATTTTTTTTTACTTTAACTAACTTAATTTATTTATAAATATGTAACATTATTTATAGAAATTACTAAATAGTACAAACAATTTCAATTATCTAAAATCAAAAAAAAAAAAAACTTGTTTAACGCATATACTTAACATCAATGAACTCATATTTTAAAAAAGTTGAAGTGTTTATAAATACCACAATTTGATTTCAGACATAAAGTAGTTTATTTAAATGTTTAGAAATTTTTAAGATTTTTGATTTTCTAAAGTATTTCAAAACCGATAATAAAAAGTTAACTTGTGTTCTATAGTTAACTAAAACATGAAATCAATATAACAAATAATACTCAAAACTCTTCTTAGAAATTAGCTTATCCCTTTAAGTCCTCTGAAAAATTTTACCGAATTTTACTTACTGTATATATTTATAAGTATTATATACTCTTTTTTATAATATGAATTTATTGTACTGCTAAAATTGAAAAAAAAATGTTTATAAATTACATAATAGTATTTTATCCAAATAAATGGCTAATAAAAAGCACTCAAAATATTTTGTTTTAGGTCCTGGTGCACGAAAAAACCATTCGGTTATTTAATTCTTGTTCAGGACTTAAAGTGTTAATATTTGTTAACTCTGATTTGTAGCTTTATAAATTATAGTTTTATTTAATACTTGTTTATTATATATGTATTTTATTTCAAATTAAAATATGTAAATATTTTATTTTGTTTTTAGAATTTTTTTTTGTAATATACCTTAGACTAGCTTAAAAAGTAGTGAATTATGTTAAGTATTAAATTAAAGTCTTAAAACATAAATTTTTAATTATTTGAGATAATTTAATTGAAATTTTCAACTACAGTAACCTCTCGCTTATTTACGAACATTGTGTCCACAGAAAAAGTGCGTAAATATACGTGAGATCGTAAAGATACGAGAGGTACAAAATATACTTACTATAATTTATGTTTTTGATATTGCTTCTAGTTAAAATTAGATTGGGGACTTTCGCACTTTTAAGATAGGTTTACTTAATTTATAAATATGAAAACAAACGATAAAACTATACGTATATTGATAAAAAAAGATTTTAATTTAAGAAAAATAATAGTACTTGTAAAAATATTTACTAGTTTTATTAATAAGTAGATTTTATCTTTATGTGACTTATTTGACACTTATATTCTACTTAGCAAATTCAATTTATAATTAAGCATTTGTTTACAATTAAGAAATAGTGTGGTGTCTATATTAAAATTTGTTTCAATAGCCTTTTACAAAAGTATGCATTTGGTGCTGTAATAGCTTTCTTGTTTTGAACAAAAATATAAGGAGAATGTTTAATAAAAATTGTTTATGTTACTACAACTTTTTATTTATTTTACCTTTGCCCACATAGGGATAAACTTGTCTTGCATTGTATTAAAATTATATAGATGGATTTTTTCAGTAGGAATGAAATTCTGATATACTAAGGTATAACTAAATATTCATCAATGAGTCAAGGAAAATAGTTTTACAAATTTTAAAGATATAAAGTGTAGAGTTCGGACTTAAAAAAGAAATTTTAAATAAACATATACAACACTAAAATAAATAAACCTAATTTTTGCAATATTAAAAAAAAACATGTTTTTACTTTTTGAATTTTTTAGAATTCTGAAATGCGTAACTAAGCGAGAGTGCGTAACGTCACGAGTGCGTAAAGATGCGAAAGGTTACTGTAAATAATTTTCTTAACCTAGCCGTGTGACTACAAAATATTACTGATATAAAGACCTATAACGTAAATTAATGACGTTTTTCTATTTTATACGTCTATACAATAATGATAGTTATTTAATTTTTGTATAAAAGTCCTTCTGTTAATTTATTTTAAGAAAAGGGCTTGTTGTGTAAGTCTATAAAAGTATACAAAGCAATGCAAAAAAAAATGCCAGTTTTTACTTTACCGTACTGATTTGTTTAATAATTGTTTGTTCTTAGTCAAAACTTTGTAAAGTTTTTTTTTAACTTTCTAATTTTATAATAACTTAGGTATCCTTATCTTAACAAAACGGATACAAACTTATAAACTTAATGTAAACAGTTGTCATTTAGTTTTTACACTCTTTTGAATTACTTCAGTTTTATCATTATTTGATTTAAAAAGTTTGTTTGTATTTTTTGTTTTTCTTAGCATTTATTTAATTCAGTTGTCAAAACATATGCCACCCAAACAATGAAGAAGAATAAAAATATACCTTTTTTAAATGTGCATTAAACAGCTATGTTTCCTTATATAAAGTTCATTTAGAGGTCTTGAACTACCGGTAATGAAACACGAAAAAAGATTGTGCAGTTCTGATAAAAAAAAAGTCAAGCAAACGCGTTAAATCCATTTAACTTAAGTTTAAGAATTATCCTGAGGTGATAAATGCAGTCAAGTTCGATTTAAACACAATTCATGAAAATATTGCTTTAAGTTATTTTTGATAATTAAACTGATAACCACCAAATTTTGTACTAATCTTTGGTGACTTTTAAGCTGGTATGTATGGAAGATCGGTAAAAAAAAATTCTATTTAGGTTATTCATTTAGGAGTAAAAACTTTGATTGTTATATAAGTTTGTCATAAAGTTTAAAACAAAAACCTATTTTTTTACGTTTTTCTATGATTTATATAGGTATCTATCTACATTTCACTTTAAAATTGTTCTAGTGTGTTACAGCAAACTTAATTAAAATTGAAAAACCAAATCAACTAGTGTATCGTTGTCGTGTAATCATATATATTAGTTACATCGGTAGAAACTGTTAAAGTAGAAAACTTAATACTATTTGTTTGATACAATAAAGTTATTAAATTGTTGAAAAATGTATGAAACCTTACAAGTATATAAACTTATTTTATTCTTTCAAATTTTAATTTTATATATCAAAAGATATTGTTAGCTTTAAAATAAAACTATACTAAACGATAAGACGTTTACTGATGTATATTAAACTTTAACTACATATTAACTTCTTTTTGTTGGAAACTTTTGGATATCAATAGTACATAATACAGTTATGAAACTAATTAGTTTTTATAACAATGTTATCAGTTGTTAAGACACTTTGAGTTTTAATTTAATAAACAAGCTAGTAAAGTTATGGTTTAGATATGATAAAATACATCAGAAGGAAAATTTTATTCAAACAATGTTTAATATAAGTACATCAAATTAAAACTAATAAAAATAAACAAAAATAATAAAAATAACTAAATATTTTTAGACTTGCAGTGTTGATAGGCTTTGTGTTCCTTAAACTAAATGTATTTATATAGACTGGTTTATCATAAAACTTTAGAGATTTGTACAATGATGTTTAACCTACTTAAAGTGGTTATCAAGCCGAAAAACACAGCAAATTATCTATTTCTTCACACAGGTGGCATGTCGTAGATAATTTCCTAATTTCTCTTTCCTATGCCAATCTTCTAATTTAAAGAAAATGTCTAACGTGTAATAAATGACAAAAATGCCTTCAACGCTACTTAAATGTTAGCGCACCTGCCACGGTTAAAACTTCTCTTTTAAAAAGAAACAGTCACTTAAGTACGTGTTTTGTGTGCGAATGAACTTTTACAAACAATTTTGATTGATTGAAAGCCACTGACTTTTTTGTGTGCTTTTAGGTTCCACTGACTAATTATTTCAGTATAGATACTACGTTTTAAAATTTCGACATTTCTAAATTAAAAACATGAAGTCTTATTATTTAACTCAATGTTTAAGTTTTCTAATTTAAATGTTGATATGTTTTGTTTTACTTGTTGTTAGGTAAGTTTTAAAAATGTAATATACATTATACTTTAATTAATTTATATATGTAAAATCGCAAAAAAACAATTAGTATGTTTTAAAGCTGATACGTTTAAAAGAAAAAAATAATGAATCAAAAAACAAAAAAAAACTGTCTGAAGTTCATAAACAGAAATAAAATAAAAGCATGTATTTTTACTAAAATTTACTCAACAAGTTGGAGTATTGTTTTCCAATAATAGTTAGAAAGTAATATTGTTTTACTTTTAATTTGTTTTTAAACTGAGTTATTTTAAATACAAAAGAGTTTAAAGAAAAATAATACTACAAAGAAATAGCTTATCAACGATGTTATCTGCAGAACTAACATAACTACTGAAATTAATGCTGTAATTGACACATTAAAGCGGCATATGACATATTTGAACTTAACAGTGTTAACATTTTTGTATCATGTTGTTTCACTATGACGCTTCAATTGAAAACAAACCATTTTAATAATGTATTAATTATATTAGGCGCCACTTAATAGCTTGTTTGCGAGATTAAAAAAAAAATTGTTACATATATTAGTATAATAAAGTAATATAAAACTAAACGAAATACTTATGAGTTATTTTTATAAAAATTTTCATTTTTATTTTGTAACAACATGTTTAAGCTATATAACAATAATGAATTGAAAAGTGTCTGAAACAATGTTTAATCTTTATTTTCTAAGTACATAAAAACGTTTATTTTAAAAACCTAAATGTATTGCTTTCTATAGTTTTTGTGTAGAAAGAATTACTAAACAATTTTAAAACTTAAAAACAATCATTCTTTATAAGCAAAACTAAACTAAAGTTTGGGTTTGAATTAATAGATATGTCTAACAAAAAAACAAACAGATTCAACTATAAATAAAAAATAAATATATATTTATCGAATTAAGTAATTTAACTTGATAAATCAAATCTTTCACACTGAGCCCACCTTAAGATATTTTTAATAAAAAGGTTTTATCTTGAAATAAACCTTTTTATATATAAATCGATATATATTTTTTTAATGTAAACTTTGATTTATATTTGAAATATTTTTATATTAAACAAAATGATTAGCTGTTCTGTCTGAAAAAATTGTGTTTGTAAAACGTAGTTTTGTATATATATATACCACAGATGTTCTTGTGCTAAAACTTTATTTCAACTAACGGCGTTTCACTGCTCTCAAATAAATTTAAGAACAGATCTACGGAGTCTATAAAATATTAACACACATTAGAAAACAAGCAGAAAAAGCATGTATAATTATGTATAGTGTTTATGTAGGCAGTAACTATAAATGAACTTTATGGTTTAAAAACAAAGTTTGGGATAAAAACATAAAATTATAAAATGTTCTACAAAAAGAGAATTATTTCTTATAACTGAATGCTTAATTTTTAGACTTGGAAAGTGTCTAATCATGAGCAGAACTAGTCTTTTTTCGTAGAACATTTTCACGTGTATTTTAAAATGCGGCTTTAAAACTCTTTATTTGGTATTTTTCCGGTAGGTATTTTATTTTTCAAAATCTTATATACGTAATATAACTATAAAACAAAAAACATCATTGCTTGTTTTCACTAAGATGCAAAGAAATAATAAAAATTTTACTTATGTACATCATTGATAAAATTTTTTGATTTTTTTAAATTATTTAAAGTCAGTTAAAACCTTCAGATAAATTTAAACTCAAACAAGTTCCAATGTATTGTAAACTATAGCCTGTAACCATCTTTACTTACAGACAGTAACTAATCAAGTTTGGTTGTACAAATCTTTATAAATTAAACTTATTTTTTAACTCAATTGTTTGTATATGATATATAGAAAAAAGATTAAATTAAATAAAAAGATTATTAGGTATAATTTACATTAAATATTCTTTATATGTTCAATCTATACAATATAAACTAAGTTTAATTACTAAACAAATTTTTTTAACTTTTAACATAGCATCCTTAACAAACTTTATATACTTAGTTTACCAAACATGTATTTAGTATCATTTTATATATCAATGCTAACAAATAATTAATGTTCATTTACTGTTACACTTATTAATTTTTTTGAACCTTCTAAGTTTTGTAGGTTGCCAACCCCTAAGTGATAGAAACCTTTACTTTCAACGAACACATCGCGGAAAAAAAAAAGTTAAAAATAATTAAATATGTAGATAAGTGTATCACCCTAACGTAAGAAAATAAAATAAGCAAGTTTACAGTGTTTTTTTTTAACCAGTAGACAAATATATTTCAAACAACACCAAAATTAAACACAAGACAACCCAAGCTGCCAAACAATTATTTAGATAATTCATAAGTTCGCTTGCAACTTCTATTCACAAGAAATGCTTGATATTAAGAACCAGTCAAAAAGGCAGCAAAAATAATATTTAGTTGTCAATCACCGGCATGCAGAGACACCAAATAATGAAAACATTTTAAATTGTTTTTAAGTTGGTGGTTGTGTTTGAATAAAAATGCTTAAATGAGTATTATGGTGATATAAACGTAAAATATTAAAAAAAAAAAAGTTTTTTTATAATAAATGATTACTGTTGTTTGTACTGTTTTAACATTAGTTTTACTTTTAGAAAAAGCGCACTACGTCTACAAACCTAAAGTTACTTTTCATCTCAATATTTTATTGATTACAATGAACTATTAATCAAAATTCTAATAGTTATCATAAGTTCAAGTAAAAGAATTCTGTTAGCTTAAACTTAAAGTTCAAAATCATACTAAAACATGCTTTAATTCAATACCCTAAAATAGCAGTATAAACTGACTAATTAACTCTATATACTTATACAACATATTGAGGTAAGTTAACCACTGTTAAATGTTTAAAGTATAATAAAAGGAAATTATAAATTTAAGATGTTAAAAATTGTCTTAAACTTTATAATTTTGCAGTAATAACACAAATGATGACTATTTAAGTAGATATGAAAACTTTGCATAAACTAGCGATGGTAATTTATACAACATAAAATTTCTTTTGACTTATCTCTTCTAAAATAAAACAATAAAAAGCATAACACATTAGCGTTATATAAGTCTTTAATAGTCCTCTAGTGTTTTAAAAGCTCGCTTTAATATAAATACTACTTTGTTGGGGTAAAACCCTTTACTAGCACTTTTTTATTATTCGTGATTTTTTTTTGTTTTCAGTATTAAATCTATTTGTTTTCTTATTAAACATACTGCTTTTAAAAGCACACAATTTTTATAAAATGTAAGAAATGATAACAACTACTTAAACGGTAACTACATTTGTTATGAAATAAAAAAGAGAAAAGTATAATAAATTTTGAAAGTGTCACATAAATAAAATTTTTAATAATAAATATACTCAGGTAGTTTTTACTTTGTCAGTTTTCATTTTTAACTATTTTGAACCATAGTTTTTCAAATTACTTTCATTTTCTTAAAAGTCTTTTTTCGTTTTTATATTTTAATTTTTGTTGATTTTTAATTACACTATATTATTGAGATATTTTTGTCGGTTATATTAGTCCTATCACGTTACAATGTAACTAAAGAAAATTATTTTGTTATCATTTTTATTTAATTTTTACCTCATCTACAAAAGACCAATATGGAATTTTCGTGTAAAAATCTAAGTTTGAACTTGAAACTTAAAGTTTTCAAATAAAAGTTTTAAAGTTCACAAATATGATACTACCAAAGTTTAATATCATGATTCAGCAAAGATCACATAAGAAATCACTGGAACTAAATCAGATACCACCTGTAAAACCATTTTGGTGGTATTGTTTTATTAAGTGATGGTATGCTTTTGTTTAAAAGCGGCTGTTTCAGTATTTTAAAAACAAATTTTTACGGTTTTTACGAAAAACTGAAAATTTATTAAAATTTTCTAATATTTAAAATTTTTGTTACATAAATTTTAATTCTTTAGAATGTCTGCAATATTTATTGATATAAAATTACTTAAATTGTGAAAAAAAAAATAACAAAAGAACAGCAGAATAATTTATAAAACTTAATATTTCTACATACTCTAGCTTCCATTTAATTTGGAGAAGGTTCTAAAGATGACAGGTAAAATTTGTTTATCTGTTTGACCTTTCATATGTTGAGTTAGCGTGGCAAAACTTGTTTCAAATGAAAAGTGTAATTTCAACGTTGTTTAAAGCTTAACGCACCTGCCAGAATTGTTTTTATTTTAACAAACTGTCATTTAAAAAGTAAAATTAATCATTGCGACAACTACTTTTGACAATTTGTATAAATTTTTTGCCCATCTTAAATATATATATATATAATATAACTTGATAACAGTTTTATTTATATTTTTTTTTTAAGTTTTCATTTTTAGGTGCTAATAGTTCTTTTTTTTTTGATAGATTATGATACCGCTAACTGCTATCATTTGGACATCATTAAAGATGTAGATATTTTAAAAATAAAGTTGTATCTAAAAATCTTCATGTTTCATATAAAATCAGTAAAACGGAGCAGTGAAATGTTTATGTAATTTTTATGTCTTGTATTTTTAGTTAACTATTCAAACAGATCACTAAAAAGCAATATTACTTAATATTGTAGGACTTAAATCATTTAAAGACTTATTTACTTTTATTTTTCATTTTTTTCAATTTTATTCATACTGCTTTGTTTTACATTTTTAATTACACTAAGATGATAAAAATAGTAATTAAGAAAAAGGAATAAAATAAAAGATTGAAACAAAATATTAGCAAAACTTCAAAAACATTCTAAGTTTAATATACGAAAATTGTATTTTTTATGAAACCTTGAAAAACTATTTTTGTAATTAAAGACTACTTTTACAAAAAACGTATGTATTAACTTTATTAACTTGATTTAAAGAAAAAATTAAAAACATTTTGTTTAAACTATAGTATCTTTTAGATATATAAAAAAAAACATTTTAACTTAAACAAAGTTTTACTTAAAATTTAAATTCTAAATTGTAAAAATAGTGTATTATTGTTTAAATAAAAAATATACTACTTATTACTATTTATTCGTTTTATAAAAGACACAAAATCTGCATTGGTTTAAAATAAAAATGTTTACCCTTTAAATTTTAAAGATACATTTGCACTAATAACAAGTCATGCTGTTTTTTTTTTTAAGCAATCATAATTTGAAATACAGATATACAGTAAAATCAAACTCAATGGATGGCTCTATTTAGGTAATTCATTTATATTTCTATGTTTTTCTAATTGCTATTTCTGACATAGTAAAATGTTTTGTAATTACAAACCAAAACTAAGCATAAAAACTATGATAATTATTTTACAAAAATAAAAACAATCGAAGTTTAAATTATCTTTTTAACATAACTAATACTACTTTTTAATACATTGATCACTAATACAGACGTTCAAAATACGTTTTGCAGTTTTCTATATTTTATGATTTATGGTTTTTGCAGATGGTATGATAAACTTACAGTAATGGTGACCTGTCATTATTGAATTACATGTAAAATTACCTTGAAAAATTACTTAATGTATGAAGGATGTGCTTTACAATAAATGACAAGATGATTTATAGAGCTTCATAAAGTCAGTACACCTGCTCGGGATTTTATGCTTCAATTTAATTCAAGTGAACGGTCATTATGAAACGTGATAATTGTAAAGCGAAAAATCATTTTTGCATATAGTTATACAAATTGACTAAAGTGACTTATTTTGCTGTTGTTAATTTAAACTAGTCTAAGTAAGTATTTTGTTTTTTTTAACTTATCAATAATGTATTTTAAAATAAGACAATGAATGAATGTCTCATGTCTCATTTAAATTGACCAATGAGTTTTTTAAAGTTAAACAAATTTTATAGTAATGTAACTAAACTAAAACTTAAAATATAATTTAAAAACATAAAACAACTTAATAAAGTTTTGTACTAAAGATAGAATAATTTTTCTTCGTGTTCAAGTAAAACTAAATAAATAAAATGATTGCTAAGTATCAGTTATATTTTTTACAATTTTTAAGAATTTTTAGAAATTTTACTTTGTTTTAGTCGTTCAAAAGTAAATATTTACACTGAAAATATCTTACCAATAGATTTTAAACAAAAGTACAAAATAATAAAATAATATATTATCTATTTATTTTAAATGTTTTACTAACTAATAAAAACTGGTCAACTTTTATTTCAATTGTTTTTTTAATAATTGTTTACAATAATTTCAGAAAAGCGTACTTTTTACATTTGTTATGTTGTTTGAGTTCAGCGTAATATATAAAACATTTAATTTCAATCTAAACTTACAATCAGTTTCTAAATTTTAGCCAAGTTATACTCTAAAATTTTTACTCGACTATTTTGATTTTAGTTTATTAAAATAGCTTATAGATTATGTTTAAGTTTTTTACTAAAAACTATAGCAGTAAAATTTAATAATATATTTAGTAAACAAAATATTGCAAAAAAAAGACACAAACTGTTTTATGTTTATTTGTATTATATTTCACCATAACTTTATACTGAGCTCTTACGTTAAAGCTTTTAATCAAAACAATAATTAATTATTTAAAATCGATATTTCATGTTTTAAATACTACCTTTCAATAAATTTTAACTTAAATTAATCTGACTATTGTCGTAAAAAAGTATATTTGAAATTTAATTGAAAAGTGTTTTAAAAACAAAATATACTTATACTTAAGATGCTTTTAGCTAGCGCTTAATTTATTTAGTTCTAGAACAACTTGATCTGTGTTTAAAATATACCCTTGTGAACAAGACTTTAAATGTTTTGTTTTTAAATTACATTAAGTAACTTTCATATATTCAAGTATTTAATAAAAAAAACTACAGTTATTTGTTGTGAATTACAGGCAAAAAGTTTAGCTTGTAATTTTTCTATAGTAATAATAGAAAAAATATTTCAAAAACCTGCTTTTTCTATATACTGTAAACAAACCAACATTTTTTAGAACAACTATTTTTTTGCTGGCAAAACTTTATTCGTTTTTTAACAACTAAGCACTATTTTTAAGCACTCTGATGTCAAATACTGCGATTGAGATGTACTACAAAACAATGATGTTGGGTTAACAAATAAGCTTAACCTCTTTGTTTAACTTTTGAAAAGTTTGAGTAATTTAAAAAAGACACTAATGCTTCTTTACCTTCAGTAAATCTAAAAAGAAGTAAGAATAAATGTTTAGTATAAATTAGAAATAATAATGAAGTTTCTTATACAAGATATTTTTCTAGCTTTTAATACTTACTATGTTATCGTAATTTTAATAAATAGAAAATACTAGTTTTGCAAAAATGTAAAAACAGTACTAGTACTATACTACTGTATGTATCTAAAGCTATCTACTGTATTGTTTATAGTTTTTTTAAATAATAAGTTATTATAAATTAGGAGATAGACTCAAATATTATAAACTTATATTTTGTGAAATAAAATGTTTTCAAGCAAAATGATCGAATTGACAAATTTGATATATGATCGCACATCAAAATATCAAACATTTTATTCTTAAGCCATCAATCAAAAGATGCACTCGAAATAAACTTGCAATTAATCGCCCTGATATCACGTCCTTTTCTGATAACACATTACGTGAAAATTTCTCAATGTAAAGCAAAATTGCTGCACAGGTGGCAAAATTCCTTTCTCTAATTTAATTTTGTCATTTATTACAGGTTTGATAACGCTCGTTAAATATATGAAAGAAAAAGTTGAACAACCTTTTAAAGGCCACCTGATATGTGTAAAATTTACATTTAAATTAAAATTTGTCATTAAAATTTACGACTTTTTCGTTTCCCACAATGATCAATGTTTCCTGTTTGCAATTTTCTTTTCATGCAAAAGTGCAATGCCAGAACAAAATAAACTTATGTTAAGTTAGGAAAAAAATCTTCTTAAAATGTTACTTCTTCTGTTTACGAATAATTCTTAAACAAAAGTAAATACAAATTGTAACTAGGTAAAATAACTAAATACAAGTATTTAAACAGACTGATTGTTAGCAATTTAAGACCTTAGTTGAAAAGTTATTAAGTTCAACTTAAATAGTACGCTTTTTAAATAAAGCCAAAGATTATACGTAATACGTCTATGTTTTTTTAGTATAATTATTTTCTTAATTGTTTATTGAACGAAAAAAACAAACGCTTAAATATTGGTTCAAGGGCCTGGTGTACAAAAAAACTTTCGGTAATCGAGTCATACACCAGGATACAGTTTAAAGTCATGTCCAGGACATTTTTAAAATTAATTATCTGTTATGAAAATAGTTTTTATATTTGTAAGTAATTTTTGGTGTTTAAAGTAATTAAAATTTAATAAAAAAATTCTTAATTTTCATACAGACTAATTAATAAGTATAAATAGTACATTTTTATAAAAACTATTTCAAAATCAGGATTAATAATTAAGTATTCATATTTAGTTAGAAACATTAATTCACATCAATAAGATGTCTTTTGTAGGAAAACCTAAACTGTATTTAATAATAGGATGTGGTACAGGTTGAAGTTAAAAATTAATTAATATTTTTTAGAAACTTAAACTAAATATCTATTAGTCATAAAATTAAAATTTAAGTTTATAAAACTAGCAATATTATTTTTTTAAAACTTAATGATGTGTTAACTATATATAGACGTATATACATATATATATATATATATATATGTTTTATCTTTTACAGACTATACATTTGAAACAATTTAAAGAATGACTTGCTTTAATAAGTTGAAAATTAAACATTTTTTTGTTGAAAAAACACTAAGCACAAATTTCTTAGTGGTGATAAAACAACCATATGTGTAAATATAGCTTATAATCCACTTCTGTAAATCAATCTCCTTTTTAATACAGACATCGCCCTGCAGAAAGATGATAAGTCACGTTTTTGCGTGGCAGGAGGCTTCAAACATGATAAGAAATGAATTATATGAGCCAGGTGCGCTAACTTTTAAAGGTGAAGTCGATCTTGTGATTTATTTCAAGCAAGGCTTATCATTTTACTGCCAAATAAAAGGTAAAAGGGAAATTATCTGAGATTTTTATTAAGACATACCACCTGTGAAGTAAAATTTGTCTGTTTATTTATATGATAATTTATGATAATAACAAATTATATAGTACCCTTTCTTTATTATACTAACACATGTTTTTGTGTGATAACGAATTAACACACTTCAACGGAGCTCTGTAAAAAAAAAAATACTGTAAGAAAAGCATAGAAGCTAAAGTAGGTGTAATAGGTTCTACTCTTCGTATCAACAAACATCATGAAGAGATCCTCCAAGTACTTGCAGTGAAGTAATAGGGAAGGAGAGTAGAAGGAAGTTCTAGAACCTATTATACCTACCTTAGCTTCTATTTTTCCCTTACAGTATTTTTTCTTTTACATAGATCCGTTGAAGTGTGTTAATCCGTTAACACACAGAAACATGTGTTATTGTAATATAAAAAGAATACTGTAAATATTGTTATTGTTATTATATATTCCAGTAAACTTGTTTCGCTAGGATCTTTTGTTAACAAACGCTTAAATTTATATTTTTAAATAGTTATAATAATTTATGAAGATTTTAAAAATTTAATTACAAAACTTTTTACAGTCAAGTGTTACAATTTTATATTGAATTTTACACTTAATTAAATAAATGAATTAAAGTTAACACCAAAAGAAAAAAACTGTTTTGAAGTCAGAATAATTATTAACTTTAAAAATGTTTTTTATTGTTTTTGTTTTAAAGTGTTAGAACTTTGTTTTAATGTATCACTGCCCTAAAAAACAAGTAAACAGAACGAATATACAATGTATATTAAATACTACACTACTAATACTTGTTCTTTATGATTTATTTTTAAAAAAACTAAATGTTTAACATTAAAATTATACCTTTAAGAAACAAATAATAGATATAAACTAAAAGACATCAAATTCAAACTTTCTACCGAATAAAAAAAGTACAATTTTAAAACTTTAATGAACAACAGTAAATAGTATTTAAAAATTCTTATCTACTATTTGTTACGTTTAATTTTGACAACTAACCTATAAAATTCTGTATTTACCCTGTTATAGCAGATAAACTATTTTAAATGTCATTTTAAAAGAGACATCTTTAATTAATTTAAATTATTATAGTTTGATAATACTATATATTATTATAAATATATATTAATTTTTTTATACCTTTTTATTAATTTGTCCTAAAAATAGCAACATCTTACGATAAATGGATGCCCTTAAAAAGGACAGACCTTAAAGGCGACAGAAAAATTT
Source organism: Thalia democratica (assembly GCF_965202585.1). Lineage (NCBI taxonomy): Eukaryota > Metazoa > Chordata > Thaliacea > Salpida > Salpidae > Thalia > Thalia democratica. The sequence goes on from NC_139165.1 coordinate 76,954,333, forward strand.
CTAATCGACAAATCTTTCATCGATTTTGACACGCTTGAAAGAAAAAATTTAAGTTTTTATAAACAAGAAATAAAATAAGAGACAGTTCTGTAATCAATCAAAATATGAACTGACTTTTAATTTTTACGTTTTATATTAATATTTCTAATTATCAAATACAAAGAATTTCATTTTTTAAATTTAAGATATATTTATCATCATTGTTAGTAAAAAATTAATTTACACTCAGTAAAAAGTACAACAACATCTTTATTGCCGACAATCAAATGATTAGAACTAAGAAGTCTTAAAAACTTTGAACTTAAGTAAATGTAAATTGTTATCAATATAGCCGGTATTTACCTCATTATTTTTGTAGGTACGTATTTTTTTGTTTGTCATTATAATTTAATTTAATATAATAATCTATATCTTATATAATGAATTATAACTAACACTAAGCTAATTTGATACTATTTAAACCGAATTTTATTTTGGTATTAATCATAACTCTGTTACAATATTTAAGTAAGTTAGCTTTAATTTTGAATTAAAACGATTAGTTGTGCAAAATGTTAACAAATAACCTTATCTGTTGTTACATATTTAATATATATCGTTTATGAAACAATAATCATGGGTAATTGAATTAAAATCAGTATTAATATCTAATTAAACTATCGATTTGTCTTGTCTATGTGCGTAAAGTGTATTTTTTTTTCGTTTGTAAATTGAACATACACCTTAATTTATTTGATAAAATACATTTTTAAGTATTAATGAAAATTTCTAAATATCAACTTTTAACAGTGTAAAACTGAAAAGCATCAAATTTAATACTTTGAAATTGTTTCAAAAACGACTTGGTTTATAAGTTTAGTTTAGTTTGTTGAACGATAAAAAACAAGCTCAAAATATTTGGTCCTAGGACTTGGTTCACAAAAAACCTTTCGGTTATCGAGTCGCACACCACAAATACCTTTTAATATTTTGTTCAGGACTAAGCTCAACATGCTAATATTTCAACTTAACTAAAAAAATCAATAAACCTTGTTAATATAAACACTTTAGTTACGGGATAAAAAATCTCAGAGTTCGTCGTTAACTTAAAGTTATATGACCTAAATTGATCACTTCAAATAAAAATAAAATCGATAAAAAAAAGCCTTAAAGATTCAACATGATATAGTTTATATTTGTTTTATTTAATTATTAATCAGAATGTTTTTAAAACCATAAACTTTGTTAATAAAACCTATCACAAGAAAATATCGATATTTAAGCAGTTAATTACTTTATCAATTGTAATTTTGGTATTTAAGTACAACATTTTTAGATCTGTAGAATTTATCAACTATAAATAGCAGTTAATCCGTTCTGATTAGTCAATATTTTTCTATTAAATGAATATTTGTGTGAGTCACTGTGCATTGCATATAAAACATTTGCAGCTAAAAAAACTAAATCAACCTCGATCATTACCGGTAAAAGGGTTTATTTACAGTAATAAGTTAGCCTTGGTTTTTGAAATTGATAACTAGTATATAAGTTTACTTGTAATTCAAAACTTCCGGTTTAAATAAATCTTTCAACCAATAATATTTACAAAAATGCTATCAACTAGTTTTGATCAAACTAAATACTAACTAAATACGTGTATAACTTTATCATATTAAATGTTCAGTAAAAATATTTAGCTTAATGCAGACTACCATTTTTATAAAAACGTTTATATGACTTCTAAGTGAATTTATAAAAATAGAAAAATTTAAAAAAACAACTTATTTAATTTTTCTGAATTTACATACATAGTAAAATATTAAATACTTTTGATTTAGTCCATCTGCATAAAGCACTATTTTAGTACTGTCGTATAAACACTTACTTTTGTTTTAATTTTAGTCAAAAAATATCAGATGCACTTGTTAAGATTAATATTTTACTTACCTTAAAAATCGTAGACTCTAACTAGGTTGTAAATATATTAATTATATAAAACTTTCAAAAGCTATAAAGCTATGTACAACAAATAGTTAAAGAAACTACTCTGTGCACAATAAAGAAATAGGTTATATATTTTTATTAATACTTTTTTTTAAATCTTAATTTTTTTCTATTTGTAAAAAACATATTAAAAGTTTAAAATAACTATAAAAAAGAAATTTCGAGATACGTCACATTTATTTAAAATTGCTCTTCATCTAAATTTTTATGCAGACTGCTCTGCAAGAGTGCACAATGAGTTAGATTTTGACATACTGTATTCTTGGATAACTATTAGTTGACGATGATTTTAAACATAATTAATTTTACAAATTTATTAAAATGACACGAAGATAAATTTAAATTTATATTATTATTATTTTTTAAAAAAATTCTATATTCAATATAATAATTTTATAAAACATATTATTTAAATAATAAAACTTTATTTAAAGTTAAATCTTTATTAATTTATAATTTTCTAAGAATAAAAGCATGAACAACATTATATAATCTCAAATTTAAATCGACTAAACAAATTACAAAACTTGCTAAAGTTTACTGTTTAAAAATTATCAATTCATATTAAAGCTTTCTGAAAAAATAAAAGGTTAGATCCTTTTCACACTTACTTATGCAACTTTTTACATTCATTCAATATCAAAGTGTCACTTTTCTTCAGCAAAGAAGATAAGTACAGGGCATCTCGTAGTTTTTTCCGGCGTCACGCATTAAAAAAGAGACATATACAGTATAACACCCAAGGTGTGAGAAAGACACAAAGGTTGTATTTGAACAGTAAAAGAGTAAAATTAGATAAACGCACACAAGTGCTTCAGTTGTCTAACGGCAATCTAGAAGCAAACAGATTAACCCGGTCAATATGTCATTGATAAATTGAACAATGATGGGGAATCATATACAAAATAGTTTGAAGAAAGGTTTGGGCTTAATCCCTTTTAAAGGGGCGCCATTTGACTGAAATGAATGTTGGTGGCATGTTTTTTTTTCTTTCGTGCACTGTTATTGAGTTTTAAAACTCTTTTTTTGAAATAATCCATAATTAAATTCTAGGATAGCGCGTTTTACTTTTTAAGCTAAATCTTGATGTTTAAAAAAAAACATTAATCATCTTTTTGTATTTTTGAATTGTACTTTATAACTTAACTAACTTATTTTTTAAAGTTGCCTTTTACAAACACTTAATGTAAAAAGTGTTAGTATACATATTTGTTTGAAAACTTGAATAAAATACTTAAGTTTCTTTTGCGCAAAATTAATAAACAGAGTAAAATTGAATTCCTAAAGTTAGCTAAAGTTTGACGAATTAATACAACATTGTTTTTTTTTTACTGCAACACACAATGAACTTTATTTTGTTAAATAACAGTATACAACTTCGAAGAAGAGCTTGAAAGCTGAACAACAAAATGATCGCAAAGAAGTTGAATTAAACTTTACTGAAAAGTTTAGTAGGAAAGCTAATTACGTCAGATGGTGTTAGTGCCCATGTGTTACTATTTTGTTAAAAACATTAAAGTTAAAGTAAAAAAACAAATCTTACAAATCTAGAGAACTTTACTATGTTAAAGAAAAGTTTTGTAGTAAAACTTGAACAACAACTAAGTTTTTTAGTTGTAGTGATTGATGAGTTATAGCATGTGTTAATAATGTCTATAATAATAAAACAAATGTTTAAGCACTGCTTTGGTTTATTACCTGGTTTCGGTGAGCCTTAGCCGACCTTTTCAAATAATTTCAAAACAGTAAATAACATTTAGACATTGGCAGTAATGTGAATCTGAACTCATTGATGCGTAAAAAATAAATAAACATTAACTATTCAAATTTTAATGAAAAATGCATAATTAGGTGAACTAAATATTGGTATTAATAAATAAATAAAAATAAAAGAAATTAAAAAACTAAATGCAGTAATATAAACGAAAACACAACAAATTCTTAACAAAATTCTGAAAAAAACTAACGGATGATTAAAATGCTAAAAATATTTAAATTATTAGGTTTTAGACTCATTCCAATAGAATAATAAAAATTTGTTTCTGTGCCTGCAAGAACTCATTACTTCTGATCTTTTATTAATACAGTTCTTATCTGCTTGTAGGATCTTTAATGCTTCTTTCAAGCACAACCTGCACGTCTCGATTCTCGGTCTTGATTCATATTCTTTTTCCAGTATTGTCCAAGTCAATTCAAAATTCTTATTTTCGTTCTTCAATGTGTGGATGTATTTTGATAGCTCAGTTGCTTGTTTGTATTGAATATAATTTCTATCTTCTGGGTTGCTATTTATTGTTGTTCTGTGGGTCTATAATAATAAATATAATAATAAATTTAATGTCTATAATAATAAATTAATATTACTTCATTGTTTTACAACTAAAGCATTTAAAGCTACTTTTACTCCTTAGTTTACAAAAAAACTATTGAACTATTATTTATAACCTGATACTTCAAATTTTTTTTTGATTTCAAGGTAGTATTGGAAAAGTTATGGTTTTACAAAAATAACTACATGGAGAATATTTAAAATCATTTTATTACAAAACATCGTTAGGTTTTATCTTTTTTAATGTACAGTAACCTCTCGCTTATTTACGCACATTGTGTCCACAGAAAAAGTGCGTAAAGATATGAGAGATCGTAAAGAAACGAGAGGTACCAAATATACTCACTAAAATGGCTGTTTTATAATATTGCTTCTAGTTAAAAGCAGACTGGGCACTTTCCCACTTTTAACAATTTGTTTACTTTATTTATAAATATGAAAACAACAGATATAACTATACATATATTAAAAAAAAGAATTTGAATTTCTATAAAAATAATGATACGAGTAGAAATAATTTTACTATTTTAATAATAAGTAGAAATTATCTTTATTTATATGTGACTTTTATATTCTATTCTACTTAGCAAATTCAATTTATAATTAAGAATTTCTTTACAATTATAAAATGGTGTTTATTAATATATAATGCAAGACTGCTGTATTACTTCTTGTGTTTTAAACTCATTATTTCATTATACTTTCATTATTAAAAACAGTCATGTTTATTTCAGAATTTTGATTTAATCTTTTATTGTTTACAAAATTTCTGATATACTGAGGTATAACCAAATATTTATCAATTAGTCAAGGAACATAAATTTACAAAGTCTAAAGATATAGAGAGGCGTGTTAGCATTCAAAAACATATTTAAATTAAAAATATACATTAAACCTAATTTGCGCAATATTAAAAAAAAATAAAATTTTTATTTTCTGAATTTTATAGAATTTTGAAATGCGTAACCAAACGAGAGTGCGTAACGTCACGAGTGCGTAAAGATCCGAGAGGTTACTGTACACTAAATAAAACTACTGAAAAAATATACTCACAATCAAATTATTTTTCTGCAAAAAGATAAAAACAAAAATAAAACTTAAAAAACTGTTTTAAATCAAGTTAAATTAGGTGCTAGGTAAATGTTTGAGATTGTTAGTTCAATTTGTTCAGAAAATAGTAGTAAACTCATATCAGTCATAAGTATTCAAGCTTAAACATAATGTTAGTTTTTATTAAATTCAAGAAATTTAATGTAATTATATAATAAAAACATACTTTAGACAATATTAAATGTCTTAAATATACAACCTAACTACTTTGAGTTTAATTTTTTTCTTTTAATGTTCTCAATTCAATACATTCCGAATTATTTAAAACTAATTTTTATTTGATCGATTTAGTTTAAAAGCTAGGTTTAGAATTAAAAAGTGTGTAATCCACTGTTAATTGACTGTTAAATAAATCGTCTTTATTTATTCTCAAAGTGTTTACTAAACATTTTCAACATTGCTATGAATCAGTTTAAATATTTCGTCTAAAATAATATTTTGCGATTCTGTTTTTAAAATTAAAGACCAAATTACTTTTATATTTAGTTTACACTTAAGACAAAATGTATTATGTTCTATGATTTTGTTTTTCTAAATGTATTATATCAATTATTTTAATGTTAAATCAATTTTGCATTTACCACATATGTCAAGAAATCAATTTTCTTTAAATTTAGCTTTATCTTATTTAAACCTTTCTGCAATGTGTACACAAGATAATTTATGGCAGGTTAAATTATAATTTTGATCAGTTATCTTTTATTAAAATGTTTTTATTTTAAGCTGTGTTGTCTATTACTAAATATTTGAGGACTTAGTTTACGAACTTGAAATTTGGTCTTAATTGTTAGTCTGTGAATTTTGTTTTTTAGTTATCAAACTCAACACTAGAACTTTATTTAAAACATTAAATTTAAAACATTTTTAAAGCTTAATTTTTTTTTTGAAATAGAATAATGCCGTCGTTTGCAACATGTACATATTGCATTAAACCCTTTATGTATATACAAATATATTTTCTATTTGCCTCAAAATGACGCTAAATCTAAAATCTGTTTAGTTAAGCTTGAGGAATATAAATTTATGTAAAGCATACATAACGTTACTCTTATTAAATTTCTCAGGACAGCTTTAATTGTATTTTTGCACAATTTTTGCCACTTAATATATTTTCACTTAAAGTTAGATAAATTTGAATTATAAAATATAAGATACCAATTTTTGTGTGTGAAACTTGACATATGTTTTTACCCCGTTAACTTATTTTTCTGTTATTCTTCAAACAGAAACTTATAAAAATAAATCAGTTATTTATTTCATGTAGTTATAAACATGAATAAAAAATGTTATTGGGATACTAATACATATTCTTAAAATAAAAATACTTATAAGTACCACCCACTACCTATAATTTAAAAGTGGATAACTGAATTAAGCTTTCACTTTAAGACGTACCATATAAATTTCTGCATTATTCTGTCAATATTGACTGACATGTATGTATTACTAAAAGAGTTATACTTTATACGTGAATTTAACTTTGTTTAAAAATAACCTATATTTATCGTTGTTTGTCTTAAAAAGTCTTAATTTGCTTAAGAGTTTTTATTAAATGTAAAGTAAATTAAATTTGAATATAATCATTTTTAATGTTTAAACTTGTTTTATAAAAACAAACCATGTTTGAAAGTGCTACAGAAGTATTTAAAGAAAAGTTTATTAATTTTTTTTGTAGCTTAATTATGTGAACTATTTAGTTAAACTATTGTTTGTTTTTTGAACGAACAAACAAAACAATCAAAAAATTTTGTCGAAGGATACTATTATTTTACTTTGAAGTTTACGAACAATAAAAAAGAAAGAAGAAATTTAATCCGATCCTGTCAATCAATCTAATCATTTCATGAAAGTTGCATTGAAATTGCAACAAAAACAAAGCTTTAAGTCACAAACTCTACAGAGAGTTTTAAATGTCAAAAGGAAAGACCTCAACTCATAGACAGGTGTAGCTGAAGCTACGTTGAAGGCAATTTTGTAATTTATAAGAAGCTGGCGTGTGAAATTTGAAAGAGAAATTATCTTCTTATTTGACGTGCCACCTAAGCGATTTTTAGTTTATTTGTTATCGTTGTTTGTCTCAAGTGCCATCGCTTCTGATCTTAACGAACAAGATGAAATGAAAACTAAAAGCTTCTATGTAAACAATTATCTTGTTAATGGAACATAAGTTTTGTCTTGTTTTGAAGTTAAAATTTTTAACTTTCTAGTAACTATAAATTTAAAAATTCTTTTAGTTGACAACTTTGTTTTTAATTTGGAAACTATATTCTAATTACCTCGTGAGTTAGTTTTTAATGTAGAGTAAAATGTGAAATAACACCAGGGAAGCTTTTTAAATTGTTCTACTTTTAAAAAAATCTTTACAGTTCGTGTTAACATATAAATTCTGAAACAATTTTACAATTATAAAATGAAAACTAAAATATAAGGTAATTTAAAACTGTATTCATAGAAATGCCCGGTATATAAATCTGCTTAAGAATCTTAAGAAAATAAAATATGGTTCAGACAGCCCAGCTAAGATTAAGATAAGTACATATATTTTCTTTCTCTAAATAAACTTTGTTATCAGTTGACAAAAATAATCCGTTAGTTTTTTACAATATCCTAATCATAAAGGAAATATTTTATGACATCTCTGAACAAAAAATAATAATGTTCCTGACGTAATTCGTGGTAATCTTCAATAATTTATACAAAGCTTAAAATATGAATTTTTTTAATCCAAGGTTGTTTCTGATTTTGTCAAAATATTTTTATCAAGTAGAGACTGATACATTTTAATTTATTTACACCGCGTCAACCTAAAATTTTAAGTAAATTCAAAAATTTTTAACTGGATATATTATAACTTTTAGTTTCATTTCACTCAAGCGTTCGTTCTTCTTTTATAATCTTATAATGTAAAGCCTTAGTTTAAATACTAAATCAACAACAATATCATACTCAGATTGAACTAGATGGTCAATCAAAGTTGAACATAACCTAAAGGTCAAAAGTTCACGCAACTACTTTATCTATTCATTAACAAGTGTTTCAGAAGCTTTTATACCGAACATTTTAAAAATTAAGTGCCTTTTTAGAACTACTGTACACTTTAAATTAATAACTTATTATATTGCTTTCAGATCAACTACAAAACTTTTACAACATTTAATCATTTGTTTTCATTTTATAACTTTAATACCGTACACTTAAAGCATAGTTTGAATTAGTACTGCAAATACGAATGATCAAAACTAAATGATTTGCCTGCTAACTTATCAATATTTCCCTTGTATGTTTTAAACAAAATGTATTAGTTATTACAAATCAGCTTTTCCAAATAAACTATTTAGTTAGTTAAAAAAACTGTCATTACAGTTAATAGTTTACGTTGGTCATTGTTTACTTAAACTAAGGCTTTTTAATAGAATTGTCGGAATAAGTAATAATGTTGTCAGTTTTAATTTTTAATCTTTTACTTTAAAGTGTACGTTTCTGCAAAACTGGCATATACTTGTTATAAAAAAATAAATGATTAGCGCTTGGTTTTAGTATTTTAAATTATTTAGTTAAATTGCAGTACACTTTCTTTAAAATTACAAAAATTAAACTTTACCTAAAGTCAATAAAGTAAAAAATATTTGAAAAATTACTTGTACGTTATAAAATGTTTACCTTAACATCACCTATGATATTTTTAGTTCAGTTTAAAATAAAAAACTTGAAAAAATAGATGTAAAGAAATAACGTTGTTATAGTACAAAATAAAGAATATTTTTCAAATATACTTTAATTTTTCTAACAACTTTTTAAAGCGTTAGACAAAATAATCTACAATCATAAATTTATTATAGTTTAAAACTTTTAATTTAATTTTAAAAGCAATTAAAGTATATACGATATGTTATTTTTTATCTTTTTTTGGGTGGGCTTAGTTGTTTGTCATTAAATATCAATCATACTTATTAAGATTTTATCATGTTTTAAGGTATAGATTTGGTTTTTTGCATACTTTTTATTTTTTCAATGTTTACTAGTAGATATGATAACGCAGTATTTAGCTTTAGATTAGATCTTTTTACAAATTATTTTCCAATTTAAGGTATGTTATTTTCTACTTAATACATATAATTGTTTCTGTGAAAAAAACGCAATATCACTGGTCCTAGGTTTCAATAATAAAGCAATAATTCACATATCAAAGCAAAATATGTAATTTTAGAACTGAACAGTGTTGACCAATTCATTACAACTTGTTACTTATTGACGTTAATTGAAAACAAACCGAATTAATTATACGTCAATTGTATTCGGCGCCGTTTAGCAGCTTACTGGCAAAGATGAAAAAGAATTTAACTTGTTGATAACTTAATACCATAATGTTTAAAAGACACTCAAGAAACGCATTAAGAGCTTTAAGTTAATCGTATTATAAGCTCTTTTGAAAAGTTCTGATAAAATGTATGACAGCTATGACTTTTATTTATGAATGAATAATAAGGATTTTAAGAGATTAATTTTAATACAATTTTCAAGCTATCATAGTTTTGATTTTTTTAACTCAACTCTTTTGCGATATTTTTTTCTCAAACATTCTATTTTTTATAAAAAATAAATTAATGATCAAAGTACTAAGAAAGGTTTCTTATCTTTTATAGTTTTAAACATATTGAATAAGATTTATTTAAGCACTGACGAGGTCTTTGACCGAAAACTTAGTTTGTAAAAATAATTATTGAAATAATAAATTCATTATTTCTCCTCTAAAAGTTGAGATCTGTTTATTAACTTTCTTAAAACCAAAACATATAATAGCTTTAAATACTTTAGTTAATTTAAAACTAATTCTATTCGAAAAAGTTACTCGTAGTTTAGTATTTAATTTTATTTGATTTCTTTAAACTTTTATTGTAATATATATTTCTATAAATACGCTGTAAAAAATTAGTTGTTTTTTGTAAACTCTAATTTTTATTTATAACAAGTAGAATGAGCCATTAAGATTTTTAAAGATAAACTTGTACAATCTTAATAAGTTTTCTAGAAATTTTAGGTATTCTAGTAAGTTAAAACACTGCAATTGTGTTTACTTAATAAAGTAAACTGTTATTTTTACAATTTTTAAAGTCCAAGAATTTGTATAAAGAACTTTATTTATAGTGCACTGTTGTTTTTAAATTTAATAAAAGTTAACATCTAGATTTTTTGATTCCTATTGAAAATTTAATGACTTTAAAGAGTTTTTAAACAATTTTTTTATAACTTAAAGTTTTTATGATTTCGTAGTTATGGTTGTGCATAGTAATATATCTTTATATTTATGCAAAGTAACAATGACCACTAGATTAAAGTTAAAAAATTATTTTTCGAATTACGTAACTTAAAGCAAACTTTTAGTAAGTGTTTTTTAACGAAATAATTTTAATAATATGTTAAGTCTTTTTAACGTTTATAGAATTAACAAAATTGTATTTAAGTAACATATAGTTTTTTGTTTGATTGCTAAAATAATTATTAAAAAAAAGTAAGCAAAATAACTATATAGATGAAAAAAGTTTAAAACATCCGTTTTGCAAGTTAACGTAGTCAAAAGAACTTTATCAGATAAATAACTATCCAATTTGACAAACAACAATTCGCTGCTTTCCGCATTTTAATGTTACATGGAATGAAAGCAAAAAAAAAAATATTAAAAGCAGTCACTTGGGAGAAAATACAACACAATACTGATGAGGTACAAGCGGCAGAACTTTTCGTGTTTTCCAAAAAAAGCTTCAAAGAAAAACTTTAATTCATCTTGAAACGTGTTTGAATTACACAGCATAAAAAAACTAGACTTTTTTTTAGCATTAACTTATACTTTTTATAAGTGAGAAAATGTTATGTTGTTTTTAAAATAAAGTATTGTAAGCAAAACACTTTTACAAAACTAACAATTTGTGTACACATTTTAAGTTTAAAAAATAAAAACTTTAGTTTATTTCACTTTATAAACCTTTATCAAAACTAAATGTTGTTAGCAGTTCAAATTATATTAAACTTAACTTAATCGATATGTAAAAAAACTATTTATTAAACCAGCTCTTTTTTTCATAATTTTACTTATTTAAGATTTACAGCAAACTATTTTTTTATAGGTACACCTTGTAATTAATAGTAGTTAATAAGCATATGAATTTTTTACTAGTCGTAAAACTAGTAGTTTTACTCAGATACAGTCAATGTACAATAAAAAAATTAGCTTTGAAATTATAATGTTTGTTACGTTTTATTGTACTCATGAGTTTAATAAAGTGTAAGTTTTATTAAAATATTAGAGCTTATTTTTTAGTTATTTCTATAGATATTAAACTAATATTTTGTTTTAAAACTGAAATTAATTTTTCATCTTTAAAGGAAGCTTAAAAAAAGTAAAAAAAAAACATACGACACAAAATTTCAAGGTCATATACACTTTAAAGAATTTAATAATACCATAAAAAAAGTAATAAAAAATACAATTTTCTGTTCTATAAAGTTGAGTATAAAAATTAAAAAGCTTTATTAAATAATTTTCAAATCAGTATATATATATCTTAGAATATTAGTTAAGATATAAATCTGACAAAATATATTTTTTCTTCCGAATTTTCTTTTGTAAACAAAAAAAAAATACGCAAAAAAAGGCAATAAAACTTTTTATGTTAAAATAATCAAACATTTTTTCTTACTATAATAAAAAAAAGAATAAAAACAGAACATTAAAACACTATACTTTTTAATAAGTTTTGTGTGTTTCTAAAATAAAGTATCTTTAAAAGTCCTACTGTATACTTTCTCTGACAACAAAATAAAACACTTATAAATATATATATATATATATATATATATATATATATATACAAATTTTTAATAATAAAGAATACATAAAATAGCACAATTTAAAATTATTGGCTCAAAAAAAAAAATAAAAAAATTATTTGTACTTGATTTAAATTGAAAACCTAGACGTTTGTATATTTTTCGAAATTTTCACCTATTTTTAAAATAGTTGTACATAAGTATCTATTTAACAAAAAAAATATTATCTAATCTTTAAAGTAAAAAAATTAATTTAATTCAAGTATTTATTTTTAAATTTTTAACTTAAAACTTGACTAAAAGGACTGTAGAAAAAAGGGAAACTAGCAGACAAATTAGCAATGTTACCCTGGTTGAACATAGAAGTTGGTTTGTACAACGGGAAGCCCCCTAAACTGTTCTGAGCTGTCAACTGCATTGATGCAAACGGATTCTGCTGGCTCTGCAACAAGCTGTAAGCTGATTGGAGCATCTGGTTAGTTTGCAAGCTGCTGATTGGCGAATATGACGGTTGTTGTGACGTCATAGCGTGCGTTTGAAGGTGGAAGAGAAGTTGGTCGGAAGTTGAAAACTTCTTGCCGCAAGTGACGTTGTTGACCATCCAGTTGCAGACGTGCTGAGAACTTTTCAGTTGATCTTCGATTGTCTTCATGTAGTAATGCATCGGATTCATCATCTGCATTTGAAAATTTGCTTGATGATTGAAATTACTTTCAGAGAGCAGACTTTTCGTTGAAACAGATGTAGTTCGCGAACTACTAACACAAGAGTTGTCAACAGCTAATGGAGAAGCTGATTTTGCACTCATTGATGTCATCCTCTGCTTTTTACGCGATGGTGTCGCGACAGAGCATGAGTTTTGACTTGAGGGTCGTTTCATTTTTTTATTCCGAGTTTTTTCAGCTTTCACGCTTTTATCAGAAACTTTATGTGAGATCTTCGGCGACTTGCTGCCTCCCGTGTCTGCCTTGGCAAAATGATCTTTCGCGACCTTTTGGTAGTTCTGTGAGTAGTCTCTGTTGCTCGGTTTAGATTTAGAGTACAAACTGCTTTCAATTGCCGAGCAAGTTTGAACAAGCAAAGCTAATGGAGATTGCTTCAAGTTTATCTGTATAAAAATGTAGTTTTTGAACTGATTTTATGTACCAATAGTTTATACTAGTTATTAATATTTGAACACTTAAAATTAAATTAAACATACATAAAAAAGTTTAAGTTTAGAAAAAATGAATTTAACAACTTTGTAAATAAAAATTAAGTTTTTTCTTAACTAGCAATACAAACTATAACTTGGCTAAACTGGTATTATACTATGTTCTAAATTTAATGAGATAAAAATTGTCTAAGATTATTTACAACTAACTTCTGGTTTACCATTCCCATCAGGTTGCAGATAACTTTTTTGATTCATTGCTTAATATAGGTATTATTCAAAGAAAAGCTTAATATTTCTATAAAATATCTAATGAAATGATGACTGGTCGATAGAAAATTAATTGTGCTTAGAACTACATTAAAAAATATGTTTAAAAAAAAAATTGTTTCACCTAGCAAGGCTTATCATGGAAATAAACTTAAAGTTCAAAATAAACAACTTTTGTCTTTTTTTTCTTGTTTTTCTCTACTAACTCACCAATTACTGACTCTTTAGCTCCCCTAGTGTTTGTTTTGTTTGATTGACAGCTTTTTGTTGTCTACATTGTGTTAGAGTTTTATGAATAAATTTATTTTTTTAATGTAAGTAATAAATTTATTAAAGCGTATACCGTCATCGCAACTTTTTGATTTGTGGCTCTTGGTTATTAAAAAACGTTTACCAAACACCATTATTAATCTTGACAATTTCACATCCTGAAGGTAAAAACAAATACATGTATAACAAATAAACACAACTAAAATCGAAATTACAAATAAAAAAACGTATTGACTATTTGAAAATTAAAGTCATGCACTCATTACAAACTACCTTAGGTGAGCAAGAATGATTTATTTTATTACATTTAGGCGCCATCTAAATTTCAAACTGACTGCTGTTTGTCTGCAGTTTTAAAGTAATTCAAGAAAGTATAAGTGGTTTTAGATAAAATAAACTTAAGAATTGTATAGATTCGAAATTGATGTCCATTTGGGTGAAAAAACAATAAAATTTATTTTTATAGTTTTATACACACTTCTTTCGTGATGATAAAAGAAACTATTTTTAATCCAATTTTATTTTTTTCCCCGAATTATTTTAAACTAATTTATTTAGATTTTTACGGTTTTAAGACTACGTTATTTTTTTTGTTTGAAAGAAAAAACTGTAAACTTTACGTAAGTAAATTTATAAAGTTGGCATGTTATTGCAGATGGTTTTTGCAAAAATTACATAGGTACTTACAAGCAATTTAATCAGTTTATTCAAAAACTGATTAAATTTATACTCTCATCTAAATTTTCTTTATTTAAATTAACAAGTCAGTTGATTTGTTTAGGTTTAGACTTTTAAAGAATTGAAAGTTTTTTACTTGTGTAAAAGTTTCAAATTTTTTATCAATAGAAAACATAAACTTAGAATAAAATGTTTATAAAACTTAAATTATTTAATAATCATACTAAAACCACAATTTAGAACACAAGAAGTTTATGTTCAAATGTCTCAGTGGCTAAAATTTCAATCTTGAAAAGAAAAAAAATCCCACTAAAACTTTTATTCACAGTCAAATGCAAACAACGAAGTTATTTTTTTCCTTTATGCACAACACAGGTGGTTAAATAAATTCACAGATATTTTTCTTTCAACCTTTCACCTTTTGCTGATGTGAGAACGTCTAACGTGTAGTAGATGACAAAATTGACTTCAACGCTGCTTAAGCATTGGAACACCTGGCAGGAAATTGACTTTTTACTAGTGAAATCTGTCATCTGGTGCTTGAGTGAGCTGTCAGTTAAAAACGTGACATGCTAATATTTTTTTAGACTAAATTTTTACCTGAATGTAACAATAAAAATATAACTTGACGGACACTTTTTTCAATTTTGCATTTTTTTTTACTTTTTGATTAAAAGTAATCGCTAACTAGTTTTTGTTTTGATTTAATTTTCTTTAAATATTGAAAATATGTATACAAATATGTACTTTACTAAACATAGTAAATAGTCGACATTATTCATAATCTTTTTCTATATTTTGTTTAAGAATTTTAAATCTAGTGTTGCATTTTAGATTTTAACGGTTGAAAGTTATAAAAAATCTATATTTACTTGAAACTTGAATAAAATTATCTATTAGCAAAAAATTTATTCTAAAACAAATAATTGCGCAGGATCATAAAAAACATATACTTCTGATTAAATAATAACATATAAATCTAAGCGATTTATTATAAATTTCATATATCTCGGGAAAATAAAGTTGTAACTAATTGTTTATTACAAACCCATTATGAATGCGCGTAAAGTAATATAAATATTATAATTTAAAAACTTTTTAAAAATTCACACATATAAATCAATCTACTAGTGTTATTTCAAATTTTGAGAACAATAACTATCACTAGATTAAAATCAAATATTTGTTTGAGTTTTGAAATATAAAATTTATAACAAAAAAAAATCAAACAAAGTTACATATGAAAAATACGTATGATAAGTTGGAAGTTATAAAATTATATATTATAGTTAAGTTAGAATTTATATTTAAATAAATTTTATATAAAGTTCTTGCAAAAAATTGGTTTAAACAAGCTACAAACAAACAGGCTCAACCCTTTAAAAATGTTTTTA
Organism: Thalia democratica; assembly: GCF_965202585.1. NCBI lineage: Eukaryota > Metazoa > Chordata > Thaliacea > Salpida > Salpidae > Thalia > Thalia democratica. Next base: position 76,970,345 of record NC_139165.1, read on the forward strand.
TATAGGTCTATAAATCAAACATCGATTTAATTATGTTTTTGTTTTAATAAAAGTTTTTAAGTTTATACAAGTAGTTTATTGGTTGATATCAAGTCATTAACCTCAAGCTTAAAAAAATTAAATAAAATATAAAGATGTTCATAAGTATTGTAGTTATTTATGTTAAGTTTTTTTTTTGTAAAAATACTAAAATATTAAATGAATGATGTTATTTAACAAGTAACTCATATATCAAAATTATAAATATTACGAACATAAAAAAAAAATACTTTTGACTAGTTTAAAGCACGTTTAAAGTCTCATATTAGTCAAATAAATCAACCTGATGTTTTAATAATGTATCAAACATTTTAAAGGCATCGTTAAAGCCAGTTAATCATTCTAACTTAAAAATTTTCTGATGACTATGCTAAACGGTCGCTTTATGTTATAAAAAATCATTCATTTCAACAATCATTCAGATTTCTATTAGTAAAAAAAAATCTGGTCTCAAAAAAAATTAAAACTGCTTTTTTGTTTTGTTTTAGTTAAATATTACACGCTTAGAATGTTTAAAATTCGAATCATAGTTACTTAGATTAAATCAAAAAAAAAAAATATATGTACTAAAAGTTTTCCAAAATAATAAAAGAATAGGGAAATTGATACAACTGTTTTTTTTGTTTATGTTGTAGCAGAACAGTAAAAATTTCTATATTAAATTTTCAATATAACAATCATAACAAAAAACTGAACATTTTAAAACTAAAAATTTTGTTTAACAAATTTATTTAACTTTTTAAAAATTATATACTATAACACCATTGCTTTACTTGCAACTTCTGGTATGCTCCTTTTTTCAACATTGCAAATTTTCTTGTTTCTTTTCCACTGCTGCTATGATATGTTTGCGAGAAAACGACTAATTTTTTTTTTTTTTGACATGACGTATATCTGCTTTTAGATGATTTTAATCATTTCCACGTTTGTTTATCAACTTACATAAAAACTCCATCAAAAATTTACAACTTTCGCAATTTGATTTTTATAAGTTACATCCGTCGCTTTTTAGTTTTTGCAACATCATTTACTTAATAAATGTTAAGTGTATATTTTTTAAGCTTTTATGTACAAAGAAAAAAAAACTAAGCACCAAATATTTTTTTAATGGGAAAAACGTCACAAAAAAAAACTATTACAGGTTTAAACAAGTTTCAAACAAGACACTATCAAAACAATTACTATTTGGTTAGATATAGGATGAAAATCAAAATCTTACAAATACAAATCATCTACTTTTAACTAAACCTGAGATTACAACTTTCTGAGTGTGACCAATTTTATTTTTTTAATTCACATTTTATTGTTGCTATCTCATTTCTCCTTAACACTTGATACCAGGGTACGATTTTTATCTAAACTTTGTAAAATACGAAATCGAGTCTTATTTTTGAAACGTGCAGGTTGTAAAGGTATAATTTTTTAGCTTTATTAAAAAAGTTATTGTAATGGCAAACTTAAAACTAAACTTTGTGGAATTTTAACTAATTTTCTAATATAAACATTTTCGCAACATCCATTACCTTTGATTTGATAAAAACTTTTTCTTTTAACTTAAACGTTACATTGAAACACAGGAAAATATAATTAAGCTAGTCACTTGGGAGTTTGTTGATGTTTATCAAAAACAAACTTAGATTTTGTAAGGAAATAAATTTATTAATTAATTTATATAGCCTATAAAATTTTTAAGCTTAATTTTAGATACTTTTGATGTTAACTAAGTTCAAAAATACAAATATATGACGTTTTATTTGCAAAAAAAGTTTGTTTGGGTAGTATTTAAAAAATCTATATATTTTAGTCTTAAAGTTTATAACCGATAATAGAATGTAGGTTACTTAAATAGTAATTTGTATGGTTAAAAAGTAGTCTACAACCACACTATAAAACATAAGTAAGTTCAAACTTAACTAAATGATACTGAATAGGTATTTAAACTATTTGAACTAGGTATGACAACGAACAAATATATTGTATTAAATAATCAAGCAAACAACATGTTAATATAAAAAATTTAATTTAGAGTGTTTAAAAACAATTGATTTTTAAAGAATGTACTTTAAGAATGCATAGTTTAAAATGAGATTTGACTGATAGAGTTAAAATAAAAATTACGTATAAAAACTAAGATAGCTATGTTAACGCTTTCAATAACACGAAAAAACAATATAAATGTCTATTCAGGAATTGCATGTTTACTACTGATTTTACTGCAGCACGACTCTTTCCACCACCACTTTTTATGGCTGGTTTATTTAGCTCTGTTATTAATTTTATTCAACATAATATCAGGAGTATTTTCTCTTCTCTTTGTTATACTCTATTAGGATTGCATCAGTATTTGCTAGAATCTAATTTTGTGATTTCCCTTTTAACATAAAACAATTTATTAAATAAAATTTGATGTCCCGTTGATACTTTAAAAGACTATACCTTAATATTGATGAATTAAGCTCAGTTTTGTGATTTATATGTAAAATCTCTATAGAATACACAAAAACTATAAATTATGTTTTACTACTTACGCTAAAAAGTATTATTTAAGTGTTTTACCCCAAAAACATTATAGTTTTACGACTAGGTAGTTTTCTATATAATTGGAAGCAATTCTACTTACGTCATAAACACTAAAAAACAGTTCAAAGACGATGAATTTTAACTGCAGATGATAAACCTTAAAATAATCTAAAAAAGTAGTTTCAGTGAATACTTTATTTTGTATCAGTAATGATTTTCCCTTAGTGATTGATAACTTTTGGAACTCTGTAAAAATATGCTTCAAAGCGGAAAGATAATGATTAATAAGATCATTATAGAACCTAAGAGTAATCTACAACAACAGAATATTGAAGCAAAAAATTTTTTTTAGTTCGTAAAACGGAAAAAGAAAAAGTAACTTAAAGTTCAGCTTTAATCAATCATTTCTTTAAATTTTTGATAATTTGAAATAGACGAAAATTGGAAAAGCTCTATACAAGCTTTTCAAGAGAGCTACTAGATTAAAGTTATATTTTACATGGATTTAAAGGTTACATGGAACAAAAGAAAAAAAACAACTTAAACCTAACAAAAGTTTAAACTTTAACAGTTTTATACAAAGTAACCTTTTTGTATAAAGTTTTATTTTAATGTTTTACGAATACAATTTCAGTATACTTTTTAATACTTTCTAAAACTACGCTAAAAAAGTAAAATTTCCATTCAAATATGATTTTAAAATTTTAAAAGTTTAAAACGTTGTCAACGGTAAACACGGTAGACTTCTAAGTCGAAATTGTAAAAAAATTAAGTACATAACTGAAAACAGTTGTAAAATAAAGTATACAAAACAATAACTCGGAATCAATCAAAATGATCTATTCTGTCTAAGACTAACATATAACTTAAATGTAGTTTAAAAATAAAATTAGTATATCGCGTGCTTTACACGGATTAAATACTTACAAATTTAACTCTGAAAACATGTTTAATACTACATAAATTTCAAACAGCTGTCAGCTTAAAGTAATATTAAGCAGCATATATAAACTATTATTGATTGATGATAAACCTTTACACATTTTTTAGACTTTTGATGTTGTAACATTGACTATAATTATATTTTTAAGTTTTTTAGTTTAAACCTTTATAATATTCTTCTTTCCAGAATATACAGTAAAATTTAATTTGCATGTTGTGATTGTTAACTTCTAACGTTCAGTTGAAAGTGTTTTTTTTAATTAAACAGTTCTAGTGATTCTGTTGTTCAATTTTTACATCATTTGAAAACAATTAATTACAATTAAGTACATATTATAGTTTTAGATTAAATTAAATAGATAAAAAAATACTTTTAAAACTGTTGACAATTTAAAAATCTCAGGTAGCTAAAATTTAAAGCAATGCAAATATATTAAACTACCTAAACAATTTATGAGTCTTAAAATATTTTAGAAAAACTATATTTTAGAAAAATTTACAATGAAGAGTACTTCCCAAACTAAGAAAAAGTATAACTTTAAAATAAATCAATTGTTCTGCTTTGACTTTTAGTTTTATTAAGATAATTAAAATTTGACTTGCTGATTTTATATACCAGTTTAACTAGTCCCCAAAAATGTTTTTTTTCACTTTTAAAACAGTTTATATGCAGTTAGCCTAGCTTAAACTTTTACTTTACACTTAAGAAATGTCTAGACTAAAATATGTTTAAGCAAAGTAAGAAATTAAAACATAAATTACATTCTTCCACCACTTGACAGTATAATTTGAGTTTATTATCAATATTTACAGGTAGTTAAATAAAAGTTAACACTGCTGTGTTTTAGGGCTGAAATGTAAGTTCACTTTAATTTGTAAAAACTTTATAAACAATTAAAAAGGTTCGTTACCTTTTATCAAAATAATTTTATCCTAACCCTATCTTACTTTTTTCATACTTAAAATTGTAAAAAAATACACTAAGACCTTGTTAATGATGTAAATAGTTCAAAGTTGATTTAGTTTAGGATTAATTTTGTTTCTAAAATAAAGCTTCTTCATTTATATTGAACTTTTTTTCTATATTTTGAAATTTAATTAAAAAATTTATAGTTTTATAGACACTTTTAGTTTTTCATTTGGATTTTATACTGTTATAAAAAATTGAACATTTTACTAGTATTTTAAACATAAACCTCTAATATCGTAAAATATTTACTAAAAAAAATATTAAAATAGATAAAAATTATACCTATTACAGATAAAACGACAAGACAATACTAAAAGAAAAAAAAGTTTATTTATCCTATAAAATATTTACAAATTACAACTAAATGCAACAATAAAGACATAAAATAAATAAAAATGGATTAAAGTGCGACTAGTAACAGTTGATATACAAACAGTTAATTGTTAAAAAGAAAATTCAAAAACTCAAAGTAAAAGTTTATATGTATCGTAATTAAAAAACCTAATAATAATTTTTACAATGTTACGCTTGAAGTGAATTTCAATAGGTATTTCTAACTAAATACTTATTAAGTTTAAGTAACAGTAAAAAATAAGTTTTGTTTTTTTCAAATCCTTACTGTATTATATATCAATCTGTAAAAGTTCAATATTTTACTGTATAAACAATTTTTTTTATTATAATCACATTTTTAATGATCAATCAAGTATTTAAATTTGAACAAAAATATACAATATACAGAAACCCAAGCTATTTTGAAAAAATAAATTAAACTCATTGTTAGCCAAAGAATAAATAATTTAAATTTTTGTTTTAGTAATGGTTATGTATTAAAGTGATAATTTGTTTAAAGCTGTAACATAAGTTATTGAATTGTATCACTATTTTTAAAACTTATTTTTATAAGTATTTAAATATTCTGTTTCTTCATACAACTTATTTTAATATTTTAATATAAACAACATAACTTCGTGTGTAAATATAAACCATTATTTTTTTAAAGATAAGTCTTTAAAGTTTAAGGCAGATAAAATTACAAAAAATTAAAAAATTAAAAAGTAAAAAAGAAAGCATTTAAAATCAACCATAAATAAGTGTTGAATAACTATTTTAAGTTCTTTTTTTTTTCAATTTGCTTTCATTAAAAGCTTTCACAAGAAATTGATTCTCTTTATATGAGTGATATATACATTAAAGCACGGCGTTTCGGACAATCAAAAATAGTTTTCTAACAAGAAAACACTTTTCAATCAACAAGTGCCTCTTGCAGTTATTGACGCTCGAAATTGAAATGCGGCTTCAGATTGATTTTCGGTTATTTTTTTAGTTCAAACACGTATACAAGCACCGAAGGCCTGAAATTTTTCGCGTTTATAAGAACAGTTGAATAATTTATACGTCTTTATTGCTGTATAGCTTCTGTTGTCACTGCAACTATGTAATAAATTACTGAGTGTCTCAGTTCTTTACCAAGAATGCGCATTGTAACGCATTTAAAAAACGCACAGCGTTCATTGTGAATGAAATACCAATGAAAAAATATAAATCAGGAATGCTTTGTATTTATATGAATTTATTTTTTAATTTTGTTGCGTTTTTGATTTTATATGCGACGCGTTATTCATAACGCATTAAAACAGAGTTTAAATTTAGAATTTAACTATTTTCAAACTATCATCACTTTTATTGAAAACCCAAAGTGTATAAAGCTTGACCCATTCGATTGATTTCAGAAATTATTTATCTATTTTTCTCAATGAAGTATCTGTTATCAAGATTACCTTGTCTAACTATTATTTTACTTACTTCATCAAAAAATAGAATTAAACTACTGACCGATGACTGATGGCGTATCAAACTTAAACCAAACTTATTTTAAACCTCTTACTGTTTATTGCTTGATTTATTTAGTTTGAACTGAATTTCAATATAATGAAACATTTTTTTAAATCTAATGTGAAAACTTTTTAAACGAATTCACTTTATAAAGAGTTAAACAGACACAGCTATTTTGCTGTTCACTGTGAAATGATAAGTAAAGCAAAACAAAAAAAATATACAGGGGACATAAGTTATAACTCGTTAACTAAGTGCATTTTACACACCAAAAAGTTTAGAGCAAGTTTGAGTGAACGATTGGTTAAAAACAAAGGTTAAAAATTCAACACCAATAAGTACATGGCTTTACGCTTAAATTTCACCAGTCTTTAAAAGCTACGAAGAACAGGTGAGCCGCGTTTTATGTGAGAAACAAGTTGAACTTTAAAATTTGCTTTTCAAACAATTTTTCATACCAATTTTATTCAAGATTTCTAATTATTATAATTTTATACTTACTTACAATAAACTCATAAAAGAAAATAAGTTTAGATTATAAAACTCAACTGTTAAGTAAAACTGTTTGAACTTGAAACGAATCTTGAGAAAATTAGCTCCTTGAAGTGACATATGAAATCAAGTATTTTGCAAACGATTGACGTGAGAACAATTTACATTCAAGTGTCTCTTAAACTTTCGAGCATTAACTTATTAACTTATTAACTTTTAAACAAGCACTTTCTGATGTTTGTCAAAAAGCTGCTGCTGTTATTTCTTCAAATATTTCCCTCTAGTTAACAATTAATTGACACCTGACATATTATATTGGATGGTTAGTAATACAATTTGCATTATAAATGGTTAAGTTGTAGAGCTACAAATGTTTTCAAGTGTTTGGAAATAATTTAGTGATAAAAATGTTTATTTTTACTTTTAGGTCTAAGAAGATTTATTAAAACTAGACAGATACTTTGTAATTATAGACCATTTACATTATTTGGCATTTTTTTTTTTATTACTTTTTAAAAATTGTTGAGTCTGTTCTACTAAATACATTATTATTAAAAAAACCGAAGTAAAGACTACAAAATTTTAATTTTCAGGTATTAAAAAAAAAAAATTTTTAAAAGGCTATGTATAGAGAAAGTTTAAAATCAATATATACCTCTAAGCACATAACTTTAAGGAAATATATTTTAGTAACATTAAGTATACATATATAAACATTAAATGACTTTAGTTTTTTTAATTTTTAATTAATTCCAACTGTAATTAGTTTAAAACTAAAATACGGACAAAACTAGTTAAAGTTAAGGTATTATTTAGAATAAAACTTTTTCTGTCATTTAGTTGTATTTTAGTAAAACTTTTAGGCAATCAACTCTTTTATAAATCATCTTTTTTGACTAAATGGCCTTTTAAGTGGGGTCAATATGGCTGATTATTGTCGTAGCAATCTTTAACTGTAGTTAAATAGAGTGATTTTATATTTTAGTTTTATTTTACTAGTTATTCTTATTTATAAAAACTACCCAAAGTTCATTTGACTGCTACTTGAATAGTAACCCCTATTTTTTAACTAAATTAAAACTAGTTTTAGTTAAATATAGTAAAAACACAGCACCTAAAACTAACTTGATACTTGTATAATTAAAAGTATGACGTAACTATTTTTTGATATAGTAACTTGATTTTTTTATTAGGTTTTTAAGAAAAATAAATTTCTAATAAAACTCTTTTTTTTAATATAGTTATTAAAAAAAAGTAATTTTATTAATTATATTTTAACGAGTTAAAATGTCTTTTTTTTCATTATGAAAATATCGCTCTAAATTGTTTTCGATAATCAGACCGGTAGCCACTCATTTAAATTTTTTTTTTGCATTTAAGCTGATATGTATAGTAAATCAAGTAATGGTAATTAATTTAGTAATAAGTATCTATCAAGTTTATCATTGATACAACTGCTTTAGTCGATACTAAAATGTTTAAATCCTCTGAAAACATTATATTATTGCTATATATGAAAGCATTCGTAGATTGTAGGCATATATAACTTATGTTTAACTCTCATATCTCCTATGTATTTAAAAACAAACATATGTTTAAACTGTATAAAAAAGGACATAATCTATTAACAAAATATTTTTAAATTTACATTTTTAATAGTCTTTAGATACCTAACACTAATTGTATTCATATAGAGTGGTTGATCATAAAACGGTTTATACATTTATACACTATTTTTTTTACCCTAACTAAAAAACTTTCAACGAAAATAAACAAACTATCAATTTCTTCACACAGGTGGCATGTCGCATATTTTTTTCATTTTGCCTTTCATCTGCAAACCTTCTAATTTAAAGAAAATATCTAATGTGTAATAATGACAAAATTGCCTTCAACGCTACTTAAACGTTAGCGCACCTGCCACGGCTTAAAATTCTGTTTATAAAGGTGCCGTCACTTAAATACATGTCTTGTGTGTTAATGGATTTCTATAGATGCTTTTTATTGATTGACAGCCAATTTATTTGCTTTTAGGTTTCACAATAGCTTATATATAGTATAAAAAACTAAATTATGAATTTTTAATTTTGAACTGCTTTTTGAAGTATAAACATAGTTGTTTTCAAAAAAAAATGTCCTATTAATTTTATTTTTTGATAATGTTTTACTAGTTAGGATTAAGCAATTTCACAAACTTCTATTAACAGTTTACCTTTTAATTTATGTATGGTTTTGTCATTGTTTATTTAGCGTTTACAAAAGAAAAACAAAGTTTCCTAAAACTTTACTTTGGTTTTATATAACTTAACGTTATATTTAATTATGAGTTATTTTTATAATTTTTTTCTGTGTTATGAGACTCTTGTCTACAAAATATTTACTGGTTCAAACTATCTTAATTTAAAAGTTTTTATATGAAAGTAATGTCTTTTATCGTTTGCAGGGGTTCTTAAATAAGTTGTTTCATTTAGCTTGTTGAAATTTTGATTCTATTAGTTGTAAAATGACAATTATATGTGTTTATCAAGCTACAGAATTAAACTGTTGATCTTTTCAATTAGCACTAATGTTACTTTGTAAATTGTTGTAGTTATATTCTTAGTTTTTATAAGCACAGTTTTAAAATACAGATTGTAAAAAATTTATAATTTTTCTTGGAGGGTTTGTTTTTGAATTCGAAAGTTTATAGTAATTAATTATTTATTAAGAACAAACAGGAAAATTTTACAAAAAATGTACCATTCAACAACCTGAAAAAATAAGTTAAGCTGAAGTAAGTTAAAAACTTCCAGCAAAGGTTTTTTGTTGCATTTATTAACGTCTGTTTGTTTGACTTTTATGTCTCTTAAATTATGTGTTCGAACCGTGAAAAATCATAAAAAGTTTTATTCATAAAAAATAAATGAATATTACTTTTAGCATAGTAAAAGTAGTAAAACTCAATTTTGGTATATATGAGACTTATTGAGTGTTTTCATTTATTACTAAAAGCTGTAAACATGGGCTTATTAACAATTCACACATCAAATAACGTTAAATCGAAATCCTTTTAATGAGTTAAGAAATAAATGTTAAGTAGTTAAAATATCAAACGAATTTACATTGTGATACTCAACTTTGTAAACTAAATCTATTTCAAAACTTTACGCTAAAAAAATAACAGCTTTTGTACTCTTTATTTTAAAAAGATACTAAAAAGTTTTATAGAACGAATACATTAGTTTAAATAACTAAATTATGTTTTCAATTTGTTAAAATTTTTGTTCTACCAAAGTGACTTAAACATGTAAGATTTTTATAGCAAAAATAAAATTCATCGTTTCATATTATATATGTTTTTATTCTTTTTTATTTATTTGTTTTTTGTTTTTTCTTACAAAGAAACTTATGCTAAATACAAGTACAATTTAAAGTATTCAGTATACAGATTAAACATATATATCAAAGCGTAATCACTATTATTTAGGGATTAATAAAATGATTATACCTTTTACGGTGGGACAGATAAAGAAATTATGTCTTTTCTCACACCGCCACACACGAAGTTTAAACTTTGTACAAAAAAAGAATAGAGAAAAATCAAAAAACCTAACGCTCAGACATCAAATTTGATAATGACTATGTTTGCGAAAGATAGAGATAAATGTTGGAAAAATAAATAAGAGTTTCAAGCGTCAATCACCTTTAAAGGGGAACCAAGTGATTGAAATGAATGTTGGTGGCAAATCGTTTCTTTTCACAAAAAAACAAAACAAGTCGACTTACAAATGTTGAAAATTCTGTTAATTTTAATAAACTTAATGGTATAGTACAGGGGTCGGCAGGCAGTTGGTGCTCGCGGGCCAAATTTCAAGTTTCCAAAATCTTCGCGGGCCGCAGTTTTAGTTTTAGTGATACTAACAAAAAAATTACTCAGTTTATTATTTTTAAGACTTTTAGCTTCATATAGAATACTTATTTAAATTATACATATTTAGTGGAATACAATTTTCATAAACTAGTATACTCAAGACTTGATAACTATCTACTATCATTCAAAGTTAATATGGTTAACTTAATATATTTTTTTTTTTACTTACAACCTAACTCTCTATAAAAACCAAGCTTTAAAACCATCTATAAGTCATTTTATATATTTTTTATATTGGCAACCACTTTTTCATATTTATAAAAATTAAATTTCAACTGTTGAAAATCTTTTTTGTGTTTTAAATAATTTGCACTTTTAAAATTATTCATTAACTAGTTAATTAAATAAATTTAATACTTATATGTTATGTAGAAAAATATAAGAATTTTTTAACATAATTAATGCTTAAACACTTTAATTAAATTTCTTATTAATAATTAATTAGCCGTTCACATGGTTCTCACTTTTAAAGCAAAAATGTCTAAATTACATAAAACCAGCCTGAGTTTATTAAAAGTTAAAAAAGCTAAAAATTTTGCTTTGAAAAAACAAAAGCTTTAATACTTAACTAAAGTATAATCATAAAAAAGTACAAAATATTTAGAACAAAAAGTAAAGATTATAATTAGTAAACTTCACTAAAGCCATAAAAACTGTTCTGAGAATTCAAAGATTTATTCAAAGTGTTTGAAATAAAAATTTCACACGTACACCTAAGTTTTCTAAAATGTCTTAAATAGGTTTAAACAAGTGTGAGTTTTTCTACTAGTTTGTTTGTTTGGCAGCCCTGTTTTAAATAAAACTCACGAAGTATAGAAGATAAGTGTAGCAATTATTTATTTCTTTATCTGCAATAAAAACATTGCTTATAAAAAAGAGTATGTTCAAAAATAAGACGATTTATAAAAATCACAAAACGTTAATTAGGAGTTGTTGTGAGAAACGAAAAAACAAATTGCTTAAGTCACTTTTAACTAAGCATACTATTGTCTTCAGTAACTACAAACTTATCAGAAAAAATTCTCAAGGTAAGTTATAAAGAAGCAAAAGTAAATACTTCAAAGGAGACACCGTTTAGTTTTGAATTTTTTTTTTAAGAACTTGTGTTGTTTGTAGTAAAAGTTTTGTGTTAATTTCTTCAGTGACAACAAAAAGTCGCTTTTAGGCAATTTCTGATATTTCAAAGTCAAATAAACCAAATTAGGACTTTAATCAATCTATTAAGATGAAAGAAACAACAAATTCTGCTCATCTGAAAACATTTTATTTGAGGAATTTTTACTAACTTATTTTATTTAAGTATTATTTAAAAATATGGTTTAAAAATGAGCATATCTGTACATTGATGTGCGTAGAAATAAATTAAAAACACACAGAAAACTTACAAAAAAATTATGTCAAAATAATATGTAATAATAATAATATAAAATATATCGAAATAACAAAAAATAATTGTGTTATTTTTAACTCTTAAAAAGAATGTTTTAGGGCTGCCTAAGGTTTTTAAGAAACTTTTTCCAGGTTATCTAAATTTATTCCATGTTTTTAAAAATGCAAGTTTTTTAGTCTATTTTTAGTATAAAATTAAGTTTGAAGTAAAAAAATATATCTAAAATAGTATAGCAAATTAAAAACATACTGTTAGGCGACTTAGAATGTGTTTTTAAATAAATAAAATTTTTGAGAACAAAAAACGTATTATATGATAGATCTTTTGTGTAAAGTAAAAATTTACATGTAAAAATAGTTTAAAACTTAAAGGTTTTTTCGAAAATTCTCAAGATCCAGATTTTTTAGCCTAAATTGTCAAATTTCAATTTTTTTGGCAACAATGGTTGTTCACATTTGTATGTAAACAATAATAAAAATTATATTTCCAATTATAGCAGCTGCAAGACTTAAAACTAAACATATATCATGATTAAAACCAAAGCTGTGAAATGAAGGAAACATACATCATAAGTTTACTTTGCCACTCTTCAAAGCAAAAATTCCCGCCTGACTGATCAAAAAACTATCGTTACATTTAAAAAAAACACAGTTTAAGTCAAAAACTGAAAAACGGCTAAACTTGCATGATATTCGAAAGGTTTATAAACTAGCCTGACTTAGTCTGAGTGTGTAACAATGTTAAGTTGTTTATTTGCTTAAATTTGAATAATTTTTATTAATAATATACAGACTCAACAAATTTATCATCCATAAATCTAGTTTGTATTAAATAGGTATTTCCAAAAAATATCACCTGTGTATATAAGTGTGCAATAAAATGCAAAGAAATTAACTTTAGTTTTCAAAAAGTTTTGTTTGTAAAATTAAAATTTATACTGAACAAAAACTAGTTTACTTATGTCATATTTATTGATTTAAATGTGTCTGTACATTCTTAGATGTTACATGTAAAAACAATTATGATCGAAAATTATGCTTAAATTGAATTTAACTTAAATAATGTTTTAAAAGTGGTCTAAGAATGACCTTTTCTGTGACATTGGTGTGCATAGAAATTAAAATAAAGTGCACAGAAAACTTATACAACGTTTAAAATGTGTTAAAATCTAAATAAAACAAACCACTTTATCTTACTTTTAATGATTTTGTGTACACTTAAATATAGTGACAAAATATCTTAGGTGTAAGTTAAATACTAAAAAAAATATATAAACTGTAAAGAAATGACATTTTTGTTTATTATTGTCCATTACTTTTGTACACAGGGGAAAACATTTGCATTTTATTCATTTACTTAATAGGTGTTATATAAATCACTTTTAAGTACTTTTAAGACTGTTTTTCAGACTATAATTTGTTATTATAAGAAGAAAGTTATTATAAAACTGAGAAAATAAACACAACTCGAATGCTAATCTGTCTTTTTTACATTTTTAACTTAAAGCAGTGAAGCCTTTTATTAGTTTCAAAATGATATACAAGGACTTTAAATGAAACTAATAAAATTCAAGTAAACTACAACATGTTTACTATAAAAAATTGAACTTAAAATATATTTTGCTCAGCGGGCCATATTTACATGATCGCGGGCCGCAGAAATTTCTTCCGCGGGCCGCATTCCATTCAAAAAAAAATCATGCTCGCGGGCCGCAGATTGACCCTTCAAGGGCCGAAAATGGCCCGCGGGCCGAAGTTTGCCGACCCCTTGTATAGTACATTGATTTTCTAAGTTTAAACAGAACATTGATTTACATTAAAACTTCAGATTAATTAAAAAATGAAAATAGTTATTTGTATTGAAATTTATACTTCATATAACTCTTTTAAATAACATAAATTTATTGTAGGGATTGATTAATATAAAAATGATGAAATATTTAAATATAAAACTTTTAATTTAAAATATACTATTTATTAAACTTTAATATTATCATAAATAAATATAAAAAAAATTAAAAAAAGTAAAAAGACATTGAAATTTTTAAATAATTTTTTGTTTAGTTCAAAAGTATAAGTGAAACTTGAATTTCGATACTAAGTTTAAGAAATTATTAATAAAGTGTTTATCAAAATATTTATCAATTTTGTAGGTTTTTAATTTTATTAATAAGAAGTAAAGTTTAAAATATAAATCTAATAATTAAAATTAGTTTTTTGTTATAATTTGTTTGTTTGATGCGAAGCTAATTAAAGCTATATATTTCAAAATATTAAATTATAATTAAAAAGTTAAAGTTAATCTTCAGGTTAAACTTATTATTATTATCTATTAGCAATTATCTTTATATCTTATTATTTGTTTTAGGTCGCCATTATAAAAATAATATCTATATATTTTAATTTTGAATTTCAAAATGAATAGTTTCAAGCAGTAGATAAGCACGAATAAACAAATTATATTATTAAGAAATTTCAAATTGACTTTTAGTTTCAATGTAATGAAGTTATACTTTTATGATGAATTTTTAGTTTATACTTTAATTGGTGCAAACTATGGTTGCATTTAACTATTAGTTTTCATTATAACTAAAAATTTTAAACAGTTGACTTTATCTAAACAAATTATTTGTACATATCGTAAAAATTAAAAAGACTTGAGTCAAATATTTTATAAATTAACTGTAACAAGGCGTCATTAAGTATATAACTATACAAGATTAAAGCCATTGTTGTGTTGTTACAATAACTCTTGAAAATATAATCGATACCAAATACGAAAACATTTTACGTCAATTCACACAATTTTACTATGGATTAATATCTCATGGTTATGCATTTTCAAATATGTTTCTAATTTTTACGTAGTTTGACGAATTTACCTTTATCTTAAATTTAAAAACTATTTTTGAAAAGCTTTCTTAGAGGTCAAAAGTGTGATAACAAAGTACCAAACATCTTTTAATTAAAAAAATGCAACAAACAACAAATCAAATATAAATTACAAATCTGTGAAAAACACAATTTGTTTAATTTGATATTGCGGTAATTACGAAACTTCGATTGCCAAATATGTATAAATCCAAAAGCATTGTACGTACATTGACCTAAACTTAAGTTTTTATTTTTAATCAATATAACTTACCTTTTTACTATTTCTTACGTGTTGTTTTTAAGTTTTTGTTTCTCGTAGAAAAATTGTTGATATATTTTTTTTAAACTAAATATTTACAAAGAGAAGTTTTAGAACTACTTTAAACTCTATAAAAGCTTATATAAATAATAGGAAAAATCGAAAAGTTCATTAAGTTATATGGTTTATTATTTAGTTTAGTATTTAAAAGCTCACCATTACTATAACTAGCAAAAGCTTTGAGTTGAAACTTACTTCTATTTAAAATAAGTTTTTTGCTTGAAGTTTAAGATTTACTATTTTTCAAATGTTTTCAAATAATGCAGTTAAATATAAAACAGAGTTTTTCTTTTATTTTTAATCAAAGCACTTTTAAGTAAATATATGCATAAAGAACATTTTATTGACATAATAAAATTTAGGTATTTAACAAAAGTTACTAAGAAATTATAATTCTGTTATAGCCTTTTAAGAAGCGTAAAAAAGCAATTTTTTCAGGTAAAATGTTTGCTCAAAATAAACAAGTCTAATAAAGTTTCAATTAAACAGTTAACATTTTAATGTTTATTTATTTGTAGTTTTTCTTTAGAGTAAACAAAACTTTTAACTTAAAACATTAAAATCTTTCTATAAAGTAGTAAAACATATAATGAATAAACATGCTTGACTCAAACATTTCTGTTTTTGAACTTAGTACTTTAATCAATATGAAAAATTAGTTCTGTCAATTTAAATAAAAAATATATGCAAGGAGTTTTTTATTTATAATAAAGTTCTAAAATTCTAACATAAAAACATACATGTTATTTTTTTTATTAGTACGAGTGACTCAGTTTTATCAGTTTCAACATTATATTGTATTTTTTGTGATGCTAACTCAAACATTTGATTTTAAGTAGAAACTTCTTTACTCTTAAGATTTCGATTATACTTGTTTTTAACCTTTAAAACCTATGAAGTTTATTTTTTTTAGACTGAATATATTGTATATTAAAACAAAACAAGTTTGCTAAATGACTATATAAAAACATATTTATAGATAAAAAATTAAAATGTAATCATATAATAAAAAGATAATAAAAGATATAGAAGTATCTTTTATCCAACAAAAGTACTTAGTTTGTTATAATTTAATGTTTAAAAAGCATTCGAACAAAAGTAAACTAAAATCAACTGTCAGATAAACTTTTCAAAATATTGTCACTTAAAACAGGTAAAAAAAAAGTTAAATAAATAATATAGTAAATACAGTACAGCTAAATTTCACTTGTGGCTTATTAACTCGACATTACTTATTTTTCCTTCGTTTTCATTTTTTTCCGCAATTTAACAAAATACAAAGTATAATGATGGTAACACAATAAAACTAACCACTTGGGAAATGAAACAACAGATGCAAGTTAATGAGGATAAGTAGTGTTCATTTCCTTTCAAAATAACTTTCTTACTTTTAACGTGTTTAAATTACATGGTTAAGTTACAACAAGTTCAAAAAACTGAAAAAGTTCATAACAAGTTTTGAAAACTCACATCGTAGTGTTATTTAGAGAGATTTAATAAAAACTTATGAACAAACAAAATGTTACGTTAAAGACATATAAGTTTTACCAGAAAGTTTCTGTCTTGATACTAATGTATTCTAATAAACTTAATCTTATTAAAAACAATTTAATTAGAAATAAAATAACAAAACTTAGTTTGTTGTAAGTTTAACAGTTTTTGTAAAAGGCTATAAGCAAACTTATTGATATTTAAAATCGTTATCAGTTTCTTTTTTACATACCAACAGTATAGATATTAATCTGTAATAAACGCTATAAACTAAAAAACTTATCAAACTAATGTTTTTTTTTATAACTTTGTCACGGCTTTTGTTTATGGTTAGACAAGTATTATAACTGCCTATTCGTTCCAAACATGAAAAACAAAATAGACTTAAAATTTTAGACATTGTTCTTGTTCATTATTACAAAAACTCATTCTTTTGAAATGCATCAAAACAAGCTCAAAAAGTTAGAATAGATTTATTACAATAGGAAGTTATTAATGACATTTCGTGTATTTTTCCATAAACATTGTAGCTAAAGACGTACTAATATGTTAGTTGCCAAAACCAACATTGATCTACGACTTCAATTCAGTTTAAAAATTTTAACTATGTTATGTTGACACCGGCCTACCTGGATTATAAAAGTTTTAGTTGTACAAAATGATATAATTTAGTAATTAATCAAAGTTTCTACAAATTTAAATACATAACATTAAAAAAACATTTTTTTTACTTTTACAAAAGGTAAGTATTTATCAGAATATTGAATAACCTAAAGATTAAATATATTTTTTAAATAAAACAAAGCAACTTCTTCAACAAAGTTTCATTTTACACCAATTAATACAAGTTTTTTTATTAATGAAACTTTTTAAGCTTAGCCCTATATATGTATTTTTTTTTATTCTGAATTATCATCAACGTTTTAAATAAGTTCGTCTACGATTTTAAGCTTCCATGCGGCTAGATTGCAGGCACCTGCCAAAGCGCCCAGCATTGACATTTAGCATTATTTGACATTAACCTTCTACATTTAAAGACGTGTGAATTGTTCTGCATTTAAAAAAAGCATGTAAGATACCGTACTAGTTTACAGCATTAAGTAAGCATAATAGTAACTTTGATTTGAACAACTTTTCTGTATTGATGTACGTACAAGTTAGCTTTATTTCAAAAAAAAAGCTACATCTGTAGTTATTCTTTAATAAAATCACAATTACAATAAGTAAGCTACTATATTTTTGCTTTTGGTAAAAACTAAAATAAAAAGTTTTTATTCAATAATATGTATCAAAAGTAGTTCTGTAAGTTTAGTAATCTTCTTTTAGCATTTTATTTTAAATTTTTTTTTATGTTTAATAACATTAACAACAACAAGCTTTTCAGTAAAAAAATTTTAACGCACAAAGTTCAATTATTTTTTAATTAAATATTAGTTAAGCATGTGAGTATATTACATTTATAATTTCAATTGAAATTTAAAAAACTATTTTTCAATGCATTTTCATTAACTATTAATGGTTTTTGAGGTTATAAAGAGTTGAAATAGTATAAAAATTTATTAAATTTTGTGATTTTTTTATAAAGGTAAATTAACTCATTTTAACGTTTGATAATTTTTAAAAAAACTCAAAGGAAAATCTCAAAATAATTTCTTTAAGCTCAAGAGACACCAATAAACGGTATAGTAGAGCTATGGAAAAAATTCTAATTTGTCCAGAACTTGAGTTTAAATAATTTTAAGATTTTAATATTTAAATTATTTTATCACATTTAATATAAGTTATATTTTACGAAGGAAGTCAATCTCATTATCAAACTTTTGAGTTGAGCATTTTTCGTTTATATCAATACAACCAACAAACACTTTTTTTATTTATTAGTCAATATAAGCACATAAATTTTTTAATTGCTTGAAACTTATTCTCTAAAGTTTAAATCAGATTAAAAACAAACAAGCATATATTAAAATAAATAAAAGAAAATGCGTAATTTTAATAAAAATCTTGAAAACAAACGAAAAAAACATACAGAGATATTTTTATAAACGAACAAAACACAATACAATATTATTTATGTACTTCATACTTACATACTACTATTGCCCATTTATACGACGTACATGAGGCAACTTTCTTTAAACAGTTGGTAAGCTAAATTTACATATAAATGACCTTAAAAAATGTTTCAATAATTAAAGGTGTGCTGTATAATATTTGACAAAATTACCTACAGAGCTTTTTAAAGTCAGTGCACCTGCTGGTTATTTTATGCTTCATCTTTAGTTGAAGTGAACTGTCATTATTTAACGTGATTTTTTAAAATTACCATATTTTGGTACACTTTAAATTGAATTGATTGACAGTAGCGACTTTGTTTTGCTTTTATAAACTTGAACAAGCTAAAACATTTACTAAAGTAATATTTTTCGATGAAAGCTTTTTTTAACCTTTATTAACTTTTGTAACAGCTCTTTTTAAGTCTAAAATAAAACAAAACTATCTGCCTATTACTTTACTAGCAATTTTTGAATAACAGCATTAGTTATTATAAAAAGTAGCACTTAAATGTTATCAGGTATTTCTAAACTTAAAAAAACTGAAATATAATTTTTTAAAAATAAGTCATAGTAGTTGTTTTAGTTCAAAAAACTCTAAATATTTTGTTTTCTATTAACTTCATGGCAAAACTGAAGAAGTAATTTATGTCATCAAATCACATCATGATAAATTTAAAGTATTTTTAAGTTTCTTTAATGAATTCAATTAACTTTTTTTGTTTTATATACGAACTTAATTACGTAAAACATAATAATTTATTAGTACAACCTTTTTTTTCAAAATGATCTACAATATTAAATAAATAATTTTGTTCTATTTTTTGTTACAAATTTTATTACATTTAAAAAGTAAAATTATCAGAAAATAAAAAAAGAAAAAACAACAAAAAGTTGTTTTAAAGCTTAACCTTTACCATACCATTTACACAAAAATTTTTAAGTAGGCAATAAACTTAAATATGATTAATCAGTTGAAGTCGATCCCTAAAATTTTAGGTATTGTTTTGTATTTCTTTTTAATTTTAATTAATCTAAATACTTTTGTAATAAATTTAATTTAACGTTTACTGAAAAGTTGTTATAAAAATTAATCGGATTTTCTGTTTTAAATAGCTTAAACTGACGCCCAACAAAATTGATTTCAATATATCTTGATATGTTTACTTAAATAAACAATTAAATTTCTTTATCTTTACAACAGGAAAAAAAAACTTTTGTTCTAAAACAAATCATTATAAATCGGTTTCTAAATATTAAAATATAATTTAATTACCTAATTGAAAATTTTTTTGAAACATTTTATTGAAAAAATAATTAAGTGTAAACAATTATTTTGTCTTTTTTTTTCATGCTATAAAATTTTTTATAATTTTTTTTTACAATAAAAACTTAAAAATAATTCATTGACATTGTTGGCAATAGTTTTAATGTTTTTTAACAACTTAGCCCTAAATTTCACCACTCTCAGTGTCAAAATACTACAATTGAGATGTATTACAGTACATATGTTTAGTTGACAGGCAAACAAGCTTAAACCCTTTGTTCTACTCTTGAAAAATTCTGAGTAGTTTAAAGTAAAGACGTCAATATTTCAGTGTTGACCTCTAGTTTGTGATAAAAATATAAAAACTAACTAGAGTTTTCAAAAAGTATGAATAATTTTTTTTTTCAATTTAAGTTAAGTAATAAATTTAATTACAATACTATTATTCTCGATACTATTTAACGCAGTAAGTTTATATAAATATTAAAGTTATTAAAAAAAAAAAAGCTTAAAGTTCACAGCTTAAATTTTAAACTGCTAGTATATTATTTTATTCTAGCTTATATTGCATTATTTTAATGCACACTGCAAAAACTGCAATGTGTTTGTAAATTTATGATTAAATTTTTAAACTATTAAACACGTAGTAAATATAATAAGGACAACAACGAAACATTACAAAACTAAAATTATAAAGTTTTACGTGTTTACAATTTTTTAGTTGCATAAAGAAAGTCTATTTTGTATTTAGTTGCATTTAATATGTGTGGTGTATACTTTCCGGTTGTGTTTTAATCAAATATTATATTAACTGTGTTCGCACAATTCAAATGTACCTTTATATTTAAACTTATGATGTATATTTCAACATTCAAGCTTAGAAGTCAACAGTGTTTCCTTTTACTAGTAGATAGTTTATTTTATAAAAACTGCAATATATGGTCACCTTCTTAACAATACATAGTTTAATTTATATTTGTTTGAAATAAAGTTAGTAACTTTAGATGTTTATTTTAAACACGTCTTAGCTAAAGTCAACAACATATGAACAAAAAGCTGTCAGCTTACAATAATAATGTCAAAAAGTTTCATTTATAAGAATAACTGTGGGTAACGTCTGATAGTTTATAAAAACTCAACCCAGATCAGTTTGAAATGGGTGGCCGCCATTAAAATCATTATTTCACATTACATCACCATTCAAATTTTGGTTGGCTTCTGTTAATTCTAACGAGTTTTTATTTTAAATTTAGTTGTCAAACCAGATAATAATCCTGGACATAAATTTATTAAATAAAGTGGTGATAGACGTTTAAAACATAACAAAAAAAAAACAAATAGCTTAAAGACATTTATTATACTATATTTTTTGTAAGCATTCCATTGTACTTAGCATAAGCGGTAGCTTAATGGAGAACATTATGTTTCTATAGTATAACTCTATTTTTAGTTTTAGTTTTTTAATATTTTGAAACAACAAAAATAGTTATAAAAAAGCTGGGACAAAATTTACTTAGAAATACATTTTTATAATTTTTTTTAATAACATCAACGTCAAAAATAACTATTCATTTGATTCATTATGTAGTGTATTAAATTTAAGCTAATTGTGATAATCTGTGTTTTAAGTCAGTATCTACTTAGACTAATTTCATTTTAATGAAGATGTTGAACTTGTGAATTTTTGATCAAATTTCGAATAATTAAACTTCTCACTTAATTATTGTCAGTTATTTTATGTACAGTATATTTAGTTTTCTTTTCACTATCCGCAGAATTAGTTAAATTTTAAAATGCTTAATAAAAATCTAAAAACAAACATTAAGATACATTTTTAATAATCTTATCAATATAACATTAAAACCAAAAGTACATAATGCTAGTTATGTTTAGTTTAATTAATAATGAAAATGCGTGTAAAAAAAAACTCTTTAATGTGTGAAAAGTAACTTCTAATGTCTAAACCTACATATTCTAAAGAAACTTAAAATACCTATAAATGAGTTATAGAAGTTATTTAAGTTTGGGTTTCTTATCAAAAAAAAGTATGCATTAAGTTTAGAAAACAAAGGTAAAACGAACAAATTAAGGTTTCAATAAAAGCTGAGTAGCCAATCCCTTATAATGCTTAATTATCATCAAAGCAAATATTACAAATTGAACTCGATAATTTAATAATTTATCGGATTAAAACTAAGATTCACGCTAATTGTAGAAGTCAAAGGTTAAAAATTAAATAAGCCTATTTCCTATCAACTAATATATTCAAACAATAAATGTACTTTTATTATAGAAGTAGGTAGCACGCTTGAGAATTTATACATACATAAATAAAACACAAATTAAAACTTTTTGGTAATTATTTTGTATGATGCTTTTTTTAAATGTTAAGTTTGTATAAATTAAGTACTGATATTAATTAAACCTAAATTAATAAGTGTTTTTCAAATCATGTCTTAAGTCAGTACTAATATAAAAATTCTAATGTTAATTCTAGTTTTATGCATGGAATTCAATACTTTAAAGGTGCATTAAATTAAAGATAAAAATTTTTTTTCAATATAAAGTTTTCAAGTTGTTGATTTAGTACACTCGAATTGGTTTACACAATCGGTTTGTATATTTTTAAATTACATAATTTATTAAAAATTAAAACAAAAAAGGATTTAAATTAATATCATACATTTAAAAATATTTCAATGCGTATATTAGTGCACTTGACTTGTTTAGATATATGTCAGCCGGCTAATTACAGCAGATAATTCGTCTGAAGACATCTTCTTTATTAGGTTAATTTGTATATTATACTCTAATATTACAACTCGGTGGTCTTTGCTAAAGTTTATACACTGGTTCTTGTTTGTGCTTAAAATTATGAATAATATTTTTCTTGTATCAAACTTGAAAAATAATAATAGTTATAATATGGTTTTGAAAAATTAACAATTTTGTGTTTTAAAATGGTTCATGTTTTAGACATAAAGAGTTAAAATTATCAATAATAATATTTACGTGACAGCTTAGTGTAAAAAAAATTAAAACAGGACAAGTTGAAGTTTTGTTCTAAATGCAACATTATTTGAATTTAAGCTTAGAATGCAGCACAGTTGTTTTCAACTTTTAGTTTTTATAATCAGAAACTAGATATAGTAAAACACTATAGCTTCACAACGTTAATATTTTAAACAGCATGTCTTAAGTTTTAATATTCGCTGATATTGTATATACCTGAAGTACTAAAAAAGTATAAACATATTAAAAGTAATCTATATAAGTGCTAAAATTAAAAAAAAAAACCTTTAGAATATGGTCTCGATTTGTTTTAAAAATATAACTTGGCAAACTTGTACGAGCTTTATTAAATGATTTATAATTTTATTACTGACAATACATGACGAAATAAAATTTAATTGTTAAGTAATGAGATTTTTATTTATATCTATAAGATAAACGCTTTTGCTTTTATTGCTAAAATTATTTTTTGTTTATGGTGTTCGATAAACAATACATGCCAACATAATTTCCGTCAATTAATTTTCTATACAGAAACCGGCCTGCATAATAAAGTTAAGCCACGAAAAGAAAATTCAGTTAAGAAAATTCAGTCAAGTAAAGAAATGAAGTATATGAGCCAGGTGCGCTGACTTTTAATGTGATATCAATTATGTCATTTATTACAAGTTATATTTTTTATTTTAATGTCAGATAAAAGGAAGTTATCTGAAATTTCTGTATAGAGATACCACCACCTGTATTTTTTTTGTTTTCCTATTTGAATTAAGATTTATTAAAAGAAATAGTGGTTATGTTAATTTTTGTATTTATATTCTTGTCTAAATTGATTTTTTTTAATTTAAATTAATCTTAGCATAAAATCCTTTAAAAATAAAATAAAAAAGATTTAATGTTTACTTAAGCATTATTTTTTGGTTCAATTGTTAGTGTAGTATGTACAAATATAGCAAACCTTTGTACAAAGTTGAGATGAAATTTAATTTAAGTAACAATTTGGTTTTGGCTTTATTGTATATTATTAAATTTCAAATTAAAAAAAAAAAAAGTTTTATTTGAAAACAATAACATTATAAGTAAAAATAAATTTCAAAAGCCTTAACTTTTTTTTTAATAATATGTTGAAAATAAAAATATAATAACCGCAAACTATAATAGTTTGACAAAAAAATTGACATAAAATGTAATTTTAATAAAGAAAATATTACATTTTTAATATTAGAAATCATTTATTTTACCCACGAAAATGTATAACATGACAGCTCAATATTTGTTTTGCCATTTATTTGTTGTTGGTGGCTTTACTGTACATAATTAATACCTTGTCAGCATAAAAATTTTTAAAACCTCTGACATTTCTCCAGAATATGAGATGTCTAAAGCAAATATTTTTAAAATATTTAAATACCTTAAACTTTGTTTACGCATTTGTAAAAATGGTACTAAAATTTATAGTTTTAAGATCATTATCAAAATCAGATATAAGCTCTCAAAAATTGAGTATAAATTCTAAAATTTACCACCCAGAAATGTATACTTTTTAAAATATTATAGGTGCACATTCATAGACAACTATCATAAATTTAGTTGACCGAGTTAATACCCTGTTTTGAAATTAAATAAAGAAGTATGAGGTACAATCAACAGCGAAAAATAAATTTAAAAATGTAAGTACCTAACTTTTACAAGATTTTTATAAATAGTATTAAATATACATAATAGGATTTCATTTTTTTCAATAAATTTTTTTTAAATTTAATTACTATTTTGATAATTACAAAAACAGAAATCAAGAATTTAAAAAAAGTTTAAATTAATTACATTTGTTAAACGTTGCAAAAGTTAATTTATGTTTTTTAGTTCTTTGTTTGTTTTGAAATATTAAATTATAAAATAGATTTGATTAAAGTTAAGAAAGAAATAATCTATAAATTTATCAGGAACACTAGTTTACTTCAGGATGTGTAAAAACCAAATAAATTTTATTTTTTTACTTTCTGAGCTTAAATTAAAAGTAACTACATATCTAGCAAACATATCTAAATTTTTTTTTCTATCTAAAAAAATATGCAAACTATAGGGTTAGACTAAAAAACAAGGAGATAATATAAAAATCCATATCTAATAAATACAGAAAAAATGAATAAAAGTATAAAAGTAAATAAAATAAAAGTGTAAGTAAACCTTAAACCAGATGTTTAAATTTATCAGTTAACTATTATATCAAGAGAAAATTTTTCTTAACAATAGGAAAGTGTTAATTATTGTTAAGCCTTTGCTATAAGCTAGCAATTAAGCTAATAGTTTGGTATTTAATATCGAAGCAGAGAATAACAATAGATTATTACAATTTAAGAAGCTTAACTATTATCATCACTTAAATTTAAATATTAAGAGCATGAACCTTAAATAAATAAATTAGCATGCTTACTTTATTAACTTTGTTTAAACTAAGCTTGTAAGTAATTTGAAAAAAGCCCTTGCTTATTTTAATTTTTAGTTGCTATGACATTGTAATAGAATTTTTGTACAAAAATAAGTAATGATTTTTTTCAAATTTATCTACTAAACCAAATAATCTATTTTCTAAAAATAAAAATAAAAACTAAAAGTGAAAAAGAAACTTAGTTCATAATTCTTTAATTTGCATATGAATATACCTTTTATCAATAATTTTAGAAAGTTGTAAATATTAAAGAGGAATTAGATTCTAAGAAAACTAAAAAATATTTTAACACAGAAAATATAAATTTAACTGACTTTTTTTCTACTATATTTAAATTTGCATTGAAAAGAGTAAAATGAAGACTTTATTTTAGTGTAAACGTAATTACTTTAAAAGTTTAGATTTGTTAATGTTAAATATTATCATTTACAAAATTGAAGTATTATAATTAATGCTTAGTACAGAAAATTTATAGTATGTATTTTATTTACAAGTAAATTAGTAAATTTATTAAATGTAGTTTGTACACTAAAAAGTTTAAAATTTCAGTTTAAAAGCTAAACAAAAACACTATAAAAAATAAAATGTTAGTAAACAAATACAAAAAATATCTTCGCCCGTAAATTTTTAATTTTCGTGGTTTAAATTTATTTTAAATGTTCGTCAGTTGATTTTATGATAAAATTTGTCAACTGTTTTTAGCTAATTTATTTTTAGTAATGTACCGGACTCACTATCCGGGTCCGGGTCCGGCCGGATATTGCCATTTTTGTCTGATATCCGGATCCGGCCGGACTCTAGTTTGAAAAAAAAGTCCGTATCCGGTTCCGGCCGGATTCTAATTTGAAAAAAAAGTCCGGGTCCGGTTCCGGCCGGATTCTAATTTGAAAAAAAAGTCCGGATCCGGGTCCGGCCGGATCCTAACAGAGATCCGGCCGGACCCGGATCTAGTTAGTAAAAAAGAGCATACTGAAAAGTACTTTTTCAAAAACAAACCCTGTGAAAATTAATAAGAGTCATTTTCGTCAGTTGAAATTTAACACCTAACGTGATTGGCTCATTTTGTACACGTGACTAATTTACATTTGTTTACATTTAAACTATAAATAAACATTTCATGAAATGCAACTCTTTACATATGTTGTAAAATTAAAAACTTTGGAATGAATACTTGCATTATTCATTGCTTAAAATTGAGCTCAGAAAATATCTAGAGTTAATACGGTTGAATGTACGAGCCAATAAGAATCATATGACGAAATGTTTCAAACTAAATACTGATGCAACAAAATATCAGAACATGACAGGCAGTTTATATGTAAGCATTTAGTTAGTTTAGTGTGTAGCTTGAAGCAACAAAATATCTTAAACGTTTTTGTGAATGCTTATTGTAAGTAGTGTTTTGTCTTAAAAGTGAATATTTCAACAGGTGTTTAATTGTTTAAATATTTAAGCAAGGTTTATAGTTTAATAGTTTATTGAAAATTTTACAGTTTCTTGTTTACTAAAAGTTTTATTTAATTTTTAGTTTTTTGTTTTAAGTCTTTTGATATAGATTTAAATAGCTTCCAGTTTTTAAAGTGTTACCAAAGTAATTGACAATTTTGTATATGCTAGTATTTCTTGTTGTGTTTTATTTAAAAAAAACATCACTCAAAACTGTCGTGTCTAATTGTAGAAAGTAGTCTTAGTTAGATTATAGTATTTGTTAGATATTAATTAAATAAGGTAGGATTTAATTATAATGGGTAGTACTAATAAGTTAAGTGTACCACACTCAGTCCACAATTTTAATACTAAATCGTCAACCTTTGCTAGCTGTTCTACTGATTATTAGATTAAAGTAATTTTTTAGTTTTTAAAAACCTTATTCTGACTCAGGCTTGTTTATACTCACTTTAGCTAGTTTTATTGACTTAAACAGTGGCAACCCTGCTAGTTTAAAAATTTTAAAGAATTTTAGAAAATCTTGGACTGCCTCAGGCTAGTTTAGTTTTTTATAAAAACTCAGGCTAGTTTTCTTTTAGATTTTGGATGAGTTTGAGCAGATCCAGTTTTCAATATTTTGTAATTTTCTAGTGTATTTTGTTCAAGAACTTGATTTCATATTTTTAATTGTAAATAACACCTAAATTTGTAAACCTTGTGGCTAGCTGTTCTACTTATTATTAGATTAAAGTTCTTTTTTTTTCAGTTTTTAAAAACCTCATTCTGACTCAGGCTAGTTTATACTAGTGATGTACCGGACTCACTATCCGGGTCCGGCCGGATATTGCCATTTTTGTCTGATATCCGGATCCGGCCGGATTCTAATTTGAAAAAAAAGTCCGGATCCGGATCCGGCCGGAATCTAATTTGAAAAAAAAGTCCGTATCCGGTTCCGTCCGGATTCTAATTTGAAAAAAAAGTCCGGATCCGGTTCCGGCCGGATTCTAGTTTGAAAAAAAAGTCCGGATCCGGGTCCGGCCGGACCCGAAATTGTGGGTCCGGTACATCACTATTTATTTTATAAACGTTTTCTTCTCATGCTGAATAAACTATCTATAATTTACTTCTACAATATTTGAATCACAAAATATTGGCAACTAATAATCATAAGACTTCAAAACTGCATTTATGAATAAACAAATGTTTCAATGTTATTTTCAGAAAATAAATGCTTATAAAGATATTTAAACGATACGAGTTTGTTGTAACGTAACAACAAAAACTTTGAAGATTGCTCATTTTATCTTTAAGGTTCGAAAAATACTTATAGTACAACTGGATTTTATTATATAACTAAATCTAAGTTCAAAATTTAATATTTTACTATTAAAACAATAAACTCTCTTAATTAATTTTTTAGACTAATTTCACTGTACCAATATACTTTCTAAATAACGTAAAATTAATAAAAAACTATTTAAATCTGTTTAAACAGATAATTAGCAACTGAAACGTTTAAAAATATTCAACGCCCAAGTTAATCTTTATAACTTGGTTGCAGAGATGCCATAATTTAAGTACTATAAGCTCGTCATGCTTGAAGAAAGCAAAAGTTGCTAGAGTAAATTGAGTAAGGAGAAAGTAGTCAAATAGAGCTTAAATAAAATACTAGAATAGAAGTTCTATCTACATTTAAATTACTGATTTTAGGAAACAAAAAAAGTTTATAAAACAGTTTTGACGTGTTAAGCAGTGATTTAATAAAAAGAAAACTGAAATTGTTTAATTCTTTTCATTACATGACATATTTAACTTTAAAATAAAGTGAAATATAAAAAAATTATTCCAAATAAAGTGATTAATTTAATTATTTTAGTAAACGATTAGTGAAACTGTTTATTAACAATTTAAAAAATATGTTTATTTTGACTACATCTTTTTTGAACACAACACAAATAGACACGTAGAAATTTCTACTTAATGGAAACAGTTTTACGAGGTTTTATAGCATAATTTTAATAACAAAAATATAAAATTAAGCTACAAAGTTTTACCAAAATAATTAAAACTTATTGCTTAGCTTAATAAAAAACTAAAAATTTAAGATGCAGATGAAATCATTTAGAATTATTCTAATTGATTAAATGAAATTCGATATGAAATATTTTGCATGTATAAAATGACAATAATTTAAAAAAATAGTTTTAAGCTTAAATAATTTTTGTTCAAGTATTACAAATATGTCAAATAGTTTAAAAACATTTTTATAAAAAAAAAGAAGCTTAGTAAACACAGAGATAGGAAATGTTATAGATGTTTGTATTAACAGAAAAAATATAAACAGTTCAACATTTGAAAAATTCAGTTTTTAAAAAAACTTATACAGACTATTATTTAGATAGCCAGAAAAAAACCTGATAAAAGCATTATTTTAATTTTTCGCCAAGTTTTGTAATGTGATTTTGTTTATCATATAAATGAAAAACATGTACATTACAGCTTTTAAAATTTTATGCTTTTTTCATACTTCTAAATAAAATTTAAACTATAGAACAACTTTTTTAAGGTACAAAATTTAAAAGGTTTCATAAAACAAACCAGTTTAAAAAATCAAAAACTGTTAAACTGTAGTTTTATTATCAAACTTAATCGAAGTAAGAAAAAAAAAATTAAAGTTGTAATTGGTGAAAAAACTTGTTGTGTATAAACTACTAAAGTGCAAAATTAAAATACAGCTTGATTTTCAAATGAAAAAAAAAACATAAAACAGGATAGTTATGAAAAAAAACAGTTTATATCTAATTCTCTCAGTTTAAAAACAACTGTTTTGTTCTATTAAAAAAAATTGCGACGCGTGTCTTTTTGTAGGGGATTGGCATGGTAAAGTAAAAATTATCCTAGTTTGAAACATTAAGATAAAACTCATAATAGTTTTATAAAGAAAAAGCCAATACAGAAGTAAACAATTGTTAGCTTTTAAACAAAAATGTCTTGAACATACTAAATTGAATACATTTACTTGAAACATAAACAAATAAATACAATAAAAAAGTTTTTTATGACTTTATATACAATTTTTAAATAATAAACTAAATTTATTTAAAAGTATTTCAATACACATAAGATTAATAAATGTATTCAAATGAAGCAAATTTGTTATTAGCTACTAAACATTGTTATGAGCTTGTAAAATTAAAAAATATCATAAATTGAGAAAAAAATTGTAGGAATAAACATAACTTAAACTCAAGAACAAAATAAGTATGATTGTACAAAAATTAAGACTAAAATACTTTTTTACAAACAAACTAAAATAAGTACATGTTTCTAAAACCCAAAAAATTTTCAATTTAATACACAACATTTTTGTTTATATAGTATGTATAAATTCTTTTTTTTAGTATTTTTTTGAGGTAGAAAAATCAAATTACATGTTGTAAACAATTTACTACCATCCAGCTTTAGAAAAAAAACTTAAAAACTAAGCTTTATTTTAAAAGAATTTTTTTTACTATATATTAGTTGGAAATTTGTTTGTTCTACATAATCATGAAAATCAATCAAAGTTGAGCATTTAGAAATCAATGAACTTTTAAATAAACATAATTTAAGCAGCTGTAGTTTGGCAAAATTAAAAATAAACATCAGTAATAATTTTTTGTAGATATCAAAGTTGACTTAAAATGTAAAGAAACTTTTAAAGCAATTAAAAAAAACTGCTTTAAACAGTAACTTTTATTATAAGACACTTAATTAGTTTTCAGAAGTAACATATAACATCAAAAATTAATAAAAATAACACAAGAAGGAATTTTTGATTGAGACTTTCAACCCTTCAACATAAAAATCTTTAAAAGTTAATACTACAGTAGAATTTTTTATATGTTTGATCTTTTTATAAACATGACCATAAAAAAAACACCAAAATCTACTTCTTTGTTCAAAAAAAAAAAATTTAAACGACCTAATAAAACAAAATATAAAGTTCTTATTAATACATATAAACTTAAAAAACTAAAATAGTTATATATTTTTTAAATTTTTTTATAAAATACAACTCTTAAAACCAGATAAAAAAGAACAACATTTTCTTAACATTTCAAACACAATAAAATATCTTTAAAAATTATTTCATTTAAATGAATAAGTTGTTACAAAAACAATTATTTGATAAAAATTTAAATATGTGCTAAACTATATAAGTACAAAAAAGATTTTATAATTACTCTTTTTCTAAAATGTTATCTGAAAAAACATTAAGAAAAAATGATTTTAGTACTTCAAGTAAACTCTTGCTTAGAAGAATGTTTTTTTACATTTAACATTATAATTAAAATTTCATTAACTTTAGAATATATAATAACTTGGATAAAACAATTATTTGTATAAGCAACAAGACAGCGTAAAACCATGAAATAATTTGTCTAAATAAAACTTTTAGCTTAAACATTTAAAAAAAATTTCAAATTAAGAAATTGCAAACCTCTTGCTTTACACCTTTGTGTAATTGTAAAATCTAGTGTGATTCAAATGTTTTGAACTTGAGCTTTTCAAAAGTTGTGTAAGTAAAATTTTTCTGAAAACTTGAATGTGTTTGCTTGAAAAATGAAGATGGTAAGTTTTTTTTCACTTGGTCATTTTTTATTTCGTCTCTCTTAAGAAAACTATTGTGGTCTCCAACTTTTACCATCTATCTGTCAACATTTAGTTTATAGAACAATTAAAAAACAACTTATTGTTTATTTAAAAGTCTACAAAGTAAGGTTAAACTTAAAAAGTTTATTTTATTAATGTCTTTATATCAATTTCTACTTCAATTAACCCATTCATGGAGTAGAACAAAAGTTCTTACAATTTTTTTTTCATTATTATCAATCTCCACTGATTTTAAGTAATTTTTTGAAGTAATCAATTCGAATGAAGAATTTTTATATAAAGCTTAAATTTTTTTATCAATATTGTTTTAGTGGTTATACTAAAAAATCAAACCATTTTAAGTTATAGTTCAATTCTTTGAAACTTTAAAAACTTTATCTTAGTGTTCTTAGTAAAACATCTGGAGCAAAATTAAGTAAACAATATTTTCACTTTAAAAAAATAGTTACAATCAGTATTATCTGTACATTTCTGAAAACCGGGAGAAAAAAAACTTTTTTTTTAGTTGTAAGAAAAACATCGTTTTAATTTTTATAAAAATATTTATTGTTGTAAATTTTAATAGGTTCATTTTTCATTGAGTTTTTCGTTTTAGAGTTTAGATTTTGACTGTAAAGTTTTTTTCAATTTGTAGCTCATTATAATTTTGATTAAGTTGGGTATGCAACTCGCTGACTGAGAGGTAATTTTGTGTATCCAAGTCCTTGAACCAAAAAACTTTTGAACATTTTTTTGTTTTCGTTTAATAAACCACTATATTAGCTAAATCAAATATATTAAAAGTTTTACAATGCTGAAAAGTATTATCATTTTATTAGATATCAATTACTAACTTTCTGTAAGATGGTAATACTTGTAACTGAATTCGAGAATCAACATCCCATATTTGTATATGTTGAAAAAAAAAAAACTCATATCAAGGTTGCCAATTATTTTTTCAAGATATTTCTTTTAGGTTTTCTGAATTTGTTAAAGTTTTTTAAAAGTACACATTTTTGGGTCTATTTTTACTGTAAAGCTAAGATTATAATTGAAAACTGTGCTGCGTTGTATAACAACATTGAAAAGATACTGTAAAGCTACTTTAAGTCTATTTTATAATAAAAAACTTTTTGATGATGACAAAATATTTTTATAAATATGGTAGATTTTTCGTGTCAAATTAAGGGCATAGGGGGTCAGACATTTACTTTTACTAAAAATAACATTGGATTTTATATGAAAGCTTTAAGTACAAACTACAAGCCAGTTTTTATAGAACTGAAAAATCTTAATTTATCATTGAGATATTGTAGTTTTTATAAATACTTTGCATTACAAACGTATAGACCGCATATTTTTTGGGGTCAATTTTCTCCAAAGTTTAAAAAATTACTAAAAATCTCCCTACTCCTTCATTATTTGAGCTAGAGACCTCAAACTTTCAGGAAACATTTCCTTTATAGTTTAAAAGACTTTGAATGTTGGAATTAAGAAAATATAAAAAACAAAAATTTTAGATTAAAAACAAAAAAATAGATGAATTTTTTTTAATAATTTTCTTTTCTAATTTAAAAAATTTCTGCATACAATCTTTATAAAATTTAACAATACACTTTCTGTGTGAATTCGAAGAAGATTGCAAAAATGAAGGAGATAGATTTTTAGTGAAATGGTCTCTTTCCACTTTTACTTCATATACTACATTATTTGTATTACAGTTTCAGGTATTTAGTTTAACTGTATTAAGCAAAGTTATTAATAATCATGGAACTTGCATTTCTTATTTTTCATGATAGTGCAACCACCCAGCTGTAAAACTTAAAATTTTAATTCAAAAAATATAACACTATATATTTATTTACAAAATACTTCTTCAAAATACAAAAAGCACATTAAAAATGTTCTGTAAAATAAAAATAACTTTTAAACTAACAGAAAAAGTTAAAACTAACCATAATACTCTATTTTTTCCAGGTGTTCCTTTTTCCTGCAGCTTTTAAACTATTGTTCAAAAAGAGGCAGTGACTTTGTTTTATATTTAATGCTAAAAAAATATAAAGATATAAATATAGAAATATAAAGATGCACAAATATTACTCACTAGGTAACTAGTTTGTTAATGATAGGTAGTAGATTATAAATTTACAAAAAGTGAAAAAATATTTGAAAACAACTTATACTATTTTTTAAGAAGGGAAAGTTGAGATACAAAATTAAGGTCTAGAAGCAAAGTGATTATTTCAGAAAAAATAAGACTGTAACTTAGAAAGCAAAAGTCAAATCTTTTGTTCTTTCAAAGTTTGTTTTAGGCAGATGTCAGCAAATTAGTACCTGCCAAATAAATAGTTAGAGGTTATTAAAGTGTTTTATTCACTTGTATTTCAAAACTTACTTTCAATTTTTAAAACAGTAAAGAGTAGCTTATTTGTGAGTGTAAAAAATGTTACTAACTTTTGAAAAAAAAGATTACTCAATAACACTTTAAGAATTCAATAAGTAAATTTATAACTAATGTTTATTTATTTAAGCTAAAATAAAGAAGAAAATTAAGTCAGATTTACTAAAAAAAAGGTTTGTAGGAAATCTTTTGCGATTGATATAATACTATTTCATTAATAGTATTGAAATCTTTGTAGAAAAATAAAAAAAGGTACTATTGATCATTTCTAAATATCAGTTTTTTTTGTTTTTTTTACCCTAATGTATTTTATTTGAGTAGTTTTAGAATTTTACTTAAAAAAAAAATATTAAACTTTATAACTAAGGTTCCTTAACATTTGAGGTAGATAATTTTAAGAAAACATTTAAAATTATGAAAATATATAAAGAAATAAAAGTTTGTTTCATGTACTTGTATATGCAGTTATAACATATCAAAAGTTACTTAAATATTTGGTGATTTATGAAAACTTACTAATACTTTTTATTTAGGTTTTATAAAAGATCTTATGTTGAGGTGACAAAAAATGGGTCCAATACTCTTTTGTAACAAAAAATAATATTAACTCTTGAATGAAGACTCAAATTATATATTATAAAATATTTTTCATTGAACACTTGAGTTGTACTTAAGCATAACTTTGAGGTTTAGTTCAGTAAAAAGTTTTTGTACAAACTTACAATGAAGAAGTTTTTTATCTCTAATTTTCAAATATTTTAATCACATTTTGTTTAGATCAAATAAATGTAATAAAATGTATTTCTTTTCTAATTTCACAAGAAAATGTTCCTTTCATTATAGCAAAAATTAAATAATAAAAACTACCAAACATTTAAAATATAAAAATTTTATAACCAACAAGTAAAAAGTATTCATATGGTTTTTTTAGTTAATTTATTCATTTTTTAAAAGCTTTTTATTGATAAGTCAATGTTAGACTGAGAATGTTTAAGAATGATTGCTTATAAACTTTGCGAGGAAAAATATTTTCAATGAATTAGTCTACTTAGTTATTTTAGTTTTAATAACAACGGAATGAACTCTTTGACTTTGTTCCCTTAAATGTTAAAAACTAATTTAAGCACAAATTAACTGTAAAAACTAACTTCTAGCCAAACTAAAAACCTTAAATTTAAACAGTTTTTTTTAATATCTTACCCCTTTTTGACCTTAACTATTGTGTAAAATAGTTTCTTATTACCTTAATTAATTGTTTTTTATAAAACTTGTTAAAAATTTAACTATATCTTTGTAATTTTTAATATGCTAATTAGTTTTGAAATAATTTTCTTAAATATAAAAGTTAAAATAAAAGTAAGTATTTAAAAAAAAATCATTATTACAGTGTAATTACTTCAATAAATGCTTAAAATTGTTTTTTCATTGGACAAAATTAGATGGCATAAATCTAAACATTGCTTTAACACAAGCAATTCTTTGTAAAATCATTTAAAATTTTTGGGATATGTTGTTGTACTTACAGTCAAGATTTCATTTGTTTTTTATTTCTCTTAATAATGTATAAGAATTTTACAGCTTTTTAAACTTTAACTTAAAAATAGTACACCTATTTGCTTTTAAAAAGTATAGGTCATTACTAAAAGCACTTTTATACATACATTTCTTCAAAATAAAAAGTTTATATTTTCAGACAGGTTGATAAATGAAAAGTTATGAAGCCATGGTTTTTTTTATTGTTCTAACTAATGTGTTAAAAATATAATGACTACCTGAACTTTACCTTAAGACAAACCTATACTTGTCCGGTTTTATTTAAAAAAAAAACTATGTAAAAAAAACCTTAACAAAATAGTTGAACTATACTTGTAATAAAACAGTAAAAAAAATTTAATGATAAATTTCTTCTTTTTGATATAATTATTGCTAACTTATTTAATAAGATTCACTGCTTATGTGCTCCTGGAGTAAATGTAGTGAAGTTGAAAATCCTAAACTTAAATTTTAACTTTAATAATGGTATTTCTTAAAAATATTCTTTTTAACTTTTATAAGTTTTTGGCAACATAATTTTGAAAAAATAAATATTTTAATACAAACCTATCTTATCTGATTATAAGTTTTTTATTGTATAAAATATTTATACAAGTCTATTGAAATTTGTAATGTTTCTGATGATTAAGCAGTTATATTTGTTAAAATGAGATTTTGTTATTAAAACAATAAAAACTATTTAAGAAACTCTTACACAGTTACTTTAGTCAGTTGAAAACAATTCTAAGGTAATTTAAGAAAAAGTATTCATATAATAAAGTTTAAAACATAAATTTTATAATCAAATTAAAAAAAAAAAAAGGTGTTATTCTTAACTCATGTTTTAGTAAATTTTACTGTTAAAACAATATACATCAATATAAGCTTTAAAAATCTAATTATTGAATAACTTACATGTTTTTTTTTACTTCAGCTGAACTCTTTTTCAATATAAAGTGTGCTTTTATAGGATTCTGTATATAAAAGTGTACTGTATTTCAATATTTGAAGTCATGTGCACTTTGAAGACAGTTTTTTAATTCCTTTGGTAAATCCCCTTATTCATTGATCTTAGTTTTGGCCTTGAGTCTAAGGTCGGATCCCATCTATGCTTGGTTGTAGTAAAGATTGGGAACTTTCAATAAAAATTAATATTTTAAAGTTTTTGATTTACTTTAAAATAAGATCAATAAAAAATTGTACACAAAAAAAAATATTTTTTGTAAAAGTAAACTGACAGTCATTGTTTTTTACATTAACTAATTTACATTTTCAAGAAAACTTTTTTAAAAACACAATAGTACATTTTAAAAAATCAAGCGTAAACACTTTCTAAGTTTATGTTATGACTAACACTACTGAATAGTATCAAAAATATTTGGTTTATTCAAAAAATAAGTTTTATTCAGATCTTATCTAACTGTTAGCTGCTAAGATTACCAAAACTGTTGTCCTCGTTTATCTTGTTTAAATATGTAAGTACAAAAAGATAATTATGATAAACGATAATCTTTATTTTTAAATTCATCATAAAATATTAAAACACTAAATAGTAATAAGATAATTGATCACAAAAACAGTATTTAAAAAAACACATCTTTGAGGCGACATCAAAATTTAAACCGACTAATATTTATCGGTTTTAACATGCTTAAAATAAAATGGTTCAATTAAAAGGTTTTAACAAGAGACGTATTTGTAATCAATCAGTATTTAAAATTCTTAAATCCGTTGCATGTGTCTTTTCCTTATAGTCGTCTAATACAAAAGTAATTGTTTTCTAAACTTAGGTCATATCAATCATCGTTGTAACTGAAAACTACTACAAATTCACAAATAATATTTCTGTTGACGACAGATATCTATTTACAGACAAAAATATTTACTTCGAAGGATTTTAGTCGATACAAGGATAACACGTACTTCGTCAAAAAATTTTAACGTACATATTGCTTTAAAAACAGCTAAATGACTAATACTGATGAATTTATGTTAATTTGAATTTAAATAAAACATACATAACGTGTTAAAGTTTTTAATATTAAGTAAACTGAAATGAATATCTATGCTAATGTGGAATTTAAAAGATTCAACCAAAAAACACAAAGCACTCTTTATTCATGATGTTAAAAATATATGTAATTAAATTTCAAAGCTTAATACGTCAGTATTAACTAATTAGACTTATTTACGTCATATAAATGTTTTTGAAAGAACTAAGTAGCTTTCACCAAGACATTTGTAACATTTTTACTATTAATAAAATGTTATACACTTTTTATTAATCTATTTTATTAAACAAGCTTATTGTTAAATTTTTGAATGAAAAATATTTCAAAAAATTTTAAAAGCAAATTTTTTAGAATAAAAAGCATAACTTAAATTAAAACTTATGGTAGACTATTTATTAACCAACCAAGATAAACAATAACTGAAGCATTATTGAAGTAAAACAAAATATAATTTAGTTACGATTTACAAAATTTTTTAATAACGTTTAAAATGAGTATAATATAATTAAGGGTTTTATCAAAATCTAAAATTGAAAATATTATAAAAAATATTTGCTAAAATAAAGAAAACTATTAGATAAAAAAATGTTTATTCTAGTCTTAATAGGTTAACACTAAACTAAAACTTCTTATACTATACAAGAAAAATGTATCTTTTTTTATTTTTTAGATCAAATATAAAACATTTACAAGTTTATTTTGTTTATGTTTTTGTACTATATTTAAGTTTATAAGAAGTATATAAAGTAGTTTTGTATTCTACTTTATATTTCACAACTATATAAACTGAATTTTAACTTAAATGGCTCAAAAAATGTTTTTTTAAGTCAGAGGCGTGTCTTGATAAGATTTCTGTTTCCAGTGCGACCCTGAATAAATAAAACTGTAATGAATGTAATAAAAAAGTAATAGAGTGTTGTTTGTTTAAAAACAGTTTACAAAATTTTATATATATTTGTTATCTTTTTAATAGCGAATAAATTTAGTTTCTCTTAAAAAAAAAAACTTTTAAAAAGACGTAGTTTTTAAAGTTTTGTGGTAGAAAAAAATATATATAAGCTCTGCAAAAACGTTATAATTACGAACGAAGCAAAGTTGAAAAAAGAAACCTTTCATTCAATTGAGAAAGTCAAAAGTGTTTAAAAAAAACTATTTTCAAATGATTTTACAACTCCAAGGGTTTATTTAAAAAAAAAATTTTTTTTACCAAATCACATATTGTTTTTTTATTTGTTAACTGAAAACCGTAGTTTTAGAGTTTTCTTTTTAATAAGTTGTAAAATGGTTGTTTACCCTCTTGTTAGTTTTATCTTAAAAATGAAATCAGTAATTGATCTAAAAATTATTTTTAGCAAAATTTTTTTACTGAAACTGCTTTACTTAGTAATTTTTTTACGTACAATTGAATATTTTCTATAGTTAAAAAAAGCTATACTAATTTTGATTAACACTTAGTTTTTAATTTATTATGTATTAAAGATTTTGTAATATATGTTAGTTACAAAGTGTAAAGCAAAATTTTAACATTCTCAACAATCACTAGACTTAAGTTTTATATAAAGCATTTCACTAAAACTAAAGAACTATACTACTTTTTAAGACTTTCATTGTGTTTTAATAAAATTTTCAAAATTTATTTTAAAGTCAAAAGTTTGTTCAAAACTTGAGAAATTTTAGAAAATTATGTAGTAACAGTTGTGTAGTTTTCTAAAGTATATCATTAAAAGTTATTACAAAAAATACTCTATTATTAACAAAAAAAAAGTTGTGCAATTTAACTGAAAAAAGTCTAGACTCCCCCTGGTTTAAGTATGTCTTGTTTAGACTTCTTTACCAGATAGTTAAAAATCTGAATCTGACTATTTTATAGACATTTTGGCTGTTTTAAGTTAAGATTTCTATTTAATAATCCTAATACTAATTAGTAAAAAATTACGGGTTTTACAAATAAAATAAAAGTTTCCTATTAGCTAAACTTTGAATTAAAAGTATAAATACTATTTTATAAAGACAAGAAAAATATACTAAAGCA
Organism: Thalia democratica; assembly: GCF_965202585.1. Classification (NCBI taxonomy): domain Eukaryota; kingdom Metazoa; phylum Chordata; class Thaliacea; order Salpida; family Salpidae; genus Thalia; species Thalia democratica. Next base: position 77,009,947 of record NC_139165.1, read on the forward strand.
AATACATTATAAATTTTACTAAACATTTAAAAAAGAATTATAACCTTATAAGTAAAGGAAAATTAAAACTTTTATCCAAACAATTTAAAACCTTTAAAATCGAAATATCTTTTAAACTTGTGTTGAAATAAAAAATCTATACTTACAATTATTTAAGTATTTTTTTAAACTGTTCTTTCCCTCACATAACAATGTTTACTCAAATTTTTCAAATAGTAAAAGGTGTGGTCATTCTTAGAACCCACAATGATATCAAGTCGCAGTCAATATAAACTGTCACTTTACGTCAGATGAGACAACCCGAATTTGTCCAGCGTCTCACAGAAAAAAAGCAGCAGAACACCCAGGAAGTGAAAATGACAAAAACGTCGTTTTTCAACAGAAAAGTTTCACAAAGCAGAAAAGCAAACAGACTAACCCGGTCAATATGTCTGTTATAAACTGTACAATGATGAAGATTCATTAAATGATATTTGAAAAAACGCTAAACGTGTCGATTCAGTCACTTAGAAAATGTGCTGAAACTAACTTTTAAACAAACCATCTTTAAACTTTGACAGACCAACAACTACATTATTCCATATTTTCAGCAACAATGAATAGATCTATATTTCACAAATAGAGTTTTTTCCTAATAATTTAATCCAAATAAAATGATTGGTAAGCGAATATAATGATTCATACGCCTTAAATCAAATTACACGGTAAATTTCTATTGAGAAGTTTTTAGGCAGATTAGTTGGGCCAGATGCATGATGTGACAATTTATATATTTTTTAGAAATTTATGTCAATGTACTTTATCATTTAATAACTATAGATTTAGTTAATTGTCGTAAATTAACTTATCAAAGAATGTTAGTGATTGATGAGTTGGTACATGTTTTAATCATAAGTTTATAATTAAAAATAACGTTGCATAGTCTAAAGTGTTTTAACATTAAATCAGAGGAAATATTCTAATAATGTATAAACAATTAAAAAAAGTTTTACTGTCTATTTGTAATTATAGAAATAATAGTATTATAAACAAAAAGTTATACTTATGATTAAAAGCAACTAAGAACATTATAAGTAGAAATATTTAAATTGTATTGTATGTAGGTTGTTTTTTGTATTTAAATAACAATTGCAACTTAAACTTACTGCTATACTTTGCGTTTAAAAAGTTTTATATAGAACTTAAAGCTTCCTAATTGTACTCAATTATTTGGAAACTGTTAAAATATATTAATGTTTAATTTGACGCAATTTTATATGATTATAAAAACAAGTTGTTAAAGATAGTAGGTCAATAGAGGTATTTTTCCACGTGCTATTATGTGAATGTTTAATTCATTATTTTTTATTTTATTTTTAGGTTAGAAAAAAATGTTCTGTTATTAAAGTATTTAATAAGAGTATACGGTATGAAAATAATGTATAAAAAATTCTTCAACATTAAAACATAACACTTTAAAACACCTTAAACATTTATTTCTTAGAAGTAAGCTTGGAAAATATACAATACCAAGATAAATATCTTATCATCAATAACTAATTCTAAGATACAATAACAACGGAATTAAAAATAAAAGCACAGTTTTCAATATAAAAAAGAAGTAGCAATAAATTTCTATCAATCATAAAATATTACATTTGAAAAGTTTAATTTTTTTTAATATATAAAAAATTTAAAAGTAAATTCAAAGCTTATATTTGATAAAAAACATACGAAGGTAGCATTTAATCCAGGTATTTTGGTTTCATCAAATCTTATATACTGATTATGCTAGCTTAGCCCTTTGTAGTTGTAAAAAACATTTTAAATTAAAAGTTTAATTTAAAAAAAGACAACAAATTCATTAAAAACATTTAGAAAATCTCAATCAACCAACAGTAAAGTTTTTTTTTGTAAGATAAATTTTGTTTTTGGTTGTCAAAAATAAAATTAGTTAAACCAAACCGACTTTTGTTTGCACTCTGGGGATTAATTTCTAATAGTATATTAAAGCTACTAAGAATAAAGGTATATTAATCCTAGTATTTAATGTTTATTTAAATTAGTTAAAAAATCTAAAATTAAATTGTTATTTATTAACTTTTACGATTAAGATTACTTTAGAGTAGGGGTGAGCAACGTTTTTCAATCAACGGGCCGGATCCGGAAAAATTTAGTCTTTTGCGTGCCAGAGCATTTCGAATTAGTGATTTACCGGATCCAGTATCCGGATTTAACCAATAATGACTTTTTAGTCCGAATCCGACTGAAAACTAATTTTAAGTCAAGATACGAATACGATCGGATTCTAATGTAAATAAAAGTTATGGATCCGGCCAGATCCTAATTTTGTGGATACAGTTAATCACTTTTTTAAATCCTTTAAATTTATAAAACTATCTCAAGTCTGACAACTTAAGATAAAGGTTGAGACATGTCAGATGTTTTAATAATGTCTATAAATAGAACGGAGATTGTAATTGACACAGGTGCGTATGTAAAATATCGTAATTAAAAAAAACAATTTGCCTGAAGAGTTTTAATTTTACAATAACATATTTCAACTAAGTTAGAACAACACAAAATATTAGGAAAAAATGTTGTATTTATTAGTACACATATATTTATTAAGTAATTTTTTAGCATGTTATTGAAATTAAATTCTTACAGTTTTGTTTTGTGAAATGTGATACATAGTTTTATAAGTATTTTGTAACTTTGACTCTGCGCCGGTCATTTTTATTTGCAGCCGGCTCCCATTAAAGTTTAAAAAACGGTCAGGGGCCGGTCAATTTCACTCTGCGGGCCGTACGTTGCCCAACCCTACTTTAGAGCAACAGCAATTGACCTGAAGAGTTTTCTGTATTAATGATTTTTATTTGATTAGCGAGTCCAGTAGTTATCTTTTACGTTAATAAACTTTAAAAACCTTAAAGTTTTTATTTTATTTTAAACAAAGCTTTAGTAGAAAGATAATAAAGCTTCAATTGCTTTCATTGAATGTTAAATGTAATAAGAAATAATGGAGATTTAAATAAAATAAAATGTGTATTGTTGATAAAAAAGGTGGTTCTAATAAAATTGACAGTTTCACGAAATATATTTTGACTTAATGAATTTATAATTACAAAAGTTAAGATATAGAAGCCAAAAATTTACAAAAACTTTTGCTAACATGCCTTTTTGTAAAAATATTTTCCACTTAACTAGATTAAATACTCGTTAACTTTTTAGATTATACGCAACAGTGAATAAACAAACTTAAATAAAAGAACCTGTAGATGCGAATACGAAATCATATAGTACAATAACTACATTAAAACACATATAAGCTTTTTATTTTATTTGTAAAAACCTTACAGTCAGTTAATAAAAACTTTAGTTACTAAATCACATTAAAAATAAAGCATCTACTAAATTATATTTCAAACAAATAAGTTGAAAAAACTGTTTTAAAGCTACTATCGAACTACATTTTAAATAGACGCTTTAATGTTTCAGAAATATGATATTATAATTAAACAATACGACACATGGGCAAACATATCGATCAATGTTTAAAAATATAGCAATAGTTGCATTATAAAAGCGTCAATTAAAGTTTAATTCTTAGCAGTTATTAAGCGATGATCTAATAACTATAATAAGTTTTAAATTCAAATCAACTACAAATACTGTTGGTTTTTATTTTTAAGTTTAATTATTAATTTATGCAGTTTAAAATACTTTAAAGATACGTTATTGAAATTTATTAACTAAAAATAACTTAAATTCTACGATTTGAACAAATACCTTTGTTACTACTTTTATTGAAACTACTATTACTGAAAACTAATAAATATTAGTAATTATATCAACAGTTTAGGAATTTATAAAAACCTTAAATTTAAAACAAACAAGTTTTTGTGTAAAGCAAGTTACAAGATATCTTCAAAGCGAAGTATAGATTAGCTTCCACAGTGGTAAACTTTAGTTAACCTATATAATAACTAAGCTCTATAAAGTGCAAATGCTTTTTAAAATGTCTATTATGTGTTGTTTTTATTTTAACTCGTTTCATAACTTGTTTTATGCTTTAAAGATAACTCGTTTCATAACTTGTTTTATTCTAGCTTCATATTTAATCTATTATTGAAAATAAATTTTTAAACAAGTTTCTATTTAGGATAAGTATTTCTTTATTCTTGAAGAAGTTAAAATAATCTATAAACAAGCAATTGTAAATTTTGATAAAACTGATAAAAACAAGATAAATATGTACTTAGATTGATAGTTCTACATGGTTATTACAATACAACCACCAATATCATGTAAAGTTATTTGGACTAAATAACTTAGAGTCAACTACTCACTTTAAATACTAAAAGTACCAAAAAGATGATGGATTACTTTTCTAAGTCTATTTCTTGTTTAAATTTTTAAATTAATAGTATAAAATGTTAAGTTAGAAATTTATAACTTGTAATAGAACATATAATTATAGTGATACTTATAAAACATAGTTGTCGTATTTATAAGGCAGTAAGTGTCGTGTTTAAACCTAAAAAAGTTTTATTCTTTAATCAATGTTTCATGTTATGTTTAATACTCTACACAGTCGTTTTATTAAAATTGTTTAATAAGATTTTTTTTAATTTAAACCCTTAATAATAAGAACTACCGTTAAAAACACAGTTTAAAGTTAAAAATCACTAATAGCTTCAAATAGATATGAAACTTTTATTTCGATTATTCTTTTTTAAATTTTTTAACATTCCAAAGTTTATTTTATACAAAAGTCGTTGTTTAACAGCAGTTTTCAAAAAAATTTTTAACTACTTTTTATCTTATTATATGTAAACTTTTCATCTTAAAGTACTTTTTTAAAACAATCTAAGTTGTGGAAAATACTATTAAATACAACAAATATTTTTTTCAAATGATACCATCAGTATCGTGTAATATGTATACTAATACTTATTTCTTTATAAAATTAACTTTTAGAAATGAACTTTTTTTAAAGAAAAATAGTTTTGATTAGACGTAAACAGAATTTGATAAATTAGATTTAAAAGTTTTTAGGAAATACAACTAAGATACATCTGTTATCACTTTATGAAAAAACACTTTGAATTAAGCTATTAAGACGTCAAAAGTTCAATATAAGTTTTATATCTAAAACCACAATTTAAAATTTTTGTAGTAAAATGAATAGTGTTTTTATAGTTTTTACACTTTATAAAGAGTTTTTTGAGGTTTAATTTTAGCTTTTTGTGTTGTATACAAATAGAAAACAAGTTTAAACTAGTTTAATTTGATAAAAAAAAATGTTACTAGCAAAAAGTTTCGTTAGTTTTCCAAATTTAAAACTTACCAGTACTAATTACAAGTCACCAGTACTAAAACAATCAAATTGTTATTAAAATAGTAAATATTGAAGTTAACCGATATAAAGTATTGTACTTTTTAATAGTCTTACAGAGCACTACAATTTATTTTTTTAAATAGTGTTTTTATATAAAAATTAAAAGTATTTAGATGCCCGTTGACTATATCAACTTAATTTTTCTAACTTATTTTGATTAAATAATACTTATTAAAGTATGCTCAATTTAAACAAGCTTTTCTTTTTATTTTAATAATTAGTGATAAATTATTATTTATATATAATTATACGCTAGAAAACTTTAAAATTATGTTGTTTAATTATAATGAATGAAAATCGAAGTGATTTCTAATAAAAGTGAAATTTAAAGTAATATTAACTTACTATAATTTTTTAAAGTTTGAACAAAGTAGGCTTAAAATTTTACACTTCAGAAATAAAAATAATGTTTTGTTTTATAATATATTTTCTTTGACTAAGTAAATTTTTTTTAACAGATTTAAACTGTTTTTTTTTTTGGCTCCGGTATGAATTTATTAGGTTAGTACTTAAATTTATACTAACGTAAATTAAATTTATATGTTTGTGTATAAGTTAATAAAAAATAGATGTAAAGAATGTATATATAAAGTTTTAAAGTTAGTTTCAAATCTATTTCTTCAATTTTATTAATAGAAAACTCTAAGGAGTGTAAAAAATAATTAACTAACTTATTCTTTTTTTTAACCTTCGGCGAGTTTGTAATCTTTCATAACAATTAATAAAAGTTTTAAAAATTTTAAATGAAAAGTTTTTTATATTTAAATTCTAAAAGATAGAAATACTTTTGCTGTAAACTTAATTAATTATAAAAAATTTATTTTAAATCAAAAAAGTTTTGCTTTAATTAGAATTTTCAAAGCGCTTTGTTAGAAAGCTCAAACAGTTAAACTCCTATTCAATAATAAACTACTTTCGCTTTGATAAATCGGCTTAACAGTCAATGGTCGTAAATTCTTGTGTCGACACTGTTTAAATTTAAGTTGCCGACATAAAAAGCTTCTGAAAATCAGCACTACTTTGAAAATGTTTTTACTTGATTTTTCATTTAACTGGCTCTCACTAAGTCACACTAAACAAAACACCAATGTTTTGAAAACAGCCAAAACTAGTTTTTATTTTTGACATTGCTGATTAAATTACTCAATTTAATTTATAATAAATGTTCGAATTTAATCGCTATTTAGTCAATATTACTTTATAGTTAAGAGGTTTTTAATCTATATACATTTAGCTCAGTTACCTTATTGAACTACTAGTTATTGAAAATTAAACTAGATTAACTAAGTTACTCTTTAGGAGTTTAAAACATAATAAGGTTTGTATTCCAATATAAGTTATTCGTAACATATGTTTCTCAACTTGTTTTCTTAATACTTCTCTCAAATTTCATGCATTAACTTGAATACAATTTTTTTTTTAAATATGTTTGTTTGTTTTTAAAAAAAAATTTTAAACGAAAAAGCATTTTGTTCTGCAAAACTGTGTTATTATAAGATAGAAGTTAAAGTCTTTTTATACATTTTTTACAACAAAAAAATAAATCACTATCATTGGTTTTTTTTTCATGTATTTTGACACTTTATTTATTCACATCTATAGTTTTAATAGTAATCTATATTTAATAAAAAAACTTCAAAAAACCAAAATCGTTTTTAGTCAAGCTTTACCACAAAAACCTTTGTAATGCCTGTGTATAGGCTAAACACTGTAAAAATTTAACATGACAGCTTAAACGGTATATTCTATCTTACTTATGTTTTTTTAATTTAAATGTTTTTATTTAAAAACTAGTGTTTTATAATTGAATATCTAAGAAGTTAGTTTTCTAATTTCTCGTTATAAATGTTTAAGTTTTTTTATGATAGTGGTCTATAATCTTTAGAAATATTGCAAATATAAAATCTGTTTATGTTTTTATTTAGTTATAATTTTTTTTAAGTATTCTTATAAATAAATAATTATAATTAAACCTCAACTGTTCTACAACTTTTGAAACAAACCGTTAAAAAAAATTAGACAAATCAAGAAAAAACGCTCAAAATATTTGGTCCTAGGACCTGGTGCACAAAGAACCTTTCGGTTATCAAGTCACATACCACGGATACCTTTCAATTTCTTGTCCATGACATATATAATTTTCAACTAAATAAATAAAAAAGTACAAAGTATTTTCATTATAATTAAACTTAAAATATACAAAACATTCAAACTACTGATAAAACATTAAAACAAAAGAAAAGTATTTAATTGTAAAAAGTGTATGCTTATAAGTCAATAATCTTTTGGTAGGCATCTAATTTATTTTTAAGATTTTAAACTTTGTTTTACAAAAGCAACTTAAACTTAGTACTAAATTCAAGTTTTTAAAAAGGTCACTTTAAAATTAACCCATAGCTAACTGTTATATAACTTTTAAATCTTATTAAATGTTTTAATACTACTTAAATCAAAATTTCTAAAATTAATTTATGTAAAAATTAATTAATTGTGAAACAAAGAAAACGACTAATTTTATTAGAATTAGATAGCATAAAAAATATTCATACTTAACAAAAAAGTACGAAAGTAAAATATAAAAAAAAAGGTTAATATAAGACTTAAGTTTTTCATGTTTTAAAACAAAGTAGTCACCAAGCATTACGAGTCATGGTAAAGTTCTATCAAATTTCTGTGTCTGCCGATTAACGATGTACAAATACACACACACACATGATACAAAGAGTCTTTGAAAATTTCGCTAAACTCAATTTGTCTTATCTGTATTATGTTTTACCAGTGCAAACAAAAAACTCAAATTTCCCACCATTTTTGTCTCAGGCCAAAGTAAAAAAAAAAAACTTTAAAAGAAGTAACTGATTTCTGATAAAGTATAAGCGTAGTATTCTACAATTTACTTTAAATTCTTAAAACAGCCAAACCTGCTTATTTCAGCTTATAAATTCGATAACTGAAGCCAGCTGTCATTTTAATGTTACTAACTGCATTATTCTGTCACTAATGACTGACGTATATATTTTTTAAAAGAGTTTTTACATTAAACAAGTAAATTTAATAATCTAAAAACCTATAATAAATTAGTGTGCCTAAATATATTTAGATATTTTCCTTTTAAATTGGACTTAGTATTAACTTATTTTTGAAGTTAGAAAAGATATGAGTTTTGAATAAAACATGATTATTAAATTTTTTAATTTAACTTAATATAAATTTGATTTTATTAACTTTTTTGAGTAAAACAGCATTTTCTACCACCAAACAAACAAGTTTACTAACTTTATGAAATTAGTTAAATTTAACTAAGTTTTGCGTGTATATTATTAGTTTTAAAAAATCATTTGTAAATATAAATATCTAATTTGTTTAAGTTTGGAATAATCTAGAGCTGTTTGTGAATAAGAAATAAATTTCAAAACTTCTTTTGATAAACATATAAAATTTCAATGTATAAAAACAAAACTTCTAAATTTGTTTAATAAACTTTTATTACACATAAAAAAACAGTTTTATTTTAAATATAAGCAATTTCAATGTTTAATTGTTTTTGTAAATAAAAACCATCAAATGTTTTAAATAAATGTTTAGAAACTATCTAAAAAAATATATATAACATTTGTAATTATAAACTTAGCCCTTATATTTGTTTACGAAACTTTTGTTAAAGTTTGGAGTTTAAAAAAAAAAACCAGCAATACTATTTAAGTATGTCAAAGAATACCATCTTTTCATTAAAATTGAATGAGAATTTTAACAAAAGCAATGCTTCAAGACACAAACGTAACAAACGGTTTAAAAAGAATAAAACATAAAATGGAAATTTATCAAATCCCAATTAGCTGTTATTTAATCAAAATTGAAGGTAATTTTGTAATTTATTAAAAACTAGCATGTGAAATGTGAAAGAGAAATTATCTGCTTATTTGACATGCCACCTGTGCGCTATTTACTTTTTTTTCGTACTTGTATGACTGCGTGTCAAGTATTCTGCCCTGAATAAACAAGATGAAAAGAAAATAAAGCTTTAATGCAAACAATTCTCTTGGTTGAAATGTTGTTCCGCTTTGACGTGGAAAGTTTTATATTTAAAGTTTCTATATTAAGAAAAATAAAAGTTTAACACTTACAATTTTTTCTTATTTTAAAAAGTCAATCATATTTATTTTATTTTTGTATAGTTATAACTAAAATGTTTATAACTGTAGTCTCAATGCAAATAAAAAAAAGGATAATTGTTATACGTATATAAAAACATTAAGTATTATGTCCGCAAATTAGTTCAAAATTGTTATATATTTTTTAAGATGCTAACAAATATGTAAAAAGATGTAATATAATTCAACTAAACTTGGTAGATAAATCTTCTTAATAGACGTAGGAATTTATAAAATGGTACAAGTAGTCAGCTGAGATTAGAATAAGTAGTTTTAAACTAAACATTAAATAAATAGTTAAAATTATTTATATGTAAAATTACTCTACATGTTTACCTTATAACTTAAAGTTTTTTTTTTATGTAAATTTTATAAGTTTTTAAGCTTTGTTTTTATTATGTAGTTAATGACTTTAAATTTAAAGCAAACTTTCGAGAATAGTACATGAGAACATAGACGAAACTATTAAAAATAAACAAAAAATAATCAAAAAATTTAACTCATTAAACATATAACTTATTTTAATACAAACTATTATAAAAAATTTAAGTTATAGAAAACATTCATAGAAAATAATATTTGATTCAAAGTAAGTATATTACCAAACTCATGTTAACTTATAAGTCCTTGATAGAACTCAGTTGTAACACGAAAAATAATGTTAAACCAAGAGACTGATAAAAAAATAAGCAGCTTAAATTATTCACTAGGAAAAATGTGCCGAGTTCTAATCGGCTAATGAATAAGTCAGAGACAGCGGCATTATTTATTTGAAGTATTTTTCGTCAGTTTTAATGATAGAGGGAGTTTGAAGGTTCAAAAAACAAAAGCCTAGTTGGCTGTATGTTCTTATTAAAAATTTGTCTTAACTGCTCATTTACGCTGCTTTTGGAAACAGATATTGTGAAAATATTTTAAAGTTTAAATTATATACATTGAATTCAAATTTTAGTTTTGTAACAGTTTGTTTAGATTAGTCAAAAGTATAAGGGACTACATTGTTTTAGTATACAAAACAGGTAAAACTGTTCAAAAAACGGTAATAAAAAATTCAATTACTAAAAATTATATGTACTTAGAGCTTTAGTTTGAATTAATTTTTGTACAATTTTACTTAAACTGTTTTTCTAACATTAAAACAGTATACATGCGACATAAATTAATTATAAAATGTTTTGGTACAATTCATTAGTTTTTATAAGATCTATACGTATTGAATATATATATTTAATAGTTTTTAGTCTAAATATAAAACTTTTTTTTTATAATTATCATAAATATAACAAATGTTTACTTTAACCATGATACAAAATAACACTTGTTATGTTTTTTATGTAGGTATAACTTAGAAGTTTAATGACCTTAATTGTAGCTTTGTGTAAACTTCTACAACACTGTTATCAACATAAACATGATCTAAACTAAACACCTGCTAGTTTATGAAAATTTTCCCTGTTTTTTAGTTTAAGCAATATGTTAAAATAATATTGAAAAAGCTTTTCAACATAAACTATTTAGTTGGTTAAACAAACTGTCATTACAGTTAATAGTTTATGTTGATCATTGTGTATTTTAACCAATCTGTTTAATATAATTGTCGGAAAAAGTAATAATGTTGTCAGTTTTAATTTTTTATCGTTTACTTTTAAATGTACCTTTCTGCAAAACTGGCATATACTTGATGCTTATAAATGATTAACGTTTGGTTTTAAACTAAATCTTTTTATAGGAATTTCTGAAAAACAAAAACTGAATATATGTTATGTTTTATAATTTAATAAAAAAATTATCACTGAACAGTTTCTTTAGGTTTTCATAACATTGCTGTTTAAACCTAGCTAGGTAGCTCAGAGCTGTTACTTTTATAACTTACATTTTTACTAGATTTACTTTTTCTTAGTTTTAAAATATGATTAATTAGATTTTTATTGTTATTTCTTAACAAAAATAGATAAATTACAAAACATTATATGTAAAAAGTACGAATTAAAGTTCCAATGTAGTAAAAAAAAATCACATATAACTTAAATCTCGTTAATTTGAATTCAACTTCACCGATGAAACTACATCATACCGAGTATCTACAAACATCTAAAATTTATGTGTAGAAAACATGTTGTTTAAGTATAAAATTAAAATTTATTTAGACTTTGATCATATTTTGCTAATCTCTTATTTAAGCCTAAGATTAAATAATCTATACCCAGTAATCTAATTTAATTTTAAATATTTAATTCAGTTATCAAAGCAATTAAAATTGATACGATATGTTATTTTTAAATTGTTTTTGGGTGGGCTTGGTTGTTTGTCATTAAATTGCAATTATACTTACTAAGATTTTATCATATTTTACAGTAGAGAACTACTTTAGGTAAATTCTTAAAATATGCTCATATTTTTAATAATTTATTTTTTTAATGTTCAATGGTGGAAAAAAAACGTAATATAAAGCCTTTGTATAACTCTTCTTTCATAATATATTTTCTATTTTATGCATAGAATTAAAAGTGTGGAAGACATACTATATCACTGGTACTAAATCTTTATAATTAAGGCAGTAATCACTCGTCATACCAACACATTTAATTTTATAATTGAACAATGTTAGTTAATTTATTATACCATTTTTTCTTAGTAACTTGAATTGAAAAACAATGCAACACATGTAATTTTAGAACTAAATAGTGTTAACCAATTTATTACAGTTTGTTTCTTATTGACGTTAATCGAAAACAAACCAAATCAATTACACGTCAATTATATTCGGCGCCGTTTAGCAGCTTGCTGGCAAAGATGAAAAGTATTTAACTTGTTAATAATTTAATACCATAATGTTTTTAAAGACACTCAAGAAACGCATAAAAAGATTTACGTCAATCATGTTAGAAGCTCTTTAGAATGATATGATATTAAGTATGATAGGTATGATTTTAATTCATAAATAAATAATGCAGTTTGATAATAATTCAGACTGCTATTTATAATTACTTTTTTAAATCACTGCTTTTGTTATATGTTTTTTTTAATACAGCTAAACCGTAAGTTTTTACCGTTTTTTTTTTGCTTAATAATATAAAGTTATAAGTTAATTATTTAAGTCTGGTATAAACAAATAAAATAAAAACACATAAATTAATAAAAATTATAGTTTTTTAAAACTTTTATTTTTACTATGTTACTTGTAAAATAATTTGTAAATAGTATAAAATAGTTTTGTGTAGTAAACAAAATTCTATTCTATCTAAAATTAAAACAAGTAGAATGAACTAAGGTTGATTAAAAACAATATATGGTAAACAGGTTGTTTTTAGATCTTATTAATACGTTAGTAAGATAATACATTTCTATTGTGTTAACCTATTATATATAAACTGTTGTTTTTAAACTTAATTCAAAGTTTAAAAAATTTTGAGTTTAAGTGAAATATTTTTCAAAGTTAATAAGTTCTTTTAAAATTGAGTTTTTTAACTTATATCAAAAGAACTTTGATGAGTTTTTAAACAGCTTTTATATAACGTTCTAGTTTCTATAACGTTTTAGCACGTTCTTTTAATTTTAAACGACGTTTTTTTTTCAAGTAGTTTAACCGAGATGTAAACACAATAATATATATTTTAAATTATTGTATATAACTATATAAGTTTATATGAATTAATGAGACAAACTAACGTGAAAAGTATCTTTTGGTAAATACTTTTCATTTGTAGCTATTTTTGTACCAATAGTTCTCGATAATGTTTTAAGATTGTTTAGATTATGAGATAAAAAAAAAATTATATAGTTTTATTTTTTATTTCTCTTTTATTATATGCTAAAATAAATTATAAAAATAAGCGAAAAAACAAAAACAAAATACAAAAAAATCAAAAACATGACTATTTTTTTTTGCAAACTAGTTTACTCAACGTGTTATTTATTAGCTTGAAATTATCTAATTTGACAAACAACAATTTGCTGCTTTCCGCTTCTAATCTTACATGAAAGGAAAGCAAGAGGAAAGTAACAAAGGCAGTCACTTGGAAGAAAACACAGTACAAGACTGATGAGCTACAAGCAGCAGTATTTTTATTATTTTGCTTAAAATACTTCCATATTGAAATTAAACATGTTTTAAAACGTGTTTGAATTACAGTATGAAAAAAAGGACTTTATTTTTTTGATATTCATTTGACTAATGTTCTTTATTAATCAAAGGAATTTTCTGGCTGCTAACAACAAGTATTATAAACAAATCACTGCTATATCTACCCTTTTTATGTTTTAAATATTTTTTTTAATCATTTTATCTTTTTATAAACCTTTAACGTTACTAGATTTTATTAAGTAATAAGACTTAAATTTAACATTAACTTTATTTAAGGTTTTTATATGCAATAAATTTTAAATACTTTAGAGAAACCTATTTGGTTATACTCCTTTAAACTGTTAGTAGTAATTAGAATATAATACTTATTTATACTCTTTAAAACTGTTTTATACAACTTCAGTCAATGAACAGTTTAAAAGTTTTCTTTACTATTATAATGTTAATTACGTTTAATTATAAGCATGAGCCTGATATTTTCTGAAGTTAGGTTTAAAGTTGAAGCCTATTTTTAACTTATGTTTCTAAATTTACAAAATTACTTGTTCTCATTTTAAGCTAGTAATCTAAAGGTTTTAGCTTTAGCCAATTAGAAAGATAAAATATTCTAACAAATTACTCAAAATTTTTAAGGTTATGTATTAAACAAAAAAAACGTAAAACATTTTATTGCATTCATATTTTGTAAAAATAACAAACAAAAATTATAATTTTGTTAAATTTAGTTTTAACATTGGCAAACTTAATTTACTTACTCTTCGATCAGTAAATAATTAATGTTAAAACAACTTAAGTATAAACAAATCATTCTTTTCTTTAATTTTGTTTTGCAAACAAACAAAATGACGCGAATAGTAGACAATAAAACTTTTAATATTATATTTAACATTGTTTTTCGAAGTCACACATAATAACGTTTTAACCAACACACAATGAGCTATATATTCAAAAAGTTACTTTTATAAACCATCTTTAAAAATTTTTGTTGTATACTTCCTACTTCAAAAATAACTCAAAACATAAAGATATATTTTCATTATATAAAATTCAAACAAGAACATAAAATAAAACTATTAAAGCAAATATATAATCTAGCAACTATATAGTTGAATTATATTTAAATTAAATCATTAAGTGTTTGTGTTTATTTACAAATCATAGTGAATAAGAAGTTATTGTAAACACAATTTATGTTTAACAAAACTATGTTTTTCTATTTTTTTGATGAAATAATGACTCTAGCTTAAAGTAGAAAACTCTTAAGTTTTTTAACTTAAAACTTGGCTAAAAGGATTGTAAAAAGGAGGTAAACTAGCAGACAAATTAGTAATGTTACCCTGGTTGAACATTGAAGTTGGTTTGTACATAGGAAAGCCTCTTAAATTGTTCTGAGCTGCCAACTGCATTGACGCTAGTTGATTCTGCTGGCTATGCAACAAACTGTAAGCTGATTGAAGCATCTGGTTTGGTTGCAAGCTGCTGATTGGTGGATACGAAGGTTGTTGTGACGTCATAGCGTGCGTTTGAAGATGGGAGAGAAGTTGGTCGGAAGTCGAAAACTTCTTGCCGTAAGTGACGTTGTTGACCATCCAGTTGCAGACGTGCTGAGAACTTTTCAGTTGATCTTCAATTGTCTTCATATAATAATGCATTGGATTCATCATCTGCATTTGGAATTGTGCTTGATGATTGAAGTAGCTTTCGGGGAGTAGACTTTCTATTGAAACAGGCGAAATTCTTGACTGTGAAACAAAAGCACTGTCAACAGCCAATGGAGAAGCTGATTTTGCACTTGTTGGTGTCAGCCTTTGCTTTTTAGGCGATGGTGTCGCTCCAGAGCACATATTTTGACTAGATGCTCGTTTCAGTTTTTTACTTAGAGTTGTTTCAACTCTTACACTTTTATCCAAAGCTGTAGCCGTCTTCTTTAATAAATTTGGCGATTTACATTTTCCTGAAACTTTTGTTTTGGCAAAACGGTGTTCCGTGACTGTTTGGTTACTTTGTGTTAAGTTGGAGTAGTTTCTGATACTCGGCTTTATATTGGAGTACAAATTGCTTTCAATAGCCGAGCAAGTTTGTGCTAGGAGGGCTAATGGCGACTGCTTCAAGTTGATCTGTAAATTGTAAATAATCATGAAACTAATAACAGTCTGCTATAAATAAGAAATTATTTTTTAATCAAATCTTAGTATATGAAGTTTGTGTATAAAAAAAACAGAAGGTAAACAAGTAAACTTTAAATATGTTTTATCTTATTTTAGGTTTATTTAATGCTAGAAGTATTACACACTACATTCGTTTATAAATCAAGGAACTGTTTTTAAAACAAATATTACAATTTGTTTACCTATAGCTTACAACATTAGCTTAACAAGTTTCTCGTATATCTTATTTATACACAAATTAAAACTCTCTTAGATTAAATAAGAAAAATCAACTTACTTGTGGTTTACCGTTCTCAGCAGGTTGCAAATAGTTGTTGTGATCCATTGCTTTTTTTAATTATACTAATAACACGTAAAAGTTATACTAAATAATTTCTCTGTAAATAATAATTATTTAAATGTGATAGCTGATTCAAAAATTACAACAATAAATGTTTAGATATCAGTAAGAGATTAAAAAATAAAGTTTAGCTAAAAAAACTACTTGCTGCAGCCAGCAAAGTCTCTAAAAGAAACTAAAATTTAAAATGTAAATTTCATACAAACACTTTTTTTCTTATTCTCTCTAATAATTCGCGTAAAACTGACTCTTTAGCGCTACTACTGTTGATTAGGTGATTGACATTTTATTTTAGCCTGACTTGTGTTAACACTTGCTTAGTAATTTTTTTTATTTTCAAGATACGAGCGTTTTTCATGAGAAATAATCTGAGTAAAGCGTATTTGGTTAATGCAACTGATTAGCTTGTGACTCTTGGTTAATTAGAAACATTAACTAATGTTTTTTTTTCTCAAATTACATGATAAAGAAAAATAAAATTTTTTTGAACAATAAAAAACAATTATTTTGTCATATTTGACTTTGAAATCTATAAAATAAATCTCTAAACACATTTTAAAATTAATCCTTAAAAAAGATTCTGTACAGAAACTGCAAAGTTCATCCAGCTATTCTTTGTAATTTACAACTTGAAATTAAAATTGTTAAAATTCTAAAATTAACAAAAACTTTAAAAGTTTAAACCACAAAACCACTAGGCAACGTTGGTTAAAATTAGTCGCACGACAAAGCAAAAATGAGTTAGTATTATCGTATTGATTATTAGAATAAAAATTAAAGTTGCGCACTCATTACAATCTACGTTCGTTGAGTAAAAATGATTTATTTTATTACACTTAGGCGCCATCTGAATTTTTAACTGACTGATGTTTGTCTGCAGTTTTAAAGTAGCTTAATATATATATATATATATATATAAGTGCTTAAATATAAAGAAGCTTTAAAATATTTGAATGCGTATCTTTTTATTTTGCTGTAATGGTGAATTAAATTTGAAAACACTTGAAAAATTGTTTAAATATATTTTCATTTACGTCTTAAAATTAATCTCCAGTTTCCGTGAAAAGCTAGTCAAAAGTATTATCGTAATTGTCATGTAAACAAAAGGAAACGTATGTTTATTTCTTTGTGGTGGTTATATTTTTAAACTTGATTTTCTTCTTCTTTTTTTAAAAGTAACTTTTTTTAAACAATTTATAAATTATTAATTACTTTTTTATCTATATTTTACAGTTTATGAAAAATAACATTTCTGTTCTTGAGCAATGAATTGTTTTTATAATGAAACAACATTGAGAATTTTAAAAGCATAAAATTTTTATTGAAATTATTAAGAATTTTTTTTATAAAACTAATTAAGTATTAGTCTTTTTTTTAGATTTTCCGTAATAAATTAAACAAAGATAACTGTTTTAATGAAGTATTTTTTTTCTAAACATTTTTGATAAACCATTAACAAAATAATAAATCTACATTAACACTTAACAATTAGTTAGTCATTGTTTATATTTTCACATTAAAATAAAATTCTCAAGTTTTAAATTAAATAACAAACTCAAAATAACATTAACAGCTAACAAGACTGTAACATTTTTCAGTTTATAATTTTAAGCTTTTCTTTAAAAAAACAAAGTGCTTTTCGTAAGATGATCTAACTTTATTAAACATACACCCAAAAAATATACATTAAACTGTTCGACACATCGATTAATTAGAAACAGCTGGTAATAAATTAAGATCACTGAATAAAAGTTTAATTTTGAATCTTTATTTTCAATAACTTTCATTCATAATTTTTATCATAACTGCACTATTGTAGTTTAAACTAAAAAAAATATTTTTAGGTCTGTAAACACAAATAATCTTTAAATTTTACTTAACAAAAGTATAAGTTCCTATCAATATTTTTTTACCTGGTTAAAATTTTTAATTGAGCATAATTATTCAGAATAATACTAAATTTTACCAACATTATTATTTTATTAAAAAAAGAGATTAAATCAAAAAACACAGGTACATTAGTAAGTAAAAGCATTAAATATTAATAAATGCTTTAATTGTGTTTTAAAAAGTACCAAAGTTTTCATTAATTAAATTAAAAAACTTCAAATAAATAATTTATCAAACTAAAAGTGTACAGGAAAACTACGTATCAATTGCACAAGTTCTTTTAGCTTAGTTGCTAATAACTAGATTTATGTTGTTTATTTTGTTTTCAAATCCATTGAGAGTATAAAAGCAATCAGGAAGAAAAAACTTTTGTAATTAAAATAAGTACACAGATTATTTACTTTTCACCTTTTATCTTTTGCTGATGTGAGAACGTCTAACGTGTAATACATGACAAATTATATTTAAGCTGCTTAAGCATTAGAACACCTGCCAAAATAATAAAATTTTGCGAGTGAAATATGTCATCTGGTCCTTAAATTAACTGTAAGTTATAAAAATGACATTCTAGTTTTTTTTAGACAACTTTTACTCAAATTTAAAAATAAAAATATAACTTGACAGTTCTGTATTTTAATTTATTTTGTTTTATTCATAAAACTAATCGTTAACTACCCTTAGTTGCGAATTTAACTGTTTTTCATAGTTTTATAACTTTATGTATAGTAAGTTTGTACTGTACATTGTAAATCGTTAAAACTAGTCTTATTTTTTTTTTAGTTTTATTAATAGTATTTTATAATAAGTGTTTCATTTCAGTTTTAAACGACCAAAAACTTAAAAGACCAAAATGTTATTTTAAAAACTAACAGAGTGACTTTGCACTAAAAAATGTATAAACAATAAAACAAACAAACACACTCGATCATGAATAAATATCACAACCCTGGTCAATCATTACTTGTAATCTCATAAAGCAATAAACAAATCAATCAAAAAAAAAAACACTTAGGGCCGACATATTAAACATAATTTATTTAAAACTGTCATAGAGCTTGGGAAAATAAAATCGTAATGGCTTGTTTATTGTCATCCGAATATGTGTGCATATTGACTAAAAATTAGTGTGTTTTTTAAAAATTTATAAAGTTGTAAATAAAATCATTCAAAACATAAATTATAAAGTTAATTACTGACATTAATTGAATTACACATAAAAATGAACCTGTTAATGTTGTTTAACATAAGAAATTCCCTAAAATTAGTCAAATATTTGTCTAGTAATGACAAACAAAATTTTTAACAAAAATTTAATTACTTAGTATATAAATACATATGAAAAGTTATATTTTTTATGATGCCGTTGATTACAACCAACTTAGTGAAAAACTTTGATTAAAAGTATGTAATCAGTTAAATTCATACAAAAATTGTTTAAACTAGTTAACATACAAAACAAGTGGAAAACCTTTGCTAAACTCTTAAGATACTGCAATAAAATAATTAAGCATATTTGTTTATAAAAACATCTTTATCACGAAAAATAGTTAAGTGTACTTAATTTAGCTTTCTGTTTATTACAAAACAAAAAAATTAACAAATTTTGAACAAATTTAATGGTATAATTATATCTGGCGCTTGATATTCATAAAATAAAGAACAAAATTGTAGTCTGTACATTCAATAGGTTACATGCTACACGTGTTCCTTATAAACATTATAAGACCGAAACAAAGCAGTATAGTAGAAAATATAAAGAAAATTATTTTTCTGGGTTTAGAAGAATCAAAGAAAATTTATTTAATATTAAACTATATACATTGTAGAAAATTATAGATAATTTTATGTGGTACTAACTATTTTTATTTATTATAAATTTTTCTTAGTTTAATAAAAATAATTTAAGCAACAACGTTCGTTTAATTACAGTTTAAACTATTTATATTTCGTCAGTAATACTTCTTGAAAAACTTAAAGTTAAAGTATTTTAAATTTTATATTTTGATTACTAAAAAAAAACTATAATATAAATAAGAAAATTAATTTCACTTATACAAGCGATAAGTTATTGGTATATGTTTTTAATCTTTTTTTTATTCAAACTTTCTTTTTAAGAGTGTATTTTGAAAATGTGTTCAGCTAGTTATTGATTGATAACATAATGATATACCTCTAATTAAAAAAAAAAAAAGATATATGAACAAGTATAAGTATTGTACTTATATTATCTTTAAACTTTTTTCTTTAAAATACAAAAGCATTATATGACTAATGTTGTTTAATGAGAAATCATTTATCAAAATTACTTATATTAAAAATTCAAGAAAACTTACACGGATAGACTAATACAAAGCTCGTTAAAGTACAAATTAGTTTTATAAATCAGCATGATGTTTAAATGAAGCATCAAACTGTTAAAATGCGTTAATCATTTAATCGCTCAGAATCGAATTAATTTTTGCTTTAAACGGTCGACATACTTTGCATGTAATTAAAAACTCAAACTTGAGAATTATTTGGCTTCATATTGAAAAACGACTTGGTCACAAACGAAGAAAAAAAACAAAACTTCTTTTTTTTTATTAACAGTAAGCTAGATTGAGTACAACTGACAGCTTATAATGCTCAAAGTTTAAATCTGCGCTATTTATTCAACAATAAGAACAAACTTTTTCATTCATTTAATGTATTACTTTCATTAAAAGTAGATAAGTTTTTATGTTCCTAAAAAGTACATGAGTATCTACTAAAAGTTTTGAAAAGTATTAACGAATTAAAAATAACAATTTAAAAAAAATTGTTTATAATTTAAGCAACTTTAAAGATTTTTTTATTGTAATAATTATAACGAAACAAAGAAAAAATATTTAACAATAAATTTATTCTAAAGATTTTATTTAATTTTTTAAAACGTTAACTCTTAAACACCATCGCTTTACTAGCAATTCTCAGTCTGTTTTAAAACTTTCGTTTTTTTCCAATGTTGTTATGATATGATTTCAATATACGATGAGATTTTTTTTTGGCATATAACTTTTTCATAAAATTTTTTAACGTTTGCTTATTAGGTTATGATAGCAATTTTTAAGATTTACTCTTTATGATTTTCATCCGTCGCTTTTAACTTAAAACAAAATTATGCACTAGAATAATTGTAAAATGGATATTTTTTGAGCTTTTTATGTACATAGAAAACTAACTATTTAAAAGAAAACATCAAAAAAGAGTTTAGCAAGTTTTCAACAAAATATTATACAAACAAAATAATTTTAATGTAGCCTCGAAACCCTGCAACTACGTTTTATTCTTAAAAATAATAATTTTTTCAAATATATTTTTACATCTTGTTTTAACTTTTAATATTTAAACCTTCTTTTTGATTTAATATATGTTTGGTTCAGGATGGTTCGGGATAAGGTTAGAGATAAACAAAAAGTATACTTAAGATATATATATATATAAAACAAACCTTGATTTTATATATGCAACTGAGCTAAATTTTTTAAGCTTCCGCTATTTTTTTATGGATAAGGTGAAATTTCAAGTCTTAAAAAGAAAACAAACGTCTACTTTTACTTAAACTTGAAAGTATAACTTTCTGTTGGAGGCCGACTTAATGTAGTAAACATAACTAGTTGCTACCTTATTTTATCCTTGACATTTGATACCAGGATGTTATTTTCATCGTGTCTTTGTAAAGGACGAAATCTTATTTTGAAACATTCAGGTTGTAAACGTATGATTTTAAAGTTTTTATAACAAAAAATATTGACATGGCAAATATAAAACTAAACTTTTTTGACTCATATTTTACAAAAAACTTATACTTTTTCGAAAATTTTGAAAACTTTTACAAAAAAATGTTTTAAGAAGCTTATAATTTTAAATTTAAATAAATCTATTAATATGTCTAAAAGATGTGTAAAAGTACTCTAAAATTTAAAAGGGCAACATTTAAAAAAGGAAAACTTAACTTTTAACCACAAAATTGAGTATTTTTCGAAATAATTTAGTACATATATTATTTGCAAAATTAATTTACTTTAATTTAATAAAAAACAATGTTTACTTTATAATTTTATTAAAACACAGGAAATAATAATTAAAAAGGTCACTTGGGAGATCATTGGTGTTTACTTTAACAAAAATATTTTATTTATAAAAATTATTGGATAAGTATTTATATAAACTAAATGTCTTAGGTTTAATTTTAGTTCTTTTTGTATGAAACAGTAAAATTAAATAATGTTTTCAAAAAAATAGTATTATAAGAAGGTATATCGTTTTAAGTTATTATATTTTAGTAAGATCTCAAAAAAAAAGAGTTTAGTTAAATAAATTTTGCGTATTACCATGTATAAAGAAATATTATAAGCTATGTTTTACTACTGACAATGTTAAGTATATACTAAAAAGTTTTAACTCTTAAAGTTTGTTTAATATATAATACAAACATGATACATTTTTAACTGACAATGGAATAAAAATAAAGGGGTTTTAACTAATTATTTTAATACTTATCTTTTATTTTAGTAATGATCTTTTCTAAGTGATTGATCACATTCGGAACTGTGATGATTTTGTTATTCAAAACCGACAGATAATGATTAATTACGTTGTTTTGAAGCCAAACGTTGATCTACGACACAAAATATCAAAAAATAATAATATTCTTATTAGCCCGGTGAAAACGGAAATACTGAAAGTAATTTCAGCTTTAATCAATCATGTTTTATACTTTATTTAATTTGAAATATAAGGGATTGTCAAAATATGTTATATTAATTTAGTTTGTGAACGTTAGGAATAGTTGTAAAAAAAAATTAAATATACTCCTACATATTTAAGATAATTAAACTTTTTTTTGACACTTTAATAAATTCTTTAAAAAAATATACATACGACTCAAATTTTCAGAACAATTTATATTTCATGCTTATTTAATCAGCTGTATGCTAAGCAAAATAAAAAAATTTCAAATCTAGCTTATATAGCGAAAATGTAATCAACGTAAAAGTAATAATAATAAAGAAAGGGTAATTAACAATACAGAAGTACTTCTAATTACAATGCACTAAGAAAATAATAAAACATAGTAACAACTTATATAAAGATTTAAGAAAACAACAAATCAGTATAATCAAAATCTTTATGTTTACACAATTTAGGTTTGCTTAACAAAATACAAATAGCCTCAAGTTTAATTAAATCAGAAATGTGATAACAATCTTTAATAATTTTAAATTTTTTTAAGTTATAATTACTTGCACATTCAAGGTTCTTTACTAGGTGTTCTGCAATAGCAGATCTTTTTGTAGCATTTACTACTCTAATAGATTAACATTTTTTATTACTCATACAAAATTCATCAACACTTTTTGGAATATGCTCCTTTATCCTTTTGCCAGAAAAAAAGAACAAGTAAGTACAGTGCAGAAGTACTTATGTATTGTTAATTACCCTTTGCTTTATTATTATTACTTTTACGTCGATTACATTTTCTCTATATTAGCTAGACTTAAAAAATCATTTTTATTGCTTAGTAAACAGCTGATGAAATAAGCATGATATATATATATTGTTCTGAAAATTAAATGTATATATATTTTTTGAATATTTAAGATAATCTTTGATATTGTGTAAAGTTATCCTAAACTGATAAAGAAATTATTCTGAAATTTGTAAAAAAAAATCTGCTTTGAAATTTAGTGTTATTAAAATGATTCACTTTTCCTACACCAATTATGCAGTTCTAAATATAAATAATCTAGCTTTAATGTTATTTTACAAAAAAAACATTTTAACGC
Organism: Thalia democratica; assembly: GCF_965202585.1. Taxonomy (NCBI): domain Eukaryota; kingdom Metazoa; phylum Chordata; class Thaliacea; order Salpida; family Salpidae; genus Thalia; species Thalia democratica. Next base: position 77,033,770 of record NC_139165.1, read on the forward strand.
AAAGAAAAATTAAAAGTTAAAGTTCACTTAAACTTGAGTTTTTGACAGATATTGACAGTTTTAGCGTTTTACACTGCTTTTATATATGATAGAAATGTAAGTTCACTTGAACTATTAATATTTTATGAAAAGTTACAAAAGTTTATAAACTTTAAATACAATGATGTTCTTTGTTTTAGACCTGTTTTTATTTTACTTACACATGTAACACAAAACGTAAAAACCTTATTAATTATGTAAATAAACTAAAACTAAATTAAATTCAGATTTATTTTTGGTGTTTAATAAAGCGTTTTTATTTAAACTCAACTTTGACATTATTGTTTAGTTTTATGAAACTGACTTATAAAATTAAGTTTTTTTGATATTGCTTATTTTTATTTTGGTAAGTTAAAAAAAATTGTGTAAAATTTCTAGTGATTTAAACGTCAACCTGTAGGACCAACTCAATTTTATCTAAGTTGTCACAAGAAATTGATTGTCTCAATTTAATTGATATATACGATTAGAGCATGGCATTACGGACACTCAAAAATATTCATTCAAGTAGAAATCACTTTTAAATCAAGTGGCGCCTCTACGTGTTGTGATACGCTCTAGCTTGAAATTGACGTTAGGTTATTTTGTATTTTAATAACGTATAACAGCGCCAAACACCTGAAAACTTTTGCGTTTCTGGCAATGCACAAACTTTTTGAATAATGTATACGTCCTGTGTGGCTGCTTCGATTTCGTTCTCACTACAATTATGTATCAAATTAGTGGGCTTCTCAATTCCTTTCCTAGATTGCGCATTAAAACGCGATTGAAAAAACGTATTACATTTATTGTGGTTAAAAAACCAATAAAAAATAAAAATCACGAATGCTTCTAAACTGAATTGATTTATTTTTTGTTTTCAACATTGTTTGTTTTATATGCTAAGTCTGATTATAAAGCACAAAAACAGAGTTTTAACATACAATTCCAACGTTAAACTTTAAATACTAGATATCATTTTTATTGAACACCCAACGCGAATTTAGTTTGACAGCATTTTGATTGATTATATCAAACTTTTATGTTTTCTTTCTAATGTCTTTCGTTTAGGTTAACTAACTTATCAATTATTCCAATTATTTCATCTATGAAAAATTGCATACTGATAACTGAAGACCCTAAACTTGCTTTAAAGTTCTTATTATTCATTTATTAGCTAAATAACTTCAAACATAGTGACAAAGAAATGACAGAATTATGTTTATTTTATTTGAAATCTTTAATTAAAAAATATTTTTAGAGGAAATTTAGCAGACACAGCTGTTTTTTGTTAACTTTAAAATAACAAAAAAGTTGACTGCCGAGGACTAAAGTTCTAAGTCGTTAGTTAAGTGCCTCTTCAAATATTCGAAATTGTTGAATACTGCTATGAGCGAACGCATAGTTAAAAACTGAGGTGAAAAGTTCAACTACGTTTAATGTATACATGACTTTTTATGAATTTTTAAATTTAACTATTAGTTCAAAGCTGCATAAACAGGTGCACCGCGTATTATGTAAGAAATAAATTGAATTTTCAAGTATGTAGACTATTGTAATTTTACATTCCAAAGTCATAAAAAAAATTTGGTTGACTTACTTTTAAACTTACATACAAACAATACATAAAATAATTAAAGTTTCGATTGTATAACTTAAATGTTTAATAAAGCTGTTTGAACTTTAAAAAAATTTAAAGAAAGTTTCATCATAAAAGTTAAAGATGAAATAACCAAATAATTTCAGAATGAATTGAACGATTGACGTGAGAATAGTTTATACTCAGTGTCTCTTAAACTTGTGAGCATTAACTTACTAACTTTTAAACAAGCGCCTTCTAATGTCTGCCAAAAAACTGCTGCTGTTATGCGGATAAAACTCCCCTCAATTTCATAGTAACTTGGCATCTGGTTTGTTTTATTTGCTGGTTAGTAATACAACTTTTAGTATGAATAGTTTAATTGATAAACTACATACTTTATATAACTATTTGGAAGTACTTTGAGATTGATTGAGGCTAAAAATATACTAAGCAGTTATACACTAGTAACAATCTTTGAAATAAAACTATTTGTATTACCTTTAAAAAATCATAAAATGAGTTTTTATGTTTTCATTTCATTAAACACAAACTATGAGAAGATCAAAAAAAGTGTAAACATAAGATTTTTAAAGATATAATGTAATTTTAAAACACAGTTAATATTTTAGGTTTTATGTTAGAATTAGTTGTAACCGTAGGTATTTAAAAACTAAATTACAGACAAAAGTTATTAAAATTGAAGATTTATTAAAAATCACAGCTTTGTTATGCCTTCGAGTGATATTTCAATAAAGTTTAAAGGCAGTTAACTGTCTATAAATTTAATCTTACTTAGTGACTTTATTGCCTTTTAATTGGAATTAGTGTGGCAGATTTTATTGTTGAAAAATTTCATTGTACTAACAATAGTCTGAATTTGATTTTTGCTTTTATTAAGATGTTTTTTTTAAAGATTTAACAAATTTCATTTGACTTTTGTTTGAAAACTAACCCACATAATTTATTAAACTAAATTACACTTAATTTAAAGTAATTACATAAGACTCAAAACTTGTTTGATTAATAAATTAAAAGCATGACTTAGCTTTTTTTATTTTATTACTTTATAAAACAAATAGGCACTAATAAAAACTATTTACGAAAACTTTTAAAATGAAATAAGTAAAAAAAAAAATTTACTTATAAATCATAACAAATGTTTTTAGAAAAAGGCGTCAACTAATTGTTCAAATTTTATTAAAAAAAATGCCTACTGTATTTTATATTAAAGTAAAACTTGAGTTTTAGTTATAATCTGAGTATTTTTGCTTTATATATATATATTGAGAAAACGAAAACAAAACTTCACCTACAAAGCAAGTAATTCTCATCAGACAGACGTGGGTGACTGATATGTTTGCTCAACTGACTAAACACTTCTTAAATCCGGGAATTACACTAATAAGTAGACGTATAGAGAATTGGTAATACTGTGAACTATAAACAAACGAATTGTATTTGAACTTTAGTATAACTTGAAAGGATAAAATATGCTTAGATAACAAAACTTTATCAAGCTTATAAATTTATGCTTCATTTTAAATCTATAAAAATTCTTAAGCACACTAGAATAGGTTCACTATATTATATCAACTAAGAAGAAACTAATAAACTATTTTTAAGTTTTTGTTATACACTTTATTTCAAACCTTTTGTTAAAGTGTTTGTATGTATTCAATATTGATTTTTTTTCTGTACATATTTATTAACAATAAATTTATAAATACTTATAAATATCTACAAAATACTTATAAATGATAATAAATGAATAGTTTTTGTGACAAATAATAATTTTACTAAATTTATTAACAAATTTTTTAATTAACAACAGTTAATTGGTTCTTTTTGTATACATATAAAAGAGATAATGAAAATATAAAACAAGTTTTAATTTTTACTATGGTATTTTAAAATGATTTTAGATGTTTAAATACTTTTTTCTCTAAAAACTCATAATACAATGTTTCTTGTTGTTACGGATGCAGTCGATAATTGATTTGAGACGCAAGTTATGAATATATCGCTTCAAAATATTTTCGATAATCAAACTGGTAGCCACCCATTTTGTACTAATTTTTGATTATCTTTCAATCTGACATATATGGTAACTGGATGTAAAACAAATTGGTGACTTTAGTTTGAATAAAAGTTCTAGAAAATAGTATCTAAAGAACTTGAATTCAAGTTTCACAATTTTGTTTTTAAGTAAAAACGAGAGATTTTATAACTTTTTTAGCATTATAAAGCTTTAATTCAATACTTTTTCCAATTAATATAAATAATAAATGTTTATTGAGTTGATTGTTAATACAAGTTGTCAGGTTTAAAAACCCTTTAGAAATTTAGTAATACTACTTATACAGGATAGAATGTTTATATCTATGATTGTTAATTACATCTCCTATGTACTTTATAACAAAAAAAGACATTTAAACTATATTTTATAAAACATAAATCAGAACTAAACTTAATATACAAATTAATTTTATTAACTAGTTAGTTTTGATAGTGTTTAAATTATTAAAGCTTTTATTATTTATATAGAGTGGTTGATGATAAAAGATATGTGTACATATTCATTGTTTTTTACCCTATTTAGAACTAAATTAATAAGATAATTAAAAAAATATCTGACGTGCAATAAACGACAAAAATGCCTTCAACGCTTCTTAAACGTTAACGCACCTGCCACGGCTAAAACTTCTATTTATATAAAAGATGTCACTTAAGTACGTGTCTTGTGTGTGAATGAATTTTTACAAACAATTTTGATTGATTGACAGCCACTAACTTTTTTCGTGCTTTTAGGTTTTAATGCGTGATTGTATTAGGCTAGATGTCAAAAAGACTGTGAAGTGTAAACAGTTAAACTGATTTGTGAACAAAAATATTTGTTTTTAAATACAAATGCCCTTAATTAGCTCAGTTTTTTAGTAAGTTTATTTAAATGTTGTTCATTATATTAACAGCATATTTCTGTTAATAGTATATTTGTTTTACTTACTTTTTTAACCTTTTATAACTCTTAAATTTTTATTAACAAAGAAAAAAGCACTAACGTTGTACTTTGTTTTGGTATAAATAGTATTTGCTTTTAGTTAAAAGTTTCTAATACACTTTTACTGTGTTATAAAGTGTTGCTAAATGTATTCTATTTAAATTAGCTATTTTAAAATGTATCTACATGACAGTGATAGCTTTTACTGCTTGCAGAGGTTCTTAAATAAACCATTTAAATATATTATTTTGTTTTTTGTTTATTGTATAATATATAACTGTTAAATATGCAAAACGATAAGTCTTGAATGCTTAGTATTTAGCAAAAATGGTACACTAGGTATTTTTGTAGTTCTAAAGTTCTTAAAAAGCAAAATTCTAAAATTCTTTTTGATTAAAAAAATGATTTTAAGTAGTACAAATTTCAAAAATAAATATTAAATTATAAATCACATTAAACTATACTTTGTTATAACTATTAACTTATTTTCAAATATTTAACATAATAAGTTTAAACATAGCTAAAGTGTTTAAACATAATTTGATAAAAAATAATTTTGAAAATTGTTTACACTTTTAATACAAACTTGTTAGTATACTGATTTTAAAATCCGCAATTACAAAAAAAAACTTTTGAAATGTTTTAAAGTTATTAATCAAACCTTTAGTACGATATGAGGTTTTTAATTGATAATATACAAAATATTTCAAAGCTAACTGTTACAACAAAGAGATATGTTATCGACGATGTTATCTGCAGAACTAACATAACTACTGACATTAATGCAGTAATTGACACATTAAAGCCTCACATGTCACTTTTGAATCAAACAGTGCTACATTTTCATAACAAGTTGTTTCACATTGACGTTTAAATTGAAAACAAACCAAATTAATTAATTTCTATTTATATCAGGCGAAACTTAACAGATTATTGGCAACATTCATATGTTTTTTATGCTGTTTTTTGTCCATTTGTATTACTTATCTAAATACTTAACTTCATTAAAAATAAAAAAAATTTAAATTACTCTTAAAGGTTAAAAAAATGTTTTTCTTAAATTTATTTCAAATGTTTTCCATACCAGTTGAAATTTTTTTAACAATTAATGTTATTAAACTGCAGTAAAATTTATTTCGTTCAAAACATACAACTTATATCATTTAATAATGGATGGTAATTTAGTAGTCTACCATTTAAAAAAATGTAGTAATTTTAAACAATAGTTATTTTAAAAACAAAAGTGAAAAAAGCTTACTTATTTAAAAAATAAAACATCTTAAATAAAAATGTTATTTTATATTCGAAAAACAAATACTTTAAACAAGTTCTCTATAAAACACGAAACTAAGATTTCCGTCTAATCTCAGCTTAACGGTTACAAGAGCTCATGATATCAAAATATTTTCACGTTTATTCTAAAATGTGGATTAATAATTTAAGTTTGTCCTTCCGGTAGCTTTAAGTTATGTCATCATGTTTTACACGCAGTCTCAATAAAATAAATGTATGTTATTGTTTGTTCTCTATAAGCTACTAAGAGACTATACTCTTTATAATATTGTTCATCATTGAATGAATGTTCTTTGAGTTAGATTCAAATCAATAAAATTTTGGAGACCAACGATATATTGAAATAACAAGTTTAAATACAAAAAAATTTTAAACACATGTAGATTTAAAGATTGTATACGAATTAGCTTGTATATGATTGATTTATCAGACTATAATAGTCAGAGGTATAGAACTTCATAATTTTTAATAAAATTTTTAGATTTATTTATATAAAATTTGTAAAAATAAAATTGATAACTAAATTATAAAAAAAAAATTGTTTCACACGCACAAAATCAGTTTTTCTGAGAAATCCAACATGAAACACAAAACCACCCAAGCTGCCAAACAATTATTTATGTAATTCATAAAATCGCTTGCAACTTCTATTCACAAGAAATTATTGTTATTGAGAACCAGTCAAAAAGGCAGCAAAAATAGTATTTAGTTGCAAATCACCGGCATGCAGAGGCGCCTAATAGTAAAAATATTTTAAATTGTTTATAACTAGGCATTTGTGTTTAATGGAATGTTGTGTTAAAATGAAGGTTAGATATAACAGAAGTAAAGCATCTTTAAAAGTAGTCATTATAGTATACATTGTGACATTCGTGGATTTAAAAGAACGAATGGCTACAAAAGGTTTTTGTTTTTGTCAAAGTTTTTGTGATTCCAATGTACTAATGGATGCTTTTATCCTTTAACCAAGTATACTCAGAGGTCGATTTCATTTTGTGATATGTTGTTTCTTTACTGCTTTAGTACTTACTAACTCTATTTGTAAGTAAAAAACTTTCAGATCTTCAATAGTTATATTATATTTCAATTTATACCTTACTTTTTGGACAAAGACAAAGTTGTAGATACGTAGATACTTAAAAGTTAATTTACATCTTTTGGAAGGTTTCTTACAAAGTTAGCAAAGTGGACCAACAAAAATATTAAGTAGTATTTTTCTAGTGTAGTTTGTATTTTAAGCTAATTATATATACAGACCACACAGTTTAAAAAGTTTCTAACATTTTGGAGCTTATTCAATTATAACTTCATAAAAATAAAATACAAATTAATTAACTAAATTGTATGTATAATGTCTGGTAGAAGTATACAATTATTCTAGTCCAAATGAAATTAAGATATTAGTAAGAAGAACAAAACAAGTAGTTATTAACAAAACCTTTTTAAATATTACTTTGGTTTTTTTTTTAATTCATAAGTTTTAAGTAACTAGGTATATTTGAAGAACACTTAAAACATACTTTAAATTATAGAAAAATATATAATTCAACTTTTGAGATATCCAATTAAGTTAAATTAGTTGAACTGTTTTAGTTTTATATTTTACCTTATATCAATAAACGACTGTTAATTTGATTTTTATGCTTTAAAAATTAAATATTTGTACCATTAAACATTATAAAAAGTTTTCTCCAAAAAAACAATACAATATTACCTTCAGCATAATAAAAGATTTGAAAGTCTGATTATATATATTCGACATTTATTGAGTGTTTCCATCACTTAATAAAAATTGTAAATATGACTTTTAAACTATTAAAAAATTAAAAGCCTCCAAGTCGAAATTCTTGTTATGAATTTAAAAACAAATGTGTTTTCCAAATATCAGAAGAATTAACGTTGTAATAAATAAATTAGTAAACTTAATTTATTACAAAAGTGTATGTTAGTTTAATAAACGTTTATGTAGAAATTATTTTAAAAAGAGACTAAAACTTTTATACTGCAAATGCATTGATTTTGAAAAGAACATTGTGGTCTTTTGAAATTTTTTTTGATTACTTTTCATCAAACTTATTTAAAGTTGGAAAATTATAATAGCAAACTATTATGGATGATTTCATAGTATATTTATTTTTAAAAAAATTATATATATTTTTTCACATTTCTTGCAAATATACCTGTTCAAAAATTAAGAATTTAAAACAAGTTCCAATGAAAAATATTAAGAATACAATTTAAATATCTTTAACAAAGCATAATCACTGTAATTTAGGGATTAAAGCAGCTAGGAAAGCCTTATACAGCGAAATAGATAAAGAAATAATTTCATTTTCAGAAATGTTTTTTCTCACAGTGCCACCCAGGAAGTTTGAACTTTGTACGCAAATAGTATAATAAAAAATATGAAAAGCCTAATGTTCAGACATTAAATTGCTTGCAAGACAGAGAAAATAGGAATAATAAATACAAGTTTCAAGCGTCAATCACGTTTAAAGGGGCGCGAAAAAAAAATTAAAACTATTGTTTGTGGCAAATCGTTTCTTTTCACAAAAAGTCATAACTTTTCATTAATTAATGGAGAGCGTTTGTGGTTTTATATGAAAAACGTTTGAATATGCATGGTTTCAATTTAAGTTAAAAAAAAAATTTGAACTTTTCTTGTTAAATCTAAAAGTAAAATACGCTGTTTTTTTTCAGTTAAAACTTAGTATTTTTGAAAGTTTAATATTTTCTACATAATTTGTTTTTCATATAAACCTGTATGACTTTAATAAAACCATTGATCTTTTTACATACACCATTTATAGTATACAGTAGTTGTAAGGTTCTACGTACATGAAGTATATTATTTTATTTATTAGTAACAACTTTGTTGAATTTAAACAATCTATCTATTAAAACTTTAGTATCATCGTAAATAAATTAGTAAAATTAATCAAAAGAGAAAAAGAAAATAAAAATATTTCATTTAATTTTTATTTAACTTAGAAGTATCTTAGTAAAATTCTATTATCAAAACTAAATAAAAAACCCATAAATAAGGTTGCTACAAAATATTTGAGTTTTTGGTAGTTTTTTAAATATTTTAATCTTTAATGAATAGTCTAATAACTACAATTAAGTTCTAAAAATATACTTGGTCATTTTAGGTAGCTTTTACAAAAAATTATCCGTGTATTTTGGTTTTAAACGTAAAAAAAATAATTTTAAGTTGAATAAAAGACTGAACCTAAATCTAAAAGTTACTGCTAGTCAAGCTAAAACTTTGCGTTATAGTTTAAAAATTAAAGCAATTAACCTTTTCTGAAAAAAATTTTTGTATCATAAATTTTAAAAAAACAAACATTTGATAAACTACCTGTAACAGGCGTCATTAAGCGTCTTCTTATACAATAATAAAGAATTTTTTATGTTGTTGTAATAACAGTTAAAGCTATAATCAAAACTAAATACAAAGGCATTTTACGTCAATTCACACAAATTTACTTTTGAATAAAATCTTACGGTTTTACACTTAATTTTTTTTTTACACAGTTTAATGACTTGAAATGCTTTTTAGGTGTAATACAAACTTTTGAAAAGAAACTTAAGTGCCTAAAAGTATAATAACAAAATACAGAATATTTTTTAATTTAACAATTTTAAATAAATTACGAAAGAAAAATTTATTAACGTTCTATAACAAATGTGGTTTATTTAATTTTAACTTGTGGTAACTTCAAAAATTCAAAATTCAAAATATGTATTAATACAAAGCCACAATACGTTAATTGATCTGTACAACAGTTTCGTTTTAAAACTTACCGTCATTATTTTTTAATTAGTACTTTTACTTTTTCACTTTTTTAAGCGTATTTAAACTATTTTATAAGATAAAAAAATTGTTAGTACATAATCAAAAAACTCTATATCAAAATTTTATGAAGTGTTCTAAGCTCTAGAAATGCTTATATTTGTAAGCAGCTCATTTTTGAATCTAAAAAATTATTAACAGATGAAATCAAAAAGCTTATGAAACGATATAAAATATTTTAATAACATTATATAAAAGCACCTAATAACCAATAATTGCATAAACATTTTAAAAATTATTTATTTTATGTCAATAACGCTTTTTTCAAAGTTTAGTATTTCTTAATTTTTAGGGCATTTAGAAATAAAACATAATTTTTCTGTAATTAGCACTTTTTAAGTAGATACTTGCATAAAACATATTTTATATTCATATAAATATCTACATCTAATAACATGTATAATAACTCAATGATTATTTTGGTGTTTAGCAGTTTTAACCAATTTTTTCTTCAAATATCTGTTCAAAGTAAACATGTTTTATTTTTTTAGAATACTTTTTAATAATATGGGTGGCCCAATTCCACTTCATCCGATATAATATTATACTTTCTCTGGAGCCATTTCTGACATTTTATATCAATTAGAAGTTTGTCAATTTGAAAGATGTCGATCAAACTTGTATTTTTACTATCGAAAACCATTTTAAATGTTCCATCACGATTAATTTTTTTTCACTGAAATATCCCTCAAAACAAAATTAACTGATTGGTATGTTAAATACAATGTATAAAAAATATTCTATATAAAAATTTGTAATTGTAAGTATTAAATACAACACTTTAGATAGTATTTCATACTAGAATGCTTAAAATAGGTAAAAAGAGACAATTAAACTACATAAGTATGTTGAACCAGCACATGTAAAACTCAAGTCGCTCATTAGCTCATTAATAAATATTTCATCTCCAATTTGTTTTTTATCTATGTTAACACACCACGAAGTAAAACGAAGATAACACAATAAAAACAGGCTATTTGAAAAAATAACAATATATCAAGTTTATTAAGTTGGTTAACACTCGTTTCCAATAAAAATAACTTTTAACTTATTTGAATAACATGGTTCAATTGTAACAAAATTATAAATAACTTAAAGAATTCATAACAACTTTTAAAACGAATCCTACAGTGATATTAAGGAAGATAGCATTAAATTGTAATTTACAAACAATAACTTCTGAAAATGTCACACTCATGAAATTGTTACTTAAAAAGTTATGTCTCAATAAAAATATAATTGGAGTTATTTAAATTAATTGAAAATCGAAACCAGTTAAAAATAAAGTAAAAATAAAACTTAGTTTGTTGCAGGTTTAACTTTGTTTGTAGAAAGCAAAAATATCAAAGTTCGAAAAAAAAGAGTATTTTTTAACGTAGTAAAAATAAGTATTAAATTGTAATAGTAATAAATTTATTGAATTTAAAACTTACTAAACTGACGTTTTTTATAATTTTTTTATTTAATTTGGTTTAATATGTGATGAGTAAAACTTAAAATTCTAAGGCTTCTAGTAGAGGTATGACAAAAATTTATACTTCCCAATTTGTGCAAAACAAAAAAAAAAGTTTTTAAAGCTTTGAATGTTGTCCATGCATTACTACAAATAGTTTTTGTTTTGAAAAGTATCAAAACAAGCTCAACAAGTCAGAAATGATTGATTACACTCGGATATTAATAATGGAATTTTTTGTATTTTTCCATAAACATTGTAGCTAAAGACGTACTGAAACGTTAGTTGCCAAACCCAACATTAATCTACGACTTCAAGTCAGTTTGAACCTTTTAACTGATTTATGTTGGCACCAGTCGACCTGGACCATAAAAGTTTTATTTACAGTCAAAATAAAATAGTTTGTAATCAGTCACAACGTTTACAACAAGTTTTTAATGATAAGTAAACTTGTTAAAAAGGTTTTACGAGTAAAATCATGTTTAACAAAGTATCATAACTAAAGGTTTTTTTTTAATAAAATACATATTTAAGCAATTTAGATAACAAAGTGTTTTTTCACAATAGAATAATAAAATGTTTAGAAATTGCAATCAAAAATAAGTTGAAATATGTATCATAAACAAAAGAATATAGAATTTTTAGTTTGAATAAAACAATTATATCTGCTACAACTTCGATTGTAAAGTTAATTTGTTAATGATTCATGACACTACTTAAAAACTATACAGTAGGAATAATAGTTTTAAACACAAAAAATTTGTTAAAAAACCTTCACTCTATAAACTAATGAAATAATAATGCATATATTTATTAACAATACAAAAGTAAGTAAACAGTTTTTACAAACCAAGTTTGAAACAGCTCATCTGTTTTGTATTCAAATATAATACTAAAACTATATAAGAATCATCGACAATTTTTATACAGTTATATTTTAAATTTAGTTGATTTGCGACTAAACTTTTATTTAAGTAAAATTTTGAATAATGTTTTTACAGTTTAAAGTGCAAAAATACTACATTATGCTTACCATTATCGTTTTTATACATAATGAAAAGGTGTTAGTATTCAATTTTCTTTTAAAATTAACTTTAATGAATTTTGCTACAACGGTTGAAGTATAGATCATTTATTTTAACATGATCATTTAAAAATATATATATATTATAGAAGAGCAAACTATTTTTAAAAACTCATAAGGAACATCATTAACCATATGTCAGTAAAATTATTATCGGTATTAAACCGTATACATACAAACACTATTTCATTTATACTTAATTATTCAGAGACAACATTTTGATTGATAATAGTTAATTTTTGTAATTAATCTGTCAACGTAGCTAGTAGACCTCGACATAAAGTAATCAGATTATTTCAAACAAATCGAATAAGTTGCTGATAGATGACAAAACATGCCAAAAAAACCAAAATGTTCGTAGACATTCATTTTATTGTCTTATTTTATTTAGGATAAGCGATAACTCAACGGAGAATATCTTGTTTTATTAGTATTGTTTTTACTGTTTGTATTCATTTTAATACAAAAACAGCACATAAATAATCATAAGTGGTTTCTTTAATTAAAATAAGTCATACTCAGGGTGAAAAAAAGTTGTTTTCTGTCTGTATGCTTATCGTTGTTAGAAAAAATTTCCTCTAAGTATACTTTTATATTTTTGTTGTTGATAAAAGTTACAACTAATTCTATGACATCATTGTATAAAAAAAGTACTCGTTTGACTTATTATGTAATTATAATAAATTCAAATTAATTATGGTAACTTGCCTGTAAAATAAGTAATTACTTTGGCTAATTGCATTTTGTTATGAATTTTGAACCTATGACTTTTTAGTAACTTAAATCCGTATGTTGCCCAATGAATATTTGAAAACTATTTTATATACAATTATATTGATTATATTTTCACTGTTTAAAAAAGTCTGCGTTTGTAATATAAATACAACTAAATAAAAAATAAATATAACTAATTAACAAGATAAACCTGATGTTTCTAATTTATTGTATTAAAATAAAGTTTGAAATATACGAATAGAATTTTGAAAACAATTTAAAATAAATTATGTTTGTATTTAAAATCAGAATAAGTTGTAGAACTCAGTAAAACATATGCATTCTTAAACTTTTTAAAAAAATGGTTTGTACAGAGTTTAGACAAAAGTATAAAAATTAACAATTTAAAATTAATAAAAAATTTAATAGACAATTCCTTATAATGATTAATTTATCAAAAGCAAATGTTACAAATTTAGCTGAATAAGTTGTTTATTGATAAATTAAAACTAGGTTAATTGATAATTAAATAATTTCAGAAGATAAATAACTGCACAAGCCGACTTCCGATCAGCTACAAAAAATATTAAACGATAAATACATTATTGATATACAGTATGTAATAAACAACACAAGTAAAATTAATGTTAGTTTAGTGTATATAAAGTTTAATGATTTTTTATCGTTTAAGATTAATTAATATGATTGATTTTTTATTTTTCAATTTTAAGTGTTATTTTTACACCCGTCGTTCTCTAGTATTAATCTATATCTTACACTTATGCAATAATTTAAAGATCCGTACTGATTTGATGCATTTAATTAATAACCTAAAATAAACAAATAAAAAAAAAATTAATTTTAAGTAAGCATTTGATTTACTGTTGTTTTTTAACTAGATTGAAAAGGTTAAAAATAAAAAAATCTCTTATCAAGATTGTAAAAGTTATTATAACAAAATTTCATTGTTTTGTGAGCTTAAAATTTTTTGTAGATAATTAAGTACACTTAGTTTTGACCAATAATATCTCTTTATTAAATTCAATTGTTAAATGCGTAGATAGTCTTGTGAGTGATAAAATTATTGTAAGTGTTTACGCCTTAATTTTAAGCTGAATAAATTGAGAGTCAGACTGAAAAGCGTTTGACTAATAATAAAAAAAAAATCAAACAAAATGTTTACAAAATAAATTAAATTTGATTTTTAAGATAAACTTTAGAGTCACAAGTTGTGACTTATTTTTTTTTTTTTAATTGTGTACGCCTTAATTTTAAGCTCTCTGGAGTCAGACTGAAAAGCTTTTGAGTAATAAAACCAAATGTTTGAAAATAAAAATCAAACAAAATGTTTACAAAAATCCACCAATCGAAAACTTAAACAGAAAATCACATGCCAATTTAATGCGCTTTTATCACGTCCGTTTATATAAAAAATCATACATAACTTCTACGAAAATCCGTCAAACGAAAACTTCAACAGAAATCACATTTAATGCGCTTAAATCACGCCTTTTACAAAAAAAAATGCAGAGAGTAAAAATTAAATGTTGCACAGGTGGTATACTTCCTACGTAGCCTCTATCAAACACAATTGTTCATTTATGCTCTTTAAGTAGATAAAATAATAAGTTCAACGGCCTTTTATGTCCGCCTGTTAAGTACAAATAATGTCATTAAAATTTACAACTTTTTTCGTTTCTCAAAATTAACAATGTTTGTTTTTATTTCGAACTCTCTTTCTAGCAAAGAGCACTATATAAATAGACAAGTTTAAATAATATAAGTTCGAAGGAAAAAGTTCTAAAACTAAAAAGTTTTTTACTAACACTTTTCTTAAAACTAAATTGAATTTTTTAAAACTAATTATTTTATCTAAAAAATATAACATTGAACAATTGTGCCTACAATAAATAGACTCAACTAAATAGTTTTATATTCTAGTAAGTTTTGTTTTTTTAATAAGTAAATAGTTTTTTGACTTTCAACAAAATTAATTAAAAATTCAGATCAAGTCTAAAGTTATTTTGTGATAGTTATACCAAATTGTGATAACAAAATGTGTTTGTTGATTACTAATTTAAATACCTGCTAGAAATACAGCTTTTATTACTATACATTAAAAGTAAACAATGGTGGTTTTAAATGTTCTTTATTTTTTTAAATAGTTAAATAAACCCAAAACAAACAGCCTATACAACTTTTAAATATACAAAACTATGTATCATGTTGTCTTAAAGTACTAAATTGGTACTTAAAAGTTTTATTTTTTACAACAAATCTGAATTTTATCGTACAATAAAATCTGATGTTGAAATAGGTTGAGAAATAGATAACGAGGCAAAATTTTATCAGTTTCATTAACAATTATTTTAACAAGACAACTTATAACTCAGAAAAAGTATGCTAGACTTAAAAATTTCTATATTTATAAAATAAAAAACAAGCACTTTAGTTTATATGCAAATAGATAAACTTTGCTTATGTTGTTAAGTAAATAACAAATGCAAATATAACTTTTAATCCACTACCGTCAATCAATCTCCCTTTTGATACAGACACTGGCCAGCAGAAAGATATTAAATCACGTTTCTGCGTTACAGGAGGCTTCAAACATGAAAATAAATGAAGTATATGAGCCAGGTGCGCGTCAACTATTACAAGTTAAATTTATCATTTTACTTCTAGATATAAGGTAAAAGAAAATTTTAGGACATATTTTTTTAGAATTCCACCTGTATACTTTTCTCGTTTCTGTATGTACTACGAGTTATAAAAAGTAGTTTTAATTGTATTTAGTATTGTATTTTAAATTCTAAACTAAGATGTTTAATTAAATTTAAAAATGATTTAGGCATATGTTTTATAAGCATAACCACTAAAGGCCGAAAATATAATAATAAAAAAATTAAAATGGAAAAAGTTTATTAAGTATTAATTAATTTATTTTGTTTAATTATTAGTTTATTTTGTTTAAATAAAGCAAATTTGTATTCTAAGTTTAAATAATTGTGGTAAATAATAGTTTTGAATAGGAATTTTTACTTTTTAGAACAAAGCTTTATTTTAAAGAAATTTAAAAAACAGTTATAAAATAAAACAGTTGAAAAATATACTATTTATTAATTGCAATTCATATAAAAATAAGTTATATTAATAATAAATAATAAATATATACATAAACCAATTTTCAAAACATTGATACTTTCATTAAAGATCTTATCTTTAAAACTAAAATATTATAACCTAAGTTTATATTTGCTTGACAGAAAAACGATGTAAAACTTCATTAAAATAAGATATGTCTCAAACTTTATATGTTCTAAAAACTTATATTTGTAAATGTCCATCATGAAAGCTTAATATTTGTTTTGTCATTTCTTTGTCAGTGGTTATTCTGTACTTAGTAATATCTTATCAGTATGAAGCATAAACATGTTTATACAACATAAGAATAAAATATGTTCAGAGTAAAGAAGTTATAATACTTTTAAATCTTGAGTTTTCAATACCTTGCTTCAAAAAAAATTTACGCATATATTAAATATATATTTAATTTTCTGGTTTTATATACCTTATAAATTTTAAATCTTAACATTTTAACACAAATATTGAAAAAAAACAGACAAACAGTGTCTGACCACCCAGAAAGTAAAATAATTTACAAGTATTTTAAAAACGTGCACATTCATTGACTATTACTATAAAGTACAAAAAACGTTGACAGGTTTAATACCCTGTCTTTTAATTAGGTCATCATAAGGCAATGATGCATAAGGAGCTTCCAACTGCAATAAAATACTAAAATTTGTAAGAATTCTGTTTTTACAGGTTTTTTTAAACAGATTTTAGAGCTGAACATAATTAGTTTTCAAATTCGTTTAACTTTTCAATGAACAAGTTAAACAACTTTAGGTACATTTTAAGTTATATAAAGGAAAAAACAAGTTAATATGTTTCACTCCAAACTATTTACATTCTGCTAAACGTAGAAAAAGTTCTAGTATACAGTTGAATAATTTTTTTTTATTTTGATATGTTGAAGTCTAATATAGATCATCTCAGTGAAAATTAATATTTGAAAGAGGTTGAATTTATTTAAATACTCTTTGCATTTCTTTTTGACGTCAATTCCTTCAAAAATAATTTTATGAAAAAAAGTATTTATACAGTTTACGAAAAATAAAACTTATACAACTGGAATATTACTTAGTAAATTTAAGTAATTTTAACGTTAGAATTTGCTAGTTTAATTTTATTCCGAAAACTAAAGAATAAAATTGAACTGTACTACAAAACAACAAAGTAAATGACTTTCTAAGTTTTATTTTAACAAGCTAAAAATTTTAATTCTTATCAAGCAATTTAATTTGGTTAAAATGTATTAAAGCTAGTTATTCAAACAAATTTCGAAAGTTTTTGTCTCAGTTTAAAGGAAGTAACTAATGCTTTCAAGGCTTACAAAATACAAGTCAATCAATAAGTCAATGAAGTAACAGATACATTGTATTCACAATGCATCAAAGAAAAATGCCGACGCTATGTTTACTTACATTAAGTGGGAATACTTTCAAATACAAGCCGTTAACAACAGCTAATGATAATGTCGTTTCCTTGGTTTTCCTTTTAGTTTCAAAACAAAAGCTTAAACCGTTTTAAATAAATTTCGTTTATATGTAGCACTTTTTTACAAATGTATTGTTTTAAAAATTTTAAAGAGAATGTTTTCATTTTTTAGTAAAATTGGCAAGCTGTAATATCTACATGAAAAATAAGTTCATAAGTTTATCATGATGAGACTTTTCAAATAACTATAATAAAATAAGATACATGTATATTGTTCGTTTTGAATTTATGGAAACAATAAAACTCAACGATCACAAACCTTTAGAATGAATTTATGACCTGATGCGTTCTTTTGTTAATTATAACAATAGTTTTCAAACTGTGAGCACAATCATAATCTTTATTCTTTATGCAGTGAAAATTTTCAACTAAGACTCTTGTAAAACAGAGATATGTTTTACATAAATAGAAAAATTGTTAATAAACAATTGTTTATAGAGTTTAAAGTTGTGTTATAGTCATTAAAGAAACAAAAGTGTTTTTCACTTATTACCTATATTTTGTATGCAGCAAACTTGGACTCTAAAAACTATAAACTTAAAAACTCTATAAACTAAGATTGTATTTTTTAATACTTTTGTATTAGTAAATTAAACTAATGTCTTAATTCCAGTTTATTCATAACTTAGCAAACTTTTAAACTGATAAAGAAAATATAACTTATTTTATATTTTTCTATGGAACTAGTTTTAGGTATGGTAAAAATTTTAAAAGCTAAATATACAAAATAAACTTTGAAAGAAAAAAGTTAATAATAAAAAAAAGTAAATAAAAGTATTCTGTAATTAAACTTTTAACCAGATGTGCAAACTTATCAGTTAACCAGTTAACTATCAACAGTATTAGAGAAGATACAATTGGAAGGTGTTAATTAGTGTTAAACCCTTTGTTTAAACAAAGAATTAAGCTTATATTCATTACTTATTGAACGAATCACAATATAACGATATGTTATTGAAGACATTTAAGAAGCTTAATAATACTTATCACTTAAGTTATAATGAATATTTAAATCATGAACTATAAGCTTATAAACTGGCATTGTTACATTACTTAGTTTATTTAGTTCGTTTAAAACTTGTGATTGAGTATTTTATTAAACTAAAAAAAAAAATTGTGAATTTCATTTTACTAAAACCTTGGTGTAACTTTTTCAACAAAAATTTTATTTTTTTATTTTTTATTTTTTATAACGGGCAAACCAATATTCACAACTAGTATGTATATAAATAGGATGTTTTAGCTAACTTTATTAACTTGTAGTTTTTAAAATACTTCAAGTTTAAATCAGTAACGAATTTCGGAAAAACAACTAGTATTTGCAAAAGTACAGCAGTAAACTGAAAGCCATTGTTTCATTTATAAGTTGATTTAAAGTTTTTAGTAAAGCTTTTTTATTTTACACTTAACATAAAGTAAATCATATTATATTTAAGAACAGGATTTTAAAAACTAAAATTATAAATCAATTTTTTTTTTATGTAAAGGTTTACTTTACTAAATAATGAACAAAATTATAAAGAAGTTGTCTACAACATTAATTGTCATCTTTATTAGCATTGCTGACATCGTTTCTTATTTAGAGACTGTAAATATAAAAAATATAATTTTTATCTTTATTTTATCATGAACACGGCTAAATTGACGTAAAAGTTGTCTTTAAGGAGCATATTTATCTGAGATAAGATCAAGAATTTTGAATAATTTAGTCAAATATTTATCGACTTTGACGCGCTTAAAATAAAAAATTCTTGATTTCACAAGCAAACTTTTTTCAACCATGCTACTTAAATTCTAAAAATATTCAAATCGTGTTGTGAAGTTTTTACTGAAAATGTTTCTAGGTAGGTTAATTAGCTAGTTGTACTAATAGTTTGACCTTTAGATTTATATTATCTTAAGTAAAGCTTCTTTGACAAACATAAAACACCTTTTTTAAGGTCAACTACATTTTATTATGGCTACTTATAATATTTCATGTTTCTCATCTAAAAAACTATTTGCTTGAAAAAATGATGTTTTAATAAAAAATTAAAATCAAAATGGTATATGTATGTGATAAGTGTAATTTATAGTCAGAAACTTTGCAACTGTTCAAAAAGTCAGCAAAGTTTTTTGCATTTAGCTAGCAGTTCTAATCTAATAAAATAAATTTGTGTGTAATGTACTTTATCGTTTTATTAACGTAGATTTACTTAACTGTCGTGAATTAACTTGTCAAAGAAGCTTAATGATTGATGAGTTGATACATGTGTTAAACATCTCTAAATAGTTTTATCAGTAAAAAATAATCATTACAAAAGACTAAGTAGTTTAACTTGAAATGATATGAAATATTAAAATACCGTATAAAATAATTGTGATTAACTGTGAGTTTTGGAAGTAAAGCTTTTGTGTTTTATGTTTTGAACATAGTAGAAAACTAAAAAAGAGTTTTAAAAAAAATTATTTAAAAACTTGTAATTTGAAAACACCATAAACTATTGTTTTCTTAGAATTAAACTTAAAATAAGCATAACTGAGATAAAAGCTTAATCAAAAAATTATTTTTAACTTTAAACTACAATGTAATTAATTTCATAAAAAAGTTAAACGGACTATTGTTGTTTTTTACAGTCGGTAACATGAAAAATTATCGCAATAAGTTCCAATCAATCAAATACAATAATGTTTTAATATTTTAGTTTTTTCTACGTATAACCAAAATTAAAAAACAACTTAAAAGCTTATATTTTGTTTTTAAAGTATACAAATATAAGATATAAAACCAGTTTTTTGGTTTGATCAAAAGTTATAAACTTGTTATGTCAGATTATCTCGTTATAGTTAAAAATGTATATATTGAATTAAATTTTTTAAATGAAAATAAACCGTATAGAGACTTGAAAAGATTTAAAAAAAATAGTCAACCAACATTGTAACTTATTTATTTTGGTACAATTTTTTTTTGATTGTTTTACATAAAGGTAGTAATACCGTGATACTTTTGCTTTTTTGGTTCGGACCAATTTGTAAGAGTGTGTAGTTCGATAAAACTACATTAAAACAGTACTTAATGCATAATAAAATTTTATAGTTAATGACTAATTTTTACAACTAAGTTGTATTATAAAGCTTAGAGCTAATGAGTTTGTAGTTAAAAAAATGTATTAACAAGTTCGACAGTTAAGTTTTACGTTAATAGACTGAAAAAATAAATATAAATTAAATTTTCAAACAAATCTTCAGTATAAAATTTTAAAATTTACAATTTGGTTTATTGCAAAGGAAATGTGATTAAAAATAATGGAAATTCTGATAATAAAATGCTTATAAATGCTAAAAAATGGAAATCCATATTGTAAACAAAAAGTTCACTGGTTCAAAAATGTTTTTGTTTACATAATGAATTTAAAATATGTTCAAATCAATTGCAATTATACTTTAGGAAAATCCTAAATTAACGAGCTGATGTTAAAGCTGTACTTTAAATACTTATCAATTTAAAGTTTTTAATACATAGGAAATTTTAAACAACTTTAACAAAACCAATTTTAGAGGCACGTTTATTATTTTAATTTAAAAATTAACTTACATATTTTTTTTCTAAAATCGTAATTAATTTTGAAAGACTACATCCAATATCCCTTCGTTCATTTATTGAAAAAACCTAAAACAAAACGGAACTTAAAACTGACGACATTTAAAAAGTATTTATGTTTTTCGTTTTTATCATTAAGATGTGCCAAATTAATAGTAATTTGTATGAGACCCATTTAAGAGGTTATTGATACAAATATAAAGAGCCATTTAATATAAAAAACATAATACTTAAACTATCACTTTATCTCTATTCATTAATTCACAATAGTATGAAATTAGATTATTCGTTTGTTTAAAAAATAAAAATTATAAGAAAAAGAAGTTATAAAATATAGATAAAATTTAATTTGTTTTTAAATTATACTGTTTTCACTATTTTTTATCATAGTATCATTTATATTTAATTTATTTTTACTCGTAAAATATTTTAAAGCTATCTAACTTCATTATAAACACAAGTTAAAATTGCATAAAACCACTTTTTTTTTGTAAATGATTTCATATAAGCAAAGGAAACAATCACCTAAGAAAAACAAATCATGAATCGAAAACAACTAAATAATGCATCTATTCATTTAAACAAATACGTATTAAAAGTTATAATTAAGCTCCTAATTACTAAGTGTTATTCTTCAAAGCTGCTATATTGTTTTAAAAACTCAAAGTTATAATTAAACAATATGACACATGCGCACACATATCAATCAATGTTTAGAAATGTAACACTTAATACATTACAAACTGCGATGGGTGTTAGATGCTTGAAGTTTATCAATCAATAATCCGATAATGTAAAATAATTTTAAAATTAATATAGAACTATAACACTTTGACTTTAAATTAACTTTAAGGAGTTACTTTAAGACTTTATAAGGTGCAAAACGTTATAATTTATATGTACGCTAACAAGTTGTATAAGCAACAAAAACTTTAATTGAAAGGTAATTAATTAATTTTTATAACATTTATACTGTTTTAGCTAACCAAAATACATAACAATATAAAACAATAGTTTGAATTTTTTTCGAGTTTATAACATTATTAAAGTTATTACATCACTAGAAAACAAGCAAAATTTTGCTGAAAGCAGGTAAAATTTTGTTTTACTTCACAAGTTTTAGAAAAATTTTATAGAAACCATTTTTTATGTTTAGCAAAGGCTTCGATATACGACTACATCTCGTTTAATTTATTTCTTTTTACTTTACTATTTCCAATTCCAAAATAAATTTGAAAATATATTGAAGATATTTACATTCTATATTAGATACATTATACGTATATCAATTTAATCGTTTAAAACTGTTTTCTTTGGACAGCCAACTATTTAAACACTTTTTTAAGAATTCTTGTTCAGTAATTTTTGATTCAATACTTATGTTTTTATTAAAGCTATTTAAAATGACCTGTTTAACAAAAGTATATAAAAGATATTATTTAAACTGAAACACATCTGACTCTAATGAGATTATTACGTATCTAGATTGATACGTCAAAATAGCTGCAACACAAAAATCATGAAACTATATTTAAATTATTTGTACCAATTTACCTTGAGTCAGTTACAAACCTTAAATATCTAAAGTACAAAAAAATGATTAATTACTTTTTTAAATTTGTACTTTATTCCTAAACTTTTAAAGTTTTTTTTTTTATAAGAGTTCAAGAAATTAACATGAAAATGATACTATTTTAACTAGTTTAAATATATAATGACAGAAAATTTTATTTACAAATTTATAAATGCAACAGTAATTAGTTAAGGTCCTATAAGTGTTTAGTAACTGTTAACGTTTTTTTGTTTCGTCTTAATTGTGGATTAGATTCTTTTTTTATTTTAGCCGTGTAAAATAGAAAAATAGAACTATTGTCAAGTGACTGTTGAAGTTAAGAGTCCAGGTTATTTCAAATTAATTTAAAACTTTTATTTTATAAAATTTTTTTGAGTATTTGAATGTGCAAAAGTTTCGTTTTCATAAAATGTTCTACAAAAAATCTTTATTAAAAAGTTTTTTGGTATAATAAGCAAACTCTTACATATGTATATAAATTTTAACTGTTTCTGTAATTTTATTTGTTAAATTTATTTTTTCAAGCTTTTTTTTAATTATTTAAAGCTGTGGAAAAATACTAATTTTATTAATAACTTTTTCTAAAATTCTAACATTTGTACTGTATAATATAAATAACAATCATTGTTTCTAAAAAAAGTTTTTTTTTTTTTTCTTTTTTCAAAGAAACAAAATATAATTTTGATTATAGTTAATATTAGTTTGAAAAATTGAATTCAAATATTTTTAGGAAATTCAGTTAAGATGCATCTGTTGTTTTTAAATTACTTAACAAAACACGCTTTAAATTAAGCTATTAAGGTGTCAAACTTTTATTGTATTTTTATATCTAAACCATATATAAAAACCTGTTTTAAGTGAAGTTACTTTGAAATTTCGTGACATCATTACAGTTATTCAAGGTGTTTATTTATATTTATATTAAAAAAAGAAAACATGTTAAAACTTCTTGATATAAAATAAAAGACATTAATGGCAATAAGTTTCATTAAAAAAAAATATACTAGTAATAATATTAAGCTCTTCATTTCTCTTCAGTAAACAATCAATGTATTTTTATAGTTGTACTTTTTTGATAACCAACATAAATTATTGTAATTCTAAAAGTAAAAAACTGTAATTTATTAAAAATAACTAGTGCTTTTTTAATTATGATATCAGCTAAGTTTACAAAACTTAATGTTTAAAACCTAATTTAACTAAATAACATTTTATAATTTTAATTTTTTAACTTTAGGGTGCACGACTATTCAAATTCGGACAGTTCAAATTTTCGACAATTCAAGTTCTTTAAAAAAATTGAAAGAGCCACAACTAAAAATGTAATGCATATTTGTCAAATATAAAAAATACATATGTAGGGTTTTTTATTATCTACAAGTATTTATTTTCTTTTTGCAAAACATTAAATATTTTATGAGATGTGGCTCAAAAAAAAAAAGACGTAGTTATTTTTATTAATTTTAAAGTATCTTAAAAAATATTTAAGAAATTGCAAATAAAAAAAAATTGGCTTGTGGATATTAACATGATCTAATAACGTATTTTTTTAGATTTGTATTATATTTTGGGATATATTCTTAGATATATTTTTTAAGAATTTTAATTGTATGAATTAGAGTTGTCCGAATTTGAAATGTCATGTAACCATTACTTTATACTAACAAGATCGTTTTTTTTTAGCTACTCGGTGATTATTTAATTTAATTAAACGTTGAAAAACTTTAATATGAAGTTTTTATGGTTTACTTTATAGTGTTTAAATGAAATATATTTAATTAATAAATAAACGTTTAGTAAATGTTAGTTTGCTTCCACTTAAAAAGGTGTTAAATTTACACTTCAAAAAATTACTTGGTTATATTTTGTAAACTGTTTTCTCTGGCTAAGTAAAAGTCATTTTCAATTAACTTATGCTAATCAACTGCTTCTTTTTTCTCTCTGGCTGTGAGTTAAATTTACTATGTTAGTATTTATAGAACTTAGATAATAGAAGAAACAACTAAAACAACACATTAGATGTATTTTGAAGTAATTAAATAAAATATATAGACTTTTTTTTATGTATAAGTGAAACTTAAATTTTAAATTTCTTAAACTATTTATTAGAACTATAGAGGCCTGAATCGATTTAAACATATTTAGCTCTCTTAAAGTTTATTTAGAATAAAATGAAAACGTAAAGTGAATTTATAGACGTGCATAACAATTTGTAATTATCTAAGATTCTGTTAAATGTATACTTATAAACAAACTACAAAATATTTTTATCTTGTTTCTGTAATCTTATCAAACAGTTGAAGTAAATCTTCAATTTTCACAAATGATAAATTGCAATAACTTTACTATAATAAAAACCATAAGTTCCTCTTTAGTAGTAAGAAAGTTCAAACGATAAAAAATACTATTTATAAATATTTTTTTTGGTAGATTAACTTCACAATAAATCTTCGTAAACTCTTGTGTCAACACTGTTTACACTGAAGTTGCCGATATCAAAAGCTTCTGACTAATTTGAAACTTTTTTACTTGAGTGTTTTGTTTAACAAGCTTTCAGGTGTAACAACAAGTTAAAACATCAAATATTCGCAAACAAGTGAAATTTGGTAATTTGTTTTAACAATTTTGTATTATTTTCAATTAACTGATTTGTTTCAACTCAATTTACTACATTATAAATAATTTCAAGCTAATTTTTATTTTGTCGAAATGAGTTAAAAGCCAGGTTAGAATGAATTATGTTGAACTACATTGTAAATTAATTGTCATAAAAACCATTTATCATTTTAATATTTTTACCATACTTAGTTTAAACTGTTATAAAATAATAAAAATACAGAATTTTTATTAAAACTATATTGGGGATTATTATAGTTTTTTCGTTTACATCGTTATTTCGCAGTTCTGTGTTAAAATTAAAAACGATCATTAAAGCAGCATTTATTACTTATTTATGATTAAGACAGATAATGTTATTTTCTGTGATTTTCTCCATGTATGTATTTATATATATATATATATATATATATAATTTATTCAAATGGCGATTTTAAAAATTCTGGAACATATGTTTCACAAAGCTTTAATTTTTCATAAAGCTTTGACCATCAGCCAGTTATATTCAAAAGTGTTTACGTTTAAACATTAACCTTATTTTATATATATATATATATATATATATGTATTTGTTTATTTATTTGTAATTTACATCAGTCGTTTTGTTGATAAAACAAATTTACATTTACCACAATATGTTAATAATTCGAAGAAATATTTAATTAAGCTTCTCCATAAATAAGAATCTACGTAATATTTAATCGAGCTAATTGATTTAAAATTTAACATGACAGCTTTAAGTTTATTTTTACCAGTTTTCTTTTATTTAATATGTTTTTATTTTACGCTGGACTGTTTATTACTAAATACTTAAGAAGTCAGTTTACGTATTTGACATTTGTTCTTAATCTATAGTCTGTGAATTTGTTTTTTAATTATCAAAATCGACATTAGAAAATAAAATATTTAAAATTTAAAATGCTTTCAAACTACTTACATGGTTTTTGTCTAAAATATTTTTAAAGATTTTATTATCTTTTCATTAGACTTTATTTTGTTTAGATTTTTGAATCTTCAAATTGAATAGATAAATTTAAAAACAAAAATTACTATGACTTAATGATATACTATCAAAATCCACCCGCGTTCAAAATCCACCCGATTTTTTAAATATTTTCTTTATTTATTTTATACATATTTTGCATTTTTTCAATTTTTTTTTTCATCATCGCTATTACCCCTAACCCTTACCTTCGCTCGGTAAGCGGTTCTCGAATTTGAATAGGTGATTTTTGATCGCGGTGGGTTTTGAGCGTGTCCCGACTTAATACGTATGTTAGCAAGTTTTCATATATGTTTATATACATTCATACATATACATATTGCATCAATCCCTATATATTCGAATATGTTATCTCTTTACCTCAAAATATGACACTTAATCAAAAATATTTTTTTAAGCTTGAGAAATATTAATTTATGTAAAACAGACATAAGCTTATTAATGTTGAATTTAACAAGACAGTTTTAATTGTATTTTTGCATAATTTTTTGTAATTTAATATATTTTCACTTAAAATTGGATCATCTTGATTTAAATATTTAAGATGTCAATTTTCGTGTATAACACTTGACATATGGTTTATTCTGTCAACTTATTTATCTGTTATATATGAGTTATTTTACCAAAAAGCTAAAAATTATATTAATTTTATAGCTGTTACTATAAAACATACAATATCAGTTTTTAAGTTTTTTGTCACTATTGACTGTCGTGAACTTTTTTTAGAAGATTAAAACTATAAAAGTAGATTTAAATCCTTTAAAATTTATCTACATTTAAATTCGTTTGCCAAATCTACTTAAACTCCAGCATATAATTTATCCACTTTTTTCATTTATTCAATACTTTCAAAGTAAAACTTAAAAATACCCTTTTTTTAATAAAAACTAAATGTTTACTGATTTTTATAAAGTTTATTTTATTGTTTTCAAGTAAAACTATTAGTTGTTTTCTACATTTTAAAAAAACCGCTTACTGACTTTTTGAAATTAATTAAGTTTTGTTATTTTTTTGCATGTCTGTTAGCATTTACTTTATATATAAATTTGTTAAAAACGTCGGTTTATCAGCTAATCAAGGCTAATAACAGAACAAGTCAAAAAAGTGTTTTTTGTCAAACATAATAAAACGAATAAACGTTTCTGTTAATATGAATTGTTTAAAGAGTTATAATAAAAAGTCTAAATTTATTTGTTACTTTTTATTGAGTATAATGAATTGAATTTATGTAACTATTTTCAATGTTAAAACTTCATTTATAAATACAAACCATCTTTAAAAAATGCTAAAAAAAAAATGTAAAAAGTTTTCAAGTTATTGTTTGTCTTTGTACCTTAATCATTATAATTTTTTTTTAATCAAATTTTTGCTTTACTTTAAGGTTTAAAACAAAAATAGAAAGCAGAAAGTTAAACCTGATACTGTCAATCAATCTTATCATTTTATGAAAATAGCATGAAAATTGCAACAAAAATAAAACTTTGAATCACAAATGTAACAGGCGGTTTTAAATGTCAAAAGGAAAGACCTCACCTCACAGACAGGTGTTGCTGAAGCTACGTTGAAGGCAATTTAGTAATTTATAAGAGGCTCGCATGTGATATAAGCAAGAGAAATTATCTGCTTGTTTGACGTGCCACCTGTGCGATTTTTGCTTCACTTTTTATACTTGTTTGCCTAAAACGTCATCTCTTCTGCTCAGAACAAACAAGATGAAGAGAAATTTTAAAGCTTCTATGTAAACAGTTCTCAGGTTTTTTAAACATGATTGTTGTTTCGCTTTGATGTAGAAAGATTTATTTTTTAACTTACTATAAATAGCATTTAAGCTTAAGAGTACAGTTTTGTTCTTATTTTCTTAGTTTTGTTATAATATACTAAGATTGGTTAAGTTACAAACATTTAAATGTAGTGCACATGAGTAAAAAAAAGTAGTATCTTTAGTTGTTATACGTGTAATAGAAAAACCTTACAGTTACTGTTTACACAAATAAAAAAAGTTTAATTGATAATTTAAAAAATGTACTAACGAAATAATTCATTTAAAACTTTTGATCAAAATGTTAGGTATTTAAATACTTTAAAAAACGTAAAAGAACACTAAATAGTACACACAATCAGAATGAGAATTAAATTAAACTATTTTTTTATTTACTACATAAAATTTGTTTTAGTTTAAAAAAACAGTATGTTAGTTTTTATAAACATATTAATCATAACCGTAAATATTTTATGACTACTTTAAAACAAAGAATTTAAAACTTTTTACGGAATCTGATGTAATCTTCAATTACTTATTCAAAGCTTAAATCATGTTGTTTTAAAAAAAATTAACCTTATTTTTCAATTATGCTTTAAAACTTACTAAATTTATGACCGTAAAAACTAAGTTTAAGGGCGAAATCAAGAAACAATACTATTATGAGTTCTACCTACCAGGTCAACCGAAGTTAAACATGATCTAAGGGTGAAAAATTCATCAAACTAATTTATCTAAAAATTAACAGGTGTTTAAATAGTTGTTTTAAAAATTTTATTCTTTTTAGTATTACTCTACACGTTTATATTATAACTTGAAATATCATTCAAATCAAATACTCAGCTTTCATAAAATTTAGTCCATTTTTAGTTTGTAACTATAAAACTTACATTAAAAGCATTATTTTTTTAATCTGTTCGGGCTTTTCACCAAAAACTAGTGATTAATTTCAAAACTAATTCTAATAACATTTAATTTATTTTTTTTAAGACGGTTTCACCATTTTAATATAAACTACTGTACAATTGTAAACTATACTTGATTTCTATAAAAAGACATTTGATTTTAATTCACAGATTATTAACTTATACTTAGCTATCGCGGTAACAAAACTAAGTTGTATTACAAAAGATAAGGTTGAACTGAAGAGGCTGACAAAAACCGAACAGGAGTTTAAATTTTTTACTCGGAAAGTTGTGCCGAATTCTAATCGGCTAATGATCAGAGACAGCAGCATAATTTATCCAAGTGGTGTACGACTCAATAACCAAAATTTTTTTGTACACCATAGCCTTAGTCTAATTATTTTGATAGTTTTTTTGTCAACTCTATTTTTTTAACAACTCTACATTTTAGATATACATATTTTTAATTTATATTTAAAATTTAATATTAAAAATTGTAGACTTTAAAATAACTAACATAAATTTCTTAACAGAATGTTTCAATTATGAAAAGGTATTTGAATTGTTTGTATATTCTATTTGTAGTTTTAACTTTTTAATGACTTTAGTTATAACTTTTTCTAAAGTAATACGAAATCGTACTCCAAATACGAATGATTAAAACTAAACGATTAGTCTGTTAATTTGTCAATTTTTTCCTTGCATTTTTAAAAATTTTGTTAAAGTTATTACAAAATAGCTCATTGACATAAACTATTTAGTTAGTTAAACAAACTGTCATTACAGTTAGTAGTTTATGTTGGTCATTGTGTGTTTTAGCCAATCTGTTTACTAGAATTGTCGTAAAAAGGGAATTATATGATATTTTATCATGATATAAATAAAAATAAAACTTGTTAAAGTTTTTATTTGTCTTAGTAAATAATTATTTCTTAAAACAAACATAGCTTGTTCTTAAAATCTTAGTAAGTATAAAATTTTATTTTTATAACTTACATTTCTTCTAAGTTTTCTTAAAGTTCGTTGTAAAATACAAAAATTAGCATTCGGCTGTTGTCTTTTAAGTATTTAAATATATTCAATGAATAACCCTTAAAAGTATTATAAAACCTAATCTAATATTTAATGTAGTAAAAAATACCTGATTTAGTCTAAATCTAGTAAAACATTAAACTTAGAATGTTTTTTTACAAAATTTATGTAAAATAATAACTTTTAAACTGATTTGTAAAAGACAGGCTGTTTTAGTAAAAAAGTAAGAATGCTTTTCAATTGTGCTCAGAACTTTTTAACCTTTTTCAAAGCCTAAGATTAAATTCTTTATAATCATAGTATAAAAAATTGTTTAATTTTTGATTATATCTTCAAACCAATTTAAGTTGATACGATCTGTTATACTTCAACTTTTTTTGGGTGGGCTAAAATGTTTTTCATTAATTTTCAATCATATTTCAACTTATTAAGATTTTATCATACGTTAATGTAGAAATTTGTTTAATGTATATTTCAATTAAATTCTAAGATGATCTAAATTTGTTACTTTTTCAATTTTAAATGTTAAAAATTGTAGAATTATTAATGCAGCTCATCTTCCAAACTATGTAAATTTCTAATAAAATATATAATGAATACTGTACAAAAACTTTAGTCATTAGTGTAGTTTTTAATGCAGCAATCTAACATCAAAGAAATTCATATAATTTTAGAACTGAACGGTGTTAAGCAACTTGTTACAACTTGTTACTTATTGACGTTAATTGAAAACAAACCGAATCAATTACACGTCAATCATGTTCTGCACCGTTTAGCAGCTTGCTAGCAAAGATGAAAAAGCAGTTCACTTGTTAATAACTT
This sequence comes from Thalia democratica, assembly GCF_965202585.1. Classification (NCBI taxonomy): domain Eukaryota; kingdom Metazoa; phylum Chordata; class Thaliacea; order Salpida; family Salpidae; genus Thalia; species Thalia democratica. The sequence goes on from NC_139165.1 coordinate 77,064,681, forward strand.
AATACCATAATGCTCAAAAGACACTTAAGTAACGCAAAAAGAGCTTTAAGTCAATTGTATTAGAAGCTCTTTTGAAAATTTTATGTCAGAGAGTATAACAGTTATAGTTTTTACTTACAAATAAATAATAAAGTTAATAAAGTATATAAAGTTTAATAAAAATTCTGAATTGAAACTAATGTTTACTTTTTTAACTCATTACTTTCGAAATATATTTTTTTTCGAATTGTTTATAGCTCAAGCATAACTTTTTAGTTCTTACTATAAAAATATATAATTTTACAATTTTTCGTTTACAAAAAGATATTAATAAGTTATTTAAGTTTTTTCCATATTGCTGAAAAACATTTTATACTTAAGTTTATTCAAAACTTGTTGTACTAAAAAAAAAGCAAATAACTTAAGGATAATTTATATTGTTAAAAAAAAAGTATAGTCTAAATTAATTGTTTTTAGATCTTAATAAGTATTTGATTATGTTAAACACTTCAATAGTGTTTACCTAATAAATTAAACTGTTGTTTTTTAATTTGTTTTAAAGTCTAGGTTAAAGTCTATGATTTTAGAAAAAATCTTGAGTTTTATGCGCTGATGTTTTTTAAAGTTAATGATGATTTTTAAATCAAGTTTTTTAACTTATATTAAAAACATAATAATCTTGACGAGTTTTTTTACAATTTCTTTTTATTTCAAGCTTTTATTACTTCAAACAAAGTTTTCATTGAAATAGCTCAACATAGCTGTAAAAACGATGAAAAATGGTTTTAATTTCCTTTTTTAACAGCATATATTCATTATTTATTTTTCTAAAAATTAATGAGACAAACCAGTTAAAAACTAGAAACGTTATGGCAACTACTTTTTAAAGAAACGAAAAAAGCAACTTTAATAACTTTTTTTTAAACTATGCTTGTTATTAAGTAAAAAGTACTTAAGTTATTTCAAGTTTTTTTATATTAATAGGTTATATTGAATTTTTAATACTTTAAATATTTGGTCCAATTTTGAGTACAATAAACATTTATGAAAAATAAGCAAAATAAAAGAAAAGAAAAATTAAACATCCGACCATTGTTTTTCCAAGCTAATGCATTTTAACTTTAGATTTATCACCTTGAAATTAGCTAATTTGACAAACAACAATTCCCTTCTTTCCGAATTTTAATGTTACATGTAATGAAAGCAAAAAAGAAGTAATAAAAGCAGTCACTTGGGAGAAAACACAATATAAGACTGATGAGCTACAAGCGGCAGTATTTTTCGTTCTTTGCCGAAATACCTTCAATGTTAAATATTAAAGCGTGTTTGAATTACACACCATGAAAATAACAAGAACTTTTGTTTAATTTTTACTTCAATAATGTTTTTATAAAGCAACAGGAATTGTCTCGTGGTTAAAACCAAGTGTTGTAAAAAAAAAAACTTTTTGTTTATAAATTATGATTCATGTTTTTTTAATAAAAACGATATTAGCTGTTTTTCTGTTTATAACATTTAAGAATACTAAAAGCTATTTTGCATTTTGACTTAATTTAAACTTTACTTTAATTTTTTTCTAAACTTTAGTAGTTGATGCTTCATAGAAAATCTATCGGATCATAAACTTTTAAACTGCTAATATGCAATAACTGAGAGGTTTCTTTAAAGTTTTTAAAAAATGCTACACAGATATAGTCAATAAATAGTTAACAAGTTTTATTAAGAAATACAAAATTAGTTACTTTTTTATATACTAAAGAGTCTAATAAAGACTAAATTATAATATTAAATATTAAGCCTTGTTTAGCATTTTTTCTAAGTTAATAAAATACTAGTTTTCGCTATAAAACAAATTTTGTAAACATATCACTCAAAATGTTTAGAATTATTATGAATACAACAAAATATAGCAATACATTAATTTAATTGTTTTAGTTTAGTAGAAAAGTTGGAAACTAATACTTTATATTATTGAAAACTATAACTTAAACACTAAGCAAATTTGATTTGAATAGTCTTAGATTAGTAAATAATTTTAAACAAAAATTATATTCTTAAAAATTTCAAGGTAACTTTTTTTGAATTTTATTTTGTAAATAAACGAAATCACGCAAATAGTAGGCAACAATTTTTTTATGTTTGAACGGTAATTTTTTATTTAAGTAATTAAAAAGAAAAACAAACAGAATGTTTAACATACTGTATTTTCCAATAAGTGTTTCTGTAAAAAAAAATCTTTTAAAACTGTTTATGTATAAACTATATTTTTTTAATTACTTAATAAAAACACTAAAGTATACATTTAATTTTGTAGGTTTCAAAAAAGGTTATAAAAAAAATATTTTAAGCAAAAGGATTTTATAGCAGCTTTGTATTTGTATATAACTTAAGTTAAGTGTTAAACTTTTACACCCGTATCAAAATCTTAACTAAGAAGTTTGAAAAAGCAGTGTATACATTATCTATTCAACGGTATCTTAATTATCTAGCAAGTAAGTAAAAGAATAGCTTCAATTTAAGTAGGTTACCTTTTGAATATTTAACTCAAAACATGGTTAAAAGGGTTGTAGTAAAACGGTAAACTAGCTGACAAATTAGCAATGTTACCCTGGATAAACATGGAAGTTGGTTTGTACATAGGGAAGCCCCCTAAATTGTTCTGAGCTGCCAACTGCATTGACGCTAGTTGATTCTGCTGGCTCTGCAGCAAACTGTAAGCTGATTGGAGCATCTGGTTCGCTTGCAAGCTGTTGATTGGTGGATACGAAGGTTGTTGTGACGTCATAGCGTGCGATTGAAGATGGGAGAGAAGCTGATCGGAAGTGGAAAACTTCTTGCCGCAAGTGACGTTGTTGACCATCCAGTTGCAGACGTGCTGAGAATTTTTCAGCTGATCTTCGATTGTCTTCATGTAGTAATGCATTGGATTCATCATCTGCATTTGAATGTTGACCTGATGATTGAAGTTGCTTTCGGGGAGTAGACTTGACATTGAAATGGGCGTAGCCTTACTATTTTTAACAAAACTGCTGTCAGCAGCCAATGGAGAAGCTGATTTTGCACTCGTTGGTGTCATCCTCTGCTTTTTAGGCGACGGTGTCGCCCCATAGCACAAATTTTGACTGGAGGCTCTTTTTATCTTTTTGCTGTGAGTTTTTTCTACTTTCAAGTTTTTGTTCAATGTTTTAGCCGTCATGTTCAAAGTCTTTGGTGGTTTATTTATTTCTGCCGCGCTTGTCTTGGCGAAATAATGCTCCGTGACCTTTTGGTTACTTTGTGATAAATTTGAGTAGCTTCTAAAGCTCGGCTTGATCTTGGAGTACAAGTTGCTTTCAATCGTCGAGCAAGTTTGTGCTAGTAGTGCCAATGGCGACTGCTTCAAGTTGATCTGTAAGTATAGAATTGAATACAATACTACTACATAAAGAAAATGTTATACATATAGCTTATTATATTTATGATTCGTATGTTTTTAATATTTCAAAGTAACAATATATAGCACATCACATTTTTTTTAGGTGATTTAAAATTTTAACCAATAAAATTCATAACAATAAAAACTAATTTTTTTTTCAAGTTTTAGACATTTTCAATTGTATATTATCTTAGCTCACAACAACTATAATAATTGTAAAAAATAAAATTATAAATTCAAACTAAGTTATATTTTTTTTACTTTTTTTCTTAACTATTAAATCTCTAAAAAAAGGTTAGCCTTTATTTCAGTTTAAACTTTAAAAAATAATGAAAACCTAAAATAAAAAAAAAGTTACATTTTTCAGAAAACATTACTCAAAACTGCACTTACTTCGGGTTTACCATTTTCAGCAGGTCGCAGATACTTGTCATAACTCATTATTATTTTTTGAATAATATAAACAAAGTAAATAGTTTCTGAAAAAAAAAGTTTTCACAAAAATTATTTTTAACGAATAAAAACAAAATTTCACCAATCTTTAACAAGTATTCTACAAATACAATCAATATAGAAAAAATAACTTTTGTGACAACCAGCAAGCTTTCTGATTGAATCTAAAAATTAAAAAGTAAGATTTAGATAAACAAATTTCGCCTTTTACCTTCTTTTACTCTCTATAAGTTCACCTAAAATTGGCTCTTTCACTCCTCTAGTGTTTGATTGACGTCTATTTGTCGTATGTATCGTATTAAGATTATTTTTTTCTAAATGTGACAAATAGTTCGAGTAACTTGTCTTTTTTGGTGAATAAGGAAGTTTTATCTACGAAAGTTACTAATTTCCTTTCTCACAACTATATGCTGAAAGTAAAAACACTTTAAATGATTCTGAATAAAAGCAAACTTTTTTTTTAGAAGTAAAAGCATAAAACTTTAAAAGAGACTGGGTGTAAAATTTAACACTCAATAAACTTAAGGTTAACTTATAATTTATCAGTGTTTTCTAAAATGTTTTTTTAAGCTTCTAAACATTTTAGAGGTATATATACCTATATATTTATGCATACAAAGATATTTAATTTCTGGTACAAAAACTTTTTGATTTCAAATTCAGTGGAATTATTTGAAAATTAATTATATAACAAAACACTGTAGCACAGAAATTTAAACTTCTTAGTCAACGAGTCGTTATGAATTTACACTTAAAATTTGAAAAGTTTCAAGCACAAAGCCACAAATCACAAGCAATCGAGCGTTAAAGCAACAAAAGTTAAAAAGTATTAGCGTATTGACTACTTGAAAAACCGAAGTCGCGCTATCATTACATATTACCTTAAGTGAGTGATTTATTTTATTACATTTGGGCGCCACCTGAATTTTAATCTGACTGTTGTTTGTCTGCAGTTTTCAAGGAGCTAAAAAAAAAAGTAATAAAATACTTGGATAAAGTAGCTCAAGTATGATGTCAGTGCTAATCTCATTTAACGGCGACAACGATTAAAAACGCGACAACGCTTTAAGAATAATTTTAAGAATTTTAAGTATTTTTTAAAAGTTTATCTAACTTTTATTTCGTAAAAATTTAGTGAAAAGATCATCGAGAGTTTTTGTTTGTTGTTATGTAAACATAAAAAGTTACAGCCGTCGTTTTAAAAGTTTTACAATGTTGATAATTTATTGCTTCCTTTCAAAATAATAAAACATTCTTTTTCCGGTTTTTTTCTTCTTTATAAATAAGTTTTTTGTATACGTTGAAAACTTGCAATAACTAGCTTATTAAATATTTTTACGTTTAAACCACAAAAATATTATATTTATAATTTTTAATAAAAATGTTGTTAATTTGATTTTTTCTAGTCTACTATAAGATAACTTATTACAAAACAAAGTTACAACTACTTTATCTCTAACTTTCTTTTGTTAATTGTGTGCTATAAAACAAGTCATGTATCAGATTTTACCTCAACAACATATTTGAAACAATGCGTTTGTAAACAGAAAACAAGTATTCTACTTGGCTGTATAAGTTACTTACATACAAAATATGAAGCTAACGAAAACCTAGTACTGAACGAAATTACTTTATTAATTTTTAAAGAGAATTAACGCTCGAGGATGTTTAGTATAAAACTACGCACAAAACAGCTTGTTTAAAGTAAAAATAAATCAATAGATGAAAAAACGTAGTTTTAATATGTCAAACTTAAGTACGTACAGCAAAATAAAATAAATTTAATTTCTCTTATAAAATGTTTTCTGTCTTCTGTTAATTCTGTGTCAATTTTAATTTACTTTGAACTTTATTTTTGTTTTAGTTTGGTATAACTGCTTAATACTATGCTTATTACAATACTTAGATATTATTTAAGGTTGATCTTTTGAGAAATGACAAGGGACTTCTAAAATAAAATTGATTTTCTCCATTTTTATGCATGGTCAGTGTAATTAACTATGAACGTCTTTGAGTTACGAGCCTGTTTTTCATAAAATTAAAAGACTAGTTCTAATAAATACGATTTTTTAGTTACGACTGATAAAAATCATTTTGATTAACAAAAAATGACAAAAAATTAAAAATTTTAGGCAAATTTGTAAAATGTATATTGAATTAATAAAACAGAAAACAAAAAAAAACAATTTATTAACATTTAAACACTGAAAAAAAGTTTTATATTAACCTTTAATGTCATTCGGGTTGGTAAAACGTCAAAAAAGTGTAAACAATTTCAAGAAATAGCAAAATAAAATAATTTAAATCAAACAAAGCTATATACTTCAACATTTTAATTCATAAATGACACATAATAAATAATGAGAACAGGCTTTTAGTTTAAACGAAATAGTTTAGTGGTGTAAATAAAAACAATGTCGTTTTACAGCTGGTGTAGTTGATAAAAACAATGCAAGTAAAGTTTAAATAATCACATGATGAAATACGATGTTTGTATATATGCATACTCATAATCTGGTATGCTTTAAAACATTTTTTTTTTGCATTAAGTTTTTACACAAAATTTTTTTTTTCAAAACTGGTGCATATGGTTTAATTTATAAGGTAATGAACTAAATCAGTTGGTTAACTTTCTCTTTAAACACAAATGCAATATCACTTATACATTTTTCGGTTTTTTTCTGAATAGTTCTAACTGTTTTTCCATACGACGATTGATTTTATATATTTTTTTTATACAACATCTCCTCAAAAAACACACAACTAGTTGTTATAACACATCACTTAATTAAAAACATCTGGTTTGTTATAAAAAAAAATTACTGAAAAAAAGATCCATTAAGTAATTCTAAGGCCAGTTTCAACTTAAAATAAAGGCTAGTTATTTTTTATTTCAAGACATAACTGATTTAAATGTTTTAATTTTTTTATCTAACCACACCATTAGGCAATAGTCGTTTTCTTGGGTTCGCGCCTTTGAACAATACTTAAAAGTCCGAACTTAAAATTCTTGATCATTTTTTTAATGGTAAATTTTAATATTTTTAAATGTAAGAATGTAATGAAGAAATTCAAAATACCTAAAACATAAAGTGAACTTTCATTCAGAGTTTATACCTCATAAATATAACTTTAGTATAAAATTCTTTGAATAACTAAAATAAGTACTACAAACTTTAGCTCTTAATTTGTAATACTTAATTTAAGAATATATAAAATTTCAGTTCAGTTTTTTAATTAAGCAATTTTATTCTTTTTTTTTTTTAAATGTATCAACGACTAAGTTTTCATGCCTAAATAGCCGTTGATAGTTCACCAACTCACTAGTTGTTTTTAAATTTAACTACCTATTTATTAGTTTTCAGTATTTTTTTTTTTGGTTTGATATCATTAAATATGATAAACCTTGAATATTTTTTGTTTCTACTCCTCGTTAGTTATACTTTTTTTTTAGTTAAATCTTTAGAAAAATGCACTTTGTGTACAACGATTTTTGCGTAAAAAGTCAAGAGGGATATTACTGAACTTAAACATATTACCTATAACCTTCAAATTATGAAAGTTTGTAAATCAATTATTTAGCCTGCAGTCTTCAAAATTAAAATTATTGTTAGACAATAGTTTATGAAAAAATAAAATTAATACTTAAAGTATAATACAAGAATAAAAAGTACAGTTTAAGCAACAAAGTATTAAAAAATTAAAGTAAAAGTGTTAAACAAAACTATAACAATACAAGTGTGCACTAAAATAAAATAGCATACATTGTGACAAAATCAACTGCTTAATATATTAAAAAAAAAAAAGAAGTGAGTTCAGTATAATCTCATAGCAAGCACAGCAAAAAAGGGTATTACTAAGAAATCTTTCATTAACTACACTTTTCAATAATAGTAAGTGACTTATTAGCGTCTTTCTAAACTATTTATTCACAATATCAAAGAAAACAGAAAGAATAAAGTGACTTTTCGCTTCATACACAGGACAGGTGGTTGAATAAGTTCTCAGATAGTTATCATATTTCGCCTTTCATCTCATACGACGAGAAAAAGTCTAAAGCGTAATAGATGACAAAATTGCCTTGAACGCTGTTTAAGTATCAGAACACCTGCTAGAAGATTGACCTTTTGCTAGTGAAATCTGTCATCCGGTGCTTAAGTGAGCTGTCAGTTAAAAACGGATCGCAGTTTAACTATTTTTTCGTGCGTTTCTGTTAGGAACAATAAACAAGGTTTTTTGTTATTTTGATAGTTCGTTTACAATATTTTATAAAATAGTGTAAAAACAAAATAAAACTTATGGTTAACGGTTGAAATTATGTTTGTAAAAGAAGTGTGTTAAATTTTCAATGTTATACGTCTTGTTATCAATATATTGAATGTAAGATTTAAATATATGATTCTGATTATCTTAAAAAGTATGTCATATGTTAAATTTAAATTGATTTCGAAGCAATATGTTTTGTAAATATTTAATAATTTTATAAATCGTTTTTTGTTATCTTTAAAAATCTTAAAATTTTTAACAAAATTATTAAAATACCATGACTTTAAAATTATATTTCGGTACTTCTACTGATTTTAAACTAGTTCGAAGCTAATACAAAAAAAATTATTAATAACATTATTAAAAAAGTTAAAATTAACCTAAAAAGCGCTTTATATAAAAAATCAAGTTAAGCTATTTTATTTCAAAGTTGTAAGCTATAAAAATAATTTAAAAGTTGCATCATATTATTAAGTAATATTATTAAAAAAATGAGTTTTATACATCAAATAAACAGTTTATACTTATAAAACGAGATGTTAGCAACATTATATCCACAGGATGTATTGAAAAAAGTATTCTAAATCGAAAGTTCAGTTTTCCAAAAACATCAAAATTGTTTGTATACGGTCAAGGTTACGGTGTAATTTGAATGAAATTAAACTATTGAGAAAATCTAATTTTTTAAGATGTACACTGCCTTACCACTAAAATATATTTTAAATTACTAAACAAACAATAATACTTTATCATAAATCATATCAAATAACCCTGGTCAATCAATACTTGAAAGCAAATAAACAAATCAATCAAAAATTTATTTTAGTCCACTTGTATTAACTTGATTTATTAAAATTGTCAAACAGTTTTAAAACCATCATCGTTATTGCTTTTCTATTTACAGCCTAAAATAAATACACTTTTGATAAGACATTTTTTTTTAATTACATGGCTTTTTTTAATACCGTTTTTGAATTTAATATTTGACATTTAATTTTCTAAACATTTTTTTCAAACTGAAATTGATTAAATAAATACCTTGTATAATTGATAAGTTTTAATTAAATATCTGTCTAGCTAATTGCGTATGATAAACATAAATATTTTGAACATACATTTTTATCTTGCCATAATTATAATTTTATTTTTTGAAACTTATTATTCATTTAAATTTTGAACGCAGGATGTAGCTTAAAAGAATATTTTATTAAAAATTACTAGTTTTTAATGAATAAAGCAGCTTATTACCTCAACAACCTACAAGTTTCCTTTAAAAAAAGACAAAAGCGAAAACTATAATGAACTGTTTCAAACAAAATCAATCGATAATGACCTTACTTATTGGATTTCTTTTGAAGTAATAGTTTTTAATGCGATTATGTAATTCAACTAGCTTGCTTATAACTTCAATTAGCTTTTTAAACTAGTCACTATCGTATCAACTACAAATACAATACAACTACAAATACAATAATAGTTTATAAATTTATATTAACAAGGCAACATAAAGTACACTATATAAGTGCATAAATCTGCTTTTTTTTTACTTATTGCTTATTTTCTTAATTTAAAGTACGTTAACTTCGTGTCATAAACATATTTAAAATTTATTAACAATTAAGACTATTTTTCATTGTTTTTTTTTATAAATACTATACTGAAGAGTATATAGAAGTATATTAATGTTTACATATGAAACAATTTAGAAAAACCTTTTCTTATATAATTAGATAAACAGTATACTATAAATCAGTGCTTCTGAACCTTTTTATAGTGGCAGAACCCTTTTCCAAAGTTCAACTTTTCCGCGGAACCCCTAATTTAATTTTACATAAAATGTTTAATATAATATTTCCTGCAAAAACAGTGAAAAACGATTTTTTAGCAAAACTATATCATTGTTAGAAACAATACCAATTGTAATAGTATTAAGTCGAGTCAATCTCAAAGTGCGCCAGAGTCAATAGGTAGTTTATGATTCTATAATAAATAAACGAAAACAAACATGATTAATCGCAATGTCATAAAATCTTTCCTTGCATAATAAAAACAAAATGAGAGTTACAAACAATAACGAAATGAACATGAACCTAATCGAATTCACAGATTAATGTAATAAACGGGTAAGATGCCTAAAGAAAAATCAATAAAAAACATATAGACATCTTTTCAAACATTTTTACACCATTTGAAACAATATAATATACCAGAAATAAGTTTCTGATAAAGATTTATTGTTTAGTTTTATTGTGTAAACATTTAGAATTTGTTTTGATTGCTCCTACATAGCATGCTTAAGTGATAATACCAGTATTTTCATGACTTTACTAAAAATATAAATTCAAAAAATTTGCAAAAATTTGCGCAACCAAGACACCTATTAATAATGAACACCCATTAAAAGTCCTACCGCTAGATACACACTAAGCAGACCAGTGAATGCTATAAATATATATGTTTTCCATTTTATGTGTTCCATTTTTTTTGAAGTTTTATGATTTATGTTTTTTTTTCTTTCAAGTTTATTTTCTAAATTTCAAAAGGCTTTGCGGAACCCCTGAGAGGCGTCGCGGAACCCTAGGGTTCCGCGGAACCCCATTTCAGAAGCACTGCTATAAATGTTTATAATACTCAAGAAGTTTAATCAATTTTTCTAAGATTTTTTAAAAGTTTTGCAATGTAAAACAAATTTTATTATTTCAAAACATATAGAAAATAAAAATTGTTAAAAAGAAGCACGCATTATTTTTCTAACTAATGCAAGAAAATAATTAAAAATAATATCTTAAAACAGTTGAAATTTTATAATGGAAATCAAAATATAAACAATTAAAAAAAACAAATTAAACAAACTTTTATTCTAAGTTTAAACCTTTTTTTTTTTCATTTCAGACTGATCATTATAAGCAAAAAAAAATATTTATCAAACAATTATTTTAATTAAAAGCTATTTTCAATTTTTTTTTAGGTATTTTATGATAACGCATTCAGTTTTCTTTAGTTCGAAAGAAATAAGCTTTTTAAGAATGACACGTGTATACTGTATACTATCCTTAAAAGTGATTCTTCAAAAGACTAAAGCATTAGATAATTGATGTTGTTTAATGAACAACTCATATATCAAAATTAGTTTTATTCCAACTTCAAAAAAAATATTTTAGACTAATCCAAAGTACGCTTAAAGCCTTAAATTATTTTAATAAATCAACCTGATGTTTTAATGAAGCACCGAACATTAAAAGGCGTCGTTAAAGCGAGTTTATCATTTTAGTTGCTTAAACATTTTGCCATGTTTGTTTTCTAGAACGACATATTTTACATGTAATTGGTAATTCAAACTCGAGATCCATTTAATTTCTTATCAGAAAACAAAATTGCTGATCCATAAAGCCTAACTTGACAAAACGTTTGTTGTTTTATTTTACTTTATTCTTTAGTTTAAACTTAACAAACAAGTTTAAGAATACTTTGAAAAAATTTTAAGTTGATGCAATAAACAAACTAATTTTCAGTATTGTTTTAACTTAAGCAAAATATAAAAACTAATAAAGGTGTAGGTTTTGTTTCAACAATTTTTAGTTTTTAAAGTTTTGTTAATTAAGAAGTAGTTGCTCTTCTTAAGTTAATGTTGAAAACTTTTTAGATTGTTTCCAGCTTTTACATATATTTTCTATTTATAAAAGACTATATTGCAGACTGTTTATAATTTAATAACAAGATAGATCAAGCAACGTTTTTTTTTTTAAGTATTGTATTCAACGTTTTTCTCAGTCTACCGATGGCTTGTTGTCTAATGATCAAACCTTCTGCTAGCTTGAGCTTGTCTCACGGCATACGAAAATCCATGCTTAGGCTCTTTAAACTTTTGCCGATGTTTTAGTTGGTTTAATATTTTTAGCTTAACTTTTAGGTGTAGGTTGCTAAACAGCAGTTTTAAGCGTTAGGGTTCCTAGTATTAAATTATATGAGTGTTTAAACGATATAGATACATTATTGAAATAATATTTACTATAAAAATCTTCTTTCAGCATAATTGATATAGCTATGTTACAACTAAAACTTATAATAAATTAAAAATTTTTTTTTCCGATTATGTTTAATATCTGAAGTTAAAACGAAGAATAAATTTCGTAAGTCTACATTGTGATACTACTTTAAAAACATTGTTAAAAAAGTAATCTAACACAACTGCTCTTATAACAACTTCGTGAGGCTTCTCAATTCCACACGGGAATAACTTTATAATTTATATATTGGCATGTTTGCAGAAAATGATGAAAAATTGTTAGGAATGACGCCTAATCACTACCCATAAATCATTTCCACATTCGTATATTAACTAACATGAAAATTTCATCAAATACTGATACTTTCTGCGACGATTGGTGTTGTACATTTTAACATCCGTTACTTTTAAGTGCGGTCAACGTAGTGAGTTGTAAAAATAATGAGATGGTTTGTTTGTTGGTTTTAAAAACTTTTGAACGAAAACAAAAATGTCTGAAATAAAATAAAAATAATTGTTAAACTTTATCAGTTTTCTTTTACATTAATGATTGAGAAAATAAAATGCAAAAAATTAAGTAGATATGTTCTTTAGAACAATTTCGTCGTTTTTATCAACCAATTAGAGTAAAATATGTAGCATCTTTCCCAGTCACTGTAAAAATTTGTAATAAAATTATAGTTTAGAAGGTTTTTTTAAAAATGCAGACCTTTACACGCAAATTTTCAATCGAATTACGTTAAAAAAATAAAACATGGTTTTGTGTTTTTTTTTTGTATGTCAAGTAAATAGTAATCAAAAGTTTTCAAAGGTTTTTGACTTATAACAATTATATCTTCTTAACCATTGGAAAGTTTTATTAGTTTTTAAAAACAAACAAAAGTTCTTGAAATACTTTTTTCAGTGGTTTTATTTTGCACATAGCTATTACAAACAGTTTGTTGTTATTAACACAGACATTTTGAAAATGGTCATTGTTGTAACATTATAGAGAAACACTTTGCTGAAAAAGTATCTTTAAACTCACGAACACAACTCAAGCTGTACAACTCAGGTGGCATCCAATCGAAAACAGATTCTTTTCGTTAGCTTGAGGAGCTTTAACGCGTAGTAAACAACTAAACTGCTCTCAAAGCTACCTGACATCCATTGCCTGCTAAGGGTTTGTTTCAAGTGAAATGTTGTTTTAGAAGCAGACGCAATGTTACTCAATGAAAAAAATTCTCTAGCTAGAGCTATTTTGGAGCGGAGGTAGAACTATTTTTATTAAGACAAATATAGCTCAAACAGTACTTTCTTTAATTCAAAACTCTCACAATTTATAGACTAGTGATTTTTGTACTGTCCTATGTGTTTTTATAACAATGGATGTTTAAATATTTTTTGATGCAGTTTAAAATAGGATATTTTTTCTGCTCGATTTTTAATCCTATATATACTATATGTAATGACTGTAAGCTGAAGCTTATTCCTGTGCATTTATAATGCAAAATTAAAATAGTTTTATTATCGTACCAAAAGGTTCAGTCACGTTTTTAGGTTAGACGGAACAGCATTGCAAAAAAAGGATTACATGCCAATTTGGACGTCCATCTATTGTTTGCAATGTCACTTTCTTTTACAAAGACCACACACACTTACTATTTAATAAAATAATGCATTTGAAAAAAGGAAATCGTTTTTGTTAGGTTGCTGCAGACTTATCAGGAAATTATAAAAATGTAAAAATTACAGAGCTTGAATATAACAGTAGCAATTTAAAATGATGGATAGAAGTATTTACTTTTTAAAAACGGCGAAGTAAATTACAAAGTTTGTTAATTTTTAAATCATATATATTTTTTAACAACAAAAAATTCATCTGCTGAGGCACAGCATTATTTTTTTCTTATTATTAAACAAAAACATTTGTTTAATTTTTTTTTCTATCTTTAGAAATATTTCAAAGATTGCTAATTGTAGTAAACTATACTAACAACTGAAGTCTATTTAGAAAAATTATAAAAACTAGTAATTAGTAATATATTTAACCTTTTAATACTAACTTTAAACTAAAATGAGCTTAATATTACAGATAAACACGATTAACTAAGAAAACTAACTTATACATAATATTTATAAATTCAAAAAAATAATTTTGTATCTATATAATTGCTTCTATTATTGTAATTACATTTGTTAAAATATTAACCTTTTGTTTACAAATTTAAACAAAAAATATATAATTGATAGATTTATTCTATCTACATATAAACATATCAAGCTTCTAACAAAAAAATAATATTTTTTTAACTTTCAATTAAAGTTAAATCAAATATTTTGATTAGGTTAAAAATCTTTAACTATATAAAATTTACAATAAAATAGTGTGGGGTAAAGTTTAAACTTAGAGAAGTTAAAGCTTGTTTTGTTTAAATAAAAAGTAAATACTATAAACTTAATTACTGTTTCATCAGTTAAGTAGTTAGTTTATTTTTATTAACAGTGTTAATTTTTGAAACTATCATAACAAATTTGATGCTTTAACGTATATCATTTATAGTTAAAACGGTGCATATAACAATTTCATCCGTTTACAAACGAAATTTCTACAAAGTTTTTTTATCACTGTAAAATAGATAAATAGCTTTTTGTTAAAATAAGTATTAAAAACAATAACTAAATTAAGAAAATAATTTCTTATTTACAAATCTAAAAACTGAATTTTTTATTAAAGAGAAATTCAAAAAACTTTGAACCAACATATACTAGTGTATTTACTATGTCAGATTAACTAGCTAAAAACCACCCAAAAAGAACAGTAGTTTATACAAGCACATAGCTCAAAAAGTAGGAATTTATAAAAATAACAGTAAAAGAACGGTTTGGGTGAACGCAGGCACTTCAAATTAAATTATGGATGAAATTTATTTGGTGGTGAAAGGAAAATAGGGACTTAAAATTGCACGTCAATCACTTTTAAAAGGGCGCCAGATGATTGAGATGAATGTTGGTGGCGAGAATTTTCCTTTCAAAAAAAGTCATGAATTTCCATCAGTCAAGAAGGAAAGTGACCAATAAGCTATTTTATGGAATACTAGATAAGTTGAGTATGATTGATTTAAACGTTTTCAGAAACACAACACATTTTGTTGTTTGTTTAAAAATCTTAACAACCGTCACTCAGTTTTGAAATTTTCCTCCTATTGCAAGTTATGTGCTTCTTTTTTTTTCGTAAAGTTTTAGTTTTCATATTTATTATTACTGTACTCACTTTTTTTTTATAATGTGTAATAAAGCAGTATGTTTATCAACTTTTTTAATTTTTTTCAATAAACTTCTTGAAATTAAAATTTACAGAGGTAGTTTATATATAAATAAATAAAAACAAATTGTACAATAATCTCCTTTATTGTATCAAGATATGTTTCTGTGTGTTAATGAATCAACACACTTCAACTTGGTTCTGTAAAGAAATAATTACTGTAATGAAAGAATAGAAGGATAGATTAAAGTAGGTGTATAAATGTTTTCATTGAATGTCTATATATATTAATTATGTTTTACTTATTCGCTGTTATGAGTTCTTTAAATTATTGTTTTGTCTTGCTTATTCGACATCCACTACATGGATTGCTTTTATCTAGGTACAACAAAATAAGTTATATTAAGACACTTGTTATATCAACTTTTTTTTCTTCCGAGGATCAAAAGCATCGAGTGGTAAAATAAGCTCCAAATATAATTGAAAATATTTAAAATTTCGAACCTTTTTTTTGAATAAATAGAGTATTTTCTGTTATAACTTTAAAAAAAAAAAAATGTAATCGTCTAAAACTAGACTAACATAAAATAATAAAATAACAGATAAAACTATTTAAAATTTAAACCACTTGAAAATACTAGTTAACTATAATGCGAAATATTAACAAGTTGTTCAGTTGGTTGATTTTTCGAAAAGTAATTAAAATATAAACCTAAGTGTTGTTAATACAGAAAATGTGAAAAGTTTGCCTTACATTGTGAAGCCAGCATTTGTAACGTAAAACTTTTATACATTAGAAACTAAAAACAAAGTATTTATAGTTAGCAATTATTTTTTTTAATAAAAAAATATTTGATATGTAAGTAAATTACTAAGTCAAACATAAACATGTATAAACTATATAAAAGTTTTATAATTACGAAAGTTGCGCATTTTAAAAAGGAAACCCTTTGAGCTGTAAAGTATTCATAAATAGTTTATTAAAAAACTTCGATCGGCTAATTGTGAAAGAAAAGCTTCCTTTTTTAAATGTTCAACTTTCGTGATTATAATATTTTTACATAGTTTATTATTTTTTCTACTAAAATTAATCAAATAAATATTTTTAAAACTACGTCATTTTTTTAAATATAAACTAAATTTTACCTGATAGCAAAAAATTATGAACTTTTAGTAATATATTATAAATTAAAACTATTCTTTTACTACACTTGTTCCATTTATTTTTCAGCAATCGCACAGAAAAAAAAGTTAGTCAAAACATGCGCCTATTCGCTAGATAGTTTGGTTTCATTAAATAAAACAATATAAGTTTTAAAACTTTAAACAATTTTTTCCCAAGCGTACTGAAGTTTTGATACTTATAAAAAACTATTGAAAGTTAATGTAAGTTTGTATTTAAAATATCGAATCAAACTATGTATTTATAAACCGATTTTTCTAACTCAGGTTATATATTACAAACATTAAATAAAGTTTAATTCGTAAAACAACTTACATAGTGTGCATTTTCATTAAAGAATAGTAAAAATAACCTGTTTAACTAGTAAAACTAAACTTAAACTATAAATACACCAGACGATAACGCAGCAAAGATTGTTAATAGCTTGGATATTCCCAAGCACAAGCGAAACTGCAACAAGGCAATTGAAATACTTGACACATCAAAGAATTTATCATTAAGTTATACACTCAACACGAGGAAAACAACGTTTTAACAACTAGATCTTATTGACAGTTGTAGAGACATGCCAACTCAATTATTGGCCAATTATGATAGGCGCCGTGTAACAGCAGTTTGGCAATGGTATTGCAATTTGTTTTAATCCCAATAAATGTTTCACTGATCAACTGATTGCATATGATTGCAAGCTGTTTTTAACTTAGCAATTTATGCACACATGATTTTTTCCACGTTTAGTTGATTGCATTTGTTGGTAGACTTTATTGGAAGTTTGTTATTATTTTGTAGAAATTAAACAAGTACACTTATGTTTTAATCTTAGCAATGTATAAATACGTTAATCAAAATTACTCATAATTTTTTCTTATATGATATTAGCAAGTTATGAAGTTATTAATGTTTAAGACATATTGGATCTTTTATTAACGTTTTTAACCTTAACTTTAATAAAAGTATATAAGCATAAAGTTCATAAAAAAGGATACTGCCATCAATTTAATCAAAGAATCACTTTTACATATAGTATTTAAGTGTTAAAAAAGTATAAATGTTCTAGAAAAACAAAGTTAGATAGCTTATTGTGGCTAATAAAAAAAAAGTCAGTCAGATTTGCATATTTTCTGAGTTAGTAAAATAAAGTTGTGCTATATTTATTTGTAGTTATTAAACCATTTTATTTTTGATTAATGTTTAGTTTGTTTTGATACGGTGGCTTAGAGATAAGGCAATAAATAAAATCAAAAAAAGGTTTAAAAAAAATTAAAGCAAAAAATCAGCAAAATAATCAGCAAAAAGCAAACCTAACTCACCTTAAAGTATACTTTCCGCTTATTGTAGTTTCTAATAATTTTCTTATACTTTCATGAGTGTTTTTAAGCTGAAAATTTAAAGGATATAGTTTAGTGCACTTGAACATTATAAAATAAAGAGAACGCGGCGATTCTATAATCTTCAAAAAATAAAGTAGTAACAAAAAAAAAGTTTAAAAAACCGACAACTACTATTCTAATTACATTGCTTCAAAAAAACCTACATAAAACCGAACATCGTATACTATTCTTTAATTCTTAAATAAGCTACATTGGTTATTAACATCAAATTTTTCAATAAATAGTTTATCACACCTCTTTTTTAACTATTTAAATAATGTCTAATGACCTAACAGTAAAAATATTTTATTATAGTTTTTATTGTTTGTAATTCTAATTTAACGTTAAATAACAAATTTTTAAAGTAGTTATTAAACAAAGTTATAAAAGTATTGTTTTAAAAGTTCTACTTTTGTGGTTCAATTTAATATTTATTAAACTCTTAAGCTAGTTGTTTATGTGTTTATTCATACATACAAATTTTACATATTCATACTAATGTTACAATTTGAATATTATTCATCCTTAACCGTTCAAGTTTTTAGTCCAAAGCCAAGAAAAAAAAAAGTTTACTCAGTTGTAACAACTTACATGTTGTTTTGAAATTAAGTTTTTCATTAAAATGAGAAAAGTTTATAGCGTGCAATACAACATTAAGTACGTACAATGTTAACCCTGAACACCTGTACACTGTTGAGTAAGTTTGAAACAGCTGTCATATTTTGATAGGATTAAAAACGCGTTATAATTTGCATTTAATTGATTGATAATTTTAGCTATTTTTTTAATTTTAAACGGTCAGTTTTTAATTAGAAAATTTAGATTATTTTAAACAGTGCTTCATAGGAGTAAAATAAAATTGTGGAATTTGAAACTTATACTAGTGTAAAAAAAGGTACTTGTTTAATGTACGATTGATACTTTTTTTTATATATTTTTACAGTTTAAATAAACAGTTTACAACAGAAATATGTCTTAGTACACTACAAATCTGTAATCAAAACACAAATGTCTAAAACAGTTTTTAGGTTTAACTACAAAATAATAACTATCGTAAACTTTACCGGTTTTATTAAACTAAAAGGTAGTGAAATATTGAGGCAATAAAATATTAGAGCAACTCTGTGACAACAAGAATGTTCGATGGAAATAATATGAAATTTTTAAACACATTTAAAGACTATATAAATATAATATTTCTTTTTTATCAAAAACGATTTAAAAAACCATATTAAGTTTAGTATATATTTAAATTGAGATTTGTCAAACTAGCTTAAACAATTGTATAAGTGAAAACTATTTTAAAACAAGAGTTAGGTAGTTTAAAGCACTTTATACTTTTTAACAAATTCAATGCGTAACTAGACCGTCTAGAGGTGTTTCTAATTCATTTTGCATTTAAAACATTATTTTTATTCAAACTGAAAGAGTAAAAACAAAAGAAGTTGAAGCTTGAGGTTTACTTTTCTTCGAATGTTTGACAACATAATTTGAACAGTTGACTAGTTCTGACAGCTAACTAATTTAAAACTTTACTTTGTTATGCTTATCGATAGAACTGTAAGTTATATTTAATTCATTAATATTTTATGAAACAGTTACAGCAGAGGATAAACTTTTACTTTAAAGTGTATGCTTTTTAAGCTTGTCTTATACTGTAAAACTTCTATTTTTTACAAGACGATAGATGTGTAAGCAGTTTAAATTGTTTTAATATTTTATGAAGGTTAAATTCATGGTTAAAATAGTAAAAGACAAAAGTGATTTATATTTGTTTTACAATTTTACACTGTATCTATTTTTAGTAATACTTCTCTATTTTCACATATTATAAATAGTTCAAATTTTAATAACATGATAACCCTACTTTACTTAAAAATCGCAATAATCTAAAAACTTTTACAAATAGTTTTAAATCTTAGTAACAGTTTATACAATACCATAAATGTTTTTTAATGAAAAAATTGTTTTTAGACAAAATTTTACTGAAAATAGCCAAAGGAATGTACACAACAAAAGGAAAAAAGTAAATTATTATTTCTTTATAATGGTTGAAAACCGAGCAAAATAAAAGGCATGAAGTCATTGAAAATAGTAAAACTAGTGTAGCTTTAGTAAATTTACAAACTACAAACAATGTATCGTGATAAACATATATTATACAGTAGTGAAAAACAAAAATATAAAACTTAGTAGTTTCATCATATTTTTACTTAAAGTTTATCAGTTAAAATTTTAAGAAAAGGAAAAAATCTGAAAGTTTTAACACCTATTTTTTTATAAAAATTAGTTTTCTAAAACTTGTCTAACTTTCAATAGATTATAATGCTAGGATTCAATGCAGTTTCATGACCTAA
This sequence comes from Thalia democratica, assembly GCF_965202585.1. Lineage (NCBI taxonomy): Eukaryota > Metazoa > Chordata > Thaliacea > Salpida > Salpidae > Thalia > Thalia democratica. The sequence goes on from NC_139165.1 coordinate 77,084,954, forward strand.
GTTTTTATTTGATAAATTTTTAGAAGTAAGGCTAAAGTAGAACATTTCAAAATCAGCCTTTACTTGTAAGAGGTTGCATTATGTACTATTAAATAAGTCGTTAAAATTAGGTTGTTAAATAATTATATCAACTTGGTATATAATTATAAAGTTTTTTTTTTAATGTAAAAAAAAAATTTAAACAAAATATATATATCTATCCACTTTTATCCATGTTTATTTAAAGAATTTCAATTAAAGTTTTGAAATAGTTCCAAACACTTTTTCTATTAAAATCTTAAATAAAAGTTTCAATTAACTACATAAAGTTTAAATGTTAAAATTGAACCTGATTTGAAAGTTTCGATGTTCTTGAATAAATGAAATACATTCCCTTTTAATACAAAAAACGTTTTTTTTTTATCTAAAAAAATTACATCAGTTACACTATAAAGTTAAAATATATAAAGTAAATTATCAACAGCTATGTTTTATAATTTAGGCATTAAAATATTTTTTAAGAATATTTCATTTAGTTGGATCATGAGAGACTAATATGTAGCTTATACTATTTAACTTTGCTAAAATTCAAAATCAATATAGCTTATTTTTAAAAGTTTCGAGTATAATAGTTTAATTATGTAAATCTGTATTATTTATCCTTATTATATATAAAAATTAAAAAAAAACATATTTATTTATTTAAATTATAAATAAGCGACTAAAATTTCTTACTTGAAAAAGTATCTTGAGTCTAAATTGCCAATTACATGTAAAATATGTCGATGGTTTCACGTAAACATCATAACATGTTTAAGTGGCCAAATTGATAAACTCGCTTTATAGACGGTTCTTAAATTTTTAATGCTTCTTTAAAACTTCAGGCTGATTTATTAAACTTACTTAAGATTTAAAGGGGCTTGAAATTAGTTGAAATGTGCAGAATTTGAGCTTTTACTAAAGTCAATATTAATATATGAGATTATAAGTAAAAAAAATATTTATGTTCTTACTTTTAAAGTATATCTTATAAAAGAAACTATAAATAAAACACTTCTAAAGGCTATACATCAAAAGCACAAAATTACAAAAAAAATATAATTAATTAACTTATCAATCAAAAGGAATCTGAGTATAATTAAAATATAAAAGAAATCGAAAAGTATATATTTAAAATGTTTACTTAAACTGACTTTTCCCACAAGTATACTAAATCTGATGCAAATGTGTGTTATTTATTTATTTTTTTCTTAATTTATACATATTTCTTATATATAATACTTAGAGATAAATTATTTCAATATATGTATGTGTTTGTTATATAGTTGTTAGCTTTACTTTTTGAAAAAAAAACCATCTTAAGTCTTAATTATGTTTTTAAACTTAAAAAAATATTTTTCAAAATAAACAGGTTATAAAAGCTGAGAAAAATAGACTCTTATAAAAAAACTTCAAGGACTATATAGTGGTATATTTTGAAAAAAATATGGTAAAATAATTTACGATTTTTAGAGAGTGTTTTATTATGTAACGATGGCTCAAAATTTATGTAGTTATATTCGGACAAACACAATATAACTAAGGTAAAGTATTTACCTATTTATACTGTTATAAATTTAAGGTTATGTTTGCCTAAAAAATTAAAAGCACTAATACTGAGTAAAAACTTTATCAATTGAAGATAAAAAATTAACTGAATTGGATAATAGGATTTAAAGCTACCACTTCAAATAAAATTCAAGGTCACTGATTTTAATTGAACTGTTAATACACTTCTTTTAACTATTATAAATCATATTAGAATTTGTTATTTGCTTTTTTTCATCAAATAATGCTGAAGTTTTCTAATTAGTAATTTAGACAAATCATAACTTCAAAACTTAACTTAATTCATCTTACTAAAAACTTATAAAACTATACGATAAAACTTGAATTTTTTATTTTATTAGATTTAAAATTATAAGTTTTATAAATTATTTGGTGATATAAGCTCAATATTTTTGTTTTGTAATATCTAGTTTATGTAAACTCGACTTTTTAAATACACCATATATCAAACACCGTATGTTACACTATTTGGAAAACAAGCACTTAGGCTCGTTAGCCTGTGAAGTTTAAACTGATTATCTGACCTGTAATACATTTCAATTGTTATTTTCTACTTGAGGCAATTTGAGTGGGTTTAAATTTAGTCTGATGTTGTTGGAAATATTGCAATATGTATAGAAACATTTCAGCTTTTATATAATTACTGTATAAAATTTAATATGCACATTTAATATTGAATCGATAACCGAAAGGTTTTTTCGTACACCAAGTCATTGGACCAAATATTTGAGCGCCTTTTTTTCGTTCAATAAACAATATGTATGATGTTGGTAAAAACTTATAAAAATTTATACTTGCTAAACATAAACTTTATGATTTTTACTATAGTTTGTTATCTACACTGTATTAAACTTTATTTATTATAAAACCTGTCTTTATTACAATAAGTTTCAGTTTTAAAATTGCAATTATAAAGTCAAACTGAAACGAATAAAAAATAGATTTTTTAAAGAGTACAAAATATTATTACATCAAAGAAAGTTTCACAGATGTTTAATATTTGTAAGGCATCCTTAAAATAGTAACAGAAAAATTTTAAAATATACACATTTTATTTGTTTTAGTTAGCTAATGTTTTTGAAAGTTTATCATTTATTTTACATAAGTTTTTTTTAATATTAATTTTCGTGTATTTTGCTTAATTAAGTTTAATAAACATAAAGTCGTTCTGTATTCCGAAATTTTGATAGAACTTTATCTAACATCACAAAAATTAGAGTAGTTCATAAAAATATTTTAAATTCTAATTCAGTTCAAGCTTTAAATAAAAATTCTGTTGATACTGCTTTAAAGCTTGTTTACCTTTTCTTCGAGATATTAGAACGTTAAGTTTTTTAAAGTTTTTTTAATCATAATAATTTTAACAAGCATTTGATTAAAACTTCTGACTGTTACGTTTGCTTGATTATAATAGCTTGATTTATGTTTGTAAATCAATTAATGTCAGTTATTTACTTTAAAATGGTTTATATAATTATAAAACATTTTGAATTTTTTTTTGCTTTAGTAGTAATGATTAATTTTATGTTTGTCAATAAAAGGCTATTAAAGCGATAAATTCCCAAATTCCCAAAATATTAAAGTGATATTCTAATAAATCAAGCTGAACAAAAGACAGTAAGAACGGTTGTATGATTGATTTATTTGTTTGCCGTTTAAGCTTTCAACTGTTGATTGACCAGTGTTGTGATATCTATTTATGATAGAGCGTAGGACGTAATTGTTTGTTTTGTTACTTAAAACCTATTTTAGCTCGAAATGTGTGTCTTTTTTTTTACTGAAATTTCTAAAACTTTTGGTTTAAAAAAATTATGATGCAACCGCGATTGTACAAAAATTTTTGAATTGATATAATATATAACTTGTTTAGAATTTAAAAAAAAGTCTAAACTTAACATTGTTGATGTTAATCCATTTGTTGTAGTTAATAACCTCATTAAAAAAATTGTATAAAGTGACAGTAACTTTATTAAAATCAGAAACTTTATTAGTTTAATTTTACTTTATCAAGTTATTCAACCTTTAATCAAATAAAAAATATTAGCTTTACTGGTTAGTTTATAATTTTTATATAAAGCATTTAAAAATTATTAATTTACATTTTATTGAAACTCTTTCATTTCTTAAGTCTTTTGTCTTTTTTAAACTCCTAAGTCAGTCATATTTTTTCGTAAACTCTTGTTTATTTAACTTAAATTTAATTGAAATTTCTTCGTTAAAATAACATTCGCCATTTCAATATATATTCGAAATCCATTATTATAGTACTGTACTTGCTCAAAGTATATTATCAACAAAAAAAGAGCATATTGTAAATCAAATTTTATAAACTTACTTTAATAAAAGTTTTAATATGAAGTATAGTATAAGCAACTTAAATATAGTCTACTTAAAATACTTTATGAAGCTGTTAAGCGTAAATAATTTTGTGTTTAATAATTGTAGCATTAATTGAATGTAAAACTAAATTAGACTAGTTAACTGTTAATTTGAGCCAAAATTGAATAAAATGAACAGTGAAAAAGTGATTTCCATTAATAATATCATTATTGTTTTTTCGTGAAAAAAAATAAACTAAGGCTAAAATGTCACGTATTTAACTGAAAGATCATTTAAGGGTTAGAGGACATACTTCACTAGCAAAATGTTATTTTTTGGCAGGATTTCCAATGCTTAAGCAGCGTTGAAGGCAATTTTGTCATCTATTACATGTTAGACGTTTTCACATCAGCAAAAGATGAAAGGCGGAAAAAAAATTACCTGTGAACTTAGTTAGCCACCTGTGCTCTTTAAGAAGCCAGATGTCAATTTACTCTACCTGTTTGCTTATACTTTAGATAAAAGCTTAATAGAGCAGTTTTAGAGTTTAAAGTTTTTCGCTGTTTTAATTAGTTTTAGTTTCTTAGTTTAGTTTCTCATTCTTAAGATACAATTGAGAGTTTAATTTTTGCACATTTGTGAAGCAGTCATTTTGAATTCACTTATTTTTCAACACTTTGTTTCAAAACTTAGTTTTTGTCTTTGTATTTTTCATTTCTTAAAACTTGTACTTTTCCGATAAACTATAACCAAAGTTTAATATGAGCTTAGTTATTAAAAATACTATAAAGAGTAATAGACAATTAGTTATTAATTAAATGGTTTAAAAGATTTTCATAAACATCGTATGGCAAAAAAAAAACTAACTTATTTTGTTATACTAAGACAACAAAGTATTTATTTTGAACAATTTATTTAACATAATATGTTGTTTAATTTTACCTAGAAAGACAAGCTACATTTTCTAAAGTTAAAAATCTTATATAATTTTTAAGCTCTTTTGCATTTTTTTGAAAAATAAGCTCTAAGATGTTGTTTAAACTAGTATCTAGTTTTTGAAAAAATAATTATTTGTCTCGATACCAAATTTCAAAGCTAAAAAACACAATAGTTTACAATTTACATAATTCTCTTTTTTTCAGATCAGTCAATGTAAAATAAATTTGTTTTTATTTATCGGAAACTACGTTTTCATACCGATTAATGATATAATTTTGTTGTTTTTGTGCGTATTTCGAAGAAATTAATTTGATTTGTTGCCGGTAGCATGTGTTCCTTATATCATGTGATTATATTATTCAAAACAGTGAATTGCTCATTTTGCGTGCGGTGATATAAAGTTTTTATATATATTCAAACTTCTTAGACATGTTTAATAGTGTCAACTCGTTCAAATAACCTTATAAAAATAATAAACGATTTCAAAAACTCGATAGTAAAATATAGCTTTCTCAATGATATAATTCTCTTTGTGTAAGGTCAATTAATGATAAACAAATTCGTCTTTTTTTATCGGAAACAACGTTTTTATAGCAATGAATGATATATTGTTGTTGTTTTTGTGCGTCTTTGTAAGACACTAATTTGATTAATGGCCGGTAGCATGTAATACTAATGTCATTCGAGTATATTTTGTTGACTCATAAGGAAATACTTTATGTAATTGTTGTAGAATGTAATAAATTTTTATGGCTTATAAAAACAACCTGTTCAAAATTTAGATTTGTAAGTTGAGTTATACAGTTAATAACTTAATAAATATTTGTTTTAATCTAATCAGTATTAAATAAGTTAGTAGTTATATTGTACGCTTAATGTTAAAGCCTCAAATTGTATAACAAATAACTTGTGCTTTGTATTGATAACTTAATGTATTTACAACCATAACATTAGTTGTAACTTAAGTAAGTTTCTCTGACACCAAATCTACTTAAAGCTATGACTTCACATCATGCCACTCAGATTTTTCAAGAGTTAAACAAAGGGTTTAAGCTTGTATGCCTGTCAACTAAACATTTGCTCTGTAATACATTTCAATCGTGCTCTTTCACTTGATGGTATTTTGAATGGGGTCAAATTTAGTTTGAAGTTGTTGAAAAACGTTTAAAGTTAAAGGATGATTAAAAATACAAAAGTTTAAAAGCTTTTTAGCTGAGTAAAAAACTGTTTTTTATGTTTAAATAAAATATCTTATAAGCTAATAAAATATTATACTAGTATTCATATAATTTTTCAAAGTCTTGTGATTGGATTAAAATTAGTTGGTTTTGGTTTCTAGTTTAGCTTGATTTTTTCTTTTGTTTATCGCAACTATAAAAGCTCTCTAAAAACTTTATTCACTCAGTAGTCAAAACTGTATATGGTAAAACAATAAATTAGTCATAAAATCACACACAGCGCTGTAGTGGTTTACTTTATTTATTAAAATGTCACAATATTTGGAAAGTTAATTTCAATAAGCTTTGTTATACACGAATTAATACACAGTTTTTTTTTAAATAACAAATTATTTAAAGTTTTAAGTTTTATTCAGTTATTTTACTAACTTTTTAAATTATTTTAAATTGTTTTAGTATAAATTAAATTTAATAAATTAATTAGTTCAATTATGTTACCTAGCAAAATAAAACTATAGTTTTAAAGTTGTTAAGGTTATTGTGGCAGACAAATACTTTTTACATCAAAAATTAAAACAGAATTAATAAAAAAAAAAAGTTTGATATCAACAGTGATCACAAATGTAAATTTTAAGTATTAAAATGAATTTTTAATAAAGCTTAAATTTTTTTTTTTAATTTAAAATTCAAGCAAAAAAAAAATAATTAGCGAAGTTTTTATATTCATTATCCCAATCAATTTAAAAAAACAACACAATCCTTAAATCAGCATAAGGATTTTTGTATACAAATATAAAACAAACACTACTAATGTTTTTAAAAAATCAAAATTAAATAAAAGCTACAGCAAAACTTAATAATTGAAAACTAAAGTTAATAGAGAATATCTTAGTGTTTCAATTTATTTTAACCTTTATCGAATGCGTAATAAAGTATTTTGAATTAGTTTTCTTCTGGCTAACAAACATCTTTAAATAGTTATGAACTTTCACTTAGGTTCATGAAAAATATTTAATACTAATTTTATTCTATTTTGTTTTTAAATTTGAATTAAAATCTTAAAATTATATGACAAAATCAAATCGAACACGTTCAAATAAAACTTCATATTTTGTTTAAAAATATTGAAAACAACTAAAAGTTTATTGTTATTTTCTGTTTTAGTTTCGCTTAAGTAGCGATATTTGACATATGTAAACTGCAAAAGTTACATACAGCTTTCCAAAATTTTTACTTAAGCTTATTAACTTTTAATTTTTTTTACTAAGGTTCACTTGAATCATAAATGACATCAAAAAAAAAGAACACGATAAAACTTTATTTAAAATTCAATTTAATTTGAAATATATTTCAAACACTCTATTTAATTAGGAATATTTTATTTTTTTTAATATTATTTTTCATATAGTAAAAAAGACTAACAAACGTTAAAAAGAAGAGCTGAAACTATTTTTACATTAAAAAAATATACTGGTTTTTGTTTAATATTGTTGATGAGTTTACACGTTTTTGAACCACTACACACGATAGTTAACCCTTCTTAATGTCAAAAATACGATTGAGATGTATTACAAAGCAATGATGCTTTATTGACAAGTTTAAAACTTTTGTTCAACCCTTGAACATGAACTAAGTGATTTTACATAAAATTATTTTGCTTTTTACAAACGACAAAACTGTGGTTTCTACTTTTTATGCTCATTTTAAATATTTACAAAAATAGTATATCGAAACTTAATAAAAGTAAATAAGTAGTTTTTATATCGATGGACCACAAGGTTCTTTATACACTAGACCATGTGAACTTGTTTTTTTTTTAAACAAAGCGATCAAGATTTTCAACGTTTATCAAAATATTTAATAGTTAATTGTTATAATCTGTAGATTAAATTGTTTTAGTCTAAATAAGGCTAGTATTTTAAAGTTCGATTACCTTACTTAACTAGATTACTTGTAGCAAAAACTAGTTTGTTTTTAAATTTATCACAACACTAAAAATATAAACTCAAAAGTTAACACCTAAAAACAAAAACAAAAAAACGTAAATATAGTAAATGTTGATAAAATTTATAACAGTATAATATATTTGTTAAATATAAGTAGTGGTAAACTTTTTTTAAAAAGCACTATATAGAAATCTTAAAAAATGTAATTAAATTACGAAGATTTTTTTTTTCAGTTATACTAATCAATCTGATTTGTAAAAGTGATTATATTATATAAATAATAACATTAAAAAAACAATTACTCAATGGAAAAGATGTATTTTTGTAAAAATTAAATTTATTTTAATAAAATTACCTATATATAACACGTTTGAAAATTTAGTTCTAAAAAAACAAGTATAAAAAAATAATGAAAAGTCCTAATAAAAATAAATTTAGTTTTATTAGTTTTAAACACATTTAGTCTACTTTTAGTTGATTAGGTACATATTTGTTTCTTACAAAGACAAAAATTATAAGTGATGAATAGAAGCATTAGATAAATTATATTGTTAAACGAACAACTCATATATCAAAATTGTGTTTATTACAACTTCAAAAAACTGTGCAATTTTTAACTGATTTAAGCTCGTTAAAGTTTTAAATTAGTTTAATAAATCAACCTGATGTTTTAATGAAGCATTAAATACTTAAAAGGCATCGTTAAAGCCAGTTAATCATTCTAGCTGCTTAAATTTTTTTGAATAAAACGGTTGACATATTTTACATGTAATTGGCAATTTAGACACAATTCTTTTTGTAACAATACAGTTTTCCTTTATCCTAAATTGAAATTTAAAAAAGAATTTGTTTTTTTATTTAGTTTTTATTTGTAATTTAAATCATTCGTAAAACTTTTAATTTTAAAGTGTATGTCTCTTAGTTACTTAAAAAAAAGTTTTTCTACTCTTAGTTTTTTTTTTGTAAAAAAAAGTATACAAAGTTTTAATAATTATTTTGCTGATAAAATAGTTCTTATTTCTAAAAAGATTAACGCTTTTTATTTTGAGTTATGTAGTGTAAAGTAACCTGTAGTTATAGAAATTAGTAAAAAATCTTGTTTGGAGCTTTAACAGTTTATTATTTGTTTATCTTTACAAATTAAAGCTATAAGTTCATAAGGCAAGTTTTAAAGATAGACGAAACGGTTGGATGTTAAATTAACTAACTTATTATATTTTAACACTTGTTACTGTTTGAAATGAGTTATAGATTATTATTAATCAAATATGTTAAGTATCCAAAACATTAAAACAAAAATCAATCACTGAAATTTGTGTTTAATTTTAATACTGTTTTAATGAGTCTTATTTCAAAGCGCTAGCTAACTTGGTTAACACTGCAATAACAAATTAATGAAGTTTGCAATCCAAAAAGAACAAAAATTAAAAAGCAAAATTAGCCTAGTGTTAAATAATGTTTTTAAAAACATCACTCAATGACACCTAATCAAATATATTTTACGTTTAAAACATTCAATAGTTAATACAATACTTTATATTTTCGACCACTTGTTCATTAAAAAGTTGTTAACAACGTACTGTATCTGAACAGCTACTTTGTTAACAATTTAGTTTTCAACCCGAGATAAGGTTAAGTTTTTAAACTATTGAACTCTGCTACTATTGTATGTTTGCCGAAAAGGACAAAAAAATTGTTTGGAATGGCGCTTAGTCAGTGCCAATAAATCATTTCCACGTTTGCTCATTAATTTTCAAAAAGTCTCATCATAAATGAACATATCTGATATGATTTATATTTTATATTTTACAACTGTCGCTTATAAGAGCAATTATCATTCTACATAAAACAAAATATAAAATTTAAATATTTTGGCGGCTTAGGATATTTATTACTCATTACATCAAAAAAAAATCTTCATACATAACACAACAAAAGTTTTAAAATCTAAAATCGTAAAAAATGTAGCTTGTGTGTAATAATTTATTTTTCTAACCACCTAATTTTTGTTTGGATGTATTTTATAAACGAATTAAAAGTTAAAATTTAAAATGTTTGAAAGACTTTTTATAGTTAAGCCATAAAATGACTGAAAATATAGTGTAATTACATTTTTTTTAATTATGCAAAAACTAATTGTAACAATAATATGTATAAATCTACTAAATTACTATATATTTAAAAATAACAGTGTTAAACAAAAGTTTGTATGACGAATTATCTACTTTAAGTTATTTTATCACAGCTTATAAACAAAGGTTTGATTGAAATTTTCTTATCCAGAATTGATGTTGAAATCAATGATACTAACTTATACATTATAAATAATTGTTATATTCAACAATAACTGCTTTAATGTTTTTAAAAAATAACAAAATTGTCAGTACAACAAAAAAAAAGTAAAAATTAAAAAGTTATCTAAAAATTTAAAGCAATAAGTACTAAAAAAATTGAAGTTCTGTAAATTATCACTTTATCATCAAAAACAGTTTCAATTAAGAGATGATTGACTTATCGGGTTAAAGATGATTTATTACAATGTAAAGTTAAAAGCAAAAACAAAAATCAAGACAGACAACGGCTAAGTCAATCTACCTGCAAAATTTACAGATTAACTTTGAAACAACAGAAACCATTGTGGAAGGCATCTCAAGCTGATAGTCATGCAAAAACATCATTGAAACAAGCGTGTACGGTTTTGAAAGGAAGTCATCCAGACAGGTGTGCTTTCGGGGCTACTTAAATGACATAGAATATTCTTATTAACAAATGAATTTAATTTTATGTTTATGTAATCAAACATTTAGCTTACCACTGGCTATAGACTTTAAGATTAAACAATAAGTTAAAACTCAATTTTTATAAAAAAGAATTATGGTTTTTTAAACTAACTTAACAAACGAATCTAGATATAAGAAAACAGCTGAACTTGTGTTTAGTAGTTGAAAAATCAGCTTAAAAACCAGATGCAAATTAACCCATCAAACATAATTCAAATTAAATACTTAGAGATTTTTCTTTCAATTTTATTTAATTTTAAACTTAGTTTTTGTGAAACACTTTCAGTTCAGAGGTTTGATGCAAACTGCCCTTTGTAATTAAACATGTGTTCTGCGGGGTCCATGACTATTCAAATTCGGACAGTTTAAATTTCGACAAATTAAGTTCTTAAGAACTTTTTGAAATGGCCACAACTCAAGTATTAATAAATATTTGGTTAAAAAATGCGAATTTTGGTTTAACTAGCACCTACAAACTGTTTTTTTCTTTGAAAATTTTTAAGTATTTTCGAAGTTATGGCTAAAATAACTCTTAAAATGTAGTAGTTTTTAGTAATTCATATGTTTATAAATTTTTTTAATAAGTTATTTTCATTAAAACAAAAAAAATTGTTGGTTTTAGTTGAACCTGTTTAAGCATTTTTTGTATACACTTATTTTTGAGATGTGGCCCTCTAAACATTTTTAAAATATATTTTTTCATAATTTGAATTGACATGTAACTGTGTTCTAAAAAGGTTTCATGTAATTTATAAATGGATATTTTGCAGTGTGATGTTTTAATACCATGTACTTTAGTTGAAGACACTAAGCTGAAGCTTACTGTTGGGCTAACTTTAATTTCAAATAAGTGTCTTTTATTTCCGTATTGAAGTATTAGAGCACGTTTTTATCTTTAGAACGAACAACATTGCAATAAAAAGATTAAATGGGATTTGTTAGTTTATTCTTATGCTTGCAATTTCATTTCTATAGACCACCTACACTTTTTTAATTTAAGAAAAACATTTTTTATTAGTGAAACTGACTCAATAAAAGTAACTGACGATAATTTAAAGTCTGATAACAACTAAGATTTTTTATTTATGCTATATAACAAAAAATATTATTTCTTAACAATAATCACCTTTTTTCAATAAAAAAATTACCGATACTTATAAACCAAAATCTTTAACCTAATACAAGACGTTAAAATATTTGTTTTAATTTTTTCCTAATATCTTTAAATTTAAAAGTGTTTTTTTTTTCCTTAGTTCAATTTAAAAAATAAAGAAAGAAAAAAAAAACTATATAACTTGTAATAAGATTTATAAGCTAAAACGGGTTATACAACTCATACTTCTATTTTTGTTATTAGATTTAAATAAAATAGAGAGCTTTAGAGCTTAGACTTAGAGACAGACATTAACTTTTTCTACAAACATAATAACTAAAATTGTAATAAATCATTACGCGATCGTTTTTCATTCACTGTAATGTTTTATTCATGTGTCTTAAGATTAAAGCAGATACTTTAAAAAGCACATTAAAACTCCTATGTTCTTTAAAAGTTCTAAAGGTATGATTTGAAAAACTTACGAAATTTTGTAAAAGTAAATTTTAATATTATAAAAAAAAGTGTTTTAAACTAAAAAGTTACTTAAACTATTTTTAAGTAATTCTTTTGATATTTCAATTCTATCAAGTTTTGTCATGATAGCTATTTAAACATTAATCCAAACCATTTGTAGTTAACAACTATTATTTTAGTAAAATAAATAGATGTTACTATAAAATCATCATTATTTCTCTTCGTTTTTTTTATCTTTTTAGGCTGTAGTATTGTTTTACATTACTTAAGACTTTTCTAAAGGCAGTGATTTTATTGTAAATTGTTTTAGTTTCTAAAAAAAAATTATGACCACTAAATTAAAATATTTTATTATTCTAGTTTATATAGAAAAATTTACAGATTTTATTTAACTGATATCTCGTTTGGTTCAAGCGAGTTAAACATTGTTTTGTTAATAAAATATGAAAATTTGAATTGGTCATTCTCCTTATAATTAAGACGAGAACTATTATTGTTATCTATAAAGTAAATAGTCCACAATGTTAGTTTTGATATTAAAATTGTACAGGTTTTGAGTAAAGTGTTGACTAAGTTTTATTAAATTTACATATTTTTTAAGTCTTAAAACAATGTGAGCTATAAGACTTAAAGTATATAAGTATTTAATTTACTACGGAAACTATGCAGAAGAACTAATTAACTTGTATTTTTAACACTTACCAGATCATAAAATTATATTTATTCTTACTAAATTACACAAAATTACTAACGACTTGACAAAGTTATTATAAAAATTATAGTTTGAAAGAATTATTAACTTAATAACTACAAACAACGTTTCATGGTTTTCTTTAACTTTAACGTTACATTTAAACACAGGAAGAAATAATTAAGTAAGTCATTTGGGAAAACACTGATGCTTAAAAAAACAACACTGGTTTTTAGTTTAACATTTTATTTTCTTCAGTGGTAAACTCTAGTTAAGAGAAGGGAGAAGTTTACTGAACACTACAAACAAATCAACGTTCAAAAACGTTTCGACAACGAAACTGGTGTAAAAAAGAAATTCCGGTCGGCGAGTTCAACATCTATTCATATTTTCCCAATTAATTTTCATTCTACATTAACGTCGTAAATTGTCTTTTTGAAATTCATGTATGCACAAAAAATAACAAGCTGAAAAAAATAATGCGCTAAGTTACTAGCAAAAACTAAATATATTTTTGTTATTCAGGTATTATAAATTACTCTTTACACACAAGTGTCTAAAACACTTAGGTTTACTGAAATCATAAGCTCATACAAGAAGTACTAATACTGTAAAAAGTAATAAAACACTTATTCTGTGTTAGTGTACATTTATCTTAAAAACTCTAAAAAATAGGTTATAAATGTGTTATCACTGCAGAAAAAATGTTATATTTCAAAAGTTCTAAAAACTTTAAACATTATGGTTGCAACAAAAAAATGTATGTTTTTATAGGTTGATGTTTTATTTTAAGTAGTTGACTTTGAATACATGGTTATAACTTACGTTGATGACTAAACCTTTAGAAGGTTTTAACTTTTTTGTTTTTTATATAGATAATTGGTTTTTATTGAAAACAATCAAATCAAACCGGTTAAAGAATTAGATAGTTTTCAGAAACAAAACTATCATAAAAGGTCAATTTGTTTAGTAGACGATATAAAAGTAAAAAATAATTTCAAAAATATAATATGAAAACAATTTCTTTCTCAATGATATAATTCTCATTGTGACAGATCAATCAATTTTAAACAAATTCGTTTTTATTTATTGAAAACTACGTTTTAATAGTAATGAATTATATATTGTTGTTGTTTTTGTGCGCCTTTGTAAGACATTAATTTGATTTATGGCCGGTAGCATGTAATACTTAGATTATTCGAGTATATCTTTTGAATTATAAGGAAATACTTATTTTACAGGCGATTATACAAGGTTTCAATATATATTTGTTATATTCATAAAATAGTGCTAAATTTTAAACAAATCAAATTTTGATTAAAAAATTATATACTAATGAACCAGGGGCGTGTCTAGACATTTTTCAAAGGGGGTTCACAATGTTTTTTGCATTTAATTTGCGGCTTAAGTACGCATTTCTTAGGTGTGCACTGTCAGTTAAGTACGCAATATTAACATTTTTTTATTTCTCAGACTGTTACAAACATAACTAACTTACTCTATAAAAAATTAACCATTTTATCAGGAAACAACATTATAAAATAACTAAAACTAGTATAATTTTTTAAAAAGAATTTTAATTTTGATTTTAATGTTAGTATACATGGAGTTCTTACAATTTTTTCTTTTAAATTTTGACTTTTTGCATTTATATATCTATTTATAATATAAATATTTTTTCAAGTAATTTAATTTATAAAGTTTGAAATTCCACTAAAAAAAGTTTAGACTTATACAATCGAATTAAAATATTTTTAAATTATAACTAAACAATTGCCTGATGGTGCAGGAATTCTAATCATGGTTTTGAAATCTCTCTAAGTTGAAAATTTCTAAAAATCAAGAATCAACTTTGTGGCCAACAGATATACAAAAATGTAGAGTTCTTACAATTTTTTCTTTTAAGTTTTAAACCCTTTTATATAAACCATTTGTATATCTATTATAAAAAAAAAGTTCAGGTAATTTAATCTATAAAATTTGAAATTCCACTAAAAAAAAGTTTAGCCTCATGCAATTAAATTAAAATGTTTGTTTTATATATGTTTGTATGATTAATATCATAACGTATATACTAAACTATACTCTTTTTTTTGAAACACATTTGTAAATAATATTTCATCAAACTAATTTTGACTTGTAGTTTCTGAAAACTAGTACTATACCATTAGCGTCCTTCTTTATAATTTTTTATTAGAGTTTTAGAAATAACAGTTAAATATAACTTTTTTCTTATTAAGTTGATCAACGGTGAGCTTCAAATTTTAACGGTAAGCTAAATATTAAATTGGTTTATTGAGTTTTTTAATGTCAAACAATAAGTTAAGTACTGAAGCTTAAGTGTTATTAGAAAAATTGTTTTATTTAGTTGTGAAGAATTTTTATCTAAGCAAAATGTATCTAAATAGCCTTAATACTTAAAATAGTAAAGTTCAAGGTTTTTTAACATCAAAACTTATAAACTATGAAATGTTTTTTTGACAAAGAGTACACTTAAACTTGTTTTTAATAAATCAAAACAATTAAGTAGTGTATATCAGTGGCGTAGCGTGGTATTTTGGTCAGGGGGTGCGCAAATTTTTTTCTCAAAAAATCCTCTAAATTAAAACTTTTGTAATTAGCTATACAAAAACTTTTTATAAGTAATATAATTGAAATAAATTTATTAAGTAAAATAAGTTCGTTAACTGTTTAAAAAAAATATTTATATATTACAAATTAAACAATTAAATAAAAGTATAAATTGCATTAGAATTACTTATACTTGCAAAAATGTAAACTTACTATATAAAAATTGTTTTTATTACTTATAGTAAACTTAATATCTTTAAAAATTAATATATCCAATAAAACGAAAGTATCTGTTTTATTTACGAAAAGAATATCAATCTCTTTATTATACAATACAACGGTGATAACAACACCTCATTGCACATAATTTTAATAAAGTTACACAGAAGTTAAAATAGACCAACTTTATAACTGTTATTACAGTTTATTACAACTTTGTAAAATAGTTAAAAGTATACTTTTTAAACTTAATTCATTTGATTTTATTTGTTTAAAATAAAAATCACAAACAAAGTTTATTTCTCATAGGCCGACACGCTTATCTTGTATGTTTACAAAAATAAAGTTCAGAAACTAGCAGTAGTCTTAACAATGACTAGCAGTAGTCTTTTTAAATCCATTAGATATCAATACCCCACTGTATACTATGGTTTAATTGTATTGTTTGTAGACTATAATTTGATAGTTTTTGAATTAAAGGTTATTTTGCATCAATATAATTTTTAATTAATTTTTTTTATTTTGTATATAAACTTAACTCAAACCAATTTTTAATTATTTGTCATTTTTAACATTATTATTTTACTACAGATTTACAATTTGAAAATCCGCTCTGCGGTGAAACTGAGTAATTTTTTATTCTCAAAAATAGTAAATTATTAATTATTTATTAGTGTCTTAACAATGTAGCATAAAAAAAAAATTTAAATTGTTCAATTTTTCTTTAAGCGTGACGTGTTTTTGTAAACTTTTTGTAGAAAAATAATTTGCCATAAGGTTATACTACAGCGGTGCGCTATATTAATTGCGTACTTTCTGAGTATAAATTCTTATGAAGTTAATGAACTAATAAAATTTTTCCTTATGGAGTTTTTCATCAACATCGGTGCGCATTTGCAATTACGCACCGAATCAGTATATTGAGTAATAACATGTACTTTCCTAACTTGTCGCTAATTGGTATTCAAAATTCCGTTTAACTTTTTGAATACTAGATAAACATAGTTGAAAAAAGGCAAATTAAGCAGAAAAAATAAACTATAAAGGATAAAGATATTACGTTCTTTTTTTTTACATTTTTCTTTTTTTGGGTGGCACGCATGCGCCAGTGTCCCTCCCAACGCTACGCCCCTGGTGTATATATCAACAAGCATTACATGGTAGAACCAACTTGTAAATATTGTTACATAAAAAATAGAACATTGGTAAGTTAATAAATTAAACTTATTTTTACATCTCGCTTTAACTTTTATTTTAAGATGCACGTATAAGTTTAAGTATGACGTTAAATGACGAAAATGCTTAATAAATCATCAGTGTACAAACTGCTTTGTAATTATTTAAAAAACAATTTTATACAAAGTAAGTTTCATTTTAAGATAAAAAACAAATTAAAACTAACAAAAAGTAAAATTTCTCTAAAAGTTATCGTTTTCTATTAAAAATTGTTTTGAAGTTTATAAAGTATCTTTAAAGTTTGAGAATTTTAAAGTCATACTTAAAAGCAAAAATAATCATCATTGAATATTTTTTGTTAGAAAATGGGTAGATCTTTTATCAGTGTTTGTGTTTTAAATTTGCTTCTAGTGGTGGTAATTATAACGGTAGGAATATTTTTCTCTGTCGGTACTTTTTCTGTTACCGAAGTAACAAAAATGGTTAGTTTTTATTTGAAGTTTTTATTCATTTAATTCTAATTTGCTTGTTTTATCAAAAGGTCTTGCAGAAAAAAGTAGACGAACTGCAAATTGAAGTTGCAGGTAAATAAAAACTTTGTTCTTTTGTCTTTTAATTACATACTTGTGTGTAAGATGTATTCTATGTTTCAATTAGAACTGAAGGCATTTTGCGAGGTTCAAGGTTCGACAACGAGTAAACGACCATCATTTCAAAGCACAGCAGCAACGGCAGCACACACGACTGTGAAGATGAATATTACTACAGAAGCAAAGTCTTCAGGTTGGTAAACCTTTGCACAATGTTCCAATATGATTTTATACAAAGTTGTACGGTATCCATCACTATAAAAACCCCGGTGCAGCGCTATTTAAACAATATTTTTTTTTTTGAAGACGACTTACATACTTGTTTTCTTTTAGTGAAATATAAACTTAAGTATATTGTATTAAGATTAATAAATTATGTTTATCAAAGGTTGTTAATGTTTATCTTTCTTTAAAATGTGAAACAACTGAATAAAGAAAACTGTAAAGAAAAAAGAATAACTCAAAGCAAACGCTTTTTTTTTCAGTAAATAAAAAAGTCTTGCTCACATTGTTGAAACGAAATATAATGTTCGAAAAATTGTTTATTAAAAAGTTTATTTAACTAAAAATGTTGGAGTGGTTTTTAAAACTAAATATATAGTTTTTTGTAAAATAATAGTTTATTATTTCAGTCGTTTCAAGTACTTTGTTATTTTTAAGGACCGGTTTAAGCCTTATTAGGACTCATCAGTCAGTCAAAACTGAAAAACTTTACAACTTATTTTTTAAGAACGAAACCGGTCACAGTCTACTGAAGGCTTGTGATCTGATGATCAAATGGGTACAATCAACCCTTTTGTTAACTTGAGCTTGTCTCACGGCATACGAAAGTCCAGGCTTCTGCTCTGCAGACTTTTGCCGATATTTTTGTTGAACATACAGTTTAGTTATATATACGTATAAGTGTTTTTGTTAAATTAACTTAACAAAAGTATATCAACTGTAGATAAAACAACTTATTTTTCTTCATATAATTAAAAAATAAACACTATTATTTCACAAAAAAAGACTACTTATTTTAATTTAAAAGTGACTCCAATATTTTTGGTTAAGTGAACTTTTTGTTAAAAAACTTTCTAACATATTTATTTTAGGTATGTCTAATCAAGCTTTAATTGAAAAAAATGTTACTTAAACTAAATAAATAAAAAAGCACGTCAAAAATATATAAAAATCTTTAACTATAACTCATTGTTTTTCTTTAAAGTAGTTCTGAAACCGTCATCAGCAAACAAAAATCACAGAATAGGGTAAGCATACCATAAAAATTTTAGAAACCTTAAGTATCAATCTATTAATGCTGTTCTTCAATAAAAAGTAAACATTGATGCTATTTTTTAGAAACTTTATTATAAACAGCATACACGTTTGAAGTAGTCGAGCGGGAAATGGTTTTTGCTGACGCACGAAAATACTGCATTAAACAGCAAGGTGACCTGATTCAACACGACCCAAGATTGTACACTCGGCAAGGGAGAGAGTGAGTTGCTAGAATTATTTATTTTGTAAAATTTAAATGCAAATGACTTTAGAATTTAAAAGATAAAGTTTACACGAGTACAAATAACTTTTTACTGTATCAAAAACTGAATGTGTTAATATATTGTATTATTCGCATCAAACACGTGATCTTCGTGAGTTTAAACAAACGTTCAGTAGTGTTATGATTTTTGCTGAAAAACTTTTACTTAAGTTTTGATTTAATTAAATATGAAAAGTTTAAATAAGTTTTTACTTCAAAACCAAAGTTAACAAATGAAACAAGGTTCGAGCGTGGGTTAAAACTTTCATAAAATCCTGCTAGCTCAGCTTTAATTTACCATTGAAAAAAAACTACCATTGTACTAGTTTATTTATGTAATTACCTCATTAAAAATTCAGAGAACTTGAACAAGAGTTGGGAATGTCGTACCATTGGTACCACACGGGAATCAGAAGAGATACAAAAAACAAAACTATCTTCAGAAGAACTTCTGACAGCCAGGAAGTTGAACTAGAAGGTTGGCATTCCAGCCCGGTTGTTAACTATCCTAATACCAAAGAAGGTTGGGATTTCTTGATCTGGTTTTTTTTTGATAGTTCTGACAAAAACACCATTTTTAACTACTCTGAGAGAACTTTTTATTTTATTTGTGAATACAGTAACCTGTCACTTAGGTAAGCACTTTAAACACAACGCAAAAATGCGTACTTACGAAATATTGATCTTTAATTACCAACATTGAGCCTAATACATGATGATTTTCATTAATTTCGCTTTTTTATAGACTTTTTACATTTATGTACAAGTATAGAGTATCTAAAAACGTCAACTACAATTTTTTTTTTCATTTTTATATCTTTTTTTTTATCCTTTTTTTATTTGTTTCATGTGGTATGTAAATGTTAATAGCATTGGCGACTGTTCATTATTTTTCTTTATATAAACTTTGTATGACCGTTTAATCTTTTTTTTTCCTATGTATTAATCAAGAGGTATGTAAGTTTAAACTACAGTGTTCCTTATTGTTATTTAAAAAAACTGTTTTATGCTTTTTTAAAATATTAGGTTTAATCTTAGTTTGTTTGCTAATAATTTTTTGTTTTGGTTCCTTTGGTTTTAATTTGTTAAGTTTAATACAGTATAATTTATTTTAAAACACAATACTTTTTTTCAAATACTTCTAGGTTTGTTTTCTTAATTTATTAACAAATATTTTTGACAAAACTTTTTTCGGCTAAAAAGTGTTCATCCAACCGGTAGTGCGTATTTTTTGTTGTGTTATATGACACTGAAATTTTTTTTTTCAAATGTGATTAGTCATCGCAAAAAAAAAACAAAAACAATTGGACTAATTTTTTTTAATTAAGGTTTTCAATACAACGTTTTAAAGAACGTGAAATTTGGTAAAATAAATACAGTCTAAAATTTTTCATTACAAGTTTTTTTTTCTGCTTGTTTGTACATCATTATACTCTTTATTTAATTCTTATGCCTCTTATATTAGATATATAAATTTACTATATTAGTTTCAAGTAAATATTATTTTTTCTATTTTACAAAGTTTCAAAGTAATGTTTACTTTTTGAAATTTAAATAAACACAAAATTATTATTTTTTATGTTTTTTTTTTTAATTAGATAACTAATTTAAAAAATGAACACTTAATTGCATTCAATAGCTTTGTTTAAACTAAAATTGTACATACATAAAATTAATTTCATCTTTTCTGGTCATTTAAAAGTATGAAACAAATTTCGAATTACAATTTTTATATAAATAAAAGTTGATTTTACTAAGATAAATATTAAATTAACCGTTGGTCAGTACTTACTTTTGAACCGTGTTTCTTTAGAAAGATCAACTTCTTTTATACAACCTTTAACTTTTTTGACTATGTTTTGTTTCGTAAACTAAACAAGAAAAAAAATAAAGTTTAATTTACAACTAATTGTGTAAGTTTAAGATTTTTTAAAACTTATTACAGACAGACAAAATTAATTTGGTTTTAATAAAAGAATAAATTTTTAAATTTAGTTTAATTAAGCTAGAAAATAAGAGACAAATATTCAAATAGTAAGCACTTATGAAGTCAAATATTTTTAATTTGAGAGTTAGTTTATTTTGAAACGAGCTTTCAAATAACGTTTAATCAATACAAAATATTGATACCTGTTGAAATTAGATATATGTTCATATAAACTATTGTAGTATTAGGTTTTTATTCTAAGAATTGTTAAAGATGTATCAAATAATATGTACTACGTAATAAATTTAAAAAACTGGTAAATTTAAAGTGACCGAGCGTTTTTATAAAATTAAAGATTATAAAGTATCAAATACAGATGATACCATCTGAGTAGCCCACATTAAACTATGATGTCTTGAAGACCACCTACAGAATATAAATATAAGGTGACTAGTAGCTTGGTTGGTACCATAAAAAAATTATTATTTTTATGAATATCAAGCGGCCTTTTACTTATTTTTTGAGGGTTTATTTATTTCGGATCATAAGTTAAGTACTAATTTAAAAATATAATATGTTATTTAGCTAATTCTTGTAACAGTACTTTTTTAGACTTAAAAAAGAAAACTTTAATATTTTTACGTATTTGTTTTAAATTAATTTAGTTTTGATAATGATAAAAAGCGTAACTAACAATGTCTACTCTCTACATAATAAAACAAATTATAAAAAAAGTTAAAAAAACTTTTTAAAATTCAGCTGTAGAAGTTTGCGTTTTACTATATGTCAGTAAACTTACTCACAGCTGGTAATGACTTCACATCATGACACTCAGAATTTTTCAAGAGTTAAACAAAGGTTTTAAGCTTGTTTGCCTGTCAACTAAACATCTGCCCTTTAATAAATCTCAATCGTGCTCTTTCACTTGATTGTATTTTGAATGGGGTCAAATTTAGTTTGAAGTTGTTGAAAAACGTTTTAAATGACATGAGAATGATTTAAAATGCAAAAGTTTTTTTTTGCTATTTAAGTATTTTTACAAAAAAACAATTTTTTTACCGAAAAATTTTGTTTTTGTGATAATCGTGAATACAATTACTTAATAAAAATATTCATTATACTTGATTTTTAATTATAAAGCTGCTTTTTCTGTTTACCTAATTAGTAAAAAAGAATATTGTGAACTTTTAAAGTAGTATTTTAAAATAGAGTTTTTACATTAGGCTTTAAAAAATCATCTCTTGTCATAAAATAGCTAAAAATTAAACATATTGCTTTAGACTATATTGTGCTATTGAGTTCAAGGGCTAGATTAGTAATTTTTTTTTCAAAAAGGCAAAACAGTGAGATATACAATGATTTTAGAAAAATTAACCCAATAGTATATATTATTTTTAAATACACTTTTGTTTTTGTATGTAGAATGCATAATTTGTTCATTTATTTTGATTAGTTTTAAAAGTATTACATTTGTTACTATAAACTATTGTTTTACTATGATAACTTTATTTAACAGTTTTTAGTGTTACAACAGTTTTTAGATTAAACTTTAAGTTCATTTTATAAACCTTTTGTTTTTTATATTTAAACACAGAATTTAAGAACTTAATATATTTCTTGAACAGTTTCGAACTTTTATGCAAATAAATTTTACTATTCAGAACAATTGAAAAAGTTACTATTTTAAATGCTTATTTTGTATCTCCTAAAAAAAAAACTTTACCCGTTTTGTAAACTTATAAACCATTGTAAACTTCAATTTGAATATTTTTTAATAGTCAAGAATTATAAATATATTTTATTTTTGTTCCTCTTAAAGCTATATAAATGTAAAAAACTTGTTTTTGTCAATAGTTTTATTCAAAAAAAAACTGATTGTTTAACTACATAAGTTTATAACTGTTTGTGTTAAAATTTTAATACAAACATATGGTCAATTTGAGTTTATTCTACAATTTTGAATAATAAAAGGTTGTAAATCTAAAGCTAAATTGTCTTTTCAATTAATATATCCTCTTTTAAAGATATTTTTTTATCAATTTTTAGTTTATTCGTAGTGTTCTTTTTTATTAAACTGTTTGTAGCTTTAAGTTTAATAAATTGGCATTAATCTTCTCTACTTTTTTAACGCTATGTCTATTTAAGTAGAGGTCAACTGTAGTTTATAACCGTTTTACAAAATCATATTTACTTTTTTTGTATACTTTTTTTTTTTTTTTTGTGTTACATGACAGTTCAAATTCGGACAACTCAAATTCCGACAATTTAAATTCTTAAAAAAATGTTTAAAAGACTATACCTCAAAAAGTAACTTAAGTTTGAAAAAATAAAAAACTTCTATATAGATCTCACTAATATCTACAAGCCACTATTTATGTTGTGCGAAATCTTAAATATTTTTAAAGATATCTAAAAATTACTTAAAATAACTATGTTTTTCACTTTATTTAAGCCATATCTAAAAATTACTTAATGCTTTGAAAAAAAAATTGCTTGTAGATATTAAAAGGACCTCAAATATATTTTTTATATTTGAAAAATATACATTACTTTTTTAGTTGTGACCCTTTCAATTTCTTTAAAGAATTTGAACTGTCGGAATTTGAATAGTCGTGCACCCATTCTTTTTTTATATGTGTTTTATGATAATATACTTTAGAGTTTAAATTTCTAATAAGGTTATCAAATGTTTTAAAAAACTTACTATAAATATAGTTTGTTATCGTGTAAAAATTTTGAATTTTATGAAGGTTAGATAACAAAAACTACAGTTATAAATGATGATTAAAAAAAAAAAAGTTATAACTAGAAAAATTTTACAATTTATAATCTAATAAAGTATAAATATTTAAAAGCAATTTTAAGCAATTCTATGTATAAAATAAACAGTAAAAGTTTGAAAATAAACAAAATTTGTTATAGTACAAACTTTCGCACTTGTTTAACTGTAACATCAATTATTAATAAATTAAAATGAACTTACATTTTCATCACAAAGCATAAAGAATAGACTTTAAACTAGTTAGTTGTCAGAGTTTGTCAAAAGTTCAAATTATGTTGTCAAGTATTTGAAGCACACTTAACTTTCTGTTTCAATTATTTATGCATTTTATTTTTTTACGTTTGTAAAACTAATAAGTACACATTTAAGCTGCACTAGTTTATTGTCTTATTTTTTAAGTTATTCAAAAGTCAAAACTTTAGTTTATTTCTAAATTATATTTCAATTAAACTTTGCAAATTTTTAATATCTCATAAAAAACTCTACAAGTCGAGTTGTAGAAAAACATTACAACATTTTCATGAATTTATTTTAGTTGCTTATTCCTATAGTTATATTAATTTTAAAAAGATATTTAAAACTAATTGACGAACTATAAAACAGCTATAAGTATGTAGTAATAAATAGGTACTAAGGTTTAGTAAGTTTTTGGTAGCTCTAAGTTTTTTAAATGTTTAAAAATGGTGCGTAATAGTTTTGTTTTTTAGCTAAAAATTAAATTTATAATGTTTAAAAAAACTTAAAGTTAAAGTTAGCTTTACAAACTAAACTTTAAAAAACTTACGGCTAAAGTTTTTTAAATAATAATACTTTAGGTAGTAAATTGTATTGAATTTACACAGGAACTATCTAGCAAATAGTTTTAATTTATTCCTCTGTCTATTTTTATACTAGTAAACTAAATCAACAAAGTAAATGACATCAGAAAATATTTAATGTAAATATATTTAAGATTTTATTTTATAAATAAGTGTTTTAACCACGTTATTAAACTTTAACAAACTGATAAGTCGGAATAAAAACTTAAAGAAAGCTTAAACTTTTTTAATGACTCCATAAAATAATTAAACTTTTTCTTATTATAAAGATTAGTAACAAAATTTTTCTTAACAGCTTTAGCTTTAATCTCAAATTATAACACTACATTAAATAATTTCAGTTCTAATTTCGTGAAACACAGATCCGAATACATACAATAGCTTGTTGAAACACATCACTTAATTAGAACATCTGCTTGTAGTTGCTAACAACAAGTTTCATTAAATTTCCTCAAGGCTAGCTTTGATATTAAATACAGAGATAAATATTATTTCTTTTTTGAACAATTAAAAGCTTTTTATGCGGTCTTTAAATAATCTAATATGAAAATGATTTAGGACTAAAATTAAAATAAAGCTAAAAGCAGCGTTTTAAGAAAGTACATTGTTTTTGAAAGTTGTGTATAATGTTTTATGTTATCAACCTAGTAAAAAAACATTTTATTAGTTAAAAAACTTATGTAATTTAACATTATTTTAATTATAAGTTTATTTTTTATGACTAATACATTAAAAAATGTAAATTTAAAATAAAAAATAATAAGAAAAGTTAAACTTTAAGTAGCTAGTTAAGAATAATGAAAATTAAATTATGAAAAAAGTTTTTAGAAAAAGTGTAACAACAATCTAAGCTCATTACACTTTAAATTGCTAAAAACGTTATATTTTGACTCATTAGTGTCTTGCTAAACTTTTTATTCGTAGTATCAAAGCAAACAGTAAAAGAAAATTGACTTTTCCCTTTTAAAGTACACAGGTGGCTAAATAAGTTGAAAGATAATTTTCTTTCCGCCATTCATCTTTTGCTGATGTGAGAACGTCTAACGTGTAGTAGATGACAAAATTGCCTTCAACGCTGCTTAAGCATTGGAACACCTGGCAGAAAATTGACTTTTTACTGTAAAGTCTGTCATCTGGTGCTTAAGTGAACTGTCAGTTAAAAACGTGACATGCTTAAATTTTTTCTTAAACTTTTCTGCGCAAATGTCTATATAACACTATCTTTTGACGGATAGTACTTTTTACTGTGGTTTTTTAAGTAAAACTTAACTAGTTTTTTTGTGAGTTGGTGTTTGGTTTAGAACTCTTATAAATGAGTATTATAATAACATGTTGTGTTAAAGACTAATACAAGCTTATAAAGAAGTTTTTATATTTCAACGACATTATACTTCTTGTATAACGGACTGAAGAAAGTTTTTTTTTTACTAAGTGTAACATGTTTTCTCTTAACTTGATACACAAAACACGTGTAGCAAACACTTCAAAATCAGCTTTAAATGTTTTTAACTGCACAGAAGCTTCAAAAGTTTTTTACTAAGTTATAATTAAAAAATATATACTTTTTATTTAGTTTTCGACATGCAATACTTTTAATACATAACCTTAATATAAGTCTTTATCAACAATAAAAGTTTAAAGTTAAAATTTACATTAACAATTTTTTTTACATAAAATTAAAGTAAAAATAGGTACTTCAAAAATTTTAAGCTAAGAAACTCAGTTAAATGTTTGTATCACTTAATTTAAAATGTAATTGAAATTAAACTACATTAAGGTTTGATTATAAAAAAAGGTCTATTCAAGTTAAATAATTTTAACAAACTACTAGTACCAAAACTTAAACATTATTTTATATAGGATATTAGCAGAAAATAGATAAATTAGTTAATTAGTCACAAATTATTTATATTTAATTTTTTTGATAAAAATGTTTTGGTACAGTTTAGGTTGCACTATAACTTTGATGACTATAAGGTTACGAAAAACCGAATATTTTTAACTAGAGTATTGCTTTATCACTAAACTAGTTTTTAAAATACAAAACAAATTACTACTCTTGATCATAAGTAAAAACCGCATAACCCTGGTCAATAAATACTTAGAGCTTATATAGCAAGTAAATAAATCAATCAATCGTGAAATTACACTTATCACTGTTGTTTTAAGGTTGATTTATTAAAACTGTCATAGAGCTTGAGAAAATTAAGTCGTAATTGATTTTAATGACAAGCCAATATGAATTATTTTTAGGTAAAACAAAAAATTAACTTTCACAAAGTGAATTAGTCATTAGTAAAACCGTTTTTGAAATGTAATAATTGACATTTATTGGTTTGTACATATAAATCAAGCTAATAACATTAAATAAACATTACGTCGCCATGTAAAAGTTAACAACTAGAATTAAATATTTGTTCAGCTAATTGAGTTTGACAAAAAAAATATTTTTTTTAATTTAATATAAAGCAAAAGAAAAATATAAAAAATTTTGACATATAAAATAAAAAACAATGTGATACTTTAAAATTTTTTATGCTCACATTTGTATTAGCTAATAAGTTATTTAAAAAAGAGTTAAAGTAATTAGTTTGAACTTTATTTTACATTTGTTTGTTTTTACTTTAAAAAATTTATTTGATAAAAATAAACAATTAAGTGGATATAGAAAAACTAAATAAGTAACTTGTATAAATTTTTGAACTTGTACAAAATTTTGATTTAAAATATGATTTTATTCTTTTGATTTTTACTTACTTGTTTTGTAGCTTTGAAAGTTTTTAGTTCTTAAACCTTAATACTTTTAAAATATCTAAAATTAAAAACTTAAACGTTGTTAGATGAAGCTAAGCGAATTCAATTTCAAATGGATAATTGGAATACTTCGTAAAAATAATGCCAAAACATATTAATTATGTACCCGTTTTAAACAAAGCTAGTGGATAACGACTTAACTAAATGAAATTTTCTTCGATGTAGTCGTTTTCATAGCGATAACTAATCTAAAAAGCTCGCTTGAAACTTCAGTCAACTTTTTTGTAAAACATTTTAAATAACTTTAAATATAAAATCACATAGCAGTTTTCTAGAAGGAAACAATTCTGAACACTGAATATTTAAGAAACTTTTGATTGCTTATAACATGTTCATGTAATAATTTCAGGTAATATGCTCTTTGCCACAATGGCAGTTATGCTCAAAAACCAAAATATTTTTATCCTAATTTATATTGAAACAAAAATTCGACCATATTATTTTACTAATTTTTTTCTTCACTCTAAATTGTTTATGGTTTAAAAATTTTATTTTCTACATAAAAACGGCATAGTAGATAAGTTGTTTCAAGGTTAACAGTTACATTTTATATGGGAATCAGAATATATAAATAAATTTGAAAATAAATTTTCAATAAATAAACATTTTGCTTCTTACTTTAACGTTCTGTTTTATATAAAGCGAAAATAAATTGATCAAATCAGCTTTTTTATGAATAACTAATCTTGAAGTACATCCAGACTGCCTTTGATTGATAACACAATTATTTACCTTTTACTGTAAAAACTACATGTGATGTATAGCTCTTTAAAATTATACGTACGTTTTCTTTAATAGTTTTCTTTATGACACTGAAGCATTGAATAACTGATGTTGTTCATTGAACAGCGCATATATCAAAATTATCTTCATTACGAATACGAAAAATGTTCACTTTGACTAATCCGTAGCTCGTTTAAAGTCTCAAATTACATTCATAAATCAACCTGATGTTTTAATGAAGCATCAAACAGTTAAATATGTCGTTTAAATGATTTTAGTTGCTTAAGCATTTTATGATGCTTACGTAAACCGGTCGACATACTTTCTATGAAATTGACAATTAAAACTAGATTTTTTTTATACAAAATACAAAGTTTTCTAGTCCCAGAAGTATAAGTCCATAAAGCGTTTGTTGTTTTTATTTTCGTTTTAGTGAGTAAAATATTTGTTATTTTTACTTACTTATACTTTTACAGTAGTTAAAATTTAAAAGTAATTATGTTCTAATGTATCTCTTAACTGATTTAAAAAGTGAACTATTTTCAATTTTTAGATTTTAATACTATTTTTAAATGTTTGTAAGTTTTGTTTTAACGACAACTTATCTTATAGTTATTAAAAATTTATTTTTTTTAAATACTAACATTTTATACTATAGTTCAAATATTGATTACTAAATAACAAATTTTAGGTTTCTCAAACCTTTACTTAGGTTTAAGTTTTTAGATGTTGATTTATAAAAATAAAACTTTAAAGGTTCCTTAATAACTAGCTTTAATAAAGAATACTAATGTATTATTGCTTAAAACAAAAAACTCAGCTGCACAAAAAAAAGCAAAGATTATTTTTTATGATACTGAATGTCCGGAAAACAAAAAAAAAACTTTAAATATATAAGTTTTACTTTTAAAAGCTTATGTCAAATTCCAATCCGACACAAGTGCCCAACTAACAACTAACAGGGGCCACATGGGGATTAATTTTATAATTCATATGCTCCTGTTAGTATGATATCTTTGCGGAAAACGATGAAGAATTGTTTGGAATGACGCCTAATCACTGCCTATAAATCATTTTCGCGTTTGCTCATTAACTAACATGAAAATGTCATCAAAAATTGACAATTCTTGTTGATGTTTGCGCTTCTCATTTTATAATCCCGCTTTTAAAGTGCAATAAAAATTTGGGTGATTATTTATTAAATTTAGAAGAATTTTCTCAAAGTTCACTTTTTTATTTTAAATTAAACGGAATAAAATTTATTAAAAACCAACTTAAATCAACTTTCAGTCTTTTCTTCCTTGCTTATAACTCAAGGACTAGAATAAGGTTTAAAAAGTTAAACGTTTTTAAGACAAAAGTTGTTAGTTAAGTAAGAAGAAAAAAAATTAAATTATATTACCAAAACAAAAAATTCAACTATTGTACATTTCTCAAGCATTAGTAAACAACAATTTCACTTGAAGAGATGATTGATTGTTCAAGAAAAACAGCATGACGTACTGTGTTAAAGGTAACCAGTTTTGTAAAATATATGAAAATTGATGACAGACAATATCAATTCAATAAAATCAATTCTCAAGCTTATTAATATTTTCTTAAATTAGCAGAAACCTTTTAAACACAAATCAGGAAGTGTAAAAATATTTGTAATTAATCATACTTCATATTTTTTAATCAGGCTAAGATGTCTGTATAGTGTCATTGTTCTTTTGCTGGCAATTAATATTTTTGTTTGTCGTTGTAATGCTTTGTCTTTCCATTATCGTACCTGAATGCGGTTCATTTTATAATGGAGCTTTTTAAAACTACAGACGCTTGTTGACTTGTTCAATAAAACGGAAATGCTACCTGTACATTTTTCAAATATTTAGAAACATTACCAAATACAAGCTGTTCTTTATTTGAAACATAACAGTGCTTTGTTTAACTTACATTACAAAAAATTTACATGAATTTAATAAACTGATGGCTAGTTTGATATTTAATAAAGTAAGTTTTTTGTTAGCTTTTTTTTAAATGTAATACTTTTAAAGTCCTGAACTTTTATGTTATGTACTTGTTTGCAATTGACTATACCATAAAGATTTTTGTTTAGATTAAAAACACTTTTATTTGCTAGTTAAAGTTTGATACTTTAAAACTAAAATCGACATAATAGAACTCACACTTGTATACACAATAAGAACCAAAGAATTTAACCAAAAAGTTGAAAACGTGAAATTTGTCTTTATAAGGTTTACACCTTTTTTTTTTTTTTTGAAAAAGATAGCTTAATTTAACTATTTTTACCAGTTTTATTTAAAAGCTTGATGTGAAAATTTTTATGACTGCTTGAAAAAATTGTGTAAATGAAAAATGTATATTATGTTGTTTTTTAAAAAATAATGAAAAATATTTTAAGTTAAACGACTTTATACTAGCTGAAGTCTTTAAAACTCTGATTTACTTCCCTAAAACCAGTTTTGTAATATTATTAATATTTCTAACGTGCCAGAATAACAGAGATTAAAAGCTAAAGCAAAGGTCACGCAGTTAAAATTAAGTAGGCTAAAAAGGTCTTGCTGTACAACAAATTTTGGAAGACGGCCAAAACTAGTAATATGAATATCATTTTAAAGCTTGAAAAGAATGTCACCTGTTTAGGTGTGTTTTGACACGTTATTTTTTTGTTTACTAAAAATCTTAATTAGTAAAACTTTTAAGTAGACATTTGATTTGAGCGTAGTCAATTTTATACAATCGATAAACAATTAGCTCTTCTTTAAAACCGCTAGAATTTTAATACTTTTAATGTTTAATTATAAGTTATTTAGCTCAATATACAACGTGATTTAAAATATAACTAAAATAAAGCTAATTTATTTTAAACACCCAATATTTTAATTAGCGCGAGAATTGTAGACATTATCGTAAACTTGTACTTACTTTAGGGTAACTCGATTGTTTATTTCAAATAACAGTAAGATTTTGGTTTCGAGTTGTTGCTGTAAATTTTAAAACATAATATTTACTTTTTTGACTCCACTCTACTCAAGAGTTCCAAGTATTGTATTTATTTTATTTGTTAACTCAATCAATATAACATGTTCTATATGAGGAAATCGCTATCAGAGCTACTTAAAATTACACCTACCTGCTTAAAAGTTCTTTTTAAGAAAAGGTTTGTTTTAATATAAACTGTTCATTGAACGATAAAAGAAATGC
Source organism: Thalia democratica (assembly GCF_965202585.1). Taxonomy (NCBI): domain Eukaryota; kingdom Metazoa; phylum Chordata; class Thaliacea; order Salpida; family Salpidae; genus Thalia; species Thalia democratica. Next base: position 77,116,313 of record NC_139165.1, read on the forward strand.
GCTCAAAAAGTTTGGTCTAAAAACGTGGTGTACGAATTAAAACCTTCCGGTTATCGAGTCGTAATCCACAAGTGTGAGTCTAATTCTTTTTTCCGTGGTAAAGTAGTGGTAGGTAGGAATGATATATATATATTATTTTCAGTTTAAAGTTGATATTAATCAACTGAACCTCTTAAAGCTGAGATTTTAAAGCTAATTTCGCGTATATTATCTTTTGTCTTAGCAATTCAAAATATTGTTCAGCTAGTTCTAATGCAGTTTGCAAAAGGATATTTTTATGCGTGATGTATCTTAGTTCTCAATACTAAACTTACTTTACTCGGTGACACAGTAAGCTGAAAATTGTTTTTGCGTGTGTGTAGTGCACAACACAAACTTTTGTTTTCATACTCAACACGTGACCTTAGACAGAACAACATTGCAATGAAAGGATTAAATGAGGATTTCAAAGTCTCGTCTTTTGTTTGCAATGCCAGTTCTCATGGACCACCCACAACATTTTTCTGTATAGATAATTTTTTTACTCACACCGTTACTACTAGTTTGACCAAAAAAGAAAATAGCACTAAAACTGTTGAAGTAAACTTTAACCCATTGTGTAGCTACGTGTTTAAAGCAATTATAATTGGTAGTTAAAAAATTTAATTTATAGTTTTTAAAAACTTTTTTTTTTCTTGTAAAAAACTTTGTTCTTTTTATCAAACTTTGTTGCTCGTTTTAACAAATATTTATCTATATAAATATGTATATACATATATATATATGTTGTAAGATATTTTTCTAATAAACAAACTGAAGATCTGTTCTCTCACAGAACAGTGAAACAATTGTATTTGTAAAACGAAGTTTTTTATTAATAAATATATATTCTAGACGATAAGTAATAGTTTGTGTATTTATAACTCAAAAATTAAGCGAAGTTATATTTACAAGTTTTCAGTTGTTCATAAAAAAAATATTAGTCTAAGTAAGTTTATTCTTACTTAATTTGCATGCAAAATCGCTTCAGAATTAAAAACTAATATAAGAAAACATAAAAATAGTTTAAAACCAGATAAAGCGTTTAACATTTAAAAATAAGAAAAGTTCAGTAATCACGTCTGCTTAACTAGCCAAAAACCACCTAAAAAAAAGTTGTTAAACACATACTTGAAAACGTTGGAATTTACAAAAACAACAGAGATGTTAAAAGACGAATCAGGTCAGGTCGAGCAGTTTAATTTGAAGAAATTTATTTGGTGGTTAAAGAAAAACTTAGACTTAAAATTGCACGTCAATCACTTTTAAAAGGGCGCCAGATGATTAAAATGAATGTTGGTGGCGAGAATTGTTTCTTTAACTCAACCCAAAAAAGAAGATACTTTAAATTATTTTTAAAAAAGCATTTATAAATCTATGAAGGTAATAGAAAAATTTAAACGGTTTTTACTAGTTTATAAAACTTTAAATTATATCGTTATATAAATTTGGTAAACTTTTTATTCGAAATTTACACATTTAAAAAAATCATTAACTTTGAATTTATCAGGGAGGAAATTAAGCTTGTTAAACTGTCCATTCAACACAAGGAAAACAGTGTTTTAGCAACTAATTTTTTATTGGCAGTTGTAGAGACATGCCATATTAATTAGTGGCCAAATAAAACAGGCACCGTACAACAACTATTTGGCAAACATTAAGAAAATATTTCAAGTGAGAACTTTCTTCACTGTGAAAAACATTTTATAATACAAAAGCATTATACTACGTGATATTTGACCTTTTAAAGTAGCTGAATCAAAACAAAAGTTGCAGTTTTGATTTAGACCATTTTTTAACAATCTTTTATGCGTAGTTAAATTAAATTCGATTTTCAAAATTTATTTCATTTTTTTATGAATATTTTACTTTAATTCTTATAAACTTCTAAATATGTAGGTTGCATCCAGTCTATTTATATCATGCAATTAAACCTTTGACACTAAACAGTAAAAATACTTTAACATGGTTGTTTTTTATTTTTGATTAAAAGATTCACAACTTGGAAAAGTTATTTAAAATTACTAAAATACAATAAAGAATTTTACTTTATGGCATATGTTTTAGGTGTTTAGCTAAGTACTTTTATCTAAAACAAACCCTTTATCTATTTGATTTTTATTCTTCTGAATTTATCTTTTTTTTTTTATTGAAAATAAATTTGTTTAATAATTATTCTTATTACAGTGTTAAACGTCCTTAGTAAAAAAAAAACAATTACTACAAACTTTACATCCTGATAAGGAGTCAATCAAACTTTACAAAGAAAACAAACGTCTACCTGTTTACCTTTCTGAAAGCATTTTTTGTCTTGGGTGGCCGACTTAATGTAGTGAGTTCACGTCGTTATGTTTTTATCTGGTTTTGTCTTTGATACTTGATACCTGTTGAATATTTATCGAAAATTTCACGAAATCGTTATTACGTGTCATCTTTGAAACGTGAAAATTGCAAGGGTATGATATTTTTTTGTAACTAATGAAGGTATTGACATGGTAGTTTTCATACTAGGATTTAAAAACTTGACCAAGTACTTTTTTGAATTAAATAAAAACTTACAGATTAAGCTCAGACATACAAGTTTTTCACTTAAGTAAAACTATTTATACAAACTAATTAGCATTGAAAAAGTTAAAAATTATAGATGTTTTTTTTTGAAGCACAAAATAAGTAAATAAATAAATGTAAATAATATATGTATTGTTACTCACAAAGTTTATTAACTTTACTTAGACAAAAAAACTCATGTTTTTTGAACTTTACCGTTTCATTAAAGAAACAGCAAAACATTAGTAAGTTAGTCACTTGGGAAAAAAATAATGTTTAGCTAAACAGAAACATCAACTTTTCTTCAATGATACTTTTAAATTAACATTCATAACTAACGAACGTTGTAATTTTATTTCAGTTCTTGTACTGATGATTAAGCCTAAAAAAAATGATTAGCTTATACAACTTTATGCTTTTTTCAAACAAAAAAAATGTTTCATTTTCAACTAATTTAGTGAATAATAAAGTCTTGCCACTGTATATTTGGATTTTAGACGCGAGTATCCAGGCATACAGGTTAACATAATTGAACTAACGAACTTAAGTTTCAAAGGAGTTTCATTAAAAGTTTAAGTTGCAATTGAAAAGTACAACAAACTTTTCAGTATAGGAACATTACTATGAAAAAAAGTAAATTTTTGTTAAGTGTACAAAAATATTTTTGTTTTTGTAAGTTATCCAAAAAAAGGCATATAAATGTATACAAGAAACAAACTTTATAAGTTTTACAGCTGTTTCTGCGTGTAATAAGCGTGGTGAACAACATTTTTATTTACTCAATATATTCTGTTTCAGTGTGTGTTTAAAATATAAATTACTTAATATTTGTAAATGTATTAGCTAGACTTTATGATACATCATTTTCTGTTACTTTTAATGTAAAGTCGTTATTGTTTCTATTAAAATAAACTAAAACATTAATATATTATACTGCATCTATTTAATTTTACATTAAGTAATCTTTATTATATTTTGGTTATAAAAACTTATAGTTGAAACTAAATTCGTTTAAATATACCTTTTAGGGTACATTTAGATACTTTTGAGCACTTATCACCAATACTTAGGACTTTTTCTATTTAGCTAAATAACTGTCTTAAAGAATAATAATTATTTTTACTTTCAAGTACTTTTTGTTCAAACATAAAGATTTTGAACTGCAAAGGAAGTAAAACTTAAATTACTCTGTAATTAATTATCTTGAGTTTATACTTTATACTTTCTTTTAATCTTAGTAACGACATTCCCCTAATGATTGATCACATACGGAAGGCTGAAATGAAACTTTTCTTCAAAACAGACAGCTAATGACGTATAATGTCATTATGAACCCGTTTTGCGTTGTTCATACAGTTTGAAACTAATTCAACTTCGCGAGAAAAACGGAAAAATGAAAAGTAGAATTAATTTTTTAGTGAAAAACAACTTTTTTATATGCAGATAATATCACACAAAAGAACTGCTTACTTCTGTATTAGTTACTTTGGGTGTTTGACATAAACTAAAATAAATTAAAAACTTAACAATTTTTTTTTAATCAAATAGAAAACTATTAACAACTAAAGTTTTTTAAGGCACATGTAATTTCAACACAATTTGATTGTTAGAATAAAAAAAGAATGTAAAATCTAGCTATTTATAATTTTTATAGTGCTATGCAGTTAAAAACAAACATTGTTGTTGTAGAAACGAAAATGTAAAATATATAGTAAAGTTCCAAGTACACCACTCAAATTGGTAGTTTGGCAAAAAACTAATACTTTGTTATTTTTAGACTGACAGTAATTTTAATACTAGTCTGACATTTAAATGAGAAAAGAGCATAGCGTTTAATACACCGATTAAATAATTTAAACTTAACCCTGAACACCTGTTGAATACTACACAAACTTTAATATTATAATAACACCTGTTTAATACTACATAAGTTTGAAACAGCTGTCAGCTTATAACGTGATTAGACACGGTTTTATAAACTACATTTAATTGATTGAGTGCTTTGAATATGTTATTTTTCGATTCGTCTATCGACAATACTTATTGTTCTGCCTTGTAGATTTATAACTATATTTTTTTGATACTGAAAAACTATTTGCGACTACGAATAAATTTATTATAAGTAATTATTTTCATGTAAAGATATTTGGTTTAAAGCTTAATACTATAAAAATAATCTATGAGGTCTTTCTATATAAGTTTATATTTAATACAAAAGTATATACTACAGATAAAATTTTCAAATCAACAGCATATAAAATTAAATAACATTAAATATTAACACTTGTTTAAAAGTTTAAAATACTAAAATATTGAAGCAGCAGAGATCTGTAAAACAGTAAATATTTAGCAACAACAAATATTCAAAAACAAAATTTTTAATATTTAACAAGGTTAAAATGTATGTATTAATATTTTTAAATAGTTATAAAATAAAATTTGCTTTTTTTTACTACGACTTTTAGCTCATTTTGTTTAAAATTTTCTATGATTTTCAAAAACAATAAATACTGGTATATAAAGTTTACGTTTGTGCATTACTTAACTTTTAAAATTCTTCCAAGTGCAACTACTTCTTAACTTTCCAAGAAATATTTACACTAAAACAACTATTTGCAAAACAATAACTTAAAACCTTAAAGCTTATTGTGATCAATTTTACTTTAAGTTTCAGGTCAATGTTTTGGGTAAAACACCAAATACATTTGACAGGATAATTTAAATTTTTGATAAATTTTGACAGCTAGCTATTTTAAAGTTTTACACTATTGTGCTATATGATTGAAATGTAAGTTTATTTTAGTTTATTAACATTTATAAGCAGTTTTGAAGTAAATAAATTATTTCTGTAAAAATACTTCTTTTTATATTTACGTAGTTTTATATTGAATTTGTTTTACAAAAAGCTATATTTTTAAATTTGGATATTACAATTTAAAAAAAAGTTACTTGTTTTCGGACTATGCAATTTTGTAAAAAGTATAAGAAATCAATGATTTTGATTTAAACTGAAAGTATACATTTTCTGTCTGTTTTAGAGAGAAAAGTTTAGAGTTTCCTCAGTTGAAACTATTTTAATATAACAAGCTTTTAGTTTAATAATTTAAAAATAATAATTTTTTATTTATAAATTATTCTAAAATTTTAAAGCTTTTAGACAAAAAAACTGTACTACCATAAAATATTTATGAATGAAAGAGAAAATTTTAGCAATCTAATAATAGTAGGACAGTAGCAGTCATATTATAAATAATAGATGATAAAAAGCCAATTTCATGTTGTTAAACGATTATAAATTACATTTGGCCCCCAGTTCAAAAGACATAAAGTTAAAAAATTGTGAAGATTAATGTGCGTTTTGTAGAATTGGAAAACTACAAACAGTTTTATAATATGTCAGACTTTATAAACTTAATATTTTCAAAATACTTTTATTTATAATGACAATATTACCAAATATAGCTATTGATATGGGGAATGGGTTAAAATTGAACGAAGACAAAACTTCACGAGGTTACTAAATTGCATGAGGGCACAAAATTGCACGAAGACAAATTTGCACGAGGGGACAAAGTTGCACGAAGACACTTTTGCACCAAGGGTCAATTTTGCACGAGTTACAAATTTGCACGGTAAGTCATTTTTGTACGAGAGTAAAAATAAGAAAAATATGTATATCTAAAAAACAGAAAAAATTAACTAAAAGATAAACTAATAAAAAAACAAAGAGAAAAAAAAAACTGACCGAGGGTAAGGGGTATAGTGGTAGCAAAAATTAGAAATAAAATAACTAATAAAGATTATTATTATTATTATTATAAATGAATAAATAAAAATGAATTTATTAAAAAAAAAAGCTAACGACCGAAGGTAAGGGTTAAGAGTAACAGTCGTAATGAAAAAAACTAAAAAGTAAAATAAAATAAAAATTAATAAATAAAAAACAAATTAAATTAATTAATATTTAAAAATCAAATAAATTACCGACCGAGGGTAAGGGTTAGGGGTAACAGTGATAGTAAAAAAAATATTAAAAAAAGTAATAATAATTATCAAAAAAAGTAAAAAAAAAATCAATCTGTGCAAAAATGTCTCCGTGAAAATTTTCTGCTCGTGCAAAAGTTTCTTCGTGTCATTTCAGTATCGTGCAATTTAATCCCCTCGTGAAAAAGTGTCTTTGTGCAAAAGTACCTTCGTGCAATTTGTACCCTCGTGCAATTTTGTACGCTCGTGCAAATTTGACAGCCACCCCTTATTATGATATGACTTTTAAATAGGGTTACTCTATGTTTTTTATTGGTAGAATTAAATTATTATGACCTGACGCTATACATTAAAATTTAACATAATTTATGACAAGTTATTTCAATAATAAAAAATATATATACTAGACTACGCCGATTTTTCAAAAACTTCATTAAAAGTTTAGTTCATCAAAATTACATTTCAAAATCTGAGATAAAAACCGTTTTTAGAACTGAATTAATATAAATACACAAAATTTAATACTTTATGTTTTAGTTGTTTTTATCCTTATGTTTGCATATATATTGTTTGTTTTACAAAAATTTCAATTTCTTTATTGATTTTGCTTTAAGAAGTTGTAAAAAATTTAACTTTCAACAAAAATATTTTCTTAAATAAGATTGCCATATGAAACATAAATTAATAAAAAGACTGACCAGTTAGATTAGTTAGACTTTTTTTAATTAAAAATTACCCGTAATTTTTTTTTTGTTTGTTTCCTACCTTAATTTTATACAAAACATTATATTAACCTTTTTTTTTATATAACAAACTTTGTTTTTTTTTTAATAAGCCTGGAAAATAAGTTCACAGTAGTATTAAGAACCTTCTGTAACGTAATTTAAAATAGGCGTATAAGTTGTCATTTCAAAACAACCTTCTTCTTCGTAAATGTATCATTTTTCAAGTGTCTTAAAACTTTTAACCAGTTAAATTAAAAAAGAAATATTATAAATTACTTTTTATGATTTAATTTATCTAATAAACTAAAAAACCACATACTAACTATTACAACATGTCTGCGCAAAAAAGATTAGGCTAATCATGCTATTCTTTTAAATCTTTAATAGCAAAATTTGAGGTTTTAATAGGATTTTTAGATACAGTAGTGTAATGAAGTCTGTATACACTAGACAAATTTAGTCATAAGTAACTTTTAGCTCAACTGTTTAAGAAATAAATCTTTACAACTTAAATTTTAGGTATTTTCATTTTCAATGAAGTGTTTTTGTTACAGTTTTATAAAGTAAAAGTAACGTTAAAATATTTCTGCAATAACAAAATTCTGTATGAGCAGAAACAGAATTTAAAATAACTCAAAATAAGTTTTAAACATTTGCATTTTTAATCATTCCCTGTCACTTTAAACGTTTTTCAACAACTTCAAACTAAATTTGACCCCATTCAAAATACCATCAAGTGAAAGAGCACGATTGAGATGTATTACAGGGCAGATGTTTAGTTGACAGGCAAACAAGCTTAAACCCTTTGTTTAACTCTTGAAAAATTATGAGTGGCATGATGTGAAATCATTACTAGCTGTGAGTAGACTTGCTGATATGTTTTGAAACAAGCAATTTTACAGCTTAAATTTTAAAGCTTTGTTAAATATTTTTGTAAAACTTTCTTGTATTATGTAAATAATATTTCTGTTCTAAAAATATACTTCCGTAAATGTACATGTAATAAATGTTATATACACTATGATACTTAAATATAGATTTTCTAATCTATAAGTCTTTATTAGTTGTACAAAATTTAACTAAATAACGCATAAAGTGCCTAAGTTACAGCTAACTTTCACTATGATCATTTTTTAATTATACAGTAACCCCTTAACAAAAACGCCACTCAGTTGTTGTAATTTTTGTGAATAAATGTTTATGGTATCTATCGTTACCTTATCTGAATATTATTTGGGTGGCCATCTAAACATGATACTTTAATGTGAGCTACTCAGATGTTATCATCTGCATTTGATATTGTCTAATCTTCAATTTGGTAACTTTATTTAGGTAAATTTTGTTTTCGAATATAACAAAAAGGTGCATATTCTACGAAATGATTTTTCAATACATATTTCAACACATAAGCTTTCTAAAAATCTGAAATGAAACTTTTTTAGGTTAGATGAAAAACATAAAAATATAGGTAAAAAATAAGATAGAATTTTTTTTTAAAGTAGATATATAAAAATACTTTTGTTTTTAATTATCTAGTATAAATATCTTTTTATCTTAAATACAAAACTAAATAATAATACTTTTTTCAAACTTGAAATTCTTAAACATTGTTTATTAGCTGCCAGTGGCGACGAAAGCTGACATCGCATGGGGTCAATATAAATTATTATAAAAAACTTTTTGTTAAACGAAATGTTTTAATCATACTTTGAGCTTGAATACAAAATTGCATTCGAAGTAGTTTGAACTGCTAAGCATCACCTATTTATTTATCATTGGTCGCTTCTGATAGATACTTTTTTTTATCTTTAAACCTAAATAACTACTTGTTAAGCGCAAAAAACTAAGTAAGAATTCTTTTTAAAGCAGTTTTGAAACTTTCTTTCTTTTATATTTTAAACATAATAAAGGCAAATAGGTACAAATTTTTCATAAATAAGTTTATTTTTTGAAAACGAAATAGAATAAACTTAGTTCATAGTTGCATAAACTGATGATACAATTCAACTTATTATTTTAGGATTAAAAGCAGATTTTATTCTAAAGTAAATATTTTCTCATACAAGTTATATATAATCTTCGAAAATAAGTAATTCACTGTCTTCTAACTAAATATACTCGAATGACATAAGTATTACATGCTACCGGCCATAAATCAAATTAATGTCTCATTGCTATAAAAACGTAGTTTCCAATAAATAGAAACGAATTTATTTAACATTGATTGATTTGACACAAAGAGAATTATCCTTTTGAGAAAGCAATATTTCACTATTGTTGTTTTTAAATCGTTTATTATTTTCATAAGGTCTCTTAAACGAGTTGACACCCTATAAGATGGATTTATTGCTAAAAAAATATTTTTAGGAAAACAAATATTTTAAAAACTTTCGAAATAATTAGAAAAGAAAACTAAAGTTATTAAAACTTTTCATAGATTCAGTTGTAAACATCTGTTCTTACTGAACTGAGTATAATTTCTTTTATTGTGATTAATCACAAAACAATAGTTAACATAGTTAAAAAAAATAATTAAAAAAAATATCTTTGCTAATGCAAACTTTGAAAAGTCTATTAGAAAACTGTAATTTTAGTTTAAAAAAGCCTTACAATATGTTTAAAATTTCCACAGTTTAGCTGAAAACATTGTTAAAAGGTAGATAGTAAGGAGAAAAACCGGGTGCTCGAGTTTGCATCATGGGATAACCTCCCTTGTTAAAAGCGTAAGGAGCGTTTCCGTACAACGGGAAACCCCCTAAATTGTTCTGAGCTGCCAACTGCATTGATGCGAATGGATTCTGCTGACCTTGCAACAAACTGTAAGCTGATTGGAGCATCTGGTTCGTTTGCAAGCTGCTGATTGGTGGATATGACGGTTGTTGTGACGTCATAGCGTGCGTTTGAAGATGGGAGAGAAGTTGGTCGGAAGTGGAAAACTTCTTGCCGCAAGTGACGTTGTTGACCATCCAGTTGCAGACGTGCTGGGAACTTTTCAGTTGATCTTCGATTGTCTTCATGTAGTAATGCATCGGATTCATCATCTGCATTTGGAGTTGCGCCTGCTTCAGCAAACTTTCATTCAGCTTGTAGGGCTGCGGAACTTGCGGGTTTGAAGAACTGCTGAAGTTTTCGCTTGATTTCCTCTTTACTTTGTCTGTAGGTGTTTTAACTTCATTCAGCCTTTGTTTTTTCGGCGACGGCGTCGTTTTAACAGAAGAGCAACTGCTGGAAGGTCGCTTAATCACTTTCCTTTCAATTTTTTCTGCCTTAGACGCCGTGCTAAGAACGTCGTGCTTTCGGCTAGGCAATGGCGCATTCTCTTTTGGCGCTTTCGGCTTCGGGACTGCTTCGACTTGCTGCTGCTTGCTGATCGCGCCGTAGCCGCTGATTCTCGGCTTGAAGCCGGAACGCAAGTTGCTTTCGATGGCCAAGCAAGTTTGAGCGAGTAGAGCCAACGGAGACTGCTTCAAGTTGATCTGTTGAACATGTTTAACATTAAAAGTAATTGTTTGTTGTATATGGCGACGGCATGCTAAGATTGTTACTGCAGGCAAATTTAGTTTTAAAATCTCTAAAGATTGTAATAAATTTTATTTGATAAAATGAAATTATTTTTAAAATTTTGTAAAGCTCTAAAACATTTCTTATTAAAAGAGCTTTGTTTGGTTGAAAAGCTTGTTCTGAACTATTTCATCTACATTGTAGAAAGACAATAAAAAGTGTTTATTTTAGTTTTTCACGGTAAATCACAAACATTTGTTTATAGTAAAAAAGAGTTTACACAAACATAACTTTCGTGTGCAAAGTTAAACAATAATATCAAAATTACAAACTTTTTTACAAACCTCAGGCTTATCTTTATCTGCATGCTGAAGATATTTGTTGTATGAAAATCCTTTTTGGTTTGACGACATGTTTTTGAATAAATCTTTTTTTTTATATACTCTGCGAAAAATTTTAATAATTCAATACAATCTATTGCTCAAGCAAAAAAGATTTTATCATTCAGGTTTATCATGCTATACTGCTGTAAACACATTTGTATAATTATTAGCTACAACTAAGTTACTTTCAATTCATTTGAAACAGTTTACTCAAATTTTAACATTAAATTCACTAGACTTAAACATACACAAAACTTTATAACTATCAATTCCATTTACTATTAAACACAAAAAATAAAATCTGTTAAGCATATTTGCATATTACAAAGCATGTTCAATAATGACAAAAAAATCATAGTCCAGCTCTATTTACAATAGATTCACACTAACTAAACTTACAGCTATAAAACGTACCACGATTATGCAATACTTTTTTGTTCATTTCTCTCGTTTCGTATTTTCAACTCTAGCACGCCGCTTGCGGATTCTGAGGATTTTCAAAATATTTAAATTTTACTGGAAAGCTTTCTCGTAAAACGTAATAAAACTAAGTTCATTACACTTATAACATTTTAAAGGTTTTACGAGCAATGTAGTGAAAGTTTTGATTTTATGATCTAGAAAATTACCAGTTGTAAAGGGGCATTAGCTTTATTTCTTAAAACATTGTGTCTCTTTTAAAACTTGTAAAAATAACATTAAAAAGTAATTTGAAAACTATAGGAAGTAAAACACACACCTAAGATATGTAGAAACATTATACTAAAAAAAAATATTATTTTAGCTAAAATAAGTACTTGTAAGTTTTTTAAGCATATGTGTTAATTGTTTGAAAAAGCAACTCAAAAAGTAGTTCCGCATACTTTAAGTTACCTAGTTACAACAATACAAACGTCGTTTATATTTTAGCTTCTTAATTTTTTACTCAACAATTCTTGATTTAAAAAAGTTGTTTAAAAAAAAATGTTAAAACTTTGCGTATTTTGTTTGTATGTCACTATTTATTAAAATATTTACTCCTTTTAAAAATGTTGATCAAAAATTTTTTAAAATACTAACTTGTTAACAGTAAGTAAACATGTAGCACACGAGCCATGTAAAAATACATTTTTTATGCTCTTCTTTGCTTAAATTTGATCTGAAACTGTTTGATTTCCACCGCAAAACAATACTGCTTCAGAATAAGTCATGTATAAAGAATAGTTTTAAAGCACAATTCATAAAAATGAATACACAACTTAAGACAATAATAATAATTAAAGACCTGTTTTAAGACTGTAAAAGCTAAGTAAGTGCTTACCTCATAAAACGTCTTAAACAGTAAGAAAACTTAAATTTAAGTGACTTTTCTAGATGTTTTATACAATATAAACGGCGATAGTGCTGGTAAAAACTGTTTTTGACAAAAAGTAAAAGAGTAAAAAGGATGAAATAGTAGTTCATATTACAAGAAACTTGTAAAATTAAAGTAATTTTTTTTATTTTTTAACAAATAACCAAAAACTATCGACTGCTTTCTCGTTAAACAACCTCGAAACTGACTCGAACGCAAACTTCAAAGTTCAACGCGAAGCCACCAACGATCACTTCGATCGTGTGGCGCCCCTGCTATTGACAACTGACGCTAAACTTTCGCTTTCGCAATATCATTATCCAATTTGCAGCCTTCGAGCATTAACCGGGTCAATCCTCGAGTTTTCAACGCGCGCGCAATCGTCGAGTCTTCCTGTGTGGCGCCGCTGACCTCTGCGCTTTCTGTTCGGTTTCGAGCGCAAATTGCCGCCTGTCTGCGGTTGGCGCGCCGACGACAAGTTTATTGTCTGCAGAGTTGAAGAGATCATGTTCGGATTTTCGAGTGAAAAGCCGGTGTCAGTTTTTGCTTGAGGTCATTTCAAAAGCTCTTATGTTTGGAATAAGTTTAAATTGTAAAAGTGTTTATGTAATTTCGTTAAGGATGTGTTATCACAACCTAAACAAACTAGGATTTTTTACTAATAGTTTTGTAAGACTTAGATGCCTGCTTTGTAAAACTTATTTTACACTAGATCTTAAAGGGTTTAATATTTGATCGATATGGACAAAGTGATGTTTTGTAAAAAAAGAAGTTTTAATCCTTTTTTTGAAAAATAATGTTGTTTCTCTTATTTAAGGTTAGGTGTGTAAAACTTATATGACTAATATGTAACAAAAAACAAAAAATACTAAGTGTTTGTTAGATGATGTGGTTTAATAAAACTTTTTAAAGTTGTTTAAATAAGTTTTATAACAATAGGTTTTACAAATCAACTTTTCAAACACCTTTATTTATATTTTAAATGTCACAGTCATTTAATACATTTTTTTAAGTTTAGGTTTTTAAAACATTAGAGAAACAATGAAAACTGCAACAAACAAATGTTTCTAAATGGTACGACTCAGCATTTTTTTTCAAATTTGATTGATAGTAATTTGTACACAAAATTTTGTAGAAAGAAAAAGACCTGTTTAGTCTTCTAAATAAAATTTAGTTTTAATTTCTTATATTTGTTTGTGTGTACTAATCTGCCTTGAACTAGCAACACTAGTTGCTAGGTGTTATATACAAAGGAGTGTTTAATAAATCATAAAAAAATGACTGATTACTTCCTTTATAAAAACTTAACCTATTAAACTATAATAAGCATAAACACAATACAAATTTACATATAAATTAATAATGCTTAGTAAAAAACAGTCATAGTTTATTTAAGTTTTTTTTTGTTACACTTTTGTTAAACACCTTTAGTTTAAAGATGAATTATTTAAAAGTAAAACTAAAGTATTTAACATATTTTCAATTAATAAAGTTCTTACTCTATATGTATAACTATTTTATTTCTATGCCTTATGTAATAAAATATACATAATTTTTTAATGACCTTTTATTTTTGGTATTTATAAAGGTAATTCCTTGTAAACAATGTATTATATAATATTATATAGTATAAAATAAATGTTTTCAATAAACTATTTACCAGACAAACCAAACTATTACGTTCAGTATTAGTAAATAGTATAGACTTTGCTAATTTTTAGCTGTGTAAACTTTTATATCTATTTTATTGTTTTACAACTATTGGAATAAAATATTTCTATCCAAAGCCTGCTGAAAAATCAAATATATACAAAAACAACGTAGTAAACTTGATTAAAGTGGAAGCTAGAGAATACTTTGAAAACTACTACAGTAGAATTTCTTCAACTAAATGTCACTTTAAAAGATCAAACGCCCAAAATGTAGAAAAGTTTTGTAAGTAAAACTTAAAAGTTAACAGTTATTTATGTTTTGATATTGAAGTCTTTTTAAATCATGAGTTTTTCATTTACACATACAAAAAAAACATTATCTAAAGTTTAATTGGTAAAATTTTTATTACATCTACGTATTAGTTATTATTAGCTTTCAAAGAATGATAACTCAAAAACAACTTAACTCAATTAAACCGCTCACAATGACAAATTTTTAGTAAAATCTGAATTTATACGACCAAAATTACATAAGTCTAACAACAAATTACTGAGTTATTTTTTTATAAGTTGTGAATAAAAGTCTATAACTAAACATTTTTCCGGGTAGACATAAAATAAAATTAAAACACTTTTTCAATTCTTAGTTTTTTTATTTAATCAATGCAACTTTTGTTGTATGAGTCAAAATATATCAACCACTTTCTTTAAATTTAAACGTTCAATCTAAAAATTGTTTGAATATTAAACTTCATAATGAGTTTATACAATATAACTGAAACTCATTTTATACATTTTTTATTACTCAGTAAAGACAAAAAGTAAAATAAATAATTTTTCGAAACCAAAGAGATGTTAAAATTTATCTTTACTAAACTAAACTGTTACTCGAGTTGACACTGATCACTAATAAAATTCGAAAACCACTTTCGCTAGCATTCCTGTAAAACTTTAGTTTTTCATAAATATTTAATCTCTTTTATTCAACCGATTTTTTTCTTTCTGTCAATGTGGCACCGAATAAATTACTATTTGTCTGTCTGTCAAGCCGAAAGAGCTTATCTGATTGTTAAAGCGTGCTCCAAAAAACTTTAGACTTGTCGATTAAAATAAACGTTTTTCGATTATTTCTAATTTCAGAAAAAGATGTGAAGAAATTTTTTTGTACAGCATAGTATTTTTCGTTATACTTTATTTTGGCATTTAAAACAAGACACTTATGTCTCCTACAAAACTTGTATACTTTTGAATCAAATAAGTAATTTTTTGTGTGTTAACCGGTTTTAATAGATGGCCTTAAAAGGTATGTACATAAAAAACTGACAGAAACTTTTTTTTTGTTTCATTGCTATAAAAGTAATAAGAAATGTCCATTATCATTAGTAAAAAGATTAAGTTGATTTATTTACAACTAGGAGATAAAGTATAAACGTATACATCGTCATATTTTGAAAAGTTTTAAAGATTTTATTACACTTTTTAAAATATTTTAAGGAAAAATAGATGAAAAATAAATACGGTTTGATAACAAAGTAAAATGCTTTAGCTGTACTCTGACAACACAAGAAAAGCTATATTTTAGTGTAATTTTTATCGAAAGCTGTTTGTAACAAGCAAGTAACCTTTCTTATATTACAAAAAAAAAATTCTATTTTAAAAACACCATATTGTTTTTTTCTAACTAAACTAAAACATAACTTCAAAATTTATTAAAAATACGAGATAATATTGTTTTTATTTTTTCAAAAAACCACGATTTGAAAACGCGCACACTTAAAAAAAAACTCAGTGCACCAAAGCCATAAATCAAAAAGCAAAAAGGGTTGCACCCCGTGAGCTGTAAGTCGCTGAAAGTTTGCACAGTCCAATCGATCAGCCTTAAACGTCAAAAGCGCAGCGTAAATCGTACGCGCTAAGCGTGATTTATGAGCTTTCTGGCAGCCACGATTGAAAAGAAACAACAACATTTGATTGTTTTCTTAAAATAACTCTGGGCAGGAACGCCTTGCTTGCAGTGAATGCAAACTATGATTTATTTATAGCTGTTAGAAAGACGCATTGAAGCTGTTTCTCACACACTGTTTCCTTTGAAACTTTGTACGATTAAAATAACGGAGCAGTAGATGTTTTATGGTTTGGTGTAAATCAAGTTGCCCTAATTAAATGTTTCAAATTGTTGTTAATGATAAATAAATGAAGTATAATAAAATCAAACATTGAAGAAAAAAATGTGCCCTAAAAAAGATGTTTATTATTTTTAAGCATTATTCTGGAAGACAATAGCGCAAAAGTATAGTTACTAATCTAAAGTTTTTTGAATGCAACAAATATACCTTTGAACTAAAATATTATTAGTTTTTTATCTACTTCATAAGTACAGATAACTAAATTCGTTATGCTTAGTTTTGTTATTAATTAACTTTTTAAACTGACCTTTAAGTTTTAAAACGGTTTAACTAATTTTTATTGATGTTATTTAAAGTCAAACTTCTAATACGCTTACTATACTTTAAGTCTAAAATATCTTCTAAACTTTTGCAAGCTTTTTTTTGTGCATAATAATTTTTTTTATTATGTTTTACACTGTAAAAATTTTAATTTTCGATGTACTTTTTTGTAAATTTTTACTAAAAATTTTATGTAAAGGCTATTCAAGTTTAATAAACCTTGTTTTAGACATATTTATTAAAAAAAACTGATCTCAGATAGTTTTTACTTTATCTTTAACCAAATTATCAAACATTAAATTAATTTTAATTTTTTAATTTGTTCTCTGGCCGTAAACAATTTATTTTTAAGCTTTTGCTAACATCGGCTCACGAGTTATCGTGATTAATTTGCTTTTAATTTATTTTAACGGACTTTTAAAGTCGATCTTCACTTTTGATTGACATGAATATATTTTTGTTTGATATTATTTTTCTTATCTGTTAGCTTAATCTGCACTTAATCCGACTATTAAATAATTCAACTGTTCGTGGCAGACACTGTGAGCTGCAATTTAGTTTCAAATTAATCTTAATTTAGCACTAATTCTCTGAACTAAAGATCTTACTCAGTATTGTTTTTTGCTGTACTAAGTTTAAAATTTTTAAGTATTGTACATTTACTAAATTTTTTTAAAAGTTATTAAGTCTTTTTTTCATCATTTTAACTCAATTGTTATTTTATTTAGGTGTTACACAATATTGAGAAAACATTGGCAAGGCATTTATCTTTATATCAAGTTTTAAGCGTACACAAAAAAGTTAAACATGCTGTTTTTTAATATGTAATTTTATAAAAAAAAGTAGCTAGTTGTTTATAGGTATAAGTTCTTTCTTTTTCGTCAATATAATTTTTCTGTGATAGCTGTCTTCATTTTTATACTTTCCTAATTTACGTCATGCTTTAGTTTAAGGTTTAGATATAGTTATTATTCAATAAATTTAGTTTTAAACAAGTGCTTTAAAAGTATATTGACATATTGTAGTTGTGTTTTTTTACTAACTAGTATGAAAGTGACTCTTTGTAGTTTAAGTGTTGCAGATGTAAATAACTACTTTTATTTTTTATTTTCTGGTTTATAAGGCCTTTCTTTACCTGTATACAAATTAATTAACTAAGTAATTTTCGGAAGCTAGATAAATTAAAAAAACATAGATATGGTCGACTAAGTTATAAAATATATTTGCAGATAAACATACTACACCTTTTTTAAATTTTTTACTAATGATACATTTTAAAAAAAATAATTATCATATTTCAATTTGAAGTTTGTATTAAAACATATACAGATGTCTAAAGTTATATGCAATGTAAATAAATTTTATCAAATAAAATTAAGAACGAAGATGCTTAAAATCATTTTTGGTCCAAGGAGACCTGGATGCACAAAAAGACCTATCTGATCATTCATCCGCATACCACACATAAATCAAATTATGACAAGCTAACAAAAAAAACTTAGGAGTGATGTTAAAATTTATATAATACTATTGAAAAGTAGTATACAATTTATTAAAAGTTACAAAACAATAGATAAAATGCGTATTAGTCTAATTCAAAAAAATTGATGAGGATTCGTTTGCAATAGCATGATATTATTTCATGTTTAAGAAAATAAGTTGTTGATAGATGTTATGCATGCTATAAGTTACTTATCAGTTAAGTGATACAATTAGCAGGGGGTTAATTTTTAACACACGTGTTAAATTAACCGTTACCTAAAACATAAAACACTTTTATAAGCATAGAAAACAGGTAATTTGCCTAAAGACTTGTTTGGATTGGTTATACTAGAATAAATAATCTTTTATCACATTACGTTGTGTAATAATTTAACCTAAATAAAGTAATATAAATAAATAATAACTTTTTAGCGATTTCTTATAATTTAGAACATATTTTTATAAAACTTTGATCTTGTGTTTAAAAAATTAACTAAACATTCAAAGTGATGTACTTAAAGTAATTTAAATTTATCTAAAATTGAAGCAATTTAGCAATTTAAACGTATTAATCAGTTTATGTTTACGTAAAACTTGATAACGAATGTAAACAAAATTGTTGCTAATAAACAAGCAAAACACAACTATATACACATGTTTGGGAGTGTAATGGTAACTTATACTACAATATACTATAGCCTAAGTTCTGCACTTAAAGTAAAATATATTTTTAATATCATTTTTTATTAATATTAGTATTTTTCATAAAATTAAACTGCTAAAAAACTTTAATTACTTTTATATCACCCATTGTTAAAAACCTTGAGTATTTTTTTTTTAATCTTTCATCATGCTTTAAGTACGTTGCCTTAAGTAAATCAGTGTTTACACAGCCTGTGTAAACAGAAATATATATAAATTACTTTGAACTTGATGTTGAAAGCTTTGATGTTTTGTTGGTTCAATGTTGATGACGGATGTGTTTTTTTAAGAGTTTTGTTTTCAAACTTTTACACAAACCATCTGTCACCACCTGTAAGGTACGACTTTTATCACTCATGACGTTATCATTGTTTTCGATGACTATCGGTTTTTGAAATATTTGAACTGATGACAGTTTTAGTTTTGCAAAAACATTCGCACGAAATTTGTTTGAAGTTGTTTACGTGTTTTAAAATTTACGTGTCTTATTGTTAATACTTTAAAATGATTAATCTGACTAGCGTAAAAGGATATATTTTAGTAATTTTGAGTTAAACTTAGAGTTTTTTTTTAAGTTTAACCATGTTTTTAAAAGCCTTTCTTAAATTTTTTTTGTATTAAACTTTTTTTTAAATTAGTTGTTGTAAATAAGTCTTTTAAATAAAAGCTTTGATTCTTTTTAATTTATATAACTACACAGCACTTTTTTATCTACAAAAACGTTTAGTTCCTTTATTTAACAACTTTAATATTTTATGTTACCCTTTTTAACATACATTAAAGCAACTGCTTTCGCAGTGTGCAACTGTTAACATTATGGTGCAATTTTGTTTTACTGTGCACAAAAAAAAATTGAACCGTTAAAGAAGTACCTTTAAGTAAGAGATACAAAAAGCTGGTTATGTATAACATAAATTATCAGTTCTTGACACATAGTTTATTAATATTGTTTGTTTTTACTTTATGATATTGATATTTTTAAATAACTAGTTGTTTTTTTTCATTCAAAGTAGTCATTAACATCTAAAACGGTTAAGCTGAATAAAACATAAATTACTAATAACAATATGTTGATATACGTTCATTTAAGTATATTTTTAGATTTTTGCTTATTATCTTAAATTTGCTTAATGTTAATTTAGAAGCAAAGAATAATGAATTTCATAAACTAAAAAAGAAAAAAAAACTTCATACCTAAATACCTTTTCGTTTCATTTTTTCATAGGATATTATAAGTAGAATAATTGAAAATAAAAACTAAAGTATGCTGAGTTTTCCAATGTTCGTATAATTAGTATAATATTAGAAAATAATTTGTAACTACAAACTGAGGTGAAGCTTACGTTTGAATTTTTATCCGTTTAGAAATTTTAAAAACAATAGTTACTTAAATCGTTAAGTGTTTGGTTTAAATAAATTAAAAGTAAAAAGGTTCAAAATTCAGAACTAAACGATGCTGCAGTTATGTTATGACTTTGCATCAAAACGAATTCTACTTGGAAACAAAGTTATGTTCGAATTAACATCTAAACTTATATAAGTTAGAAACAGTTAAATTAATTTTAACACAGAGTGAGTATAAGTATAAAGTACTGAGGATTTGTTATTGGTGGTTATTTTTTTTAAATCTTCATTTACGATCGTTGCAAATTTTTATATCAAAATTTAGTAATATAAAAATGTATTAGTATAAAACTTTATTATTTTAATACTTTAAACTAGTTGTGTCTTTCAACTTGAAGTATTATGTTATACCAACAGTCAAAAATTAGTAAGTACTATATTAAGTCCCGGGAACAAAGATATCAGCTAGTGGTGCTTGATAACTTTATGTTAATATAACACCAACAAAAAGATAACAATAAAATATTAGTTATGTGTTTCAATCATTGATATTTTAACCGTCTATAGCTGCATGATGTCTTCAGAAATGTTTATTTGCTGTCTGTTCCTTAACAAGTTGATAATATATTAAAAAGAAAATAAAAAGTAAAATATCAACCAGAAAGAAAACTTAACTTTTAAGTAAACTTTTGCCAACAACATTAAAATATCAACAGTTTATTTATACTATAAAATATATTTAATATGATTAATTTACTTAAAACTTTTATGAAGCACAGTTTAATAGTACGACAACAAAACATGTGAAGCTAACTTTTATTTCATAAACAAAGTTTTTTTTTTTTATAAAGTTAATATAATAGTCAAAATAAATGAAACAATAAAATCAAAGCAAACAAAAATTTTATTTTACATAAATTATTATAGTACTTTTAGATAAAGAAGAAAACCTTTTAAAAGTGTTACAAAAATTTAAGTTTAAGCATGTCTTAAGTTAATAAAATTATAAACCTTTGTAAAATGTAACATATATATATATAAAAAAAAACATTAAGGCTGTAGGGTCGTAACTGAAACAAAAATGTAGTAGGAAATACATGCGTAAACAACTGTTTTTATGTTTAAAAATTTTTTATAATTGAATATTTTAGCATACTGAACGGTATTTATTTTTTGCTTTAATGAAACAACTTTTTCAGTCGTTTAAACACATATAACTTAAATCTAGTAGAAAACTTATTTATTTGAACAAATACAAATAAAATGTTAAATACAAGTCTTGTTATAAACAATTATTTCTTTAGTTACTTGTATAACGGTAACCTACTAAAATGTTTAAAATTACGTAAACATTCATGAATTTTATAAAAAGAAGAAAAATGTAGGAACTAATAATAAAAAATGGAAACTGAAAAGAAGTATTCAGTTAATTGTTATAATACTTTAAGTAAAAGAATAAAAAAAATTTAAGTTTTACAAAAATCTAAGTAAAAACTTGTCGTAAATAAAAAAAAATAGAAAGTTTTGTAAAATGTAACAATTTTGTTCTTTACGAAGAGATATTTATGTATATTTTTGATTTAGTTGTACATTACTACTTTAATTAAATATATTAAAGACTTTAATATAGATTTACCCTAAGACTGAACTAAAGATCGTGCAACATCTAAAATTAGATTGAATTTTTTTAATACATAAATAATTGACTTTAAGCTTTACTGGCCTAGTTGTTTTATTATTTTATAAATTTATATATATATATATACATATGTTATATACATTCTAATGACTTATTTTAAACATAATTCCTAAAGTTTAAAAGGCATAAGCTATCTCTACTAAAGAATAAAGTTACTGCGTGCATCGTAAGTAATTTACAATTATAAAAGTTTAAACTGTTTGAAATTGTACACAACTAAGTAGTTTTAAGCAAAGATTTAATTGACTTTTCATTTTTTATACATTGAAGTTACCTCTTACAGAGTAAAATGGTACGATAAGAGTAAATTCGTGTATTTAATGATATTTTTTATTAGACTATTTTAGTGTGTTTTGTACCTAACTTGATCATTTTCTAATATGTTGTCTGTTATCTTTGGAAAAAAGATTGAAGTCTGTTTTATTCTTTGAAGGTTTTTTAAGTTAAACGCTGCTTTTGGTTTATTTTTCAAAACTTAATACATAAATTATACCTGAATTAGTAGGATAAAGAAATAAATGTATAACTTATTGTAAAAAAAACCTATCAAATATATAATTTAACGTTAGTATCATTCTGTATGCAAGTACATTATTTTTTGACTAACAAACATAAAGTACTTAAAGATATCATAAACGAAAAATCTTGTAATACAAAATTTATATTTTATAAAACTATACTTCAGAAATTTGTATCTTTATTTATTTTGTTTAAAAATATACTTAAAGTATACATAAAGTACATAAAAAAATTTAGAGTCAAAACGGTGTGAATACTGTTATATAACAATCTCTTTTAAACTATAACTAATAAACAATAAAGAACTCAAGTTTAGTATAATAAAATACTTAAAACTAAGTACTTTAAAAAAATAAATTTACAAGTAAGCGGGTATAACAGCTAAAATTGATGACTAATGAATATTTAACGTAAATAACAAGCTGTGTTATGATGAATCACTCGAATCAATTGTTTGTTTTATATTAGTTTTAAGCATTAAATATGTTAACAATAGTTTTATCCTTTTTAGTCTTAATGAGTTTGTATTTTCGATAAAAAATAAAATTTATATCCACTAAAAACCGTCATTAGCTCTAACACTTCAAACTAGTAATGTCTTTAAACTAGAATTATTATGTTATACCAAGAGTTAAAAACAGTAACTATTGTATTAAATCCCGGGAACAAAGATATCAACAATTGATGCTTGATAACATTATATTAATATAAAACTAACAAAAAAAATATAAAACAAAAGTCTAATAATGCATTCCAAACATTGAAATTTTAACCGTATATAGCTGCATGAAAACTTCTAAAATTTTTATCTGCTGTCTGGTCCTTAAGAAGTTGATAGTGTACTAAATGTTGAGTAAGTAATAAGTACAATGTAAACTAGAAAAAAAAAATTACTTTCAAGCAAATTTTTGCCGACAACAATAAAATATCAACAGTTTATTTATACTATAAAAATGCCTAATATGATCCATTTACTAAAAACTGTTATTAAGTACATTTAGTTTAATAGTACAACAACAGAACATGTGAATCTAATTTTTATTTGATAAACAAAGTTTTTTTCTATGAGGTAAACATAGTAGTCATAATAAACGAAACAATAAAATCAAAGCAAATTAAAGTTATATTCTACTTTAATTATTATAATACTTTTAGTAAAACAATAAAAAATTTTAAAGTTGTTACAAAAATTTAAGTTAATGCATGTCTTAAATTAATAAACTTCTAAATTTTTGTAAAATGTAACTTATATATAAAAAAACATTAAGACTGTAGGGTTGTAACTAAAATAAAAGTGTAGTAGGAAGTACATGCACAAACAACTGTATTTAAGTTTACTATTTTTTATAATTGAATATTTTAACTTACTGTACAGTGTTTATTTTTTTAATGAACAATTTTTTAGCCGTTTTAATACATATACCTTAAATTTATTAGAAAGTTTATATATTTGAAAAATACTAAGAAAATTTCAAATATGAACTTGTTGTAAAAAAACTATAACACTTTCTTTAAGTTATCTGTATAACGGTAACTTATTACAATGTTAAACATTAAGTAAAAATTTCATGCACTTTACAAAAAGAAGAAAAATGTAATTTTACGCAATAGAAACTAAAATAAAATTGTTACAAAAATGTAAAATTAAAATAGGTTTTAAGTTAAGAAAATTATTTTAAAATTCTTAATGTAAGAAATTTTTTCCTACGAAGAGATGTTTAACTTTAAGTACATTTTTGATTTAGTTGTACATTACTACTTTAGTATAAATAAATATTAAAAGTTTTATTATTTGATTATACTAAATTATTTCTGAGTACAACAAGACAGCAGAAAAAGTAATTTCTCAAGTACCTGAAAATAAAATATTGTTTAATTAAGTTACTTATTATTTTTCTTTACCTTACTTATCGGTTCAGTTCTTAATAAATCAAAACTTAAAAAACTGTATTATCACTTTTATCCTTTTGATTCTTTTCAAATGGTATATATAAAGTTAAATGCTTTGTTTTATTACAATAAATTTAACTTCATTTAACAAAAGTTAACCAGCAGTTTAACATTTAAGCTGTGTTACAGTAATTTATATAGAAGTAGCTTATATTAATTGTACTATTAACTTAATTTTTAGAACACGACAAACTTTTACTAGTTTTCTACCACAATGTCTGCATATATTTTCTTATCATCATCAACTACAACATCAGCGTAATGTTTATTCGGATCTTTTGAGTCAACTTTTTTTTTATCCTCTCCGTGATTTGCAACAACTGTTTGATTGTGAAAAGTATTAGTTATACGTGCTTGTTTTGGACAACTAAACGAGTCTTGATATAAAAATAACTAAAAAAATATATTTTAATTGTTTTTTGCAAAAACTATGTAGCTAAAAAACGCTAAAGTTTAAACGATTAGTAAGAAATTAGACAGGTTTTTGTGCAACTTTTTATATACAGATATACGTATTTAACAAAAAATTATTAAAATTGAATTTTTTGTTTCGTAAAAGTAGTTTTTGATGATTAGTAAACTTCCTTTTAACTTTTCGGTTGTGTTCAAAGTGCGTACTCAATAAAAAGGATACTTATATACTTTAATTAATTGCAGTTTGTGACACGTGTGAAAAACCAAAAGACTTACAAGGTGGTTTCATAAAAATGTTTGAAGTTAATTTTCTTTTACAACCCAGTACTAATCAGACTCGCATATAATAAAAGTTATTTTAATTTTTTAGCTTGTGTTAGTTAATTTAGTAATAAAATTAAGACTAACTATGTTTAGTTGGGTAACTCGGCAATGTTTCGTAAATGTTTTTTGAAGTTTCTGTAATAGTTGATGTTTATCTTTAATATAGAGCAGCATTGACATTTATTTTAAAGATTAAGTGTAATTTATAAAAAACAAATGGTTTAGTTGTATTTAATAGTTAAACTGAATAATTATTTTTGCTAATTATTAAACACTGTGGCTTAACAATATAGGAAATAACTATTTCTAAATAAAACATTTTAAATTTTTTTTTTTTTTAATTAACACATAATTTACATACCTTCCATTTCAATTTTTTCTTTTCTTTGTTCTGTAAAATAACTACAAATTACATATAAATACACAATCTAAAGCTATTGTTGTATACTTTGTGATAATAAACTCTACTGCTAGAAAAATTATTTAAAGCACACAAAGTTAAAATGTAACGTACTTTTCAAAATTTTTTTTTTACTGTCTCCTGTAAAATAGTTAAATTTTAATTGCAAAGCACGTTAAGTTATTTTAACTAAACTACCAACTTTAATACAAAAACTTTTTATTTTAATGTCGTTTTGTGTTGATAAATTTCAGTTTTTCAACTATACTTGACAAAACAAATTAAAATAATTAATAATCAAATGTTTATAAAATTTGAAAAAACTTGTAAGAATTACATAATTTTACCAAAATTTAACTAACTATACAAAGTTTTGCAATTTATTATGAGTTTATTGCAAAAAGTTTTTAATTTGACTTGTATATAAAATAAAAGTTTTCATATCATTTCGTTTGATTATTTCTAAACACTATAAGAACTACAAATATTATACATGGATAAAATGCTTATAAATTTCAAATGATTTAGTTTAAGTGCAAGAGTTTAACATTATTCATTTTGGATAGAATACTGTTTTAAAATACTCAATTGTTTTAAACATATTATAGTGACTTAGTTTTATTTTAGTAGCTTAATTACAGCACTATAATATTTGGAAGTTTTAAAAAAAGATACTGTTTTTAAATATTTAAACTTTTTATTTTGAAAAAATCTACTTTAAACTAGCTTTAAATTATACTAACTTGAATTTTGTTTCTTGGAGTCCAACTTTCTGAAACACAAAGTTAAAGCGATAAAAATTAGATTTACAACAGCCAAAGTTATTAGTATTATTGAGGTAGAAGCCATCTTTTTTTTTATCGTAATATAAACAAATATGTTTAATAAGCTTCAAATTTTATATTAAAAGACAGTAGCATGTAGTAGTTTTTTAAATCTACAGAAAATTTTGTTTCTAATTTTTATAACTTTTGTGACTAATAACAAGTTTCTAACATGTTTTATTTAAATAAAATTTTTAAATAAACGCTTCACGTTAATTTTAAGGTGTGTTTATTAGACTATTTTAATAAACCAAAAGTTTTAAAAACTGTGTTTTGTTACGAAGATTGTTTCACTGAAATAACTACTTACTGTTGTTAATTGTTTAGGCATTTTATAAATTTACCCTAAGATCATCTAAAAACCGTGCAACATATAAAAATTAAATCGAAATTTTCCGACGTTTAATACATAAATAGTTGACTATGAGTTTTATTTACGCAAACAACTTTATTCTTTTATAAAACTTATATTATATGTCTATTATATAAACTCTGATGACTTATTTTAAACATGATTTTTTAAGTTTAAGAAACATTAGCAGATCTATAAAAAAAATAAAATTAGTGTGTGCATCGTAAGTTTACAAATAGTTAAAACTGTTTGAAATTTTATGCAACTAAGTAGCCTTATGCAAAGAATTAATTGACTTTTCATTATTTATACTTTGAAGTTACCTCTTACAGAGTAAAATGGTACGATAAGAGTAAATTCTTGTATTTATCAATATATTTTATTAGACTATTTTAGTGTGTTTTGTACCTAAATTGACTATTCTTCTAATATGTTGTCTATTATCTTTGGAAAAAAGGTTCGAGTCTGTTTTATTCTTTGTAGGTTTTTTTAGTTAAACGCTACTTTCTGTTTATTTTTGAATACTTCTAAATAAATTATACCTGAATTAAAAGTATAAATAAATAAAGATGTTGATACATTTTATGAATTTTAAAAAAATTAAATTGTTACTTTTTTGTAAAAAATTATTCCAAAGTTATTACGTGTATATTTTTTTTTGGTTAACAAACTTAAATTTTGCTCATCATATCATAAACTAGAAATATTGTTAATACAAAATTTTGGTTTTAATAACTATCATTAAAGAAACTTGTTTTTTTTTCTAACAACTGAACAAATACTTAAGGTGTACATAAATATTTTTTAGAATCAAAACCGTTTCAATACTTTTTTATAAGAATCTGTTTCAATCCATAACTGATAAACTAATAAAGAACTCAAGATAAGTATAAAAAGATACTTAAAACTAAGTACTCTAAAAAATAGTAACTTAATAAAATTTATACAAGTAAGCGAGCATAACAGCTAAAGTTGATGACTAATGATATTTAACGTAAATAACAAACTGTAATATGAATCACTCGAATCAATTGTTTGTTTCAAGCTGGTTTTGAGCATTGAATTTGCAAACAATATTTTTATTCTTATTTAGTCTAAAATATTTGTATTTTGTTTTTAATTGCTTTTCACTAAATTTTACTTTCAATGAATACGTTTCATCTTATTTTTTTGGGTTATATATTTAAATCGTTTCATTTACAAAAAAAAACATTCCAGATGAACTATGAATAAAGTCTGCTTCATCTAACTTTAATATTTAAAGATCCTCTGACCTCATTGTCATTAGCAAAAAATTATTCAGCCTTTTAGAAAATAATTTTATTGTTTTTGTGATAGTTTTTTATTACGTTGTTAAATTACTGTTTTCATTCAATAAAGCTCAATAGACTTAAATTTAATATTAGCTTGC
Source organism: Thalia democratica (assembly GCF_965202585.1). Classification (NCBI taxonomy): domain Eukaryota; kingdom Metazoa; phylum Chordata; class Thaliacea; order Salpida; family Salpidae; genus Thalia; species Thalia democratica. The sequence goes on from NC_139165.1 coordinate 77,144,324, forward strand.
ATAAAAATAATTTTCAAATTTTTTATAGAAACCGAACTAAGCGAGTAAAAGTAACAAAACTAAATGAATAAGAAGTTACTACGTGCATTTAACTAAGATAAAGCTTAAAAGATAAATGTAATTTTTTAAATGCTCCAGTTAAAACTTTTAAAGTACTATAATTTCTATACTAACAAAAGACATTTGAAAACTTAAAAACAATTGTGACGTTTCAAAATAATGTGAATAATAAGCATAATATCAACCGTTTTAAAAACAATTGTGACGTCAAGAATCAGGTGAGTTTCGGTTCACTGCACACGCAACCGACCGGAACCTCCATTTTCCTCGGCATCTTTTCTCCGTTGATGACGTCATGGACGAGCTTCAGCGTCATCACCGGGTAGCTGAAAGTTCTCCTGTCGTGACGGAAGGTTCCGTTATTGTGACGCACGAGGCAGTGACGGCACGCGCAGCACGCCCAATTTATCACAATAGGGGATCTCCCGTTCACCACTTCCTGTCTGTTGCCATGGAATTTATTTTTTTGTAAACTTTTCAAAACCTTATTCAGTTGAAGTAGCTATTTAGTAGACAGGTTTTGCTTAAATCGGGAAATGATATACTGTTAGTCAAGTACGTTTGGTTTTGAGAATGTGGATTTAAATTTTCTAAGTTGTAATAATTCAGGAAGATTTACAGCTTTTCTGAACAGATATTAGAATACTTGCAAGTTTTTATCAAAAAATATTATAAAGTTTGGTATCATAAAACAAAAAAGTTTACTAAAACATAAAACATTTACGGTGTATACCAATAAGTTTAAAATACTCGAATTTATTTAAATTTTTTCTTACCCTACTGCTGTACACTACACAAGTATTTTTATTCGTTTAATATATAATTTCATTTGAGCAAAGGTAGTTATTTACCTTAATTTTTGCTTAAATAAATTACTTAAAATAAATAGTTTATATTTGTTATTCAAGTTAAATTACAAGATAAAAATACTTTGTGTTATGTTTAACTTATTAGTAAAAATAACGTACAGCTGTTAACATACTTTGAAACAGTAAAAAATATATTCAATTGTAGTCTAAGTTAAGTGTTTTGCAAAAAAAGTAAAATCAATTTTCGAAAACTCATATATATTTTTAAGGATTATTTTAAGCAATGTTTTTTTTAAACTTCAAACTAGTAATTATTAAATGTTTAAGTTTTTAGAAATATATAGTTTTTACTATAAATTTAGGTGAAAAATCTAACAGCTCATGTAACCTTAAAACTAGCTTTACATTAAACAAAAATACAAATAAAAGCTTGTAAAAACATTTAATTGTTTTAAACGTAAAAAGAAAATCTAACAGTTCGACCCAAGGAGATGTGCTGCGATCTCTGATGCCAAGTTGGAAAAAGTTCTTGTTCTGATGATGATTGGGTTTGAAGTTCTTGTGGTAGGGACAAAATTTACCAGATCTCCTTATTTCGTCACAATTTGTCTGATAAATAAATACTTGTACTATAATACTTATTAAATGCGCAATAAGTCATATCAGCAAGAAGTGGTGATGATTGAATAACATATGTAACATAATAAGGCAATAAACGTTTCATAGAAAATTATTGTTGATCAAGTATTATAATAACTAAATCACATAACCTGTATGTTTCAACACTTAGGCAGTAAATTTATAAAAATAAAACACTCTCACTTTAACTTGTTCATCGTAATAACCATTACCAGCAACTATTTTTGAATTTGACAAGTAAAATCCGCTGAAAAATGTAGATAGACTTGTAACTATAGTTTATAAGTGAAGTTTAATAAACTTTACGAAACTACTCATTTATGTAAATCATGACCAATTACTTTTAGAAGTACTTTAGAAGTATGAATTTAAGTTAAGTTTAGTTTAACTAAAATGAAGTATGTAAATAAGAAAAAAATCTTAAAACATTTTTCAAAACTTTCTGATTATAAAACTGAGTGTTTTTGTAGTAGTTAGACTTGTTATTCTTAATAGACGATAATATACAAACCAAAAGTTATTAAACGTAAGTATTTCTTATATTTAATTAACAATATAATTCGAAATGTCTTAAGTTTTCGTTCAGATAACTTCATATCTTTTCTAAAGATTAAATTAGTTTTTATTCATTTTGTTTATATTTAAGAAAATTTGTAAACTATTTTTGTTTTCCAAAATTTAGGCAAAAACTACACGTCAAATTTAAAACCTTTAAGTAAACTTTGTTTTGCTGTAACAAGATTATAAATACAAATACAAAATGATTAGAAGTATAAAATATTTCAAACTTTCTATTGTAAAATTTTCTTAAATACTACAATTTATTGAAGTTTTACATTTTTCCTAAAACACGTACTTAAAGTATAAGGTTAAAACCTACTTTGCTCTCCAAGATTCAACAGTTTGTAAACATGAAGCCGTTAAATAGAAACAAAGAATGACCTGAAAAGTTTTATTTCATTCTAAATTAGCTTTGGTTGTAAGCAATAGTAAAATTTTATTAAAAATTTCAAACTAACATCAAAGATTTTAAAAAGCATATTCAAACAGTAGGTTTGTTAAAATGATTTGTTTTTCTGTACTAGTATTATTTTCCCTCTTCTACTTATATATGATTTTATAAGTTGTTTTCGATTATACAAAAGAAAAAAATAACAAAAACGTCACACACTATATCGAAAATACGAAACTTTAGCCATAAAAGTTACTTGATACTGCCTTACTTATGTAAACGGTTTTGTTTCTTAATTTTATACTGTGCAAATAAAAAAAACCTTTTAAAAGCTCTTATAAGACATTCATTGTAAACTTATTAAGAAATCATTTTTTATCTTATATTAAAAAGCGGCACCTGATTTAGTTATTGTATAATTAAAAATATATACTGTTACATAACAATAACTTCATTAAAATAAAAAACTAAACTAGAAAAGTTTAGTTACATAACGAAATGTTAAATTAGATATTATTAAAAACAAACATAAAACCAAGTCTTTTTTATATTTCATTGAAGAAGAGATTTTAATTCTAAGAATTTTCTGAAGAGCTTCTGAGGTGTTTATAGTTAGCAAAAAGAATATATATTTTGTATTAAAATATCAAAACCTATATACAGCTGACTTAGTTACTGTAGAATTTTTACATTTAGACTGTTATATAAATTATTATTTCATCAGAAGAAGTTATTAGTATTAAAAGTTCTTACTTGTTTTTTTTTCAGTTTTAAAGATAAATATAAACACAAAACAATATAAAATACAAAAAAAAAAAAAAGAATAATTAAATTTATTTAATTTTTTATTAACCTAAATATAAACAATATCTATTATGATTAAATTATTATTAGAAACAAAATTTATAATCATATAAAGATTTATAATCATTTTTGTTTGTAAAAATACATCATACTAGTAAACCGAGAACATATATTGTATTCTAATATATTAAAGTAAGGGCGTAGTTTTCACTTCGTAACTTAAACTTTTAGAAGGTAAAACTTGCAATTGTATGAATAAAATAAACATAACAACTATTAATTAATTAACTGAAGTGTGGGTGTATTACATACGTAGATTTATAAAATATAGGATTATGTGTATATAAATATATATATAAAGATATATATATATAGATATATACATATATATAAGTATATTAAAAATAGAATATTTGAAGTATAAACTAGTGCGAAAATAAGTAGATATTGTTTAATTAGTATTTTAATGATATTTTATCGTCTTTCATATAAATTAGTATCATAATTGCAAAATAATATATTGTGGTTTTTATTTTCAAATTTTTTCATCCCTTGCAGCTGTTAAAATTTACATTGATGAAAAGTTTTTTTTTAACTTATTTTTTAACTATACTTATGAAGTTCTAAACTTCAGTGATCAAGATAAAACATTAAAAAATACTTTCTAAAAGTACTTTAATCAGTGTATAAGTTAAAGTAGAAGTGATTTACATTTAGTTCATTTTCGTAAAAAAGCGTTGTATGCAATATCAATTAAAAGCATTAGTTTTTCTAAATTTGAAAAATCTAACTTTAATTTATGGAAAATAAGTTTTCAGATACTAAACTACAAAAGTACTAAAAATTGAAATTAAACTTGTAATTAACACGATTGTAAGCGGGTGCACAACTATTCAAGTTCGGACATTTCAAGTATCGACAATTGTAATTATTGAAAAAATGTTTGAGAAACCATTTCTAAAAAGGCAAAATATTTTTCAACAAATAAAATCGGTAGAATCCTTACGAATTAAATAAAAAAAAGCTAATCAATTTTTTGCACAATTCTAAACAATTTTATCGATATAACTAAAACAAGCTTTAACATTTAGTAGCTTTTAAAATTATCGGTTAATAAACATTTTTCTGCAAGTTTTTTCTACTATCAGACCTTATAAATTAGGTCTACAACGGTTGTAGTTTACATTTTTCAATTTGTGTATTGCTTCTTGAATTATGGTCTCACATATATATTTCTAAGAGTTTGAGTAGTTGCAACTTCAATTTTATGTGTGAACTTTAGTAATGTTAGTTCACTGTCATACTGTAAAGTTAAAACGTCATACTTTTACAGAAACTTTTTTAAAGTGTTGTAGGATATCTATAAACCATTAAAATTAAAGTAGAGGTTTTTTCAAGCTAAAACACAAACTATCAACTACATCAGTTAATTGTTTTTCAATTGATCAACTTTACCAATAACTATTAATTTAACAAGAGTTTGTATATTTATCATTATTCTATAACTGACATTACAACAATGTTTCTGTTAACGGAAATAAAATTAAATTATATCAATTTATGTTTTACTTTTAATGAAATACAATAAGAAATCATTTATAAGTTTAATTTATACTTAATATGTGCAAATAATTAAGTCGTATTGGTGTTTACTGGCAACTTATAATTATTTTTATATTGACAATCTATTATCATACTATCGTTAAAAACATCACTGTTTAACCTGTCAAAGTCTTATGATTAAAAAAATAGTTTTATTAATTTACAAATTTGAATTATATGTGCCGTTTGTTGTACAAGTAACCTCAGTTTTATTTAAATAAAACAAAATTCTATTTCTTATCTCTATAAAAAATACTTAGTTTTATGAAATGTTTTTATTAACACGTTGGTTTGTTCATTAACAAAGTTGTAACTCTTATATAAATAATCTTGGCTTTGGTTTCCGTAATAACTTTACATAAATTTAATACTGTAAGTTAGACTTATTTGGTTTTTATTCGGTAGATATTATACTCATCTAACTTACAATAAAGTAACTGAGTACGTTTGAAGAAAAAATATATTTTTATCTAAAATAATTGTTTTCTTAAAATATTTTATAGTTCAACTCAACTAGTAAAGTTATCCACAAAATATTATAACTTGATGGTTCAAAATTTGCTTAAAAAGACTTTTATTTTTGTTAAACTAACAAAAGTACTTTTCACTACAATAGCTAATCTTGTATCGTAATAAGCATTTACACTTTCACAAAAGCAATTTATTTTATTTATTCTCTTTAACGATATTTGAAGCATGCTATTCTACTTGTTTATATAGTTAGACTTAATTTTTTAATACTAAAATTATTTTAGTCTTTTTGTTTTATAACGTTAATCTTATTGAAAACAATTATAAATTCGTCTAGATCACTAACAGGCTATACAAGAATAACAATTGAAACAAATATTTGTGTTATAATTTTAAAAAGTAGAAAGGTATAACAAGATTAAATTTCTAAATCACCTGATTACTTGTTAGCTTGTATTTATGAATATATGAAGTACATAGTTAGTTTATTTTTGTTAAGAGCTACCATACTAGTAACTTATTAACTTTGACGTAAATCATATCAAATATTATTTTCTTTAAAAACTTATTAAGATACTTAACTTCTTTTTGTAAGAAGAAAGTACCAAAAATCGAGACTAAATCTTTATTTTACTAAAATAGGTCGTGACATATAAAAAAATATATATATACTAGCAGAAAGGTCATTACAAAAAGGTTTCAGTTAATATTAAACGAGTGGGATTTTTTTTATAAATATATTAATGTTACTTTTATCATTTCAAACAAGCAACCCTCTACTTGAAAGATGTTTATATTAAACTTGATATTATGGTGTATGTTTTCAAAGGTTTCTACCACTTTAGACCTTTTAAAAGTTATAAATATAACTAGGTTAAAGAAAATTTATAGTCTTTAACTGTAGTACTACTAAAGATATTGAAATGTATTTAGAGCAAGTAAATTTTTTTGTTTTAATTTTTTTGTAGGTAAGTTAAGATCTTTTATATATAGAAAAATATCATTTACTTTAAAGATAAACATCACTAGTTATAACAAAATTAAAATTTGTAAGCAGATAAAAACTACACTTTTCAAGACTATCGTTTTTTATTATTAGAGAGATATGTAAGATATAATTTACTTTTAACATCATTTTTGAAATAAAAAAGAAAATTTTTTAAGGTTTTGTTTTTTAAAGTATTTAGTTTACAGATTTTTAAATATAGATAAAAATTAAAATATTACGTTAAAGTCAAATTAGCTTTGAATCATCGTTCTAAAGCATTAAAAAATAATTTTATCAGTTTTAGCCTTACTAGTTGATAGAAAAGGTTTTCTGTTTCGTACATTTCAGTTGCCAACAGATTTATAAATTGAATCACACTAACTGATATTTTTTTAAATTGTATTAACAGACCAAGTAAAGTAAGCATAAACTAAATTTATAAGCAAGAATGCTTAATTAAAACATGATTCTTTACCATTTACTGTACTCAAAATACGAAAATATACAACGATTTAACTTGTCTGTACAGCAAAAGCACTCAATTAAAAAAACTCTCATTAGTTTAAAACACTTAATTAAGTTTAAACTTGCCCTGGACAAGACGTCAGAAGGTATACGTTATCTGCACCAGGTCTTTGGACCAAATATTTTGAGCGTCTTTTTTTTTTAGTTTAATATTCTATGAACTAAACACCAAAACTTTAAAATAAACAGGTTGAACCTCTTGTAAAGAACTTTTACTAAACAAAATATAAACAACAGATAAAAATTATGCAATTATTCAAGTCTTAAAAAACGATAACTCGGCTTTCCATTTCAGTAGTCTTCACGGTGTGCACGAAATTCATTTTAAAACTAACACTTAGATGTTCTTGATTTCAAAATGATGAGCAAAAAAATATCTTAGGCATGTTTGAAAGATATTTAAAACCAACACTATCTTTTCTGGAGTTTACAATGAAGATCCGAAAAAAATATTAAGCATAATACTTACACTGAAATATTCTTAAGATAACAAAATATTTTGAAGCATTTGAAGAAGAGCAAAACATTTTTAATTTGTTTAGGCACATTGAAGTTTAAGCTACATATAACAAAGAAATTTTGCAAATAAATACTGTGCTTGTGGGGATTTTTGAGCTTTACGTGATCATATTTGATAAATTTTAGTTTAGTGTGCACAATTTTCGATTACCGTGAAGACAGATTTTTCAAATTTTTATCTTAGTACAAGAAGATTACCTACTTCGATTAAACAAAATCAATTACTTTCTTAAACAGTCCTCGACAAGACGTTTAAGTGTAACCAAGTGGTTTACGACTGAATAACCGAACGTTTTTTGTATATGTGGCGAAATTATTTTATGCGATGTTTTTTTGTCGTTTAACAAACTATCATTATTGGTTAGATAATTTTACAATCTAAAAATTAACTTGAAAAGTAACTTATTGTATATTTTTCATTGGTAGTTGCAAGAATTTTTCTACACTAAGTATTAAATTAAAAGCTATGTAAAGAAGCAAAAACCCTAATTATTGAAACAAATAGCAATCAAGTTTTAAAATTAACTTTCAAAATCAAATGTAAAGACTAAACTTTCACGAAATAACTTACCGTATATTAGTTCCGATTAGGTTTCAGATGTTAGCATTAAGATTTATATTAACAAAAAACACCTGTAGCAGGCTGCACTTTTCAAGTATATGCCTTTAAGAGTCAAAAATTAAAAATAAATCTTACTATAAAAATTCCACAATTTTCAACTATAATAGAATGAATATTGGTAATAATTTCTTATTTGTACTGAAAACCAATTTAAGGGCACATTTCAAAAATTTCATTAGAAAAAGGCTTAAATCAAAAGTTTTGTTCTCAACCTGTAAAATTCGTGGGCTTCCGGATCCGGTCACTATAACAAACTGCACATAACTACAATTCGTTTTCATTGCTCTTAGACCTTTAAAGACTGTATTATCAGTTACTGAGTACAAAAAACTGTAAGTTTTTTTTTTGTCGACAAGAAATCTTGTTAGTTAAATAACCTCTCAAAATAAACAGAAAAATAAGTATATTTACTATTTTAGAAAATCTTATAGTATATTAACAAAAATATGAGTTAATATAATGTTCTAGCACTACATAACATGTTAAAACTTTTATAATAGTACTAATTTTGGACCTAACACTTCGTAGGTATAATGACATGAGTCTTTAATGAAAGTCAAATTAGATTAATCAAATCTAAAACAGGCATCAACACCCTATTTTTTACAATAATAATTTTCTGTTAAATGTTTATAAATGTCAAAAACCCTTAGACTTAAATCATAACAAATACTTAGTTTTTACTTTAAGTAGGGCATTTCATATCAGAGCATGGTTTTGTACAACTACTAATGAAAGTTTCACAAAAAAAAAATTGCATCACTATTAAGCAAGCATGTTGAAAGACTTCTTCTTTTATTTATTTCGGAATTTATTTATATCTATTAAAGAACTATGGTTTTAAGACTCATTGTTTTATTAGTCTACATGTTGTTTGTACATCAACATCATGCTATTTGTAAAAAGAAATAAGCTGTAGTAAAAACACTGTTAATAATTTTAAAAGTAAAAAGCTCTTAAAGTTAAATGATTACTTGATGCTTATTGAAAAATACCTTTGTACCTTATAAACATATACATCTCACTGTTTTATATAAAGAGTTTTGTAATTAGATAATCTGATGCTTAAATTTATATGAATTTTTTTTTATTGAGTTTGACAAGACGTTCAACATAGTATACATAGGTTTAAGACTATAATCAAAAGGAAAATTTTAATCTCTAGAAGTTTTGTTTAAAGTATTTAATTTACTTATATCATGTTTGTCATGGGCTTTTTGTAAGTTATAGTTTTTGTAAATTTTTTCCAGGTTTTTAAAAAAACAAGTTTTTTGGTCCATTTTCAATACAAAATAAACTAAAGTTAAAAAAACGTTTTTCAATATAAATACAACATTGAAAAATGCTGTAAAGCTGATTTAATTGTGTCTTTTAACTATAAAAAATTATATAAAACTTTTATAACTTTATGTTAGTTTTTTTTCTATCTCATAAAGTTTTGTTACTTTATATGTAAAACTGGCTAAAAATTTAAGGTTTCCAAGTTTTTTTTTTCAAAGTTTTTCGATTTCAAGGACTTTTTTTGCTTAAATTGTCAAAACTCCAGGTTTTTTGGCAACCCTATTACACTTTTATTTTTGATACAGGGTTACCAAATGTATTTGGAAAATTTTCTCCGGGTTTTCAAAATTTCGTCCAGGTTTTTGAATGTTCACATTTTTGGGTCCATTTATAGTTTAAATTTAAGTTTAAGGTAAAAAAATGTGTTACATAGTATAAAAAATAGATTCTCTTAAGCTACTTTTAATGTGTTTTCTTAATAAAAAAATGTTTGATGATGACAGAAAATTCGTGTATATGATATATTTTTTGAGTCAAATTGAAATCTTACTAATTAACATGTAAAAAATGCCAGGTTTTTCCAGTTTTTTTACAAAATTTCTCAAACTCCAAGTTGTCAAATTCGAAATATTTCTAGGTTTTAAGTTTTTTGGCAACCTTGTTACATTAAAAGATTTTTTTATATTTAAGTTAAATATTTGTCTTTACAAATGAAATTTAACGATTCTTTAACTTTCTATGCAAAACATGTTAGTCAAATCATGTTGTTATCGATTAAAACATTTAGCCATACAACTTAAATTAAATAGAGAGCTGAAAAAAAAATTGCTATATCAAGAGTTTAAAAAATTAAAAGGTTATTAGCAAGGTTGAGTTACCTATTTTGTATTAAATACTTAAAAACAAAATAATTTTGTTATAAAAACTTAAAGTTGTGCATAATTAGTAAACAATACCCTTTTAATAAAATACCTTTTACTTACACCATACACAATTAACTACTTATATATGTCTATAATTATTTCTTAAAACAATTAGATATATAATAAACAAATATAGTAATAAAGAAAGCTTCATATATTATAAAACAGTGATTTTTACACCAAGCAAATATTTAATAAAAAAACTTAACTTAAAAAAGTGTTAAGTTTTTTGTATCAATAGTTTTTTGTTTGTCGTATCCAAAAAAACTTAAGAACTTAAAAAACACAAAAGGACAAAAACTATCATATCAATTTTTGTAAGGAAAACTAATTTCAAGATGTTCTCATGATTTGATGCTAGGTTTTTTTAGATACATAACTCTTTTACTATAGTTAAAAAATAAAGAACACTCTATTATCAGTGAGAAGTATTATTTTAAAAATAATTAAATATCAAGTTTTTTTTTTGTTTTATTAGACTGTGCCTTACTTCAAATTACTTAATTATTGTATTTACTTTTAATATGAAAAAATAGATGTTTAATATAAAACTGGATATTTGTTTAGCATAGTTTAAAACACATTAATCCTCTTTTAAATTTCATCATAACTATGTTTACTTTATAAGATTGTTACTAATAAGCTATTTTGTGGATCAATAAATTAAAAAAACACATATACGTATAACAATGGAAACTACAAAACAGACAACTTCAAATAGTCAATATAAACATAGTATAAAACAAAACGTATACAAAAGGAAAATCAATAAATAAATTTTTGCACTATTCAAAATTACCTATTAGAGAAAGTTATTTAGAAAAAAAATCCTTGGAACTATTTGTGCTTGAGTTTCAAGTAAGCATCGATGAAGTAGCTGGACAGGACGTTGAAGATTCCCCACCCCAGCATCGACCGCAGCACGTTCATCTGCACTCCCCTGTAGATCTTTGTGATCGAGTAGTTCCTCTCCCGGCAGATGAGCTTCATCGTGGAAGTGAACGAGTGGAACTCGGTGCCCAAGTTGGACTGCATGCGCACTTTCGCCACGTTTATTGGGTAGATCAGCGTGCTGCTGAAAGCCCCGATGACTGATCCGGTGAGAAAGTTGTAGATCATGTCGCTCACTCCGCTGCACTCTCCCTTTGAAAACTTTATCTTTTTCTTGATCGGCTCCCTGAAGTTGTAGAATAATCCCACTCTCAGTGAGTTCCTGTAAGCTGTGACTGAAAGTCCCCTGTAGAATTCGGCCAAACTATAGTGCTTTAAAACATGATTGATAAAATGTGACGGGGAAGAAAACTTGGCATTGAATTTAGGGTCCATCATGGCATTTTGAACCCTGGTGAAAGGCGTGAAACTGGCTTCCAATGTCCCAGCTATGATACTTGCTGCTACGGCCGAAGAATTAAGACTCAGACCAGTTTGCACTCTCACTATATCCTCAATGTCAAGGTAGGAACCAAAGCTCAATGACATTGAGGCACTTCTTTGCAGAATGGGGGCAGTGAAACCTCTGTACAAGTTTTTAGTTCCTTCTTTGACCAGTAGTTGGTAGGCTTCCCTGGCAGTCTGTCCAGACAGCTTTTGCCTGAATACGAGCTTGTTAAGAGGGTAGGTCATACCTTGGGTGCTGACAGAAGCTGCAAAATTGCAACCCAGAGCGGCATATCCTGTAATGTGATTTACTGGAGTATTTATCTTGAAATTTGCTTCTTCTGTGCTCAATACAGTTTCGTTCATTGTGTATTAAATTTGGCAGTAAATTTTAGATTCTGTTGAAATAAATTAACTTTGATAAGCTGTTATCAACTTGAACTTTAGAAAAAAAAATGTTTAACCATATAAAGATTAGTTCTTATTACAGTATTATATACATATAAATTTATTCAGATACATAAAATGATAGTGTCAAGTGCAATATAATAAGACTTAAAAACATATAGCAGGGTTTTTCAGTTAAAAAACTGTATTAAATAGTACAACAACAATGAAAAGATACAGTAAATCTACTTTAAATGTATTTTTTAATAAAAAAAATTATTAATACAAAAATAAAATTCTTTATAATTGATTTATTCAAATCTGATATAAAATTTATTAATGTTCATGCAAAAATAGTGTTAAGTTCCAGACTTCTTAGTGATTTTTGTTTAAAACTCCAGGTTTTTTTTTCAAATTTCTCAAATTCAAGGATTTTAGGCTTATTTTGCCTAAATTGTCAAATTCCAGGTTTTTCCAGGACTTCTGGTTTTTTGCAACCATGTAAAAAGAATTTTCTAAGTCATTTGTATAAATATTAGCTAAATAAAGGGAACGGGTCAAAATTGCACTAAGATAAATTTGTAGGAGGGGACAAAATTGCACAAAGACATTTTTGCACCAAGGGTCAATTTTGCACAGAGGGTCATTTTTGCACAAGAGTAAAAACTAGAAAATACAGAAAAACAAAACTAACAGATTATTATTATAAAAACAAAAAAAAAGTTACTGACCAAGGGTGAGGGTTAGGTAAAACAGTGATAGTAAAAAAAAAATAACAAGTAAAAATATTAATAAAAAAAAAACCAATTGAGGGTTAGGGGTAATAGTGATAGTAAAAAAAAAGAATAATAACAATAGATAAACTAAAGAAAAACTAATTAAAATTAATAAAACAATTATAAACTAAAAATTTTAAAAAATTCAATCCGTGTAAAAATATCTCCATGCAAAATTTTCTGCTTTTGCAAAAGTGACCCTTTGTGCAATTTTATCATTGTGCAATTTGGTCCTCTTGTGCAAATTTGACAGCTACCCAAAAAAGAAATACAACACTACTATAAAAATATTGGCATCAAAAAATAAGATTAGAAGTTTTCAAAAAAAAAAGTTAATCAAAACCTACATTTCAATAACAAAGTAAGTCATTATGCACAATTCTAAACACTAATAAAAAAAAATTTAACAAAAAAAAAAAGAAAAAAGCAATGCTAAAAGCTATAAACCTAACAAAGATGTAATTTTTAAGATCTATATTATGAAAAGATAAATAACAAAATTTATATAGAAAAGAAACAAAAAAAATAATTACTTCACAACATAAGAGTATTGTATTTAATTAGTATAAATTTTTTTTAATTAGTTATTTACAAAATATTTAAAAAAAAAAAGGTAATTACCTAGGATGATGTTGCACCAATATCAGGTAGATATTATACTACATTCGATGTCTCTTTATATCAACAATTTTAGACTTAAAATTAAACTTTTTAGCTTAATAAGTTTAATCTAAAATGATACTTTGTTTTAAACGAGTCATATTAAGTTTATTAATATTTTAATTTACTTATTAAAAATTGAAATATTTAATCGATTTTATCTTACAATATCATAATTAATATAAACTATTGTAAAATTGAAGCTATTTATTTTATAAGTTTTTTTAGATTATGATTAAGTTAAGTATAATTTTATTTTTGTATTTGTAAAGTATAAATTTTTGGCCTAAAATTATGGTTAAAAAAGACATCAAATATAATATAATTTCAGCTTGATATTGGTGCAACATCATCCTAGGTAATTACCAAAAAATCATATGATAACTCAGTACTTATGACTACAACTAATTGCATATAAAATGAAATAATAATAGCAAAGTTATATTTTATTGTATTCTTATTAATCTTCAGATTTTAAAATACTTTGCATAACACGGAAAGCTTTTCATAAAATAATAATCACAAGTATTATCAGTAATATTAAATTTAAATTTTTAGGTTAAAAAACTTACCATTTAGATAACTTTAGATCACATATCAAATTCAGTGATACTAAACTAATAAAAAAAATAAATGTTGGTATTTCATGTATTCAATAAAAGTTCACAAAATGGTTTTAAACCGTAAAGTTTTATCTTATTTTGAGTTATTTAAGAGAAAAAAAAAATCATGCTCTATCAATGAAAAAAGGATATATCACTTTCAAATTAGGTTGATATTTAATTACTACAATAAGAACAGGCAGTTTGCATTTTAGCAAGCAAAAAATGCTAATACATCATTTTAAAAACAGCAAGTTAACAATAACTTTAAAGTTATCTTTCAATTGGAACTGTAATGAGGGTGACAGCAAAAAACTACTTTATAACTAAAAGTATTAAAAAATAATTAATAAACATACTTTATATTTGAATGAAGTTGACCACTCTTAAAGCAAAAGTAAAAACAGCCTGCTGAGTTACTTTAAACTAGCCTGAATTTGTGATAAAAATTTTTAAAAGTATTGTAATCCAGAAACCAAAAAAAAATTCTACTTACTAAGCTTAAATACTTCTTATTAGAAACGTAACAATAGCATAAGGATAGATAGAATTGTCTAAAAAAACATAAATGAATAAAATAAACTATAAAAATTAGTCTGAGATTTTAGAAAACAAAAAACTTATCATAAGTTTTGAAATAAAAAACCTGATTTTTATTCCAACTTTCAAATTTTAAGTGGGCTGAAAAGTACACACGATCAAATTGTATCTCACAAACAAATTACAAAAACCTTGATTATTTCAAAATTTTATAACTACTAAAGCAAAAAATTCAACTGGTGTTAATATGAAATTTATAAAAATGTCTATGAACTTTTTTAATTTTTTGTCCAAACTCTTTTTTTTTTTTTTTTGAAACAGGTGGAAAAAGGGTAAAAAATTACAAAAATAATAAGTCAATATTAGAATATCAAACATATTGATGAAAAACAAAAATAATGAAAAACTGCTGGAAGTTTTCAATGTGTTTGTTACTGCTTTATTTACTTGCAGTTTTTTTACTGATACGCTAGAGTAAATTTGTTTATTTATTTTTCTAATTTTTTATACCACTTTTTAAACCTTACCCAAACACCTTATCTAACACTAACCCAAAACCTAACAGTTTTACCAAAAAATTAAAACTGCATGTACAAAATTAGTCAAATGTTTTACAACTAGCAATGCTACAAACTCAATTAGCACTTTAAAGCTTCCACATTGTTTATTATACTTGTTTTAAAGAATAAATGTTTTGTCATGTTATTTAATTTAAATTAACATTTAATTACCAGTTGCTACTAGCGTTATTTGTTTAAGTTTGATGAGTTTTTAGTATATAAGTAGTCAAAGTTTGAGAGTTAGTAGATTTCTTATGAATGGTGCAAGATAAAAAGACAAAAAAAAAACTCATTGAAAACTTAGCTCTTCCTACAATTCTTGAAAATAGTTTCAAAATTTGTTCAGTCTTAAACTTATTAAGTTTAGGAAATCTGTCAGAAAAAAAAAAGATTTATAAAAGCATAGGGGCTAAATCATTTTTTTCACAATTTGAAATAATTTTGTTTAATTTTAAGAAAGCTACAAACTTTTTTACATATTCTTAAAGTTCAAAATGATTTTTGAGATATAGCAGTCAAAGTCAGAGACCACAATAGGTTCCTTATGAAGTCGTAAACTAAAAAGGTTAAACAGTTTTTTTGGTTTATTTTTGTTTTAATTTTTTTATTTTAAATTTTTTTTAATTTTTTTAGATAGAATGTTTCAAGTATTGCAAAGAACATTTCTGAAAGTTTGAGACAATTATCTCTAAAATCGTAGAAGATAGATTTTTAGTGAAATAGTCTTTTTCTGCCTTTTTAGTTTGTACCTCCCATAAGGAACCTAATTTGGCCTCTGACTTTGACCAGTTATATCTCAAAAAAAAATTGTAATCTTAAAATTGTGTGTAAAGGCATTAGCTCAGTTCAAACTCAACAATATTAGATCAAATTGTGAAAAAAAAAATATTTTTCCCCTATGCTTTTAATAAGTTTTTTATTTTTTGACAGATTTCTAAAACTTCATAAGCATTAGACTGAACAACTTTGGAAAAGATGCTCAAGAATTGTAGGAGATAAATTTTCAATGTGTTTTGTTTTTTTGTTTTTAACCATAGAAAAAAGGTGTTTCATGTCAATTTAATTTCCAACTCTATAATTTTTATTTTTATGTTTATTTTTTTAAATCTACTTAATTTCAATGCCTCACTATACAGTATAGTGCAATTGTTTGTGTTTACCTGTTTATAGCTTATATTTTTTTAAAGGTTTTATGGCACTAATAATTATCTTAAGTTTTTATTTTTAAATTTTAATTTTCTCAGCACATAATTAACTCACATAAATTTCACATTATTTGTCATTTTTACTATTATTATTATATTACAGATTTACATTTTAAAAATCTGCATTGACGTAAAACAATGTGATTGTGTTTCTGAAAATGATAAAATTTAGAAAAATTAATTTTCTTCTTGGAAAGATTACTCTGTGAAATTTGTTTTTAACTCAATAGTAAAGTTTTTAAACATTAATGAAAGTTCATGATAAAAATGTTTTGGTTCATAGGTTTTTATCCAAATCTATTTACAAAATAGATGAAATTTTATTATTTTTTTAAAATTCATTAACACTGACTTACAATTGATACTTTAAGCTTTAATTTGAGATCCAAGGTAAATTTTATAAAAAAAAAAATTTTCCATGATTAAGTCAAAAACTTGGATACAAATAATTGATAACAATAATAACTAGTAAGTATTAGTAGTAATTAGGCTCAGTTAAACACACATATCAAAGAAACATTTTTCTTAAAATGAAGCAAGATAAAATTAACTGTAATTTCAAACACATAGCTATTAAAACCAAACTGATGCTTTTATTTTACATCTTATTCTAATCCAACCAACCAGGAAGGTAGCTTGAACAAATTTGCAACACTTGAATTTCCTTAAACAGGGAACTATTCTTTGTTTTTTAACATGAACCATGAGTTTAGTTGGTAGAAATAAAAAAGGCAGTTGATTTGTTCCTGCTATCAATTAAACCCTCTAGATCTGATTTAATTTATATAATCTGTTATGATTTCAATAACAACAATATAACTTTAATTTTTATTTTCTACCTGAATCAATATTATAAAATGGTTATTTATTTCTATGGTTGTTATGTTTTATATCATTTTATTATATATTATACATACTTTGCATCTTATCTAAACTTCACTACTTCAATGTAAAAATTGTTCAAAATTCAAGGTTTTTTTAAATAGTAAAAATTTTCAGGTTTTCTTTGCCTAAATTCTCAAATTCTAGGTTTTTCAAGATTTACTTTTTTAATTTGCTTAACTTGAAACTCAAATTTTTAGGTAATATCTCTCAACTTATAAGGGAAATAAATAAATTTATTTATATTTATGTGTTTAAATAGCTTGTTTAAAACAACTAAGTATCTTTTTAGACTAAACATATTAGGCAGTTCATTATTTATAAATTTTATTTTAGGCTAAAAATCAATGTTTTTAACATAAAAGTATTATTATTATATTGTTTATTGTGCAATGTTGGACTCAGGCATCAAAACCTGTGCCACTTAAACAGGAAAACAAAAAGAGAAAAAGAAATAAACTTATATTCAACACTTTAAGATAAATTATATGTATTTACAAAAACATAATTTAAATGAAAACACAAGTTAAACACAATATGATATACAAATGAACTAAATTTAAAATAATTAAATCAAAAAATTCAACTTTATACACACATTAAAGAAGTTTGTTTAAAATCATTGCTTATAAAACAAAATTCATAATTACAAAATAAATAAAAGTAAACTAATAGTTTGTAGGGGGGAGGCTTAGGGAAAAAATATTTTTTTCTTTTGTTTATAGTGGAAAATCAGTGGATTTTACTGGTATTTATTGTATTTAAATCAAATCTTTTTAGCTTTTTAGCTTAAATTTTTTTTTCAATTTATTTCCTTCTAGTTGATATTAATTTTGGAAAAACTAAAAAACTGGTTAAAAAAACTTTTATATTTGCCATTATAATTTTGTAAAAAGTTAATAGATCAAATTCCCATCTTCTATATTCCAGTGATTCCAAGCCAAATTTAATCATTCTATCATTATATGATGTGTAAGATATGTTGCAACAACTACAAATATGACGGGTAAAACTCCTTTGCACAGATTCAATTTTATTAATGTCCTTTTTTAAATGGGGGACCAAATTTGGGTACTAAACTCAAGTTTAGGGCGAACGTATGTTTTAAATAGTTTTATCAGAATTGAAGCAGAATTCGTTTTAAAACTTTTTAATATTTGATAACATGAAGTTTGTGCAACCTTATATAAATAGTTGATATGTTCATTCCATTTTAAATTTTTGGAAATATAAATTCCTAAATGTTTAAAAACTTTAACTTCTGGTATTTTGGTGTTATTGATTAAGAGGTCAGTTGGAGAAGATTTTTTTTGTTAATGGTTAGAATTTTACATTTGCTAGGATTTAAGTTTAGCTTTCTTGTTTTTAACCATATGTAAATATTATCTAAAGATAGTTGTAATGAAGTATTTGACTGACTAAAGATTTTGGCATCATCTGCAAATAAGCTTAACTCACTTTTAATATCAATGTTTGAACAAATATCATTAATATAAATTAAAAAAAGAAGGAGACCAACTACACCACCTTGTGGTACTCCACTGTAGATTGTTAATGAGTCAGAAAGCGTATTATTGATGAGTAATCTTTGTGATCTATTATTTAAAAAGTTATAAAACCAATCAATTAAGTTTTCATGTAGCCCATACTGATTTAAAAATTTTAATAATCTTTTGTGTGATACTGAATCAAAAGCTTTTTGAATATCCGTATAAACTACTATAGTAAATTCATTTTTGAGATAAGGAACTAACCAAGAATGTGAGCATGTTAACAGTTGAATGGTTGATGAGCGGTTTGGGACAAAACCAAACTGTTTGTTAGTTAATAATTTGTTATCAAAGAGGTGATTGAGAATTTTTACAGATACAATATGTTCATAAACTCTTGAAAAGCCACATGTTAGAGATATTGGTTTGTAATTTAACGCATCGTGTATATATACCTTTCTTGTGCACTGGAATAATAAAAGATGTTTTCCATTGTTTTGGAACATCAGATAGTTCTAGAAAGTAATTATATATTAATAATATTGGAAAATTTTTGATTGGATAACATGCTTGATATAATAGGGTGGAATGTTTTCTGGCGTTCTAATGATTTTATCTTTTAGGTGGTTAATGTCTTCATAGGTTATGAAAAAACTTTGTATTTTACTACAATTCTTTTGGGGTAGCTTAAAAAACTGGTAACTCTCATCTTTTTTAAAAACTTTTTGAAAATTTATGTTAAAAAGTGTGGCTATTTCAAAATCTGAGGTTACTGTTTTGTTTTTATCATTATCATATAAGAGATGTATGGAATTATTTAACTCAAGTTTAGTTAGATTTAACGTAGCTATAAAACTTTTTTAAATTTGGGTTTTTGCAGAATTTGTTTACATATTCAAAGTTGTATTTTTTAACAGCTAATTGATATTCTTTAGACTTGTTTTTGTATTTTATCAAAAGTGATTTATTTGTTTTACTTATGTTATGGTTGAAAAAGTTGTTAGAAAATATAACTATGAATATAAGACTAATTACACAATTTAAGCTTGATATTGATGTTACATCATCAGGGTTGCCACTTGTTTTTCAAAAATATTTCCAGGTTTTTAAAAGTACTTATTTTGGGGACTATATTTAGTTTAAAGTTATTTAAAGGTAAAAAAAATGTGTTGAATAGTATAAAAACATTAAAAAGATACTGTAAAGCTACTTAAAATGTGTTTTTTTTTTTAGGAAATAAATTTTGATAATGGCAAAAAAATTTTATCTATATGGTAGATTTTTTTCTGTCAAATTAAAATTTTTCTACTTAGCATGTAAAAACTGTTTAAAATTCCAGGTTTTTTCAGGTATTATAGTAATTTTTGTTCAAAATTCCAGGTTTTTTTTTGCCTAAATTGTTAAGTTCCATGTTTTTCCAGGTTTCCAGCTAAAGTAGCAACCCATGCAATCATGCATCATGGTAATTACTAAAAACTTTGTTTGAGTTAAAAATAAACATTAGTTACAGGGAAAGTTTATGTAATAGGGAAATTTATAGAAGATAGGTAGAAAGACCAAAGTCTTTTCAGCCTTAGAAACACCCAGCCTCAAAAATGAAAAAATTTTAAAGCTAAAAAAACTGCTGTTTGGTAGGAAGTTAAGAAAATAATATGCTTTATCATATAGTTTAATGTAATCTGTTTAATTAGGATGAATAGAACTACTAAAAATTAATTATAACTGAATTTTTAACAACCCCTTAAAATTTTAAAACAGAATAGTTCACTTCCTTTTGTACAAAATTCTCTTAAGCAAATACTTCATAATTCTAGTCATTTCTCATACAAACAAAATTATTTTATTAGTTGTTTACTATATTTAAAACTATTTATTCACTGTTCAAAACATTAGCTATGCTGTCATTAAAAAATACTAGAAGATTTAAATAACAAATAAAGATCGATGTTAGTTCAAAATAGGGATCGGCACGGCAACGTTTACTGTAAGTGGTTCAGATGTTGAACAATTTATTCTTTGATGGGTAAGGCACTTTATTTAGTTCAGTTGTTCGAAAATACTACATATGACTTTTTTTGCTTTTTACTTCAAACTAGTGATCTTTTGAACCAACAAGTTTTTGATCCGTCGGGATCCAAATCAAAATATTTTTCTTAAATTAGGTTCCGACCGGATCCGGATATTTTTGTAGTTGAAATGCTAAAGTTATAAGTTGCTTGTAATGTAAATAGAATACAAGCTTACAAAATTAATTATGTATTAAATGCTACGTAATTTAGTAAAACAATTTGAAGAAAGCTTTTAAAGTGCTAATAAAAAACAAATTTATTAGTATTGTTGGAATAGTTTATTTTAATAACGAACAAAAAAAACAAAAAACGTTTTGCTTAAAAAAAAACAAAGTTCTTTTTTTTCATATGCATGCAAAACATTTTAACGATTAACTTGTACTTTTTTTGTTTGTACAATTTTGTTGAGTAAAAAAAAATATGGACTTAAATAAATGCGTAAGACAGAAAAAGAATCACTAACAAAATTAGAGTAGTTTACATTTAAATTCAGGTTAAATTTTTAATGCAACATACAAACAAAAACGATTACCTTCTCGAGTGTTTAAAATTTTTAAACAAAGCTTAACAGAAAATAACATTGAACATAAAGTAGAATTGTAGTAATAATATTAGTTAAGGTCTAAATTAAAATAAGAACTACAATTCAAACATAAGGTTCTTAGATTCGACTTAAGACTAAGCTTTTACCATCATAATAAAGAAAATTAAATAGAAACTAAACTAAGAAAATGTTTAAAAAGTAAAAAAAAAAACAATTGCAAAATTTGTATCTGCTAAACTTATATACTACAAACAAGTTGTTATAGTTTTTTTAAGTTGTGCTTGATAAGAAAAAAACAATTCACGAGTTTTTGGAAGCAATTGATTACGCTTTTGCTCGTACAAGTTACCAGCTTCAGAAAACTATTATCTTTTAAGTTCTCGTAGGAGAAAAAACATAATGATATACGAACCGAAATAGGTTCAAAAGTAAAATTATTAAAAGTAGTGTTAAACTATATGTATAATTGTTAAGTAAGAACGGTTATGCAAAAAGCTAAGATTAAACGCGATAACTAAGTAGCTTATCATATTTATTTTAAAACGCCTTAGATTTATTTGAGAGTCTAACAAAAACAATTATTATATTTTATATGCTGTGTGCAAAACTTTTAAGTCTAAACCATAGGTCAAAAGGCATTTGTAAGTTGCAGGCCTAGAAATTTTCCTTAAAAAAATTGAAATGAAGCCGCTGTAATTTAAAATAAAATTTAACATTTTTTTATTAGTAACAATGGTATAACACTAACTAACTAATATAATCTGACTTTTATCACATTGTATTTCTATAAAAATCACAAATTAAAAATTATTATAAAACTTGAAATTTCTAAAGTTATAAAATACATAAAATATAAATTGCTTAACTTTATACTTTCCTTCATTTCTATTTATATTAAGCTGTGAAGTTTGTTTTCATACCGTAAATGGATTGTTCTTTTAAAAACAATATTAAAGTTTTACAATTTCTAAACTGTAAGATATAATAACTAAAGTTTTTAGCTAGTAAACCGTTTAAAGGCTGTAAAAACTACTACTTTCTAAAGTTTTATAAGCCAGTGGTCGTTAAATCGAGCATATGTGCACACTAGTGCAGTGGGCATCGATATTTTTTACTGTGCACAGAAAACGTAAGGTTAAAAAAAGTTTCAGAAGATGCCTTTTTTGTCTATTTCTATAAAAAAAGATAGTTATAACATAAATTAACAGTTCTTAAACAGTTATTTGTATACCAAGGCACTTTAAATTTAAAAAATAGTTTTCTAATAATAAAATTAATCTTAACTAATAATTATGCATTTTTTATAATCTAGTATGCACAAAAGTTTTTGTAAGTTATTTGTTGTGCACAGCTTTTGAAAAAGTTGAAGACTACTGTTCTAACTAAGCTATAGATAGAATAAAAGCTTATGTATATTGAGACTAGTGACCTATTGAATCCACAAGTATAGGATTCGGCCAGATCCAAAAATTTTTCAAAATAAGTTCTGGTCAAAACCGTATAGTTTCTTCAAACTAAGATGCGACCGTGTCCGGATCCAAAAAGGCATTATCGGGCCGAATCTTAATACTTGGATAGGATAGATCACTACTTCAAAACTCATAATATCTAGTAATAGTTTAATTGATTTTTTATTTCAGGCCGCAGAGTGTATTAAACTTTTTATGGAACTAATCATTTTTTTTGTTGAAGTCTTAGACCCCTAATAAATTTGTAAGTTTCAAAGTTATTTTAGCGAGCCGAATTTACGTGTTTTAGTTTCGCCTTTCGAGGGCTGGATTAATTTGCCAAAAATTAGCGGACCGTACGTTGTCAAACCCCATTTTAAAAATTTAGGCAAAAAATGTAAGCCATTGAGAAAATTTTAAAAACTAGTTACAAAATAACTAAAGCATAAATACTACTTATCTTTTATGTATTTGAGTAAAGATGTTTTGTAAAACCATTATAAACTCTTTTCTAAAATCTAAGTTGTTTTTGTTTTGTGAGTTTGAAAAAAATATATTGTTAAATTTTTTTTTTTTAATCTTTATTTTAAAATACCAAAGTTGATGTTGGAATTTGTAAATAAAATAAGTTTTGTATTTTTTTACAAAAAATTCTTAAACACTTTAATTTTAGAAAATTATATTTAGAAGATATACAAATGAAATATTACTTTTAAAATTTGTGTGGATTATTTGTTACTTCTATTCAAGTAAAAAAAAATTATAAAAAATATCTACTACAATAATAATTGGTTTTAAATGTTATTATACTTTATTAGACTTAAGCAGATAAGCAATGTCAGTCATAGTTAAAAATTTATGAACAATTTTTTCTCCGGCTTGTCCGACAATTAATTTTTAAATGTAAAATATAATAAACTATAACACTTTTTTTTTACTTTGTAAAGATTAGTACGCAATAAAAAAAATTAATGAACCGGTAATATATTTAGTTAGAAAATTTAAAACTATAAAAAATACATTATAAGAAAACTTATGTGCAAAGAAAAAGGTGTTTAAGTACAAATAGTTGTTCTTTTTGAACTTTTAAGCATTTTAGCTTTCTTGTAAAATGCTTTTATCGTCTAATAAACTCCCTAGCCATTTTACCAATGCAAAAAGTTTAACTCTTACAGATGTATACTCCAATAAAGTAAGTACTTTGTTTTTTACGACACGTTTACTTATATTGTTTTGAAAACTAAAGTTTTAACAAAAATCTTATAGAAATTCAATTTATCAAGGGATTGTGGATGTA
This sequence comes from Thalia democratica, assembly GCF_965202585.1. NCBI lineage: Eukaryota > Metazoa > Chordata > Thaliacea > Salpida > Salpidae > Thalia > Thalia democratica. Next base: position 77,168,356 of record NC_139165.1, read on the forward strand.
AAATTGGCAAAAATGTAGAATAAAAAACTAATAAATTATACCAGGTAATCAAAGTTTTAAAGATTTCTTTCCTTTCTAAAATTCTATGGTATTTCAAAAAGTACCAATAATATTATTTTCCAACTTTATCTTTAAGAATTGTTACTAACATTTTTGTATGTTAAGTGATCCTATATTTTTTTCTGGACTAATCTTATACTTTTGAGTATAAGTGTAGCTAAACCTATCTAATATATACAAATTTAAAAAGCCTTTGAGGATTATGTTTTAATTATTTTCTGGAAACCACCACCTAAATAGTTAAAAAACCACCACTAAAAATGAAAGTTGAACCTTCAAAATAATATTTTTTTGTAAATAAGTCTCTAAAAAATTGAGTTTTAGTAATCTTTTTAAAAATGCAAATATAGTTAACTGCAGACTGCAGTTTTAACCACAAATGTTTAGTTTCAGTTTAAAACAACTTACCAAAGTTTATTAATTTGTTTAATAGATGTTTTAAAGGATGATTAAATTTAGCTTAAAACTTTGGTCTTTTACCGCTTTCTTTTTATACAGGATTTATGTTTCATTTATAACTAATAGCAAATATTCAAACAAACATTTTTTCTTATTCAGTTCTTTAATAAGTACAAAAATAAAAGTTTCAAAACTTACACAATCGTATATATTTTTTAATTTTAAAATAAAAAAATTAAATCAATACAAACAAAACTATTAAAATTGAAAATAAAAAGTAAAAAAGTACAGAAGCTAAAACTTCTGTATTAGGTTTAAAGTAGTTTTCTTAATACTTTTAACATTTTTAGAACAAAAAACTTTTACAATTATTTCTTTTACATTTTTATAGTTTAAAATTAAAAATATAACAACTGTAAAAATTTAGTTAAAGTTTATAAAAAACTTGCATAAAAATAAGTAGTATAAACAAAAAAGAAACATTTATTTAATGCTAAATTTTACTAAAAGTTATAAAGTGTTATGATAATGATGTCATTCACACATGTCTTCAATGTTGTTTCTCATATTAAGTTGTACTGATGAGTTTTTTGAGCGAAAACGTATACCCAAAATCAAATTCTTAAAATAAATGTTTAATTTTTATCTCATTTACGAAAATTGATGACTATATTTGCCTAATTCAGACGTAGATATTGTAAACAAACTAGATGTATTTAAAAGTCATAACAGCTACACGTGATAAAAATATTTACAAGTGTATACGATAATATAAAATTTTGTATAAACACCTATAAAATCGACCTTTTAAATCAACAATCTAAGCAATTGAACTAGCTTTATTATATCAAATAAACAACTCATATACTTTTCGAGAAAAGTTTGTACGTAAAATACTCTATTTTTGTACAAGCATAACTCTAAGTAACGCCTACAATTTGTTTGATTGTAAGTTTAAAAACGTATCACCTATTTTCGTCGTGCGAAAACAAGTTTCAGTTTCTAAAAAACAACTTTAGAAATTATAATTTGATATTCCTGTTATTAAATTAAGAAACGCTAATGGTTTTTTTAATTAACAGCATTGGTTTCTACGAAAAAATATTAGTGGTAAATAACTTTTATGTTTACTTTTGAGTTAATTGAAATATATAATTTCTCTATATTTCGCAGTAGTCTAAACTAGAAACATAATATAGTTTTATATATATTTTATTAGGTTGTCCGTTTACGTTTTATTCAGCTTATATTTATATAAAATAAAAACTAGGTTGTAACATATTAGAAGAATAAAATTAAAATGAAGTACTAAAAAAATATGAAAAAATGTTTAAATAACTGATATAACACTTACACAATGTTTGGGAGAATTTTTTAGTTTTTAGTTTAACTAACTATAATAAAAACAAAATAGGAACTTTAATACCTATTTTTTAGTATAAATATATGAAACTATTGTGTTATCAAAAAGTAGCATACATATATATCTTTAAAAAAACTATTGATCATATTCAATTTTTATCAAGCGTTAAATTGTATGTATATATATTGTTTACATTGCTAGTTGTTTAAAGATTTATGGTAAAATATTTATTGAAAAAATTATATTTAACATGTAAATTTTAATTTTTATTTCTATTCAGTTTACCTAACTTTTGTCGTTTTTTTGTGTTATTTTGTTATAAAATTACTTAGTTATTTGTAAACCGATTATCATTGTACTTGTGACTATAAAACTTCTTTAAACCTGTAAATTTATAAGTTTAGTTTTGTTTTATGTAAATGTATCAATAAAAAGTTACAATGCTAATATTTTTAATTAAAATATTTTTTAAATATACATATAGGAATGAGTTTTTTTTTAGTTTCATAACACCTTCGTTATGTAACTAAACAATCATTTATTTATTTTTTTTATTTATATAACATAGTTGTTATGTAACAGTTTGAGTTTGTAAATTTTACTGTAACTAAAGAAGTTAAAGTTAGGGTTCTGTTTTTAAAATATAAAATGAAAACAACACTTTCCACCAAGTATAGGTATAAAATCTGAAGAGAGCTTCTTAAGAAAGTTTATTATTTACACAGTATAAAACTAAGCAACGAAATCGTTTTCACAAATAAGGCAGTATCAAATTACTTTTATAGTTAGTTCTTATAATTCTGTACTTCTCGAAGTTTTTATATATTTTTTCTTATTATATAACGTGAAAAATTTATTACATATACATATATAAGTATAGTGAGTAAATATTCACACAGAAAGATATATTTTTTTCATAAAAACCTACTTTTCAACTATGTTATCGAAAAACTATAATGTTAGTTTAAATCAGGGTTTCCCAGACTCATTTACTAAATCGCCCCCTTTTCAGAAATTTGAAAAATTTTGCCCCCCCACGATTTTAAAAGGTAGTTTTTCTCTTGAGTACAAACTTTTGAGCTAAAAAAGTTGTGTTTCAAATGTAATTTAGTCTGGTATTTCTTATGCACGCACTTTTGGGCTGTGTTCAAAGTAGTTTACAGGGCTCGAGGAAATAAGTTACAATTTTTTTCTTATAAGCCCATTAAAGTGTATAAAAATAGTTAATTATTAAAAAGCCTTGTGTAATCTGTAATCGATCCTGTTTAAATATGAATTGTTTTGAAACTATTGAAACATTTAGGGTAGTGGTGGACAACGTTTGTAGTCAGCAATTCATATTTACTAAAAAATATTTTTCTAGTTTCAACTCGTTAAAAAAATATAATTGCGGGCTGCATAATTTAATAAAACAACATTTAATAAAATTAAAAAAACTCGAGCAAAATTGTAATAAAATGATTTAGTATTATTGTGATCTAGTAAATACTATTGTGAACTGAAAACCAAATTGAAAGTGTATTTCAAAATATTAAGTATCAAAAAAAACTAAATTTTGTTTATTTTGGACAAGTATTTTTTAAGTTATTTAGCGCGTAGAAATTTGACTGGATCTTAACCGTACGTTACCCATCTGAAATCTTAACTGAAATCTGACATTATAATAATCTCTCATATAACGAATTTCGGACATTTAGAAGTTAATACTAAGTAACTTATTTAAGCCGTTAGTTATTAGACTATAATAATTTACCAGAAGAAAATAGTGTAAAACTAAAAGCTAGTGTTGAACTATTAAATAAACAACTCATTCTAATTGCTAATATAATTAAAATTAAGATAAAACAAAAAACAGTTGTATTAATAGTTTAAAATTCCTTAATATATAGATTTTTTAACAATAATAAATCAAGTTAGAAAATAAACTTGAATTTAACAATTTTTTAAATAAAAAATTTGAAGTCATTTTAAATAGAGACTTCGAATCTATGTTCTTTTGAAACCAAAAAAAAAAATTGAAATAAAAACTTTAATGGTTATCAAATTATTTTTTATTTATACAGAATAAACAAGTACTAACAAAAAGATGTCAAATAAATTTTATTCAAACAAATACTTTAATCACTACGCTATAAAAACTTTTAGTGTAATGTAAAACGACAAATATAAAAAACAAAATTAACCAGGTCAAAATATAACTATTAACAGATTTAAAACATAAACCATTTAATTAATACAGTAGACTTCCGCTTGAAATCGCACTTTGAACAAAATCAAAATGTGCAAACTCAAAAATTATTACCATTTTTTTTTTACAAAATAATATATTTAAATATGTTTTATGCAATAACTTAAGAATAAACATGAAATAAACTAAAACATAAAACAAACATTCATTAAAAAAAGTGTCTATATAAGATATTAAATATTATGTATTTTTTGTTTTATTAATACTTACTAGACTTTATTTTAGTTAAATTTAAGAAAGTATAAATTTGCACTTTTTTTTGGGTAAAAAATGCGAACTCAAGAGGAAGTACACCGTAATTAATATTTATTAGGCATTATGCAAACCTGTTGTAGAATAAATAAATTAATATTTTTTTATTATAAAAAGACTACTTAAACACAATACAAACCAGGTTAAATAAGAAGTATTTAAAAAAATCAAATAAAATAAAAAAACTTTTATAAAGTAATTTCTGCTACTGAAGTCTAATATAATGTGAAGGATGAGGTTCGTAACTGCTTGCAAGTTTTTCTAATCTGATTCTTATTCAGTAAAATAAAGCCTCCTTTACAAATATTTAGGTTAGATCTTTTGCTCAAGATGTTGATAATGAACTAAAAGCTTTCTCAACAATATAGCTACAAGGAAAAACTATAAATAATAACCTAAATCCCCCCAATGATTGGATACTTTTGCCTTATTTTTTGTTGAGTCAAAAAGCTTTCATATCGTTCTTTAGAAAACTTTACTTTAAGTTCAAGGTCAGTTTTTAAGTCTGAGAAGGCTTCCTGTAAGTCGTTTACTTCAAAAAGATCTGCCTCGAAGGGATCCATATTTTTATCTATATGATAGCTTTTTTGTGTCAAATCAAAATTTTCCTTCTTAGTATGTTGAAATTGTTAAAAATTCTAGATTTTTTAGGTTTTTTATTTGCCTAAATTGTCAAATTCCAGGTTTTTCCAGGTTTCTAAGTAAATTGACAACCCTGTGTAGTTTTATTTATTAGTCTAACTTAGTGACTTTTCAAAAAACAATTGAAAATATCATGAGGTGATAGTTGATAATAGATAACATAGAATTTTACAAACCATTTTTGATCCCAAATAACGTTTATGTCAGGTTATAAAATGGTAAGAGGGATTCCGATCGTCTATGATCTATGTAATTGTAAAATAAGAAAATATATAAATGAAAATATGTAGTTTACTTGAAAGTAAGGGTCACAAGTACTTGATTTTTTTCTCTATACTTTACATAAACAAAATAAAGTTTTTTGTTTAAGTTTTACCTCAGGGTCAAATATTTAATAGCAAGCTAAAATTAGTAACATAGCAAGATAAAAAGTAAAAATTTTTTGACAGCCCAAAACTATAAAATCGCCCCCTTTTTGCCCCCTTACTAGTTATCGCCCACCCTTTCGCCCCCTTACTAATTATCGCCCCCCGACTTACTAAAATCGCCCCCAGGGGGGCGATATCGCCCACTTTGGGAAACCCTGGTTTAAATGTTCGCTTAGAATTAAAGCTAAATATAAGTATAAATGTAGATATTTTTCAGGTTATTTGCTGCTTCGCATTTGGCTGCATATTTACAGCTTGTTGAATCTTGGAGAGAAATATTGGTTTTAATACTTAAACTGTTATCAACTTCTTTTAGATGGTGTAAATTTAGATTCAAACCATTTCTATAGAGAACAAATTTTGATGCTTTACAAATTTAAAAACTGTGTTTTCATGTTAAGCTCAGTTTATGTATTACAAGCATTTAATTTTATTTTTTAAGCTTAACGTATTTTTTTAGTTTCTCTTTTTTAAATTAAGTTATGCTTTAGAGATAAATGATAATTCAGCAATTAAAAAATGTTATAAAACGAACCGAATAAGTATAAAACTAATTTCAAATAGATACAGTTTTGATTTTTTAATGTAAGATAAATGTATTTTAATTCATTTACTAAGTAAAAAAAATCAAAAGACTAATTTGATAATTTTTTATGTTTGATATCGTCTACCGAAAATAAAACTATAGCAAAATCTCTACGTTTAAATATAACGGTAATTTTTAGAAATTTTTTGTTTTTTTTCTTTACTTTTTCTTAGATTAAACTCAAATCTAATTAATTTTACAACTAAAACTTAAAAAAGCATTGGTAGGGATAAACATAAACAACTATATCGGTTAAACTTGGTAAAACTCGACACATAAAAACTTTTATTTATAATTTATGTGTTTTGTTTCCAGTGGATATTACTTGTAGAATTCGAAAATAGTTGCTGGCATGGTTATTTCGAAGGTCAAGTTAGAGTAAGTCAAATCTTTGCTGTTTTAAACTGTAATTAAAAAGATTAAATTTAGACGCAACCTAAGCTGTACTAATTTATCGATAAAAATCCTTTTTTTAAAAAAAGTCTTAAAAAATAAAAATAATAAAAAATATTTTAGAAATATTAAATCAACAGACAAATTGCGACGAAATAGTGAGATCCGGTAAGTTTTGACCCTACCACAGAAACTTCAAACCCAATCATCTTCAGAACAAAAACTTCTTCCAACTTGGCATCAGAGATCGCAGCACTTCTCCCTGGGTCGAAGTGTGAGATTTTATATGCATATATTAAAAAAAAAAATTTTAATACACTTACATTTTTTTATTTAGTATAAATACTTTAAGAATTGACAAAAATTTCAAAAGTCTAAAAAAAACTCTTAATCAAACCTGCCTACACCTCAACTAAAACTACTCAATTTCTATGTAAAGTAGCTGCTTCGACTTGAGGCATTTTTCCGAAACTTAATGTTCTCAATTTCTCCATGGCAACATACAGGAAGTGGTGAACGGGAGATCCCCTACAGTGATAAATTGGGCGTGCTGCGCGTGCCGTCACTGCCTCCTGCGTCACAACAACGGAACCTTCCGTCACGACAGGAGAACTTTCAGCTACCCGGTGATGACGTTGAAGCTCGTCCATGACGTCATCAACGGCTAAAAGATGCCGAGGAAAATGGAGGTTCCGGTCGGTTGCGTGTGCAGCGAACCGAAACTCACCTAAATGTGACGTCACAACTGTTTTGTAATTTTTTACGAGCTTAATACATTATTACACAACAGTTTTTAACAGGTTAAGTTATTATAAATTTGTTGACCTTTATTTGTTAAAAACGGTTGCACACATTTTAATTTCTAAAAACGGAAACAACAATTATTTTTTCTTAAAGGCATAACAAATATTTACAACTGAAAAAAAAAGTTGAAAGGCTTAATTTATTCTCTAAGTATAAAACAAAAAGTTTAAACTTTTTAAACTTTAATTAAACTTTTATGAACAGTTTTTCTATTATCTTCCTCGTTTGCATCATCTTGTTTTTTTTATCAGAAAAATTTATAAACAATTGTTATTAACAACTACTTAACTAAAAGTAGAATTTGTCAAAGTTTGTTTTATTTTAACTGATAAGATTTTTTTTTGTTTGACAATAAACTTTGACTTTCATGTTGAAAAAAACTATCAACGTAAATATTGTAAATAAATTAACACATTAATTTTTAGCAAAATATTTTTTATAATAACGAAAGAGTGTTTTTAATATAAATTATGTAGAACAAGTAAGGATAAATTTAAATAAAGTAAATATAAACAGCTATTTAGGGTGATATATAAATAAGTTTTGTTTTTACGTAAAATCCTATTAGTCATCATCTTTAAAAGTTTAGTTAGCTTGTTTGTTTAAACTTTTTTAGTAATTACACACTTCATATTACGTTTTTGTTACAATATATTTAAATATAGTTATAGTTTTAAAAAGACGTTGCGAATGTACATTAGTTTTAACATTTAAAAGCAAGTAGGTGTACTTTTAACAACTGATGAAAAAAAACTTTTGTAAAGATAGTTTTACTAAGAAATGCTCAAGTTTTATGTAATCTAAATTTCTATAATATTTTTTTCTAGTTTACGATAAGGTATTTTAAAGATGGTGTCGATTTAAACAGGATTGTGTGTACTATTTTTTTGTTAGATAAGGAATACGTAGATTTTCACATTTCATTATTAGACGAACATTACTAGATGCAACTTTTAAAGTGCATAATAATTGTTTGTGGGTTTTTTAAGATAGATATATCTAAAATAGTTTGATTAAAAAAAACAAACGGTAGCATTTATTTATAAAAAACCTAATCTACAATTAATGGAATACACATCAAGTTTGCTTCAAATAAATTAGACAATATACTTATTAATAGAAAGTAGCTAAAGTATTTATAAAATATATTTATATAGAAAGTTTAAGATTGTATCATAAAAATAAAACTTGCTATCATTGTAAACTTTTACTTATATTATAATTAAGTGAATTTTCCGTTTTTACTAGTAAATATTTTAAAAACTTTTACAATAAGCATAAAACTTACCTACTTCAAGTTCTTTAATTTTTTTGGATATTTATTTTTATTTTTTTTACAAAAATATTTAATGTTGTAAAGTTTAATAGTCTCATTTTTCATATAGCTTTTCGTTTTAGAGTTTAGCTTTTTTTTCTTTTTCATTTTTAGCTGATTATAACCTTGATTAAGTTTGGGTATGCAACTCGATGACTGAGAGGTCTTTTTGCTATCCAGGTCATTTAACCAAAAAATTTTTGAGCAAATGTTTTTTTCGTTTTTGTTCAATAAACTATTACTATTCAATGAGATTTCCATTAAAATCTACGCTTTACGTTTACTTAGTATTCACTTCCTGTTGAGTAAAACTTTTTGTGCTTTGCAAGTTGGTAGCAAAATTGAAGAAAATTTTTATCTATTCACTAATGTGATTTACGTAGTCAATTAAATTTTTAGTTAAGTGCTAGAGCTAATTAAATCTTAGGGTTATTTCTTAAGAGTAAATACAGATATAAAACTTGTTAGAACAAAAAAGTTTAGTTTAGACTTCAATACAAATTAAGCTTTAGTTTTTATGTAGTTAGAATTTCATTGTTTCAGAAAAATAATACAATTTTTAAAGCTAGTTTATAAACTCTTAATTTAGGTTCATATAAAAGCACAGACAAATAGTAATAGTATATAAGTAATGGAAAATAGAACATTTTGTGTATATCATTACGTAAAACAATTGTTTAAAATGTTTCAAACTAAATGAACATAGAATAAGTAAGAAAAAGAATCTATGACTAAAAAATTTAGTAACTTTTAATTAATAGCTTTTTATTTTATCATCATATTGAAAATAATATTCTTTTAAATTTTAAAACTAAATGTATTTTAAAACATTGTAAATTTTATCAGGTATAGTTGTTTAAATAAAAAAACTAAAAATGATTTATATACCTGTATCATTAATCGCTTATGCTGCAGTTAACTTTATTTTTCTCATTTTCATTTCGTTTTTGAAAAAATCAGAAAGCAAGAAGTTAAATTCAAGTAAGTATATTTCTATTTACACGAATAGAATTATCTAGATATTTTAAAACAAAAATAGTACGTATGTACTTAAAACTTTTTACTGTATGTTAAAGACAGTAAAAAGTAGTATGTTTTACTGTAATATAAAGACAAAATATAACAGTAAATCTAAAGATAGCATTTTCATGTATTTGATTTTATATTACGGAACAGAGTAAGAAAAAAGTTCAAATGGAAGGTAGCAAGTGCTGTGTTTTTTTTTAACATATAAAGTAATTTTATTAAACACGTTTTACTATATATTTAAATTCTTAAGCACGTTTTTTTTAAATCAAAAATTATATTATATAACACAATTTAATTATTAAGTATTAGCTATACTTTTAATTTTTATCAAGCCAACAACTTACTTGAAATGAGTTTTAATGATTTCAAATATTGATATATACTTTTACAGAAACTCCAACAAACTTTTACGAAACTTTAGAGGAATATGCAAACATAAACAGTCAGTTTTTTTCAATATGTTTTATTCTTAGTCGAAGTTAGCTATAAAACAAAGTAATGCACAAAAAAAATAGTTGCTAGTACTAAATTTACAAGTTGTGTTTTTAATTGACCATTTAATGGATCTACAGTCCTTTTATTTCGGTCAAACGGATAATTTTTTATGTTTTACCCGTTGCAATTAGATTATTACTAAAACATCAACTTTAACAAATTTACAGTTTATGTTAAAAAAACTGGTTTTGATCAATGCAGATAAGTAGAAAAAAATTGTATAAAAAGCTGTCGCAAAAAATAACCAGTGTTTTAACTTCTAGCATTTAGTTTTTGCTGTTTCGTTTAATAACTATTTAAATCAATCTTTATAATTGTTTAAAATTGTTCAATTTTCTAAAAAACCAGCCTGAAACCTAATATTTTACAAAAATTAACAGTTGATACTAATTCTGAATATGATAAAAAAGCAGTGTATCTTGAAGATACAAACCATTATATTTAGTGTTCGTTTTAAATATTTTTACTGAATGAATTTTAGAAGAGGAAAATCATGGTATAATTTCTAATATATTTTGTTTCTAATAATAAGTTTATAGTAGTTATACTTTTTAAGATATTTTTTGTTTCTGTTAAATTTTAATATTAGGTGAAACAGATATTTTTTGGCTTAATCAACTTTTATAAAAAACTGATAAAACCCTTTTTTTAAATTATTATTTAAATTTGAATATTAATAATTATAGTGGAATATATATATATATATAATTTATAACAACTTGTCAAAATTAACATTCTTTGTTAAACTTGTTGTTTATTTTTTATGTAAAATGTTTTTCAATAAAATTTGTGAAACTGATTATATTATATTCCATTGCAATCTTTCTGTAGCCTAACAATTTTCATAAACAAACAGTTGATGCAAACTTTGAACATAATAAAAAAGTAGTATACGCTGAAGCCGAAGATCAAAAGAAAAAATATGTTGATAATGTTGTTGATGACAAAAATATATATGCAGATACTGTGGTAAAATACTAATAAAAATTCGACTTGTTTTCTTTTAACAAGCTGTATATAGAACATAGCAGTAACAGTTAATTTTTCTTATTAACTTTATTTAAAAAAATTATATTAAACAAATGAAGTTTTGTACGATAAAGGTTTTAGCATGTTTGTTTAACCTTTAAAATATATAGCTCTAAATTAGTTAAAGCATTACTATTAGGCAACATTTAAGTCATTAGTTTTTAAATTGACAACAATTGTTTTAAATTTTTATTCATAATTCTGATCAAGATTACCTTTTTTCTAAACATCTTTTTAGAAAGTAAATTTACTTTTACACTTATTTAAACAGTTTACTTGATATCAACTAAATATATAGAATAATGGGAACTCATACTAAAGTACTGTTTAATTAACTTTATTTTTCTAATAATTATGTAATTTCTAAAAAACATTTACAAAATGTTGACTTTTGAACTGAACACAGTTTAAAAAAATTATATCTAAACATTCAACAACTTATTTCACTTAGCATTAGTATTTATAAAGTGTATTGTTTTAACTCGTCATTATAAAGTTATAGAAACATTCCGCAATTCTAAACTCTAAATCTAAACAAACGAATAAAAGTTGTTTTAGTATTTTAAGTGTTTCTGATATTAATGTATAGTACTACTGTTGATTTGTTTCTCGTTTGCTATTATTTAAGGTCAACTTATATTATTTATTAGTTTTTTTTTTAAGTTGCATCGGATTTTAGTCATAATAAAAATGATTAAAGGAAAAATAAATAGTTTTATTTCAATCTATACAAATTTTTATTTACTAACAGTAATAGGCTTAAACATATTGTCAAAAATACCAGTAACTGCCAATAATTATTTTTTCTGTTTTGTGTTTAATAAAAATGTAAACAATTTACTTTTTTATTGTACTCCTTTTAACTTAAGTTATGTATATTATAAGTAAAGTGTATAAAACAAAAATAATAGATAAAATTTTTTAAGTTTTTCGAACCTGTTAAACTTTATAAACAACTACTTTTACTCAAAATTTTTAACGTTTTGTATGTTTAACAAATATACAGAAAGTTTATTTCAAATTTCGGAAAGTTTGCTGCTCTAAAATATCTTTCAATGTTAATGTTCAGCTAAGTTTACTTGAGTAGTACACTATTTTGCTGTTAAAAGTAGATCATCAAGGACAAATAAACAAATTAATAATGGTTTAAAGTAGGGGTGGGCAACATTTTTATTCGGCAGGCAGATATGGAAAAAATAAGTCTTTGACGCACCAGAGCATTTTATTTTCATTTAACTCACAATAAATATTTTCGCGGACCTTTTCTTTATTTTCACCCCTAATCTAAAGTGATATATACAGATTATGATTTATAATTAGCAGTAATAACTAGTAGAACACTTTATTATTAGTATACAAAATTTAAGTTTTATTCTGACAGTAAGCCTGTACATACCAGCGTTGTTTGGGTTAGTAAAAAAAGATCTTAAAGCAGTTGTATGAACTTTCGTAAACAGTACTTTTATTATAACAAGTTTAACTCTGGAGCAGTAAAAAAGTAAAAAAAATAAAAAAAGAAAGTCTTCAATGTGTAACGTGATTTTAAATTTACTTAGTAAAACAAGTTTTATTTTTCTATTTTTATTGATTAATTATTTTTAAATTTTTTGATAAATTGTTTGATATATAAATAAAGCATCTAAAAGTAGGTTTTTTAGTATACTACTTTTATAAGAAATAGGTTTTAAATAAATACTTTTATTAAAGTTAAGGCTTTGTTAAAACGAAAATATTAAGTATAAAGACTATATAACAATAAAGATTTTAAGATTTTTTTAAATGTTTGTGAGAGTTTTTGATTATATTATAAAAAGGTTATTAGATTACTTAAAGTTGCATTTCTTCTTATAAGAGCATAAAATTTAAATAGAACTAATTTTTTCGGCTTCTCAACGTCTTAGTTATTATTTTTCGAAGAAGAAAGTTCGGAAAAGATTTGAAACTAATTTTATTTCAGTAAGAAGATACATAAGTGTAAAAGTATTTTAAAACAAATTTTACACATATAAAACAATTAAATGATTCAAACTAATGTAGTTTAATAACCTATAACAGTTTTTTTTAGACGAGTTTACATTGACTACTATTTTAAATCAATTAAGAGTATAAATCTTATATTTAGCAGTTACTTAAAGCTATTTATTTACCAAAATTCTAAAACTTGTAAATAAAATTTATGTCTATACTCTTTTTTTTTGTTATATTGTTTTATATACTTTGTAGGTTATCAAAACAGAAAAAAAAAAATTTGGAAGTTAGGGCAACATATAATTTAACTTTAGTTAATATATTAAAATGTTTTCATCTAAAGACTTCTGTTTAAAAACTAAAAAGTTATTTGTCCCCATGTGGTCTGCAGGCCGCATATTGAACTTTTTTATTTACCTTTATTTTAAATAATTAATTTTCATTTAAAACAGGTATGATCTGAGCCATTTTGTTGTATTTTTTTCGATTTATTAACCTTCAAGTTGTTTTAATAATATTTGTTTATTGTCGTACACGTTTTTGTTTTTTTTTTCCAGACGTTATTCACAATATTAAAAAACTTAAATAAACATTATTCTCGTGTTTTTTCCTTTTTTTATTTTGATAAAATTAAAAACAACGAAGAGATTCTTCTGTGTTGTAAGTAGATATTTATGTTTGTGATTTTCCCCGCAAATAAAGAGGGCGGTTAAAAAGGTAGGTATTTCCTGGTTTAATCTGTTAAAAAAAAAATATCAACACTTCCTTTGCAATTTTTTATAATGAAGCCTTTAGTTTATTAAACACATCTTAATAAATTTTTGTACATTTTTGTTTCCGTACTTTATTTTGAAGAAACAATTAAAAATGTACAGATACAAAAAAATCTATTTAACTATAATCCTTATTTGGTTTACAACTAAAGAGTTTTACTAAAACTTAATTATGTTTAACAAAATTATTTTATTTTTTAACCAGATGTTTAAATTTTCTTTGTAATAAACTTCATAGTTTTTTTCTTAGTTTTTAGGTAAGAGAATAAATATTTCTTAACACAGCGTTTTTCGGCAAAAAAGTGCGTTCTTAAGAAATACATAACTATTCGGCTTGATACTGTTTATCAACTCAGTTTTAAAACTAGAATATAACTTAACTGTTAACTTTAATCTACTGGCATCTTTACTGTGGAAGTATTAAACTTTTTGGAGTATTTTTAGGTATTTTCTTAAGATTTTTTAAATGGTTATAATTTATATATTTCGGATCAAATATTAAATTTCGATGCAATGCCAAAATTTTCTTTAAGTTAGTTTACCGTTTTTAATATTAAATTAGTTTTTTCCTCATATATAAATAATGTCCAAAGCCATAATGTGAGAGTTTTTATTGTATACTACAAAAAAACTAACGAAAACATGGTATAACAACAAAAGTAACGTAAACTAGTATGAAATGTACATGCACATGGTAAGGTTTAAATCAAAATATCTTCGGATCAAAACTTATAAAATAACTTTTATTTTTATGTTTGAAATAATATAAGGAAACACCTTGGCTCTCAAACTTTCAAAAAAAAAATGATACGTAAAACTAATCAACACTAGATCATACAAAAGACAAAAAGCAACTTTAAAACGAATTGAGTAAAGAGCATTTGCTAACATCACCTGGGACATTGATGAAAATGATGAGGCATCTCACTTTCTGTTCATAAATTCCTCTACAACTTCGTCAATGCACTTCTTCAACTCTTTTGCTTCATCGATTCCTTCAATATGTTGAAAAAATTTCAGTTTTTTCTTCAATTCTTCAATTTCTTTCTCAAGATCCGCTTCACCCTTCTTCAACTCCACGTTTTCCTTCTCCAACTCTTCCTTTTTCTTCACCGCGACGTCATTGTTCACTTTTTCTTCTTTGACATCCACCGAAGAGCTGCTTTCGGAATCGGATGAACGCTTGAGTTGGTCTTTGAAGATTTTCACGTCTCCAATTGAACTTTCAGAATCATTCGAAACTCCTGCATCTCCGGACAATACTCTGGTTTCTTTCAAAGCTTCCTCTTTTACTGTCGATTTTACGCGATCTTTCAAAACTTTTCCGGTAGGCTTATCAGTTCCAATCGAACTTCCATCTTCCTCTCCCTTTAGCGATTCTTTTTCGAATAACTGGCTCGTCTGCTTGCTTTGGTCGGCTTTGCTAACGTTTCGCTCATTCGCCATGATTTGTAAAATAAATAAGCTAAAAAATATTTGCTGACTGTTACTTGAAAGTTACTGTGTATTTTAAATCATGTTGTCTAGCTATTAAAAAATGATACAAATCAGTTAATTAAACTTTTCGATAAAGTTTTACAACAGCACTGTTTCAAAATCTATAAACTAATGGTTTTATTGTTTGAAGTTATATCAGTTTTTATATAAGCTTAAGCACTTAAAGCCCGAACTAATTACTTTTTGGAAAAATTGTTTGTTCTTACACTATTGAAACAACTATTAGATAATTGAAGGGAATTATCAAAGTTAGATCTACTAAATTTATTTTATTAGTTGAACTAAAGTTTTAGTATTATTAACTTTAGGCTGATGCTTAAAATAAAAACATTTATTAAATGAACAAAAGTAAGCAGACAAATCTTTTTCATCTTTTATAAGAATAATTGTCTAACTTTACCAACTAGACATTAAAGTTTAGATACTAATAGCAACAACACTTATGCTAGTCAGCAACAGTTTAGAAATAAATCAAATATTTATTCAAATGTTAAAGTTGTTTTTTAATACTAAACAAATCCCTTAGTACTTGAGAATTATTTTCTAAATTTGCTACTTGATTAAATTGTAAACTGTAATTTATTAGAGCTACAATAATATAAAGAATTAAAAAAAAAATAGTGTAGCAAAATTTTCTAAGTATTTATAAAATATTATCTAGTCATAAATTAAGTAACTATTTACAATTATTACTAAAATGGATTTTTATCCGTAACGCCTTTCAAACAAGTTCAAACTAACAAACCCTTTTTTTTGCAAACTAATTTTTTTGTAGAAATCAATTTTAAAAAATTTTTAGTTGAGTTGAAAACAATATTTTATATCTGAAATAATTTTTATTTTCATATACTGTCTAGTAGAGTTTAATTTGTGTATGTGTATATTAATAAGCGGGTGCCATTTTCCATTTTTTATGCGTTACTAATTTGTAAGATAGATTTTAACCATTTATGTCAAAGTTATTACTTGTTGTATTAAACGATTTAGATAAGTAAAAATCACGATTGAAATACTAAACTCAAAAAAACTTGTCAAAAACATTAATTCTAAAACAAGACGATCTTTTCTTTAAAGAAATCTCAAAATAAGGCAGATTTATTTTTTCTTTTCTAACTTAGTAGTTTTAAAAGTTACTTTAAAATATAAAAATCAATTAAAGTTTGAACTTATTAAATGCTTTTTAAGATCAATTGATTTGTACTAATGAAATTTTTTGAGTAAGACACTGCTTATAAAACATGTTTTTGGGAACACAAAATTAAAATACAGATTAATGAATTAAAAATGTATTTATAAAACAATTTAAACTTTATGAATGCTTTTTTTGACACTTTACTTAAATTTTTTAACAAGTTAGTGGATACTTACATCATTAGAAAAATAGTTTAATTAAAAATTACGATAAAAAGTTATGAATTATTTAACAAAAAAAAACACTTGAAAACTTCTCGAAATATCCCTGCAGCAGAGGAAAATCATATTTGATTTTGAAAGAACACTTTTGATATAAAAATTTTATAATTTTAACACTTTAATGATAGAAGACTTAAAGAAAAAACATTCTAGTAGCAATTTTAAGTATAAAAAATCATAAACTACTTTAGAAATTACACTGTAATTACAATTTTTTAGCAAACTGTATATCATTTTTTTTCCAACTTTACTCACTAACGGTCGCTTCAGTACTTTGTACTTAATCCCGCTTGGTCAGATCTCAACAGCGGTTTCTCGCGACTACGCCTGACGGATAAAATAAATAAGGACGAAATCAGTCGTAGGTTGTCTCGGATTCTGTTAATGTTGGTCGTGTGTAGGGATCTACCGGATCAACTATCTAGGATCCTAAATGTTTTAAGTTTTTTGTAGTTTCAAAATAGAATAAACTTATAAAAATAAATTAGCAAAAATTATTTAACTCAAATAGTTTCTTAAAAGAAAACACAATGTTATTGTCTAAATATTGTATTTTAACACCAGAAAAAGGAACATTGTAAAAAAAATCTACTTATATGAAATCTCAGTTTAAATGTTAATTTTCAAGCTGATTATACGACTAAACTTGAGTTTTGTACCTTGTATTACGTAAAATAAAAAGAAATTAAATGTTACAATGCTCTAAAAAATAACGAACTTTAATTATTTTTATTATGTTAAGCTTTACATTATACTTTTATTTATAAAACTTCGAACTACAAGATGAACAATAACTTTTTTAGCAACTGTTTATTTTTGTAAATATAAAAGTAAGTAATTTACTAAATAATATTTACTCATATCAACGCCATTTAGCTACAAAGAAACATTTTCCTGTTTCTTCAAGTTTTTATAAAGACTTAAAAGTTTATGCCAATTTTTGGAAGCAATCGATTTCGCTTTTGTTCGTACAAGTTACCAGCTTCTGTAAATAACTAGAACAAACAGAAAATGGTGGTGCCGAAATATATCTTTTTGCAAACCTGGCAAGATGTGTGTATTATTTATCGTTTAAGTTCCACGAAGACAAGACTTCAGCTTCATTTACTTCTTCAGCAGAAAATAAAAATCATCAAAAAACAATCTAAATTTCTGTCTCTATCTCTTTATCAACTGAATATTGTTGCTCACTTTGGTGAGTGTTGCACTTGTTTCCGATTTAAATGTAGAATAGAACGACAAAACAGTTTTGGGAATATAATTTTTAGGTAGTTGATCTTTAGGAACTTAATCACTTTGACCAGTCTAAAGATCACTATAAATTTTAAGTTCTGATTTCAGTAGCCTTATAACCTTCTGTATGGGATTAGCAGGGAAAAGTCAAGTCGATACCATAGATCAACAGCTGCTGTAAGTAAAAACAAGTCGTTATCATGAAGGTCTACTTGTGTGCTGTTATTAGTAGCAAAAAACCTTCTTTCGAAAGCGGTGAATTAGTAGTGGTGGAGTTCATTATTTATTGTTGATGGCGCGAACATCTCAAATTTTTTGATGACGGCCGAAGTAAATGCTGTTTAAAACTGATCAAACGAGCACAGACTTTAATCTCACAATAAGTTGACTGTGTCTGAGACGTTGGGCTGTGAATGATTTAGCTATACCATTCTTTTTAAATTTTACTCACTAACGGTCGCTTTAGTACTTTGTACTTAACCTTTCTTGGTTAGATCTCAACAGCGGTTTCTTGCGACTACGCCTGCCGAATGAGTCCTAATAAGGACAAAACCGGTCGTAGGTTGCCTCGGATTCTGTTAATGTTGGTCGTGTGGTAAAGTTCATTATTTATTGATGATGGCAGAAATAAATGTTAGTTAGATAATTTTAACAAACAAACACTTCTACATTATGTCTTATAAATTTTGTTTTAGAAGAACTTTTTCAACTAGTTTTAAAATATTAATTGCTTCAGTCTTTGGCTAAATTAGAATTTTGTTTTTTTAAAGTAACGTAATACAAAGTTTTATTCACTAATTTTAGCTCAACACAATTTGACACTATAAAATATAACATAAAGCTTTACTTAATTTAAGCAGGGTATACTGTTAATCGGTATAACTTATTTAATTTGAACTAAATCTTATTTATAAAGCAAAGATATAAAATGCTGTGTTTAATGTTGTGTTTTTTTTAAGTTGAAATTTACTAATCGAAAGTAAAATGAGTAATTTATCTATAATTATGTTTGATAAATGTTTGTAATAAACACCTTGCAAAATTTATTTTTTCCCTTAAACAAATATGTTTAAAATAAAACTATTAAACATTAAACAAGTAGTTAGTTTTAAAATAATCTCTAGTTATTTTACCACACTACAAAGTAGTAAAATTTATAAGCGAAAATATTTAGTTTTATCAACAAATAAAAAAATAAGAAACAGCATGTTTATTCAGTCAAGAATTTAAAAGAAGAAATTAAACACGATATAGTTTACGTCATCTAAAGGTAGCAAGCATGAACCGCAAGAGAAGAACCAAAGAAAGAAAGGCAGAATGAAAACCTCATACACACGCCTTCGCGATGCTGAACACCATTCTAGAACTGCAATCATGAAGACGGCTGTTCTAGCTCTCGTGCTTTTGAGCCTCGCCGGTTTCGCTCTTTCCTTGAAATGCGCCATGTGCGTGGATTCGTCGTGCGAGAACCACATCCTTGAGATGAAATGCTCTGAAATCCAAGGGGTCACTGCAGCCTGCGCCACCTACAAAAACCAAATAGGCCTGTTGACGAAAAATTGTGGAACTAAAACTCTCTGCGATGGAACTCTGGATCTGGGCTACACCAATGTTGAGTGCTGCTTCTCAGACATGTGCAACTCTTCATCTAGACTCGGAATGAGTTTTGCTTTTGTTTTTTGTTTGGTTTTGTTGAACCTTTTTCTATAAGCACCACGTTATAGCTTGAAACTTGAAAATAAACATAATTTTTTGTTTTTATTGTTTAGTTTGTTATTAGGCTTTTAAAACTTAATTTTGTTTTAATTAAAGTATGAAAACTTTTAATTGCGTTAGTTTTTTTGTAAGAACTGCTTTCTTTTTCTCGTAATAAACTCGAGTATTTGTAACAGCAAAATGTTTACTTTGTGTTATACTCCGGGTGAATGAATAAAAAAAAGAATTTAATTTTCAAATACTTGATAAAATATCAAAATTAAATTTTATTTTTAAAACTAAACCTATACCTCTTTACATATATAACTGTTTGAACGTTTATTTAAAGAAACCACTAAAAGTTTATAATATTTGTTATACTAAACCTACCTAAGTAACAAAACAGTTTAGTAGTTTTTTTTAACATACACTAAAACCTCTACTATAACGACCTCTACTTAATCTTTATATTTTTTAAACGATAGCTTTACAGTAGGTTATACAATATATAGAGGTCGTGACAAGAAGTTTGTAGTGTATGTTAAAAAACAACAAAAATGTGTTGTTAGTTAGGTGAGTAAGGCTTAAATAAATATTGTTTTCATTATTTTTTTAATCAGAACTAAAACAGTTAAAAAGAAAGTATTTACAGAAAAAGATTTATAACATTTAAAGCATTAAATAAATTAGTTCCTGGTTTATACGTTTGCTTATTGAGCAATTTTTAGTATAATTATCGTGTATTTGTAAGTAAAAAACTCGTTTAAAGCCTTTTTTTTTATTTTATAAAACATAACTGTTTAAAATTTTAAGGTACTCATATAATTTTTAATTAAAAAAGTCTACTTTAAAAATAATTTTATAGCTGTTTAAGTACCATTATGCCATACTTAAAACTACCTTTATGTTATATTACTAACTATAAGCATGCTATTACAAACTATTTTTATCAAATGACTAATTATGTTAAGTATTAGCAAGCACCAGACTGCACTGCATTGATTGTTATGTGATTGTCGTACTGTGCAGTGTAGTGCTTATTGGTTGATGGCGTAAGTATATAAGCTTTGCGAAAGATAGCCGAAATACTGCATATAGTTTGGTAAATTTTTATTGGTATTAGTTCAAAAATGTATATAAAAATTGTTTTGGAAAGCCTTTCAAGTTTTTAAATTAAAAAAAAAGTGCGTATCTATGTGGTTTTATAATTTTAGTATTTGCTGTTTTTTGTTTATGTAAAGCAAAGGGTGAATTATTAATACTATTGTCTTTTTCACTGAAATAAAAAAAATAATAAGATAAAAAAAATTAGTTTATCAAAGAAATTAATTGAAACAAAAAAGCAAATTTTTAACAAAAATTCAAAGTTTTTTAAACATTGTAATTTATCTTTAGTTTTAATGTAACTAAGAATTAAATAGTTTTTATGTATATTCAAAAGTTAGAATACAAACTTACTCCATTAAAGCAATAATTAAAAGCTGTTAAGTTTGATATAAACGCCTTAAATGCTAACTTTATGCATTGTTAAGCGATTTAATAATTTTTTTATTCATAATTTTCTAACGAAATATTGTTTACTAACATTTTTGTAAAGCTATAAACTCAGAAAAGCTTTAAATAAGATTCAGTTTTTTTTCAACTTTAAATTTTTTTGTAAATTATTTCTTTCCGATATTACAAAAATTTCACTTTTTTATTTGTTTTTATTAACAATTTTTTTTACTCTATAACTTGCTTAGTTTAGTTAACCTAATAAAAAGTGTTTCAATTTTTTAAATTTAAACTAAAAATCTACAAATGTTTAGTAATAGTTTCCATCACGTTAACAATAAATCTTTCTATTTTTTTGTTTGCTGATATTAAAGTAGTATTTAAGTTTTTTTAGTCTAAATTAGATTTTATTTTGAAAGTATTTTTTACATTTATGTAAACTAAACAAACTTATGTTACTGATTTTTCTAGATATTGGTCAATCAAAAGTGCTTTTTTACTTGCCAATTTAAATTTATTTTATAGTAAAGTGCTTGAAAGTATAAATAAAGTTTAGTCTGTATAACAAAATATTTATTTAACATTTTAATAATTCTAGATTTCACTAGTATAAATACAGTGTCTAAACAATTTTTTGTTATTGATCAGTTGAAAGTAAGCGTTTTACTTGTCATTTTACAACTTTTCTCTAGTATAGAGTTAAAAAGTATTTATATGTATTTATTGTTAAGTGATCTCATGTTTCGAACTCAATGCTCTATGCATTACGACTTCTACAGAATAAGTAAGTAACTTGTATCTTAAAAAACAACTAGCAGAATAATAAGTAACTTATAGCTTACAAAATAAGTAACCTGTTTTTTGTTAAGCTTGATGATCTTCAAGTTTAAACACTTGTAAACTAGCTTCTGTTTTATGTCAAACATATGCTGCTCTACTATTTCAGAAAAGTGTAAAAAAGGTTTAAGCCAAACAAAATATTTTCTAGTTTAAAAAATCGAATTCAGTTGGAAAACTATGTGTTTAATACAATTTCATTTCAGTATAAAAATGATTAAAAAAAGTTACAGGTTATATTTAAATTAAAAAAAAAACCTGAAAGTTTCAACAATAAACTTGTTTATAAAAAAATAAATTGTACACTTTAATTTTTTTTTTCAAACCTTTAGCAAGTCTACACAAACTTTGTCTACAGCAAAAGTGCGTAAATAAAAAAAAGGTAGAAAATGAACATAATTTAAATTATCTTAAAATTTTTGTTGACTTGTTGTTTTTATGGACTACGAAAAAAAACGCTTATTAAATGACATTAAAAAAAAATATTTCATTTTAATTAGTAGTTAACTTAGTTCTTTATTAAGATAGGAAGGAAAAATATTTTTTAGTGTCAAATTGAGTATATAACACAGTAGAAATAAAATTAAAAATTTAGATTTTATAGACTAAGACTAAGTTTTTTTCAAGTATAATTTTGTTTTTTAGTTTATCCTTACTAGTTTGTTGTTTTAAAAGTTTTAGTTTTGAATTTGCTTATCAATACAGAATATTTAATTGTATTAGTTGCTGTAATTTTTCTGTGTTTTTTTTAACCTTTTGCTTTTACTATCTACCACTTAACGGTCTACTATTGTCTCTAACTCGCGGTTATTTAAAAGCCAATAGTTTAAAACTTGACCATTTTAAAGGCAATACTTTTAACTCAATCATACTAAACTCCACCGTATTAAAATAAATCAGTTTAAACTTTTAAATGCTAAATTTGTTGTCGTTGAATACATAACATTTTATAACGAAATAAAAACTGTTTTCTTGAAATTAACTAATGTTACTGATTACTTTTTTTTGGGTTTTATTAGTTGCTACACAAATGCAATTTTAATAAGTTTCGTATATACTTTTATCAGATACGATGTTGTTTTCTTATTGTTGTGCCTATAGTAAGTTAATGCACTAATTTCATACATAAACTCAATGTTATTAATTAAGGATTTATTTGAATATTTTTCTAGATGGGATGAAGTTATGGACGATGGAAAGCATCTTCATGGTCTATGTGAGATTCTTAAAACAAAGAACTGTAAAAGTTCTTAACTTTAATGTGACACTTTAAGTTTTAAACTTTTTTCAGGTAATGAACTATGTGAATAAAGCAAGAGTCTTACTTTTTCTAGTAATTATAAAATCAAAATAAAAAGTAAACTTTTAAACTGATAACAAATGTCTTTATGCTATTTAACAGATGTATTATTAAAATATTCGTTATAAAATTATTATTAAATATTGTGGAGCTTAAAAAGATTATTTAAAAATGGATAACATAAAAAAAACAATTCTTAATGTGACGATAATTTGCATTTTAAGTTTATCAAATGTTTTTTGTTTACTTTAATATTTAGTAGTTGTACTGTATTAATTATAAAATTTGATATTAAAGTATAACATTTTATTTTCTTTTAAGATACTGACAATGTTTAAACATAACCGTAGTTCACAAATTCATCACATATAATAAACCACCTAAATAGATAATATTATAATTTTTTCATCTGAAGAAAAAAATGAAATATATACGTTGAGTAAATAAACTATATCATTTTTAGAAAGAATTTTATACATAAAAAGTTTTTATTTTTGTACAAGTATAAATATGGGTTACGCACAAAGCTCATTATTTAGGGCTTGAAAGAAGGAGTTGAAACAATTGTGAATCACGTCAACAAGTTGCAAGTATACTGTTTTACCTCATCTTTGTTAATTGCATACTTTGGTAATCAAACTAGTAAACTAAAAGTTAGAATTGTAACATAAAATTTTTTAGACTTACTCAAAATTTAACAATAATGCAATTTTAATACGAACGAGTATACTTTAGAAAAACATAAAATATATTAGCAGTTTAAATAAAAAATATACTAAAATAATTAAATTGTTTACATAACGTATAGTAAGCTATTGATTTAATTTGAAGTTTTTTTTAATTTCTAAAGTCTTGATCATTTGTTCATCAATTAAAATAAAATGTTTTAATCTAAAATACCTTTTATGTGTTCAACCTTATTTATTTAACTAAAGTTTTTGTTTTTATTATGAAAACGGTAAACTCACCCAAAATAAATCTATAAATCAATTTTTTTAGTTTAGATTTTATAGTAAGTAAATAAAAGTAACTAGACAGTGGAAAACAGTTTTATTCAAGTTATAATAAAAACGTTAGATTAGAATCTTGAACTGTGGTAATTTGATACCAATGAATTTGACAGTAATTTAGTTAAGTAAATTCACTTTTATGTTTAAATTGAAAAAAAAAAATTAATTCATCAAATCTATAAAAACTATTTAAATTTTTTTTTAAGTTAAATTAGCTCAGTGAAAGGCAAACATCGGCCCTTAAAGCTAAAATCTAATAATTAACTACTCAGAAGAAATCAGTTTAAAATTATTAATTTTTATTATAAATTCCTAAACTAATATATTTTTCTGATAAAAAATTAGAAATAAGCTTTTTACTTAATAAATAGCAATCACTAGTTGCTTTATTATTACATATTTTATCACATTTTTTTCTTAAAGTAGTATTGTTTTATTGATTAATAGAACTTTATCAAACAACCGTTGCTTGCGGAATTGGATTGTTTGAGTTGTTTATTGAACGAAAAAATAAAGGGACCAAAACGTTAAGTCCAACGAACTGGTGTACAAAAAGCCCTTTTGGTTATCGAGTCATTCACCATGGATACAGCTTACTGTTTTGTCCAGGAAAACTTTTTTATACAGTAAGGTTGGTGAGCCATTTTTAAAATCAGCTTTTTACGTTTAAAAACCCTTGTTTTAATTAAATCAAAAACAAAATAAAGTTTCTCATACTATTGTTCTATATAATACGTTGTATGTTTTAATAAATTTTCAAAATGTTTTTATCAATCTAGAGCAGGGTTTCCCAAAGTGGGCCAAGTGGCCCCTTAGGGGGCCATAAGCAGCAAAGGGGGAAGAGGGGGGGGGCATGAGTAGTACAGGAGCCACAGGGGGCCATGAGGCCATAACTTGTAACTTACACTAGATATGCTTGAGTTGCAGATGAAGAGCAAAAAAAAAAAAAGGTCTTATGTGTATTTTATGATAGTTTAGAAACTCACACTAGATATTTTTGAGTTGCAGATGAAGAGCAAAAATAAAAAAAAAAGTCTTATGTGTATTATATCGTAGTTTATGAGTAATCTATATGTTGAAGGGGGCCATTGCTTTTTCAAACTCTTTAAAGGGGGCCATTTGCAAAAAAGTTTGGGAAACCCTGATCTAGAGTTTAAATTTTTTTGATACAGAGAGACCTTAAATACTATAGTTTAATTAAATGTAAACTGTTATGATTATAATAACTTTGAAACGTATTCTATCTAATATATTTTCATAACAATTTTTATCCATCATCAGTTTAAAAAAAATTACTAATTAATTTTTAACTAATAAATTTAAAAACACAGTTTTTTGGATCTTGAAATTAAATATGCACCCTTTTTTAAAAACAGAACATTTAGTTCTTAAAAAAAGTTACAGTTATATTGAGTATTATTACGGAGTCCTAATAAATAGAAATGCCTTTAGTATTTTAAAGTAATTCTTGACAACGACTTCTTGATATTCATGTAACATATTTTAACATAGCGGCTTTAGCATACAGACTTTAGTTTAAGTAATTAAAGATGTACAGATTTTATTAACTTATTAGTTCAGGGGTTAGCGAACTGCGGCCAGCGAACAACGAAAATTGAAACCTACACTAGATGTCAGGTATTTCTAAATGAAAAACAAAAAGGCCTTCAATAAGTTTACATAAATTTTAAGCTTCCACTTTATGCTCTGGTTATATTTTAAAAAGTAGAAACTAAGACTACAACTACGGCTTGGTTTTTTTCTCAACTTGGTTATCTATTACTAAATGCAAGGCATCCCCCTGAACTGGATGGTACTTTTGCTTTAAATATTTACAAACTAGTAAAGATCACGGTTTCCCAAAGTGGGTCATATAGCCCCCTTGGGAGCCAACGAGAGGGGCTTATGAGTAGTAAAGGGGAAACAAAGGTCATGAGGCCATAGTTTTATACTAACACTAGATATTCTGCATTTAATGGCAAAAGCAGAAATTTGTCTTAAGTGTATTCAAGGGTAATTTTTTAAGAAATCTTGTCGGAGGGCGTTGAGAGTTTCTTTTTTTGTTAAAGTGGCCTCATGAAAAACTTTTTGGAATACCCTAGTATAAATAGTATAAGTAGGATAGATAAAAAACTAGCAAACTTTTGTTTAAGAAACTACAAGTTTGATTCATACACAAGTGCAGAAAACCAAAAACGCATGCTTTTTAATTTGTCGATACAAAGATAGGTAAAAGAAATATTAAGTCTATATACAACTACAAAACGCAGTAAACTTGTCCTA
Source organism: Thalia democratica (assembly GCF_965202585.1). Classification (NCBI taxonomy): domain Eukaryota; kingdom Metazoa; phylum Chordata; class Thaliacea; order Salpida; family Salpidae; genus Thalia; species Thalia democratica. Next base: position 77,194,902 of record NC_139165.1, read on the forward strand.
GTCCCATATTTAATAGGTACTCTAGTTTGCATTTAGGTCGAAGATAATTTTAAATAATTACACACGAAAGATGAAATAATGTATAAAACATCAAAGTTGAGTAATTTACAAACGTTCTATTTTGATCATTATAACGGCAGAAAAAGATAGTAAAGCTTGGGTTGAACTCACTTATGCATTCAAAAGATAAATTTGAAAATTAAAATGTTTTTTAATTTTTTTTAGTTCCGCATAGTTTTCAATGAAATAGTGAACACAAATTTCAAATTAAAAAGTATAATTTACAAAACTTGATTTTTTACAACTTGAAATTACACTTAATCTTTAAGAAAATTCTAACAGCTCTATATCAAAACTGTGTGTTGTATTGTCTTATATTTAGACTGTTTTCACAGCATTTTTGTTATTCATAATATTTTCTACAGGCAAATATTAGTTTAGGAGTTAACTTTTTAAAACCGTCCTACTTTTAAAGATTATGAGATATATATTAAAGGTAAACATAGCTATTAACAAAATAAAATATATTAAAATAGTTTTATAAAACAGTTCATTTCATAACATATTAAACGTTGCTAGAATTTTAATGCCATCGGTAGCCTTAAGTTTAAATCTTATTCAAAAGTTGTTTTTTTTTTTTAAGACTTTAAATAGAATTTGTTTAGCTATAAGTATAAATCAATATTTATTGTATTTACTATGAGTTCAACATTTTTTTTCAATAGTAGGGTCCTAGTTATATTATAATTTGAAACACTTAATTAAGTTTTTGACTGTTTGAAGCAGTTTTTGAGATTCGCTTTTGTTTACAATAGGGTACATAGATACTATTTTACTGTGAACTAATGAGTTGGATGACTATTTCTGAATAAATTATAAATTTAATACATTAAAAAAAAATTAACTCCACCTTTTTGAGTTTTGAATAATTCAAAATAAAATATAAAGTTCATCATAAAACTAATTAAAGTAATAAAAAATATATACTAAACTAGTAAACTCAGGTTTTACATTCTACAGTAATTTTCTAAATAGAACTTAAAAACAATAAGCACATCTGGTAAAAAATAAATTAAACGAAGTAGAATTTACTTTAAGCTTTCATTTCTTTTAGTAGTATAGTTGAGTTCCAGGAAAAAAGAGACTTTGAACTTTAAAAAGCATGTATGAAGAAAGCATATAACAAACAAATGCTAGTACTTTTCAAAAGAGAATTAAAATATTTATTTATATTTTTATGATATACAAATAACCAATAGTTAATAGAAATTCGTAATAGTCTAAAAACAATGTTAACTAACGTAAATACTGTTCATAATTTGAAAGTAAAAAGTTTAATGAATGGTAACATTTCTAAAATTTCATTATACTTTCGTAACATTTTGAAAACGCAATAGTAACAGTATGTAAAACTTTAAAAATATATTTTAAAAACAATAAAAGCCAATTAAAACATTACCAAATGTTAATTAAACAAACACTTTAAATATTGTTCAAACCATTTTTAAGCTATACAAAAAAAAAATTAACACCAACATTTCTATACTAATTAAACTAATAAAAACTTGCGCTAAATCTAAAATACTTTCTTAATAAGTTAATAAGAGTTTTTTTCTTCTAAAAACGGAGTGATACAAAATTTCCTAACAATATACACAACCACAATTAGAAAGGTTTGTACTTTCTGGACTGGCGCATCTTCTCGATTTTTTCCTGATCTTCTCTGTACTTTCGCTGCAGTTCTTCTATCTCTGTTTGTTTTGTAAAATACCAATAACTAGTTATCTAACATGGAAATTTATCATTAAGTTTATACTTCAGTAGTCAGATTAAAGTATGTTATATAAAAAATCAATTCGAAGTGGTTTACAGGGTTGCTACTCTTTGAGTCAAAAAATCTTCCCTGAGTGACCAGAAACTTCCCTGAGTAACCTTAAACTTCCCTGAGTTTTTTTCAAACCCTTAAAACTACTTTTATTTATTAAATAATTACCATTTAAATTCTAAGAATATTGAAGAACTTGCCGCAAGGCTAAAAAATTTTAAATAAGCACTTAAATATGAACAAAGTAAACTTTTATGAACAAAATATTGAAACTGGATTAACTAAATCTCATTCTAGATTTAGAAAAAAAATTCCCTGAGATTTTTGTAAAAATCTTAAAATTTCCCTGAGTTTCGCTGAGATTTTCTACAACTTTAAAATTCCCAGAGTTTCCCTGAATTCCCTGAGTGTGTGGCAACCCTGAGTTTACGTAAAATACAAAGTTTATTAAAGCTTATTACATTTAAATTATGTTTTCTATAAACTCTAACAAATGCAAATATAGACGGAGGTGTAACCTAAATTTTAACTTAAGACAAATTTTAAAAATAATAATTAAGTTTTTTGATAAACTAACTTGCACGTTTTGATTCTCTGGCTTGACTTCCGTATGAGAAAAATTCCTGCAAAAAAAAATTTTTTTTGAAGAAACAGCATTTTAAATTTGTTAATTAAGTTAGTTTGGATTATAAAATAGAATTAAATTTAAAAGAAATAATACGGTTTAAAATGAACTGATGTATGAAAACAGAAAAAAATTCATTTAGTCAAGGTTCTATTCAAGATAAACCAATGTTTAGGATTATTTATTTTATAAACAACAAATAAACTCAAATAATATAATTTAATAATAAATAACATATAAAAGTGTCATAGACAGGGTTGCCACTTGTTTTTCAAAATTTTTTCCAGGTTTTTCAAATTTCTTCTAGGTTTTTAAAAGTACACATTTTTGGGTCTATTTTAAATTTAAAGTAAAGTCTAAGGTAAAAAACTGTGTTTAATAGTATAAAAACATAGACAAGATAATGTAAAGCTACTTTAAGTATGTTTTTTATTTAAAAACATTTTGATGACGACAACATTTTTTTATTTATATGATAAATTTTTTAAATCAAATCGAAATTTTACTACTAAACATTGGAAAATTGTTCAAAATTCCAAGTTTTTCAGGCTTTTTCAAAATTTCTCAAATTCCAGGTTTTTCCAGATTTCCAGGTAAAGTGGCAACCCTGCATAGATCACATAATATTTAAATTTTCCTTGCGAAAAATGTTAAGCGGTGTAAACTCTGTAACAAAAAAAAACTTATTATATAGTATCAAACACCTAAAAGCTTAAGGAAATTAAGTCTAAGTTTTACAACTAAAATAAATGCTAAACGTTTTTTTTTTAAATTTAACAAGTTGTCATTTCCACTGTTGTGTAGTTTTTACTGTTCTTTAGTTGAAAACAAATGAAAAGAGACAGTAAAATTTTCGAACAAAACCAACGAGCTGCTTTCTCTTCCGCTGCTTCCTGCTCAACGCGCGCTTCTGGTTGTGCTCCGTGTACGCGAACCCGGAGGTCTTCTTCTTGGCGTGCACCACCACCTGGAACCCGTCCTCGTCCATTGCGCCCACTTTCTCCTTCTTCTGTTGCTCCTCCTAGCGGTTGGTAAAAAAAAAAACAATCAGTATTGGCAGCGTGTGTATGTTGTTTGTTAAGTAAGAGAATAAAGTGACAAAAATCCAAAGCTTGGTGTAAATTTTAACTATGCCACGGTGGATTCACAATTTTTGTTTATTTTTAATATCGAATTTTATAATTTGGTACGCATAAACAAAAAGCTTTAAATTTAAATAAGGAGTTGCTGTTGTAGTAAAATTAAAAAGTTTATAAAAAAAGAATTAGGTATCATATCATTATGTAATAACGAGTAACCGAATATACAACTATGTAAAAAATTCAATAAAAAACAACAAGCTAAAACAATGCATCATAAGAGTACTCAAAAAATATTTGGCTAAATTTATCAGTAATCTACGAAATACTTTCATTTGTAATATAATACTATATGATTTTTATTGTCAAACTGAAACACCAAACAAACTTCAGCCTTCTTTGTGTCGTAATCTTCCATTATTTTGTTGTGAATTTCCAACAATTGTTTGTCTGAGACAAGTTGCGAATTGTATTCTTCAGCCCACCCTATTATATATACATATATTTGTTTTTAATAATGTTTAACATGTTTTAATTAAATAAAAATTCTTGTTTTTGATTGCTGTCCATGTATGTGATAAAAAATATCAACTTTTTTTTTGAAACTATAAAAGTACTATAGGTGGTAATTCATCTTCTTACTTTTGTATTTTTAGTTTAAACCAAGATTTATAGCAATAAAATATCCATTGTAAAACTTCTAACAATATTAAAGCTAAAGTGTATAACTAATATACAGGGTTGCCACAGATCGAGCTGAAAAAAAATCCTGAATTTCTTAATTAAAACCGATTAAAAATACATAACCAAAGACTTTAAAAATAAATAATTATAATAAAAGACTTTGATTCATTCCACAAATTGAATTAGATTCAGAAAAAAAAACTAATTGCATGGGCAAATTTTTTTAGAATATAGTATTAGAAAAATGCAATCTTTAGTGATGATAAACTTTCTTAAGCATCTTTATATTAATTTTCCTGGTTTTTGACTCTTTTCCTGATTTTGTGGCAACCCTTTTAATACTTTTAATTTAATATAATGTCAATCTTTATTTTAAATTGACAAACAAATGAATGGCAAAAAATTGAAACAAAGTCTAAAAAATTATGTAGTTATTCATGTTAACTTTTGACAGAAAAGCAAATGCACAAGAAATCAGAGTTAAAAATTCTTAATATACAAAGAAATAATACAAACACTTAATAATTCCAAAAAAAAGTAAAACCTATAACATATTTATTATTTTTTTTTATATTTTCAAACTTTGTCTTGGAACCGTTTGTATAAAATATCTTCAAAACTAGTTTGCAAATTTACAAACTAGGACTTTTAACCAACTGTTTGTTAATAAATATTAAAGCTTGTAGTTAATTATAAAATTTTAGTAGCCAAACAAACACTATAACATTAGAAAAAAATACTACAATAACAATAATATTAATTAATCCCTTTCGTAATTAATATTTAATAAGTGCTTTGTCTCAATATTTTATGTTTGTTATAAAGTTAAAAAATAATAAGTGCAAAGTATTCAAATTTTTGAAATCACAATTAATTCATTCCAATGTACAAAAAATTTCATAAACATTCTTTAAACACTTTGAGCAAACTTAAAAACATCAACTTTTCAACAAACACAACAAACTTTCAACGCCAACAGGGCAGTAGACACCCAAACTCTCGCAAGAGATCACTTCGGTTTCCTGCAAATATTCCAGTGACCTGTTGAGAGCGCCCTTCGTTTTGAACTGCACGAACGCCACATAGTCCTCCCAGTACTGGGGAGGAACGTCCTTGCCCATCTCCTCGCCCCTCTCTATTTTGGTGATTACCCCAAACTTTTTGAACATGGCCTTGACTGCCTCCTGTGGTCATTAAATTTAATGAAAAAATCATACTTTTTATTCTTTTTATATTGATTTTCAATAACTAAGTTGTAATTATTCAATTTTTTTTGTTTCCTAACAGTTAAAGGAAATTTCTGTAATTAAAAATGAAGCAATGTTATTATGATAAAATAAATTACATAAAATATTTTTGCAAACGTTTCAAGTTTCAATTTATTTAATAAATATAATAATAATATAATTTTAAACAACTTGGCAGCTATATAAGTGACTCTATTTATGTACTTATACAGTTGATGGGGTTGAACAGTATCTGTCTAGACACAAACTTTAAATAATTAATATAGTATATTAATACATGGCAACCACATAGGTCAAATTTTCTGTAATGGTGGACATATGACCTATCTTAGGAAACCCTGATCTAGTGGTTATTAAATGTTTTATTAAATAGTATGAAGAACAAACTTAAAGAATCATTGCTATAAGCTATTAACTAAAAATACAAAACACTGATTATGAATAAGTTGTTTTTCACTTTTCACATAGAGTATTTTAAGTATGATACAACATTGTTTTCGTTATTGGCCTAAGTTACATAAAGCTATTCTAAAAAATTAGTTTGTTATATTTTTTAAAAAAATTGAATAAGATTTCACTCAACTATAAACTATTTATCATTTTAGCAAAAAATACATAAACAACATCAAATTTAAAATTATTTTGTGTAAAACAATTTAACTTACATTAGCTAGCTTTAATACAGGGTTGCAAATGGTTTTAGCAAATTTTCTTCAATAACAGTTTTCTCCAGGTTTTCAAAATTTATTCCAGGTTTTTAAAATTACACACTTTAGGGTCTATTTTTGTTGAAAATTAAGTTAACAGTAAAAACTGTGTTAAATACTATAACTATATTGAAAAGATATCTTACAGCTTCTTTATATGTGTTTTTTAATAAAAAATGTTTTTGATGATGACAACAAAATTTAGTCTATACAATAAATCTTTTGTGTCAAATCAGAATTTTACTACTGTGTATGTAAAAATTTGTTTAAAATTCCAGGTCTGTTATTGATTTTTAGTCTTTTTTTTACAAAATTTCTCAAATTCTAGGTTTTTCTAGGTTTGCTAATTTGATAAATTCCAGGTTCTCTCAGCCTAAATTGTTAAATTCCAGGCTTTTCCAGGATTCCAGGTTTTAGGGCAACCCTGTTATAATCATGCTACTTGTGGTTTTGTTACCATACATTTTAGTTATAACTTTGTTAAACTACCATAAAACCACTATAAATATAAAGAATAAAATAGCAACATATTTTAAAAAAGGGTTTATATTTATTTGTCTAAATGTGATAGAATGTTTAAACAAAAAACCTTTTTAGGCATGTACCAAGGAACATTTCTAAGTATCATGGTGGGCAGATCAGCTTGGTCATATTCTTTAGCAAACATGGGTGTCAGACTTTCAGAAGCTCCAGACTCATAATACTTCATGTTCACCACTAAAAAAAATTAGTTGAACTAAAACTATGTAATATTTTTGCAGGTTTGCCACTTTACTATAAAAAAAACAGCATGAATTACACCAAGCTAGCCAGAAGCTGTAAGAAAACTTGAAAAAATAATTAAAAGCTGCCAAAAAACTTATAAATGTTGTTATTTTGACCTAAATATCTATAAGTACCAAAATAATTACAACTGTACTAAATTAAAACCTGGTTATTAAGAAAACAACCAGCCTGAAATTTACAGGTAAAATTCAAATATCTCTCTGTCAGTATGAGTTTGTCAAAAACTTTAAACTAGTCTGAGTGTAAGCGACTCTGTTTTTGTTGAAACATGTAATTTAGCCTTTAAGTTAAATTAGTTTAAATTTTTAAGAGAAATAGAAAAAAAAATGTTATACTTCATTTTTTTTAATTGCTATGGAGCTTTTATATACAGATTGCTCTTTATTCTGTTGATTGCTAACAACTAACAATAAAATTACTGAATAAAAAATCTCTACAGGTATTTAGTAAAACAGTACATTTAACTAGAATTTAAACTTACTAAGTAATGATAAACGATTAAAATGTTTATAAATTAGAAAAAAACAATTAACTAATTAAATCTGTTAAGAAAAAATTTGAATAGTAAAAAACAAAACAAAAAGTTAAACATTTTTTTTTTTCCAAAATCTATCAGAATTTTTAATACACAAACACATTGCACAGTAGTAACTAAAACAAACTTTGAATAAAAAAAGTTGTTAAAAAAATCAATAACAAAAAACATATTGAAATTTATACCTTCAAAAAAAAAATAAACAGACAAATACTGCAGTAATTAATTAATTAAAATTTAATTTAAAAAAATTAAAACAAACCAGTGTAACCAGGCCAGCCCCACTCTTCACCAGTATCTTTAACCATTTTGATGTTTTATTTAAACTTGTCCGAAAATTTGTTATAAATCTAGTAAATGAATAATAAAGTGATAATCAAAAGTATAAACTCTATCTTTATTTAGCGCAATAATTATTTAAAAACATAAAAATAAGTCTTTTTATATAGTGAAATAAAAAGATTGATCAATACTTTAAAAGTATAATTGTTTAAAAGTTAAGTTGTTGATTAGCATCTAATAACTGCAAGAATATCCAAAATAATAAGTATTAAAAAGCAACAGATAAAAATATACTTATAAAATCTTATCTTATAAATAAAAATTTAATCTACAAATATAAATGTAAATACAAGTGCTTATTTATCACTAAATAGTCGAAGTATTGTTTTTTAAATGAAAAGATATATGTCAAATTAGTAAAAATTTTAAATTATTTAAAGCTTTACTTAAAATGTGGCTTCAGTGTAGAACATATTGAATTTATATTAATTTATGCCAATATTTACAACAATTTTATATTATTATTAAACTAAATTTTTTATTGCAAGTTTAATAAAAACAAAAAAAATCCTACTAATCTAATAAAAATATACTTTACATCTTTGAATCATTTTCATTTAAAACAGAAAAATGTTTAGCAGAAGCACAAAATTTCCTTTTTTTTGAGTACCACAAGATGTATTCATATTTGTTTAATTAGTACAAAATATATTTGTTACACTATTTCTTAAAACAAAACAGTTCTTATGTTAATTTTGTACATAATTTCTAACAAAAAGAATCTATAGCTGTAGTTTAGTTATCTATTGAATGTATAACTATTTAAATTATAAGAAACAAAATTTAAATGTTAAATTTTTGTATAACTTAGATATGGTACAATTTTAAGTTATAAGATTATTAAATGTGCTTAATTATCAAACTTGATGTACTTATAATATTTACTCAACTATATTGGTGTCTAATTCAGGCTTTTCCAAGTTTGAAAATAGTTCCTAATTACTATATTAGAAATTTAGGGGACTTTAAGTCCATAATTTGAAACATACACTAGATATTCTGAAGTCAATAATGAACAGCAAAAAAAAGTGTTAATCAAATTTAAGGGTAGTATTTTGATAAATTTTGTTGGAGAGGGCCAATGCTTTTTTAATTTCATCAGAGGGTGCATTTAAAAAGGTAAGAAAACCCTGACCTAACAGTTTAATTGCTATGAAACCAACATGTTATAATATAGAAATATTAAATACGGTAACAACAATAAATGTTATATTATTTCAATGTATGGAGAAAAAACAGTAAAATAAAAATAAATATTTGTCCTTGACAAACTTTATAAGGTATCCAAGTGATGTGCAATTCGATAATAGAAATATTTTTTCATGCACAAGGTCCTAGGACCTAATATTTTGAGTGTTTTTTTGTTATTCAATAAACAATAATAATATTTGAAAGAAATGGATATGTAATAACTTATATATTTATTTTACTGTTAGCTAAAACTAACATGTTAATTGTTAACAATTTTTTTAGATTTGATAATTATTAATATAATTATATAATAGATTTTAATTTTTTACTATAACAATCACATCTTTTAATAACTTATGCTGAATTGTGATCACTCTTAACAGTAACCTCTTATCATTGTGCTTATACTAAAAGTCAAGTAATTTAAGGCCATAGGGGAAGGTTAATTTTTAAAATGTGTCTTATTTTTTAATTTAAAAATCAAATATGTTTAGGCTGGAACTAGATTAGACAAAATAACATGTTAGTTAGACTCAGACCTTGGCAAGTTGCCGCAAAATACAGCACTATCTGGCATTACTATCTAGTAGAAAACTAGTATATATAACATAAAAAAGCAAAACATAACTTAGTACTGTTTACTTAACTTATACTTATATACTTTTCAAAACATTAACCTGAAAATTTTGAGTTAAAAAATAATAAAGTAGAGAATGAATATGAAAATTAAATTTTTAACAAATAATTTATAAATGAGACATAGTAAAAAAAAATCTTGGAACTAAATATTGTCAATTTTTTTCTTAAAAATATTCTAAAATTTTTTGTTACACAACCAAAAATTCAGTATTCCAGAAAAAAAAAATACAAACTTAAACAAATAATTATTCAAAAAAAGTTGATCTACATGTAAATACTTGAATTTCAGCTTAATAAAATTAAAGAAGGGACAAAATAAAATAAAAAACAGACTAATAGAGATAAAAATTTAAAAATAAGGTCTTCAAAATATTATGGTATAAGTTAAAAATGGATTTTTCCCCACCTATTTTGTTTAAATTTATCTTTTTTGTTGATTTTAATATAATGTATTGTTTTTATTTGAATTTTTAAATTAAAATAAAACTAAGCAACTTGGTACATAATATTTTTGAAAAAATAAGGAATTTATATTTTTAAACACAAATTAAAACATAATAACTTTTAAATAGAAATAAATAACATTTTGATGCATTACTTAACAGTAATTACAAAAACAAATAGTGTGTGGCTCTATGCAAGGTTGCAAGAAAGAAAGAAAGAAAAATGTGAATCCTCACAACTTTGGTCAATGGATTGGTGTGGAGAAAGACCTTTCTGATACCTCACACCAACTCTTTGAGCAAGTTTAAAGTCAAAAAAAATATCCTTAGTAACATTGTCTGTTCTGAGTTATCCTGATTTATTTTAAATATTTGAAAAATTTTAAAAAACTTATAAAATAATTTTTGCAAAATCAATAAAAATTAAGTTTTTGAACTAAACTGTTTATAATATATCAAAATATTGAAACTGGCACAACTAAATCACATTAAAGGGTTACAAGAAAATAGAGACTGATTTTTTTTTTTTTTTAAACTATCCTGATTTTTTGAATTTTAAGTTAGCCTGAGTTAGTTATCCTTAGTCATCCTAATATTTTCAAAAATTTCAAACTGTCCTGAGTTATCTTGAGTATAATGAGTATTCTGAGTGTGTAACAACTTTCTGTCTAAGATCAAAATGTCTTCCTCCACATCAGTCTACTTGATCATTTCTTAGTTTCAAAATATATTTTTATCCATTATGCTAACTCATCTAATGATTATAAACATGAATGATGAAAAATTTTACTTATTGATTTTAGCTCTAAAACATAAATTTATGTTTTGAGTTAAGTATGAAATTACAAAAATAATAGCTGATATCATTTGTTTAAAATCAACATTCAAATTTTGTAGAGTATAAGTTGCAGTAAATATTTAGATTTTGCATATCTTTGTAAAAGTTTTAAAACTAAATAAAAAGTCTAAATCTGACCTTTTTCAATTTAAGAAAACAGTTATTTTCTTCAAAATTTTGATCTTAAGAAGAGTAAAGATGTAACATCAAAATCACTTTTAGTAAACTACTTATATTTATAAATGTGAAATGCAATGAAGCTAAAAGTTTCTTATATACAATACAGGATTGTGCACAAAACATTTTAAATTTAGCCTGGCCTTTCTCAATCAAGAACTATTTAGAACCATTTTCCCAAAGGTAGCAAATATTACCAAAGGGGTAATTTTGGCTGTCAAGGGGGTATTTATGAGTAAGGTGAAAAAAAAGTAAATTAGTAGTTTACTAGTAATGAGGTAACATTTGGAAAATAGTGTAGTTATATTTAGTTTTCTGCCAAGAGAGCATTTATATAAATTACTTTAGAAAACCTTTGTTAGTCAGTGCCCAGATGGTCTTATAACCAGATGAACCTACATAAGTTATAAGATAAGCTGTAGTTGTGTGGCTTAACACTAACAGAACTTTCTAACACATTATTTATTATTCAATTACAACTTATTTAAAAATATATTGTCCCTGAAAAAAAATCATAAAGTTTCAGTATTCAGTACTTGAATTATTGTGTAACTGCAACAGATTCATTTAAAATTTCTTTTATAGAATGCAAACTCACAATAACTAACATTTTGCTGAATGCTTGTTAAAAAAGAAAATAACAGTTTAATAATCTATAAATAAAAAACTTAGTTTTTCAGCATTTGAACTGACAAACACTAACATTTTGCCACTTTTTCCGAAAAAAATTATTTAGGCTGAATTAGCCACAAGCATTTAGATTCCAAAAACTCTGATTATATTTTATTGCATTACTTACAAGACTTTTAATAGTCTTATGAATGATTTAAGTACTTATTAGACTAAGTGTAGTTTTCTAACATAAAACATTATATTAAAAATATTAATTTGCTACAAACTGTGTTGTTTCATCATAGTTTAACTTTTTTACTAAATTTTTATAAGGTTTTGCTATCTACTTTAAAAGAAAAACTTAAATTAAATAACAATGTAGAAACATTGATAACAGCTTTTTTTCATCAATAATAAAGTTGTGTATTGAAAACAAGGTTTATTGATGAAAATTAGAAAAACAATATTAGTATGATTCACTTCATTTGTTAAAACTGTACTAATTATACTCTGTCAAAAAAGATTTGTGAAAAAGTATATTTTTTCAAATGTTATGACTTAATAGTATATAACAATACAAAATTGATGACATAAATTTTTATGAACTAAATAATGCAGTAAAACATTATTAATAAAGTGAGAATATTTGTTGAGTAAAAATTAAAAGAATATAAAGTTTTATGTTAAATATAGAAAGAATAAAACTTTGCAATTATAACCATATTTAAAATTTTAAAGATATTTTTTAAAAGAACACAACATATTTTTAATACACTAGAATATTTAATGATATTGAAATAAAATAAAACTATTATTTTTAACCCAAACTAAGTTCTTACAATATCATTCTGTATCTAAACTTTATTACAGACAATGTTTGTTTGAAGTCTATCTCCTGGAGACTGGAAGAAGGCTAATTCAAACAAATATTACATCTTATTATCCTAATTTATCAAGGGTTGATATCTCTGCCACAACTGTTTTTACCTTTTCAAGAAGAACATGTTTTGTAATAAATGATAAATACCACTTGAGTTATGAAATACCTGTTTAGGGTTATTACTTTCTATATACTTAGCAATTGTGACAAATATAATATTCTTAAAGTAAGACAAAATTTGTAAACATTTTAGATTTTTAGATGCTGTAAAACTAACTAACATGCTCAGAAATATTATGCTTGGTTGGTTAGGATAGGTTTTGTATTCAAAAGTTATATTTCGAGAAAAAAATTAAAAAGTTATCTATAGCAGGGTTTTTCAGACTCATTTTTTTAAAAACCCTTCCTGGGTAGAAACTTAACAATAATCACCTCTGACCTCGCCACTATTTGTTAAATTACTTTCTTTACTTTTTTTTCATTTAATTTTTTCCGGCTAGTTATTTACCGATAATGCCCTGTACTAAAAAATAACAACAACTAAAAAAATTTGTTATTTTTTTTACACTAAACTAAATCTTAAACTTTAATAAAAAAAAACTATATTCAGAGTTTATTAAAATATAAAGTTTATAGACTCTTTCTGCACCAATAAGAAGTGTGTATAAAAATAACTGTTTATCAAACAACTGACGTATAAGTTTAAATTATTAAAGTCTTAATCGAAATATCGAAAGTTTAGTTAGACTTTAAATATAAGTAAATAAAATATATTGAAAAAAAAAGATTATAAAACACTTAAGAAAAAATAGTTAAAAAAAAAATTTTATTTTCAATTTAAGTGATGTAGAAACAAACAATTGCATTATGAAATTTTACTCTACTGCTGTATCTACGTGATTTTTTTAAAAATTTTATTTATATACTACTATAAATAACATTATTATGTAATAAATAATTTGATATTAATTTTTTTCTGTAAATTCTTTCGTTATTATTAAAAAACTTCAAATAATTAATTTTTGACAGAAGGTTTTATGTATAAAAAACTTATACGTTTTATTTAGTTGGTTTTTTGTGATCATATAGGTTTTTTTTTTAATTATGTAAAAATATTAAATAGTAAAGTAAAGAGCAAGGTTAAAATTTTCACAAAGATATTTAGAACTTGTTTTAATTAGAAAAAATTGATGTTAAAGATATTTTTTTATGTAGAGTTGTTAGAGAATAAAAATTTATGCGAATACTATTCCTTTTTACCATTAAAGCAAGAATTTCTAAAAAAAATCGAATTTCTTTATAAATGCTGATCACTTATATTAATTTTTTATCTCGAACAATTTTAGCTATATTCCAAGTACCATAATAATATGTTTGATCATAAAAATCTATTATAAATACTCAGAGGAAATCTGAAATAAAAACATTACATCTTAATTTTTAGGTAAAAAACAGGTATTTGTTTGTTTAAAACTTAAAAAAAAAGAACATTTTTCAGTTCGTTTTAAATTTTTGTTTTGCATAAAAAAAAAAGAATTGTCACAAATTTAGCTGATTTCAGTATTAATCTTAATGAACAAAGTTGTAAAGATTAGGTGGTAGATGAAGTAGACCAAAAACCAATAGTAATCTTCTCTAGTCATTCAAAGCGTCTTGTCTAGATCTAAGTCTTACTAAATAAATTGAACTAAGACTAACCTTTCACATTTAAAACTACTTTACAAACATAAAAAAATAACAGTTAACCGGCAGAACTGTTGTTTTATTTTTTTGTAAAAAATAATTCTATAAATTATATACAAGTTTTCTAATGGTTTATCAGAATCAATAACAAGGTCTTGAAGAAAATTGTATTTAAAAAAAAATGTTTAATGTAGTGAATGTATGTGATTAATTTATTGCTTTTTTAACATCAGCTGAAATATAGGTTCTTTCCCTAAAGTACTCATTTTAAATGTTTTTTTTTGTGGTTTGAACTACAACATTAGAGTAAAAAAATGCTGTAGCTAAAGTACAAAAACAAAAATTTACATATAATTAGTTTTGAAATCATATCAAAAATAACTTAACTATTCATAATAGAGTTTATTTAACAGTTATTCATCTAAGTGTTAACAGTGTATTCCTAAATATCAGAGTTTCCATACTCATTTTCATAATCACCTCTTTTCAGAAAATTATAAAAAAGATTTTAAGTGAAAAAAAAGGTTGCCCCCATAAAAAAAGATTGCCTGAAAATTAGTCTTATGGTATGGGGGTCATAATTAAAAACTCTCTGAGTTAAATATTGCGAGATTAAAACCAAATGGTTGACAAACATTCAAAAATTAATACTACATTGCAATATATCTAGTGTGAGTTATAAATCTTCTGTCAATTTTATCTAGAACTTGCTACCTTACTAGTTATAACCCTTATTTTCATTACTAATCATCCTAAACCCCATTATTTCTAGAGTAAATTTAAAATATCCCTATAAATAAAATTAGACCATCAAAAAAAATCATTACATACCCAAGAATACTATGGTACATTGCTTGATACTACAAAAAGTCTTTTTAAAACATTTAGTAATTATTCTATTAAAAACAGTTAAGTTGATTCCTTAATAATCATTAAGAACAAAAACAAACTACTTATCAAAATATTTTGCACTTTAAATATAAATAAAATATAGAAAATTTTTCATGGAATATCAATTCATAACAATTTAATAAATGCACAAACTTAATTTTTTTCATAAAAAAAATTTCAAATCAATTCTTATTTACTGTTAAATTCATGTTAAATTTTTATGTTAAATTTTTAAACATTAAATGTTTATTTTTTGTGAGTTTTTTCTTAATTTTTGTTATTTAGTATTTGTTACAAAAAATAATAAGTTTTATTTTTTTTTACAAATTAAATAAAATGCACCCTAACACCATTTTAAATTGAAATTCATTAATATTTTCTTTAAGCATAAATGTTTTGGTGCTGTCTATTGAAAACTAATTGTTATAAAATTTAAAACTTTTTAATTTGTTAAGACTAGGCTCTTGAATGATTTAAGACAGTGGTCGGCACGGTGTACACTGGTGCACATTAGTGTACATGAAATTTATTTTACGGTGCTCAAGACTTTGGGGTGCATGAAACTTATTTTGGGGTACATGAATTTTTTTTTTTTGGGCAGAAACTAAAGTAATACCTATGTTAAACACAGATAGTAATTGCTTTATAAAAAGTTATTAAGTTAACTTAACTAAATATTTAAACTACTATTTAATAAAAAGTACCAAGACTACTGGTAATTTGGGTAGTTGCAATGAATTAACTTAAACTAGTTAGTATTTTAGACCTGGGTGATACAAGTAAAATATTGTTGTGAAAATTAGATCATTGATATTAAAAGTTTATTGAAATGGATAGGGTAAACTGGTAAATTTAAAGTTAGAGTGTAAAAATTAACTTGGTGTTACCAAATTATTAAAAAAAAAGGTTAAAAGTGTTTACATATTCTTAAACACTAGCAGCGCTAAAGAATGCAAATTGGGGTGCATAGAATTTTAATTTTGTGATTTAGGGTTCACGGATTCGAAGTAGCGCGCCAACCACAGATCTAAAAGAAAGAAGCTAAATTATTTTATTTTCATTAGTTTTA
The DNA here is from genome assembly GCF_965202585.1 of Thalia democratica. Lineage (NCBI taxonomy): Eukaryota > Metazoa > Chordata > Thaliacea > Salpida > Salpidae > Thalia > Thalia democratica. The sequence goes on from NC_139165.1 coordinate 77,211,155, forward strand.
TATAAAATTAAAGTATGACAACTATGCACCTTAGAATTTTTTTTTTTTTTAAACTTTACCATTATTTCTTAATTAGAAGCCTTTTTTAGTCATATTTGAATTATTTTTTATTTAAGCTTAATAAGTTTTGACCCTTATAAACTTTTAATATCAAAGTTTAAACTTTTAAGTTTAATTCTATTTACATACAAAAAAGGTTTGTGCATTATTTTATATGTATGATTTAGGTGTTTTGACTTAAATGGAACTGTATTTCTTTTTAAACTTAATGTTATACTCAAATTTCTTAATTTCATGCTTTTCATGTACTACAAAAAACTCTAGATAATAATGTAAAAGACAAGTTTAATCAAAAACTTAGGATTAACTAAAAAAAAAGTTACCTAGTTACTAATGATTTGTTTTTAGTTTTGAAATAGCTTGTAACTTTTACAGTATTTGATAAGGTTTATTTACAAAATTAAGCTCTAAGCTTAAAGCTAGTTTTAGCTCTAAGCTTAAAGACCATAAGGGGTAGATCCAGCATTTTTATCAAAAAATGACACCAGCCTATGTAAAGCTTAAGGCCATAGGGGGGGTAAGCCATGTTTTTTACAAGTTGATCTTATTTTAAAGATTTTTTCTAAGCTTCAAGATGCCTTTATCATTTTAGAAAATTCGAATTTTTTTTTGAGATATGTCCAGTCAAAGTTGGGCCTCATAACAGGTTCCTGTAGGAAGGGAAAACTAAAACAGCAAAAAAAGACTATTTTATTCAAAATCTATCTCCTCCTACATTTTCAAGCAATCTTCTTCAAACTTTCTCAATCTAACCTTTATACATTAACAAAAAAACGTTACTTTGGACTTAAAAAAATCTTCTGAAAAATTTTTTTTTTGAAAAAAAAAACTTTTTTTTTTATTTTTGTTATAAAAATTTTGTTTTATTAAATTATTAAAATTCATGAGTAAAGTTTTTTTCTTTTAATTTAAGGAACATTTCTCTAAAATTTGAAGAAGGTTGCTTGAGAAATGAAGGAGATAGATTTTTAGAGATTTTTAAAGTTTCTATCAAAATTTATCCAAATAATTTTTGGTCCATGCGTTTGTATCAAAAATCAGTCTGACTCAAGGTAGTTTTTTTTTATTAAAAGGCAGGATAGTTTTGAGATTTAAAAAATATCTTAGCACAAACTTTTTTATAGATATTGAATAAGATTTGGTTGATTCAGTTTTTATATTTATTTAAACATCAATTATATAAACATATATGTATGATTTTTATTTATTCTTATAAATAAAATGGACATGAGGTAAAGTAGTGTGCGCCAGAGTCAAAAAATCATTTTAAGGATTTAAAAAAAAAACTGGACTACTCAGGACAGTTTAAGGTCACTCAGGACAGTTTTTGATCATTCAGGATAATTTTTTGAATTGAAGAAAGGCAACCCAAGTATAAGCTAAAAATACTTTCTATAAATTAAAGCAGAAAATTTACTTAACCCTTTAGATATATTCAGTATTGCATGTAAGAAGTTTTTTTTTGTTTTGTTTTTTAAGAACATTAGCATATAAATATTTTTTGCTTTATGTTTTTGTGCTAAAGACCCTTAAATCCTTTTAGTTTGATTTTTCTACATAACACCTGTTATGCTATACAGTTTTAATCTATAATATCTCAAAATTTACTTTGAACTTTTGAAATAAACAACTATTAGCTTTGTAAAATTATACTAATTAAGACTAAATATTTAAAAAACTGTTCTTCCGTACCGGCCTTAATAGCTTGATTAATATTTTCAGATTTTATATTGTAAATAGTGAATAATGTCATAAAAAATAAACTTGAATTTTCTGGTATAAAAATACTTAGCAACCTTTTATTAATTAAAAGATGTTATATTAAAAATGTGTATTTTTTAACTTGGAAATTACCAGGTGATGTGTAAAAATAACATTGTATATGTTGTCTGAAAGTTGTTTGGTAAACATTTTATCTCTTTTTGATTTATAAACTTACTCTTTTTTGTACTCAAGTTATATAAATGATAACTTACTACTTTTTATTTTTAAACTTTTGCTTTTTAAGCTTCTTGTCACATTATACTTGTGAAAAATCTTTATAGTTTAAATAAACTTAATGTTCTATTACTTTTAAGAAAATGTTTTTAAATTTATTCTGTTTGTAAGTTAATACAATCCTTGAGTTTTGACTTATTCTCTGAAAATCACGTAGCCTACTGGTACTTTTTCATAATATTGTAATCAATTATGTTATAAAATTGACCTTAAAAATTAGAAGTTACAGCATAGTAAATATGAGTTTAGCATAAATTTTTGTACTTAAAAAAATTATTTGATTGTTTTATTCAGGCCATAAAGGGTCAAAGTACCCTTTACAAAAATTAAGATAAGCTTATATATTATAGCTTAAAGTATGAATTATACTTATAGGCCAGTTTTTGTAGAACAAAAGTTTCCATCAACTCTTGTGGTAAAGACATTAAAAAAAAATTATAACAGATGTTTTTTTTTAATAAACTTTGTGTAGCTATTTTTATTTAAAAAAAATCTAAGAAATACCTCTACTTTTTGAGCCATAATCTTAAATTTTTAAGGAACATTGTTTGATTAGTTAAAGAGATCTTCTTTAGAACTAAGAAAAAGTAGGCAAAAAAAGCAAAAAAAAAAGTATTTTATTTTATCCAAAAGTATTTGAAAATAGTTTTACTAGAATTATGTAGTTATTATTAATATTTAAGATATTAAAAATATTTTTTTAAATAAAAGAAAAAGTATATTTCTAATAAAGTTGTCTTTTTTGACATTTTTTATAAGGAACCCTTAAACTCAAAAACTTAAGTTATTTATATCTTGAAAAACCTTTGTATATTTTTAAGCTTTAAAAGATATCTAATCTGATAGTTTAGTTAAATTTTATAAAATAAGAGCAGATAGTAAAAAAAAGTTGAACTTCCTATAATTTTATCTTACAACTTTTAATGAATCTGAAAAAATGTTACACTTCACTATTTTAAATTTTTTGTGCATCCTTTTTGTTTAGTTATTCGTATTGTGCTTTTGTAAAAAAAAAAAGGTAACTTTAAACAGCAGGTTATAGAAAGTAATATGCATATACTTCTAATAAACATAAAATATTATTTAACATCACATTATAGTTTTTATAAGTTTGTGGTTATGATTTTTTAAACTTATAGCTACAATATAATTAACTAAAAACCAATAATTAAAAAAGTATTAACAGTTTTGGTATATTGCTAGGAAGACTAAACTAATTGTGTAATGCAAATGCAAAACGTATATATTTAGTGGCTTTTAGAAATTGCAAGAAGAGTATCACAAAGAGTTAATCCACTGAAGTTTTAAAACAAAGAGTTTCTTACAAAACTAACTTTGTTCAATAGTTTTTATTAAAGTTTTTATATTATTTGTAAAGTATCCTACAGCCATACTTTAAGCCAGGTGTTAGCAAATAGTGATATGCTTCTTAGCTAAAAACAATTTATGCAGTAGAAGAAAGTTGCAAGCTTTTTTATAATTAAAGTATACCAACATGTTCTTTCTTACTTGTTATTTGGCACATTATGTCTGTTTTAAATGGTTTAATTTTATTTTAAATAAAACATAATTATAAAATGACTTCTTTTAAGTTTGTATCGTCATAAAAATATTAAAGCATGATTGTCCATTACTCCTAAAAGGCTGCTATAAACTTTCAATAACATTTCAATTTCAATCTTAGCAGCAAATTAATTTTTATAAAAACTTTTTATACCTCTCCTATCACTAAAACCAAGCTAATTAATTACGCTGTTGAAGGATGAATAAGATTTTTTTTACACTCTCTTGAGAGATCAAACTTGTGTTTTAATTCAGATACTATAAATGTTAATTAATTGAGCAAATAGTTTTTAGGCTTCTGCAGGGTTGCCACACACTCATGGAATTCAGGGAAACTCAGGGACTTTTCAAGTTATAGAAAATCACAGGGAAGCTCAGGGAATTTCGATTCTTTCTTTTTAACTCAGGGAAACTCAGGGCAGTTTTGGTTTTTCTAAAAGTTTCAGGAAAGTTTTAAGATTTTTAAAAAGATCTCAGGAATCTTTTTTCTAAATCTAGAATGAGATTTAGTTTATCCAGTTTCAATACTTTGTTCAAGAAAGTTAATTTTATTTGTTTTTAAGTGCTTATTTAAAAATTTTTTAGCCTTGTGGCTAGTTCTTCAATATTCTTAGAATTATCATTGTAATTTTTTAATACACAATTAAAAATTATACATTTAAAAAAAAACTCAGGGAAACTCTGGAAGTTTAATGTTACTCAGGAAGGTTTCTGGTCACTCAGGGAAGATTTTTTGACTCAAAGAGCGGCAATCTGCTTCTGTTAGTAAAACAATTTTTTGTTTGAAATTTTTGTAGAGTATAATAAGTTAATCATTGTAAAAGAAAAACCATGTAAAGCCTTGGTTAATCAGTTCAAAATTATAATGATCTTGTTTTTCTCACTTGTAAACAAACAGTTTAATGGGTTTTATAAAGTTCTAAAGACTATCTAGGCTAAAAAAACTGAAAAACCTGGAATTTGAAAAATTTTGAAAAAACCTGGAGTTTTGAACAAAAATCACTAAAAAACCTGGAATTTAAACAATTTTCACATGTTAAGTAGTAAAATTTTAGTTTGGCATGAAAAATCTACCATATAAATAGAATTTTTTTTTTAATATAAAAAACATTTAAAGTAGCTTTACAGTATCTTTTTAATGTTGTTATATTACTTATCACAGTTTTCAACCTTAAATTTAGCTTTAAACTAAAAATTGACACAAAATCATGTCCTTTTAAAAACCTGGAAGAAATTCAAAAAAGCTGGAAGAAATTTCTCAAAAAAACTTGGCAACCCTGAATATAAGTTAGTTTTAGTTAAATTCGCAGAAGTTGTTGGTAAAATAAGGTTTGAAGAAACAAATTTTTGATAAATTTCGAAAAATGTGTTTATTTAACTTGTCTTTATTGAAATAAATTGTTAACTTTTAGTTTTATTTTTATTTAACTTAATTTTTTAAATACCACTATTATAAATGATTCCAACAAAACTGTTAAATTTAGCTCAGCGTTTTTTATAAGAATACTATGCAATATATTTAAATCTTGAGTTTTTGAGTTTTTTTATTTTAAACTTGGAACAAAATTGTTTAACACTACTATCTTTTTATTATGAAAGTGTAGAAACTAATAATTTATTTAAATTTTTTTCAAATACAAAGTTAAAAAAAATAAGCCTTTAATCTTTAAACTTAAGTTGAATAAAATCAAAATATCAAAGTATTTATTAATGTATACTTTTACTAAAACTTAATACTTTCAAATTGAAATAGTTACTATGGTTTTATATTAAATTAGTGTATATATTTCAACTAATCAAAAACCAATTTTTACAACTACAGCACAAAACCATCTTGTAAATAAAAATCTATGACAAACACAACAAATGATAACGCTGAAAAAAGATAACAAGAAGCAGTTGGACACAGAAGTCTTCACCAACTTGCAATGGAGCGATGACAGCAAGCTCTTCCACAAGTACAGGCTGGCAGTCACCACCTACATGGTCTCCATGATACTGAGGGACTTCTACTGCGGCTACTACTCTTCCGTCTTCCACTACACGTGGTTCTTCACCAACTGGCAGATCCTGTGGATCACCTCCTACAACCTCCTGTCTCTTTCAACGTACCGGGCCATCGAAGACAACAAACCTGTGAGCAGCAGGCACCTGAAGTGGCAGATGTACCTCCAGTCGTTCGGCTTCAACTCCTCCTTCACCGTCATGACGTTTTTCTGGTTGCTGCTGGCTTCTAGGACGGACAAGCCTCTGTGGTCGCTGCACAACTTGCACGTCCACTGCTTTTCGTTCTTGCTCATGCTGGCAGACGCGATGGTGACCAAGACTCCGGTGCTGAAAGAGCATTTCGTCTACACTGTGTTCGGGGGCATGGTGTATACTTTTTACACATTTTTGTTGTACCAGTTCAGCGTTGTCACTGATGTTTACTTCTTTTTGAACTGGGCGAACCGTTCCACTGTTTTTGTTGGAATTGGTTTCAGCTTGTTTAGTGGCGTTGCTGGACATAGTTTACTGTATTTTCTGTTTAAACTAAGGTCAGTTTTACACAGAAAATACGTAAAAAAAGAAGCCTTAGCTAAATACGAGTTGGTATAAAATTTTAAAACATACTTTGATTGTTTTATTAAATGTTGCTGAGAGAATTATATATTTTTATTTAAATATTAATTGTTTTACTCACTATAGAATTATTTATAATCCAAATTTAAATTACTACTGTGAAAATATTTTTAGAGAGTTTTTTACTAAAATATTTAATTACAAATAAAAAACAATATGTACTTTTTTAAATGACAAAAAAATAATTAGTATACCTTCATATACAAATATTATATTTAATAATAAAAAACCAGAAAAATTACCTACATTAATCAAATTATAAAACAGGTATAAAACCTTTTGATATTTATACTATATTAATTGTCTATTTTATTGATGTTTTTTATTTATCGTCAATGTGATAAAAATATTTAACAGTAGAAATAATTAATTTTAGTTAAACCAAAGTTTTAAACATTTTATTGTTAATTTATGTAAAACTATTTGAAGTTTTCTATCAACTGTTTTATTTGTAAAGTTTTGTCTATAACTGTTGACACTACCTATTTTTGTTTTATATATGTTTAAGATTTTAACTATGTTAATCAAGCATTTATAATTTCAGTTCATTTTCTTAAATTTTTTTTTAAGATCTAAGTACTAATCTAAAAATAAGGTTATAAAAGTTTAATGTTATTATTTATCGTTATATCTATTAAATATTTCATAACATTCCTTTTACGAATTTAAAACTGTTAAATCTAATTTTGATATTAAAATATTTGAATTTTTTTTTATTTTTAGAAATTTTAGAGCTTACAATTGAAATATAAGCAATCATTATTTATTTTTAAGCTTGTGTTATCTTTCCGTGAAATGAAAATGGAAAGTCAAACTAGTTACCATTTTTTTTGTCTTTTGGCCAACTCTGCTTTACTTTTTTTAGTTCAATTTTAGTTAAGTTAGTTTTTTACGCCTACATAAAAATAGCAGCTATACTGTTAAAAAAGTAACAGTTGCTGTTTGAATAAAATATAAAAGCATTAATTTTTTTTTCACATTTTTTAGCTAATTGAAAAGCTCTTTTTTTTCTATAAGACAATTAAATTATTGATGGTTCATTTTTATCATAAAAATAGATTTAAAAATTAATAAAACAAAACATATATTTTAAATTTTTGAAAACAGCTTAATATATTTATCTGCACAAATTCAATTTTTGTATGATTTAGGCATTTATTACTTAAAGCATCTGTTGGTTTCTTGATTTGAATAGTACATTTATAATAAACAAAAAAGTATTGGGTATAAAATAAAAAATCTCCTTACTAGTTATAGTCAAATAATTGGTAACTTTTCAATTGAAATATTTTAAGTTTTTAAGCATAAATTAAAAAGACAACATTCAGCATGTTTTATAGAACCTAATTTATACAGGTTTGTATCTAAAATTGTTATAGTTAATGTTAAATGTAAAATTTTAACTTCATTATTTAAAAGTTATATTGTCTTAATTTGTGAGAACCGTAGTTATTAAGTAAGAGTTTAATAGAGGGTGAGTTTGATTTTCTCTGCTGTTAAAGGTGGAAGGACCTAGCTTTAAGTTTACACATTTATTCATACTTTTTGAGTTTTAAATATTTGTAAAATTAAAAACACTAGTAAGAAATGTTAACTTTGATAAATAACACAGTTTAAATGTTTGATATTGTAAATTATTTCGTGTTTATCTTAATAAAACGTTCATTACTTCAAAAACTATGTAAAAATTAAACATGTATAAAACGGAACTAATTTAATTGAAATCTACCCTTCTTTCAAGAGTATTTATGAAAATATCTACCCTATATAATACTTTAATCCACTTTGAATAAATACTGATAGCTATGCATTCTGTTTCTGGTTGTATATTTTATTTAATTAAAAAAAACATTTAAAAAGAAAAAGTAGTTAATAAAAATTAATTTGAGATTTTTTAAATGAAGTTTGTGCTTTTCCTAAATTGTTAAGAATTTATATTTCATTAATAACTTTCTGTATTTTTTTGTCTTTAAAATGCAAAATGTTTTGATAAGTAGTTTATTTTTGTTTTTAATGCTTATTAAGAATTATTAAGAATTAATGCTTATTAGTTTTGTTTTTGATAAAGTTTAGTTTTTTATTAATCACTAAAGTACTTATTAGTTTAGCATTCTCAAGTATTTTTTATTTTTACGACATGAAAGATGATGCAAAATCGTTTGAGTATTTTCCATTTTCTTAGTAAAATTATTATTTTTTAATTTTTATAGCTATTCAATCAAATGATCTTTTAACCATTTTATAAGCGTGCTAAAATTTTAATTTTTTAGTTTTACTCCTGTAATCTATTTATTAAATCGATTAGTAAACTGATATTTAAAGAAAATAGAATTCAACTAATAACAATTTAACACTTCTAGGTTTAAAAACTGAGAATGCTACAAGATTTTTTTTTTTGTTAAAGCTTGTAATAATAATAGTTTAAAACTACAGTTATAATTTGTAGAAATTTATTTAACGTTTAATGCAAAGTTGTTTACATAAGTTAAACTATAAAAAATAATTTTATTATTGGTTGTTTAGTAATAAATACGTTCAAGTTCCTAAATTTATTTGAATTAATTTGCAGTAAGACAATTTCTAAAACTAATTTCGAAAATCTGTTTAGCTTTCAATTTAAGTATATTATCATTTAGTTTAAATATGTAGTCACGTAAAAAGCAGTATTTTTGTGTGTAGTTTCTTTTAACTTATCATTGGAATTATATTTGATGTTGTACACTAAGTTTTTAGAGCTGTCCTTACTGTAGCTAATCAAAGTAATTAACCTGACTAACATATAAGACCTAACTTAAAATGTCAAAATGTTTTTCTTGCTACCTGTTGATACTGCTTTCATTTGACCTTTCGAGCTAGTTTATTTTTTAATTCAAAAACTATTTTTAAAGCAATGTTAAAAAGACTTCTAAAATTACAACGCCGGTCAGTCTGAAGACTAGAGTATTGAAAATGTTAACATGTCCGAAAAGATTATTAGTGTTTTTTATAAATGACACAATTTTTTTCTCAATCTCTTTGAAAGACTTTTTTTCCAAAGATGTTTTGTTTTTAAGTAAAAATCTAAACAACAACTTTTACCTAACATGTTTTACCATTTGTTTTCAGCAGTTACCTTGAAAACTCGACGTGAACCAGATTTTAAATCTATTGTATACACTTAACATGAAATAGTTTTACTATTCATATCCAATTAACAAATTTAAACCTTGTACATCAAGTCTTAACACTGATTTTGAACAAATTTAAATATTTTCATTTTATAAAAAGTATATATGGTAGGTTGCAGTTTATAAATATACATGTTATTAGGTATATAAAGTTTTATAATTGCTCAAAACTTAATTTTAAGAGTTTCAAGCTAAAATTTTTGTCCCTAGACTTATAAAATACTTTACTGAATATAAATAGTATTAAATGGACTTTCTTATAAACCTAGTACCTAGAGTACCTTACGTAAGTTATAACCTCATACATATTTAATTTGAAGTATAGTATTTTCTCGCTTGAGTGAGTACTTAAAACACAAAAAAAAAAGCGTGTTCATGAAGTTATATATAAATATTCTCACTTTAAACTTAACTTTAATATATTAAAAGTAGATAATATATCAATAGATGTACTATTTTCTGTGAAGTTGACAATAACAGCAAACAAGTATTTAAAAAGAATGTTCAAAATTTTGCAAATGATATGTTTGTGATTACTTTGTTGTCCTACAACTGAGCTAAATTTTGTGTTTTAATGGTGCACAGTATTTAACTACAGTGATTTTTATTAATTAGTTAAAAATATGTTGTGTGTTCTTTAGTATTTTTGTACCTACTCTTTACATTTTTCAACAACACAACACATAAAATAGTTTTTTAAACATTAATTACAGAACGACTTTTTTTGATCAAAATAAAAAAAGAGTATTTTAAACACAATATTATTTGCCATAAAAAAAGTGCGTACCAAACTGTAAGTGCAGACTTGAAAATAATGTATTTCTAACATCGGGAGGTTACTTTTTACTTAAAATCTACATAACCTTTAACAGTAAAAAATCTGGTAGTAGAGTTGTTCTGAAATGGTTAAGTATTCTACCTTAAGAAGAATGTTAGAGAAAGGTTAAAAGCAACGTATGCCCTATCATTATAACGAATTTTAACATATCAAAACTAGTAGTCATAAGTTAGATACGTAGTTAGTGCCAATTTTAAAATTTTGTTATAAAAACTTTTTTGTATTTGCATTCTTGAAGTATTTAAAAATATGTATTTTTTATTGAACGACAAAAAAGCCGTCAAAATAAACTGAAGGTTTGGTCCTAAGACCTGGTGATTGAAGAACCTTTCGGTTATGGAGTCGCACACCACTGATATCTTTTAACATCTTGTCAAGGACAATAAGTGCTAATCAACACTAAAACAAAAAATATCCAAATTTGAAATAGTATTTACTTATTAATGAACTTGTAATCAGTATTATTTTATTGATGCTCCTGCTTAAATTAAATTGGTTTGGTTAAAAGTATCAGCAAACTGTTGAACTGCCAATCTCTGATTAGAACTTTTATAATTATGACATGGTAAACATTAAAAAATCTAGTGTAACTAGAAAAAAACAGAGATGTAAATTTAATATTTTGCGGTTCATATAGTTCTACATCATAAGGTAAAAAGCTATAGAAAGTATAAAGTAGATTAAAGGTCATTTTACATTTGAACAATTGAATATTTTTTATATATTTTAATTTTAATACCTGGAGTCTTACTTTTTTCAAAGAAACTACAGTTTTATACATTTAATTCGAAGCTAGCAAAATTTTAAGCTTTTGAGTAAATACTTTGGAGTTTTTCAAGTATAAAGCAATTTTAATACTTTTTAAGTACTCAATTTTTAACTGTTAATTATTACAACATTAATATAAAATAGTGAAAAAGAGTGTGTCTCAAGTCAGCAAATAAAAAAAAGTAATTTTAATGAACAGCATTAAAATTTATATTAAGTTTGAAGTTGTTTTAAATCTAACTGTTAATTTTTTCCAATATATAATGTTAGTTATTTTAAAATTACAACTACTAAAAATGTTACAAAAATTTTACTTTATATACGCTATTTATTAAAAAGTGAAAAAAGTTGGAAGCTTTTTAAAGAAAAAGTTTTATTTTCTTAAAAAAATAAAATAAAACAAGAGTAATCATCATTTTATTTCAGAACTTTAGCTGAAAGAAAATAAAAAATAATTTTAAAGACTTATGTACTTAATCCATTAAGATACTTCTGATTCAACAAGACATAATGGTTTTTCATTACCTGAAAATATAAAACAAATGTAAAGTCCTTTTTTTTATGTTCAATCGTTGAACTTCACACTTTTAAATTAACTGTTAATTAATAAAACTTATAAAAAACCGTAGAACAACTATTATCTAAACTAAATAAAGACTATGGAATAATAAAATAAGAGTCAGTGATTTAAAAGTACGTAAAATGTCTTTATAAGGAGAAGTTTGTTCAATCTTGATGTTTAAATTGAATTTAGTCACTATAATGTATAGAAATGAACTAAAAATTTTCCTAATAAAACTTTAAATAGATATTAAGTATACAGTTTTCGTAAAAATAAATTAGAAAAAATAAATTTGCTTTTGTTGTGTTCTTTTTTGTTAATTAAACCAAAAAAAAACCTTTTGTTAGTTCTCTACTACAGTATCTGCATATATCTTATTATAGTCAACATTATTATCAACGTAGTTTTTCTTTGGATCTGCTAAATCAATATAAACTGATATTTTACCATCTTCAGAACTCGTACACACTGTTTATTTATGAACATTTTTAGGCTTGAACGTGAATTTCTTTCGAAAATAAACAAGAAATAAGAAGAACAAAGGTTAATTTTTTATTTATAAGTCTTTTTTTATAAGTTATTTTATAAGCCTAATTTAGAAAATTAATGGAATGTAAAATAAATGCAAATAACTTAAACAAAAAATATTATTTTAGAGAAGTTTTTATATAATTGTATACGAAAAATCTGCTTTAAATCACACTATTTTTTTAAATTATCTATTTCAAATAAAAACTTTTAAGTAGTTGTTATACTAAAATTTATAGAAATTGGTTAAAAGCAAAAGCTTCGCGTGTAAAAAATTAAAAATCTACAGATACTAAAAAGTAGTTATAAAAAATCAAAAATATGTAATTGTTTACCAAATATAAAAGTTTATGTTTCTTCTAGTTTATTTTATTGTTACTAAAGTAAGTATACTTGAAACTTAAAAGAAATCCGATATAACAAATTGTTTACTCTAATAGAGATCTTCATTTGTAATTGAAACTTTAATCAAGTAAAAATTAATTATAACTTTTTTCTTCTTGAATTTAATTTGAGAACTTTTAAAAGTGTTACGCTTAAAGCGAACGTCATGCAATATTTAAAAATAACGAACACTAACTTTGTTTACTTTGATCTTCTGCATCAACATAAACTGCTTTTGTATCATCTTCAGAATTTGTATCAACTGTTTATTTATTAAATGTATTAGTCTTTAAAGTGTTTGTTTTAGAAAAGTATATGAGTCTTGTGAAGAACAATATTAAAAAAAAAAACGCTTTTTAAAGGTCTTGTTTAAATCCTTAAGCTAAAAAATTATTTTATAAGTCTAAATTAGAAAATTAATGGAATGTAAAATAAATGCAAATAATTTAAACAAAAAATATTATTTTAGAGAAGTTTTTATATCATTTTATACGAAAAATCTGCTTCAAATCACACTATTTCTTTAAATTATCTATTTTAAATAAAAACTTTTAAGTACTTGTTATACTAAAATTTATAGAAATTGGTTAAAAGCAAAAGCTTCGCGTGTAAAAAATTAAAAATCTACAGATACTAAAAAGTAGTTATAAAAAATCAAAAATATATAATTGTTTACCAAATATAAAAGTTTATGTTTCTTCTAGTTTATATTATTGTTACTAAAGTAAGTATACTTGAAACTTATAAGAAATCCGATATAACAAATTGTTTACTCTAATAGAGATCTTCATTTGTAATTGAAACTTTAATCAAGTAAAAATTAATTATAACTTTTTTCTTCTTGAATTTAATTTGAGAACTTTTAAAGGTGTTACGCTTAAAGCGAACATCATACAATATTTAAAAATAACGAACACTAACTCTGTTTACTTTGATCTTCTGCATCAACATAAACTGCTTTTGTATCATCTTCAGAATTTGTATAAACTGTTTATTTATTAAATGTATTAGTCTTTAAAGTGTTTGTCTTAGAAAAGTATATGAGTCTTGTGAAGAACAATATTAAAAAAAAAACGATTTTTAAAGGTCTTGTTTGAAAATCCTTAAGCTAAAAAACTTAAAAATTAAAATGAAGAAACTAATAATGTACAGGTTTTTATTTAATTTGAGTATCTACAAATCCTGTATTGGTTCATTAAAAGCATGAGAAAGAAAAATTAGTTTAATAGCTAAAAATTATTTTTTCAATTTTATAGTTTACTTAATAAACATATCATAAAAAAACTAACTGTGTTTAGTTGGGGGATCTGGCAAAGTTTCATAAAAGTTTGTTGGAGTTTCTGTAAATTAAGATACTTTATTTTTTGAAAAAGCATTGACTTTAATTTAAGTTAATTAGTAGATTTCAGTTTATGACAAAAATTAGTACTACATTAGACTTTTTTTTCTGTCAATTATAAAAGAAATGTGACCTAGCTGTATCTAGAATTAAGTTTTTAAAGTAAAACATGTTTAACTTTTTTTTACCAGTTAACTTTTTTGTTTAAAACTAAGTAAAAATATTTACATACCTTCCATTTCTATCCTCTTTTTGCTTTGTTCTGTTACGTTAAACAATTGCATGAAAGTATTATTTATGAGTTTTTGTTGTATATTTTGTATCTATTAGGGCTATTAGCATATCAAGATAAATTTTAAGAAAAGCTCATAAACTTAAAACAACAAACTTACTCGTCATAAAATCTTCTTTTTTACTGTCTTCTGTAAAAACAAATATAAATAATGATTTAAAAAACAAGCTTTTAGTTATAAAAAAGCTATTAAAGGTTTTAATTTAAATTTACAAGCTAGTATACGATAAAATGTTTTATTTTTTTAAACAGAATGACAAGTTTTTTTTTACTATGAATCTTACTTATACATTAAATACCACTATAGATCAAAACAATTCAAAACTTTAAAGTTATTAGAGACAAATGAGTAAAGTATTAATAAAAATTTATTTTGAACTTAAACAAGTTGCTATTTTTCTATACGTTTTTAGTTTAGGTTGTATCAAAAAGTATACTTACTTGAACGTATTGTTTTTAGGTCCAGTTTCTTACAAATACAAACGACAAAAATAAAAATTAAGTTAACTGCAGCATAAGCAAACAATGCTATTGGTATATAAATCATAGTTTGACTTTGATAATATACCTGATAAAATTCACAAATTAAAATAGATAGTTTTCAACTTACACAAGGTAACTATTTTAGTACTATATAACTTTAATGAAGTTGTAAAATATTTTTTGTCTTTGTTTGAGTTTTTACCATGTTTTGAGATAATCTACTTTGAAGTTCACTTTGTTTTCAAAGAGACGTTTAATTTCAGTTCTATACACACAATTTTTCATTTATATGATTAAATAATTATTTATACTTTGGAGTAAACTAATATTTACCAAGAATTTATAAACCTTGCACTAAAAAAATCCATACTTTGTAAAATAACAAAATGCTCGCAACATAAAAATATTACTTTGGTTTTGATTTAAGTTTAAAAACTTATTTCTCTCACTCTCTTTCTTCAACTAATAAATTAAAATAATAAATACGGTCAAAAAGGTATTTGCTCTTTCTATCTTAAAATAAAACGGTTATTTACATCGCAAATAGTTGACAGAATATAAATACTTTCCACATAAGCACTTTGAACAAAGCACAAAAGAGCGTATTTAACTGGAAGTGCTTACTTAACAAACTGCTAAAAAAGAAATTGAACACAGAATTTATTAGTTGAAATTGCGTACTCATGCTAAAAAGATGGTAGTTATTTTAACTGAAGTGTTAAACAAGAAGTTGTGTAATGTGCAATGGGTTTACTATTGATTTTATTTATTTTAGCATGAATATAAAAATACTTTAATCTAACCAACAGTTAAGAGTCACAACCAAATGCTT
Source organism: Thalia democratica (assembly GCF_965202585.1). Classification (NCBI taxonomy): domain Eukaryota; kingdom Metazoa; phylum Chordata; class Thaliacea; order Salpida; family Salpidae; genus Thalia; species Thalia democratica. Next base: position 77,226,591 of record NC_139165.1, read on the forward strand.
TCAAAATGCATCTTAAATACTCAGTGCTTTATAAATGTTATAGTTGGTTTTTTAAATTAGTTTGTGTCTTTTTTTAAAGCAAACTGTTGTGCGTATTGTTACTTGTAAACAATTTTTTAAACAATTTGTTATTCAAAAAAATTAAAACCTAGTATATAAAATATCTCATTTAAAAAAATATTTGCTCTGAGCTTAGTTTATATAAAACTTAAACATTCCTTTATTAATTTAATTTAAAAAAACATTTTTTTTGCTTTCAAAATATTATCTAAATCATACCTATTTGTACTTAATTAAATATTAAAACTAAAGTAATAGTTTACTACAATATACCGTATAGTTAGATCTAATTTTTAATTAATTGTAGCAAAACGTAACAACAAATTTTCAAAAAAATGAATACTAAATAAAGTTTTTAATAATAAGCAAACTTTACTGTTGTAAGAGATGACTAATAAAGATTTTGCGTAACTATTTTACTGCTTTATGACTCACCCGAAGCAACTGTTTGTTATTTTTACTTTGAATAACAACTTTATCCTTACTTAATATACATAAACTTGTGTTACTGCTTTTAATAAAAAATGTAACTAATTTGTTTATTTGTTTTTTACAACATTTTACTATCAAACTGTGTATTTTTGACACTTTATTGAGATTTTACATATGTTTTTGATTTTTAACACAGGAATCAAAACTAATTTCAAGATAAACGTTTTTTTGAATCTTTTTTTATAAATTTCACGGTTTCAAAAACGTATTAAAAAAAAAACATTATTATATCAATGTTAAGCGAAGTTTTTACGAACAAACTTTTAAACAGCTCACAGCATAAATCAGATTTTTAGATAAATAAAATGAGCCAGAAAAATGAAAGACATGTATAGGAACATTAAAATTAGGCGTATCGTTAAAGAAACAGTTTAATAGAAAAGCAAACAACTAGTTATTATTTTTCTCTCCTACTCTAAAACTAAAATAACTTACAGTCAAATACTTATGAAACAGGAAAGTGATACATTTTTTATTTCATTTCAAATCTAAACATCTTGGAAATTGATAAAGAATAAGAAAATAAAAATTGAAGCTGATCATCTTAAATGAGGTACATATCGCTGCTGAAGCTAACTTAAATAAGATTTTTATTAAAAACAAAACAGACGCTTTCTTTTAGATTATAAATTCAAAGAAATCTAGTGAAAAGCTGAAAACTAGTGTTTTATAGGTTAACTATTTTGAAAATTTATCATCAGTTGTTTTGTTCAACATTTATTTAAAAAATCATGTACACAAAAAAAAAAATTTAACTTTTTAACAATACAATTTAATTTTTTTTAATATTTTTCTTGTAAATAACCTTACACTACTTCGCAGTAAAGCATCATTTCAACTACACACAGCTTTTGAATAGAGTTAATTTATGATTTTAATACAGAAATAACTAAACATTTACTAACTTTAAATTGTACAGTTTAAACTTTTTTTAATCTATATATTATTTTATTTTACAATTTTAAAAGGAAACCAAAAATTAACTAAAAAAACTTAAAAGTAGAACTAAACTTTCTGTAGTTTTTTACAACTTCGTTAACCGTTCACACTTAATAAGTTTCAGCTAAGACAATATTTGTATTCTTATGTACGTATTTGTAAATAAAACTCATTCTTCCTTATTAGGTTTGATCAAATTTGTTTTTTTCTAATTTTTACTGCCTAAAAACTAAGAAAACCTTTAGATTGATGTTACTAAATTATCTTTTAGAAAGGTAAAAAAACAAAAAAAAAACAAAGTATATATATAAATAATAGTATGAGCAAATATAAACTTGTTTTCAATTTATTTAAATAAAGGCTAGCAGACTTTTATAAATAAGGGCTAATTGATCGTACTTTATAAAAATGTCTTCAACAGGCAACAGTTATTTATTAAAATTTTATATATTTATAAAACGGCACTAAATTTACGCAAAAAATATGATAAAATATGCAATAATAAAGCATTAGTTAATAATAACCAAGTTAAGAGCTTAATTCAAATTATTTACGACAAAATACGTTTATTTTTTATTTTTATAGCATATTTTTACCTGAAATCTTCATCTCATCAGCATATTTCAAACTTGACTATTTTAATTAAAAAAAATGACGCTCCTTGCGTTTTCGAACACCTAATCGTAGAATATAGCTTTCAGGTCCGCTGTTTGCCGACCACTGAGATAAAACAACTGAAGGTCGTCAGTCAAAATAATAATATTACGTCAATATATTGGTTCGATTTAAACATAACAATTATTTTTAGTTTTAAAGTTATTTCAAATGTTTATCTTTTATAAAGTAATGATACATTAAGTTTCTAATCTAATTTGAAAATTAAATACTCGTACAATAGTATACTTTACTGTCCAGTTACTTTTATTCTAGCTTGACTCTTTTATTGTTCTGTAAAGTTTTGTTTACTTTTAATGAGTAGTGTTTTGTATTTTAAATAAAAGTTTTGATAACGAAGACGTAAACTTAAGTTAAATAAACAAGTTTGAAGACTAGAAAAGAGAAACTCTAAGCTGCCGAGTCACAAGCAGCTGTTAGTTCACGTTCTAAAAAGTATGGACGACTTTTTGAAGTCTTTGGACGATTCTTTGGAGCGCAATAAGGATAATTGGTTAAATTTACGAGGATTGGAGAATGTTGATGAGAAAACGTGCGACTTTTCCAATGGAAACATCGAAGTATCCTGACATGGCATAAAAGTCACGTGACAAATATTTATTGGCCAAAAAAGTTTTTTACAATCTACCTTTAACCTGATGTAAACATACCCAATGTCTACGGGCTAATCATTATACTAACTTTGATACATTTTAAGCGTTGTTTGGTATTATAAAATATTGTTTTAAAGTAGGTTTTAAAATATTTTATAAAGATAGTTTTTTCATTATATTGTTAGCTTCTAGATAAAACTTAAATACACTTTTATAACTGTTTTTTTATTATTATTATAATTTAATTTAACTGAAAATGTTATTAAATATTATAAACTATCTTTTCAGCTTTTAAACTTTTTAGTAAACAAATAGCTTCTAGACATGTCCAAGCTAGTAAAAATATCAAAAAGTAATGCACAAAAGCGTTTTGAAAAAACCATTACAAAATCTTCTATAGGGAATTCTAAACAAGGTAATTGTAAAACAAAATACTTCTTTTAGGCTTGTATTATAGCAAAGAATAATATAACCATCTGACCTATTATCACAATGATCTGACTTGTGGTCATTATGGATAAAAAGTCTAATATGGTTACGAGGGATAAAAGACATCATAGGGGAGCGAAATATGGAAATTTAAATGTTATAATTTTATTGATGCGTTACTAAAAACTAAGTAATTGTATGAATGCAATTTCATTCATTTTAATCGACTGTATTTTACTTTTTGTTTAAATTACTTGTTATAAGTTTCTAAATTCTAAATACATAAATTAGGTCAGAAGGCTTTCTGTTCTTAATTCTGTTAATCTATTTATTATCTACCACTATTTTTAAGACTTTTAGATTTTATAAAGTAGTAAATAAGTATATAGAAAAGGAAATTTGTAAAATATAAATAAACTATAAATTCGAAAACTAATAAAATTAGTTTTCGATCTTGACTAGATTAACAGCAACTTAAGAATACTTTAATCTAGATATTAAACACGATTAAAGCTAATACTACTTTTTATAACACACAACGATACTAACACAATCACGAATGAGTAGTCGGTGTTGGGGGAGAAAACCCGTTTAGTAAACGAAACCCAGGGGAAATCGGAGTAAACTGGATAAATCTGGATCGACCTCTTCGAAATGTGGTGAACTAATGACCCTGAACTAGATAACAAGGGTGCTCGATTAGTCTTGTCTTCGACACGATCGTAGTAAATGACGTAACTAGAACGGTGATGACGTAATAACTTTTCGCTTTTTCCCAAGAAACAACCCGAAAAATGTTGTTTAAGTAACTTAGTAACTTAACTTGACTTTCGGTACAAAGACCAAAACAAAAGCCGTCGCGTCCGCGGGACTAGTGCCTATATGCCAATAATTTGAGAGAATCGGGTTTTTTTCTCGGCAAATAATTTATTTTCCGCGGAAACTTCGAAGAATTAAAAAAACAACATATGGAAAAATTTTCCAAGGAGGAACTGTGTCATATATTTTAGAAAGTCGGTTAAAATGACAAATTCATAGGGAAATTTATTATTATTTAGTGTAAGGAAATTCAAATAAAGGACTACGTCCTTACAATAACAAAAAACAAACAAAATGTTTTACTAAAAACATAAAGATTTCAGTAAAATTAAAAGAAACTGTTGAACAAGCTTATACGACTGTACAAACTTTATAAATGTTTTTTAGATGAAATACAGGTTGAAGAAAACAAATTAGCGGCAGCTTTAAAACAGAACAAGCTGATGTTAAATGATGATGATAGTCTACAAGTATCCGACTTTATAAAAAACAAAATAACTAAAGATAACGTTCTTGTCTTTCACAATTTAGCAGAACTTTACAAACTACCTACTGTTTCTGAGTCATCTTTTATGCTTATAAAAAATGTTTTCCAATGGTAGTTGAAACTCTAAGCTTTTTACACAAATACTTTGGTCTTGTTGCAAAAATACTAAGTAGTTCTGGACTTAAAGTATTTAATGCAGCAAATGCTTGGTTAAAAAACACAACAGTGAACGTAGCAAATATGCAAAACAACGGTTACTAGAAGTCGACTTTCTATGTTGTCAGAACACGCATTAAATTATATTTTAGATAGAACTTTTTCATTAATGGGAAAATATGAATGTTTTTAACATAGTGAAAGTAGTTTTGTCAGACGAGACCAACTCATATCATAATTGTAGTTATAACCACACAAGTAGGTATTGTAACCAGAATAATTTCAACGTACTAATTTTCGGTGGATTTGATACAAAACGAGCAGCTTGTGTGGCAAATGTGCGTAAAGCTGATAGAAGCAATCTTAAAAGTGTAGATGTTCTTTCTAAAATGAAAACGGAGAAAAAAAACGATTTGAAACTTGTTGTTTGAAATGAGAAGTATGTAGTCGGTTGTCGTTACAGTGCTGGTAATTTGTTAAAAGTAGTTGAAAAATATTCACCTTTCACTGACACGTGGAATGAGGTAACAAATATGGTTGATGAACGTCGGTCTTTTTGTGTTTATCCATTCATAGAAAGTATATTTATCGTTATTGTAACTATAATGGTTATAATTATGCAACACCAATCACTTCATGTTTACAGTTTGATACAAAATACCAAAGTTCGAAAAAGGTTTCTGGAATGATTGTAAAACAATATTGTCCAGCATGCGCAATTTTTCAAGGAAATGTTGTTGTTTCTGGTGGATACGATACTAATGGACGTATGCTAAACTCAGTAGAATCATGTGATATTTTTGCAGACAAATGGTCGCCAATGCCTAACATGGTTTGAAGTATAAGTAGTCATAGTTTAGTTGTTGTAAAAGATAAACTGTTTGTTATTGGTCGTTTAACATACACTTGTGAAGTTTTTGATAATGACAGTAAGAATTTTCCTGTTTAGGAATCCACTTTTACCTGTAACAAGTGTGTGGCAGAATTTTGTTGTTTTTAGGAATCAGCCTTTTATTTCCTTTAACAAGTGTGTGGTAGTTGGTTATAAAGTTCTAATATTTCAAGAGCATAGATCATTGGTAATTTGTTAAGATGTTGATAAAGATGAATGGTTTGAAGAAGCATACAAAGTAACGTGGCACCTTGTCGGTTTTTCCTGTGCGAAGTTACCTTCGTATTTACACATTCTGTTAAAACAAGCTATGTACTGAGATTTGCTTTTTACTTAAATATATATGATACTGTAATGTAAATAATGTAATATTTATAAAAACAATTAGTAATTTATCATTTTGACTGTTGCGTTTTTATTTATTTCTAAACAAAAGTTGTAAATTTTAATAAACATTCTTTGGTATTATGTTTGAAATTGCTTTGAAGTTGTAAATTTTTATAGGAATTGTTTATGTAAGTTATTTAGAGTAGGTTGGGCAATACTTCTAGTTGAGGGAACAAATGTAGAAAAAGTTAGTTATCTGTGAACATGAGAATTTCGAAACCTATTGGTTCACGAAAGTTGTGGAAGTGTAGTGCATTAAATTAGAATAAACGTTAAATAAAAGAGTATTTCTATTTATTTTGTTAGATTTCTATCTAATTTGGGCTTAAAATTTACAAAAAAAAAGTGTTAGATTTAATAAATAACTTCAGCGACAAAAATCACTTAAGGTTGATATCTTAAAGTTCAATTATATTTACATATATAAAATATAAAAGTTTTTTACGTTTCAAAACTATTTGCTGAAATATTACATTAATAATAGGTCATTTAGTAAGTAATATTATCGTACAACACAACTTCATTTTACTTTTTAATAAATAAGCTAAAGGCTATGTTACAGTAAGAGATATCAATGATGTTATGCACGTACCTTGAATTCCAAGCAAAACGCGTACCTAAGTAAAAATTTACTTTACAGGTTACGGATAAACGCTGCCCTTAAAAGAGCGATTAACAAGTAGTACTTAATGATTTAGTTAAAAAGAGTTAGGTTCTAGTTTGTTTTAGACTTAATAAAAAAATAACTTGGTATACTTTTATGAATCATAACATATTAATGTTTTTTTAAGTAATATAAGTAAACATATTGTTTTTCTCAAAGAATTTTTGATAATACTCAAATTCATAAACTTTTAAAGTGCTAATCATATCGGTTATTTACACGCATGTGCGAAAAAATTGATACACGTAAATTAAAATAAATAATAACAATTTTTTTCTATAATTACTAAAAGTTAGTTGAACTTGTAAAGTAAGAGTTTGAGTTGTCGTGCACTCAAAGGACTTTAAAACTGGTTATATTGTAAAATGCTTATTATTCGGTGTTTGTTAAACAACTTAGTCGAAAATCTTTAATGAAAATTTCAGGTTGAAACAGAACAAGTGGTAAAATGCCCTTATTTTACAATTTAACAATCTTTTTTTTTAAATTGAAACAAATTTCACTTGGTGATTCGTATCCTGCCTGCTTTATAAGTACGCTACCAGCCCCTACTCTATAGCTGTTCTTTATAAATGATTATAAACTATTTTTTACATATAAACATGTATTTTTATGTAAAACATAAAATAATTACACAGTTGTAGTTATTACTTTTCTTCTAATTATAACTTTAAATAATTTAAAAAAAATATTAGTTTTTAACTTCGTCACGAGTGTTACATGTTGATTATTTGTATTAACAAAAATAAGTCAATATAAAATATAAATATAACATAAATATAACTTATACTTTAATGTTATAAAATTATGTATTATAAAATATAAAGGTATGAGTGCGACTTGCACGTCCTTCAAATATTTTAGTCCTGCTGTCCACAGCCTAAATAAAATATTTATTATATAAAGTTACTATATATTATTTACTGACTAATTTGAGTCTAAAACAGTTGCCATCATAAATAATTTTGTTAAATTAACAGGGTTTATGAGCTAAATTTGAATGAAAAATCTCTAAAAAACACTTTAAGCTAAAACAAGCCATACTTAAACAGCCTATTTAAATACTTAAATGAATGTAAATAATTAATTATAAAAGTACCAATAATGTGGCCAGTCCATTTCTTTATCATAACTTCTTTATGTCTTTGTAAAGAAAAATGAACAAATTTTTATAGAGTAAGTAGAATAAAAAAACAAAAAGTTTAAAATTTTAAACGTATAAATTTAGTAAGTTTAAATTCAAGTCTAATTATAAAATATTTTGAAAGTTTAAAAATAAAGTCTAAATTTTTTTTTGAAAAGTTAGGTACTAGTACTCTTATTTTTTATCGTCTTCATTTTGATTTCCCTATTTTAACTTTTATAAAAAAACACATTTACACTTAAACAAAAAATACTCAATAAACTACTTGAAAAAGTCCCAAGAACGTCAAATATAAATCTGGTTACTGTACGTGCTTTTTTTTAAACTTAAAATACCATGCCAGAATGTCTTTTAGCTAGCTTCGCAACATTTACAACTATGGTTATATTGAAGTTCAATAACTGAGCCATAACTATAAACTTATTTAATTTCAATAATTGTAATAACATGAAAACTGTTTAGCTTGTTTGTTTCTTTTATAAAACTCTATTTATATACCTTAAGATCATATAATTAATTAAAAAAAAGTTTTACTTAAAGTATCATATCTTAAGTTTATTTTAAAATTAGCAAGTTGACTAAAATATCAATTTTATTAAAACTTAAAATTCTGATAAATAAACTGTTATTTTAATAAAATTTCATTAATTTTTTATTGTTGCTCATTAAACTTGTTTAACTGATTATAATTTAAAACTAACTATAATGCTAAAATATTAAAGTTAAGTTCAGCTGCTTTAACATTGAAATCAAACAAAAGTAATGAATTAAAATCACAAAACAATTTCTATAGTTGATTTACTCTACATGAATTTATATAGTAAAAACAGAAATAAACTTACGTAAAAATATTGAATGTCAATAAAATGTCTATAAGGTTACTACTCGCTAACGAATTCAACTCCGTTGCGCCCATCATGTAAAACAATTTAAAACAGTAAAACATTTTATTCCGTTACGGTATGTTTAATTTAAGAGAGATAGTACTTCAGTGATTCATACTAATGAGATTAGTTATTCTTTCTACCAAACTAAAATAACTTTGCAAAATTTAGACTGGTTTTTTAGCCGAACAGATTAGATTCTTCACTTATAAAAAGTTTAAAAATACATGGTACAATTTATAGTAATCTAAGCCCTGATAATTCGTTTTGAAGAATGGTTTTATTTTTAAACTTTGGCTAGCGACCATCATACGCCTGCCGACCTCTGGATAAAAGTAGCGATTGTTTTTAGTTTTGTGTTAAGGGGGCGACTTTGAAAGTGTGTTTTGAAAAAATCTGTTTAAGAGTGAATTGTCTTTAGTAGAAAAAAATTTTAGATGTTATAAAGACGACGTCAACGAAGGAATTTTCATTTGTCCTAAAGCGAGTTTAAGTTTGTTACCAACAAAAATTGACCGTATAATTTGATCATCATAGAAAAGCTTACGGTAGAATAAGACTCTTATTTAAACTACTAGCTTTTTTTAATGTTTTTATTTTTTAACGTTAAATATTTTTTTTATTTAAAGTAAACACTGTTTTGTGTAACTAAAATATTGATTCCTTTAATTTAACTAAAAGGAAGTAAAAACAAAATATATAAAACCTTGTATACTAGTTTTTAGTGTGTTGTTTAGATTTAAAAATGTTGTCAAAAAAGTTGACGATGTTTAAGTCTATAAATCACTTTTTAATTTTTAATAAGTTGATTACTACTTTAACAAAATAAATCAGTAGACGAGCTTTACTTAACAAAATATTAAACTATTTTTAAATCTTTAACTATTTTTAAGCAAACTGGTAGTATCTTAACAAAAAAGTAAAGTATAATATTAATTTAGTGCTTTATAACTGGTAAATACAATTACTTTACTAAAAAGCCTCTTACAATCATATGAAAATATTTATTTTGTTTTGCTTTTAAATTCTGGTCTACTAAATAACCTTTTACATCTGTCGCATAATTTAAAATCAAGATTTTTTTATTAGAATTTAAAGTTTAATTTAAAAACTTACTTAGTGGTAGATTAAACCCTAATTAAATTAATAAAAATGCTTATGATATTTAAGACTATAAAAATACATTATTTTTTTAAGTTTAAAAAAAAATAACTTACGAAACAACAACTTATATAGTTAAATCACCCTAAGTTCAGAAGGAAAAGGTTAAAAACTAAAATATGTTTTGTAAAACTTTGTGTGTAGTTTACAAAAGTGTTTGACACTATGAAATCACCAAATATGTCATTTGTAAGCTGAACAAAATACCGTAAACCTATTATCTTTAATTTTAATTATACCAAAGATATTTTATCTTTTGCTAAAAATAAAGTTTTATAAATTTTTCTAAGTTTATTAGCAATTATACAACTCATCTAATCTCACACATGACAACTCAGTTATTCACACCCTTCATTCCAATTACAACTGCGGTCGTAAACCCGTCAGAAGCCTGTTTAAACCGTCGACTTTTTTGGTATGAAAAAGTAAAAATCCATCACCAAATAAAAACCAATCGCTCAAACGCAAAACGGCGTGTAGCAAAAGCTTTTAAAAGCTACGAGGGTCGTAAATCAAGATTAGCGTTCTGACTGTTTGAAACGCCACCGTCGTCAATCAATCAGACGGTGAAGGGAAGGCAAACAAACAAACCGCTTGAAAAATTCTGTAAATTAAATGGATGTGTTTTTTTTTTCAATAAAACGGATTACGGGTTGTTTGTGTTTCGGAATTGGAGGGTTTGCTCGTTATAGCTGTGTTGGTAAATAAATAGTTTTTAATTAACACGTTTAAAAATTAGTACAGACATAAATCAATTTGAATTATTTTTTGAAAAACTAAAGTTTCAATATTTTGCCTCATTATATAGTTATGAATAATACTAACAAAAAGTTAAACTATTGTATAAAAAAAGGTAATGCTTAGTGGTCACTAATAAGATTACGGTGTTTAAAATCATTTAACAGTTTTATTGCACTAGACGTTCTAAATCAATCATAGTTTGAAATTTATCGATGTTTTATCAGGTAACCTTCTACAGTAAATTTTACTTATAACAATTGAGATTTGTTTTAAAATAAGTCTAATTAATATCTAATTTAGAAAAATTTAAAACAGTTAAAAACATTTCTTTACAATAGTCCAATGAAAACTAAATATTTCTAAACAAAATAATTTTTTTATGATAGATTTTTTGAACAATGCTAAATTTAATTTTTTTTATTCCAACAAAACAACATTTCAAAGTTGTTTAAAACTACTTAAAAATAATTTTAGAAAAATCGACAATTACTAAACTGACATTTCAAAAATTTATGATGCATAAATAATTTTTAAAACACTCTTTCTTTTCTAATTCTAGTACATTTAAAGCAAAGGTAACAGTATTTTGATTTTGCAATTTTTTTCTTAAACAATCGCAAGCTTAAATAAATGTGGTCATGCTAGTACACACAATTCACCGAAATAGTTTTAAACTACTTTCTAATTTAAATTGCAGTTTGCATTCAAAAATGTGAATTAAGCCTTATAAAGTTTGCCTTTCACAAAGTTTGCGTTCAAATCAACTTGACGATCGACAAACAACGAGATCCGAACAAAACTGCTTGTCATTTGTAATCGCGCGCAGTGATCGAAAAACACCTGTTGGCGCTGCGTTCGCGGTTATCATTTAATTTGCTGCAGCGATTAAGTTTGCTTGCTGATCGGCTTGACAGACGGGGATTAAACTTTTGTTTACCTTCTAACCTTCCAAATTAGAGCTCAATTTAATTGTTTGTCGAGTCAGCGAACAAAAGCTTTTGTTGTTCGACCTGGCTTCGCGTGACAGCTAAACTTTTAACACTTCTGCATGTTTTTATTTTGTTTGTGGTAAGTACAAGTTTAACTGTGTAATTTTTAAAGTTTATATACCGTACAAGCTATTAAAAAACTCAAACTTAAGTAATTCATGATTAATATTTATGAAAGTACTTCCTGGTAGTGATATTTTATACTATTCAAAGCGCTTTTTCTAAATTGTAGGTGATTTAATGTAAAACTTTTAGAATAAACAGAGACAAAGAATGTTTGTATTTGTTTTGTTTTTTGACCCATTAGACAAGTAAACATTTGTTTAGGTAGTTAATTAATCTAAAAATAATGACGTTATGTTTTTTATCGTTTAAAAGGAAAGCTTAAATGAAAAATAAATACTAAAAAAACAAGCATTTATAATTTTTGTATCAATCATAAATCAGTTATATAACAACATCATGTTAGATTTTATCTTTTTATTATCAGGTCTTAAAAAAAGATGTTAGATTTCGAAAAAAAAAGTTTTAGTTGGTTGAAGTTTATAATTTTTTGAAAGTGTTTCTATAAAGAAAATTTGTAAAAGTTAACTGAAAAAAAAAATACAAAAACAAAAATAAAACTGGAAGTAAGCAGTAAATAGCAATAAGCTTTCATAGATTACGATAAATAGATTGCACATATGATAAATAAAAAAGTTTGTTTAAATACCCTGTAACAACAAAATAAAACTGTAAAATATAGAATTCAGTTCATTACTAAACTTATCACAACTTTTTTATGCCTAATTGTGAGATGAGATTGTAAAAAAGTCTAAATCTATTGCTTTGGACTAAACTACTATTAGGCCCAACAGATTAAACTACTATTAAAAGTATACATAAATTATTTGTCATTATTGTCAATAATTAAATGTGTTTATGTTTTAAGGTCAAAATGGTACGAATTTGTCCCTTTATTTATAAAATATTAAGTAAAGACAAAACTGCTAGCTTTTATAAAGTCTTAACAATTAGAAAAACTCTAAAGGGTTTTTGTAATTGAACAACCTGGCAAAGTAGTTTTGGGTGGCGATGTGCTCAAGCTGACTTTGTTGGTACTGCGTCATGTTGTAAGCTGGTTGGAGAATCTGATTCGTTTGCAAGCTGCTGATTGCTGGATATGAAGGTTGTTGTGACGTCATAGCGTGAGTTTGAAGGTGGGAGAGAAGTTGGTCGGAAGTGGAAAACTTCTTGCCGCAAGTGACGTTATTGACCATCCAGTTGCAGACGTGCTGAGAACTTTTCAGCTGATCTTCGATTGTCTTCATGTAGTAATGCATTGGATTCATCATCTGCATTTGAAATTGTGCTTGGTGATTAAAGTTATTTTGATAATGATTATGATAAAAGAGGTTGCTGTGTAAAAGCTGGTTGTTTTGGTGCAACATGGAATAAAGAGAAGCATTTCCGTAATTAGAATTGCCAGAAAAACCAGTAAACTCTGTGTTTTTCACAGTATCTTTCCTCACAGGAGTAAGCCTCAGTTTTTTTGATGAGCTAACATTTTCATTTGATGAGTTTTGACTGTTAGGGCGCTTTGAAACTTTACTGGCCGGTCTGTCAATGCTAACATTTTCGTCAGTCGGTTTATTAAATGATTTCGCCGTTTTTGTTGGTGATACGTGTTCAGTTTTAGGTGTCAGGGTACTTTTATTAGCTTCTTCTTTTCTTTGCTCTTTTTGCTGCCGACTGAATTTTTCTTCTTGTTGTTGTGTTGCAGGTGATGGGTAAGTCGCAGTGGCAGCCGGTCTGTTGGTTGAACTGAGGTTGCTTTCAATTGCTGAACATGATTGGACGAGCAGCGCCAGTGGAGACTGCTTTAAATTGATCTGCCAGAACAATAATGTATTAAAAACAATGACTTACACAAATATAGAAAAAACGATAGATACGTTTTTAATACTTACTTAATAAATGTTACTATTTTTAAAACAATTCTTTTTGTCATTAAAACTAAAAAAAATGTTTAAAATTCTTAATAATATAAAAAAAGATATATGCTTTACTTTTTTCGGAAAAAAAAAGCTTTGCTAAAACAAAAATACAAAAACTTGCTTTAGTTTAAACACAAACTTTTAGCTTTAAAAAAAATTATATAAAACTTTTGTTTACCTGCGGTGTGTCTTTCTCGGGTTGCAAGTATTTGTTAAGAAAAATATTTTCCTGCTTAATTGACATTTTGCTACAAAAATATGACAGTTTCTAAAAGTTAATTTCTTAGAAACTTATTCAAAGTTGTAAATAAATAATTCTAACGAGACGCTTTTTGATGTTATAAACAGAACATTGAAACAAAAGTAGTTTTCAAATCATACAAAACGAGAGAGCTTTGACGCTTTTTTACCTCTCTCGTTAATTTGATCATTTGTTTTTAATTACACAAAATCAATTTCTCCACGTTTATTTACGTACTTTTATTCGATTTAATATAATAAATTTATTGAGTTTATAATTCAAAATTTAATTATAAAATAAGCTTATGTTTAAAAGTACTCTGGGTTTTAATTTAAAGTCACAAAATGTTTATATAAAGTAAAGATTAGTTGCATGTCAACAAATTTATTAAACAGTTTGCTCTGTATAGTGTTAAAATCAATAGTACTCATAACTTACAGACGAGAAAACAAAAGTGATGATTTTATTTTAAAGGCTTTGAAAAAATATTTTTTTAAAACGGTTAATTTTTGATTAAAGTTACTTCTCAATCGGGAAACATAAAGTACTTTTATTATATAATAGAAAATATTGTAGATTAAATGAGTAACATTAAAAAAAGCAAACAAACAAAAACGTTAAGAAAGTTTTAATATATAATTTTTGAATCGTATACTTATAATATTATTTTATTAAGATGAGTTATTTTTAACTACTGCATTATTTAAATACTTTTCTGATTAAGAGCTGTTTATGATTGATAGCAGCTAATTTATTTATCATAATTAAACTCAAATTTCGACTTTAGCTTTGTCTTTTCATTGTTTTACATAAATCGCAAATATTTTCTTCAACTGTTCTGACATTGCGAATTAGCAATAGATCAAAATTACTTTTATTACAAGTTTTTTAAACTCGACACAAACTAACCGTTAGCTCGTTTAAACTCGTAAAGACGTCTCCATTAATCAAATATTAGTTTGAATTAGTTTTGCGCATGGTTTTTTTTTTTGAATTTTAGCTAAAAGTTAAGCTTAGCAAATATCTTAGGTAATAAAAACCAACATATTGCACATGTAATTTTTGTTGCATAACAAAAATAATAAGTAACACAACCTATACTCATAAAAACTTAAACTTAGATAAGATACCTAGTTAGAACTGTAAATTGATTATAAGATAAGAGCTAGAGTGTACCTAAAAAGCTTCAAAGTAAACTGTTTTGTTGAAATTTCTTTGTAGTTTCTAGCTTAACAGCTTAAAACATTTGAAGTATTATTTCTAAAATAAACTGGTATTAATTATGTTATATATTTTTGTTGTTAAATTTATTTCATACTATCTTAAAAACCTGTTTATATACTAAACTGAAACTTATACCAAAATTTAGTCAACTGTACAGCTTAACATAGCAGTAAATAACTTGCAATATCAAACTTTCTGTTTTTTATGTTTAAGTATGCATACTACTTTAGGTACTTTTTAGTTTCTTTTTCAGCAAAACTAACTTTTTTGTAAGAAGCGTTTATACAAAACCACTTTTAGTTTTAAATGTACTTTCGTTATTATTTCGAAAGCTTTATCACAAACATAAACAAGCTGATAAACTATCTTTATTGTAGAGATGGTGTTTTATTCGAGATTCTTAAATCAATTAAGGCGACTTTAACTTTTCGTCAACAAACATTTTAGAAAATTTTCTGCATTTTCCATCCAAATCATTGTTCACATAAGTCGAGTTCATTAACTCGGATAATTTAGCAACTGTTTATACCTTCGTCGATTCAATTATATACCAATAATTTAATCGAGGCAACTTTAACTGCTAAGGTAAATTTTGAGAAATTTTAAAAGGAAAGAATACGTTTAAAGTGCGTTTTTTGTGAAAGATAATATTTAAGTTAAACGTGCATAAGCTTTTTAAGTTAGTGTACTAGAAATTCTATCAAGCTTTTATTTGACATGAGTATAGAAAATAACTAAAACTTAAACATGTATATTTGTTTTTTAAAACTATACTATTAATAAAAAACTGACGTCAGTTTACCTATATGAGTAATAAAAAAAATATTCTAAGTTTTGTAATTAAATAATAAATTTAATCAATTAATTTAGACAACTTGTTATTACTTTTGTTGTTTTAAGAAAGTTATGGTTTTAATACGTTTTATTGAGATTTTATTCACAAACAGATCATTGGAAACTACAAAAAAAATGTAAGTTTTTGGAAAAAAAAAAAAAAGATTTATCTGATAAAGTTAATTGTACAACAAAGAAAATAGTAAGTTTGTTTTAACATTTTTATTGATTATATAATTTGTTTCTCTCTTTGTAAAATGCTATTAAAAAGTACTATCAAGTAGATTAATTTTGTGCAGTTTTAATTTAATAAAAACATTTGTTTTATAGAAAAAACCACCTACTCTATTTTAATCAAGTTCATAACAATTTTATCTCTTGTGTTAAAACTAGATGTATTAAAATATGTGTTTGAATTTGTTTCATATTTTTTAGTGGTTTTAACTTAATTTATTATTGTTGTCCGAGTAACTTTGTATAAAATTCAAAAATAATTTCTATAACAAAAAATCATTGCTTTATAATCATGCAAAACTTAAACTTATAAAGAAGCTCTATATTTGTTATGATTTTTGTAATATTCTACTTGATTAATTTAGTTTAAATATCAATTACTTTTTAATGTTCCAGCTTCTTTGCGAAGTAGTTCTTGACATGCGACCTAACTTTACTGCTTCAATTTTCTCTACAACTGGAGCCTTTATGGCAGCATCTGTTAAACTTTTTTAATTTGGAAAAATGTGTTTTAGTTAAACGTTTGTACTAGTCGTGTTTAATTTTAAATTTTGTAAACTATTTGTAACAGTTTGTAGTTATAGTAAAAAATAACTGCATTTTTAAACAAAATAATCTAACCTGTAATACGTAAATAAAGAGTTTTATTTGTAAGAAAATAAGTTAGTTTAAGTTATAACTTTTAGCAAACTATTAGGCAGCTAAATGTATGTTGAAAGTGCTTTAGTTTAAAGTAGCGTTGTGATAATTTAAACATACTTTTAGTTTAAAAGTTAACGAAAGTATTTAATTGAGATTTGTATAGCTTTAAGAGCAATGCTATGTCTTAATATTATTTAAACGGTTAATAAAAGCTAGTTTAATGCCTTAACGTTAACAACTAAGTACTCAGTTTGCACATTATGCTATTTAGTTTTCTTTAAAAAGTAAAATCTGAAGACTTTGTTGTTAAAATAATAGTGATTTAACATTTTTGTTGAAAGTTTTGTACGTTACATAGCAACAGAATGAAGTCGAACAGAATTTTTTAAGACGACTGGCAATTAAGGTTAGGCTTATTAATTAAATAAATAAGCCATATCTTAATTAGGTTTTCTTTTGTTTTAGTAAACCTATTTCTATTTATGGCAATCGTTATGAGCAAAAAATTTTTTTGAATTATTTGAGTAGTTCTTTTTCAGTGTTTTTAATTTGAGTTTTTCAAATTAGATGATTAAACGTACTTTAACACATTATAAAATACTCTATTATTTACTATTTTAATAGTTTTTTTATTGTTATTTATTATTTGATGTTGTTTAGCGGCATTTTAAGATTTTGTCGATTTCACTTCAAAAGTAGTTTTTAGTTAAGCATTTGAACTGAATTGAAAATTTTTGATATCGTCATAAGCTTTAGTAAAGTTTGAAATAAAATACTTTTAAAACTTAATTAATTTTTTTTTAATCTTTTTTACGCAATTAAAAGTATTTAAGCAAAAGTTTAATACTATTCCGTACATGTTTTAAAAACATTATTTAAAATGTTCAAAAGTTTTAATAGTTTTATTTGTTTTACATTGTTTATTTTAGTCGTTGTTAAATAGTTTAAAAGTAAATTCATACACTTAAAATAAAACGTTGTCTTTTTAAGCTGTTTTTTTTTTTCAGAAAACAATTATTGATAGTTTTAAAATAACATTATTTATACTGTTTTAAATATACTTTCTTTGTTTCGGCATCTTTTGTTTTTAGGGCAAATAACTAAAAAAAATTTGTCGGTTTATATTATTAAATAAAAGAAAAATAAATTTTTAGTATAGTATATATCTACAAATACAGCAAAATTTACTTTAAAATAATTAAGATACCATAAACGTTAAAACATTTTATAATTGATTAATTAATAATGTTTTTAGCAGAAGTTTTATTAAATATTTAGCTATATTTTTACGGCACATGTCATTAGTTTAGTTTTTCTGACTAATTTTATAACGACAATTTCTTCTAATTTAGGTTTTTCAACGCTGCTAATTAGCAATACATTATTAAGATTTATAACTTAATAAAACTTACATTTTATGTAGAAAAAAAAACCTTTAACATATAGATTTTATTTTTAAAGTTAATTGCTTTTTAAAAGAAATAAAAAAAACTCATGCAAGATGAGTAGAACTCAGTTAATCTCAAAAAATATGAAAACTAGTTATGTAACAAAAATATGTTTTTTTATGTAAAATATAAATTGTAAAAGTCTAATTTACGTTTTTAAACTTTAAGCAGATTAAATTGTTAGTCTTCTTTCTTAAGACCAATATAATAAAACAATTTATGTTTACAAAATGAATGTATAGTGTTTAAACTATATCTATGTGGTAAAGTTTTTTATATTAAAAATCTCACATAAAATCACATATATCTATAAATTTATTCCTATAAATAACTAACTAGTTTTGGTATTTGAATTAAAAAAAGTCTAATACATTAACTCTTTTAATTAGATTACAACTAAATATAGACTAACTAGTTTTTACTGATTTCAACCTATGCATCAAAGTAAATACAAATTTTGCTAATTTTGTAGATAATTGAGTTTAAACTAAAACTACTGGTAATTTGTCTTAAAATTGAAGTTAACAAACCAAATTAAATTTATATAAAAATTACGTATAAAAAAATTTATTAGTTTTTTGTCTACTCAACCTCAGGTATGCACACAAAATGAACACTCTTAAGCTATTACAATCTAAATAAAATAAACTTATAATACATTTGTTTAGAATTTCAGATACTATATCTCAATTTTAAATCAAAATGCTACATATTCATTTTATCGGTCGGCAACTTTTATTTGCGGGCTGATAAAATTTGATATTTGCGGCCCTTTATTTTATAAGTAAAAACTGCCAGCGAACCGCAACTATTAAAAAATTTTATATTAATCAATAAAAATACCATTCTTTGTTTATGTTCTTAAATTAAGAATTTGCTAATATACGCAGTAATAAACCGTTTGTAATTAATATTGGTCAGGTTGATAGATTTATTATAATTTCTTACCACTAAAATTCTAAAAAAACAGTTTTTTATATAGTATATGAGGTTATTAAAGTTTTTAAATATCATTATGTTAACAAACAATTATAATTATTTGAGTTCGTTTATATTTTACAGTAATTTCTAGTACCTTTAAAAAAATTCTTTCCGCTTATCAGGTTTAGAGAGAAAACTTTATATAAACTTAAATTACGAAAACAAATATCTCACAACCAAAAGCTCGAAATCTCCGTACACTAGTTAAATTATTTTGTACTTTTATTTTATTGTAGAACACCTTATTCTTTTTCGAAGTTTTAATGTACACTTCTATTTCATTGGAAAATTAAATCGGAAGAAAGATATAAACTACTACGTAAGCAATGATCAATAAAACATTTTTAACTACTCATTGTCTATGAAAAGTTAAAAGAATATAACAGTCCATTCATTTACTTTTAAATTATATTGTGTTAATTTTAACTACAATAAGTTTAGATTTCAACAAACTTTTTTATAAAACTAAAAATTGTGCATCTATATGTTAGTTGAATTTTTATTTTGTTGTTAGTAAAACAAATAGTCAACAGATTAAAAAAAGTATATGTCAAAGATCACAAATCGAAGCATTACAAAAGTAGAATTTCTTTAGCGGAAGCTAATTGTCAATAACAATTCAAAAACAGTTTAGAAAAACCAATTTGATTTGAAAAATTTTGCGACATCTAGCTGAAACTCGTCAGATGAAGCGTACTCCAACATCTTTTTGTTAATGGTCACACAAACCTGAAATTTTTCTATTTTTATTTTTTTAATAACTATAATAAAATCACTTAAATGTGTTCAGTCAGTAAAAACTTTGCTTTGCATGTCTTTCTATTCTACTCTACTAAAACAATAACCATTTTTTGAACATTAATAACCAAAAAATCAAAAAATTAAACAAATATAAAGCATATGTTGAGATAAATAGTTATTTTTAATATAAGTTTTAAGTTAAAAAAAAGGATTAAAGCAAAAACTTATACACTTTTAATTATAAAAGTAAGTTCGATGTAAACTTTGATCAACAAAAAACAAACCTCTTTCTCAGCAGCAGCTTGCAACTTTGGTTTTATTAAATTTTTGATCGCATTAGGAACCTTGCTTGAGTTAATGACTAAATTAAAACTATTTATGTTGGTTTTGCATGAAACTGGAACCATCTAAAATTATGTTTTCTTTTAAACAGTACTTAAAAAAAATTCTAAATATTAAATCAAAGCTTTGAAATATTCAATAAAAACAGTTAAACTACTAAAAGATTAAAAAATAATTTTATTTAAGCTTTATTTGTTGTTTTATAATAAAATTAAGTTCTGAGTATAAAATAGTTGTTTAAAAAAATGAAATTATAAAACAAAGCACAAAAGTTTACATAAAACCTTGTTTGTAACAGAACTTTTAATTTTACCACTTTTAAACTTGTTTCTGTAGAAAATAAACTTACTGCAATTTTGCCGTTCGCAATTCCGAGTGTTACAACCTGTGCAATTGACATGTCCGTAACATCTACAGTTATTCCCAACTTGAACCTATCATTTTGTTTTTTGATAAATAAATATTTTGTTAAGCTTTGAAAATATTTGTTTGATATTTTGTGAATTATTGAATCTAAAGTTGTTTTTAATAATACACAAAAACAAAAATAAGTTAAAAAATAGCTAAGTAAACTAATTACAAAAAACTACTTATTTATCAGGTTAAAAATATTTTAATTAGTTCTTTAAAGAGTAATAACAATAAATTTAAATAAAATAATAAAATAATAAAATAAATTTTAAAATTAGTAGAAGTTTGCTGTTTGATTATAAATTAGGTATTTAAGTTATGTTGATCTTAAGTAGATAAACGACTAAAAATAGATGCATCATTTATGCTAAAGAATGAATTTTTTATTTAAGTTTTGTGTGATTACTTTATTTATGTAAACTAAAAAGCGATTTTATTTTAGGTTCCCGCAATTTACTTTACATCTACTTTGTTCCTGTGAGCATAAATAAAGCAAACTCACAGGGTAATGACCCAACCGTTTGTTCCTTTTATATCCGCACCAATCTTAACTTTTATTCCGGGAACTTCAAACTTTAATCTGCTTTCATCTGATATGTAGGCATTTGCGCTTTTGGTTGCAGAAAATGAATGCAACTTGATGCTGTTGGTAAAAACAAAAGTAAACTCAAAACACATTAAATGTACTTGATTTTACAGTTCTGTATACACTCGCTTTGAGGCATAGCTTATAAGTGGCTTAAGTAATAAGTTGTTTAATGTTATATATTAAACTTAACAACAAGTATTGCCTTTATTTAAACGTTGGACATTATACTAAATGAACAAGTCACCTATAACATTGTTTTTCTTTTGCTAGAAAATTAAAAAAAAATTATCATTAATTTAAATGTTGTTTAAAAATATCAAGTGTCTTTTCGTTACAATTAGTGAAAAACTATAAAGAAAAAACAATTCATGTCAATCAAGTGAATTTTTCATTAGTTCTAAAAATGTAATAAGAGATTAATACTTTTTTATCAGATTAGTACTTTGTACAAATAAGTGTTAGGCTCATTTAAGATAAATGTTAATTACATTTCAATGTGCTAGACTAATGTTTTTTTTTTGAACCTGGCCATATAAAAAAATTATTAAACAGTAAAGAAGTAGTTCAATAAAAAATAAAGCTTATGTTTTTAAGTTAAGCTTTGTTGTACATTTTCATTCTTCTTTTAACAACGCTTTTATATTTGAAACCTAAAAATAAAGTTTAAATTGTCACTGTTAGCCAGCTTAGTTTTAAAATTGATTATGAAACTTTAGAAATGATTAATTCAAAAATCATACTTTAAAGTATCCAATATAATAAACATGTGAATTTTGCTGATTGGTGTAAGGCTGAGCATCCTCTAATAAGCTGTGAGGCAATTTTTCTTAAAAAATTGCTCGCTTGCCTTACTTTGTACAAAAAAATCTATTGCGGACCGCAATTGTTTAAAAAAGTTGTTTTTGATTAACAATATATACCGTTTCTAACCAAAAACATGATATAATAAGCAATAATAAAGCTCTATCAAATAATATTTTTTAAACTTAGAGCCTAAATGTAAATTTATATGTAAAATATTTGTTTAAAAAAGTTAAAAAAAAACTTTTTTTAGAGAGGGCCGAATTTCGCCGACCCCTGATAAAAATAAAGCTTTATGGTGTTTTAAAACTCTAGCTTTTGTTTTATAACACTCTAATCATTTGTACTACTATTATACTATTATCGCTGTCAATTTTAAATTTTACTCACTTTTTAATCTGCCACTTTACACCTGACTTTGTTCCTGACATTCCGCCTACCTTGACTGCTTCAACCTGTTTTGAAATTAAGCCACCCGAAATATCCCTGGAAGCATCTGTTGAATTTTTCTATTTTAAATTAACAAAATTAAATACTTGTGCTGTTTTTTAATTGTAAACACCTATAACATTTGCTTCAAATTGTTTTTAACAATGTTGTTTAACTTTGTTGATTTATAAATCATAACTGACCGTAGGACTTGAAAAGCTGCCAGTTTTCTGCATTAACAGAAGCAAAAATTGTGAAGATTGCAAAAAATGTCTGCATTTTAATTAGAAAGTTCATTTTTCTATAATAAGATAAAACCTATAGTTAGAAAAATAATAGATTATTCGAAGTTTGATATCTTTATTATAAACTTTATTTATTTAAAATGTTATAAATTTTTAAATATTTTAATTAAAATTAAAATTATTTTAAGAACTACTACTAGCAAATTATCAAACAATTATTTACATCATAAAATAGTTTAACTGTACAAACACTTTGTGATAATATAAGTATATACACAAGTCTAAAAACTAAAAAAAGTATTTATTTAGTTTTACTTATATTCTGATAACTAAAAACAGTTTTTAATTTAAAAGTATTAGACCGTCTATAATTTAAACAAATGTCTCATCAAAACAGTAAAACAGCTATTTTACACTTGACTTTACTTCGAATTTCTTAAAATATTTAAAAGCTTCCTAGGTAAAACAGCTAATGATCGTACTAAAAAAAGGTTTTGAAATTAACATAGCAAAAAAATGCAGTTAAACAGGTTTCAAAGAATTACAAACAGCTATCCGTTACCGCGGAGTTTATAAGTTTTTTAAACAAACACTTTTTTGAGTTTGAGGTTTTTGAGTAATTTTCAATCAAACCAGCTACATATATGGTAGTTGTTACACTAACAAATTTGATTGGTAACACCACAAAATTATTTAATTTTTTACAGTAAACTTTTTTACATTACTTAAAACTACGTATTATTATTTAAAGCTATAAATATTCAAAGCAAGGTTATTGTAAACGTAGTTTAGCATCATATATAAGTTTCATTTACAAATTTTATATATGATGCTAATAGAGATTTACATATCAGTTTTAATATTTTATATATTGTTAAGACTTCTTTACAAAGTTCTATGTAAATAAAAATCGTATAATATTTTTGTTCCTAATTTTTTTTTATGTTTGTTATTTCCTTACATTTTTATTTGAGCTAATGTTGCTCTACTGTGTTTTTTTTGAGATATCGTCATTGCAAATCAGTTTACGTATATTTTTTCATGATAAAAAAAACATAGTTTAAACTTTAAAAAGCAAAAGTCAAATTTGTTAAATTTCTAAACAAAAACATTTTTTCTGTTTCAAATATACTCTTGAGCTTAGAAAGTATGTTATTAAAACAATTTTTTTTATACTTATAACTATGATATACAAAATTTATTGAAAAAACTGTTTTAGTAAAACTGATAACAACAAAAAATAAAATTTACTACAATGTATCATAAATCTAAGGTAAGAGAAATCAACAGTTTTTTATAAAATATATCGCTTTCCTTGAGAAGGCAAATATTATGGTTACTACAAAATATTTTATAACTAATTTTTTAAATTTCACTTTATAATAACATTTTTGTTCGATTATTTAATCTTAAGTAAAGTCTCGAGTTACCATTATTTTTGTTTACAATAAATTGCAAAGTATTAAATTCAAACTAAACACACTAAGAATAACAATGGCATAAAATATCGAAAATATAATACTATGAACAGTAATATTTTTGTATAAAGTATTGTTTTGTTTATTTCTATGTAATTTGTTTATTATTGATTTATTCAAAATCGAAGCTGCACTTTATTCACAAACATATGTTTTCAAATACAGATACTAATGATGTATACTAACGCAGTAAAATATATAAAGTCACTACAAAAAAAAAACCTAAAGAAAAAAATTGTTAGGTTGAAAACATGCTTATCAAAACAATACATTAATTTATTTATATAAACACCTGAATGAAGAGTTAATTTCAAGTAGGAAGTGTAATAACTTTTGTAAAAAAGGTCCATTTGTACAGCTCGCAATAGTAACTAGGTGCAAAAAGTAATTTTACTTCGTACTTTATTATTGAAGCAGAAAACAACAATAAATATATATATTTATCAATTTTCTAATTTCATTAGATAAACAATACAAAAACACAAAGTTAAGTATTCTATAATCTTTGGTTTCAAAAGTTTGCTTTATTGACAGTAAAGAGACAAACTTATGAAAATATAGAAAAAAAAAATAAGTTGTGAGCATTTAGCTCCTTGCAAGTTTTTACCACTATAATATGTATGATATTCTTAATCATTTTTTGAATTATAATATATATAAATTTGCCTATTAGACGCAATTTTTCATTTTTTCGTTAAAGCAAGTTTAATTAATTTTATACTTGCTTTTGGTCTTATCAATATTTGAACCTTTTTTCTTAGTATAACTCTTTTCAGATCATTAAAAATAAGAAGTTTAATGTTTTTAGCTTAAAATAGGTGTTAAAGTAACAGCAACCTTCATACGTAAATGAATTAGTAATTTTTATCTGCTTACTAGATAAACTTTTTTTTTTAATTTTTTTTCTGTATGCAAACTAGTTAAAGCAATTATATGACCAAATATTTTGAGTGCCTTTTTTTTTCTTCAACAACAATGTAAAAAATAAACTTCTTGAACAAACTTTTAAAACAGAACTAATTTGAAAGCTGGTAATACTTTTTAAAACTGTGCAACTAAACTGTGGATTTAGACGATTTTTAAAACAAACGCTTTACACCTTAGTTTTGTTAAACTAAGCTGAGACCATTCACAAACTATACTAAGGCTAACAAGTAGCAATGAAAAAGTGTAAAGTACATATACTACTTTATACAGAAAAAGTGTTGATGATAAAAACAAATGCACAATGTATTTATTTAACCAATCTTTTTTATAGAACAGAGTTTCACAAGGTAGCGTTATTTTTTTTCCATCAGGGGACAGTGTTTTTATGTTAAAAACATTGCTATACTAAAAAAAAATATATACAAAATGTCTAAACTCATTACTATAAAAATAACATTTAAGCTTATATGTGGTCTGAATTTTAAAAGTTAAGCAGACAATATGCGCAACTTTAGTAACAATTTATACAAAAAACTTTTTGTTAAACTAAGTTTTTTTTTTCCAATGCCAGCGAGTGAAAAACAAATATTTCTTAAATAGAAACTCAGTTGGCTAGATAATACTGTAGTATATTATCAAAAATAAAATACAGTGTTCTATCAAGCTTAACTTTTAAAATATTATAGTTTTCGTCTCACTTCTTTCAGACAGCAAAAAATTGTTAATAAAAAACGGTAAAATTAAAACTAATCCATAGAAGACATGATCTTTTTTAAAAGATGTTTCCTTTTTAGAATACCATTACTAATTTTGTATAGACTTTCAAACTTAATAAGATACAACCAGTAGTATGAATAAACGACTTTTTAAAACACAGTATAAAAAAATTTAAAGAAAATTTGTATTCAGATATTAAATACTTACAATTAATAGTTATTTTAAAATACAACAATTTATTAATTGTATTGAAGAGTGTTGAGTTTTAACTACTTCATTTAATAGATTTTTTTAGTTAAATATTGTTGATTTATGTTTTTCAATTGTTATGCACTATACGAAAGTTAATTTTTAGCAATCCTTATCTGATGAGAAGCTAAAAATTAATAACAAATTTTTTGAACCTTTAAAATAAGTGATTTATGTATGACATAATAAAAAAAGAACTCATTTTAGTATTCAAACATTGAAATCAATGTTTTAAAGACTAATAAGTATATTTTCAATCAAATATTTAAAAACAATTTTAAAGCAGTTTTGCTCATTTTTTTATTTTACACTAAAAAAACAAACGCGACAATAAAGCTAAAACTTAATACGGTTTAAAGTATTAAAAAAAAACTGTTTTTGTTAAAATTAGGTATTGAGAGTATTTTAAACCCGTTTTTGTGTAAAAGTTATGATTTTTTGCTTTACAAGTTGACTAGAATCATCAAGCACTAGGGAGTGAAAGCTTACATTTAACAATACTGGCCTGGGGTAACAGTTAGGATAAGGAAAAAAAAAACTTCAAACTTCTCTTTCTTATTAACTCTATAGTACCAAACACGTTGGCTGCTACTGGACGCTCATTTTGAAATCAGTAGATTTTTTTTGTGTATTAGAAGGTTGAGCCTAATAACTCATTTAAGCTACCGTTAAACTTAACAACAACTTACTTTCAGCTTATTAGTTACATATATGTTATTAAAACTCGATAAGATTTTTAACTTTATTGACCTTATAAGCACCTAGAATTCTAGCTTATACCTTACAAACTAATTGTATTACAAATATACTTTTAACTGTAATAACTTTTTGACCTAAAATTCAACTAAATTTTTTATACTATTTTAAAACTTTTTGACATGCTAATATAATCAATCTTATTTTAACTTACAGTTTCTTATTATTAATAAGTTATTTTCTATAAGGTTGCTTGTTTAGTTATTGGAGAAAACATTGAATACTACCAATAAAACTAAACGAGAAAAAGTAATATTAGACAGGTCAATATTTTAAACAATAGAAATAATTCACGTTCCTACAGAAGTTACTTCCAATTTAACTGCGCAAAACAATAACTAAAGAAAAGTTTAATAATATATTAATAACAACATTAAAAATAATACATACATATGCAAATAATATTATCGAAATGTTAACAAGTCTTATAAAGAAGAAGTAACGATGGAACTTTAAAAGCGCAAAAAACATAAGACTACTCTATTACGTTGAAAGTGGTCAACGTTTCGTAAAAAATATTTTTTAATGCTTTAGTGGTTAATAGCTAACAATAAAATGATTTTTTTTAAATGAAGTAGATCTTTTATAGCGTGTTTTAAAAAAACATCATGGAGAACTCTTTACCTTAACAGTCTCTTAAATGTTTTTTGTTATTGTGAATCAATAAGCTATCTGTATGAAACCAACACCTTATCGAGACTAGCTTATTCACAAATTGTTTTTAAATTGTAAAATTTTTACATGCTTAGGTTAATTTAAAACTATCGTTAATTACGCATTTTTGGCTTATAACCAAAGTAAATACTAAAGTGAAAGAATGCTAAGTCTTAAATTTCCTTTGAGTACACACTTTAAACATATCCAAAAGTGCATACCCAACAGGATTTGCTTTTATAAGAAGTACCAGGCTAAATAGAAAATAACATTAATAAAAAAGTTGGCTAAAAAATGAATACTTACCAGATGGTTACTATTCCGTTAAAATTCTTACCACCACAAAACTAAAAACTGTAAATTTATTAGACTTAATTATACCTAATTAAATTAGTCTAGACTATATAGTGAAAGTAAGTTTGAATCTTATTTTCTATGAAAAAAGTTAACACATCGGTTAATCGTAGCATTTTGATCATCAGACCACAAGCCTTGGGTAAACTAAGCTCAAGGTTTTTTTTTGTTGAAACTAGTCAGTCACAACTGAAAACCAGCTTCGTCGATCTTCAAACGGATTATTGTGTTTTACCATGAAGATACCGTTTACTGGTATGACCAGTAAATTCAGCTTTGTCCTTTTTTTCGATCATTGTCCGCTAGGCAGGACAGCTGGTATGCTTGTTTTGTAAACGGTCAAAGAAAGCATCTGAAGAAATCTAATAGAGCCAGGGTTTCCATTTTTTTTCAAAAGACCCCACTAAATAAATAAAAAAGTTATGGTTACCTCCAACACGATTTCTCAAAAAACTAATATTAAAACTGACTAAGATCTTTTTTTTTCTCATAATCATCAACTCCAGAATATCTAGCGTAAGTTTCAAATTATGACCTTGTGGCTTCCCCATTTACGGCTTGAAGCCCCCTAAACTTTTTCTATAATATCTAGTATAAGTTTTAAATCTACTACCAAAAACGCCTAAGATCTTTTTTTCTCTTCATCATCGATTCCAGAATAACTAGCGTAAGTTTCGAGTTATGATATCATGGCTCCTAAGTTTCTGTAATGGCCCAGTTTGGGAAACTATGTCCTATACCAAAGATACTAACTAGACTATTGCTCAAGTTAAACAAGCTTAAGTTAACACTAAGGCTCGATACAACTTGGATCAGAACTTTAAACTTTTTTACTATTAGAGTTTTGTAAACATATTTTCCGTAATTGCGTCTTTATGATTCTTGGACTATCATTAGCCTTTAGAAATTAAGCTTCAAAGACTACAAACTTTGTAAGAAATAGATTTGAGATAGTCTTGTTTATAACAGTTTTACTTTCAAATTAAACTAAGTTTTACCCTAACTACCAAAATAAAACTTGTCCATATGATTTATTTTGTATAAAAAGTATGGCAACACTCAAACACAGTTTTTAAATGTATTCTTGTATATACTTTTAAAAAATTGAAGGCCCATAAAACAAAATACTCTTATTATTTATTCTTTTTAAATACTAAGTCGTACTTCTGTTAGATTATCGAGTAAAATAACAGTTTGAAAACTTGTTGTTAATCAACAAATACTCGAGTATTTTACTTAGAAGTATTATTAAATCAAGGACTAAAAAAAGCCTACATGACTTTCAGTACTACCTCTTTCGCCAATATTATTAAGCTAAAGTTACTTTGTAGTTATTTTACACTTTATAAAGTTCTTTAGTCTATTAACTTACAACAGAAAAGAATCTTAGCTATTACCTTAAGGGACTTAATATCATAAATAAAACAACTTTATGTACAATGCACGTATATTTTTATACGAAAAAAAAAACACACTTAGTAATCAAGCTTCGAGTGAATCTTCAGTTGGGGACCTGGACGGCTTCCTGTAGAAGGACTTGGCAAAAGCCAACAAGCAACAAACCGCAACTCCCGCCGCGAAACAGGCAGCACCGTAAACCGCAAAACTCGACCCTTCACCCGCGATGAGCGCTCCCGAAGACGCCGTTTTCTTCGGTTTGAAGCAAACAATGTCCGACGTCACCTCGGGGCAGTTCTGCTTGTAGTCGACGACCATCTTGTTGGGGAACCAGCCCGGAGCGAAGATGGCGCTGAGGCACTCGTTGGGCCCGTACGGAGCTTCCGCTTCCTGGTGGAAAGCTCCGTGTTTCTTCTGATCCCAAGCCTCTCCGTTGGTGAAGACCCTACCGCTGTTGTCGTTGGCGATTTCGAGGCCGACGTGGAAGGTTTCCGGTGATTCGAAGTAAAATTTGTTGTAGGCCGCCGATAGGGCGTCGAAATCGGCTTTTTCCGTGATGGGCGCGAGAATTGAACCTTTTTTGGCGCAATGGTTCATGGCTTGGTACCTCGTAGCTCGCTTGCGATAGAAGCTGAAGGTGCCTGATGGTCTTTCAACTGTCAAGTGGCTTTCCATCGTACTTATTTAAAATACTTCTGTAAAAAAATCAACTGAAAATATACAACTTAGAAGTAGAGTATTATTTAGTAATAACTTTGTAGAAATAAAAGTTCAAAACAAATTAACGTAATTAATTAAATGTTTAATAAAAAAAAAATTAAGTTACATATTTAAGGAAAGTTAAAATTACCAAACTTTAAGGTACAAACTATTTTCAAAACGATATTTTCTAAAAAAATCTTTTTTGATTAAAAAAAAAAAAAAGCTTTCAAACTATTTATTAGTTAGAAAGTGCTGTAATATGCATATTCTATTATATTTTGGGATTAAATTATTATTTTCTAATATCTTCTATCTTAAAAAGAATTAATTGCGGCCAGCATACAGTGTTCTTAAGACTGATTTTTAGGATAGGCTAAAAAATGTTAATAGGTTTAAATAAAAGCTGTCAATCCCTAATGTACACAAACTAAATCAATCATAATTTTTGAATAAAGTTGTTTTTATCATAACATAAAAAAGTTTTTAACGCTCTTTCTATAAATGATTAGATAACTATGATTATAAAGACAATTTATAACTTATATAGTAATAATAACAATCTTAACGATCGAACCTGAATTAAGTTAAAACTACTAATTAAATACTTGATCATAATAATAATTATAACAAAGTTAAATAACGACGAAAATACATTACCAAAAAAGTCTATAAAGACATAAAGTGTACAAACCAAAACTCTAGTCAAATTAATTTTGTTTATAAAAAGTAGGTTTTTTGTTTAAAATACAGGTAGCGTTTATTTTAATTACGTCAAAAACTTTTTTTTTAGCCTGTTTATGTTAAATTTATCAGCCCAACTTATTTATGAATATCAAAGAGACAACTTTAAATTAATAGTTTATCACTTATCATTGTGTTTCTTGGCTTACACATATGTTTCTTGCGTTCAAAATTTACTTTTTTTTATCAGATGACCACATAAACTTATCCACACAAGAAAGTATATGCTGTTTAACTCTTTTCTTAAGCTTTCTTCTTGTTATACCAGTAAAACTAATATCAAATCAATTGAGTTGCAAATCAATGTTTTTTAAACTTTGGTATCTAGTCTATACTTCTAAATGTAAACAAATGATTTAAGATGAAAATTACATTAGTATTTATGCAAAGTATTTTAAAGTATTATACATACTTTTGGTCCAATTTCCTTGTCTCTTTTTAAACCTTTAAATAAAAAACTTACCTTAAATTTTAAAAAATGTTAAAATATTAAAGATTTATTCTTGTCATGTAGCTTTTACTTTTAACAATGATGCGTACACACAACATTTAAGTCTGGCTATGGGTTACCTTTATGGGCTTCTTAGAATTGAAAATAATCTCTAAGGTTCAAAATTTACTTTAAGTATGACGATGAAATTTTTGGTATGATAAAAGTTGAAGCCATATACATTCATTTTTACGTAAGCAGAGAGATTATGTAAACAGAGAGAATTTGATTATTCGTTATCATTGTTTAGTTAATTAGTGCTCTTATGTTATGTTTAATTATGTTTATTTAGAATTTTAATTTCTCTTTTGTTATGTGTTTTGCTTGATTAGCTAACTTCTGATGCATTTGTAAGGCTGTGTAAGTTTGTTGTTTTTAACTTTATAACAATTGTAACACACTGATGAAAATTGTTGAAATATATTTGTGTTTAGTAACAAACCTTGTTAAATTTTAATCAAGTACAATAGCAGACTAATGTTTAGTATTTTAAAACTATATATATAATTAAAATTAGTTAAATCACTAACTGTGCACAAAAGATATTTGATACCTACATTTTTCTTTCAATATTTAAAGCAGGGTTGTAAATATATGTTTTTGATTTTAAATACAGAGTGAAAAAAAAACTATTTAGCTGTATATGATAATAATTATCTGAAAAGATAAAATTTTTACTCACTTATCAAATTCTTCTTTGTAAAACTAAGAAAAATTAATGAGCAAAACATAAATTAACATTAAAAAAAAAACCAAATACTTAAAAAACTTAACTCATTTTACATCTTAAACAAAAAAGCTTGAGTATGAAAAGAAAAGTAGCTGGCCTGAGTACATGGCAGGCCATGTGTGAATGTTAAACTTGTGTGTCAAACAAAATATTGTTAATAAATAATTCACTTAAGCTTTGAGTTTCTAGTTATATAAGTTTACCTTAAAGATTTAAACCAGGGTTTCCTAAAGTGGACAATAGGCAGCAAAGGGCCAAAGGGGGCACAAGGGGGGCCATTAGGTCATAATTTGAAATTTACACTAGGTATTCAGCAGTTTGATGATGAGCCAAAAATAGATAAAAAAGGTCTTTAGCATTTATAATGGTAGTTTTTTAAAATGGGAAATCTTGTTGGAGGGGACATAGCTTCTTTAATTTCTTTTAAGGGATCCCTTTGAAAAAGTTTGGGAAACCCTGGTTTAAACGTTAATATAATAATGTAACATTGCAGTATTGATAAGACTAAATTTAGTAAAAAAGTCCAAAATAAATTAATACTACTATACTAGGATCTTTAATCAACCTTAAATAAAAAACAATGTTAAGTCTATAAGGTCAAGTTTTTAAAATAAGGTAGTGAATCTGTACAAGTAATGCTACAAAAGACTTACAGACTTTATGCATGTAAACGGTTTTGTGTTGAACGTGTCTCAACTATGTTTTACAATTTTTAAGAATTCAGTATTCATAGTGTTGTAAATTGAAAATGTCGAATTGTTCATGAGTGGCAAAACTGTGCATTTTTTTAATTAATTCCTATATTTGACAACAGATTATGTTTAAAATTGGTTTCTTTTAATAGTTATGGTAGTTTTTAATTAATAGTTTTGAAACTTTTTTTAAGCAAATTTATACATTTAATATTAAAAAAATTCAACAAATTGATCATACACAACAAAACTTTTATAATTTAGTGGTACAAAAATATTTGAATTAAAAGTATTCCTTTTTGTCTAAATAGCTTTTTTAAATGTTTTAATTCGTTTTAGTGGTTAAAAAAACTTGCCTGCAATAAAATTGTTGTTGTATTGAAAATTGTGATGTTAATGTAGCGGTCAAAATCATAGTTACCGAATTTGCAATAATGAAGTTGTGTAAAATTACTCGGCAATAAGTTAAACTAACAAACGTTTATTTAGAGTTCTTTGTTTCTGTAATTCTCGTCATCTTGACATAGTTGCTAGAATACACTATGGCGTAATTAAAGCGTTTTCAAAATTCTTAAGTTTCTTAAACTTAGGTCGTCAAGAACCTTTTGTTGCCGGATCCGAAATTTGTCAATATGGTAAATTACTAGACTTTTTATACCTAAATTATTATACTAAAGCTTAGCTTAAAAACTCAGGAGTGTAAAAGTCATTATCCCCACTTGGTATTTTATTTTTGAAAATAATAATTTTTGTTATTATATCTTTCAGTTTAAAATTCTAAAAGTTTATAACAATGGCTTTAAAGAATAATACATATACGATATGAAAATAATCTTCAAAGGTATAAACAAATAGGGATAAAACAGATGTAATTTTAAACAGTATATGTTTTATAAAGTTTTAAAACTTTAGAAATAAGAAGTTTTATACTAGTTTTTAAATTATGTCTGTATAAGAAAAAAAATGTTTAGGAATACTTCATTAAAACACTTCTAAAATGAAGTTTAACAACAGTTAGATTATATTATTATTGTTTTTTATTATATTATTGTTTTTATTAAATAAGCGTTATATTCTATTTTAAATAACTGCAGTTTACAATTTTGCACACAGTAAAAAACTTTGATAAATTATTTAGTACCAAGTTACTAAATAAGTTAAGTACTTAGTTATGACGTTTAATCTCAGCTTTTTGCGCAACCATTCTTATTTATTCATTATAGACTTAGTTTAGCACTAAAGGTTTCTTTTTAATCATTTCTAATAAACCTATTTCAGCTTGAATAACACTCTGGCTTTTCTCCTGAGAGAATATAAAGTAAAAATATCCTTGTAGGTAGATTATTTCATTTCATTTTAGTAAGGTCATTCTCAGACCACCTCTGTTAAGCTTGAAATCTTTTTCGTAAAGCTCAGGCCGTATTAGAATTTTTAAATAAATATATCCGTTAAACTCATTTCGTTTATTTGTGACGTATATTTTATGGATAAATATATAGTGTTTTAGTGAGGAGGTCTAGTTTACAAAACGTTTGTAGCGATATAGATTATGTTTTGTTTAGTTGACATGATACACAATAATATAGATGTTATTCAATATAATTTATCAATGTTGCTTCTACACATATTAAAACTAAGATCCCGGTATGTAGTTTGATTATTACTTATTTTTAGCAAATTGTTAGTTTTTACTAAACAAGTAGTAGTATAACTCATTATTGTATTTTGTAAGATTTTATTTTATTTAAATTACAACCAAGTTAAATCTTTAGGAATCCAATTGCAGCCAGATCTCAACTTGAGAAACTATCCGGAGCTGACCAATCTTAATTTAAAAAAATAGTATTGAGATTCAGATCTTGCTGGATCAAAAATTTGTGTTTTGGTAGATAACTAACAATGAGCATGTTTTCTATTCAAAACACAGTTGCCCTACATTTTAGTTAAGTCAAAATCTTTACAACAGCTTTTAATTATTTTAAACTTGTTTAAATTAATTCATCAGCAAAACTTGTTGTTATACCGATTTAACTATCGTCACACTGACACCTGAATCGGTATATTATTATGCTTTGGTCAAACTTGAACATCTGGCTTTAACCTCAAAAGTCATGAAAAGACTTTGGTTAAAATTACCTTGGTTTGGCAACAAGAAATGTAGTTCCTACAGGGTGTTTTATATTCTATTAAACTAAGCTAGAAGATCCTTTGTTTGTATATATGGTATTTATACCCAGTTCTACGTGTTTCTGGTCATATTTCCTTATCTTTTTTAAATCATTTAAATGGGAAACTTACCTAAGTAAAAAAAAATAAATTACTAAACATTGTCATTTGTTGTAAGAGGTTTATTTTAACAACGATAAGTAAAAATAACATTTACCTTTAGGATGTACCTCAGTCAGATATTTTCATTTGTTTTTAGAATCATAAATTAATCTTCAAGTTCAAAAATAAATGAACTACTTTAGATCATGTTTAGATCATTTATTTTACTTGTGGATAACTTTAAGTTATAGCTGAAAAAGAGCAAGTAGCGGATAAGTTGTATATGTTACTAAATGAAAAACGCTATTCAGTAAAATTTACTACCTAATAAACAATATAATAGTTAGATATCCTATCTAAATTTTATAGTGAAAAGACGTATTAATGAGTTTGTTAGTTTTATTTTAATAGAAGAAAATTTTACAGGGAATCAACGAAGTTTGCAGCAGCATTATGGCTTAAAATACAAAATCATGA
Organism: Thalia democratica; assembly: GCF_965202585.1. Lineage (NCBI taxonomy): Eukaryota > Metazoa > Chordata > Thaliacea > Salpida > Salpidae > Thalia > Thalia democratica. Next base: position 77,261,874 of record NC_139165.1, read on the forward strand.
TATTCGATTTGTTCACCCATGTACTTTGAAAAAGAGTTTGATTACACTAAGACATTGTTGCACAAGAGTAGTTATCCTCCGGATCTAGTTAGAAAAACCATCAAATCCCATTTCAAAATGAAAAACAAGAGACAAGAAGATTTTACTGATAAATGTAGAATCACCTTAAACACCATCTCAGAAGGTAAAAGATCTGCTTTTTTGGAGATGAATATTTAAATAGCTAATAATTACTACATTTTTTACTGCTAAACCTAGAGTATTTTAAACCTCAAGTCCTTTTTTAATACCTAAAGATGAAGACTAGATATCTAATTGCGATAAAAGCATTGTAATGTATCAATTCAATTTTTGAAGTGACAATAGTTGTATCGATATAACAACAAGATAGCTTAAGAAAATGGTTTAGTATTGTTCACCTACTTGTGTGGATAAGTTTCTGTGGTCATATGAGAAAGAAAGATAAAATAAAACTGTGAAAATTTTAATTGAGGCAAATATATCGTCCATTGCTGAACATAAAATGAATTTGTTCTGATAAATTTAATTTAAACAGATTTTAAATAACTAAAAGCTTCTATGCAATTGTTGACTAAATAAAAATCAAGGCTAAATCTACTTTAAATAGAAAACTTACTCTTTGTGGGCAAAGGAAATTTGACTATAGTGTTGATTTGTTAACTTAATATGTTTAAATTTTTTTTTTTGGTGTTTAAACTCTTGTAACTAATCATCTTTGACCAAAGTTGTAGTTTAAATGACTTTTTGTGTAACTAAGGTTTATTATAATTATTACTATGTAAATTGTAGTTCGTATTTTTTAATATTGCCACCTAACTACTGATAATTTTAGTGTGAGTTTGTCTAAATTTCAATATTGAGTGTCATTTTCATATATTGTTATAGGTATTAACTTAGTTTTGAATATTTGTAATGTTAATAAACTATTTACTTTATCCTTAACAAAATATTACTACTTTAGTTATTCTATGATAAAATTACCTTTACAAAATATACAAAAAACTGTTATCATTTCAACTCTTGCCAGTTAAAAACATTTCACGTACACAAAAACCTTAAAAGTATCTTTGTTTACATTTATGTAAACTGTTTAATTTTTAATTTTCTTTAATTGTGTTTAAAACTTTTATATGCAGCGTGGGTGAATATTTTTTTTTTGACGAATGAAACTAAGAACTTTATATTACAAACTTAAATAATTAAAAAACAATTAAGTTAGTTTTAAAGAGTATAACTGTATAAAGTTAAAATAGTCTTATTAATCTATAATTACATCATGCCTCTGCATGTATTTTAGTTTACACGTTTAAAAATACTAATTAACCGACAACTAGAATGCTTATTTTTAAAACTACAAAACAGTCACTTTTTGGAGAAAGTCAAAACTATCTTTTAAAATTAACTATGAATCTCTTAAATATCTGAATAAAAAATTATTATACCATTATAAAGATTTCCCAGTGGGTTCTTTATAAGAAGTTTTATTCTAACTATTACTTAACAGGAAAAACTCAATGCGAAAACTAAATAGTGACAATAAAAAAATTAATCTAACAAATACAAAAGTATTAGGTAAGTTTTTTTAACAAAACTGTTATATTAAAAGTTTAACAGCTCTTTACTTTAAATACATTTTTTTGAATTATTTGATTTGTGAAAGAATAGATAAAATCACTGTATTCATGTGGATATATTTTATATACAAAAAAAATTACACACTTAGTAATCAAGCTTCGACTGGATCTTTAATTGAGGTTTTGGACGACTTCTTGTAAAAGAACCCGGCTAAAGCCAACAAACAGCAAACTGCAACTCCCGCTACGAATCCAACTGCACCGTTAACCGCAACATTTGACCCTTCATCCGCGTTGAGCGCTCCAGAAGACGCAGTTTTCTTCGGTTTGAAGCAAACAAAATTTGTTAATTGGAGGTGGCAATTTATGCGGTAGTCGATGACCATTGTTTTAGGGAAAAAACCCGGAACAAAAAGGGTATTGAGGCACTCATTGTGTAAGTACGGAGGTTCTGCTTCCCTGTAAAATGCACCGTGTTTTTCCTGATCCCAAGCCTCTCCGTTGATGAAGACCCTCCCGCTGTTGTCGTTGGCGATCTCGAGACCAACGTGGAAACTTCGAGGCGATTCGAAATATTTTTTGTTGTAGGCCGCCGACAGGACGTCGAAATCGGCTTTTTCCGTGATTGGCGCCAGAATTGAGTCTTTTTTGGCGCAATGGTTCATGGCTTGGTACCTCGTAGCATACTTGTGGTAAAAGCTGAAGGTGCCTGATGGTCTTTCTACTGTTAAGTGGCTTTCCATTTTATATACTGACAATATATCTGTAGATAAGTTTTATTTAATAATAAGATAAGAGACTATAATTAAGTAACATTAAATAGTGATATACCTTTAACAAACAATAGTGAAATCAACTTTTTAACAAAATTAACTAATTGTTTTTGAAAATAATGAGTATAAAATTATTTAACTTATGAAAGCAGGTTAAACGCCAACAAAAAAAAACATACTGTATTAACTTTTACTTAAAGATAAATTAAATATCTATATTCAAATCAAAGTATGTATCCCTAAATCTCTTTAAAAAATCCTGTATTTAAAAACAAAAGTGATATTATATATTTTTATTCCTAATTTCAAAATTATATTAATTTAATCAAATTTCTACATAAGCTTATTTTGCCACTGAGTATATTTTATTTGTGTTTCAAAAGACTTGTTTATATTTTAAAAATTAAATTAAGCAAAAAGTTTAAATTTAATTGTTTACTATGGGTAAAAGTTTTTAGATATGCAAAAATGTTTAAAAAACTTAATTTGTAGAGGAAAGGTATCAAAACCAAACCTTATTTTTAAACCACCCCAATGCAAAATGTGTGGGACCGAAAATATACGGCCTCAGAGTTTTAAGCTTGAAATTTTTTTCACGAGGCAATTATCACAAAAACATATTGTGTACAATTTAATACCTTTTAAGAAACGTTTTATTAAGACTAAATTTGATTTTATCGCTTTTTTGTAAGTTTTCTTAACCTTTCGGAAATGGATAAGTGCCTCCATAAAACTTTCTTTAGATTGTCTTAAATTGTTTATATTGTGTTTTTTTCATAAGTATTTTATGTAAAAAAAAATCAAGATAAAAACTCTAGGGTTGTATTTATTGGGTAATGTACAGCTCGATTGGGGCAGTTTTCAGAAAATCGAACGTTTCCAAGGAAATATTTTTCAAATAATTAAAAGTTTTACACAGGGTGTTTTTGAGGTACTTGCCAACTGTAAAAAAAAGCTGGTAACTCAAAGCTAGTTATAAGCACCCTTACAACTTTTCACTAAACTTATTGTTCACTAGTTCAAATTTACATATAAACTTTTTCATATAAAACAAAAGCAAGGTTGCCACTTTTTAAGAAAAAATACTAAACATAGTGATCGAAAACTAGTTTGAGTTTATAAAAAAGGAGCAATTATCTTTGAGCCAGAGTGCATATAGTTTATTTTGGTGTGCACAAGATAAACTTTTTTGTTAAAACACTATATTTAAATGTATGTAATTAGTCTTGTTCCACTTTAGAACTAGTATCATAGTCACTATTAAGCACTAATTTGTCATTCAATTATAAGGAAAGTTAAAGCTAAATAAAATACTTTCTAATATAAAGATATAATTAGTTAAATCACTAACTGTGTTCAAAAGTTTTATCAATGATTGAAAATTAACACTTTTCAAAGATTCTTAATGCATAAATCATAGGATATTTTAAACCTACACTTTATACTTAAATAACTAAGAGCAATGTTTAAATACACGCTTTTAAATCTAGTTACTGAATGATATCAAAGTTACTTTGTTGTATATAATTAGAAATATTTGAATTTCTAAAAAATTTTGCCCAACAATTGAAGTTATCGCTGTAAAAATAAGAAAAAATAATGAGAAGAACATATGTTAACAACAAAAACATTAAATACTTAAAATACTTAACTCATTTTACATCTAAAATAAAATTTTGAGTATGAAAAGAAAAGTAGCTGGCTTTAGTACATGGCAGGCCATGTGTGAGTGTGAAGCTTGTTCGTCAATAAAAAATGTTGTTAATAAGTAATTCACTTAAGCTTTGATTTTCTAGTTATATAAGTTAACCTTAAAAAGAGTTTTAAAACCAAAAAATATTGCAAGATTTGATAAGATTAAAATTAATAAAAAAGTCTACAATAAATGAATGTTACAACAACTATACTACAATTTCAAAGCAAGTTTAATAAAAAAATTACAAATTTATAAGGACAAGCTTGTAAAACAACTGAACTGTACAAAAAATTCCACAAAAAATTTACCAAGCTAATGTATGTAAGCAATTTTGAGATGAACGTGGCTTAACTGTTCTATTATAAATTATCATAAATTCAAGTTTCACAATATTAGTAAATAAAAAAACGCAAATTTGTTCACAGTGGCAAAATTTTGCATTTTATTTAATTACTTAATTAAGCTACTGTTTGTATTTAAAACGATTTTTGAATAATTAATTAATTTTTTTCAAACTATTTTAAAACAAAACTACACAAGAAAACTCTATTGCAAAACTTTACTTATGTAAGAAGATATTAATAAAATAAAACTTTATTTGGTAATGACATTATGCTTAAAAATATTTTTAGTAAAAATCTATATTTTCTTATAAACTGTTTTTTAAATTATTTAATTCATTTTAATTTCTAGAAATGTTTTTTGTTTTAAAACTACCGTAACTTAGAAAGTTTTGATGTTAATGTAGCGGTCAACATAGTAGCTACTGAGTATGCGATGATAAAGTTGCAGGAAATTTCTCAACAGTTTAAGTTAAACAAACAAACGTTTATTCAGAGTTCTTTGTTTCCGGAAATATCGTGATCCTGAAATGGTCGTTAGAGTTTGAGTATGACGTAGTTTGGGCAGTTTTAAATGTTGTAGTTGCTTAAACGTAGAACGTCAAGCGTCAAGTCTTGACAAACTTTGGCAAAAAAACTAAAATTTATTTAACAGTTAGATTTAATTTAGGGCTTTAATAAAGGGCTTAAAAAAGTAGATACTAGAACGAGTAAAAAATAATTTGTTTCGTAAAGTGTTTATATACCCTGATTAAGATATAACACTTTTTGATGTTCTTGTTAAGATTATCAAAAATGAAATGTCGTAAACATTTTTCATTTTTAAAGTATTTTTATTTTAAAATTCAAATACAAAAATTTTTTTGAAGTTTAAATAAAAAAACAAAATTTTAACAAGCTTAATGATATAGTTATAAGTAGTTTCTTTATATTTCTATAGATATAGGTTATTTTAACACCTAAAATAACTTTGGTATTTTACAGTAAAAAAAATTTTTTAAATGATATTTAAAGGACCTAGAAGTTTAGTCGTTAAAAAAATTATAGAGATATTTAATTCCTAAAAAAGGGAACAAATATGCTTTTTGCTTTACCAAACGTTCCTGTTGTAATTTTTTAACTGTATACATGTAATTTAACAAATACTTTATTATTTTTAATTCTTACTGCTCCAAACTTATAAATGTTTTTTTTTAAATTTTATTTCCTTAATTTTTTAGTCAACTGATTATATTAATTTTTAACTAAAGTATTTATTTGCTTTGGCTTTTTTGTTTAGTTTTATTCGCGCTCTAACAAATAAATAAATAAAAGATACTATTATGAAACGCCTTTTAAAATATATTTACTGTTTAGTGTTACAAAAATGTTATTTTGTTTTAACCCTATGTAGACACACACAACAAAAATATATCTCTTTAAATAACAGCAGCTATCATAAACAAGTCTCAAAAATGTAATATGTTATCAAATTCTTAATTGCAAAGTTTGTTGCACATTGTAAATTTATCGATTTGTTTTATTCAGCTTTAATTAATAAACTTATAAATTTGTAAGATTATGACTAAATTTGAAGCTTATGAGAGATAACAAAACTACATAGCTATAATATTAATATTATCATGATAAAAATTTTATCTATGGTTTTTTAGCGATAAAGACATACATAAAGCTTTAAATTTTTTTCCATTATAGGACTCCAGTTATTTGTAATATATTACCTTTTTTTCGATATTTTGTTTAGTACAGCAGCTAGAAGTAATGATTTTTGTTTCAATTTTAAAAAGCGGGAAAAGGTTTTACTTTTTTTTTTGTTTAAAGTGTTTTTATTACTTTTATAATTCTAAATATTAGAAAAAATGTTCAATTGAACTAATACAAATTAGTAGTTTCTTAAAAAACAAAAACTGTTCAAAAAAATTTGTTGTTGAGTATTTCTTTTCTACGTATTCTTAAACAGAGTAAACTTTTGAAACCTTTTTTATTCGCATTTTTTTGAGCTTTTTATTGATAAACGTAATTTTCGAACTTTACAATTGTTTTTTTAACAGTTTTCTATTCTGTGAATAAAAAAAAACTACTTTTTTTGTGGTATTTTGTAGTTTGTTTTTGATTGTAATAAATCTCATTTTTTTTTTTCTGACAAACTTTTATATTTTTTTAGAAAGTAAATTGCTGAACTTTTTAAATATCAATACGCTAATATAAAGGTTACATAACTGCAGCTAATTACTATAGATTTTCATTTTATTTAGAACTTAGTTAGACAATCGAAACAACTATAGAGTTAAAAAAATATGTTTCATATTAGTACAGTTATATTATTTATCGTTTAACATTCGTAACCAACTGAAAAAGTATAAAAAAGTATGTTAACGTATTTTATAATTTTATCAATGTAAAGTAAAATGAAAAGTTCTTTTTGAAATATTTTGAATTGTATGTAAAATACTACTTTTATATACTTTATAACGAATACAAAACTACAATTCTTTCAAATTTTGGTGTTAACCTAGTTAAAACTATGTGTTTATACATTTATTCTAAACTTTTATTTTAGCTGAGCTACATTCGCATTAGACTTATATTTTCCATATATCCTTATGACGATTAAAATATTTGTTTAGTCATCAAAATTTTTTTTTTTCGTAAACTCAATAAAAAGTCACAGATTTTTTATGCAGTGTTTATGTGCTGCGAAATATTATACTTGAAAAATAGCTTTTTTTTTTTGTTTTATTTAGGATTTATATAAAATATTATTAAATAGATACTTTCGTTTTTAACTTTATAGTTAAGTTTTAGTCATTTATTTAACTAGGTTTTTAAAGCTTAGTTCTGTTTTTATAATATTAGTACATTACCAAAGATCAGATTAAATTCTTGTTGTAAGTAGTAGCTTTTTTTTTTGGTTAACATTGAATGCTTTAGACAAGAAAAGATTTGCTTTTACAAAACGTATTGAATAATTTTAAGTTAAAATAAAATACAGCATATGTTCAGCGAAAGTTTAAAATATACTTTTTCTCAACTTAAACAGTTTAAATAATGTTATTAATTTCTTTCAAGTTGTGCACTAGTTTTTTTTTAAGTTAGCCTATTCTAATAAAATTCTAAATGTTAAATACATTCTAGACGAAATAATATTATAAATAAATGAAAAACAAGAAACTTCTACTTTACGCTCTTCTCTTTTTGCTTATCAGCAGAAGTAAGTTTTTTTTTGTTTAATTTAAAACACTAAAACTGTTTTATTTTTCAAATTTATAACAATTATCAATCGACGTTTAAATTACCACAAACTTCCACTAATATTTAAACAGCATTTTTTTTTATAGTCTTTTTACGAAAACTTTACTTTTAAAGTTTAAAAAATGTTTACGTTGTGTTACCATTTCTATTAAATTAATAACATAACTTTTTATAAGTTTAAATGCTTATAAGCTAACTTATTTTTAAACATTTTAAGCTCACTTGGCTTGAAATAAATAATACCTTTGAAAATCATAAATCTTCTATCGTCTAAAAACTTGTTAAGTGTAATTAAAACCTTAAACATAAACACCCGTTCGACAATAGAAATAGTATCAAATATTATTCTTTATCAGCTGTATTTAAAATTTAAAACAATAAAGCGTCTTTCTTTTTTTTGAAATCTTTTGCATTAAAACAATCACTTTTATAAAAATAAAACAAAACTACTAATGATTTTTTATTAAACTGATTATTTTTTATCATTGAAAAAGCATTTTTGATAACCGATATTTATATACGGTTGTTTATGTTTACTTTCTGTTGAGAAAATAGCAATAACATTTAAAAAAACCTTTTTGTAATTTTTTAAAGTTTTCACGAATTAACCTTTTATAAATGTTTTTTGTAGTTTAAACTTTAAACAGATTGCACTATAAACACTGAGTAATTTAAAATAAGAACTAAAACAAGTACTACTAAAACTTCCTAAATGTTTCGTCAGAAATTTTAAGTTTTGCATTTATTAATTTGAATTTGATTTTAAACATTTTTTTTTCTTAATTAACAGTAAATTATACGATTTCGACTAAACATTTTAATATTGAAAGTTTTTCATAAAGTTTAGATATTTTTTGTACCTTAAATTTTTTAAAAAGAATCATAATACTTAAGTAATAGTTTTTCTAGTTAAGATACTTAATAATGTAGACAAATACTATTAATTAATAATTAACCAACTAATTAATACTAAACCATATTTACTGCACCTTTTATTTTAAAAACTTTTTTTATGAGTTTTTGATTCACGTATAGGGGTTATGTTGTTTTTTAAAACATTTTACGCTGTATACTTATAATATGCATTTGCTTTAAAACATACTCAATATTTTTTTCAAACGATTAATTTTGGCGTACATGATCTGTTTAATTGTTTTAAACATCTTTAAAAAAACATTATTTTAAATAAAATCACTTTTATTTATCACAAATTTTAAATTTTACCTAAGATTAACAACAAAAAGAAACTAAATAATAGGTAATTTTTTGAGTTTACTTAAAACTATAACTTTTACAATAAACTACTAAGTTTATCTAATAAGCATGACAAACTTTTCGTGTTAAATGATTTTTTTCTCGTTATTGTAAGCGTACTAAAACAACTTTATTAATGTTTATTTACTTAATTATATTTAAGGTTATTGTTAATTTATTTTTGTATGCATTTCAAACCAAGTTAAAATTCACATTAAAAAAAAATTATAAGAACATTTTTAGTCTGTTAAAAATATTGATCTCATTTATTAGTTTAGCTTTAAAATTTAACGTATAATTTTTGTTACAAAATCAATCAATAACTAAAGCTTAAACATAGTAACAAAAAACAGATGTGAAGTGCTTAAGAACAATTTTCGAAGAGGTTAGCTTATTACTATCTTCTACAAACTATTGCTTTGATAGAACTTAAAAAAAAAACGGAAATGTATGTAGAAACATAACTCGTTTTTAATTCTAAAATCTTAATTGAATTTTTATTTACAAATTACTTTAATAATTTTATAAACTTTAATAGTGAAATAAAACCTAAACTTACAGAATTTTTTTGTAGTTATTGATTATTAAAACTCTTTAATAACTTAATTTATTAAACGATTTAGAGAAAAAAGTTTAGTTTTAGTTTTTTTATTCAAGTTTTTACAACATTTATTTAGATATTTAAAAAGTCAAGTTCAATATAAGGTTTTATACTATATTCAATAAACTTATTTACTTTAGTTCAGTGTTTCCTTACTTTATCTATAGTATATAATACTGTTTTGTACTTTTAGATAAATATTAAGATTATCCTAGTATTTTGACTAAACTTTTACAAGTTTACTAAAAAGTTTTTATGAATATGCTTTTAAGAAGTTTTAATAGCAATAGGGTAACAAAAACTATATAAAAATGAGTTCAACAAAACTTAAGAAATTCTTATTGTAAAATTTTTGTTTTGTATAATATAAAAAATATGTTAAGTTTTTGCTGTCTTTTCGTTTAAAAGTGTTTAGTATCAATCAAATTAAATTAAGATGTGTAAACAAATCATTTTTAAAAACATAAATGTATATTAAAGTGAAAAACATTAAACTTTACCTATTCAGCTACATAATAATTCATATGGTTATTTTAATTTTTTATAGCTATGTGTTCAAAAGCGTCAATAAGTCAAAAAAAAAGTTGTTTATCTCACAATTCTTTTAATTTCTAAAACACTGTTTATTGTATTACATAAATGTTAACAACAATAATTTCTTTTAAAATTTACAACTATTGTTTCCCAAGTGAGCAGCAAAAAAATAATTTTAATAAAATCACTCAAGTTTTATTAGTAAAAAGTATGGTTAATAAAGTCATTTATTTACAGGAAGATATTCATACCAAAGCTCGAAATACTGAAAAGAATCTAGAACCCACTGAAGGTATACACTTTAATAAGTAATCTTTTTTTAGTGGAAAAAGGCAACTACTAAATTCATTCTACTACTCTAATTACAAGATATTTTTGTTAATTAAAAATATTAATCAATTTTTGCAATTAAAAAAAGCACACTGCTTTTATAAGAAGCAGACCAAACTAAAATCAAAAGAAAAAACTGTTTTTTTTTTTTTTTATGAAATTTGTGTCGACAAAGCAAAGATTCTAGCGCATTTAGAGATTTAAACCTAATTAAAATGGTCTGTGTACAACTAAAATTTTTCCAAGTATCGCAAGCCGATTTCAAAACTTTTCGCATGAAATAAGTTTAGACATCTTCAAAATGAGAAAAGTAAACTTTGAAAACAAACCTTACAAAGGTTGTCACAAAACTGTTAATTTTTTTTTTATGGTTTTACATTTGGTAACCGCTAATTTCCAACCTACGATCATTTCCAACCCCCGATTAAATACCAGCCGATCAAATGTCTATCAATCAAATCCTAAAACCGCTTACCGACCAAGGGTGAGGGTTAGTGATAACGGTGATGGTAAAAAATTTAACAATTTTTTTTTTAAATTAAGGAATAAATAAAGATAAAAATTTAGAGCGGGTCGGAATGGTCAGGATACCTTTACAACTTAATTTAGTTTTTGTATTTAATTAGTTTTTTAATTTATATAACTAGTTTGATAAAAATACGATTCATTTTATCTCGTTTTTTATTTAAGATTAACATAGTAGACTTTTAAAGGTTGTAAAAAACGGTTTAGTGAGATATAAAAACTTATACATAAATGTTGTTCTTGAAATTTTTAGATAAATATAAAATTAAATCAAAGTTTTTTTTATGTGCTCTTATTAAATATGCAAGAATGATTTTTATTTACGAAATAGACGAAATAATAGCTTGTATACCCAAAATCTCATGGAGGTTTTTATTGATTTTCTAAAAACAACTTAAAGCTAAAGAAAAATCAAAAATTAATACAGAAAATCAAAAACTTCTTAAAACTTTCTTCAAGTTGTCTTAAAGTACGTTGAATGTGTTTATTGAATAATTGCTAAATTAAAAAAAAAAACGGCTAAAAACTTAAGGTCGTGTGTTTTTGGTCCCTTACAGTTTGCATTAAAATGATTTTCATTAAATCAAATAGTGCCTGCATGAAAGTTTCTTAAAATCACCTAAAATCTTGAGCAGAGTGTTTTTGTTGAGAACGGGTCTAAATTTCACTAAACTAAAGTTGCACGAGGTTACTAAATTGCACGACGAGACTAAATAGCACAAGTTACGTTTTTGCACGAGAGTAAAAACCAAAAAATAAACTGAAAAAATTAAAAAAAATAATTACTAAAAAAAAAGTTACTGACCAAGAGTAAGGGTTAGGGGTAGTGATGTACCGGACTAACTATCCGGGTCCGGGTCCGGCCGGATATTGCCATTTTTGTCTGATATCCGGATCCGGCCGGACTCTAATTTGAAAAAAAAAGTCCGGACCCGGTTCCGGCCGGATTCTAATTTGAAAAAAAAGTCCGGGTCCGGTTCCGGCCGGATTCTAGTTTGAAAAAAAAGTCCGGATCCGGGTCCGGCCGGATCCTAACAGAGATCCGGCCGGACCCGGATCTAGTTAGTAAAAAAGAGCATACTGAAAAGTATTTTTTCAAAAACTAACCCTGTGAAAATTAATAAGAGTCATTTTCGTCAGTTAAAATTAAACACCTACCGTGATTGGCTCATTTTGTACACGTGACTAATTTACATTTGTTTACATTTAAACTATAAATAAAAGTTTCATGGAATGCAACTCTTTACATATGTTGTAAAATTGAAAAATTTTGAATGAATACTTGCATTATTATTGTTTAAAGTTGAGCTCAGAGAATATTTAGAGTTAATACGGTTGAATGTACGAGCCAATGAGAATCATATGACGAAATATTTCAAACTAAATATTGATGCAACAAAACATCAGAACATGACAGGCAGTTTATATGTGAGCAGTTAGTTAGTTTGGTGTGTAGCTTGAAGCAACAAAATATCTTGAACGTTTTTGTGAATGCTTATTGTAAGTAGTGTTTTGTCTTAAAAGTGAATATTTCAACAGGTGTTTAATTGTTTAAATATTTAAGCCAGGTTTATAGTTTAATAGTTTATTAAAAATTTTACAGTTTCTTGTTTACTAAAAGTTTTATTTAATTTTTAGTTTTTTGTTTTAAGTCTTTTGATATAGATTTAAAAAGCTTCCAGTTTTTAAAGTGTTACCAAAGTAATTGATAATTTTGTATATGCTAGTATTTCTTGTTGAGTATTATATAAAAGATTCATCACTCAAAACTGTCGTGTCTGATTATAGAAAGTAGTCTCAATTAGAATTTAGTATTTGTTAGATATTAATTAAATAAGGTAGGATTTAATTATGATGGGTAGTACTAATAAGTTAAGTGTACCACAATCAGTCCACAACTTTACTACCAAATTGTCAACCTTTGCTAGCTGTTCTACTGATTATTAGATTAAAGTAATTTTTCAGTTCTTAAAAACCTCATTCTGACTCAGGCTTGTTTATACTCACTCTAGCTAGTTTTATTGACTTAAACAGTGGCAACCCTGCTAGTTTGAAAATTTTTGGGAATTTTAGAAAATCTTGGACTGCCTCAGGCTAGTTTAGTTTTTTGTAAAAACTCAGGCTAGTTTTCTTTTAGATTTTGAATAAGTTTGAGCTTATCCAGTTTTCATTATTTTGTAATTTTCTAGTGTATTTTGTTCAAGAACTTGATTTCATATCTTTAATTGTAAATAACACCTAAATTTGTAAACCTTGTGGCTAGCTGTTCTACTTATTATTAGATTAAAGTTCTTTTTTTTCAGTTTATAAAAACTTCATTCTGACTCAGGCTAGTTTATTCTAGTGATTTACCGGACTCACTATCCGGGTCCGGCCGGATATTGCCATTTTTGTCTGATATCCGGATCCGGCCGGATTCTAATTTGAAAAAAAAGTCCGGATCCGGTTCCGGCCGGACTCTAATTTGAAAAAAAGTCCGGATCCGGTTCCGGCCGGATTCTAATTTGAAAAAAAAGTCCGGATCCGGTTCCGGCCGGATTCTAGTTTGATAAAAAAGTCCGGATCCGGGTCCGGCCGGACCCAAAATTGTGGGTCCGGTACATCACTAGTTAGGGGTAACAGTGATGGTGAAATTAAAAAAATAACTAATAAAAATATATTTAAAAAAAATGCTGCCGACCGAGGGTAAGGGGTAACAGTTATAGTAAAAAAATATATAAACTAAAAAATTTTAAAAAAAACTTATCGACCGAGGGTTAGGTGTAACAGTGATAAAATAAAATATGTATGTATAATAAAATTGTTAAAAAAAAAAAAATAGCCCGTGCAAAAGTGACTCTTCGTGCAATTTTTTATCCCCTTGTGCAAAGTTATCTCCGTGAAAAAGTATCTTCGTGCAATTTTGTGCACTCGTGTAGTTTTATCTCCTCGTGCAATTTTGTACGTTCGTGCGATTTAGACAGCTACCCGTTTTTGTGATGTTTTACAAATGTACAAAAAAAGTCAGCTGAAAACTCTTAAGTCACTGTTTTTAAAAGCAACCTAATATATACCTTTTATCTAGTATTTATCAGTACAGTTAAAAGAAACGTAATATTTTTTAATCATAAAAAAGTTATATTTACATTTGCTAAACATCTAAAAGGTATTCCAAAAATGATAATACCTAAATAGCATTTTTAAGTTTTAAAGTCTAACCAACTCTAAAATAAAAAGGATTGAGAAAAGACATTAGAGAGCTACTGTTTAAAGTCAGTTAAATTTTATGTTATATGATTTTTTAAATTAGTTAAAAAATTTTAAACTATATAAAAACTTTGGGGCACACTAGAGTTAAACATTTTATCTATAAACAATTCTAAATATAAAAATTTTATACTACCTCCAAAAAAAACGTGACTTGGGTACATTATGAAAAGGCTGCCAACCCTTGTGTTAACTGATAAGAAGTATTTATTTTGTTACATCTTAAAATATATATTTAGTAGGGTTTCCCAAAAGGGGTAATATCCTCTTTTTTGGCTATTTTAGCAAGTTGATGTAAAATGAGCGAACATAAGCAACAATAAAATAGCTTTCCAGCAAACTTAAGAGTGCTGCTACAGGCTAAAAAAGTAATTTTCCTCAAAAAACCATATTAAAAATTACCTTTGTTAGTTTTTTAAAACTTTGTTTTTTACGACCAAAAGGTTTTTCATTTACCAAGTCCTTAGACCAAACTTTTTAGGCGCTTTTCCTTTATCAACCAATAAACATAACTTAACAAAAACTATTTTTTTAGACTCGGAAAAGTGCGGCGAGCTACGAATCAACAACAAGACTTATGAATTTCACCCTGAGCTCCAAACGTACGACCAGGCGAAGAATACCTGCAATAGAGCTCAGGGCAGAATGGCGGTTTACGATCCCGTGCTGGTAGACACGCTGCCCTCGCTCGAGCGAAACTACTCCAGCTGCAAAGCGAATACCTTTGTCAGTTTTGATGTCATGATGGCTATTCCTAGAAAAGAGAAAGAAGAAAAGTGTTATTTTTACATTTCGAAGTACTTCCGAAAATACATCAAATTCGACAGGTGCGATGAAACGCTCGAATCAGCTTTCTTTTGCGAAATTACTTCAAAAGAAGGTGAGTACTCGCAGCACGATGCTACAACTACCGAACATTATCAGCCAAAAACAATAAAGACATCAAAAAAGGAGAAGAAGGGATTGTCTAGGAATGTTAATAAGGATGGCGTTCTAAAGGCGATCATCGCAGTTCTGGGTGGAACGCTGGTTGTTGTCGTCACCGCGGTTTTGTTAGTTTACCGGGTGAGTTGAAACGCGTGTTATGAAGTCCTTCACACTTTGGTATTCCTAATGTTAAAAAGTATCTTTAAAAATAGTAAAATACAAGTGATTTTGAAAATTGGTGTTAAAATTCCATGTTGACATTTTGTGCGCTTTTCAGAAGTACACACGTAGATCGAGCCTTGAGAAATACAAGATAGTGAAGTTCCTCGGCCAAGTAAGTTATTATACAACAACTTTACAAACTTACATACACATGTCTCACAAAAATGTTAATAAAATTTTTAAATCGCACCTGGGGAAACCCTGACTTAAAGTAAGGAACAGTTGCTTAATTTGTCTAACGTCTCACTACCAATAGAGAACTAACTTAGTTTTTTAAAATAATATTTTTAGGGGACTTACGGAGCCGTTTTCACCGTTTGCAGACAGGACGGAAAAGAAAGAAGGGCCCTCAAACTTCTTCTACCCAATAACTTGTTAGTAATCATTGTAATTTATTTTAACCAATTAAACTAGAATACCCCAAACCCAGTTTCACAGTCGTCCACTCGGCAAAAGTTGGAAAAAAAATCCCCCTTTATAATACATAGCCCCTTAACTAAACAACTTAAATATTTTGAAATATATAAAAAATTGAGCTTATTCTTTTTTATGTCTTATAAATCACAAGTGACTTGTTAATGTTTAATATCTCATGAATTATATTTTTTATTTACACAAAAAAATTGACATTTATGACTGAGTTCAGGTCTGAAAACGTATTAAAAGATAGTTTTACAAGAAAATTGATTTAAAAAAAATTATCAGCAAAACTATAAACTAACATTAAGATGTACTTTTAAAAACACATAAATACAATATTGAAAATTAAATGCATGTTCAATTTATAATCAAAAAACTTTCATTGAATAACACAAGTTACACTAGGTAAAATTTAATAACAACTCAGTATAAAAACCAACTAGAATTGAACTTATTTAGTGTTAAGCTAAATTGCCTAAGTATTAGAATGATGATATGGATTAATAAATTTTTTAAAAAATAGTAAAAAAAAAATATAACTCAACAAATTTCAAATTCGTTCTTCTTAAATGTTTTGTTTTATTAAACAATAAAACAAGCAGCTATTACTGTTATATAAAACTCGCAAAAGTAAAGTTTTTAAGTATATTTAAAGTGCAGTTTAATTCTAGATAACATTTAAAATCAAAAATAACACCAAGATGGTATAAAAACATCTTGTCTAAAACCATTATAAAACGTACATACATATAAAATGTATATGTACATATATAAACTTAAAAATATAAGTTACTTTAACTTCAAACAAAGTCCTACTATTTATTAGTTTTACACTGAAAACATCTTTTTTTTTGTATTTAACTTAAAAAAAAAAAATTCAATAAAAAAAAAACGTAAAAAAGGTGTTCAATGAATTTTAACATAAAGAAGTAGATATAATACACAAACTTTTAATTGCATTTTATATAATTTTATAACGTTTTTAATAACCATAAATTGAACAAAACTAGGTTATGTAAACAAAAAATTTTATAAGCATAAAAATTGTTTTTTTAATATTCATGTAGAAATTTTATCAAACGACCAATTTTAAATTTATCTACTTAAAACTATGAATAAAACTGCAGAACATTTAATACTTTTATAAAGAAAGTTTGAACGAACATAAATTTTTTTTTATAAAGTTAAGAAATGGTAAAACTTAAAAAGCCAACACCATAAATGAAGTAAAAGTTAACTACAGAAAAAATTAACTTTTTTTTTGGATTTTAGATTTCAAAGCTAGTTTTTAGTATGTTTAAATATGGCTATTTTTTAGTTTTTATCATTTTACTTTTCTTTAAAAATAAAATAACATTAATAGTCCCGCCTATCAGCCAAAATGGTCTATGCATATTGTGAAAATAAAAACAATAGTCATGTACAAAATATACAGTAGTTAAAAATACAAACACAGCGATGCAACTAATTAATATATAAAACTTGATTCTCATTTTTCTTCTGCTTTGGTTTATTTCAGTCTATCTTATTCATCGCCTGAACTGCAAGCTCCTCCCATTTATTAGTTGACTTATAAGTTCTTCGACTTCCGCACAATCTTAAGGGTAGGAGTCTAATATGCAAGAAGACGCTTTTGCACAAAGAGTCACTTTTGCATGGCGTCACTTTTGCACGGGGAGTTACTTTAGCACGAAGACAAGCAAATGTACTAGACCAACTTGACTAACTTTGTTCCAAGCAATGCGTTTGATGCATGAGCCATTTTCATGTAGCTAAGTAGTTAAATAAACTCTATAAAAAAAATATTGTACTAAACTATTTTCTTATATTTATTAAATTTTAAAAGTCTAGTTGTTCTGATTGAAAATGTATAACCGATAAGACGAATAAGCTTTATTGTAAAATAAAAAAATTTAATCAAAAAAATATTTCTTTAAATGAAAATAAGCTAAACATTAGAAAAACAAGGAAAAAATAAAAAAACAAGTTTTTTATATAGATTTTATTAATGTTATCTAGGAAAGTCTAACTTTTTTTTTAATTGGGAAACATGATACTTGCTAAAATAAAAAAGTTTAACCACTTTTTATATATAAATACGTTTGTTTCATACATTATTTCATTGATGTTTTATAAAACATAAACCTATAAATATTAAACAACTATAGAGTGGTTGAATTTAATAGTTTTTTTTCATGTTTTGACTTTGAGTTTCTATACTGACTTGAAATTTCATAAATGACCATTTTTTTAAGTACGTTAAGTAATAAGACTTTGTATTCATTAAATTTAAAATAAATCTTAACACAAACATCTCAAACTTGTTCAATTTTACTTTTAGGGATATTAATATTCTGATTATTAAGGTATAGTCTTTAAATTAAATACATCATAACAAAATAAACAAACTTTATCATAAGTAATTGTAGTTAATTAAAAAATTGGTTCTACATCAGACAAAACAAATTTTAAAACATATCAAAACATTATGATTAAAACAACAAATTCAATAAATTTTATTTATTTTTTAACGTACCTAATTTTATCTAAGTTAGAAATAATAATAGTTTATCATCTGAATAGAGCATTAATATAAAAAAAGTTTTGAAATATTATTTAAACATAAGTTAAAGAAGCAGATTAAGTTACAGTTACTTAAAACTTGAAGTTTAACCTTGTTGATAATTATTTGAGTTTTGCAAAGTTTACCATAAAGAAAATTAAAACTTTAAAGATACAAATCTAAAACTTGTACATTATTTAGTACCTTAAAATTTAAACTACTTTAACTTTATTGGTCAGATAATGGTATGAATAATGTTTAAATTTTCAGCAGCAAAAATAACCTTTATTTTTAATTCACTGATGTTTGATGATTAATGGTACATTTTTATTTGCAGCCAGGACTATGACGATATTCAAAGAGAGGCAAGTATTCTCGGAGATATTGACAACGTCAATATTGTGAGATACTTCTTCTCATTGAAAATTAAAAACAATGAAGCATTTAGGTGAGATTAATAACTTTGTAACAGTAAAGTAAAAACAATTAGGTTTTGTAAATAAAACAACTTCATTAGTTTAGAAAAGCTCTAAATGATTGTCCAACTACTTAAAATCTTTTTTTTTTTTGTTACCCTAACACTAACAAGGATAGATTTTGCTAATTATAAAGATTGTCATGTTGTGAAAAAAAATTAAACAATATGTCATAAAGATATAAAGAAAAATTAAGTTTTGTGTAAAAGATATTCGTTTTTAGAAAAAAGTTAAAAGAATTCGCTGAACAACAAGAAAGTGACAGTAACACAAACAAGAAAATGTTCAACTATGAAAAATTTTTCAAATATCTACAACCAAATGAAGGTTAGAAATTAAAATTTCTTTCAACTAAGTATAAATTAAAACAAATAACTACAAATAGTTTTACTTATTTCTTTCGAGGTTTTCATACTTTTATTTAAAAATGCTTTCAATAAAAGAAAGTATTGAGCTATTTGATAATAATATGTAGAATAATAATAATTTTACTTAAACTAAGCAACTGTCAAACACTGTATAAAAAAGTATAAGTTATAAATGTATCATTATGCCTTGTAACTTTTTTAATAGATTATTTTATTATTATTTTATTGAATATTAATAGATATTAAATAGTCTAAAGTTTTTTACATTAAACTTTTACAAAAATATAATAAAAGTTGAATTTTCACTTGACTTTTAAGAAATAGTCTAAACTTAAGAAATAAAACCTTTTTTATTGGAATTTAACTTTTTAATTTAAATCCTTGGGAATTTAACTTCTAACTATTATTTTAGATTTATTTATTTGTTATTTATTTTTTGAGGAAATGTACACTAGATTTAGAAAAACTTGTTTTAACAAACTTTAAACTAAAAAAAATTTGGCCAATAAAAATAAGTCTACCTAAATAATTTTTCTCAACAGGTATTTTGAGGTTTTACCAAAAAAATTAAAAAATGAATGCTTAAAAGTATTAAAAGGAGATATATTTCACTTAAATAGTTTTTGCCTTTATAGGTTATTCCTTATATAATGAACCTATTTGATTTTAAAACTTTCTTGGTTTATGTCTTAAATATTTTTTTAATGGTAAAAAGCAACTGGTAAATTAGTTTTAATTGCAGCAATAAAAAAAAAACTCTAACCCCCATGGCCTTAAAAACTACTGTAAGTATATAAAAGTGATCATTTTCACTAAAAAATTTGGCAACTTAAACCTACTTTATACAATGGTTAACATTTACAGCTAGATATCCGAGAAGAATCTTCGGGATGATTTTGGGCGAGGCTGATAACGGTTCACTGCACGACTACTTGCTAAGTGACAATCCTCCCCTGCTCAATGAAAGATATGGCCTCGGAATCCAGGTAAAATAAAAACTTTGAAAGATTTAAAAAAAAGTATAACAAGGGTAAAGATAATTGAAATTTAACTTTTTAGAAATTATTTGTGTATAAATATTCAATTTTATTATATTGAATTTCCTTTACATATAGTGTTATTAAAAATTCTAATTGTATTTTATATGTTAACTATTGCTTAAACTTATGAGAAATTTGTGTAGAAAAAATAAACAGTTCAAAATACATTCTCAATAACTTCTTATTTCAATTTGACTAACTTAAAAAAAAATAAACTACTAACCAATGAAATTAAATAGAATTATACATATTGCAGTTGTTTTGAGGTTTAGATTACCTCTGGAAATGCAAAGTCATGCACAGAGATCTAAAGCCACAGAACATACTGATTACTACAGACAAAATCCTGAAGATAGCGGACTTTGGTGCTGCAGTCTACAGCGACCAAAAGAAACAGAGCAAAGACAATGGAGCAAAGAAAAACTACGACCATATGGTCGTTGAATACAATGCTGAGGAAGAGCAAGCAAAAATAGTTGACAGGCCATTGACAAGAACTCCTTTTTCAGTTGGGACTCCCTTGTATCGTGCACCTGAAGTGGTGAGGACTTTCTCAAATTATCCTGATTCTTTTTTAAGCTGGTTTTCAACTTTTACTTTGCGTGTCAACATAAAATCTCAACTAAAGCAAATTTTCTAGAGTAGAAGAAATGGATACAGATACAGCCAGCGCTCCGAATTGTTTAGTCCTGGGCTCATACTGTTCGCCACTCTTTGGAAGAGCGCAGCAAGATACAATTTTTGCATTGAAATGGCCAGAAGCTCCCATTTTTCTAACGACTTCAAAGAAGTTGTTGACAAAAAAACAGTTAGTTGCTTAACTGGTTTTAAATTTGTAAAGTTCTTTTGCTGAACTGTTTGAAAAGCATTGTTTGTTGCAAATAATAAAAAAAACTTGAACTATTTATTTCTGTTAATAGCTTAAAACTTCTTAGAATTTTTTTTTTTTTTATGCAATTTAAATACTTGAATTTTAATTTTTTATTTAAACTTGTTGAAATCTAGATAACTTATACAAGATTTTATGCCTTTTTAGGTTTAAAATAATTAATTTTCAGTTGAAGTTGATCAAGTCATTGGTTGCAATACACCCACCAAGCAGACCGATTCCAGAAAATGCTAAGAAAACATTAAAAGAAATTAAACCAACAATTCCAGAAGGTGTAGCCAATTTTGAAGAAATGATTATAATAAACAACCCTCCAGAAGCTTAATCCTCACAAAAATATAGCTGTAAATAACAAAAACTTACATCATGTAAATGAACTTGTGTTTAATTCTCTATGAATTTATTTTTGGTGTTAAACAAATAAAATATATACATATATATCACATATCTAAATCTGATATGTAGCATTTTTAAATCTGTATATAATAAATTCTAATTGTCCTTCATGTTTATTTTGTGTGGTCATTAGGTGAAGCAGCTTGTAAACAAATAAGCTATTTTCATTACTTTGTCAACTTAATAAATTTCAACTGTAAACATCTAACTTAATAAATCTAACTTAAAACAGTAATATTTTGAAACTGCAATTAGTAGTTTGTGTAGATAAGTGTTTGTACTCCTACTGCATTTCCAATTTACAAACTTATAATTACACTAATGTACTGCATTTAATTAAGTTATATGCACATAATCTATACACAATTATTTACAGATTGCATTCTTATAACTGTATGTAGATTGTGTGAAAGTGGTTTTTAGGACTTATATTTACATAATATAAGTGAACTTTTCCCACTAAAAAAAAAAGTAACCCACTACACAAAGCTGGCCTTGACGATGGCGTAGTGGCTCAGTAGCTGTGAAAGCAGTGAAGCCAACAGCTTTACTTTTTTTAATTATACTAATTTAATATTTCTTTAACTACATTAAATAATGAACAATTTAACACAGGTAACTTTTCAATTCAAGATATTTCCCAAAGTCTGTACAATGTTGCATAGCAACTAGAAATTTATTAATAGAAAGTACAAAAGAAAAACAAAAAAAAATGATTCTTCAGTTTTCAGAACAAGTTTTGACTCACAAAGTAATCAAATAGCGATCAAACAAAAAAATGCATGAGGTTATTACTTATTTATTTGCATGAACAATGTTGTGATGCTAGCCTTTGACTTGCTAATCAGCTGAAGTTGATACTCTTGCTTTAAATTAATACTCTTTAGTTTTGTTTAAAAATTTGTCAACACACTTTGTAACGTACCCATGATTAAGCTTCTAATTGGTAGTAGAACACCGTTAGTTTCTTAGTCATGAGTAAGTTAGCATAATATATCTAGGTTGACAAATGATATAATTAATATTTTATGTGCTACTGATTTTACCCTACACAGTATAAAGTTTTGAGTGAAATTTATAGTTGAAGCATAAAGAGGGGGATAAATCACTTTTTTTTTACTATTTAAACTTAATAACTTAGATTTCAGAAATCTTAAAACAATCTTGAGTTTGTTTATAAAAAAATAAACTGGATTGAGTCATTCTCAGTTGCTTATTTTTAATTTATAATACCCACGTTATCGATTTTATGAGATTCAAAATATCCTTAGTTATCCGGAGTTAAAAATTTTAAGTAAAAAATTTTTTTTTTTTCTCTTTTGGTCGAACATATTTTTTATTTTTACAATATGAGCTTTTCTTATAATGCAAGGTACAGATGCTTTTATTGAAAGTTCAGTAGCTTAAAAAAAAAGAGGTGACAGATTTTTAATGAAATTTTAAAATTCAGAGTAAAATTAAAGTTGTAAAAGTGTGGTCCATTAGTTGGTGTAGAAAAGGTTTTACAAAAATAATTATATTTGTAATAAAAATCTATATAAACTACAGCAAAAGAAGTGATTAGAACTAAATTAAGATTACTTACACTTCAAACGTTTAAGTAGTTTTTAATTTCTTTATTTATTTTTTATTTACTCATTTTTTTTTATTACTTTCACTGTTGCCCTTAAACATTACCCTTGGTTGGCAAGAAATTCTTAGATTTGTGCTGCACTACTGAGTGCTGTTCCCCTAAATAAAGTTTTAAACTCATCAAACAACTCTAATCATTTAAGGCCATAAGGAGTTAAGCAAAGTTGTTAAACAAGTTCAATGTGGACTGAGCAAAGTAAAAAGAATATTTCATTTATAATAAATCTCCTCCAATAGTTTTTGAGCAATTATTTCAAAACATTCTCAATTTAATGTTAAATAAATTACAGAAATTTCTATTATATATCATTATTAATAATAAAATATGTATTATTTATATTTGTTGTTAAACTCTTGAGTTTTTTTTTAATTATTAGTATAGGATTTATCCTACTAATGCAGGAAAGCTGTAAAGTAGTTTAAGAAAAATTAAGAAAATAGATTTTTAGTAGGTTTTTTTTTTTTAGTTTTGAGAAAATCAGCAATGATAAGTTTCTCCTTTAGGCAATTGTTACTGAAACTTTTTACACAACTGAGAATATTTTAAAATTAAATCAATATTTCTTATTCTATAAGTATCTTATAGTACAGAATTATAGATTTCATATAGGTCTAATGTTAATTTTTATTTTAACCAAAACCTCCTACGGTTAGTCACTTGGATTCAGAAATTTCTTAAAGTTTTTTGTAATTGCAAGCTTTTTTTGTTCCTCGATAGTATAAAACTGAATTAAAGTCAAATAATGTTTTTAGTAGTATAAAATAACTAAAATGTTAAACCTAGTTATGATACTATTCAAGTAACTTTATCATTGTAAATATACATTTAGATAATATCAGTTTGTGGACATTTTTTTAAGGTTTTTTATTATCATTAAATATATATGTTGTCCACCAAAAAAGTTAAACATTAAATAGAGGTATTAAAAAAATTTTAAACCAACTTTTTTATTGAATTTTGTGATTAAACTTTAAAAACAAGATAAAAAAAAAACAATAAATCTTCAATATTTAATTCCTAAATGATGAAATCAAGTACAGGGTTTGTGCGCAAAACTTTTTTAATTTAGCCTGATTGAGACTGATTTGGCCTGACACTTTTTCAAAGTAGAAAAAGTCACCTTTAGAAGGCATTTTGGGTATGGGAGGGAGGGGCAAATTAACACAATAAAAATATTCACAAAACTACTTTTAAAGAAAATAAAAACTTAAATAAATTATTTTTCAACATCTATCAATCGCTTATCCAGCAACTTAAATATTTTTAACTGGTCCTTATAATATCTGCTACAATGAGTTTATATCTTTATCAAATTTTTGGGCTTAGTTGCATCCTTTACCTATCACCCATATACAGGGTTGGTGTCAATTAATACTTGAATGCATCAATTATAAGTTACATGACTGGTCAAACTGGTACATAGGAAACTTGGAAGTTAGGTATTGTACACAAGATTTCTGCTTAGAACAGTTCCAGTATGACACAACAACATCCATTTATTGTTTTTATCAACTTCATTGAGACTTTCATCAAAGGATATTGAATAAAAAGGCAACTTTTTTACATGCTCAACTAATTCATTGTGGAAAAATGGACCAAGTCCAAAATTAATGACATAAGAGCATTTTTGAGCTCCCATGGTAAAGTGGCAATGAACTTTGCTGTCTGAAAACATTGTTTTAAAAGTTTTACTAATGTCATCGCAGGAAAATGCTGAAAAATTCTTTTGCGCCTCAGTCAATGCTCAAATAATTTCAGAACATACAGCAACACCAGGAACATTAAAGAAAAACTGCTTGAAGAAAAGAAAGAATTGATGCTTCTGGTGCTGTTTACACGTTTCAAAGAATTCTCAATTCATAAGGTTCCTCATTAAGCTTTCTCAACTATGTTCGAGAGCATGATTTTTTTGCAGTAGAAAAGTTTCAGTAGAAAGCTAATTTACTGTTATCGCGCTTTTTTTATCCATTCAGAATACTCTTTATTTATCAACCAACTATCATTGAAATAAGTTTTTCTCATATCAACTTTTGATATAATGCTATCACTTAACTATAGTAAAATAACTAATTCTGAAAAATATTGATTTTTAAAAACAATAAGTTTTTATATAATTGTTATTTAAAATACATGATTTTATCACTTATTTTGAACTATTTGAATAAAAAACTAAATTTTTAATTAAGTTTATTTTGCTAATTAGATCATCTAATTGTTTTAACAAACTGAAACATTTAAAAAGAGTAAAATAAAAATTCTATCAATTCATTAACTTGTAAAATATGATTCTACTACTTATGAAACTTATATCTTTAAGCTAAAGTTTAGTCTTGTGAATATCTCTAATAACTCTAAACAAACAGTAAAATGTATGAATATACTGCTAAAGGTTTTAATCTAAAAAGTATTTGGTATTAAGCCTTTAAATTAGAAATTAAAACAGTTCAACCAACTATGCTCTGAAAAACATAGCTCATGTAAACAAATTCAGACAAACAGCTAAGTTGTTGAACTAAACTATAATGTTTAAACTGTACTTTTTTATGAATTTTCATAATTATGACGTATATAATCTACTCAAAACAAAATAATGAAGATTCTTTAAATATTTTCAGAGATTCAACAAAAGGTTTTAAGCATTTATTTTTACAAATACTGACTGATTTTGTCTTTAATAACTAAACATTTATTTAGAAAACTTCACAATTTGATCTTAAAAAGATTTATCAATTTTTTTCAATCTAAAATTTTGAAGCATTTGAACTTAGAAGAACTGAGATTCTCAAATTTATAAATAAAAAAACTGATTTAGCATGATGCTTTTCAACTTTAAAAAAAAATTATTTAGCCTGATTTTAGCACACAAACCCTGATACAACATCAACTTGTTCAAGTAGGGTTATAGTTCAACATTTATCCAGAAAAATTTTGTAATTTTTGTCAGACTTTGTATTTTTAACTTTGTCTGACTTTCTTTGTCAGGATTTTTTATACAATTTTACCATTTGAAGGCTATGGAATTTAATTATTTTGTTGGTAAATTTCTAGGAAAATTTTGTAATTATAAACTGACTTAAAGCACTCTTTGTAACTTAATACCATTTAAAGGCTTTCAAAATTAAGGAATTTTGTAAACTAAAATTGAAAATTCAGACCTTTCACCATTTTTACCCAAAAAAACTGACTTTTGGTCATTTTGACCCTAAAAAAACTGATTTAGTGTTAATTTTCAAATTTTTCCAAAAAACTGACTTAGACTGACATGGCAACTGTGCATTTGGAGCCCTTAACCACCAGGCTACATTTTTTGAGATAAAAAGAAACAAAATTAATATCGAAAATAGAATTTAAGTCTATAATTGAACATTTTTGAAAATAAATTAATCTTTTTTTTACATATCTTGTTCCTTGTATTTATTTCAACTTATATTTTATATAATTTTTTACAAGTAATATTTTATAGTTTTTTTAAGGAGATGATGTTGTTTTGAAAAAGGGGTTTTTTATTTATGGCTTAAAAATTTCAACCTTAAAAAATTCTTTATAATTATGATTTGTTGTACTTTAAAGGAAAATAACCCTATAAAACTTAAAAAATATGATTAATTTGGAATAAATTAAATTTTATTGTAAAATTCAATCTTTTGAGGTTTATAGAGATTATTTTTTATTTTTTAAATATTGAGCAAAATAATAAATATAATTAAAGCAATAGCGTAAAGAAACTAAAACAAATAGTTGTTGAATTAAGTGAGAATTGTACTAAAATAAATTCTTTGACTTGAATACTGTTTAATGTTTTTCTAAACAGTTCGGTTAATTCAAGATAAACTTGTTTGTTAGAATTTAGAAGTTTAGATCTATGCTGTTAGAAAAAACATAATCTGTCTAATTAATTTGTTCAGAGTACCATTAGAATTAACTAAACAATAGTGTTTGCTTTTTTTTAGTTATGATAGTTATGATACTTGTAGATATTTTTAAATATTATATTATAAATAATGCAGAAAATATATTTTAAAAACTTAATTTAAAGAGCATGTATAAATTGTTCCACTTATGTAACGAACAACCATTTACCATACTTTTTCATTTGGCGCTGAAACTTGTATTTATCATGAATGTAAAGCTATAAAGAAATTCTAAATAAAAATTAATTAATACTTACATACGTTAATAAGCTGTATCAATTAAAATGATTAGCCTATATAAAAACTAGAAAGTTTAAATATAGGCAAGGGATCAAAATACATATGTTAAAAATTATATGAATAATGGTCTTTCTCACCATAAAATAACTTTTTAATTTAATAGTACTTTTTTTATGAGTGCTTCATGTTATTTTTATTGTTACCTCTATAAGTATAAGTTTAAATATCTGTAAACCTTGATAAGTAAAAAGTTGTAAGCTGAGTAATAATCTGTTTAAGAGACTTATTATAGTTAATATTAAAAACAAAAACTAGATAATAAAAACCGATTTAAACTATCGTCTTGAGACAAAAGTCACAAATCTAAAAGAGGTGTGTTTTGACTGGTTTCCTAGAGCATCTACGACCCCTAAAAAAACTGCAAAAATGTAAAAAAAAAGTACATTGAATACGATATTCATGGTAAATAGTTGACTAAAAATTTATATCAACCTGTTAATTTTTTACTTTCATGTAAAGTTTTTCTTTTCTTTGCAAAAACATCGTAGTTTTAATAATTTTTTTATTGTAGAAAAAAAATATTCAATAAAATATTTATCATTACTAGGCAAATTTTGAAAAAAAAACTTTAGATTTATATCAGTTAGTCAACAAACATTTTAAAACACTAATTTTAAATGATTGTACGCCTTCAGGGATTCCCATTTTTAAACATGAACCGTTGACAAGTTTCATATAGTTCTAATTCATATAACATTATTAAAACGCTAGTTTTAACTTTTTTTGTTTCATTTGCATAATAGCTGTTTACGTTTGCTACTAGTTTATTTTCAAAATGTAATTTATCTTGGATTTAAATAAGATTTTTATATAAACTGTTTTAGCTGAACTGTTCGACTAAGTTATTTATTTACATATCATTGAATATATATTTTTTTCTTTTTATTAAAACAAGTTAATTGTTAATTTTGTTTAGTAATTCGTTTCTAATTTTATGTGTAAAAATTTTCGTCATTTACATAAGCAAGTAAAATTACAGCATTTAGTTCGAAGACAAGTTTATCATACCGTCGTAATAACATAATTTAATATTTTTTTATTTTAATTAGCTACTTAACTTACTAGAATTTTGCATTCTGTTTCAGTAATACTTTCAAACTTTTATTTGTTCAAACGTTCTTTTGTACCTAAAAAGAATTTAGACAATTATGTTAATACATAATTTGTAATTTTCTATAGCATATTGTTTAAAGCTACTAAAGAAAATTCTTTACTTATTCACGAAAAAAAGCAACCCCATTGAAATTGTCTAGACTAGAAACGCCCTGAAGTCTAAAAATCTATATTTTAATAAAATTGTGTGTATCATGTTTTTTTATTAATTTAAAAACTATTTTATACAAAACAAATTGTAAGAACTTTTTTTTATAAGCACTTGATCTTTTTAAAAAAATTTTCCATGAATTTTTAGGTATATTACATAACTCGTTATTTAATATACTGACGATCTCTTTTAAGCAAAGTTTAGTTTAATGAAATTTTGTTTAAAAAAAAGTATTCCTTTTTTTAAAAATTAAGGGTCTTTAATATTTTAATGAAGCTATTTATAAACAATGAAACCTAAATTATATAAGATACATTATTATATGTTTTGGTTTTAAGAAAACAAATAGAGAGATCTCAACTGCTGGAGGAGAAGTAATATATTTATTCTTTCAAAAATTTATTTTGCAAACTAAGTTTCGGTCAAAGGCCTCGTCAGTGCTTAAATAAATCTTATTCAAATAGAAATATATAAGATACATTTAAAACTTAATCATTATTCAGTGTAAACCACTGATTTTTGATTAATACTTTCTAGATTTTGGTATTTAAAAAACACAAGCACGTTTGTATATTCAGCTTAAACCTTAATAATATTTTGAATTGTTTAATGAACGACGAAAAAAAACCGCTCAAGATGTTTAGTTCAAGAACCTTTGTACAAAAAACCTTTCGGCTTTCGAGTCTTCTACCATGGATACAGTTTTTTTGTCTTGTTCAGGGTACGTGTCAGATAAGCACGGCTTCACTTTAACACAGAGTGTCACTTTAGCACGGAAAGTCACTTTAGCATGGAGTGTAAGTTTAGCACAATGTGACAATTTAGCACACTTTAGCACAGAGTTCACTTAAGCACAGCGTCACTTTAGCACGAAGTTACATTTAAGCACAAAATTTACTTCAAAGTTCCTTTTCTGTGCATAAATAAAATTTTTACTATTATGTTTAAAAACCTAAAAACCAGCTATGCAACATGTAAACTAAAAGTTAACACGCTTTATATAAATAACAATTTTAAGCTTTAGTTAAAATTCGAAGAAAAGTAAATTTACAAAAATTATTAACTTATTTTAGTATATTATTTTAAACAAAATTTTTTGATAACTTTACATTAAAGTTTTCGACATAAAATGCTTTTTTTAAAGCTAGCAATATATACAAGCACTTAAATAATTCTTAATAATAGGATTCTTAAAACTTTTTCAAAGCGCTTAAACTAATTTTAATAAGGTCAAACTTCAAGCGTAAATTTTAAATAAAAGGTGATATAAATAAAGATTAAAAAATTACTTGTTTTATTTTTAAAATACATATAGCTTCGAACATCATAACACATATAAGTTTTAAGTTCATCTTATTTCTACATGTACGCATCTTGCAACTATTTTTGTGCTTATCTATGTGTTATAAAAATTATATAAAGACTAATACAAGAGTAATAAAATTTATTTAACAACTTGTATATCCGTTTAGGTTTTTAAATATTTTTGTTGTTTTTTATTTAATTTCAAGAAACAGCTTAACTTAAATTGTTTCTAGTAAGAAACTTAAATATAATTTTTCAGACGATATTTTTAAAAGTGTTAGAAATTATTTTCACACTTTTTTGTTCGTTAACTTAGTTAAAAAATAATTAAACATAGTTTAAATAAACATTTTAAAAGATTTAAAAATATTCCGTACAAAAAAGACACTCCGTGCTAAAGTGACGCCATGCCAAAGTGTCACTACGTGCTACAGTGGTGCAGTGCTAAAGTGATACTTCGTGCTAAAGTGATGACCTGTACTATAGTGACGCTGTGCTTTTCTATTAATTACCCCTTGTCCAGGATGTACTATTGATGTAAAACTTTGCTTTAATAAAATAACTTAAATGTACATAAAAATGATCTAGATGTCATTTTCACAATAATAAGTACTTTTAAAAAATGTTTGTTAATTTTTTATACCAGTACTTTGTTTTATAGTTATTTTCTTTAAAACTGATACTATTGGAAACAATTTTTAACTAAGTAAAACTATAAAACAAAATTTTCCAACAACTTCATTAATAATTATTTTTTTTTTAATCTCAAAAGTATTTACGAATGTTTAATTTGTAATAATCTTTTCTTTTTAATATTTTATCTTGTCTAGGGTAAATACTTGTCATTGGGAACTACTTTAACTTATAAAATAACACTTGAACTCTAAAATAAATAGCTCTCAAATAAATTAAATTTTCAATTTCTCGTATTTATTCTATGTTAACGTCAAAAAAATATTATGTACATAAAAACTCAAAAAATCATATTAAAAGCTATATAAACATAAAAACTTATATGAATTACTTTTTTAGCTTAGTTTATTTGTTATAGTTGAGTATTTTTGTTGTTATACAAAAGAAACGATTATTTTCATAACTTTGTCTTTTTTAATGTATATTTGCTCTATGAATATATTTTTACAGTGATAACATTTTAAAGTTATTATTTTTACAGTTAGTTTAAAATCACGTAGGTTACATAAAACAGTTTTTTAACTTAAATAATACACTAGTAGATGAGAAATTAAAAAAATACGACGTTTTGCAAGTGAATTTGTTTCGAACAGTTTTGCTTTTAACATTTCGGATTTTCCATTATAAAACGTATCATTGTTGAACAGTTGTGACGTGTTAAACACGTAGCTTTACAAAAATATTTATTGATAAACTTTCAGTAGTGTATAATACGTTGTATAATTGTTCGTTATACACGTTTATAATCAGGATTTAAATAGTTTTTAACTTAGAGTTTATTAATATTGATGCTGGTTTAAATGTAGTGTATGGTTGGTGTATAAACTAATATAGATTTTATAAATGAAAAAAAAAAACATTAACTGTTTTATATACTTGACTTTAAAGAAGCATTAAGATTGGTAGTTTTGCAGTAACTTAAAAATTTAAATCAAATTTTTTTAAAGTATGCCAAAAAATGCAAGTAATATTTTAAACAATATTAAAAGATTGTTTAAGAAATCAAAATGTTAAGTTTTTTTATTTAAACAACATGTTTATGTTACAGTTAAATAAATGTTAAGTTTTATAACTTTTGTTAAGTTTTTTGCAGTTACAATGTAAAATTAAATAACAAAGTAAACTTTTCGTGCACTCAGGTCTTTGGACCAAAACTTTTTTGAGCATCTTTCTTTTCGTTTTCGTTCATTGAACCTACTGTTTTTTAGCATTGTATACAACTTCTAAGCACTAATAAAAAAATTAAAGTGAGTTATTTTATAACAAAGTTAACAAAAAGAGGTTTAACATTTTTTCACCTAAATAAATTGAATTAAAATTAATCTTGTTTGCACTTTTGAAAACCAAGAATATTAACACAATATATTTAAAGTAGTATGAGTTAATTAATCACTTGAAGGTTAATATATACATCTAATTATAAATGTTTACTAGGTTTAAATTAGTGGTCAACAACTTTTATAAGCAGTTTTAATTTTTCTAAAAAAATGCTTGCGTGCCGCACTTTGTATCAAAAATTAAACCTCGGTTCTGAGATAGTAAAAAAAAAGAGATAAATTAGAAAACACAATTTTAAACCAAAATCTGTTCAGGTATACAATAAAAACACTAGTAATAGTTACTAAATGCTAAATTACGAACGTCATTTTAGTTCAACCCCTTGTTTATATCTTCAAAAAGTTTTTTTTTTGCATTTTGGTGATAACAACAGTCCATGAAAATCTAAACTTAATTTTTATATTAAACATTTAACTATTTCAATTTAAAAATAAAAAGCATATTGTTCATGTATAAGGTAAGCTAATAATTAGTGTTCTTTTAAAAGTAGTACATTTTCAATTAATTATTTTTGCAGCTTTATTTTAAGTTAATACAATGGAAAGCCACTTGACAGTAGAAAGTCCATCAGGGACCTTCAGCTTCTATCACAAGTCAGCAACGAGGTACCAGGCCATGAACCATTGCGCCAAAAAAGATTCAATCCTGGCGCCAATCACGGAAAAAGCCGATTTCGACACCTTGTCCGCGGTCTACAACAAAAAATATTTCGAATCGCCTCGAAGTTTCCACGTCGGTCTCGAGATCGCCAACGACAACAGCGGGAGGGTCTTCATCAACGGAGAGGCTTGGGATCAGGAAAAACACGGTGCATTCTACAAGGAAGCAGAACCTCCGTACTTACACAATGAGTACCTCAATACCCTTTTTGTTCCGGGGATTTTCCCTAAAACGATGGTCATCGACTACCAGATAAAATGCCACCTCCAACCAACAGATTTTGTTTGCTTCAAACCGAAGAAAACTGCGTCTTCAAAAGCGCTCAACGCGGATGAAGGGTCAAATGTTGCGGTTTACGGTGCAGCTGGATTTGCGGCAGGAGTCGCGGTTTGCTGTTTGTTGGCTTTAACCGGGTTCTTCTACAAGAAGTCGTCCAAAACCTCAATTGAAGATTCAATCGAAGCTTGATTACTAAATGTGTTTTTTTTTTCGCATATAAAATATATCTACATGAATAAATTCAATTTATCTATAATTTAAAGTGTTTAAGCTGATAGCTGACAGCCAAATTTTATTTAAACTATTATACCAAACAAACGAGTTTTAATAAAATTTAAAAAATAATAACTTTATAGAGGTGCAACATAGAAAGTTAAACGTAATAACTTCTGAAGTACGTTTTATGTGCGTCAAATTTTAATAAGTAGATACAAGAGTACCTTTAATAACAGTTATCTGAGTGTAATGGTATCCTTGTAAATAAGTAACAAATGTAACTTGAATGAAATATGTAGTTGTCATGTTTAAATTTAATTTATTTTAAGACAGAACTGTTGTTAACAAGACTATCTAAAGTTTAGTTGTTTTTAAATTTTATAATTTTATGATTAAACTGCTTTGAAAAAAATGCATGTCAATGCAAGTGTGAGAAAGCCAAGCAATTGCACTACTTATTATTGCATAAACATTGATCATTTAGTACTTTGACAACTTTGATCAAAGTAGTATGGTCAAATATTTATACTAGCTTTATGTTGTTTAAGGGCCTACGAAAACCCAGACTTTGGCTCTGTATATTTTCGTTGATGTTTACTTTGATCGTATTCAAATGAGCGTGCAGCTATCTTGCCTAGAAGACATTTTATGAAGCGTTGCACGACATTCTCGCAGGCCACATCCCATTTTAAAAAAATACGTTTGCAGGCCGTTTTTTAGGACATTAAAAAAGAATTATTATAAGTTATTGTACATTTGCAATATTATTTAACGTTATATTTTTAAAATGCCAAACTTTGTATTTTCTTGAAGT
This sequence comes from Thalia democratica, assembly GCF_965202585.1. Lineage (NCBI taxonomy): Eukaryota > Metazoa > Chordata > Thaliacea > Salpida > Salpidae > Thalia > Thalia democratica. The sequence goes on from NC_139165.1 coordinate 77,295,735, forward strand.
AAAATTTTAAAACAAAGTTTACAGTCATCTATACAGATAACACCTTTAGCAAAACATTTCATTAACTAAACTAACATTTTAAAATCAAAAAAATATACTGCTGAAGTTTTACCTGCAGTTATAATGATTTCTGATAAAGTATACAAAGGATTTCCTACAGAGGGCAATATAGCGACGGTAAAATAGAATGATTTTTAATTTCTTGCAGTTTTAGAATTTTGGATAAAACTAACACATACCAGAACATACATATTAATTTTCTAATTAAATGTAATTAAGTTTTAAAAAAAGGTTCATTTGTTATTAAAACTCAATTGCTGCCCGCAAAGATTTAAGTTTTCGATTTTTTGAAAACCACTAAATGTCTGCCGATTCATGGCTTAACTCAATTTTAAGTAAAGTGGGACTATTTTAGTATGTTATGTCAAATGATAAAAGTTAATTTTTTTGTCTATTTTTACAAGTTTTTATCATTATTTGCCGTATTCTATTTGTACAATCACCATAAATTTTGTTATATATTTTTTACTAGTTTTAGGAACAGGATTAAGTTACTAGTTAGTATTTTTGATAAAATTATTTTTTTAAATAGTGCGCTTTAGTAAAAAAATAATGTTTTGCCTTTAAAACGGGTTACCTAGCATAAAAACAAAATTTCAGGATAACGCCTGAAAAGTAAATAAACAATTTAAACGTTAAGACTAGAAATTTTGAAATAAAAATAATTTTCAAAATTATTTTAAAATGTAAATAAAAATGTAATAACACTTTGAACTTTGATGGTAATTTAAACATACTAAAACAAAAAGTTATTTTTTTGTTCTTTTTTTTTTTGACAATGTATAAAATCGTTGCCAGAAAATAAATATCTATAAGTCTTTAGTAGTTCTAACTATCTTGAAAACAGCTAAACAAAGACCTCACAAGTAATATTTTAACTTTAAAAAACTGTACTTAAAGTAAAAAGTAAAACATTTAAGATCAACGTGAAAAATAACTATTTTTTATAAGTTTAGTTCATTAAGCAAAAATGAGCTAGTTTTACTTCACAGGTTGTCTTTAAAATATTTTACAGTACATTAATTTCATCTGTTAATTTAAACGAGTTTATTTTGTTCAGACCTTTTTTAAAAAACAACTTACCAGTCTAAAATTTTGAACAGTTAAAAAAATTGTAAAACTCATAGAGCGAAATTCTTTTAGATTTGAAAGAAAAAGGAGTAGAAAAATAATGAAGTATGCTTCAAAAGACAATGTCCTTAAAAACTGAGCTAAGTTTTGATTTTTAACTTCTCTTGAGCGACAATTATTGATCAGCTTATGTTTAATCGTATAATTTTTTATGTGTTTAATCTAGCTCTATTTAAATGCTGTATACATATTTTAACCTCATAAACAAAAATTAGTAATCACTTTATGTATTTCAACTTTTATTTTGTTTTCTAAATATGTTATAAACAAACTATTTTAGTTTTTGTTTCGACCAAGTAAGCCTTGTATCAAGGAAATAATGTGAAGCAAAAAAGCTATCAAACTGTAATGCTTTTGTACTACGTAAAACTTTTATTATTCCTATCTTAGTTATTTTACTAAAAATGAGAACAAATTAAGCTACAAGTTTTTATTTTGTTTAATACCTATGTGCATTTTAAATAAAAATAAATTATTTTGCGTATCTATTTTTGTTTAACCAAGAATTACTTGTAATTAGGATTTTTTTTTAAATTTAAACATAGCTTTGTTTATAAAATATTTAACTTACAATTAGAAAACGCTTAACTAAATAGTAAAAAGTTTTATTTCTTTTTCTTGTAGAAAGTTGTACGAAACATCGTGAGTTATTTCACCACAAAAAGTTGCTTTAAACAGCTAAGATTGACAATCTAAACTACATTATGGCACTTATAGTTTATAAACAATGATCCATATAGCTAGGGTGGGCAACATTTTTAGTCAGCGGGCCAGACGTAGAAAAATTTCGTAACTGGTGGCCGAGAGCACTTTAGTTTTATGACATTCACAAAAATACTCAATTTTCTATTTAAATTTTGAATAAATGCTAACTATATATGACTTTTTCTATTGTATCTATTGTGTTCTAAAATTTTCGTATGTTGTACCTAAAAATTTTATATCAACTTTTCATTTTAAATATCAGAATATCTAACGTAAGTTTTTAAAATTTAATTAGCCAGCCAAATTAACATAAAAGCGGGCCGCAGACTAACTTCTGCCGAGCTAGAATCAAACTAAATTTAAAAAACATTGATTGAGCTTCATTATCACGGCCGTACGTTGCCCACCCCTATGTTATACTAAAGTTTAGCAATATTGATTACGTTTAAACCAAATATTTGAATACTTTTAATTCATAATGTCTACAAGGAATTTATAAAATGCCCTCAGGGTAAACAAGAGTTTAGATGAACTTATCAAATCTTGTATTTATTTATAAATAAATAGTTTTATAAATTAAACTTTTAATGTTTTAATGTTCTTTTTTATCTTAAATAATGTTATCAAAAACATAAAAGTTGTACAAAGAATGAACTACATCAATGTTTAAATAAAATTTAACTAATTTTTTTAAGCTTTATTTTGACTAACTAAAAACTTTAACTTTAAGCTAAATTGAGAAACTTTAATTGCTATATTTGTTTATTGTTTTAAACTTTAGATACTGGTCACTCTCACTGATAAACTTAAAATGTATAGGAATTCGTGTTTAATTAATAAAGCATTTTTAAAACTTATACTTTGGTTTAGGGTTTACGGTATAATTTAAATCTTTATGTAAAAACTGTATGGTAGGGGTTTAGATATTACTATTATACTACTGTATTATTACTTTGTTATTAATTGTTATTAGTTATTAAAAAGAAATTTAAAATCTTTAAACTGCAGTCGACCAATGTATATGTCTACTATTAGTTAATTTCTAAAGGATTTCTTTTCAATAGCAAGTAGAACATCTTATTTGGTTCTCTTATAAATGTTTAAATATCTTGTTGTAACGATAACTTCAAAAGTTTTCTTTGTTTATCAGCAGCAAACTTAAAAGTGTATTTAACTATAAGCAATAGGTTATAAATAAACAACTAATTATAAATTCGTACATGGTTGTTTTGTACTATGAATTATATTTTAATTATAAAACTACTTTCACTTTTCAACGAATTCATACGTATTGTATAAAAAAAATTTAAACTACAAGTATTTTTACTCCTTTAAGCTATTTTTCGGCAACTAAACTGTTAAAAATAAATTAAGATAATTATTATATTTTGTTTGATTGTTGTAAAAAAGTTAATAGCAAAATCTAAAGTAGCTTTCTTCGCAACTATTTTTGGTTTTAAAATATAGATTTTTTTTAAATAAAAATCTTTAGAAAATTTAAAATAACACAATCTATTAAAAATATCTATTGTTACGATTACTTGCTTACTTTTCACTCTGGTTTCTACAATAAGCCAAAAACTTCTAAAAGTTTATGACAAGTAAAAACTTATAATACTTTTGTTAAAGTTATCTTCACTTTGAGACAAGTGATGTATGGTAAAAAACAAATGGTTCTAATGCAATAACTTAGCGTTTTGATAAAAGTAACAAATTAATTTGGTTATCTAAAATTTAAATTATGAAAAATTGCCATTTGCACTTGAAATAAAAATTCAGTTATACAAAAAATATAAAAGTTATTATATGATCTACTGTTGCTTTTTTTTTTTTGTTCGTAGCTAACGGCCACCTACATTTTAGTAAGTTTTACTCATTTTAGAATTTTTGTTTAAAAGTTTTAGTTTACCAATTAAAATTAAAAGAACTTAAATTACAACAAGTAATATTTATTTAAGTGGCTTAAAAACAGTAGAATTGTAATGTACAAATGAATTTAAAATAAAGCAAGCATTTTATTAAAAACTAGTAACTTAAATACCGTTATAATGTATTTAAGTAGCTTACGACAAAAGTAAAGTTAAGAACAACTTGTTTATGAACTAGTTTAGATCAGAGGAAATAAAACAAAGATATTTAAAAAAACTGTTATGCAAGTGTTTTCTTTCATAGTTTTTACAATTACCATATAAGTAAGTAAAACACTTTAGTTACGCAATATTAAAGTGCGTCACATTTTAAATAATAACTACCTTTAGTAAACCACAAATCGTTTTATGGTGAACCCATTATTACTTAACGACTGTAACCTTACCGTAATTGATGGTTATTATCTAAGCTTTTTATATGTTGTTCCATTGCTTTTTCGTTGCTATAAAGTCCGTGTTTAAAAAATATTCTGATTATAGTTAGTTGTCTTGTTTAAAAAGTAACATGTTTTTTACTAAATTCATTGGCAAATCGTGAATAAGAGTACAGATTTATTTAAAGATCCTTTTGTTAGAAGTTAGTTCAAAAAACTATACCAAAGTGAATGATACTTCTTATTTGTTTCAAATGCAGATACGCTTTACAACTTCAAAAAAATGTTATATTAAATTAAACTTAAGCGATTTTGTAGCTTGTTTATAAACTTTATTAAAGTTATAGCATATGAAATACTCCAAAATAGGCAAGGGAATCAGAATCGGTAGCTCAATGCAATTTTTCTAAAACAAAACTTTATTTATAATAACGTCATGGTCACATAATATAAATACAACAAATGTTTCTAAACACTTATGAAATAAACTATTTTTCAAAACTAGTACTAAAGCTTATAAAACTAACAAATAAGTAGGTAAATTACTAGTTATGTAGTACCAGAGTACGTCACTATCATTAACTTCGTGATTTATCAAGTAAATAATTTAAGTACTAAACCGTATTTAGCTGCTATTTTAAAGAAAACAAGAAATACCGGTGTTGAAAATTTTAACAAAAAAACCGGTCAAGTATCTATTCTTAATAACATAAGCAACTTAGAACGAAAAGTAACACCTTTGCTAGCATATTATTATTAAATGAACTTTAAATTAGTTTAAAACCACAAGCTTCGTTAAAATTAAGTTTTTATTAATATTTTTTAAATGATAATAAACATAAATATTTTAGTAATAGAGGGAAATAATATCAAAAGTACATATAAATATTATTTGTATATAACTTCAGTGTTTATAATATACGAACAACTAAGCTAAGCTTCTTAAATATCAAAACCTAGTTATTTTTTAGAGTTTTGCTACGCGCTATAACTTGTTGATTTATTTCACAACTTTAAAACAGTTAATCAAAACATATTTGGTTAATTTTATTTCATTTTTAAATGTCTTTTAGCTTTAAGGTAGAATATCAATTGTCAGGATTAAGTATTTTGTGCTCCTAATTTATTATAAATCTAATATGTTTGTAGAAAAAAAAATGCATTTAATATTTGGTTTACTGGCAATATTTGCCTTTGTTTTCGGAAATGCTGACATTTTCACTGAATGGAACCACTTGAGAGACATTGGTAAGTTGAATATATTTGAAACAGTACTTATATACCAATCAGTTACAAAAACATTTACAAAAATATTTTACTTTAACAACATATCTTCTCTGCAGAACCTTCTGTCCTAGGAATTACGAATCTAGTTAACAATGAGCTTACAATTGATAAAATTACAGGAGAAGTCGGTAGTGTAACCTGGAAAATCAAAAAGTTTGTTTATCTTATTTTTGTTTTATTGGTAATTTTATTATAAAAAAATTCCATAATAAAAAATAAAATTATTAAAAATTTAAATTTTTTATCAGTTAATAAATATAAAAATTAGAAGGTGGTTGTTAAACTTTATTTGTACACACAATAATATTATCCATACAAGTAGTAAATGTAAGATTATTTTGCAAGATTAAGTTTATCAATAACCTTATACACTAAAGATTAACCCAGCTGTTATAAAACACAAAAATTAAATGTTAGAAAAAAATATTTTACTTAGTAGCTTAAACTGCATTCGTATAAAATTTGAAACAAACTTATACCAATCAATAAATAGCGTCTTATAGCTACTCTTCAAACTAAACACAAAAGCAATGTTAATGAAACGTTAAATTTATTATATTTTTGTTTAATAAATTATTTTAAAAGCATCAATGTCCACTCGTTCGAAATGACCAAAAACTTCACTCTTTACAACATGGGATTTCTGAAGTTTAAGTTTGTGGTGCCGGGAATAAAGTTTTCAGTTGATGCTGACATTACAGGAAAAGTATCTCTTTTGTAAGTTTGTTTTTTCTGTGTATACTATATTTGTATATTTTTTTTTAAGTTTTTGTAATTTTTATCCTGTTTATTTTTTATCTTAAAATAAGAAAATTGAAGTTAAATATTCAAAATAAACTATTCTCACTTCAAATATTGAGGTTTGTGTAGATACATTCTCAAAATAAAAAACTTAATTGTATTGGTTTAAAAAAAAAAAAATACAAGTTAATTTAATTTTAGAAAGTATTTATTTGGAACAACGTTGAAAGTAGATGATATGTCAGTTGAACAATTTGTGAATATGGTAGTATACGATGATGGTACCTTGGATGTAAGTTGCTTTTAAAACTATAAACGTTTTTGTGAAACTATTCTACTAATTTTCATACTAAACTTTATTTTTGAATAAACATAGATAAATACAATTTTTAAGCGTAAGATTTTTACCGATAAAAATTATACATATCTTTTAATTTATAGTATTAAATTTTAAAAGTATTTGATTTAAAAAAAGTAGTTTAGACAAATTTTATTAAATAACTTAACTTTATAATGCAGTACAACAGTATTTTATATATTTTTAATTGTGATAATAATTAATTTAGTTTGTACCCCAATCGTGCGAAGCTACTATTGGTTCTTTGGAAATAAGTTTTAAAATCAGTGGTCTTAACACATTGTTAAAAAAAATCACATCCGTATTCACATCAAAGATTAAGAAATCCTTAGAAAACAAGGTAGTTTCTGTTTTTACTTAATTTAGTTAGCATAACTTTTGCTTTCACAGAAAATAAATTACTACTTTTCACATGGTTTAATAAAGTTTATTTAACAACATGATTATAGTTTGTTGGTATTTCAAAAATTTATACAAGCGTTTAATTTTTTGACAGTACGGTATTTGTAAGGAAATTAAAAAATTAACTTTAAATTTTGATGGGTAGGACTTTTTATGGGTAGTTTTTTTTCGAGCAATATTGGGTACTTTTCATGAGTATAATTGCAGCAATTTTGCAAAAAAAGGCTCCAACATTTTCATGACGTCATATCATATTTTGGGTAGTTTTGATTTTAAAATTATACAAAAAAGTTGTAAAAATACGTCGCGCTAAAAAGTAAATTGAACAATTTTACATTTAAAAATTCTATATAAATGGCTTCATTAAAAGTCGTACTGCTAGTTTTTGGAGCTTTATTTTTGTAAACACAAGAACAAGCGTCTCTGTTTATAAAAAAAAAAACGTTTTCTATGTAATTTTTAATTGTAGACAAATTCAACCACATGTATAGAAATAAAATAAAAAACTATTTTAAATATTTACTAAGTTTTAATGAAATGTATTGACAATTAAAAAGTGGGTTGTTTTTAATTTATGTGTAATTTTCTTTGAGTCATGTGTATCTTTTAAACTTATTTACTTAGTTATAACTACAGAAGAACACTAATTAAACTGTAATTACTAGTAATTTAGAAATTATACCTTTGAAACTTATTTAACATTATACAATAAGACTTCTTCTATGTTATGATTTCCGTAAAAAACATACTTGACCAGTTAATATAATGATTAAAGCCGGTAATGTGATGTGTATAGATAAACTAAAATAAGGCATAAACAACCAATTTAGTTTTAAATTAAATCTAAAGAGACTACTCTCATTTTGTTTAAAAACAAAAACCTAGTAAAGTTTTAATTTATTGTAAGCTGTTTATCATAATTATTTAAATAATACTTTAAACAAGCCATAAGGGTTCTAAAATTTATTTTTAACAAATTTTATTACTTGCTCTTATTTCTAGTTAAAGCTTAAGTTAAAACTGTAAAACTATTCAATTATAACTATAACATTTTATTATACTATAAACTTTAAATCGAATTCAAAGTTAACTTTAGTTGCATACAAAAATAAGTATCTCCTGTAATTTTAATTAATAAATAAAGAAATGAAACATTTTCGCATTTGTTAAAAATTTATTATTTTAAACTATATTAATTTTTTCACACACACAACAACTTAAAAAAAAACGTTATATTTACCTAAATGTATAAGATTCATATTTTATTATAACACACAATAAAAAATTCACTTATCTTAAGTATTCGAAATAATCCAAACATATTTTGAAAAATTTTTTTTTTTAAAAGCAGAAAACAAAACATCTATCTATAATACTTTTAATACTTAAACTTTTTAATATAAAAACAAACAATTTCTTCCGTTAAATGTAATGAAAAATTAAAAACAGGTATATAAATCTAAAACATACAATCTTTAGTATAACAAAAAATGAAATATCATTAGTCCTAGGAAATCTTGTTTAAAATAAGCAATTTTCGGTTATTAATATTAATACTACAGAAAATTAACACAAAAAAATCTAGTTTAAATGTTTACCGACAGTTATAGATCATAAAAAAACACAAATCTGATTTTATAAAATAAGCAGTTAAGTATGTAACCATGATTTATTTTTAATTACATGCGGTCAAAAATTAAAATAGACTAACTCAGATAAAAATTTCTTTTTACAACTGAACTAAAACAGCACTTGACAAAAACAAAGTTAAATCTAACAAATAAAGAAACTAAAACGAAATACTGAAACATACACTCTTTAGTATAACAAAAAAAATGAAATGTCATTAGTCCTAGGTAATTCTGTTTAAAAAAGCAATTTTTGGTTATCAATATTAATACTACTTGATATTTAAACAGAAAATTAACACTTAAAAATCTAATTTTAATGTTTACTGACAGTTATAGATCATTAAAAACAACAATTCTGATTTTATAAAATAAACAGTTAAGTATGTAACCATGATTTACTTTTAATTATATGGTCAAAAATTAAAACAGACTAACTCAGATAAAAATTTATTTTTACAATTGAACTAAACAGCACTTAACAAAAACAAAGTTAAATCTAACAAATAAAGAGACTAAAAAGAAATACTAAAACATACAATTTTTAGTATAACAAAAAAATTAAATATCATTAGTCCTAGGTAATTACTTGTGCACTAATAATTTATACAGGCAAATATAGTACTTTAGTTCAATCACAATAAAAGTATGTGAAAAAGAGTTCAAAGAATTTTATCTAAGTGAAGTTCCTAAGTTTGTTTAAGGCCACTTAACACTTGACAAAGTAAAAATTTTGACACATATGAGGTTGATAGAGTTGCAGTCAAATTGCAATTGGGATCACCCATAAATAGTATTCCAATCTTAAACTAAATGAATTGTCTAAAAGTATTTGCTTGGACTGTCAAGAAGAAAGATGCAGTTGTACAAATAAGAGATACATACACTTTACAATAGACTCAGTACTTTCTTAAACAATGTAAGTGTGAGCACCACAAATGTGGATGGGAGTAGACCACAATGCACGTAGTTGACACTAAATTTGACAATTGATATATATATTAATACATTCTATCCACATGTTAATGGTCTAGAAGAAATTACAGCAAAATTTCTAAACACAGTTTTTAATTGTAAAGCTCTTGGAAACGAAGTAAGTATAACAATTCAATGGTCTTCAAAACTTATTCTGCAATGTTTGTCTTTGTCCAATTCACATAATTTTTTATTACATGATTAATTGATTCTGATTGATTTGTTGTCAACGGGTTTAATAATTTTTTTCCCACATAGGTTGACTTACAAACATAAAAATTTCTTCAATGAGATCTTCTTTACAAAATCATCTGAACTATCACTGGAATAAGTTTTTTGAGGCTCATTTTGTTTATTGTTTTTAACTGTTTTAAACAAATTCTCACTTAAACTTGAATCAACATTAACACTAGCATTTGAAAAATCATCACTGTCTTTATCATCGCTGTCAACAATTATAATTCTCCTTTTACTTATTTTAAATTTACTGTTTTGCTTAATTTTACTTACCAAACTAACAAAATGGTTTGGCTGCCAATATTTACTAGTATCAAAAGTTATGGAAGACCATTGAATTATTATACTTACTTCATTTCCATAAATTTTACAATTAAAAATTGTGTTAAGCAATTTGGCTATAGTATTTTCTAGACCATTTACATATGGGTAGAATGTATTTATATGTATATTAAGTGCCATTGCACTGCATGCAATGTGGGCAACTCCCATCCACGTTTGTGGTGTTCCCACTTGCATTGTTAAAGAAAATACAGAGTCAAATGTAAAGTGTATGTACTTTTCTCTTATTTGTACAACTGCATCTTTATTTTTAACCATCCAAATAAATACTTTTAACCTAATTTCTTTATGATGGTCTTCAATACCATACAGGGACTGGGAAATAGCTTTAAACAAACAATCCCCAGCCCCTGAGTTTTGGATTGGTATGCAGTCTGTGGGTAATCCTAATTGTAGTTTGACTGCAACATCATCAACCTTTGGAGGTGGTTCAAAGTGTACATTTTCTCGATATGGGTCAAGTGGCCCTAAAACAAACTTAGGAAGTTCTTTTAAAAAAATCTCTGTAAACTCTTTTTCACCTAAGTGTTTCCACTTTCGAATGAAATTAAATGCTTCTTTTGCCATTTTAGTAACTTAACACTACAAATATACCTGTAAGTAAAACATTAAATTTAGTTTAATAAAAAAAAAATACTTAGGGCTTGGGGAGGGTGGGGATAGTCTTTTTTGTATAACTTGATCTTACTTTGTTGAATTTTAATTAAGCTTTGAGTTACTTTTTACAGAAATTTTTTATTAAAAAAGTTTTGTGAGAAATAGCCTGTTTAAGTTGGAGAATACAATAGGTTCCTTATGATAGGGTTTAACTTAAACTACTAAAAATCTTTCTACTCCTACGTATTTGAGATCAATACCATAAACAGATTTTCAAACTTTCTTCATGTTTTTAGAGTTTCTTCTAAGTTTTTAAGGCAACAAGTATATTGATCTATCTATAGCATAAACTAATAAATCTAAGGTAAATAACTATCTTAAATAGTATAACAACACTAAAATGATATTGAAAAAATACTTAAAATGTGTTTATAGTTAAATAAATTTATTGATAGAAATAAAAACTCATATATATGATAGACTTATTATATCTAATCAAAACTTTATTATTTTACATGCAGAAATAGTTTAAAAATCACATTTTTTTGGTGATTTTGTTTGAAATACCATATTTTTTTCTTTTTTTTAATTCCACAGACTCAAGGTGTTTCCAGTTTTTGTTTAAACTGTCAAGTTCCTGGATTCCAGGTGTTTTGGCAACCCTGTCAAATCTTAAGGAAATATATCTTTGAATATTTATAGAAAGAAAACAAAATAAAAGATGACAATAAAAACCTATTGTACTAACTAATATAATTTTTTATCTCAAAAATTTGTTTTAATATCAAAAATCTGTATAAGGCTACTTGTGGTTTACTTAAAAATCTGTAAAATAGCATCAAGTTGTAATAAAGCTGATCTACACCCTTCCTGTAACTACACTAAGTTTTTTTTTGAAATTTTGTTTAATTTTTTCCAAATTTAACATACTTTTTAAATTACAAGTCTTATTTATTTTTCTATAAAAAAAAAGTGATCAGAATTTTAAGTTATTCTAGGATTTTATACAACATTCCAAGATTCAAATAAACATCTAGGTTTGATGACCATCATTTTAGCTTTATTTCAAACTAAAAAAGTGCTAGGTTTTATTGAACTACAAAACTTATGTATAACTTGTTTAAATTTTTTCAATGACTTAAAATCATCAATAATAAACTATAAAGGAAAAATAAAAAAAATAATAGTTTAATTTGTTTTGAGTTTGAAATTGTAACTTACACAAAAAATATCAGAGTTAGAAATTATAATTCTATAACTTTAATAACAAAGAGAAATAATTTGTACTATTTCATTGTTTTTATTCAGATTTATGCATTTTCATATTCAAAAAAATAAACAATGTGAATTTATCATAGGCCTGGACAGCAATTTTGCTTTGCTTACAAAGTTTAAGCTTCAAAACTACCCAAAGTAAAGTTAATGACGTCATCAAAATATTGGGTACTTTTTTTGCAAAATTGCTGCAATTAAAAGTACCCAATATTTAAAACTACCCATAAAAAGTCCTACCGAAGTTATTCTAAGGAGTTTATGAATTTTTATTTATTTCAGATCTGCTCTGTAATTCAGGAAGAAATAGTGAACTACGTTAATCAGGAAGATTTCACATATGGTTTGAGAAATTTACTTCGCTCGTCCTAAATTTTAGCTTACCAAGTTGGATAAGATTTTAAAGAGTTTTTTGTCAAAGTTTAAAACTGCACTATCAGTCAATGGTTTTTTCGAATGACTTGAAAATCAAGTCATATGTTTGTTTTAACTTTTATAAGCAAACCACGTAAGTTTAAATGTTTTACAAAAACGTAAACTTTTAAGCTTATCTACCGCTTGAATATTTTAAAAACTTGTTATTCATGCCAACTAAAATCGCTTGAATAGTTTAGTGATACTTTTATTGCATTTGTTCGTTTTTATGATTAAATTGATTAATTATGTATAACACGTGTGTTTGTTACTTTTAGTATTTGAATATAAGTAGATAAAACTACATAGTTTTTTTTTATATGTTACCTAACAAGATACTCGTTTACAAAGAAAACAGTTTAAATGAAATAACTTGTTCAACTAATAACATGAACATTTTTTTTCAGCTTAAGAATATAATTTTTTTTTTTTAATATATAAATAAATACATTAATAAAGCAAGGTAAGGTAGTAATAGTCGTCACTTACTGTTTGAAATATTTTAGCAGCATTTAGTTATTAATAATCATATACAAGTTTAATGCTTGAACAGAAATTAGTAGATGTTTTAAAAGTAAAAGTTCTTAAGCTACCAAAAATTTGCGATTAATATTAGACAAAACCTATAAAAAATAAGTAGTTCGAGAAAAAATAGTTTTTGTTTAATGTAGGGTTGCGGTAAATCATTCTTTTAATTCAATTTTAATTTTCAAAAGTCAAAAGTTATCAAACCTAGTTTAAATTTTGCTTAGCAATCCGAACTAGTAATAAATTCAATTTTTTTTGTATTCTTAAAAAAATTACGGTTTGGATTGAAACTAGTAGGATTTTTGAAATAACTATTACTTTGTCTAAAAACTCAAAAACAGCAAGGTTCTGTTTACTTCATTAACCACCATTTAATACTTTACTTGATTGTAATCTTCATACACACTTTAGATATATATTTTAAAGATGTTTGTATTCTTTTACATAAAAAATTTAATTTCTTTTTTTAATTTCTATATTCTGTTTTACATAGTAACTAAATGTTCTAAAGGTTATCACAATGAAAATACGTTAGATTTTTTTATTTTTAATAGTTTTTTAAAATACTAAATGAATTTATTAAAACCTATGATAAGCTTTGAGTAAAAACTTAACAATTTGCTTAAAAACAAATACTTTTTTTTTTTTATTAATTAATAATTTTTACTTAACCTATTGTTTTCTATACAGTAATTACATAAAACAAATCTAAGTAAAATTTTAAATAGATAAACATATCTACTTTCAATTAAATTAAAATGTCTTTAACTCAACAAATTTATCGCAAACTACTTTGGTGTTAACTTTTTGGTCTTTCAAGTTATATTCTAATTCTACCACTGATTACAGATTCTCACTGCGCACGTAAGTCCAAGCTATGACCAGATATATCTCCGCAAATGTTTTCTTTGACAATACAATTTATCTAATAAGTCACTTTAAATTTAATTTAGACCACTTTTATTCACGATTATCATTCTAGAAAAGGAAAACTAAAAACTATTTTGTTAAGTTTAGAACTTCATTAGTGATCTTCGAGATCCAGCTCGGATGCCACTATTGATGCCTATATTACTGTTAGTATTAAAATCGTTTCAACTTTAATCAAATGTTTCGTTTTAAACAATTTATTTTAAAAACCATAAGTAAATACTTTCAAAAAAATGTTGATCTTTTAGTAACTGTAATTAACTGTTAACATTAACAAAAACATATTAAATTTAGGAATAAATTTTTCTGAATACTGAAAAAAAAAAGTTTCTTTATATTAACTTAAAATGTCGTGCTCTAGCAGAAATGTGGCGATTCTCTCATAGAAATTAGGCAACTATGCATACAGGTACAATGAAAAAAATACACCTTTTTTTTTGCACATTTTTTAATTTTAGCAGAGTGTTGTACTTGATTATTTTCTCAAAAATTCCCTTTTATGGAAAACTTTTGTGAAAAACTACTGTTGCCAATCGCATAGTAAATAAATATGAATAAAAACAAAAGTTAAATTTGAATGATTTTAAATGATTTAAAAAGAATGCAAGTTGTAATTGTAAGCTAAAAGATTACATTTTATTATTCAAAAATTACTTATGCTATAAAAGTTAAGTAATCCTATTTCTTCAATTTTCAAAAGATAAGAATTTAGGTTTTTATATACAAGCAGTTTTTTTTTTGTAGAAATAATTTATAAAAATTTGATTAATATTTTTATAACTTATTTTCATACAAAGTATATCTTAATTAAATTACATATAAACAAAAAAAAAAACAAAATTCCATATTCTAGACTTTGTATCTTAAAAAGCCATAAAAAGTGGTTTAAAAATAGAAAATTAAATATTATAGTTTTTCTAACAAAGTTTATTTGTCAAAAATTGCTTATTAAAGTTAATATTTTTATGCTAATAATGCTACTTATTTTTTGGTTTATGAATTTATAAGTAAATAATTAAATCATTGGATATTTTAGAAAACCATGTAGATATTAGTGGACTAAGTTTATTTTAAGTCATGGAGTTTTTAAAATGAATTAAAAAAAAACATGGGAAATTATGAAACTTGGATTTTTTTTTCATATAATATTCTTGATTAAAATGAAATTTTAAAACTGAGCAAAAAAAGAAAATACATGTTAGAACATGCGACCAATATTTTTCCAGGAAAACTCTGGAATTTTTTTTTTAATTCTAAAATTTTTTAAAGTTAAGAATCATGAATAACTTAAATTTAATTTTATTATTTTATCTAAAGCTTTTTTTAACTTTTATAAATGAAATTAAAAAATAAAGTACATTTTTTTTTAAATATTAACTTATTTTTGTTTTCATACTATATTTTTAGCTACAAGATATGATTTTTATGTAAAGAAATTTTTATTATTTTTCAAGGTGTTAGCTATCTAGATTAGCAAATTCAAAAACTTCACATTTAAAGTGTACATTAGAAAATTATAAAATCAATGTAGTTCAAAATTAGTTTTTACTAAAACTCTGATTTTAATCAAATTTAAAACCTTTCCTTTTGATTTTGCTGGTTTTTGATCATTTAGAATGATTTTAATTATGTTATTTAGCTTTATTTAAAATCAGCAGTTTTGTTTTAAAGTTAAAAGTATGAAACATTTTAAATTACTTATAAGTATATGTTATATGAGTTTATCAAACTAGTAAAAACGTTTTCCTAAAACATTTAAGTCTTCAGCATTCAGTCTTAATTGTTTAATTGTTAGTTAAATATAATGAGCAAATTTTTTATTTGATATTATTTTTTTTAGTGCAAACAGCCTTAGAAATTTAATGAAAAGTTATTACAACATAACTTTTTAAATAGTGTTTTTAGCTTAAGTTTTATAATGTAAATATTCTTTGCACTTTAAATAGCCTTTATTTTATAAAGTTAGATATAACTTACCTGTGAAAACAGTAAATGATCTCTATAATCAAATGATTTTTAAGCCTACCATATGCTTTTTACTTTAACTTAAAGTGGATATTACTTTTACTTTAATTAACTTTATTTATTTTGATACTGATATTTACAACCATATCGTGTACTAGAACTACTCCATAGAATTTATTTAAAAATTGATTTTTATACATTAACAAAAAAAGGTGTATTAGTAGATATAACTCTTGATGTAGCTTTAGAGTTGCCACACACTTAGACTAGTCAAGATAACTCAGGCTACTTTGTAAACTCAAGCTACTGTCAAGCCTCTTTTTTAAAAACCATGCTATGTTTGTAAATTAGTTTTGTTTTGTAGTAAAATGTTTTTCTTAAGTTGTTTTGTTTCTGTTTTGATATTAGTTGTAGGTACTTAAGCTTGATAGTAATATGTTTCCGGTTACTGGCAAATTTTATTTTGTATTTTTTTATTTTAGTTTTCTCATAACAGGTCAAGTTTAATGTAACTCAGATAGTTTTTGTGACTCAGGCTAGCTTTTTTGCCTTGAAAAGTGGCAAACTTGAATAAACTAAATGTAAACCAATTTAATTCAAGAGATTTGTCTTAAACAAAGCTTTTAATAATGTCATAATTGTTACATATATTTAAAACAGTTGTTATTTAAAGGGATTATATGAATGCTTAATCTTCTAAATTATGGTTTTTTTAAATTTTTTTTTTCAAATGGCTTCCTTAAAAGAAATCAAAAAAAAAACTATGCCCCCTTCAATAAGATTACTCAAAAATCTACCATTAAAAGCACCTCAGACCTTTTTTTTTCATTTCATCAACAACTCCAGAATATCTTGTGTAAATTTCAAATTATGACCTCATGGCCCTCCTATGGCTCATTTACCGTTGATGGCCCCCCTTTGGCTCCTTTGTTGCTCTTGGCCCGCTGAGTATCTGTCATGGCCCATTTTAGGAAACCCTGTTCTAAACTATACTAACAACAACTTAATATAAAATAAGTTAAGTATATTGCAATAAAATAAGATACCTTATAAAGTTTCACTACAATATCTTTTAAGTTATATTACGAATTTTTTCATCAAATTTAATTTTAGTTAAAAGGTTGTGAAGAGTCAAAACAACTTGTACTTAAAATTAAAATAGACTCGAAAACCCTAAAAGGAGTTTATAAAACCTTAAAAAAAAATTAGAATATCTTGAATTAATTTACTAAAATAATTAATCAGCCTTACTGTTTTTAGTGTTAAATTTAAAACTTCGTTTCTTATTAAAACCTGAACCTTATATCAATTTAAATTCGCTAATGCTTAAAAATGTTGTAAAAAGTTATAGGATTAGTTTTGTAAGATATTTTAATACTTGTTAATGTATGTTTTATTTTACAGTTTAATACAGTTTCAGAACTGAGTTGTGGTAATGAGCAAATTTACTTCAAAACAAAATCAGGTTTCACAAACAGCAAGTTCAACTAACAGCAATGTCAGAAGTAAAAGAAGTTATCTGGAGATATGCAAACAAAACTCTTTACTTGTTCCTGATGTTGATAAATTAGGTAAAACAAAATATTAGTTATTGTGTTCTAATTAAACATTTTCAAACAAAACATTAGCAACTTATATATTTAAAAAACATTGAAAAATACTTAAATTTTGTTGGAAAGTAAGAACTACTATTGTATTTTAAGAATATAAATTTAAGTAAAACAAAGTGTAAAAAGAAATGTTTAATGTAAATATAAGTTTTATTTTAGTTCAAACTTAAAATACTTACAGAAAACCTTGAGACTGAAACAAAGGAGCTCTTACCGCATGTAAAAGCAAACAGTGTCATGTTGGACCAAACGGCAGACAGAAAAATTTTCAAAGTAACCCGAAACAAAACCCGCGTTGGCAATGCCGTGGCTCAGTACAAGTTCGCGAACGTTTTCAAGCTCCGAATGTCTTCCGAGCTCGCTTTGCGCATTATCGAAAGCTGCCTGCCGTGGATCAGACGAATCAGCGAGAGTTTCAGAGAGCTGGACCTCAACACCGTGCTGAAAATACTTTCGAGCAATCGGCTGAATATCCAGTTGGAGCTGCAGGTGTTCTTGGCGGCAAAAACTTGGCTCGAACACGATTTGGCGCGCGGACAGTTCGCAGAGCGCGTTCTGCGTACGGTGCGCTTCTCGCTGCTGGACCAAAACAACAGAAGTTTTCTGTATGACAAGCTGATGCCCAACGACGAGTGGAGACGGATCATGGTGGACGCTGAGAGCAATCATGCGGAAAGCAGGCACTGCTCTGTGAACGATTTCGACGTACTCTTCTGCGGAGGCAGACGTTTGAACACGAAGGAAGTGACAAGTGAATTGCTGCGCGTCGAAATGAGTGACGTTGAAAATGTCGCAAGTTTGCCGGAAATGAGCGAAAAAAGGTTCTCATGCAAAGCTCTGTGCGTGAACGACGAGATTTTTGTTTTCGGCGGTATCGACGGCAACCGCGAAAACGTCATGTCGGTCGAAAAGTTCTCCAAAGGCAGGTGGCAGACCGTGGGTGAAATGCCCGACACACGCAGAGTCTTCGGAGCTGTTTCCTACGGCGGACTTTTAATCATCGGCGGCAGAGTCCGGAACAACGTCGACATCGCCGACTGCCTCAGTTACGACGCCACAGATAACAGGTGGTGTAGTTTTCCACCAATGCACGTGAGAAGGAGCTCGATGTCGGTGTCGGTGTTCGAGGGGCGCGTGGTGGTGTGCGGGGGCAACCGCAGCGGCAGGATAAGAGCGGTGGAGCGTTGGGACGACCACGAGTGGACGACGATGGCGCCCATGTGCGAGAGGAGGATGAACCACGGCGCGGCGGCGGTCGGCAGCAAACTGTTCATCGTCGGCGGGCTGCAGTCCAAAAGCAACGAGGTTTACGATTCCACGTCGAAGAGGTTCGTTCTGATGAAAAAGTCTCCTTATCACGCATTGCTGAGCGAGCCGCTCGGAGTGTTTCCGGTCGGAAGCGAGCTGGCGGTTTTCGTCCGAGGGGGAGTTTTGTACTACGATTGCGAGAGCGGGAAATGGCGGGAAGAAAGTTGCGAGGCCGCAGGTCGCAACAACCAGCTGCGTTGCGTAAAACTGCCATTGTATATGAAGTACTTGTAAATAAAGAAAGCTATTAAAATTTTGTTAGAGTTAGGGAATACATTCTTAACGGAAGCGGTTTGACACTATAGGTATTTTCTACCATTTTAGTGCTAAAACTTGTTCTGTTTGATCAAAGATATTTCTATTCGCATTTATTTTCATCTGTTGATTTTTATTTTCCATTTTAAACTTTGATAGACAACCATATTTAATTAAAGGTTTTATATTTTCAATTTAATACAAACTTTTATTTTTTAAAACTGACCGATTTTTGAAAAGTTTGTGCAACTGGAAGTTAGATATTATAAGCTAAGCGATAATTTTATTGTTAACAAATTTAGTGTTAAAGAAAATTAAAGTTTATGTTTGTAGTTGAGTTTAATCAATTATATAATTAGATGCATTTATGTATGTAAATAATATCAAATTATAAAACCTACAACAACACAAGTCATATGGTTAGTCCAAAAGGAGCGATAATTGCCCGATTTCGTACGACCTTAGTACTTCAGGGATCAATAATTAGTAAAGAGGCGGTTTTTATTTGTCAACTTGTCATATAATTTATATTTTTACTATTTTGTTTTAAAGTTTTTATAAAAGGGGCGAAAATAGGGACAAAAAGGAAATTGTTAATATACTAGTAAAGTGGTTAAAATCTAATAAAGAGGCAATTAATTTTTATATTTTGACATAAGGACTGACTAAATAAAAAAATGAGTTTTGAAAACCATGTTTTAAACAATTTATTTTGGTTTTAGTAAAAAAGCAAATGTTATATTTAAATTAGAAAAGACGCTAGTACCATAATAAGTAAAACGTTATAAAACATGTATGAAATATAAATTTAATGCAAACTACAAAACAATACTTACTTGGATATGTAAACAAGAAAAAAGTCTAAAAAACATTAAAAAGCTTATTTTATAGATACCAATTCAATAAGAAACACAGTCTAAATTTAAAATTTATTCGCATGACGACGTTTCGACTTTCCATTAGTCATTACCAACAAAATACTGTTAAAATAACTAAAAATTAGTGTTAAACAACTAAGTATACAAAAATTTTAAGTATGTAATACAATATATAAACATTTATAAATTAAAATTATAAACTACAATAAAATAATATGTTACATAAATATTTACACATTGTTATACTAATATATATCAAACTAATCAAAAGTTCTTAGTGTATTGGTAGTACCCGGCTTAGTGGATTGTTTATTGAATGTGCTTCTTATTGAATTGGTATCTAAAAACTCAAGTATCCCCACTTGTTTTTTATTTTATAGAAAAAAACAAAATGAACTGATGTATGTACAGAATTTAAAAGGTATTTTTTTAATGATACACGATTTTACAAAGAAAAAGTAAAGTATTTGTGTAATAAAAAAGATTTAAAAACACAATTTTTGAAAAAAAAAAGTTAAATTTTGAGCAGATTTTCTTCAACTATTTTTTCATAAGGCCCCTTTAAAAAATACGGCGCTTTCTGACAAGATTTCTCAAAAAACTTTCATTTAAAGCGCCTGAGACATTTTTTGCTGTTTTTTATCAACTCTGGAATGTTTAGTGTGGGTTTATAATTATGACCTCCCTGTGGCCCCTTTACTACTTAAACCCCTCCCCTTTTGGCCCATTTGCTACTTATGACCACTTAAGGAAACCCTGATATATAGTCTTTTGAAAATGTAAAGATAAAACATTTTGCAAGTTATTTAATTAGTTTTTAAAAAACAAAAGAAATTTTAAAAAGTATCAGGTACTTTGTATTGTTTTAGTGCTAAAATCAATACATTTTTTGTAAAGAATATATTTTTAATTTTGTTTTCATTAACTTTTAAGTAGTACTCTCAAACTGTTTATAAAAATCGACACATAAAGATGTACTAAAGTTTATTGTCTGCTAATCTGTGCTTGTGTGTGGTCATAAAACATTTTTCAATTAAGATTAGTATTGTTTAAAGGAAAAAAAAAATGTTTCAAAATTTAACTTACAAAAACACGTTTAGATAGAACATTAATGTTTACATTCATTAAAAAAATACGTTGTTCTAAATTATGCTACTAATGGCTTTCTAACTTTATTACTAATATTTTTGCACTAATAAGTAATAATTTATTTTCAAATAGTAAACTTTGTATCAAACTTATTTTAAAAACTAAAATTTCCGAGATTTTGAGAAAAAACTATTTAGTAGTATACTAAGTTTAGAAAAATTAGTTTAACGATAAAGATCTTATTCTTTAAACAAATCAATTAATTTTAGACTTGGTTAATTTTTAACGGTTTTTTATAGCTGTAACAACTAGTTATACCGGTGATCCATACTTTTTAACAGCTATAAAATGCGTTTGAAATTATAAATTTGATACATAAAACTTAATAAATCACAAAATTGTTTGTGGTTTGACGTGAATAATTTTTGCATAAAACTTAAATTGCTTGTATATTTTTTAAATTAAAATATTTTAGCTTCTAATTACGTATGAAATAATATTTTATGATTTGTAGATGATTACAGTTTAAAAACTATTTTATGTTACTTTTGATGAAATTATTAAAAAAAATAAGCTGTACAAAAATAAGACTTTATTTTTTGTTGCTACCAAAGCTTTTGATTTTATGTAAACATCCAACTTTTTCATAACCTATTGTTGAAATTAAATTCAAATAAAAAGAAGAAATAAAAAATTTGTATCAATTACAATGAGTTTTCAAGCGGTTAAAAATTTCTTAAATAAATTTTTAAAAAGACAATACAATTAACAAAGACTACTATGTTTTACCAACACTGCTTAACCTACTAAATAGATAATAAAGACTTAAATTGTAGTGAGAAAAGTTAATTACTTAGAAAGTAATTTTAACTTTATATACCAGTACGTCCATCGAGCTATATATTAGCTATTACCTCCCAAACTATGAACGCTTTAGTGTTATTAAAAGCAGTAACAATTGTTTTAAATCAGCTAAATATCAGTGTTTCTTAAAAGACTTGTTGGTAAAAAAACTATAAACTAAATATATACAGTTTGAACGTTTTAATTGTATTAAATTTTAGCAAATCAAAATTCAATTTTTTTAGACCTTTTTGCCATTACCTTTAACCAATTGAAGTTAAAAAAATATGAAAGACTCTATTATATCTTTATCTGAAAATATCTGATTAAAAGCTTATGTCAAACAATAAAAAAATTATGCACTTATTAAACTATTTACATATGAAAACAATAGTTTTATTTAAATGAAGCTATACTAAGTTTTAACTTTTTATGTAAAACTTAGTTGCTTACCTTTAATACAATAATTGGTAATAAGCTAAACTAATCATAAAAACTAATTAAGTTTGAACGTTTTATGAAAACGCTTATCTGAAATTTTTGATTTGTTTACAAATAAAAGACTATAAAAGTAAAAAAAAAATCATAATTTTTACAAATATATACCATATTTAAAAATAACAACCTTTACTTCATTTGGATTTTATTTGATATACTTAACATTATTGTTTTGTTTCGAAAAAATACGTACATCAAATTCAAATTAAAAAAATCCCAATTGAAATTTTATTTTCCAACCAACAAAATGTTTATTATTAACCAAAAAACTAGCAGAATTTATAAATGTTTTTTGAAACTGTTTGTTTAATAATGAACTTTATGCAAGCTATAAATAAAATAACCTCAGTATTCAAAATTATTTTAAATTTTTATGATTTTCTAAATAAATTTTTGTTTTAATATCCTTTTCAGACCTAATAAACATCGAAATCTACAGTAATGCAATATGTGACAAAAGTTAAGGTACAAAAAATTACAATAGCGCTTGAAATCAAAAACTTTTGAATTTTTTGTTAAAAATCCTTTAAAGCCTACTATTTAAGTAACACATAAGTTTTGAAACACCGTAAAAATGTTATTTTAAAAATTTTCTTGAAAAATTTATTCAAGAATTTAATTTTTAATACATTAAAAAGCACAAAAATATTTAAACAAAATTTGATTCGTCAATGTAGCTGAAAAACTGTTCTAAAGTTTTACGTTAAGACACAATTTATATTTAACTTCGAAAACAGTGTTTGAAATAAACTTCTATCCCAAAACGAAGTTGTTAACATGATCACGAAAATCGTCTCTCGAAGCATACTCTAGTATTTTTTCTTCTACAACAGAGCAAATCTAAAACCAATTTAAGTAAAATGTTATAAACAATGGTTTATATGTCACATAAATCTCGGGCAACGAGTTTTAAGGTCATACAAGCTGAAAAAACTCATTAATTATCTCAGAAGCTATTCTTATTTTTATGTTTAACAAATCAGTCTTATTCTTTTTATAGAAAAAAGTAACTTGAAACTTTTAGAAACAATAGAAATATCAATTATTTGTTATTCTCTAACATTAACTATAACGTCATCATCATAATCCGTAGCATAAACAAATTTTCTTTAACATTTTTTTTTGTTACAATTTTCAGTTTATTTTTTACTAAAAATTTATTATAATGTGCATATATAAAATCAACCTTGTTTTCTAAAGCCTCTTTCATCGCTGGTTTCACTTTAGGTTCGAATAAGTTAAAAAGCCATTCGACGACACCCATACTTTTTACGTTCAATGTGCTAATGTTTGCTTCGCACGATCCTGGAGTCAACTGAAAATTATACTTTTATTAAGTTATGATAAATACAACATATATTTTATTGAAAAATGAAAATTTATATACCGTTTATTAAGTTTTAACTATAGTTATACATTAACTCATTGAAAGCAACAAATATTTTGATATAAGTATTTTATTAAAGACTCAGAGATATATTTTCTAAGTGTATATAAAAAGTGACTGTTATACTTAGTTCGTCTGTTATTTTTCATATTTAGTCATTGTTACAAAATAAAAAAAAGTATTCAAGTTCACAGAGACTTTTATACATAAAAAAACTTACAGATAATTCACCGTTAGAGCCGACAGAAACTTCAATATGCTGCACAATCGACATATCTTTTACTTCCAATGTGACTCCAAAAGAGTATGATCTGAATATTGATACATTAGGTTAGAAAACGCTAATGAGGTTAAGTTAGGTAGCTTAAAAATGATTTATCAAAGATTTATTATACTAAAAGCAGGCTTTAAACGTTTCTGAATACTCAAGAACACTTTACTAGGTAAAATAAAAAAATACTACATACTTAAAATAATAAAACTATTTCTTATAATGTATTATTAATGTTTAAAGAAATATACTTACACTAGGAGCAATTTTCCATTAACATCAGCATCAACCGAAAAACTTATTCCAGGAACTTCGAATCTCCAATAAACAAAAATTAGCTTCCTATAAACACTCGCTTCTTTGTTAACAGAAAATGAATGAACGTCGATGCTTGAAAAATTGGTAAGTTATTAAAATAAGAAATAAAATGAAGTAAAAAAAAAAGTTTTATTCTACAGTACTTTAGTGCTTGAGAACTAACTTTATAATTAGCTTCAATATTATAATATTTCTAAATAGGTATAAACTGGGTTTAGTTAGTTGTGAGTTGCAATTAAAGGTTTTCTTAATGTTTAATTTAAGACTATCAATATAACATACTTGAAATATAACTATGTAACAGGTGAAAGTACTTTAGCTAACAATTAGAGCTAGTAAAATAGTAAACCTATAAACGAGCAAAAACTAGCTGCTTCATTACAACAAAAGCTTTATCCTGCATTTTAAGTCTATTCTAACTTTTATCGATGAAAATTTAGCATTAGCTTAGTTTTGTTAACATATACAATGTACATAAATATAAATAGTACTAGTAGTGACTATCGTAAAATAATTACTTTTTTTGACTTCGCAATTTGTTGGCTAGTAAGTTTTAGTTTCTTGAATATTTGTAAACATGTTTTTGACTACATTTTCAATAAACATATTATTGTTGTGAACAACATGTTATATGACAAAATATAAGAAAATTTAAATGAAATGTAGGTCTTAAGCGTGTTAACTAAACTATAGTCGTCAAAATAGCTTTCATTGTCATTGAGTTTTTGTAGTTATTTTATTTTATTTTATAAGTAAAAACTTGAACTCTATTGTTATATATATAAACGGTTTATAACACCCAATTAAAGTCGTTCATTGAAAGAAAAAAACATTTTTACTACTTTTACAAACAGATTTTAGTAGAAATAATTATCAACTCATATAGTTTCATTTTAGTTAAAACTTATGCTGTATGTACTACTTTAAAAAAAGTTAAATACACTTTTACAAATAGTTTATACGTATTTTTAAATATAACCAGTAGAAAAAAACTCAACCAACTTCTTTATTTTAAAGTTCTTATTTCTAACTTTTACTGAAAAGTTTTCAATTTCAACATCGTTGACTTGGTCTGTTATACCGAGTTCAGAAATGTCTATGTGAAAAGTAAAACAAATTAACAAATCTTTAAATAAATAATAAAATAAACAAGGCAAGTTCTTCTAAAGCACTATCGCATAAAAAACCATAACTTGAGAGTTAATTAAAAAATAAAACTCACCCATCGTTTTGTATAAACTCCATTCGTCTGTGGCTTCTGCTTTTACTAAGGCAATAGTTACCAGTAAAACTAAAAATAAATGCATTTTTAACATTAAAAAGCTAAACCTGCAATCATGATAAAGCAAAAATTCAAGTTTACAGTAAAAACTAATTTAGTAACTTTTCAGTTTCATTTTTCTATTGTTTCATCTATGTATATTAGTTCCTTATTTTATGGGGTTAAAATAAAAATGAAATTAGTTATTAAGTTTAACACTCTATAGAAAAAAACAATGGTGTTTCAAAAGTTACTTAAGTTTTAAAAACGCGTTTAGATAGCTTAGTTATTTATACAAACACTCAATCATATGTTTGTTTTTAAACTAGTTTAAATGATAAAATTACTTTGTATTTTCATTTTTAAAACTATTTAGAACTCTATACTTAAATTAAACGTATATTTTTTTTAGCCAAGTGTATAAACAAAAATTTCGAATAAAACTAAGCTAAAGAAAACTTTAGAAACCAAGTTAATTAAACAAATATCAGTTTTCTTACAAAGTTACTAATATAATCTAGTATTAATGTACAAACTGTATTTGTAGCTGTAAAAACCAGTTAGACCGGTGATTCATGTTTTTTAAAATAGCTATCATTTGCGTACGCAGATATAAACTTGATACATTAAATGTGATAAATCACAAAATTGACGTAGATTTGACGTAGATAATTTTACATAAAATGTAAGCTTTGCGTAAATAATATAAAGAGTATTTTAGGTGTTTATATGGCAATTTTTAAATTAAAAAATTGTCGACCACTACTCGTAAAAATTATTTATTGTCTTTTGTAGAACACATCATAAATAATTGATGTACATTAATTAAACTTTTATTTCGTGTGAGTTTATGCACAAGGCTAATAATGCTTCATAACTTATTGTTGTTATAAAGTACACATGAAATAGAGTAACTTAGTAATTGTAACTAAGTATAACAACTTTTAAGCAGTGAAACGATTATTTAAGTGTATCAAAGTAAAGGAAAAAAAAAATAATCTAAGTAATATTTTAGCAATACCGCTTATTTTTCTTAAACGATCAATTAGCATGAATTTAAAGTTTAAAAAAACATATACCAACTAAATAACTATTTATTATTCATAGCAGTTCATCCATTGCGCTATATATTTACTTTACTCACTAAATTGAATTACTTTTTTGTGATGTTTAATTTTATAAAACGTAAAAAGTATTTTTTAATTATTTTATTTTTGACCTTTACAACCAATATCTAAATCAAAGTATGGCAAACTTCGACATAAAGGACGCATTAAAAGTTTTAATTCAGTCAATATATTACAATTTAATGACACAAAAATTTAGGACGATGATTATAATATCATGTAAGAAAAAAACTCCAAAAGTCCCAACCTAAAAGTATGTTTTTTTTTTTGTAGTTGGCTGTATTGCTAGATATCAGCAGTAAATTTTAAAAAGGAGTTACTTGGAAAAAAATACAAGTATACAATACTTGTAACAGTATAATTTAATTGAAAAACAAATAAATTTAAATAAAAATTGCTTGTACGACATTGAAATCGATTAGAAATAATGCACGTGTGTCGGAATTGATCGGATGGGAAATACTGAGATAAAATAACAACAAGGTTTTGTACTTTTCTGGTTAGAAATTGAACAAACTAAAATTAGATGGGTGGTAAAAAAATGGATGTCATTGTAAGAAACTGGAGAATGTTTATTACTGAATTTACTAACGCTATTTCTTATACTTATACGGAAACTTGTTTACTTGCTATCCTATGAATACTAAATACTACTTGAGTTTACTTTAAAATTGCTTTAATTTACTTTACAAATCAGACAGACAGTTTGAGTAAAAAATTTATTCTAAAAATGAAATACAACAAAATAATGTAAGGACTATATTTCAAAAATACAAAATGCTTTATAAACTTTAGAAATTACTTGGAGATAGTTCAAACTTAATAATAAACCAAGTTTTAGTGAGAAATAAACTATAAAACACTTAATGAACTATAAAATGTTTAAACATAACTCAAAAGATTTAAAAAATTTAGATGTAACCTAAATAATAATTTTATACCTAAGCAAACTCTACCATTATGTACTTCACACAGCAAAAGCAATAAAAAACAGAGTTTAAAAAGAGTCTTGTTTTGCTTGACTACAACTCCATACATGGTCATCTTAATAATTACTTCAATTTATAGTTTTTTTGTTATTTATATCTACATGTTCAAAATTCAAATATTGTAAATTGCAAGTAAATGCAGCATTATCATTATAAATTTTTATGTTAAAACAAGAGACTTTTTTTTGTTTAAAATAGTATGTGTGTACCCTAGTTTTCTGCAACATTACGGAGTCTACAACTATCACATCGCAGTATTCCGCAATATTAAGGAGAGTTTAACTATTACAAAACATTTATCTTCAACATTATAGAGTATAAAACTATCACAGGTAATAAATGTAATTATTAGGGGTAACAGTAATAAGGAAAAAAATTGACTAATAAAATAAAAGCATAACAAAGACAAAGGAAAGAATAAGAAAGATAATGAAGAAATTAAAAAAAAAGGACAAATCAAGAAAGAATGATAGCAATAAAAAAAAATAATAAGCGATAAAATACGATGTAAAAAATAAAAATAAAATGATAAATCATTAATGTAGTTAAATAAATCTAAGTTCAGTAATTGAAAAAGAGATTTAAAAAGTTGTGTTAATACTAAATGTTTTTGAAATAACAAACATTTTTTAAGCAATGAAAAGTATTAACTTAATAACAACTGGTTATTGTGTTTTCACTGCTTATAACGACCTGATGACCAACAGAACGGCGATAAACTTTTGCAAATATAAAGTTCAAAACGTGGTTTCTATCACCAAAAAAAAGGACGTTTTGAAAGAGATAATCTTTAAAGAGTTTACAACTATCACATTACAGTATCATTATGAAGTCTACAACTATCACATCACAGTAAGTACACGATACAACTATCACGTCACATTAGCATTATGAAGTCTACAACTATCACGTCACAGTAACATTATGAAGTCTAAAACTGAAAATTATTTCAAAAATGTAGCATGATTATTAAAACTACTTTTAACTTTTAAAAGTCTTAACTATACAGCATTAACAAAGAACTAATATTAGAAAGACATTAATAAATTACAGTTATAAAATAGACTCCTGGTTATTGAAATAGCTCCGACTATTTTTTAACCAGATTAACAAAATCAGATCAACTTCATTACAACTAATAAGAAACACCGAATATATAACTGAAAACAATCACACTTGAAACAATGAAAAAATTAAAACTTTTCCTAATCTCCAGCTACTTTTAATCGTTCCAAATCGTGGTATAAGTTAGAAAAAATATATTTTATACACAACAAAACGATTTTAAACATGTTACGTATAAGTAAAATTATATGTAAAATCATTCTTTAAAGTTTTACAGTATATTACAGTTTCTACTTAGTTGTTATTCAACTTTACAATTGTTTAAATAGGTGTATGACTTTAAATAAAACTCTTAAAAAACTTAGTTTTAAGTACCATTAAGATTATTTAAAGTTTCATAGTTATAAAAAACTAAATAAATAAGTAACAATAAAAGAGTCAGAAATAATCTAAGTGATTTAATTGTGTCCCAAATAACTACTTCTGACGTTTTACTTAATTTCAATAAAATTATAGTTATTACAATGCATTTTCCTAAATTAGTTTAGTTTTTCATCTGTTTATGTTTTATGTACTTTGAAATATAAAACAATATATTGCTTTTATTAAGCTTAATATGTTTTTAAATTGTACTTCTTATAAATATATATTATTTTACAATTCGATGTTCTTTTATTTGCAAGGTCTTCCTTTATATTAAAATTTGTTATTTACATGTTTTAATAGAATACAAATTAATTTTAAAATTACCTTAAATCTTTCCAGCACAGTATACTTTTCTTTATTGGATTTCTTTTTTTCTTGATCGTAGTTAATTATTTAGGAAGTTGTACTTCAAAAAATTTTTTAAAGAAATCTGCAATATTTTTGCTTAAAAAAATCTACGACTAGTTTCAAAAAATTATTTTCAAGTAGATATAAGAATTATGAACAGAGCATTTTTAGTTAAGTATAAAAAAGTGAAAACATGCAATATAGTGACGTTACATTTATCTTTAATTTTAAGTAAAAAGTAATAACATTTTATACCACTTGAATTAATTTTCTTGAGATAAAGTAACTTTTTTACGTACTAATTGAAATTTTAAAAGTAAGGTTTAAATAAAAAGAATAGAAAATATGTTTTAATAGAAAATATTTCTACATTTTTTATATAATTTTTGTCTAAGTTATAAATTTATATGCTAATTTACTATTAATTTTTTTTGGCCTGTCTTTTCGTTTAAGTGGCTCATCTTTTGATCATTAAGTCCAATAATAAAAAGTATGCTTTGATACTATGAAATATTCTTTTTAATCCAACTAGTGTTAATTATTAGCATTATTTTTTAAAGCGTGTCTAAAAAACAAAGTTTGTTAACACTCACTGATGCTTTAAAACAATCAATAATCTCTTAATACAAAATACAAACTTTTGTTAAATCATTAAACTTATTATGATAGTGTATTTAATTTTTAAGCAAGTAGGAAGTGCACACATAAGCAGAAATTTATTATATATTTGAAAGTTTAACGTTAACAGCTACTAAATTTATATCTAATTTAGTACGTAGCAGTCTGTGAAAAAAATGTATAAATAACGGTTAGGCCTACTACCATGCAAACTACTTGGCCTACTACTTAGCCAATACTTTATACTGTTTTATATTATCAAACTGTATTTCTAAATGTATTTAGTATTCTGGATAACTTTGTTAATTGAACGACAAAAAAAGGCACAAAATTTTGTCCAAAGACCTGGTGTACAAAGGATCCTTTCAGTTATTGATTATATTATATTTGAATTTTTTATAGTTTTAACGCAATATAAGATAAAAAACAATTGTAATTGACCTAAAAAAAAACTCAGTTATTAATCTTAAGACTAAAAAAATTCAAATAGAACTAAATGTTTTAGAAATAACAAAAATTTTATAAACAACGACAAGTATTAACTTAATAACTACTGCTTCTTGTGTTTTCATTGCTTATAACGACCTAAAGATGAAAAAACGCGAAAAAATTTTGCAAACAAAAAGGTCAAATCCTAGCTCGTGTCACAAAACAAAAAGGACTTTTTGAAAGAGATAGTCGTTACAAAGTTTATAAATATTACATTACAATAATATTATGAGGTCTACAACTATCACATCACAGTAAAATAATGAAGTCTACAACTATCACATCACAATAATATTATGAGGTCTACAACTATCACATCAGAGTAAAATAATGAAGTCTACAACTATCACATCACAATAACATTATGAAGTTTACAACTTAACTATCACATCACAGTAACTTTATAATGTCTACAACTAACACATTACAGTAACATTTTAAAGTGCACAACTATCACATTACAGTAACATTTTAAAGTGTACAACTATCACATTACAGTAATATTATGAAGTTTACAACTATCACATTACAGTAACATTTTAAAGTGTACAACTTTCACATAACAGTAATATTATGAAGTTTACAACTATCACATCACAGTAGCAATATGAAGTTTACAACTATCACATCACAGTAATATTACGAAGTATACAACTATCACATCACAGTAGCAACATGAAGTTTACAACTATCACATCACAGTAGCAATATGAAGTTTACAACTATCACATCACAGTAGCAATATGAAGTTTACAACTATCACATCACAGTAACATTTTAAAGTGTACAACTATCACATTACAGTAATATTATGAAGTTTACAATTATCACATCACAGTAGCAACATGAAGTTTACAACTATCACATCACAGTAGCAATATGAAGTTTACAACTATCACATCACAGTAGCAATATGAAGTTTACAACTATCACATCACAGTAATATTACGAAGTAGACAACTACCACAACATAATGACATTATGAAGTCTTTAGCTATCGGTATACTTACATTTACCACTCAAGCAAAACTCCCATCTATTATATATATTTTTATTTTTTATTATTACTGTTATCCCTAACCTTTAACCTTTATCGGTAAGCGGTTCTCGGATTTGATCTGGTGGGAATTGTGCACGAATGGACTAGTTCGCGGATTAGAACTGAGCGGTACCTACAACTATCGTACTACTGGTTTCTGCATCATTACAAAGACTATATCTATTAAATTGCACTTTCGTGCAAAATAACTGGTACTAAAACAATCACGTAGTTGTCTGTTATATAACGTGGTCTACAATAATTAAATCAATCTGCTGATATTTTAACTAGTAACATTTATTTTGTACATGAAATTTTTCACCTATAATAGTGCAGAACTTTTTAAGATATTTTTTTATTTTAATTGTTTTTACAGGACAATTTATTTTCTCTATATTTCTTCCTAAGTTTACTTTTACCTACAATGAAACTTCGGAACAATTACCAAAGACCAACGAAGTAATAGTAGTTCTAACTTCAAGGAATTTTGTTTAATTTTGTGTTTCTAGAAAACTTGTACCTGCTAATAATGATAAGTGTGGTAAAGGTGATCACAATCTACTTTATGTGGATGAATATTACTAAGAAATTGGTTTTGGTACCAGCTTTCTTAACTTTGACTTTTTTTTGGTAATCCCTATCTTAGTTTGTGAGTTTTTAACAATTTTGATTTGTAGAAATCATTAGTTATTTACATACTTTTAGTACCTAACCTTTTAATATTTTTGTTAGCACGTAAAACAATAACTAAATTGTTTAAAAAATAATTTAAAATATTTATATACTTTGTATAAACATATATTATATTAAACTCATGTATGCAGTGATATACATTGCAACAGACTTTAAGTAAATAAAGTTCTTAAGAAAGTCATTCAAAAATTTATTTTAAAAAGTCTGCATGATAAAACGTGTCGATTTTTTTTGATTTTTTAAATAGATGAATTATGTTCAAACAAATATTACACAGACTTTTTATTATTTTCTTAAGTTTTTTTTATTTAGTTTACCTATATATCAAAAAAGTAAAATCAATCATAGATTTATAATTTTTTATTTAATATATCAATTAGAAAATTATTTCAAAACTGTAGCAAAAGTATTAAAACTGTTTTTAACTTTTAAAGCTCTTATCTATACAAGAATAACAAAGTACCAATCTTTAAAAGACATTACTAATTTACAGTTATAAAATTGACTCATAGTTAGTAAATTAATTTCGATTATTTTTCAACCAGATTAACAAAAACTTATCAATTTGATTGCAACAAATATAGGAACGCCGATTAGATGACTGAAAATAAGCATTCTTGTAACATTGAGAATTTTATAATTTTTATTAATCCCCATCTGTCGTAATTGTTTCTAGTCGTTGTATAAAAAAGAAAAGTAAAATACTTTCATAACAAAAAGATTTTAAACATGTTTAGTATAAGTTAAGTCATAAGTAAAATCGGTCTAAAAGTTTTATAATATATTAAAGTTTGTAAACATTTTTTTTAATACAGTAATTTAATTAGTTTAAATAGGTGTACGATTTCAAATGAAACTGTTAAAAAACTTATGTTCAGGAACCATTAAGATTATTGAAAAGTTTTATATTTATAAAAATCTAAAAAAATAAATAATAAAAAAAGTCAGAAGTAATTTAATTTTGACAAATTAATTACTTCTGACGTTTTACTGAAATTCAATAAATATCAATATATTAAATAATATTAAAATGCTTTTTTCTAAATTTGTTTAGTTGTTCATCTGTTATTGTATTATTTATTTCAGACATTTAATAACATGACATTTAACTAAGCTTACTATGTTATCAAATCGTACTTCTAATAAATATATATTATTTTATAATTGTATATCCTTTGTTTGCAAGGTTTTTCTTTGTATATCAGTTTGTTATTTACATATTTATATGGAAAATATTTCTACATCTTTAAAATATTTTTTATACAACTTATAAATTTATGTGCTAATTTACTATTTATTTTTTATTTTGTGTGTCTTTTTATTTAATTGGCTAATCTTTTGATTATTAAGTCCAATATTAAACAGTTAACTTTATAAATAAATTATAAATTTTTAAATTTTAGCTATTACTAATTTTTAGCACTGTTTTGTTTTTTAAAGTGTGTCTAAAAAACAAAGTTTGTTAACACTCACTAAAGTTTTTAAAACAATCAATAATCATTTAAAACTCTAAAGTGCAAGTAAATACAGTACTTTTGTTACAAAGTTTTATGTTAAAACTTTAAGAGAATATATTAATAATTTTTTTAAATGGATGTATCCACCATAGTTTTCCGCATTATTACGAAGACTACAACTGTTACATCACAGTTGTCACTAACCTCACGGA
The DNA here is from genome assembly GCF_965202585.1 of Thalia democratica. Classification (NCBI taxonomy): domain Eukaryota; kingdom Metazoa; phylum Chordata; class Thaliacea; order Salpida; family Salpidae; genus Thalia; species Thalia democratica. The sequence goes on from NC_139165.1 coordinate 77,329,790, forward strand.
GAGTAAAAATACCACTTCACAGTTATCTTCAACAGAATGGAGTCTACAACTACCACAGGCACTAAATGTTATGGTTAGGGGTAACAGTATGATAAAAAACGATAAAAATTAAGGAATAATTAAAAAAAGAATGATTATAAAAAATAAAAAAATAAAAAGAGTTTATAAACTGAAAAAAGATAGAAATATGTTTAAAATAAATCTATTATAAAATAAAAAGATAAGCCCGTGCCAAAGTGTCAATCAACGCATTAGTAACCCTTCGTACAAAAGTGACGACATACAAAATTTCAGTCAGTACAAAAATTTACCTTCGAACATTTGACCATCTGTCGCGTCATTGCAACTGCTTGTTGTAGCGGTACGTAAGTATAAACCGCAATGAAGCACTTCTTTTATTATCATCTCATCAATACTTTTTATCTTTCTGCGACAATAAATAACAAAGTTTTGTTTCTCAAACAGTTTTCTTCTAAAAATTTAATTAAACATTTAATGAACTTTCTGAAAATATACAAAACAAAGTTTAAAATTAGGTTTTTTTAAATGCAAAAAAATATTTTCCTTATGTAGTCAAGAGTATATAATAACCATTTGTGAAAATAATGGTTAGGCTTACTTCTATGCCGACTACTTCGCCTACTACTTTGTCGATTACTTGACCTACTGTTTTAAATTTAAATACTGTTTCATGTTGTTATACTGTAGTTCAAAATGTATTTAGTTTTCTATATAGAATTTATTGAAGTTTTAGCAAAAATTAAGATATAAAACAGTCATAATAAAGAAACTTACAAAATTGTGTTAAAAGTAAATGTTTTAAAATAACATAAATTTCATTAAAAATTGACTAGCATTAACTGCTTCTTGTGTACTCACGGCTTATAACGAAATGATGACGTAGTCTGCAACTATATCATCACAGTAACATTATAAAGTATACAACTATCACATCACAGTAACATAATGAAACCTACAACTATCACATCACAGTAACATTATAAAGTCTACAACTATCACATCACAGTTACATAATGAAATCTACGACTTACACGGCTTAAAAAATAGCTAAAAACGTTCCGAACTTAGTATACTAAAATAAAAAGTTTTAATCCAACGAAGAAAATTTTAAATGTATTGTATTAAAAATATCACTGCTCATAAATATCAGCCAAATGGCAAAAATTAAGGAATGTATAATTTAAATAAGACCTTTAAAAACTTAAATACAAAGTTTCAATGTCGTCAGAAAAGTATATGTATCGACTTTTTTTAATTTAGTGCATGAAGCTGTGTATAAACATTTTAACATACAATGAAAAATTACTGTATTAGAAATGTCATTGCTCATTAAAAAACGGCCAAATAGCAAAAATTAAGGAATGGCCAATTAAAATAAGACCTTTAAAAACTTAAATACAAAGTTTCAATTTTGTCAGAAAAGTATAAGTATCGACTTTTTTTAAATTTAGAGTTGAATGTTTTGTATTAGGTTTTATAAGATATCTAATTATTACAATATCGAATATCACGAAAACTTCATGCTAGTACTTTTAATCTTTTTTATGCCTACTTTTAAATGCTAGAGATATAGTTTTTTTTAGATAAACACTTTTAAAAGTCAAAATCTAGTTAAACCTTCATTTTTATATAATGCAAATATCTCTATACACAAACTAAAGAGACAAAGATATATTTAACAAGTGTTTTTTATTTTTATTTTAGTAAAATAGATCTTATTTAAAGTATAAATTAATTAAAAACTCATAAAACTTATGATAAGCAACAGAAAATTTTTAATTAATAATACTCTTTCAAGTAGTACATCGGGAAAGTTGTTATCACATTATATCTTATACTAAGTAGTTTAAATTTTCTTGAAAATTGATTAGTTCACTTTTTTAAGCTTTGTAATTATAAAATATATAGTTTATCATAGTATAGAAAGTAGTATACTTTAAATAACTCTATATTTCTTTATTCATAAAAGAATATATAATAAAACACAACGTATTTACATAAACTTCAAACTTACAAACGTTTCAATTGTACTTACAATCTAGTTTTTATAACAAAAAAAAATATTTTTTTTGAAATAGATTATTTAACATGTTTTTAACGTTTTAGTATGTTTTTTGTTTATTTACGAACTAACTATGCTATCACTAACAACTATAAACGCAAAAATTAATTTTATTAATTAAAAAATATTCTTTGTTTTAAACATAAATAACTTTTTTATATATCCTTATTATTTTAAACTAAATTTTTTTAACGACAAAAACGATTAAATATTTCAATAAAAGTTTAAAATTAACTAGTGGGATTTTACTTTTAAGATTTTATGAAAAGTATAAGTTTGACACAAAAAATTTAAACATTGTTTTGTAAAATTATTTTTTAAATTTTTAACATATTATAGAGACTTATGCCTTAAGAAAATTTATAAAAACAGTCAACATAGTATACTTTTAATAAGTTTATTTTATAGAAATAGTTCAAACTTCAAATGAAATATTAACTTTGAAATGAAACAAAAAACAGCACAAAGCATAATATTCGACTTATTAAAAATAAACTATCGAGAAAACCAGCAAGAAAGTTTAGTTAGTGCATAAACGTCGTAATATAAACTATATTGCGATGATCTTGTTTTAAATTTAATTTAAAATAAGAAAAAAAAAACAGTGCAAGCCTATCAAAATAAGAATATATTGTAAGGTTTTTTTAGTAGTTTAATCAGGTGTTAGATGTTAATTATATTTTATTTATCAGTGATAATTGTTTTGTGCTACTAGTATATGCAGTTAAGATTAGTTTACTAAAATGAAATCGCACAAAAAAGGTATAAGCAATCAGATTAAAAAATATTACTACAATTATCTGACACTGTAATGAATAGGTTTATAATAGTTTTTATGCTATAAAAAAAAGTAATGTAGTTTCTTAACTAACACAAGTTGTAAATTTATATAAACTTATTGTTAAACTTTTATTGCGTTACGCCGTTTCCCTGCAGAGCAGTTCATCAGACGCTAAAAAAAGCTGAAAACAAAAGTATACAGGGCGATGAATTGGAAAATAAAAATACACACATAAATGAAAATAATATTTACATTTGAAATATGAGTTTTAAATAATATGTAGTTTACAAAAGTTAAATTTTAAAGTTAAGTTAAATTAAAATGAAATATAGGTAAGTTTAGTTTAAATAATTTATTAACTATAGATTTTATATATTTTGAAAATTTATTTACTAAGCATTTAATATATTAGGATTTTAAAAAAATGTAAATACTAAGATTTGTAGGGGATTTTTAGAAAACAGAAATGGTCTTTTTACGGGAATGTTGTAACTTTAAAACAAAATCTTTACACAATACAAACATAAATACAATGTAACAATATAATTAAATAGAATGAAATAAACTAAATAAACTAAGTTAATGCGATAAAAAATAAACTAAAAGTATTCCTTAGGGTAATGAGGGCATTGCGTGACTAGTTCATTTCTTTTATTAAGGATTTTTCTCTGGTTAGCATTTGCTATAAACAGTCTTTCAAGGTTACATATCGAGCACATGAAGTTTGGTTTAAATCTGCTTTTTGTCTGTCGGAGAATTTTCCATTCAATGGTGGGTTTCTCGCCTTTTTCATATAATTTCCACATGTAGTTGGCGAGTTGTGTACAGTTGGCGGGCTTCTTCTTGTTGGGTTTTGGAAATGATACTCTATGTTCGTACAATCTATTTTTGAATGCTCTTCGGGTGGATCCAATATATGACATTCTCTTATTTTTCTCAGTAGTATTTACATTTTTTCAAAATCCTAATATATTAAATGCTTAGTAAATAAATTTTCAAAATATATAAAATCTATAGTTAATAAATTATTTAAACTAAACTTACCTATATTTCATTTTAATTTAACTTAACTTTAAAATTTAACTTTTGTAAACTACATATTATTTAAAACTCATATTTAAAATGTAAATATTATTTTCATTTATGTGTGTATTTTTATTTTCCAATTCATCGCCCTGTATACTTTTGTTTTCAGCTTTTTTTAGCGTCTGATGAACTGCTCTGCAGGGAAACGGCGTAACGCAATAAAAGTTTAACAATAAGTTTATATAATTCATATCTCCCACCAAGGATTGATAACTCTGTCTAGTTCTGTTTTGTACCAAAAAAGTTGTAAATTTGGCAAACTTGAATTATTGGTAATTTTTTATAGAATTTGAAGACTTATTTGTATCGAAAAACAAAATTTTTAATAAAGCAATATGAAAAGAATTTAAAATTTTTCGAATAAGAATGAAAGCTAACATTTGCTAAAAATTTATCTATGCTTTAAGATTAAGTTTGTTTTCACGCAAAATATGTAAGTATTTTAGCATTTTTGAGTTTAAATTTCTTTTTGATCCTAAAAAAAGTCCAATCTTAGGTTATTTAATTATAACAATTGTACTTATTTAACTTACTCCTTTATTGCGTATTAAAAGTTTTAAAAATTAATAATTTAGTTTGTAAAATAAGTATTTTTAACTTCGACTTAGATATGCCCAAGGTTAGCTAAAAAAACCTATATACTACTTTATTACTATTTCAAATTTCTGTTATTCTAAATCTTAATAATTTACAAACAAAGTTGAAAATACTTTTTTAAACTGTTTGTTCTAAAATCACAATTAAATAGTAAGTATGTGAAAGCTATAACTTTAAAACAAAACACAATTGTGTTAAAACTTCATGTAGACTTACAAACAAATTTATAGAACAAAAACCATATCCTAATTAAGTAAATATTTTGATCATTTCCTACTCTGTTTGTTCGCTTAAACAATGAAGGTTATGCGAAAAATTAAAGCTGTTCTTTAAAGAATATATAAGCACTAACGTTGAGCGTTTTATCGAACTGAAGTTATATTAAGCAAAGTATAATATCTATTGATAATAGAACTATTTTATCTAATACTTAACAATAAGTTTAGTTTAAAAGTTATGCAAAATTAAAAATAAACTGGCAGACTATTTTAAAAATAATACTATGAAGTTTTTCTCAGTCTGTGTGCTGTTAATCAGTTTTTTCTGTGAAATTTTCAGCTACAAAACAACTTACATTCAATCTACCTGCCCGGCGGTCCAAGAAAAAGTTGACGAAGTCGAACAAAGCTACAATGGTCTGTTGTAATTCAATTTATTGCTTTTGTAAGAGTAAAAACTGAATCAAACTTACACAAAACACTTGTTTACTCTAGTTTAACACGCATTAAAACCATCTATAATTTTATCTTAATAGCTTATTTCAACAAACACAAATGTTTTTACCATTTCTTACAGTAAGGTACGAGTTCAGAATAACTTCCAGCCGTGGAAATTTCGATAACGTTCGTGAACAGTGTGCTTCCATGGGAGGTGATTTGGTCAGTGACGTTATGAAGCCTGAATTCTCACAATATCACGAGTAATTTTTTTGTTGGTTTTTTTCTAACTTAAAAAAGTCTTTTTTTAATTTTTGTTTTCTAATGATTCATAAGCAACTAAAAGTTTACGTTTAACATTGTGTTTGAAACATAAGTATTAAATTAAACTTTAAAAGTCAAATAAGTACTTTTTAGTACTTGTTTATATTTGTGTTAATGTATAACCTGCAGTTGTTTAAACTACAACTTAGTAACTATTAGGTGTTTAGGATAATAAACTATGTAAGCTCATTTGATAAACTTAAAACTAGTAAGTTAACAAAGTATCTATTAACATTTTATACAAAAAAATTAAAATTTAAATATTTTCTTAGTTTATATTTTCATCTTTAAAATGTTTTTTTTTTGTATAATTTTTTAGTACAATATATATGTACTTAAAAAAAACTCTACAAAAAACTTATTAACATACTTTTTACATATGTAAATATAATAACGATTAATAACTATACGATATAATGCTCATTTTTTATCGTTGCTGTCAAAAGGTGATATAAATATTTTACTAAAAATTGGTTAAAGTTTGTTTTACCATATACAAAATATTTTTTGAAATAAATTTTGCATTTTCAGGCTTAAGTTTATGAGCAAAGAGTTCTTTAAAACTTATTTTCCCTTCAAAACTTCCAACGCAAAATAACACTTTTTACGTCATAATGTAAATTGTAGCGAGGTCCGCAACACAGTGAAAAATTTCGGCGATGACGCATTGTGGGTGGGTTTGAGTGACAGGGGTAGCGAGGGAAGGTTCACGTTTCCTAGCGACAGCACCTACTTCAACCCTAACGACGGCGACACCTTGTTCAAGTGGAAATCAGGTGAGATGTTAATACTTTCAATTAATTATGATTATTAATGGCTTAAATTATAAGTAACAAAAAGTAAAGCTAGTCCCTAAGTTGCCGTTTAGCTTTATTTTTTGGTTAAGTTAGTTTTGTTTTAAAACAGAGTAGTTGTATATGAAGCTTGAAATATTATGCGCTTAATTTATTTAAACTAGATGCGTGACGGATTAATTAAAGAAAATCATGGCGGTTATAGTTTTTAAGTGAACAAAAACTTAAAGTTTGACAACTTTGCTCTGCTGTTAACAATAAAAAAGTGTTAAGTAAATTAGTTTACAATCGCTATATTACGAAAAGATTTATTTTTAAGACTATGATTTATTACCCAAACCATTTGACTATAACTTTTGTATTATATATTAAATACTTTAAATTATCGTGGTCTCGTTTTATTAGCTTATCTAGATCATTTGCTCCTAAATTTTAAAAACTGTGTGCCTACTACAACACTAATTGATTTTTTAAATACTTTACAATTTATCTGTGATTTTTATTACTTTGAAAAGTTTAACTTGTTCGTATATAGTTCAATCCTACAGTAATTTTTTTTATAAACAGTTTAATCACTCACAAACTAGGCAAACAACAAAACATTGTTAAAACATTTGGCTCGACTGAAGTTTTATTTTTAAACGTTTTTGTTTACTTTACAATGTGTGATGAAACTTTAAATTCTATAAAATAAAACAGGTGAACCGAACAACGACGGGAACCAAGATTGCGTGAGAGTCCACAGAGATCAACAACAGATTGATGATGATCAGTGTGATGATGAATATTATGGAATCTGCCAAATTAAAAAATTCGACTGTTGAATATTTTGTAAATAAAACTGCAAATTTTTAGTCGTTTTTGTATGAATAGTATTTGTACACATAGTTGCCATAGTAGCCCTAGTAGCGAAGCCAATTACTACTTTTTACAGTAACTAGTTCTATGTTCTAGTTCTAAGTACTAATTCTATGTAATAGTTCTATACACAATAATAATGGCAAATTTTTAAGCTAAACATTTAAGTGCAAATTCAAAGCGATATAAGTAGATACTCCGTAAAGCAAAATTTGTAATTGTAAAAATATTTATCATACATTTTTTGGGTGCTAATGATTGTCGTAGTTTTATTTTAGAAACAATTGTGTTTATAAGTGTGTACTAAATGAATATGTTTCACCACTTTAGTACATACCTAATAATTTAATTGTAAAATTGTCAGCAATAACTAAAAGAAAATAAACTAAACAACAAGTTTTAAAAAATAAGTGCGTAAAATGATAAAGTCTAAAATAATAAGAGGATTTCAAACTATATATTTTAAAGGGTATAAGAATTAAACTGTATGATTAAACTTAACATTATTATATAAACAATGAAACTAGATGTTATTTAAACACTTAAATTTTACAAAAAATGTTTGCTAACTAATTTTGTTCTCAAAGAATTTATATTATAATAGACATAGTTGTTTTTGTTTTGCTAAGTTCATATATATGTTTACCAATTTTTCTTGTTTTTTTTTTATATTTACAAAACTACCATTCGACAGTGAACTCTCATTTATGATTACTTCAATATTCTGTTTACATTGTGATGATAATCTTATAGTCAAATATCAAAAGTTAAACAGTGAAAATTTTTTTATTTTGTACTAAACAATGGTTTCCTAAAAATTCCAAAATACTCCGGTAGCATCTATTTAGACATAATTTCCATGTACTTTTTCTTCTACAACTAAATCACCTCGAGTACTGCTCTTGTTTGCTGTTTTATTAAAAAAAAATTGCATGGTTTGTATATTGGTAAGGTAAACTTTGGTTGTTGTGTGTTGACAGATAATGTTTATCTGCATTAAAACATTACCCTTTTAGTAGATTAAATAAAAAATAAAAGCATATTCAACATATTGTTTTAAGTAGTTTAATTATAATGTTTTATCTTAGTTTTTTCTCAATTAAATGATTAACAAAATGACATAATTGCACAAAGTGTTATAGTAATACTACTTTATAAATTATAATAAAAATATATTAAAAAAAACAATATTAACTTACGGTATATATCATCCATCGGTATTGATATTGTTTCAAGTTGTGGTTACTCTTTTTTGGTTAAAATTGTCATCCTCCAGGTTAAGAATCACCAGTCTTTCAGGTAAAAATTGAATAAGAGAAAGACAGTAAGTTACCTAAATACATTTTATTAGTATATTGCCTTATATTTTTAAGGCAGTACTTACCACACTTTTAACTCAATATCTTAGTTTTTAGTTGCATTTTAGTTACCAATAGACTTGTAGAAATTTTATCCTTGAAGCTAATGTTTAATTTTTAAGTAGCAGTACGTGTATTTACTATGTGCCTCTTTAAAAAATTCAAATAAGAGTTGGGAACTCAGTTAAGTCATAATAAGTCACAAAGGGTAGTAGTCCAAATTAAGTCCAATTACTAACTAGGGTGTTGTTCCAGCGTAAGTCCACAAAGTTACAAAAGAACTGACAAAATGTAAGTAGACAAGTCTTAATAGAGCTGAAGAAATATAAGTCCACAAAGTCAAAAAAAAAATTAACATAATATAAGTCTACAAAGGCTTAATAGAATTGATAAAATATAATAAGATAAGTCACAAAAGCACTGAAAAAAAAAATTAGGAATTTATTTATTCTTTTCATTTTTAGGCAATTAATCTTTTTAATAAGCATGTTTTATTTATTTTTTAACAAATTAAAAACTATTTTTGAAGTAAATACAACAAAAATATGTAAAAAATTATATTTAATGTATAAAACTAGTGTAGTTGTTTTTAATTTTTCAGACATATATAAATTACTTTTTGCCATAGTTGCCACAAACTTCGGCTTCTTTTTTCTTTATGTTATTTTTTTAAAGATTTGAGACATTGTGGCCATTTCTTCAGTTTATGTCAAATATGCCTGTTTCAAAAGACTAATACAGATCAAAATCATTTATCGTGTATAAATGTGCTAAAAAAAAATAGCATGTAGAAAAGTGTAAAGCTGTTTTATCTGATAAGTCATTAAATTTTTATTTAATTAATTTTTTTGAAAAATTCCTAAATAATAATTTGTTAAAAAATACAATTGCAATATGCATATGTGTATTTTCTTTTTATATATGTTGCGTTTTATTAAATAATGTCTTTATATGTTTGTACATTGTATACAAACTGTTTTAACATGTTATATTTTTTACTGCTTTCATCAACAGAAGAGAAGAAGTTATAAGGAGAGATATTATTTTTGTGTAATTTTATAACTTAATACCTTATAAACTTCTTAGGATTTAAGCTTTTTGTCTCCATACGTAAGTATCAACCACAAAGACGAATTTCCTTTATTATCATCTCACCAACACTTTTTATCTTCTTGCGACAAGAATTAATAAAGATTTTTTTCTCAAACAGTTACCTTCTAAAAATTTAAAACACTCTACTAACTTTCTAAAAGTCTACAAAATAAAGTTTTAAACTAGATTTAATTTATTGCACAATATTTCTTTTTGTAGTCAAGATAATATAATAACCACATGTGAAAATAATGGTTAGGCTTACTACAATGCCGACTACTTCGCCTACTACTTTGTCAATTACTTGACCTACTGTTTCAATTTTGAAAACTGTTGTTAAACTGTATTTCGAAATGTGTCTAGTTTTATGTATAAAACTTATTAAAGTTTTAACAATAATTAATATATAAAACGATCTTATTTCACAAAAAAAAGATTTTAAACAAATAAAGAGACTAATAGAATTGTTTAAAAATAAATGTTATAAAAATAACAGAAGTTTCACTAAAGTGACTAGCATTAACTAAATAACAACTGCTTCTTGTGTTTTGAATGCTTATAACGACCTGATATCGTTTTAAAATAGTTGGTTATTACGGAGCCTACAACTATCACATCACAGTAATATTATGAAGTCTACAACTATCACATCACAGTAATATTATGAAGTCTACAACTATCACATCACAGTACATTATGAAGTCTAAATTTTTACATCACAGTAACATTATAAACTTTACAATTATCACATCACAGTAGCATAATGAAGTCGTCTACAACTATCACGTCACAGTAACTTATAAAGTCTACAACTATCACATCACAGTAACATTATAAAGTTACTGTGATGTGATAGTTTTAGATCCCGTAATATTACTGTGATGTGATATTTGTAAACTTTATAATGTTACTGTGACGTGATAGTTGTAGTCTTCATAATGTTACTGTTAACTGATAGTTGTAGACTTGATAATGCTACTTTGATGTAATGGTTTTAAACTCTTTAACGAGTATCTCTTTAAAAAATTTTATTTGTTCGGTCATAGAACCAAGGTTTGATCTTTTTGTTTGCAAAACTTTGTCGTCTTTCTGTTGGTCATCAGGTCGTTATAAGCATTTAAAACACAAGAAGCTGCTGTTATTAAGTTACTTCAAGTCGTTTTTAATGAAACTTATGTTATCTTAAATCATTTAGTTTTAACAGAATTTTGTAAGCCTCTTACTTTATTGCAGAAATTTATTTTTTTTATTTAATTTTTACCAATTGTTTGAAATCTTAACTTTTGTTAAAACTTTAATAAGTTTTATACTGAAAATTAAATACAACATACAGTCTAACAACATAAAACAGTAGATAGTATATAAATAGTAGGCCAAGTAATTGGCCAGTTGTAAGCGAAGCAGTTGGCATAGTAGTAGGCCTAGCAATTATTTTCACACAAAGGTGTCATATGTTTTAGACCAGGGGTCGGCAAACTTCGGCCCGCGGGCCAACTGCGGTTTTCGAAGTGTAAATCTGCGGCCCGCGAGCGAGTAAATTTGGCCCGCTAAACAACACTATATCTTAAATTGACTTTTTCGAAACAAAAACAGTATTTTTATTAGTTTTTTTTTAAGTTCCTGGATATCATCTAAAAACAATTTATTATCTTCACTGCTTAAGCTTAATTATGTAAAAAAAACAGGTAGTAGTTCTAGCAGTTTTTCTTTAAAGTTTAGATTTTGCCTTTTCTTTCAAACAACAATATTTTGGAGTGTATAAAAAAACTTACGTACTTGGATTTGATAGTTTGTTAGATTCAGTAAGTTGACAATGCAATAAGTAACCTTTTTTAGTATAAAAGTTTTTATGAGTACAAACACTGTGCAAACATTACAGTGTTTTACTAACATGTCAATTCTTTATATTTTAGGTCTTTGCTTTGACATGTGATTATAAAAATTTTTCTTTTATAATTATTTCATTACTATATTGAAGTTTGCAAAGAAACATTTAAAAGAAATCAAAAACTATTTACTATAACTAAAATATTTTTTTCAATTTGTAAATTACTTTGTTTAAATGGCAAATTTTTTTAATCTTGGCTTTTTACATTTTTTATTTTTAAATAACACCGAATAGTTTGCTGTAATTGGTTGTGACTTTTTTGTTTCAAAAAGTTGCAACCAAAAAACTTAAAATAGACTTTTAAAGTATTTAAGGGTTCTAAGAGAAAAACTTGCGCTGTTTAAAATGAAATTAATAATAAGAGTTTTGTTTATATTTTAGTTAACTTAACAAAATAAATGAAAATTTTAATATGTGCTGCGCAATGTATTGAGTATATAAAGATTACTTTCAACAATTTAAGATTAAATAATAACAGTGAGAGTTGCTTGTAAATGATTAAGTGAAATGGCTATCTACAAAATGCAAAAGACTGGAAGAAAGAGCAAAAAAACAACACTTTATGTACCGAACTAGAAGAGGAAATGGATATCAAATTTTATTAACTGTTTTATTGCATCACTGAGTTTGTAGTTGATCTTTTATTGTTGTGTATCGTGTAAATTTATTTAAACACAAAGCGTCTGATAGATTGCTTATTTCATTGTTAAAGAGTTAGGTGGTAATGAAAAGAACAAAATTGTTATTTTATTTAAATAATTTTATAAATAACGATAGAAATCATATTAGGACATAAGTATTATATTAAATAAACATTTTTGACTCTAAAATAAAAACACATTTTTAGTAGGTCCCTATAAGTAGCTAAATATGACTTAAACCAATTAAAATAGAAACTGACTAAAACTAAAACTGCGGCCCGCGGAAAATTTTGAAACTTAAAATTTGGCCCGCGAAAACCAATTGCCTGCCGGCCCCTGTTCTAGACTAAATGAAGAATTCATTTTTCCATAAATTATATCTGTTTTAAAATTTTATTCTAGAGATTGCCAGAATGTTTGTTAAGTGTTTATTTAAACTTTTAGAGTAAAAATGTTTGAAAAAACATTACTTTGTTATTTCTTGTCGCAAGAAATTGAGACTTATAATAAAATAATCATTGTCTGCATTTAGAAAATACATAAGTACACGTATCACAACTCCAAAAAATGCTGAGTATTTTATAGAGTTGTTTCAAAGTTTAATTTCTTAAATTTACAAAATGTTCAACCAATGAACATGCACAGTTAAGTTGTGTTTTTTGTTTGAACTTCTTGTTCTTCAAGTAAAAACAGTAGGAAGCAATTTAAAAAGTTGATTGATGAAATGTCGAAGGAAATGCTTCCTTGTGGTTGATACTTACGTATGGCGACAAAAAGCTGTAAGGGTACGACAGATGGTCAAATGTTTGAAGGTTCACTTTTTCACAAATTTACAATTTTGCATGTCGTTACTTTTGTATGAAAAATTACTTATGCATTGATTGATACTTTGGCACGGGATCAACTTTTTTTTTCTTTTTTGTCTTATTTAATGTTTCTAAAATCATATTTCATGCTTTTTTAATTTTTTTTTTCTTCTTCTTTTTATTTACCTCTGACAGTTGTAAACTCCATACTGTTGCAAATAACTGTGAGGTTATAATTGTAAATTCCATATTGTAGCGGAAAACTGTGATAATTTCATACAACTTGAAACAAAAAAATAATAGTCACTTATATGCTAGAAATTTTTTGTTTAGTAACTTGTTCAAATAGTAAATTACGCTATATTACGTAGGCTACTCAAGAAAATGAGCAGCAGTTCTTGAGTTCTTAAGAAACTTATATTATTACTTTTTGATTCCTTAAGTAAGTTTAATATGCAATATCCTTTGATTCCTGGAATTATTTTACCGTGTAGAATTTTATGTCTAGCCGTCATGCTTTTGTTCATATATCTCTGAAATTTGGTCGATATCGGCCGTTTTGAGGGTACTGGCTATAAGCTAAAAATTTAAAAACATTTTTCAATCCTTTTAATCTTCAACAACTTTAAACAGAACATATTTGACCTCTCAAATATTAAAGTTAAATTTGACAGACTCGGTTATTTTCAGTAAAAGATGAAAAATATATTCAAAAATTTAACTCAACAGTATGTACTTAAATTTACACGACCCGACAAAATTATCTAAAAATATTTACACATCTCTCGTATTGTTAAAGTTCGGAAGCCTTGTATTCGAGTTGATAAAGCTTTCAGTACGGCCCGGAAAACTCGGCTATATATGTACTTGTCTTACCAGATGATTGTTCCATTGTTGGGTGGATTACAATTAGCTAACTCATCTGCCTACGGAGCATGAAATGATGTAACTTTAATTGAGCTTGGAATTCTTCAATACGTTTTGTTCAGACAGTCAATATATAACTAAAAAATAATGATTTTAGCTCTTTAATTCTATTTCTCTAACAAAATCTTTTTTTTGTAAAATTTTATCAACTTTTTGGGTACAAAAAGGGTAATTAAGTATATCAATTTTTTAAATCTTTAACAGTTTTTCACTATCATAATCTTATTAATTAGACCTATTTTTATACTTAAAATGTACTAGTTTTTTAGTTGTAGCCCTTTCAACATTCTTTTAGAACTTGAATTTTTATGTAAACATTTTTGTTAGAGGTCCGCAAAGCTTACAAACATTAAAAATGCGCTTAATTTTGTAAAAAAAAACCCTGTAAAATTAATTTGCAAAAATATTTTGTAAGCTAAGGTTTATTAAATAAATAGTTTCAACAGTTTAATATTACTTTAAGCTTAAACTTTTAGGTGACCCCACGCAAAAACCCTGGTATAGCTATACATATACCATATACTTAGTATCTTTAACTTAGCAATTGTGGGTAGTTCTTTAATATTTGAATAACTATTAAATAAAATTATTTGAAAAAAACAATGCTGAAGTTTTATGTAACTGGAGATCAATATGTCTAAACCTTATGATTTTAATACTACAAGTTTTTGTCTAACAGAAAGTTTTAAATGCTACTTTGAATTAGTTTTAAAATAAATAAAATTATATACTGATAAGAAATTTTTTGTAAATGATAGATTTTTAGTATCTAATCTAACTTAAAATATTTTTCATGTAAAAACTGTTTAAATATACAAGTTTTAAGTGACTTTTGTTTGAAGTTTTTTGTACCGAAATTGTTAAATTCCGGGTTTTACAACCAACAATTTTTTAGTTTTTTTACAACCTTTTTAATCTTGACCAGGTATAAATTTATTCAATTCAAAGTCTTAATCTATCTATATTGAAAAAATTTAAAATTTAGATTTTAACAAAATTGTTTTTTATTTGTCATCTTTAAGCTCAGTCTCTTTTTAAAATTTCAATACTTAACATTACTTTTTTAATATACAGTTTAACAATAGAAAACAAAAAACAGTTATTCAACCATTAAAATATTTAGTACAGAAATTAAAACAGTTACTATAAGTAGCAACAAAACTGTGTATGAAGTTTTTTATTATAAAAAAAGCAATTTACCTAATTAATTTCAGCTCGACATATACAAAAAGCACAATAACAACAAAAGTACTTATCAAAATCCGTTAACTCAGAAGCAAAATTTTGAACATAATCTTTATAAACTTAAAGGTTTTAAACACAAATTTTAAAGTACAATAATAAAAAAGTACCACTTATATAAGTTGTATTCACAAAAATATTTTCAAACAGATGTATTCAAACACTGTACTAATTAAAAAATATCAATTTAAAAACTTATTAGTACAAATATAACATACACATATCGAGAGGTACAAATCATCCTAGTCATCAAGTAATAAATCGGGTTGTACATCTGTAAGGAAAAAAAAAACTGGGTTGAACTTAAATGAATATTTAGCATGAAATAAATACTAAAAATAAATTACAAACATATCTGGGTAATATTAATGTAGATTTAATTTTTGAAAAGCACAGATTGAATTGCTATTTATTTTTAAAGCTTTTTTAAACTAGTTTATTTTTATAAGTTTTGTTTTAAGCATTCAATATATAAAAAAAAACTGCTACAACTATAGACACTAAAAAATACGTTTATAAATTTAACCTTTCACATTTCAACATCCTTTATTTTACAAACAAAAGATACCGTTGAACAAAAAAAATTATAAATACGACAACTAAAATTTAAACTTACTAACTTTCCACTTGAATTTTTCTGTGCTGCTGTTATTAACAAGTGAAGTTCTAAAAAATATAAGTTTTATCACCAAAAATACGCTGTACTTTGGAAAAGTTGACAAACAAAATTGTATGAAGTAAACATTTTTCTAAGCAAGTATCATGTTGCTAAAAATAAAAAAACAGTAATACAAATTACAATGACAAATGTTTCGATAGCAATATGAAAGAAGTATTTCTTTATATAGTGCCATTAATAAAAAATTCAATAATTTAATTTGGCAACTTCAACCCTGAAGAAATATGTTACCATTTCTAATATCCTAGTACACCAAAGTAATTAAGTTTGTATAGATTCTCTTTAATAAAACTTTATCTTTTATAAAGTATACATACTTTACTAAGGTACTTAGAAAAATTGTTTCCATTTTTCATAACTTCTTAAATTAACTTAATTTATTTAAGTATGTTATTTTTACTTTTTTATCTAGTTTAAAAAGCAATTTATAAAAATTTATATATGTGAAAAGTTAAAATAATATCTAACCAATCATTCAATGAAATCTTGATATTCCTCAGTCATAAAATCTTCATCTGTAATTGTTTAATTGTTTTAACATGATATTTATTTACACTTAAGTTTAAATTGTTAGGTCTTTTTTATGCCTGTTTAATCCCAAGCAGCTTAAAGTTAGTAGACAGGCGTTATTGAACTAATAATTGCAATGATATTTTTTTACAATACTAACAATAAGTGTTTCAGCTAATGGCAAAATTAATACACCATGATGTGTTTTGTGTCAAGTAATTTTTAAAAACAAAAAATTTATATTTCCAGCATAATTAAAAAACAAAACATGCATAATTAAAACTTTAAAAACTGTTTCAAGACTTCAATTTAAGACTAAAAATTTGATAATTTCTTTTTGAAACTTCTTTTAATTTAGTAATATTCAAATGTACAAATGTTTAATACTGCCAGCAAAATGCACACAAAAACTAATTAAATAACGAAGATAAGAAAACTTAAGAAACTATTAAAAAAAAAATTATTAAAAATCATAAATTAACTCAATAAGAAAAGTTGTAGGCAATAAGAAAAAAAGGATAAAAATAACCAAAAATTTGTATTATACATACTTCGATCTTTACAACACTTAATAAAATATCAGGTAACTTAAGCAAACAGTAGTACCCAAGTGTTAATAATTTTAAAATCACCAAAGGTCAATTTTATTCAAAAAAAAAATCGCACTTATCACTCTTTCCAAAACAGGTTAATCTCGTAAGAGGTACGGTTACACTAGAAAGCATTTTAACTTATGCTGCTAAACAAACACAACCACTTTTTAATCCGTTTAATGAATCACAATATAAGAAGTTGTGAATTTTTTTATAACAAATTCATTATTTCTCCTCTAGTAGTTGAGATCTCTTTATTTGTTTTCTAAAAATCTATACATTAAATATAAAAAGTAGTAATTTAAAATTTAAAAAAGTAGTGCAACATTTAAAACACGAACCCAACGAGTTGTTCTTGCCGGCGTTCCTCCTCTTGTTCCTCTTCCTCGGCGACTTGCTCTTGCTCCTCTTCTTCCGCTCCTGCTGCTCACCAGCCTCCTCCTTCTCCACTTCGACCTTGTCTTCTTCGTCTTCGAGAAAACATTATTATGATATGTGTAAATTAATCAGCAGTTTTGGATGCGGGGGTTTTGATCAACGTTTGTTAATGTGCAGTTGTAAGCTTTTTAAAACGTGGAGCCCTTACTGCTCAGGTTCTTTCAGTAAGCTAGTGGTTTGTTCAGAACAAACAGATGAAAAACTTCTTATCATCTTAACCAATGTGGTACTAGTGTTAATTGCCGCTTAATTTATTTTCTTAACTATTTTTGAATTGCATAAAACCCGAGTTACTTTTACCAGTTGGGAGCAATTTCTCAACTTAACAATCATCAAAATATTATTTAAGTGAAAATAAACAAGCCAGCGCTAAACTTTCAAATTACAATAAAATCTATAAACACTCTAAATTATAATCAGTTGAAAACTTAAATTTTTTCACAAAAACAACAAACCGGTGCTGGTGTCGGGTATCTGGAGCTCGTAGCCGAACAGTTCGCACCAGCCGACGGGAAACAGGTGGGCGCAGTTGGCGTCCAGCCACTGGTCGTGGTCGTCCACCCATCCGTCGAAGTGGATTTGCAGCAAGCTTCCCGCCATACTGTTACATGTGTTAGGTATAAAATAATAATGGTATATCAGATACTACTATGTTCTTCCCGCCATACTGCAATGATACCAGATGTTACTGTATTACTACACTACTTTGTAAATGAAATACAAAATTATAAACTTATTAAAATAGTCTTATAAGTATTTAAGGGTAGTTTTTTTCTTTGAAAAATTCTATTGGAGAGAGCCATTGCTTTTTTAGTTCCTTCAAAGGGGGTATTACCCGTCAAAGTGTATCTGCAGCAAGCTTCCCGCCATACTGTTAGTTGATGATGTTACTGTATTACTACAATATTTTGTAAATGAAAAAAAAAAGTTATGAATACTGTTACGTGATTCGTTGATATAAAAATAATATGATATATCAGATACTAATGTGAGTACTACTTTGTACTACTGTGTTCTTTGATACTACTGAGTCTGTTCTTACAATAAACTTACCACCATTCTGCATGGTGTTGCGAAATGAAAACCGAAACAAAAATTATACATGTTATCGGCACTAATTGGTATATGTAAAAATTTGACATACATTTATTAGCATTATAATATCAGAAACTTATCCAAGTAATTTTTATTGACAACAGTTCATATGTGCTTGAGAGTAAGCTTAACATTGTTTTTGTATGGCTTAGAAACAGAGTTTATCTTTAAAGTTGTTGGAGTTTCAAGTGAACGTTTAGTAAGTCAGTACATAAAAGTAGGAGCTCTGTTTCTTTTATTTATTACACGATTAAAGCATATTTTCATGTATCATTTAAACTCAAACCTTCAACAAAGTTTGCTTTAATTGACAAAATCAAAGAGTGTTGAAATTCTTAAGCTAACAAAAGGTTAAGTAATGTCAAAAACTTACAAAAAAAAATTAAAAAACAGCAATTACTTACCACTTGACGACGGTTGCCACGCAAATGAGGTGTGGGTTCAGAAGGTCGACCGCTTCCAGCTTCATGCCCACTTTGAACTGGTGGCAGGGGTTCGAAGTGGGCGTCCTTTCGCACTGGAACAATTTGGACGGCGCCGCAATCGCGTCACAGTGGTCCAGGTACTGCGTGGGATTTGTTTAAACTTAATTTGTTCAAAATAGGTGTCAATTTCATAGTAATTATTTTTGATGATTTAAAGAAATGTAGATAGAGGCTTATTAAGATTTTCAGAAACCAACCTTAATGTAAACTGTATGGGATCCGAAAACTTGACCTTGGTGTTTTTAGTTAAAATTTGTCTTACATGTAACAACAATCATAATAAAAAATTGTGCGGAACTTGATACATTGTAAAAAAAAATTCACGGGGGACTTTTTTGCTTTTCTGTATTTTTTACCATTTTTGTTTATTTAAGTTTAAAAAAAAACGTTCCTCTGTGAAACTTTCTTAAATCGTCTAACAAAAACAAATATTTCTTAAAGATCACTCATATATAAAAACTTCTTAGTTTTATAACACATTTCCCATCAGCTAAATTAAGCTCAAGCATATTCTAAAACCAAACTAGGCCACATATAATTAATCTTTACAAGTTAGAAAATAAAAGTATACAAAATTAGTTCAGATGCGTTAAACAACACACTATACCTTAAAAATATTAAATTTAGACATTAAAAAATCTCAAGTTTTTACTTTAACATCTTAACGTGCACAAACTAACAAACAAAAAAAGTTGAATAACCTTAAAAAGTTAAAAACTGTCAAAATTAAATCATACTTTGGACCACATGAAGTGTCCTGCGCCGTTATTATCGTGGAACTGCTCCGGTCCCTGCACCCTGACGTTGTTTTGGCGGGAATAACCGGCGGGAAACACCGAGGTGGAGGTGTAGTGGTGGATGTAGCACTTGCTCTCCGCGTCCCTCAACACGTCCATGCCGTCGATTCCTGTGTGACGTCATAATTAACGTTTGTGTTGTGCCGCTTACGCGGTAATTGTCTCTTTGTCTCGTTACAGAGATGTTAAAGGGGGGTAAAAGGGATTAGTAAAGTAGATTAGTACAACAATCAAAACAACACTTATATTTTATTTACATAAACTAAACAACACAAAAATACAATTACATCACTCTATACGAGAACTAAAGTTAAACACACAAGAAAACATTAGTTCTTAAATCTAACGTGCTTAAAATGCATCTTAACTTAAAGCACACTTGCCAAAAGCTCTGCCGAAACTGCTACTGCGAGTAAATGAAAGTCAAATTCCGTTTTATAAGCACTAAAACAAATGTAACTCCTAACAATAAAAAATCTTTGTTTTTTCAAAACTGGAAGCACGTCACGAAATCTGCGTAAAACAGTTTACAACATCCGCTTTTAAATAAATTTAGAAAAGCTTGTTTTGAGAAAATTACATATTTATTCACAAGCTTTAAAATATTAAAATGAAATGTTAGTTTCATTACATCTTTTTTATTTTCTTCTTTTCTCTCAAGCGAGTATAATTTAAGAATATCGCGCGTAATTTAGGTTTTTTAGTTTCTACTGCGTTGCAGCAGACTGAAGTCAGTGCAGCTTTTCGCTGCACTTAAGTTTTAATGGTTTCAATCTTGTTGTCGAGTTTATTTCGATTTTAGAACACTTTTTGAGTTTGATTTAAACGTTTAGTTTTTAGTTTCTTTGATTCAAGTATTGTCGTCTTTTAAAAGAATTGATAATTCGATTTATTAGTTTATGTTGTGCAGTATTTTATCATTTTTTCGTGTCGCAATTCCATTGTAAATATAATCATTATCACAGATTCGAACTAAGTTCAAATTACTATAAGTAACTAATTTATTAAACCTTTAGTAAATAGTAAGTAAGTCATATTAGTTTATTTAAGTCAACTATGATTTAAGCGTTATCTTGGGGCATCTACTATACAAGTTAGAGCGCACGTTGCGTTATAAACCAGGCCAATAACATTGTATAAGTAGAACCTGTGATAGCGACAGTGTAGTCATACATGTTTTTATTTATTGTTAGCATTATTTTTACTTCAAAACATGCTTGATACAAGATAGTAGTAGTATAAATATATAATACTTTTGATATATTCATTTTTTTATGCTTCAAAGTTTGTCTCGGGTATAAAAAAGATACGAAAGCATCATTTATTTGGACAAGTACGTTTTATAATTTCGTTGTAATAAATTTAAGCAAATTGACAAAACCTTTATACGTCCTTTCAAATCATTACTCAAACAATAGTAATTTACATCATAGATAACAGTATAGAGCAAAGCATCAAGTTCATAAAAAGAAGTAATTATTAAAATATATGTAGAAAAAAAAACTTAAAACCAAACTCAAAACAATCACAAGCTTATTGAAAACTTACTCGCAGGAAAAACTAAACTAGTTAACAAGTAAAACTAGAAAAATTTTCAAAAAAGTTACTCCGCTAAAAAACTAAAATTTAAAATGTCTATGAAAAAAAAAACTTATAGCAACCCACCGACGATAAAGTACCCGTGTTTGAGGACTTTCATGACGGTGCCGACCCTGATGGTGGACAGCTTGAGCGGGTCGACCGTCTCCAGCTTCATTCCCACCTCGAACTGACCGTGCTTGCTCTTGTCCCACTCCGGTAGCTGTTTCAATTGACACGAGTTAATGACATACTTTTCACTTAAATCAACATGAATTGTTTTCATGAGACTTGTTACTTTTCAACCTATTTCAACACCGGATTTTACCAGTGGGGTCATACGTAGCAAAACAACTCTAAAAACATTAATTTTATTTGTATTATTAAAATACATTAGAATTGATTGTTATGAGTTAATAAAACCTAATTAAGTTTAATGTGATTTTTTGTTCTTAATTCATTTAATAACGGGTTTCGCCTAATGGGGTCATAAGTTGCAAAAGCATTTTACATACCTTAAATTGTAGCTGTTTTATTTAACAAAAAAAGTAAAAAAACCATGAGATACTAAAAAGAGTAGTTCTGGTTTGAAAGTTATTAGATTAACTTTATTTTCAAACAAGTGGAAATTACTAAAAAACAACAAGCATACTAACAGTTTGTATATTATTTACAAACTAATTCTGAAAAACTTAAACTCAAGATGGAAACTGTGTTTGTTCGTTTAAATCCAAAAGAAAAAAAAAAGTAAGATAAATATAGGCGAGTTTATTTCTGTAGTTTTTTTTGATTTATTTTAAAAGCACAAACACAAAATTGTTTAAAAACATTTTAAATACCTTAAATTTTAGTTGTTTTATTTAACAAAAAAAGTAAAAAAAAACCATGAGATACTAAAAAGAGTAGTTCTGGTTTGAAAAGTTATCAGATTAACTTTATTTTCAAACAAGTGGAAATTACTAAAAAACAACAAGCATACTAACAGTTTGTATATTATTTACAAACTAATTCTGAAAAACTTAAACTCAAGATGGAAACTGTGTTTGTTCGGTTAAATCCAAAAGAAAAAAAAGACAAATATAGGCGGATTAGGACAAAACAACATGCATGCTAACGGTGGCGAAGAGCTGCGGAGGCACGTTTTCAACGCCGGGCACGCGCGTGTAGTTCTTCTTAAGCTTCGACTGCATCTTCGTTCCCACCTTGTCGCTCCATCCTATCGGGTGCACCGCCTCCGATTTTATGTGCGTCCTGCGAGTAGAATTGTGAAAAAAAAAAATCTGTATAAGTTGTTCAATTAAGTCAGTTGTCAGCACTATTTAATATTTTTAATAACTTTTGACTTTATGTGCAACCTATACTTAGCATAGTAAAAACAAATTAAAAAACATTTTTATCTTTTCTAGCTTTTAGCTACATTTATTGTCTTAAAATTAATTAAAGGGCTCTTAAAGAGTGCGGCAAAAAAAAAACTGTCATTACATTAGTTGAAAAAACATAATTTAAGTTTACGGATGTGATTCACTGTACTACTAAAAAGTGTTGTTATGTTAGTTAATTTAATCAGTTTCAACTCACCAAAAGTATTTAATAGCTCTTGTCTTTTCAGCCTTTTTTTTGCTGTATAAAAACAAAACAAAAAGAATGTTAGTAACATTTGAGTTTAAATTGTCTTAAATAATCAGGTGGTATAATACGCTTATAAAAACTAATAAACGCATTGATGTTCTGTGTATTCATGCTACTTATTTTTAATAAAAATGTTAAAACACATCAACGAATTAACTCAGAAAACATTAAACCTAGACTGATATAACCACAACCAAGACTTAAACAACGTATGAGGAAAATAAAAACAACATTACAGATAAAAAAGCTGAAAAAGTCACCAAAAATTTTGTTCGTCCGCTTTCTTATCCTCGTACTCCACCCTGATCCTTCCGCCAATGACTTCCCTGACGATTCCGATGCGGCAGTGGTACAGGCAACTGGGATCCATTATCTGCGTTAGTTTATTTAATGATGAAACACTCAGTGTCAAATAAGCAGTATTTTTCTAAATGGTTATAGTATTTTCAGGGTTCCCGCTATTATTTCAAAAAAAATTACCCATAACCGTTTAGTCGGGAAATCTATAAAATATAGCAAATTTATAGGGAAATTATTAAAAAAAAAATTTAAACCTTACAAACATCTTTTTAAGGTACGTTAAGTAAAATATGTCAAAGAAATTCACGAAAATTTGAAAGTTTTTGAGCTCTAATTTAATTTAATTAAGCAAACTTTTGACAGTTGATATTTGAAATTTTAAAAAAGAGAAAAATTTTATCCGCTAGGTGGCGCCATAGAGCCACATTTTAGTACTGGTATTAAGAGTTTTGATAAAAAAATAATTTAATTTTATTATAATGTGTTTTTTTACCAATCGTTGGCTTTCAAATTTCTATCACCAAAACGTCAAAAAAACGTAATTTATAGAGACTTTTACATGTTTTTTAATTTTTCTAGGGATTTTTCAGATTATTGCAAGTTTATAGGGATTTATTGGAAAGTGGGAACCCTGTATATTCAAAATAAAAAGTATAATTTCAAACAAATTCAATTCACTTTTACTGTGGAATTTGGAAGTTATATGAAAAAAAAATTGTGTATGTAAAAGTGTGTTTCTAATTTACAAGTGTAGTCCTTATTGACATTTAGAAAGTTACTTCTACCCTAAGTCTTCTTTTATAACCTTGATATTACTACTTTTATTAATCTTGAAGTAAAATAAATTCACCCTACACAAAATTGTTTTTCTTTTTCGAATCAACGAGTCTCATAATAAGTATACAATAAAAAATATTCTTCAGTTAAGTTTTATTGGTCTTTAATATCTGGTATACCGCTCTTTTTCAAACACAGAAACGTGCATTTAAAAAAATCAATATTTTCACATTTTAGCCTTCACATTCATTAAACACTCTGTAGATAAATAAAACCGTAAGAAATTAATTATTCAAACCTCCAGCCTGCTTCCTATTTTAACAGGACTTGCTAGATGTTCTTGGACGATGTCCTTCCAGTCGATCGGCAGCGTTCTGCATTTTGAGACTACCTCCACCAGAAACGAGTAATCTTCTATCTGGGAGCTGCCCACACCTGTTTTTGTTTTAATTAATTTACTGACAAATAACTGTAACAATAATTAACTTTTTTAAGTATTTGTTACGCACTGGACTTGATAAAAGAGTTTATCTTTATATATCTAGTTGACACTTTTCATGTGATGTTGAAATTGGTAAACACTTGTAGAAAAAAGTATACATAATAAATTTCTGAAAACTTAAAAAAAATGTTGATTTTGAGCATGAAACAAACGCCACAAAATTTTGCAGATCACAAATTAAAAACCTAAAACAGGGGTCGGCAGGTCAAAAAGGAACATTTTTTATGTGCTTTAAAAAACACATTTAAAGATTTTTTTTCGAACAAAAACAATTTAGGCGATAGATTATCCTTTAAAGATAACAGTAATTTTTTATTTTTGTTTTTTTTAAATATTAATATATTAAACTGGATAAAAAAAAATTTAAGTGGCCCGCGGGCCGCAGTTTGCCGGCCCTTGACCTAAAACTTCCGAAAAAATTATAAAATTATAAAAAGAACTGACACCAGGGGGGCAGCATGGGCAGGCCGCCGTTCACCGAGTGACCCACACAATCCACGTTTCCGTCCACGAACAGGTTGACCCAGAAGTCCATCTTTGACTTGTGCTCGGTCCCCAGGTACCTCAGCTTCGCCCTGTACCCTCCCTCCTCGATTATCTGCGCGAATTTACTGAATATCGAACTTGTTTGTTGCCGGGTTCAGCGTGGAGATGTGAAAATATTCTTTATTAGTACGTTATAGCGGAAAAGTTAAATTACGTATGTACGTAAAATTTGTAAAACTTTATTTCGACATTAGGAGTTTACTAATGTTAAGTGTGAAGCAATTATTTCCCGATGACGTAGATACCTTAGACTTAACAAGCTACAAAATCTTATATAACAGATAAAAGTTTTTAAAACCAAGATATTTTACCACAAAATTTAGTTCTATTAGTATAAAAAGGTATTTCATGAAAAAACTTTAGCCTAATGAAGTTCAAATCATGTAAGAAACCACAACTGCAACTTTTCAAACAATATTAAAATCTATTTCCTTACACTTTTTCTAAATAAAATAAACTGTTTATTCGTTATCAGTGTGTCTAACAAAAAGTCCTCTGTATTGTACGTACGTAACTATTAGCCTCTCAGCCGACAAGCTTCAACCAACGTAACTTTCAAAACTGACCTGAGCGATCCAGAAACCTTCCAATTGCTTCGGCGCGTCCATGTTTTTAACTTCCACCATGGCGCCCACCATGCTTCCATTGGACAGCATGTCCCTCAGCACCGCCTGAAAATATTGAGCTTTTTGCCAGGGTAGGTTTTTTGTTCAAAGCACTGTATCAGTACAAGCTATTAGTTATATATACAAGGTTATGGCTAAGTGAGGGAAGTTGTTTTTGGTGTTTGCATGTCAAAAAAAAAAATTTCACTTATCTGGCCAAGTGGTAACCATGTAACACATGTTTAATGCTATTGTGTTTCAGTCGGCATAGCCGGACTATTTTGTTGCAAGTTGCCCGACTTAACGGCGAGCATAAAAAAATTAAGTTTAGTAATTATTGCTATAATATTTGCATCATTTTATATTTTAAAGTTTTTCACAAGTCTTATTTATGCAAACTTTATTAAATGCATTTGTTTCAAAACAGTTCAATAATGTATTGGCACAGTGAGCGTTTAGTATAATTTTTACAAAATTTTTCATTGTTTCACATAGCTTACCCAGGCAAGTTATACTTCACATAAAAAATTTGTTCAACTAACGTATTTGAAATATGACACGGGAGCGGCGATTGCCCTCTTTTCTTCCAAGTAAATGGACCAGTTCCAATTGCTTGCCACCTTCTCTATTATTTCCTTGTCTTTATCAGTTGTCATGCTGTAAGGAGACGACATTTTGATTGTAACAAATATTTATACGTGATGTACATTAACTAATAAAAATTGACAAAGTAATGTTTAGTTTTTTTAACTCACTGATAATCTTTATTTTGCATTTTTAATCTTTACTTATTTCAATTTTAATAGCTTTTTCTGCACTGAACAAACTATAAAAAACTCGATTAATCTTCTTTGAAAAGACAATTTTTATAGGATTTGTGTGAAGTATGTTTAAATAATTTTTATGATAAAGGTTTTTAAAGACATTTCTTTAAATTTGAGACTTCAAACTTTTTTAAGCAAGAGTAAATAGATTAGATAAGAACATTAAAATCAAGTAAAATTTAATTTCATAAAGTATGATTTCTATTCTACTCACTTTTACTGAAATAAAATTATCTTAAAAGAATAACTTTTAAAAATATATAATAAACTGAATACTCGTTTTATACGTTCTCATTCCTCTAATGATTCAATCCTAAATTCTAAAATAAAACTAGTTAGACTTTCTTTTTTATATAGTTTAAAACACAATAAAAATTATAACAAACTAAAAAAATCCAATCAATTACTTAACTTAAAGAAAAAAAAAACTTTTATTTTTATAAATTTTTTCGTTTGTACAGATAACTATTTTTTAACTATAAAGTTTATAGAGACTAATGAAAATAAAACTTTAAATAATATAACTACAAGATCAAACTGTAGAAGTTTTTACCAGATAGGAAATTTTCTAACCGATCACAAACCAAATCAGTAAACATATAACAAACTTCAAGCTTTAAATTTCTTAAAGAAGTAAAGAATACCAGTTCAAGGAAAAAAATATTTTAATTTAATCTGAAAACTTATATCTAGATTTAAACTTTTTAAACAAATACAAATTTAACAAAATATTGTCAGCTTCGATATTTTACCCTTTTATAAAAACAAAACATTTTTCTTTAATCAGGAACAAGAAAAAAATACACCACATCGCTAAAACTTACTTCTAGGTATTAATTCATTCAAAAATAAACAACACCTATAACTAAACTCTATTTTTCTTTAGAATAAATTTGAAACAAACACAAAGCAAACTGTTGTAAATCATACTTACTTACTTTGTACTTTTGTTTGAAAAATGTTTTGATTAACTAGAAAAAAAAAGGTCAAAATAACATATTTTCAAAGTTGGGTACAAAGTACAAAAACAACAAACATTTTCAACACTTCCTCCCTGTCGGACTTGTACTTCGTAAATTACTTTATTTGTTTAAAAATTAAAAATGTCAAAATATTTTCCAGAAGCTCAAGACTTCAGACTTCAAATAAGCTGGAAGAACAAGAGTTTTAACTTGAACATTTAACAGGAGTTAATTAAATGAAATTAAGTTAACATCTAAGTTAAAACAAAGTTGGTTTTAGAAATTGTAATTTTAATTTCCAGGTTCTCATTAAATTTTAATCTTAATTTTGCAATAAAAATACTTTGAATTTAATTTTAATAAAACTTTCATAAAAAAAACTATTAAAAAACTAAACATACTTAAACTTTTATTTAAATGGTACATATATTTACGATATAATGATTTTTATTTTCAATCACAAACCAATTCTATAAACATAGCACAAATTTACAGCTCTATAATTTAATAACACTATCAAAAATATTAAAGTGAAATGTTGAACTGCAAAAACTTATAACTAGATTCATATTTTTTAATGAAACATTAAACTTCGGACAAAAAATAAAAGTAAATAAACAAAACTACATTTACAAAAACTATGAATCTTTTAAAACAAAAATTACAGTTATTATCCTAACAACTATTAAATTAACGCAGATTATAAAAATCAAACAAACATTTTCAGCACTTCCTCCCTGCCCGGCTTGTACTTCCTGATGTAGCTGCTCAGCGGCATGTTCCTGTCCTGCTCCTTCCGCTCCCTCTGCGCGTTATGCGCGTTGGCGTAGCTCTCCGACGGCTTCCTGCCGCGCTGGTAGCCCTGCCGGTGCCGCGCGCTGTACGAGTGCGAGCACGACTTGCTGCAGAAGCGCTTCTTGTTGGCGTAGAACTGCTCCCGCGCCTTCACTATCTCGCAGCACTCGCACCTCGCCATGCCCGGCGGCAGGTCGTCGTTTGGCTTCACGTCTGTTGTGTTGAATGTTCAAGTTAAAAATAAACAAAGTAGAAGATTCAGGTGTTGGATACAGAGAATGTGTTGAATAAGCAGTGAGATATATAATTAAGATACCCTCTACGAGTTTCAGGTTATCATCGGTTTAGTTTGATTTCACTCATGTTGTGATTTAAAAAATACGTTACCCTTTTTTTTTTTTATAAAATGCAGTTTGAGTTTTAGCATTTTTTAAACAACTTAAAACTCAACTTAATACACAATTAAGCGCATTTTGATAAAATATACACTAATTTCTTGCTGTTGGGTCTCACGTTTGTTGTGTTTGGATTAAGATCAGCTATTTAAGATTGAATGATAACTAGATTAATAAGTGTTGACACATGAGCCGAACAGAAAAACTTAGACTAAAATGTTATTGTTTTTCATATAAAAATTTTGTTAATGTTAAATGGCAAAACTGTTCAACACAGAACATTCAAAGTGTAAGAGATGCATTTATAGTAACTTTAGTTGTTCAGCACCCGTATAACTGCTTTTTTTCGTATATTTTAATTCTTTGAAGTATTTATAAAAAACTAAGGTAATTGAACTCACATTTTTCCGGAATAAATTTCCCTGAGATTGTTTGGGGGGACGACGTAGCTATTTTAGCGTCAGGGATGAAAACTAAATTTGACAGAAAAAACAAAAAAAAAAACTTAATCAATTTCAGCAGCTTAATGACATAAGGTGATTTAAAATCTACTTCAACTTACCAGGGTCGAATAAATAAGCTGGCTTGTTGTTGGCAAAGTTTAAGATTTCACGTGGATTGACTGTAGTCACTGGGTGTGATAAAAACAAGAGAACAAAAAAATATGTTTATTTTGAAATTATTTATGACAATAATCTATGCTTAAAAAAAAATTAGTAAGTATTCAAAAACTAATCTATTTTCAACTATTGATTTTTGTTAAACTTTTTTTTTCTTTGAGTTTCAAAATTCAAACTAATATTTTACACTTTAATTTCTTGAATTCAGATGGATATTTTCTTATTCTGACTATTTTCATTAATTTGTACATTTTATGGTATGGTAAGTTTTTTATTTGTCTGATAATACAATTAATAAATTTAAAAAACTAGGGTTACACCTTGTATCAAAAATCCCAAACAATGACAATAAGTGTATTCAGTCATTAAGAACATATATATATATATATATACTCTACAAATAAAATAGAGTACTTTTAAAACTTCATCATTTTACAACTTAGGTACAGATAAATTATATAAGTTTTAAACCAAATACAATTTCAACTTTTAAATACAAATAATTGACTTTAAAAGATTTAATATCAAAAAGTATATGTACATACTTAACCATTTATAGTGTAAAGACTTTTAAACAAATAACTTATAAACTTAACTTACATTTTTTTGTTGAAGGGGTAACTGGTTCGTGTCTGTTGTTAGATAATAACAATCAGCGATTATAATTAACAGTATTTAATACAGATATTTCATGTTGAAATGAAAAACATACTTGTCAGGCACGGAAAAACTCTTTCTGTTTTTGGGATTGTCATCGTACAGCTGGTCGTGGCTCACTTGCACTGTGTTTCGTTTGTCATCCTGCAGTTCATTTATAATTTATGCTTATTTCATTATAAATGGTTAAGGCCATAGGGGGGGGTAGAAGCCATTTTTTGACCAAAAATAACATATAGACTTATATTACAGTAAATTTGATAATCTTTCAGATGCTTTTTTTAGATTTTAAAAATATTTAGTAACTTTTTTTTTATGACCGGTTATATAAAGGGTTGTCTTTATAAAGGGTATATAAAGGTTAACTTTAAAGCCGTTTTTCTCGAGTTTTTAAAAACGGGCTTTAAAATCTATCTTCTCCTTCATTTTTCAAGCAATCTTCTTCAAATTTTCAGGAAATGTTCCTTACATTATGAGAAAAAAACGTTATTTGTGAGTTTTAATAATTTTAAAAAATAAAAATTTTATGACAAAAATTAAAAAAAAAAAGTGATTTTTTATCAAAAAAAAATTTTTTTTTTCAAAAAAAAGGTATTTTTACTTAAAATTTTTTAAAGTCACAAATAACGTTTTTTTGTTATTGTATAAAGAATAGACTGTAAAAGTTTGAAGAAGATTGCTTAAAAAATGAAGGAGGAGATAGATTTTGAATGCATTAGTCTTTTTTTGCCGTTTTAGTTTTTCCTTCCCCATAAGGAACCTGTTATGCGGCCCGACTTTGGCCGGTCATATCTCAAAAACTAATTTGAATTTTTAAAAACGGTAAAAAGCAACTTGAAGCTTAGTAAAAACTCTATAAAATAAGATCAACTTGTAAAAAACATGGCCTACCCCCCCCCCCTATGGCCTTAACCATGTTTCTTTTGACATCCTAAGTAACAGTTCATTTAAAACAGGGCTTCCCACAGTGACCATATGGCACCTTTGGGGCCATAGGCAGCAAATGGGTCAAAGGGAGGGGGGCATGAGGTCTAATCTGAAACTAAATATTCTGGAGTTGATGATGAAGAGCAAAAAAGGTCTTAGGCGTATTTAAAGGTAGTTTTAAAACTTATATTAGATATTATGTATACATTTCAGAAATTTAAGAGGGCCATAAGCAGTAAAAGGAAAACAATTTTAGACATATTAAATATTATTTTTTTGAGAAATAATTTCTGAGTGGCCAATAGCTTTTTTTATCTCTTCAAAAGGGGTCTTATGAAAAAAAGTTTGGGAAACTCTGAATAAAGTTAGCTGTATTTTGTTTGTTATCTTATATAACAATTTGTTGAAGCTTATGTATTTTATTGTAATAAATAATAAAAAAAAATTAACAATATCACGGTTGACACTGGTTTTTGAGAAATTTCTTCCAGTTTTTCTGAATTTGTTCCAGATTTTTCAAAATACATTTTTTGGGTCTATTTTTATTTTAAAGATAAGTTTAAGGTTAAAAACTGTATTAAGTAGTATAAGAACATTCAAAAGGTTCTGTAAAGCTACATAATACATACTTAAGGCCATAGGGGGGTAAAACTTTTTTTTACAAAAATTTACCTTGGTTTTTATATAAAAGCTTTAATTACAAGCTATAAGCCAGTTTTTATAGAATTGAAAAATATCATTTAACTTTTGAGATATATTATTTTTTGTAAAAATTACGGATACAAATGTATGGACCACACATTTTTTGTGATTAATTTTCTTGAAAATTTTAAAAATCACTAAAAATCTATCTTCTCCTTTATTTTTCAAGCAATCTTCTTCAAATTGTCAGGAAATGTTCCTTACATTATAAGAAAAAAAATGTTACTTATGAATTTTGATAGTTCAAAAAAAATATGACAAAAATTTAAAATAAAAGTCACTTTTTTTCAAAAAAAAAATATTACTTGATTATTTTTTAATTCACAAGTAACATTTTTTTTTATTGTATAAAGATTAGACTGTGAAAGTTTGAAGAAGATTGCTTGAAAAATGTAAGAGATAGATTTTAAATAAAATAGTCTTCTTTTGCTGTTTTAGCTTTCCCTTCTCATAGGGAATCTATTATGCGGCCCAACTTTGACAAGTCATATCTCAAAAAAAAATTCGAATATTTTAAAACCATAAAAAGCATTTTAAAGCTTAGAAAAAATTCTATAAAATAAGATCAACTTGTAAGAAACATTGCTTTAATTACTATAAGTAAACTTTAAAATAAATATATTTTTTTATTTAATTTTAATTATCTAGTAGTTCCGTTCCTACTTGATATGTATTAAAGAAAAAGTTAACAATTTTAGATATACACTTTTTATTTTGCAAAAACATATTCTAAGAAGATAGAAAAAATGCAAACATTTAAGGTTAAATTTTAAAATAACATTAACACTGATTTTTGTTCATCTAAATTAATCTTTATTGTTAAGGATTTTTTTTTTTTGAATTAAACACCCTTTTGTATAAATACAAAGAATTAAGATAAAAAATATTGCTATTGTTAAAGTTTTTTATATACTACCTGAAAAATAATTAACTTACTTTTAATCAACTTATTAAAACCGTAAAAATCTATCTATATATCTATATAAATATAAATATATTATATAATGCCAACCATATTCTATAACTAAAAGAGCAAAACCAACTTACATTCAAGTAGGCATCATAATATGTTTTTTCCCCATAACCAACATATGACTTTACCTGTTTTAAATCAAAATCATAATAACTTCTAAAAAAAAAAAATTGAGCACAGCCGTTTAGTTTAACTTGTTCAAACTAAGTATTGAATAAGCTTGGTATGTTTTATTGTGTTTGGTAACAAATTGTCCTTCATAAAAAGTGATACATTTTCTTTAAATAAAGTAATAATTTTTTTGAAGCTAAAACTGTATAAATTTTGTAATTAAGTAACAGTTTATGAGAACATTAAAATGTCAAGTTTTACTTTTTTAAATATATAACTAACTGACTAAAATTGCTATTCATAACACACTTGAAATTTTGATTCAAAGATACTAGTACGCTTAACAGTAACTAACTATTTCACAGGTAACTCCATGGTTTATGTTTTGTTTCTCATCATAAAATAAAACTTTTGAACCCTCATCATAAGGTTTGTCCATTGTTTAATTTTATACAGTATTTCTAAATTAGTTAGGCTTTTTATTTTTATGTATATATGATAAACTTTAAATAACAATTTTTTTATGCAGTGTATATGAATGACAAGAAGTTTTTCAAAAAAAAGAGTTTTACTACAAGTAAAATGTTACTACAGATAAAATAAACTGTTAGTCAATTGTTAAAATTAAATCCTTATTTTTAAGTAATTTTCTAGTATTTTTAAGTAAGTATCATTGTAATTTGCTTAAGGTTCTAGAAAATTAAAACTGTGCTATATGGGAGGTACTGAAGTAAATTAAATATAAACAAAGCTAAAAGATACTTTAGTTAGCTAAATTTAATTTAGCATATTTTATAGTCCCATAATGACAAAATCTAACAGATGAATGAAGTTCTAATTTATCAAATAAGTTTATATTTCAACTAATATCTTGCAACAACTAAATAACTAGTTTGCTGGAAAACAAATGAAAATATAAAAAATCAACAGGGTTGCCACTCTTTGATTCGAAAAATTTCAGCCTGAGTTTCATGCTTTAGTCAACCTGAGTTCATGAAAAAATTCAAATATATAACTAGTTTGAGCTTTAAGCTAAAAAATTAACACAATGACTTAATTATTGCACAATTTTAAACTGTTATAAAAACTGTTGATCCATATTTATAAAGTAAACTTGGCTCTTAACTAAACGGATCTACGACATTTATAGTTTGATCAAGCCTGTTGGTTCCATCACTCCAAGAATGTATGGCTTACCAAAAATATATAATAAAGATGTTCCTTTGAGACTAATCTTGTCATAGTGAACTCTGCTCAACATAAGTTAGTGAAATTTCTTAATGACCAACTATATTTATATTAAATCATTTCTCTTCTTATATTTTAAAAGATTCATTTTTTTTTGCTGATCAAATAACAAGTATTAATTAAAATAATACATTCATGGCTTATTTTGATGTCAAGAGTCTATTCACAAATGTACAGCTAGATGAAGTATTAGATATATGTGTGGACACACTGTACAGACTTGGGACACCCAGTATAAGTAAAAACAACTTTTGTAAGCTTTTTAAGCTATCAACTAGTGGTGTACATCTTACATACTCACAAATGTATTCCCAACACAATGTAATAGCCATGGGCTCCCCATTAAGGCCAACTTTGTCAAATATATTCATGGGCTTTATATAAAGCAAGGTGATCTCTAAGTACAAGGTGACTTATCTCAGATATGTTGACGATTGTTTTGAGTTAAGAAAAGATGAAGAAGAGATTGATGAACTCTTTAGTGTGTTGAATAAAGTACATTCATCAATAACATTTACATCAGAAAAAGAAAATAACAATGAGTTGGATTTTCTTGACGTTTTTTAGTTAAACGACACAATAACCAATTTTTTACATCTGTTTATAGAAAGAAAACTTTTACTGGGAACTGTTTTTACTTTCATTCATTTTGTAGTATGAAAAGAAAGACAAACTTGATAGGAATGCTCTGCAATTGGGCACATAAAATCTGTTCAAGAGAATTTTTTGCTGATGAAATAAATCAGATAAAATTGATACTAAATTAAAATGGCTATCCACAAGAACTTGTAAATAAAATATTTTTTTACACCTTAAAATTTTAATTAAAATAAAGCCAGCAGGGCCAAAGAAATGCTTGATTTTTTTAGTACTACCTTTGTCAATAAAACTCAAGAAATATAGAGAGAAATATCAACCAATTAATAAGTAAAACTTATCACTCAGCAAAACCTAGAGCTATTTTATTATCCATACCAATGATAGACCTGGGGGCAAAGATCTGATATCAGAATATAAAAAAAAAATGGTATTTACCAGTTTAACTGCTTCTGTGAAGATATTTATGTTGGAATGACTTCTAGGTAACTTGGCAAAAGGATAAAGGAGCATATTCCAAAAAGTATTGATGAAATTTGTAAAACCAGTAATAAGGAAAGTAAATCTATCAGTGGTAAATGCTACAAAAAGATCTACTATGCAGAACACTTAGTTAATAACCTTGATTGTGCAAGTAATTATAACTTGAAAATATTTAAAATTATTAAAAATTGTTTAAACATTTTTGATTTAATTAAACTTGAGGCTATATTTATTTTGTTAAGAAAATCTAAATTTTGTAAACATGAAAACTTTGATTATACTCTTTTGTTTTTTTTTTTTTGTAAGATATTATAAAGATACAAAGGTGTAGTATAACAGAATCTCACACACTTATTACAAGCTTTATTTTTTAGTGGTTAGTGTTTTAACATTTTTCCAGGACAAAAATTAAAAAGTTTACTTAAATACATCGAGTGTTTCATTTTAAACAATAGGAACTACAATTACTTTACCAAACAATTTAAGTCAGGGGTTTGCAGCCTTTTTAAGTATGGACGGCACTCTTGAGAAAAAAGTCTTCTTGAGCGCAGTTGTACTAAAATGATTTTAGTAGTAATATAAAAACGTTGTTTTAACAAAAACTTTATAAAAAACACTTGTAGAGAGTAATAATCAATTAGGGCATAGAGGGGTTACCTTGATTTTTAAAATCTGATCTTATTCTAAAAGTTTTATCTTGGTTAAAAATGTTATTTTTTGTTAATTTTTTATATATATTTTTTTCAAATTCCTTCCGACAGATTTTTCTAAATATATCAAGGAATACTTTCTGAAATATTTAGGTAGTTATCTCAAAGAACATAGGAGAAGATAGATTTTCAGTAATTTCTAGTTATTTGCAGTTTTAGTTACTGCCTCCCATAAGGATTCTATTGCTGCCTCTGACTTTGACCGGCTATATCTCAAAAATTATTTTGACTGTAAAATATATCTGTAAAAAGTATCTTGTAACTTAGTAAAAAATAAATAAAATAAGATTAAATTTCAAAAAAAAAAGTGTTATAACCCCCCTATGCCCTTAATATTTTGTATCAGAAAAGCTTTAAAAAAGTTACGATTAAAAGTCAAAAAAAAATAGTTCCATAAAAACTGACCTGTAGTTTATACTTTTAAGGTTTTATATAAGAGTCAACATTAGTTTTTGTAAAACAAATGTTAATTAAACTTTGCAAGCCTAAATTTTTAAAAATTGGTTAAAAATTTTAAACTATTTTAAAATGAATCAAATTTTTGGCTATAGCTTAAGTTTTCAACTTTTTTGTTTCCAGGAAAATAGACACCTTGATTGAATAAGTTTCAAATGAACATCCTAATCAAATAAATATTTAATTGCAATTTTTCTTTCATATAGTTTGTTTTTTCAAGCTTTTATAATTCTTTTGCACAGCATGCTTTATATTTTAACAAATCTGGCATACAAATACTTTTTGGTAAATCAGGTTTGCCAACCAGAAAAATTGGCCAATAAAGTAGGTAGACCATTGACTTTGCAAACTATTGAATTTTTACAATTGTTTTTAGTGTTAAGATATTTTCCTCAAAAGTACTTGCCAAATTCTGTGTCACAAAGTGATTTTTTCAGTTAAAATAGGAAGTTTTTGTTTTTGGTTAGTTTTATTAATTTTTTTAAGGCCGGTAGAGTTACACATGATGTAACTTACTTGCACAACCTTGAAAAATGTTAACCATTTTAGATGGTTAACTTTTTTGACAAACTTTTCTGACAAACTTTTGCTAATTTGCATATATAAAACCAAACTTCAGACAAACTTTTTAAATTTGTTTATCTTTCTAGACTAACTTTTAAAAAGTTAAAACTTGAAAAACTAAAATATATAAGGCAATAAAACAGGGTAACCCTAAAAAGCGCCAGCTAGCGGATATTGTTTTTAAATTAATTTGATAAAACTAGATTATTGGTTAGTTATAAGTAATAAAAAAAACTTTATTAAATTCAAAAAACAATATTAAACAGAAAACAAATGTATAGAAAAACAGAAACAAAAAATATAAAAAATAAAAACTAGATTAATGACAAGCTTTAGTTATTCCTATTTAGTAAAATACTATTACTTCAATCTCGGAAAATAGTTTATAAACATTTCGTGATAGTAACGCAAACTTTACTAGTCATAAAATATTATGAAATATTAAAATAATTTTTTTAAATAGTAAATGCTCTAAAAGTTAGACGAATGAATAGTAATTAGTATTGTTTAGATAAACATAAATATACTTTCTTCATAAATGAAAAAGCTAGGCAACCTACTTATTTACATAATCATTTTTTTTATTAACTGTAACTTTTTAACTTCTTATAATTAAAAGTCAAAACTCTACTGTGCAGCAGTTCAGGCATTTACAACAGCATACAAAACTTTCATTACTTTATGTCCCTGTTTGTGAGGCTCAATAAACGTTGAGTTAGAGTACAAGACGTTAGTTTTAAGCTTTGTAATTTTATACACAGTTTTGGATGGTACTCAACAACAGTACGTCGAAAAAAAAATTAATAAATTTGGGGTCAACAGGACCCCGTGAAATTTTGAATATTAAATTAAGGTACAAGATGTTAGTCTTTAGCTTTGTAATTTTATACACAGTTTTGGATGGTACTCAACAATAGTACGTCGAAATTTTTTTTTATAAATTTGGGGTCACTGGACCCCGTGAAATTTCGAATGTTAAATTAAGGTACAAGACGTTAGTCTTTAGCTTTGATATTTTGTACACAGTTTTGGATCGTACTCAACGATAGTACGTCGAAAAAAAAATTAATAAATTTGGGGTCAACCGGACCCCGTGAAATTTTGAATATTAAATTAAGGTACAAGACGTTAGTCTTTAGCTTTGTAATTTTATACACAGTTTTGGATGGTACTCAACAATAGTACGTCGAAATTTTTTTTTATAAATTTGGGGTCAACTGGACCCCGTGAAATTTCGAATGTTAAATTAAGGTACAAGACGTTAGTCTTTAGCTTTGATATTTTGTACACAGTTTTGGATCGTACTCAACGATAGTACGTCGAAAAAAAATTTAATAAATTTGGGGTCAACCGGACCCCAAGAAATTTTGAATATTAAATTAAGGTACAAGACGTTAGTCTTTAGCTTTGTAATTTTATACACAGTTTTGGATGGTACTCAACAATAGTACGTCGAATTTTTTTTTTATAAATTGGGGGTCAACCGGACCCCGTGAAATTTTGAATGTTAAATTAAGGTACAAGATGTTAGTCTTTAGCTTTGTAATTTTATACACAGTTTTGGATGGTTTTAAACAATAGTACGTCGAAAAAAATTCAAAAAATTTGGGGTCAACCGGACCCCGTGAAATTTTGAATGTTAAGTTAAGGTACAAGACGTTAGTCTTTAGCTTTGATATTTTATACACAGATTCGGATCGTACTCAACAATAGTACGTCGAAAAAAAATTCAAAAAATTTGGGTTCAAGCCGACCCTGTGAAATTTTGAAAGTTTAATTAAGGTACAGGACGTTAGTTATTTGCATTGTAATTTTATACACAGATTGAGATCGTACTCAACAATAGTACGTCAAAAAAAAAATTAATAAATTTTGGGTCAACTGGACCCCGTGAAATTTTGAATGTTAAATTAAGGTACAATATGTTAGTCTTTAGCTTTGTAATTTTATACACTGTTTTGGATGGTACTCAACAATAGTACGTCGAAAAAAAAATTAATAAATTTGGGGTCAACCGGACCCCGTGAA
The DNA here is from genome assembly GCF_965202585.1 of Thalia democratica. Lineage (NCBI taxonomy): Eukaryota > Metazoa > Chordata > Thaliacea > Salpida > Salpidae > Thalia > Thalia democratica. Next base: position 77,368,509 of record NC_139165.1, read on the forward strand.
ATTTTGAATGTTAAATTAAGGTACAAGACGTTAGTCTTTAGCTTTGATATTTTATACACAGATTCGGATCGTACTCAACGATAGTACGTCGAAAAAAAATTCAAAAAATTTGGGGTCAAGCCGACCCCGTGAAATTTTGAAAGCTTAATTAAGGTACAGGACGTTAGTTTTTTGCATTGTAAATTTATACACAGATTTGGATCGTACTCAACAATAGTACGTCGAAAAAAAATTTAATAAATTTGGGGTCAACCGGACCCCGTGAAATTTTGAATATTAAATTAAGGTCTAAGACGTTAGTCTTTAGCTTTGTAATTTTATACACAGTTTTGGATGGTACTCAACAATAGTACGTCGAAATTTTTTTTTATAAATTTGGGGTCAACCGGACCCCGTGAAATTTTGAAAGCTTAATTAAGGTACAGAACGTTAGTTTTTTGCATTGTAAATTTATACACAGATTTATATTGTACTCAACAATAGTACGTCGAAAAAAAATCTAATAAATTTGGGGTCAACCGGACCCCGTGAAATTTTGAATATTAAATTAAGGTACAAGACGTTAGTCTTTAGCTTTGATATTTTGTACACAGTTTTGGATGGTACTCAACAATAGTACGTCGAAATTTTTTTTATAAATTTGGGGTCAACTGGATTCCGTGAAATTTCGAATGTTAAATTAAGGTACAAGACGTTAGTCTTTAGCTTTGATATTTTGTACACAGTTTTGGATCGTACTCAACGATAGTACGTCGAAAAAAAATTTAATAAATTTGGGGTCAACCGGACCCCGTGAAATTTTGAATATTAAATTAAGGTCTAAGACGTTAGTCTTTAGCTTTGTAATTTTATACACAGTTTTGGATGGTACTCAACAATAGTACGTCGAAATTTTTTTTATAAATTTGGGGTCAACCGGACCCCGTGAAATTTTGAAAGCTTAATTAAGGTACAGAACGTTAGTTTTTTGCATTGTAAATTTATACACAGATTTATATCGTACTCAATAATAGTACGTCGAAAAAAAAATTAATAAATTTGGGGTCAACCGGACCCCGTGAAATTTTGAATGTTAAATTAAGGTACAAGACGTTAGTCTTTAGCTTTGATATTTTGTACACAGTTTTGGATCGTAATCAACGATAGCACGTTGAAAAAAAATTCAAAAAATTTGGGGTCAACTGGCACCTGTGAAATTTTGAATGTTTAAATAAAGTACAAGACATTAGTTTTTTGCTTTGTAATTTTATACACAATTTTGATATCTTCATAATTTAAATAAAAACACTGTAGAGTTCTTCATTTTATTGAAACGCACAGAACGAAAACTATCTGCTGATACTTCTTTTAATATATTTTTAATAGGTCTGTCAAGTTTTGCACGTTTTGCACAACCATCTAGGCACACCCATTTTTCTTCTTTTTTGTCAATTAACTGTTTATTTTATTAATAAACGAAACAAACTTAAAGATTTTTAAGCAACTACAAATAGTAGAAATAAATAACAAAGTTAAACTAATTTACCATAAGTTTAGTAGATGAGCCGCTTAAAACAAAAGCAATTTTTGAAGACTTCAAAACTGATGAAAACTCGTCTTCTATTTGTGGATCAAAAATGCTACCTCTGATAAGCATACACACTGCATCTGTTAGAAACAAGTCGTTCAAAAGTTTGCAAATAAACTTATACAAGCTTAAAAATTGTTACAAATACAACTGTAAAAAGGTATACAAGTTTACCTTTAGGCTTTATAGTATTTCCGTAAAACAATAATACTTCTTGACTAAATCTTCTACCCGGTTTAAGCGTGCAGAAATCTATGTGTTTTAAACTTAAATGATTTCTGTCAGCAAGTGAAATACAGGCTTGAATGTCCGCTCTTGGTTTAAGATTCCACAGATAATTTCGCTGAAAATTAGTTCAAGTATTAAAAAATGTTCGCATAATGATATACGAATAATAACTAACAGTTTGTATATAAAGAAATTTTCTCGACTCTTCATTCAATTCGTGATTTGAATACATACTTCTATTTGGAACCTAAATCGTTATATAATGTTTAATAATAGTAAAAACTACTGTAAAATATTAGTACAAACTACTGTTGTAAGAAGCTACGATTAAAACGACCAAAAACAAAAAGATTAAAATTACTTTTCTTGGCATGTTAAAAAACGAAGTTTTTTTTCTAGCTTTTTTGTTCAACTTCGTTTTGCATTGGGTTATGCCGTCTTCCACTTCAATAGTGTTAATTAATTCTACTTCATTTCTTTTGTATGAAATATTATAATTTAAACAGTATTGGAATCGGGAGTAACTGTTATTTTACAAAAATTACAAAGCTAAAGACTAACGTCTTGTACCTTAATTTAATATTCAAAATTTCACGGGGTCCGGTTGACCCCAAATTTATTAGATTTTTTTATGACGTACTATTGTTGAGTACGATCTAAATCTGTGTATAAATTTACAATGCAAAAAACTAACGTCCTGTACCTTAATTAAGCTTTCAAAATTTCACGGGGTCGGCTTGACCCCAAATTTTTTGAATTTTTTTTCGACGTACTATCGTTGAGTACGATCCGAATCTGTGTATAAAATATCAAAGCTAAAGACTAACGTCTTGTACCTTAATTTAACATTCAAAATTTCACGGGGTCCGGTTGACCCCAAATTTATTAAATTTTTTTTCGACGTACTATTGTTGAGTACCATCCAAAACTGTGTACAAAATTACAAAGCTAAAGACTAACGTCTTGTACCTTAATTTAATATTCAAAATTTCACGGGGTCCGGTTGACCCCAAATTTATTAAATTTTTTTTCGACGTACTATTGTTAAGTACCATCCAAAACTGTGTACAAAATTACAAAGTAAAAAACTAACGTCTTGTACCTTAATTCAACTTTCAAAATTTCACGGGGTCCGGTTGACCCCAAATTTTTTGAATTTTCTTTCGACGTACTATCGTTGATTACGATCCAAAACTGTGTACAAAATATCAAAGCTAAATACTAACGTTTTGTACCTTAATTTAAAATTCGAAATTTCACGGGGTCCGGTTGACCCCAAATTTTTTAATTTTTTTTTCAACGTACTATCGTTAAGTACGATCCAAAACTGTGTTTAAAGTAACAAAGCGAAAAACTAACGTCTTGTACCTTAATTCAACTTTCAAAATTTCACGGGGTGCGGTTGACCCTAAAATATTTGAATTTTTTTCAACGTACTATTATTGAGTACGATTCAAAACTGTGTGTCAAACAACAAAGCAAAAAACTAACTTGTTGTACCTTAATTTAAGTTTCAAAATTTCATGGGACCGGTTGACCCCAATTTTTTTGAATTTAGTTTGGGACGTACTCACGTTGAGTACGATCCAAAACTGTGTGTAAAATAATAATGCAAAAAACTAACTTTTTGTACTTTTGTAAGGACAGTGTCCCCACTTGTCCTTTTGATAAGCACATATTTTTACGAATGAATACTATCATATTTAATATGAGACTTTTCAGCCTTAAAAAGTGTGTTACAAAAACACTTGAATAAATACAAAAAGTTTCCCCGCAAATGGAAATTTTCCCCGAAAGAAAAGCAAATACTCTCGAGTTAGTTTTGGTATAAAATGCCTATTTAAATGCGATTCCCACAATCTAGCTTGGGCTAAGCAGCCAGCACAGTGTTATCTTTTACAAGTTTGTTATTTTAAGAATTGTCGCATCTTCTAATAAATAAGTCCAGTTGAAGTTCATCTCTTGCTTGATTAACCAGCAACTTGTAAATTCGGTACAATTTATTTCATTTTTTGTTCAGTTTCAGTATCGTGAGTTTCATTTACTTGAATTCGTTGTCGAAGTTAGTTTTTATTGTATCTTTACTTAATCGCTTAAATAATAGTAATTACTTATTGTTTTAATTGCTTGGAACTGTATTATACTTTCTTTTTTTTGTTTGTAGTTTTATAAATAATAGTGTAGAAATAAATTGTAGTGTGTTGTAATTGTTTAAATTTTGACCTAACTTGATTATCGTTGTTTGAAGTTTTCATAACATATGTTTGTATAAGTTAAATTAGTTTTTTAATTAGATCGAAAACTAAAGTTATTATATTTCGAGTTTTCTAATACTATTAAAGTTATTTAATATTTACTCATAAGGTGTTTTAACTTAAGTATATTTTGCCACGAAGACGTTGTAACATTGTATTATAACCAATTCACAAGTTATGAATAAAGTTACATACATAATTACTTAGTATTTAGTAACGCATTTATTTATTGGTTTATTTATTTTTCCCAAATTTTTGAATTTTTTTATCGACGTAATATTGTTGAGTACGATCCAAAACTGTGTGTCAAAACTTATTTGTTGTATGTACCTTAATTTAATTTTCAAAGTGTTACCGTAACGTTGTCTGGTTGACCTCAAATATTTTAAGTTTTTAATAAAAGTTTTGCGTGACTAATACAAAATGTTTGTGAACTGTTTTCCGAGATTGAAGTAATATAATGGTATTTTACTAAATTGGAATAACTAAAACTTGTCATTTATCAAGTTTTTATTTTTTATATTTTTTGTTTTATTTTAATAGTTTTATTTTCTATTTCAATAGTTTTTTTTTATTACTTTTAACTAACCAATAATCTAGTTTTCTCAAATTAGCTTAAAAACAATATCCGCTAGCTGGCGCTATTTAGGGTTACCCTGTTTTATTGCCTTATATTTTTTGGTTTTTCAAGTTTTAACTTTTTAAAAGTTAGTCTAGAAAGATAGACAAATTTAAAAAGTTTGTCTGAAGTTTGGTTTTATATATGCAAATTAGCAAAAGTTTGTCAGAAAAGTTTGTCAAAAAAGTTAACCATACCATTTTAGAGGAAGAGTGAAACTGATATTTTTCTATCATAAAATAAAGAATTGTTCATCAATTGAAACTTAATTAACTTTAGTTTGAGCTATTATGTTTGTTGCTTTCACCTGATTAAGTTTTTGAATTTTAAGGGCATAGGGGAGTTCACCATGATTTTTACAAGTTGATCTTATTTTAAAGAGTTTTATCTGAGCTATCAGACATTTTTAACCGCTTGAAAAAATTCAAAGTATTTTTTGAGATATAAGCAGTCAAAGTCGATAGCCTCAATAGGTTCCTAATGGAAGTTGCAAACTAAAAACGCAAAAAAAAGACCATTTCACTAAAAATCTATCCCTCCTTCATTTTTAAAGCAATTTTCTTCAAATTTTCACTGAAAAGTATTATTAAATTATAAAAAGATTGAATATAGGATTCTTTTTAATTTTGAAAAATAAATATTTTAATAAAAAAACTCCCTATTTTATCTAAAATTTTTATTTTTTTATATTTTTTAAATTCCAAAATTTAAAGTCTTTTAAACTGTAAAAGGAAAGTTTCCTCAAAATTTGAGGTCTCTACCTCAAAAAATGAAGAAGGAGATAGATTTTTGATGATTTTTTAAATTTCCGAGAAAATTGACCCCAAAAAACTTGCGGTCCATATCTTTGTATAGGAAACTTTTTACAAAAATAATAATATCTCAAAAATTAAATAATACTTTTTAATTCTATAAAAACTAGCTTGTAGTTTGTATTTTAAGCTTTCATATAAGATCCAATGTCATTTTAAGTAAAAAAAATGTTGGACCCCCCTATGCCCTTAATATTGTGTGTAGTATTTGTGTGATCTTAAGGCGTAGGGCTCCTTTGTAAATTCTCTGATTTGAATGTTGACTAAAAGGTCTTTCTCTTATTACTACTAAAATCAACTCATTGACCTTAGTTGTGAGCATTTATAGTTTTCTTTCTTACAAGACATTGAGATCTTAATTGGCTAAGATTTTTTCTGGCTAAGATTTTCAAAAAAAGACTGAAAACGTTCTGCTTGAATAACTTCATCGCGGCTAATGTTGGCTAAAGTAAAAACTGGCTAATGTTGGCTAAAGTAAAAGTTATCTAAAGTAAAAACTTGGCTAAGATTTTTTTTCTGGCTAAGATTCAAAAAAATTAATAAAAAGCTAAAGTAACAATAAAAAGGCTTACAAACTGATGAAAAAATAAAAGCAAAAAACATAAATAAAAAAACTCAGTTTTAACTAATTTTAAACTCGAACTAAAAAAATTAAATCATAACAACTTAAAAAAAATCTAAACAAAAAAACTTAAGTTTTTAAACCTTATTAAATATAAATACTGTTGATGGTTATTATTTATCAAACTAAAAAAAGCTTTGAGAAAAGTCATATCACTATTGACGATGTTAAAAATAGTAATAATAAAAGTAAAGTATTTTACGAAGTACCTTTTATACATTAAATATCTATTATTAAAACTTCGCGAGTAATTGTTTTAAGAACCTTGCATATTAGGCAATCGAGTCATACACTATTGATGAATTTGAAAATAGTATTAAAAAAAGTTAAGTACTTTACAAAGTACCTCTTATACATGAAAAATCTAATATTAAAACTTCGCGATATCTGTAAAAGTATATGTTTTAGAGCATAAAACTGTTCTTGCATGTAGAGTTTAAAAAGTAAGAACTTTATACAAATTACTATTTTAAGATAATAAAGTTTTTTTTTTTCTAAATTTTAAGAGGTTAATTATATCAAAGTAAAAATAATAAAAATAATTTGTTTCCATACGCCATTTTTTATAAACTAAGCTACATATACTTGTATCCTTTGTTTGATATAAACGTTTATTACCTAACTTTTATAAGTTAAGGTTTTAAATCTCTTTATATCTTGTATAAGTGAACACATAATTTAGTTTTTAAACAACTTAACAACTATTTTAAGTAAACATTAAAACTTTTGAAATAATATATATAACTATTACATAAACTTAATTACATTATTTAATCGGTACAGCCGTTGACATCCTTAAATTCAAATTCGACGAATTTAATCAAAATTTAATCGCGGGGATATTTAATTTAAAGTATTTTAAAACATTTATAAAGCGATTTTGTAAAATATGTTATTAAAATTACTTTTGTTACATGAATAATCTGCGTTTAAAACTTAATGCTGTATTAAAAAGAATTTGTTCAAGAACTAAACACTGTCCTTGCCATTATCATAACTTCCACAGTTATACTTGAAATGTTGACAAACTATGTAAAATCGTTCTTAAATGTTACCTAACTTTACCAAAGAAACAAAATTTTTTCATATGTTGTACTTAAATATAATTATAGTCTTTTTAAAATTACCTTTTTTACGTGAATGATCTGCTATTAAACTTAGCGCTGTAACAAAAATCATATATTTAAGAACTTAACACTTTTTTCTAGGGTTCATAACTTCTATGTTTTTACTTGAAATCTTGTCAAACTTTGTAAAATTGTTTTTAAATGTTAACAAAACGACCCATTAAAACAAAATTTGTATATATATTGTACTTAAAAAGTTATAGTCTTTTTAAAATTACCTTTTTTACGTGAATGATCTGCTATTAAACTTAGCGCTGTAATAAAAAGCATATATTTAAGAACTTAACACTTTGTTTCTAGGGTTCATAACTTTTATGTTTTTACTTGAAATCTTGTCAAACTTTGTAAAATTGTTTTTAAATGTTAACAAAACGACCCATTTATACAAAATTTGTATATATATTGTACTTAAAAAGTTATACTCTTTTTAAAATTACCTTTTTTACGTGAATGATCTGCTTTTAAACTTAGCGCTGTAATAAAAAGCATATATTTAAGAACTTAACACTTTGTTTCTAGGGTTCATAACTTCTATGTTTTTACTTGAAATCTTGTCAAACTTTGTAAAATTGTTTTTAAATGTTACCTAACTTTACCAAAGAAACAAAATGTTTTCATATGTTGTACTTAAATATAATTATAGTCTTTTTAAAATTACCTTTTTTACGTGAATGATCTGCTATTAAACTTAGCGCTGTAAAAAAAAGCATATATTTAAGAACTTAACACTTTTTTCTAGGGTTCATAACTTCTATGTTTTTACTTGAAATCTTGTCAAACTTTGTAAAATTGTTTTTAAATGTTAACAAAACGACCCATTTAAACAAAATTTGTATATATATTGTACTTAAAAAGTTATAGTCTTTTTAAAATTAACCTTTTTACATGAATGATCTGCTATTAAACTTAGCGCTGTAACAAAAAGCATATATTTAAGAACTTAACACTTTGTTTCTAGGGTTCATAACTTCTATGTTTTTACTTGAAATCTTGTCAAACTTTGTAAAATTGTTTTTAAATGTTAACAAAACGACCCATTTAAACAAAATTTGTATATATATTGTACTTAAAAAGTTATAGTCTTTTTAAAATTACCTTTTTTACGTGAATGATCTGCTATTAAACTTAGCGCTGTAACAAAAATCATATATTTAAGAACTTAACACTTTGTTTCTAGGGTTCATAACTTTTATGTTTTTACTTGAAATCTTGTCAAACTTTGTAAAATTGTTTTTAAATGTTAACAAAACGACCCATTTAAACAAAATTTGTATATATATTGTACTTAAAAAGTTATACTCTTTTTAAAATTACCTTTTTTACGTGAATGATCTGCTTTTAAACTTAGCGCTGTAATAAAAAGCATATATTTAAGAACTTAACACTTTGTTTCTAGGGTTCATAACTTCTATGTTTTTACTTGAAATCTTGTCAAACTTTGTAAAATTGTTTTTAAATGTTACCTAACTTTACCAAAGAAACAAAATGTTTTCATATGTTGTACTTAAATATAATTATAGTCTTTTTAAAATTACCTTTTTTACGTGAATGATCTGCTATTAAACTTAGCGCTGTAACAAAAAGCATATATTTAAGAACTTAACACTTTTTTCTAGGGTTCATAACTTCTATGTTTTTACTTGAAATCTTGTCAAACTTTGTAAAATTGTTTTTAAATGTTAACAAAACGACCCATTTAAACAAAATTTGTATATATATTGTACTTAAAAAGTTATACTCTTTTTAAAATTACCTTTTTTACGTGAATGATCTGCTTTTAAACTTAGCGCTGTAATAAAAAGCATATATTTAAGAACTTAACACTTTGTTTCTAGGGTTCATAACTTCTATGTTTTTACTTGAAATCTTGTCAAACTTTGTAAAATTGTTTTTAAATGTTAACAAAACGACCCATTTAAACAAAATTTGTATATATATTGTACTTAAAAAGTTATACTCTTTTTAAAATTACCTTTTTTACGTGAATGATCTGCTATTAAACTTAGCGCTGTAACAAAAAGCATATATTTAAGAACTTAACACTTTTTTTTCTAGGGTTCAATTCCCTCTCTACAACGATATTTTTAAAATCACATAACTTTTTAAAATGCAAATAAAATTTACAAACTTAAGTGCTAAGAATCTCAATTAATAATGAAACATATATTGTAACTTATTTTCTGCCACGAATCCAAGCACTATCATAGCATTTTTAAATTGAGCTGTCTTTTCTAAAAAATACAAAATGGTTAACTAAAAAATATTTTTAAAGTTAAGTTATATAGATATACAGTAATATATTGTTTGAGCACGCTATTGATAAACTGCTTTTACAGAAGTGCGTATCTAAGAAAGCTAGTTTAAATAAAATGATCCTGTTGAGCTCGAGTATCTTGGTTCAAAATAATATATTCTATGAGAGTTGCGCACCTAAAATGACGTAATAAAATTAAATAAAATTAAACACGCTTACTTAAGCTTAAAAGGACGATGCAAAAATGTTTGAATATGAACTTTTAGACTTTGTAATTTTTGCAAGTTACCATTCGACAAAAAATTTTCATGATGAATGACTTGACTTCGTCTTTTGCACCAATACTTTCGCACTTTCTTTTTATGGAATGCATAACGTGTGAACCACATAAATGAATCGTGTTGTTGATCATTGATTCAAAGAGTTCTTTTTGTTCTCTTTCTTTAAAAGAGTTGTTGTCAAGATGAAAAAACACATATACAAACATATATATATATATGTAACATTTAGTATTAGTTGCATAACAAACCTTCATTATCTAAAATATGGTACGCCATATTCAAATATATTCTAAGTCCGGTTTCGTTGAATGCAATTGATGCTGCGTGTAAGATTGGTATTGAGCAGTCACATTCTACACGTCTTATTGAAACTGCTATAAAGGTTTTAAAAACATATAAGCCTTTTTAAAGCGGATGTATAGAAAATATCTTAAATATAAAAGTTAATTGAAACAAAATTGAAACCTGAAGATAATTTTTGCAAATCGCGTTTGATTAGGTTTAACCATTGGCTGTAGTTGTATTGGTCTAAATGTTGAGAAATCATGCTACTTACGACAAGTCCTGGGAAGTTGTTCGATGTCGATAAACCAACTGTTGATTCATCTTTTCCTACATTTAAGTAAAAAAAATATATAACAAGGAAAATAATTTAGCCTTACAATAAATATTTTACTAACCACTAAATAATGCCACTGAATAAGACAAGTTTTTGTCATCCAGCTTATCGAAAAAGCCCATTGTTGAATCAACATGCAGAATAGAAAAAGGATACTTTTTAAGCTTTTGTTTTGTAAACGCAGATCATTCACGTAAAAAAGGTAATTTTAAAAAGAGTATAACTTTTTAAGTACAATATATATACAAATTTTGTTTAAATGGGTCGTTTTGTTAACATTTAAAAACAATTTTACAAAGTTTGACAAGATTTCAAGTAAAAAAATAGAAGTTATGAACCCTAGAAACAAAGTGTTAAGTTCTTAAATATATGCTTTTTATTACAGCGCTAAGTTTAAAAGCAGATCATTCACGTAAAAAAGGTAATTTTAAAAAGACTATAACTATATTTAAGTACAATATATATACAAATTTTGTTTAAATGGGTCGTTTTGTTAACATTTAAAAACAATTTTACAAAGTTTGACAAGATTTCAAGTAAAAACATAGAAGTTATGAACCCTAGAAAAAAAGTGTTAAGTTCTTAAATATATGCTTTTTGTTACAGCGCTAAGTTTAATAGCAGATCATTCATGTAAAAAGGTTAATTTTAAAAAGACTATAACTTTTTAAGTACAATGTATATACAAATTTTGTTTAAATGGGTCGTTTTGTTAACATTTAAAAACAATTTTACAAAGTTTGACAAGATTTCAAGTAAAAACATAGAAGTTATGAACCCTAGAAACAAAGTGTTAAGTTCTTAAATATATGCTTTTTGTTACAGCGCTAAGTTTAATAGCAGATCATTCATGTAAAAAGGTAATTTTAAAAAGACTATAACTTTTTAAGTACAATATATATACAAATTTTGTTTAAATGGGTCGTTTTGTTAACATTTAAAAACAATTTTACAAAGTTTGACAAGATTTCAAGTAAAAAAATAGAAGTTATGAACCCTAGAAAAAAAGTGTTAAGTTCTTAAATATATTCTTTTTGTTACAGCGCTAAGTTTAATAGCAGCTCATTCACGTAAAAAAGGTAATTTTAAAAAGACTATAACTTTTTAAGTACAATATATATACAAATTTTGTTTAAATGGGTCGTTTTGTTAACATTTAAAAACAATTTTACAAAGTTTGACAAGATTTCAAGTAAAAACATAGAAGTTATGAACCCTAGAAACAAAGTGTTAAGTTCTTAAATATATGCTTTTTGTTACAGCGCTAAGTTTAATAGCAGATCATTCATGTAAAAAGGTTAATTTTAAAAAGACTATAACTTTTTAAGTACAATATATATACAAATTTTGTTTTAATGGGTCGTTTTGTTAACATTTAAACACAATTTTACAAAGTTTGACAAGATTTCAAGTAAAAACATAGAAGTTATGAACCCTAGAAACAAAGTGTTAAGTTCTTAAATATATGCTTTTTATTACAGCGCTAAGTTTAAAAGCAGATCATTCACGTAAAAAAGGTAATTTTAAAAAGAGTATAACTTTTTAAGTACAATATATATACAAATTTTGTTTTAATGGGTCGTTTTGTTAACATTTAAAAACAATTTTACAAAGTTTGACAAGATTTCAAGTAAAAACATAGAAGTTATGAACCCTAGAAACAAAGTGTTAAGTTCTTAAATATATGCTTTTTGTTACAGCGCTAAGTTTAAAAGCAGATCATTCACGTAAAAAAGGTAATTTTAAAAAGACTATAACTTTTTAAGTACAATATATATACAAATTTTGGTTAAATGGGTCGTTTTGTTAACATTTAAAATTAATTTTACAAAGTTTGACAAGATTTCAAGTAAAAACATAGAAGTTATGAACCCTAGAAAAAAAGTGTTAAGTTCTTAAATATATTCTTTTTGTTACAGCGCTAAGTTTAATAGCAGCTCATTCACGTAAAAAAGGTAATTTTAAAAAGACTATAACTTTTTAAGTACAATATATATACAAATTTTGTTTAAATGGGTCGTTTTGTTAACATTTAAAAACAATTTTACAAAGTTTGACAAGATTTCAAGTAAAAACATAGAAGTTATGAACCCTAGAAACAAAGTGTTAAGTTCTTAAATATATGCTTTTTGTTACAGCGCTAAGTTTAATAGCAGATCATTCATGTAAAAAGGTTAATTTTAAAAAGACTATAACTTTTTTAGTACAATATATATACAAATTTTGTTTTAATGGGTCGTTTTGTTAACATTTAAAAACAATTTTACAAAGTTTGACAAGATTTCAAGTAAAAACATAGAAGTTATGAACCCTAGAAACAAAGTGTTAAGTTCTTAAATATATGCTTTTTATTACAGCGCTAAGTTTAAAAGCAGATCATTCACGTAAAAAAGGTAATTTTAAAAAGAGTATAACTTTTTAAGTACAATATATATACAAATTTTGTTTTAATGGGTCGTTTTGTTAACATTTAAACACAATTTTACAAAGTTTGACAAGATTTCAAGTAAAAACATAGAAGTTATGAACCCTAGAAAAAAGTGTTAAGTTCTTAAATATATGCTTTTTGTTACAGCGCTAAGTTTAATAGCAGATCATTCACGTAAAAAAGGTAATTTTAAAAAGAGTATAACTTTTTAAGTACAATATATATACAAATTTTGTTTAAATGGGTCGTTTTGTTAACATTTAAAAACAATTTTACAAAGTTTGACAAGATTTCAAGTAAAAACATAGAAGTTATGAACCCTAGAAAAAAGTGTTAAGTTCTTAAATATATGCTTTTTGTTACAGCGCTAAGTTTAATAGCAGATCATTCACGTAAAAAAGGTAATTTTAAAAAGACTATAATTATATTTAAGTACAACATATGAAAACATTTTGTTTCTTTGGTAAAGTTAGGTAACATTTAAGAACGATTTTACATAGTTTGTCAACATTTCAAGTATAACTGTGGAAGTTATGATAATGGCAAGGACAGTGTTTAGTTCTTGAACAAATTCTTTTTAATACATCACTAAGTTTTAAACGCAGATTATTCATGTAACAAAAGTAATTTTAAAAACATATTTTACAAAATCGCTTTATAAATGTTTTAAAATACTTTAAATTAAATATCCCCGCGATTAAATTTTAATTAAATTCGTCGAATTTGAATTTAAGGATGTCAACGGCTGTACCGATTAAATAATGTAATTAAGTTTATGTAATAGTTATATATATTTTTTCAAAAGTTTTAATGTTTACTTAAAATAGTTGTTAAGTTGTTTAGAAACTAAATTATTAGTTCACTTATACAAGATATAAAGAGATTTAAAACCTTAACTTATAAAAGTTAGGTAATAAACGTTTATATCAAACAAAGGATACAAGTATATGTAGCTTAATTTATAAAAAATGGCGTATGGAAACAAATTATTTTTACTTTGATATAATTAACCTCTTAAAATTTAGAAAAAAAAAAAACTTTATTATCTTAAAATAGTAATTTGTATAAAGTTCTTACTTTTTAAACTCTACATGCAAGAACAGTTTTATGCTCTAAAACATATACTTTTACAGATATCGCGAAGTTTTAATATTAGATTTTTCATGTATAAGAGGTACTTTGTAAAGTACTTAACTTTTTTTAATACTATTTTGAAATTCATCAATAGTGTATGACTCGATTGCCTAATATACAAGGTTCTTAAAACAATTACTCGCGAAGTTTTAATAATAGATATTTAATGTATAAAAGGTACTTCGTAAAATACTTTACTTTTATTATTACTACTTTTAAAATCGTCAATAGTGATATGACTTTTCTCAAAGCTTTTTTTAGTTTAATAAATAATAACCATCAACAGTATTTATATTTAATAAGGTTTAAAAACTTAAGTTTTTTTGTTTAGATTTTTTTAAGTTGTTATGATTTAATTTTTTTAGTTCGAGTTTTAAATTAGTTAAAACTGAGTTTTTTTATTTATGTTTTTTGCTTTTATTTTTTCATCAGTTTGTAAGCCTTTTTATTGTTACTTTAGCTTTTTATTAATTTTTTTGAATCTTAGCCAGAAAAAAATCTTAGCCAAGTTTTTACTTTAGATAACTTTTACTTTAGCCAACATTAGCCAGTTTTTACTTTAGCCAACATTAACCGCGATGAAGTTATTCAAGCAGAACGTTTTCAGTCTTTTTTTGAATCTTAGCCAGAAAAAATCTTAGCCAATTAAGATCTCAATCTTACAAGACCAAAACCCAGTGGTTTACACATACACTTTAAAATAAACTAACTAGATTTTATAAAGTGTTTATTACTAGCAGGATATTTTAATACCTTATAATTACTAGACTGCCAGAGTTTATTTGAAAAAAAATTCAGGTTTTTTTTTTTTTATTCCAAGGTTTTGAAAGTACAAGTTTTTGGTTCATTTTCAGTAGATAATTAAGTTTAAGGTAAAAGCGGTCTTAAATAGTATAAAAATATAGAAAAGATACAGTAATGCTACATTAAATGAGTTTTTATAATAAATAAAATTATATATGGTACTGAAAAAAAATTAATGTACATGATAGATTTTTCATAACTAATTAATATTACATCATCTTAGTGCAAAAATTGTTTGAAACTCCAGCTTTTTTCAGATTTTTTAATTACTTTTGCTTGAAATTCTAAGTTTTTCCAGTATTTTTGTCTAAATTCAAGGTTTTTAAAAACCTTAAGTTGTAAAACCTCAGATATTTTTTAATTTTCTTCTTTGAGATACTGGAACTTTTAATGTAAAAAACACTTGCATCAATTAGCAATTCTAGTAATTACTTATTCTAATTTACTTATTGTTTTGAATTTGGCTCTTAATGCACATTAAATTTATTTTAAACCCAACTTTTAGATTTGCTTTAGGGAATAATTATAAACAATTCATAAAGAAAATTTTGTGAACATATTAGTTGGATGCACTAGCGTTTCTACTCCAGCTTTCCTCGTCCATACGAACTAAAATATTAAAAGACTTATTATATGATTGAAAATTATAAAAAACTATAAATATTTTATTTACGGACGATTTGTTGTAATTGTAGTGTTTTTATTTAAGAAATAATTTAAAAATAACATTAATTAAGGAGTTAACTACATATTTGTAAATTTTCCGCACTCTATAACAAAAATACAACGCGTCAATACTGGTCGTTAGTCTGTGCTAAAGCCAAAAATCCCAACAGTATGACATTGATATACTAACAAACGTTAATTTTGCTTTAGATTATGATGTTCTTTATGTTGATAACTAAAATGATTACATCTAAACAATTTACGCTTAAATAAAAAAATATCTTGTAAATATATTTTTTAGTTTTTGACAGACGTTTAAAACATTAATAGAAGTAAACCAAGTAAGTAAAAACTATTAGTTTTAAATTTCTGCTCACTATAATATAAAACTATCAAACTAAAAAAAAACTTATTAAATTTATTTTTAACCAATAAGCTTTTACGAAGTTAGATTTTTTATTAAAGTTTTGTTAATAAAACTTAAACACGTTTAGTAAATTTTTAAACTTATTAAACAGTAGTATATTAATAAATTAATAAACAAATAAATGCTTTAAAGTAAGCAGCCAAGAACTACTTAAACAAATTTTACTTATTCTTAATGTCTATTATGTTTGTCATAAATACATATGTTTAAACATTAAAAAAAATTCTAATTTTAACTAAAACATATGAATGATTTATTTTAATGTATCAAAAATAAGTTGTTTAAATTTTAAAGTTTCAAGTTTATTTAAATGAATAGATGTTAATGTCTATTTATATAAAAATAATAACAATTTCTTTAATACACTAACACCTATTTCTGTGTGTTAACGGGTTAAAATTTAAAGAAGCTGTATATAAAAAAAGAAATACTGTGAGTAAAGAATAGAAGCTAAAGTAGGTGTATATATACATATGTGTTTATTGAATATAAATACATTAGATCATTGTAAATTATAGGTTAATAATAGAAACTATACATAATTTTAAATTCGACTGCTATAAAACAATATGATGATGTTTGTAGATATTAATTCTAAATTTCATAAAGTAAAGTAAAAGTCAAATTAAACAAAAAATTATTATTTAAAGCCACTTACATGAAAATCAAGAAAAGACAGACTCTGAATATTTAGTCGTTACTGATAATTGATTTATTTTTTAAATGATCAAGTTTACTATGGCAAAAAAAATAATGATGTTTTTAGTAACAGCTTCAGTCCGAATATGTATACATATGTAGGTGATTATTAATTAAATTATTTCACAATTAAGTTTAATGTTTTAAGCTTAATAAAAAATAAATAATTAATTTAATTTGGTAGACTTTTTGAAATTTATGTTAAACATGTAATTTTTCTCCTTTTAAGTCTTTTAAAGGCGTGAATTCGTTGTATAAATTTGAAATGAAACCTTGAGTATAACCAGCATTTAAATACACTAAAATAAATACTTTAACTTAAATAAAACTTTAAAAAACATACGATTTATTAATTGTTAAACTTTTATTTTATCAGCTAAAATTTAAGCTGTTTTATGATATTAAATGGTATATATAACTAGTTCATATTTTCTAAACTTGATGCTACAACGTATAACAAGAAGAATAGTTGAGTTGCTAACTATTAATGACAATAAAAATTACTATACAAAGTAAATGTTAACCTAAATTTTCATTTAAACAGTTGTATAAAAATTTAACAGCAAAATAAACTTAATAAAGTTTTTAGCTAACGTTTGGAATTCGTATGGTGATTTTTAGTCGACATTACTCCTGATAATAAATTTAAGCATATATAAAAAACTTATGATTAATGTTTTTAGACGGAAGTAATAGTTTTTACTGATAACTTAAAGTTCAGAGGGAAGTTAAAACGTTAATATGTTGCTGGATGTAAACTTTCACAAAAGTTTAGTTTTTTTGTAATAAAATATCTACCAAAATATTTGTTTTTTTATTTAAATTTCGCTACGATAAGTTGTGAAATGTTGCAAGACAAGAGATTTTAAAAAGTTTTCTTATTTTCTACAGCAAAACTTAGTCTTAGTTTAACAAGTTTGCAAACAAATAAACATTAGGTAGCTTTATTACGGGACACGTTCAAAACCCACCCGCGATCGAAATCCGACCGATCAAAATCCACCCAGTCAAATTCGAGGACCGCTTACCGATCGAGGGTAAAGGTTAGGGGTAACAGTGATAGTGAAAAACAAATAAAAATCAAATAAATAAAATGCAAAAAATATATAAAATAAATTAATAAATGATGAAAATGTAAAAAAAATCGGGTGGATTTTGACAGTATACCCTTTATTACAACCGTTCACAGTGTTTTAAACATAGCACTATTTTGTTTGTCAAGTACTGCGACTAAATTCCGTTTTTAATTTTAAGTATTTTTATTGAAAACCAGAAAGAAATAATTTCAAACTGTTATAATATTTTACCTGTAATTGATCCTTAAAGTTGCTTTATTTCAAACATTTTTTAAATTTACTAGCAATAACCAAGCTTATCAGTTTTTTCGAAAAGCCGAAAAAAAAATTTGGTCTTTTGTGTAATGTATAACAGTGAATACTACAAAATTTAAACAAACTATGTTTCTGAAACCCCATATTAAAATTAAATATATTCTTTTAAAATTTTGAATTTAATATAATGAAAAAGTTGATACCGAATGCTTGAAACATTTAACTGTACAACTGATTAAGGAAAAAAAAATATATAAATTAAAAATTGGTACAACTGCGGCATGTGAACGATAAATTTAAAACTTCTTAAATAAATTTTTGTGTTTGTAATAAATTAAATAATTGCTTTTGAACTTTTGTAATATATGCTTAAAAAGTAAAAACAGCTTTAAAGATAAAAAAAAGGTTAATTATTTGTCCAGTTAAGCTAGTATTAGGCTTATAAGTTTAATTTAAAAAAATAGTATTTAGTTCTTACTTAATATTAGTCAGCTTTATGATTGTTTACACTAATTTATTTATTTTAATTGGTTTTAAAAGCTAAAAACAGCTTAATTAATTTAAAAACTATATAAATATATGAGCTCAACCACTACTTGAATTTTAAATCAAATTAATTTTCTAAAAGGTGATAAAAAGTATAAAGCTGTTTGTTTACTAGTTTTGTGTTTGATAGTGGGCTGAAAAGCGCCCATTAACTTTTTTTAGGTGAATAGAAAATCAAACTAACTCAAGTTGATGATAAACTTGATTGATTTTTTTTACACTAGAAGCTATTTTTTTTTTGTGCCCCAATCATTTTGCTATCTATTTACGTTAAAGTGCGGCCAATTTTGTTTCTCAACTCAAACATTATTCTTAAGTATTGCCGATTTTAACCGACAAATTAAAATCTGATTATGTAACACAAAAATCTTTAAAATAGCAACATTTGTGCTGCTTTGTTACAACTTTTATTTGATTTGGTAAAAAAGCAAATAAGTTAAGTTGTTGAACGCTCAAAGCTTTTTATTTTTTTCAAAAAGGTTAATTATAATTTAAGGGCATTTTTAGGGTTGAATACTCAAAAGTTCTGTAAAAAGCCTCATCTATATTTATCAATGCTAGAGCTACAACACGGAGTCTAAAAACAAGTTATCACATTTTATTTTTTAAGAATTTTTTTTTCAAGCAATATTTAAAAATCTATTTAAGTTTTTGAAAAAAAAAAAATTATTTTGAGATTCTGAAAAGTTGGGTTAGAAAAAATTGTCTTGTTTTATGATATAAATCATTCTACATTTTAAAAAATTGTTAAAGCAATCAGTAATTTAGATATATTAGACTTTTCTCAAGACATTTTGGACAAAAAAATATGAAGAATTTTGAGCAATTTTTGAACTTTTAAAGTCCAAAACTGGTTGAATTTAAACCTTCACAACTTCTGAAATACTTAGACAGATAAAAAAACAAAACCAGTTATGAAAAGAATAAATCTAGTTCTACGCATCAATGTGTAGCATAAATTTGATTTTTGCTTTGTCAAAAAAGTCAATGGGTTCTATGTGTTGTTTATAATTAGACTTAAGTTATTTTTTTATACAGTTTTATTTTGACTCATTTTTATAGACTTAAGATTATGGTTTTTTTTAGTATTTTTTACTAACCAGGTGGTACTAGTTTTGTCAGAAACATTTTTCAAAATGTTTAGATTAATTTTTTGTTTCAAAGCTGCTGCCATAAATATTTAAGAAAAGAAGTTATTAAAAACAGCGCAGTTTTAATAACATGTTAAAAGTTACAACTCAGTCTTATAATTAAATTATTCATTCTATCATTTTAGAACAGTAATTTGTTGAAATAAAATTTTTGCTAAAGTCTAAAATGCACTAGTATATAGAAAGTAGGTTTTAAGTTTCATTCTATATAAAAAAAAAAAGTTCTGAAGTTGATACTTCAAATGATTTTCTATTCCTATTTATATTTACAAACTATTTTAGATCATAAATTTGTAATTTAAACATATGCAGTTTCAAAATATTGAGTTTTTAAAGCACATTTAAAAACTCAATATTTGTCCTATAATTTTTATAAGAATTACTGATTTACAAATCTGTTTGCATTAAATTATACCGTTTTATTTCTTGTAAAACTAAATTTATTAATTTTAAAGCCTTGTATAATATTCGTATAAAACATTTGAGCTATTATTTAAGAATAAATAGTTCTAACACATGTTTAAGGTTCAATCAATCAGATTTATTTTATTTGTGATATAGTAGTTTTTAATTCTAAAACGTCTTTTAACTAGCTTAACATTTGTATAAAATGTTTTTTTATATTTTAGGGTAAACTTTATAAATCATAGTTTGCTTCTAAAGCTCTCAACTACTAATAAAATCAGATAACATGTCAAAATTCTTCTTACTGTATCAAAGTTTGATCTGGTTGTTTCTCGTGCACAGAGCAAACTCGCAACTGTTTTCAGGTATGATCGGTTGTTTTAATTACTTAAAAACTTTATCAGCTGTTAACCTTAAAAACTTTCTAAATCCTAAGCATTGTTGTGTTTTTGTTTAAAGATGTACAAAAAAATAAATGTTATTTGTTGATTAAAATATCAAACATAATTTTTGACAGCATATAAAGCATATAAACACGTTTATTTCAAATAGTTTATATTTATAAATAAAAAAAAAAGATCTATTTAAAAAGATTAATTCTAACTGTTTTAGAACTTTAAAATATTCTTATAACGGACAAGCATTTGAAAAAGGAAAAGTTTAAAGCATAAAGGGCGCTTTCAATCAAGTCTAAACTTTAAGTAAACCCATACACCGCGAAAACTTTTCAACAAAACTTACACTCTATCAAAAATTTATTCTAAAACTTTACAGAATGCAGCAAGCACAAGTACACGCGAGACTTCTTAACGACCAGCAAGTCGCACGGGGGCGCTCACACGTTCACCGCCGACCTCGCCAAGCGCACCTACACCGACTACGGCCGCAACCTGGCCTACTACACCCACGTCACGTGGCTGGTGGAAAGCGGCGGGAAAACGAAAAGCCTGATGACCACTCCGCTGCGGACCACCGGAGCGGAACAGAACGGCGCAGTGATCGCCAACGACTGCGAGAAGTGGCCGTGCAAGTCGACGTTGCGCGTGGAGGAGAGGGACTTCGAGTACGGCTTCGACGTCACCGTGTACTTTTCGGGGCTGGCGGGCGAGATGCGAGGCTGCGAGTTCAGGGGGAAGGGCGCGAAAGGTGAGCGTTTTGATTGGTTGTTTGTTTTTGGGCGAAAGTTGAAAAGTTTTTTGTTGCAAACGCTAGAACCTTTCAAATAGCTGTTTAACTGTAAGTTGTTTTTAAATGGGGTTGGAAATAAAAACAGTTTTATAACGTTATAAAACTTAAACTAGACAGTTTTTAATAACGATTTTGTTTACTGTTTAACAAAATTTTAGTTGTTCAACAAGTAAAAGAAACTAAACTTTAAACCTGTTTCTAATTCTAGCAAAGCATGAAGATCCTTTTGAAATGGCAGAAAAAAGGTACTCTAAATTGCTTTCGGAAAAAGAAAAGTTATTAGCAGAAACAAAAAAAATTGTAGCAGAATTGAAAAGATTACTAGCAGAAAAAGAAAAAATACTAGCACAAAAAGAAAAAACACGAGCAGAAACCTCAAAATCACTATCAGAAACAAAAAAGTCTTTAGCACAAAAGGAAAGATTACTGACAGAAACAAAAAAGTCTTTAGCACAAAAGGAAAGATTACTGACAGAAACTAAAAAATCACTAGCAGAAAAAGAAAGACCACTAGCACAAGTGAAAAAATCTCTAGCAGAAAAAGAAAAAGCGCTAACACAAGTGAAAAAATCTCTAGCAAAGACAAAAAAGTCATTAGCAGAGACGGAAAAATCATTAGCTGAATCTAAAAAGACACTAGCAAAAAACAAAAGATCACTAGCAGAAACAAAACAGTCAGTAGCAGAAAAAGAAAAATCACTAGCAGAAACTAAAAAATTGCTTGCGGAAACGAAAAAATCACTAGCAGCAGAAAAAGAAAAATCGCTAGCACAAAAACAGTACTCTAATCCAACAGCAAAAAAAGGAGTCTTTGAACAAATAGCAGAAACCATATTAAGTCCTAAAAACAACCTACTTTTTTGGATTTTAATAGGAGTAATAGCTGTTTTGATTGTAGTAATAGTTTGTTTGTCAGCCCTGTTTTGTTCTAAAAATAAAAAACTTCGATCTGAAAACAAAAGATTACAGTTATCTGAAGAAATTAGTGTTTCTGAAAAACAAGAAATGTCGAACAACTTCAGAGACTTACCAGGTTCGATAAAATAAATTATTTTAAATTTAAAATAAGTTTTTTTTTTTATTGTTCTAACACAATTTAATTCATTTTAAAATTTTAAAGGAGTATAACTTTATTGAACACTTGAAAAAGCTACAAATAACCATACTTCCTTCAAAAAGTTTAATTCATTTTTAAACTGATACTAAAGTAAAAGTAATAAACTTTGAACAAGTATAATGTTTTAACTTTTTAAAATATCTGTATCGAATCAAGATATAGTGTTAAATGATATTGTGTTTTGTTAGACCATTAAAAATATTGTAATGTTTAATGAAATAAAGAAACTTCTTGTTTTTTTTTAATTCTTTTCTGTAATTGTGTTAAAAAGTTTTTTTCTTTTTATGCCTTTTTTTATTTTTGAATAAAACTTATTGTGTTATAATTTTTTAGGTTGTGATGAAACAGTGTGGGAAGCAATTTATGATGAAGTAGACGGTTAGCTTTTTATATGAATAACAAAAAGATTATTAGCTTAGTTTGCAAATATATATACTTTTGCGCAGATACTGCAGTAGAAGGAAATAACGAGTTTGGAAACGACAAAAGAAGCAATGAAGGCACCGATTACACTGAAATGAAAAGTTACCGTTCAAATGATTACGTATAAATGTAAACATTTTAACTGTTGATGTGAAAGATGGATTTAAAGCTTTTAGTAGAAGTTTAGCCTGTTGTCGTGTGCGAAATATGTCCACAATTTTGAATGGGCTCACGACCAGTTTTGAATGTACAAAGAGTTTACAGTCTATGATTTTTTTTTCTGCTTTCAAATATTTAATTATTTATATTTTTTTTTAAAGTTTGCTGGTTTTAAGGAAAGTTTATTGTTTGCTATTTTCATTAGTAATAAAACATGTAAACTTTTTCTATATATTTTTGATTTTTCAGCAAACATAACTTTGTATGCAAATAAAATGTTTAAGAAAGCTTTATTTTTGGAATTGTTTTTATATTATAAACTAGTACTTTTAACTTTATAGTAATACAAAATATAATTACTTAAAAATAAGAATTCTACATGTTTTATTAACTACGTAGAAACAATAAACTTTAAGTCAAAATAGTGTTTTAATTAGTGTTATAAAATTTAATTAAAAAATATCTTAATTTAATCTTAATTATTTAGACTTAAATCTAAGTAAAATTTCAGTCAAAATAATCTTTTAAGTGCTTTACATATCTAAAAGTTTTAATATTATGTAACAAATTTACTATTATTTTTCAAAATATCAGTTATAACAAATGTAAATACCTTTGTTTGTTGTATTTTTATTTAATACACTAACTAAGGGAATCCAATCTGAATTATTTTTCTACTGAACAGTTTCTTATTATTCAGTTTGTTCTTGTTTAGTTACAATAAAAATTTCCCTTTGCCCAAGCTGTACCTATTTTAGATTAATTTAACCAAATTTATGATGATATGATGTGCAAAGATCTAATCATTTTACTTGAAATCACCGTATTATAATTTAACGTTTTAAATGATGGTTGCTTAAAACCTAAGTTGAAATAAGCTTTGCAAAAGTTTCCTTAACTTACCCAGAAACTAAAATTTGTTCTTGAAGTATTTGTTTACAAAAAAAATTTTAAAAACGCGTTTTTTGGCTTAGCAAATTAAATAATAGATAGCTATAATAAAAAAGAAACAAACATTTACAGCTAATGGTCAATTGAGCTTGTGAAGTAATTAGTAAGAATTAATTTTCATCAACTTTTTTTTGATTGTTATTACATTAATATACAGTCAATGCTGTAAAATGAGCAGTTTTATGTTTCGTATTATACGTTTAAAGTAAAATGTACATACCTTAGATAGAATTTAGGTAAAATCTTTAGTTTACAAAAATTTATGTACTTTTTTTACTTTAGAAGTTTTATAAATGATTTTTGTTTCGTTATTAAGTTAGTTAATGACTTTTAAACAGCTTTCTGAAAAGTATTTCATTATTAAACGAAAAAGTAAAAGTGTTTTTATCAACTTACCAATTTGATAACATTTTCATGTTTATAAGCTAAAAGCTTTAGTTTACTAAAGTAAGTAGTAAGTTACTAAAAGCTGTATAAAGTTTTATAACAATAAAAGAAATATTTCAAAGTTTCCAGTTTCAGCACTGTTTAAATATAAAATTGTTATTGTACAATAAATTAACATAAACATGTAACTAATTTATAAAATATGAATATTTACATACTACTTTAGAAGCAAAAAAATGAAATTCATGTCAGTTTACAAGGAAAACTTAGAATAATTGATTGATCAAGCTTTAAATATAACATGACTTTAGCTTTATTGTTTCAAATTTCTTGATTAAAAAAGTATGGTTTTAGTTGAAAAATTTTATTCAAACCTAACTTACTTAGACATACACGTAGATTGATGATTCAAACTACGAAAAAGGTTAAAATCATTACTGTGCATATTTTTAGTATTAAATTATCTATGAACTAAAAACAGTTTATAAAATCTATGCATACAGTATATAAATCCGGTTTCTCATAGCGTAGTTTTTAGGTCGCATGTATGGCTGAGTTGAGTTTTAGAGGAAAATAAGCAAAAGCTATATAATATAATTTGGTAATATAAAAAAAAGCTTAATTGCAAGTTTTTGTTGGTTTGAAATTTTTAGTAAAAACTAAAATCAAGTTTTCTAATAATAATAAAAAAAACTTAAATATTAAAGCAAAACTGAAAAAAAAACTAACATACAAAACAATAAAAAAACTTAAACGAGTACTTTAATTATAAGTATGCATTTTATATACTTAACGACTTTAAATTCTAAAGTAAGAGTTTCTAACTTTCTTAAATCAAGCATTTAACTATGAAGTGGTTTATTAAACGAAAACGAAAAATTGCTTAAAACATTTTTGGTTCAAGGACCTGGATACGCAATAAGACCTCTCGTTCATTGAGTTGCCTACCCAACTTAATCAAAATTTTAATGAGCTACAAATGAAAAAAAAAAAGATAAAAACTTTACAGTAACTTGTTTAGACGTATACTAGTGTAAACGTATGTAAAATGTAAAAAAAAATTCAAAATTTAATAAGTAATTATCAACGGTCAGTTTTACATAAACTTCTAAAGCTGAACAAACTACGCGTCAATTTGTGAAATATTTAATGAAAAATTTCAAAAATTTCCCAAAATTTAATAGTTTAAGTTTTAAACTTAATACATACTCGGTTTTCGTTTAAGTCTTTATACATTTCATACTAGAATGTATAGATGTTAAACTTTTAAAAAAATTATTTAAACGACAATACATCAGGATTTTTTAACTATTCGCTTTACTACAGATCAAGTATTTTATTTCAAAATTATGCATTAATGTTTCGTGATTCAGGCGATTTTTGCGTTTGCAGAAGGACAGGACTTCAAGCCTTTCAAATCTTTTAGTCTGTTTTATCAAAAAAATTAATTGATATAAAACATATTTTAACCAGTTTTAAAAGACTTTACTTATAATTTAACATGACTAAAAGGACAATAAATGATTGCATTGTTTTTAAAGACGACTTTGGTAGCTAATTGGAGCTCTATACAAATCTATTTTTTTACATTAAAAAAGATAATTTACTTATGGATATAGTACTTATAGGTATGCTTCTAATGGGAACAGGTCAAAATTACACAAAGACAAAATTTCACGAGGTTACTAAATAGCACGAGGGGACCAAACTGTACGAAGACAAAATTGCACGAAGATACTAAAAAAAAGAAAACTAAACTAAAAAAAGTTAAGTTAATAAAAAAATAAAATAAAAAGTCCCCTCGTGCAAAAGTGACCCTTTGTGCAAATGAGTCTTCGTGCAATTTTATCTTCGTGCAATTTTGTCCCCTCGTGCAAAAGTGTCTTCATGCAAAAGTATCTTCGTGCAATTTTGCGCCCTCTTGCAATTTTGTCCCCTCGTGCAATTTTGTACGCTCGTACAAACTTGACAGCTACCCGCTAATAGCTCAAAACTATCAAATAAAACTTTGCATTAAAAAAAAAGATTTTGAAACTTTATTTTTAATACAGCTATTTTCCAATGATGTATTGGGGATACCAATTGCAGATCGACGTTTATATTGAAAACCTGTCGGGAACAGCATAAGATTAAATAAGATGGAGTATTTAAAAGTCAATGATAAAGTTTCACATTTAATACAACAACGGTGCGAATTTGTAATGAAAGTATAGATAGTAGGAAATGACATAAAACTTGGTGTGAAATAATTGTAAGATTGTAGTTAGAAACTGCGAACCTTGTATGAGGGTTTTTGCGATCATTTTTTATTTTATCACTAATGTTTTTTTTACTCGTGTAAAGTTACAAGCTAAGTTAACGGCTGAAAAAGTTATAAAGCTAGTTTATACGCACTTGATTACTACAAACTTTATTTTTACTAACAATAAAAAGTATTACAAAGTTGAAAACAAAGTTAGCTCAGCTTATTTGTTTAAAGAAAAAATAGTAAATATTTCAGTCAACAGCCTTGACGTGCATTCATTTAAAGCGAGTCAAAACGCAAACGCAAACATACTTGAAAACGAATTGAAGTTTAAAGTTCCAGGGATGAAAGTAAAAGTCAATGCGGATTTGAACGCAAAATTTTCTTTCAACTCCGCGTAAGTTAAACTTCCGTTGACGTTTCCATTAACACTGCTCGAGTTTTCTTTACAACATAGAACTAAAATCATCTATGGTTAACCTAACAAACTTTTAAAATCTCTATATTAATAAACTTTGTAGACTATTTGACATGAACTTTTTAAACATTAATATTTATTTGTAATAAGCTTTATAAATTTTTATTGTATTTTATATTTAGCCTGCTCATTTTTTAATTTGTTATCAGTATCACCATATAAAAAATTTACAATAAATATATATTTTTTTGTTTTAAGTCGTCATTGAAGACTTGATACAAATTAAAAGATATGGTTAATTTAGAGTGTTCCTAACTACTTTCAAGATAACCACAAATACACAATGCATGTAGAATTTGTAAAACGCGGCACTCATTTTAAACTCAAGACTTTATTAAACCACGCATGGAAGGTGATGCTGAAAACGAGGTAATGTTTTAGTTAACTTTTCATTCAGTGAAAGTAGCGTATCAGTTTTATAAAATTTTACATTTTCTCTTACTTCTTATAAAGTTTGAACGATTTTAAACCTTAAACGTTCTCTGTATTTGTTCAAAAGTTTGTTATTTTAGTTATAAAAGTTCAGTAAACGGTTATTTTCAAATTAACATCAAAGTACATGACAAGATAACAAAGTTTATAGCCACACATCACATTCCTTACGTTTCAGTTTAGTTTTATATAAATTATATCTCAGGTTTCTGAGACGTTTAACAAAAACTTTAAAATCTTTTAAACTATAAAGTAGCAAATCTTTTATAATGTAAAATGTTAGGTCTAATGACTTATAATAAAGCAATAAGTTTGTAATTTTATATTGTACAGTTTGTACACCTAACAAATTTTTAAATTTTTGTTTTAATATTTAACTTCATTTATTTTTTTATTTTCAACAACGAACAATTTTAGGTACGCATTATATCTTAGGTTCATTTTCTGAATTGAAAAACAATGAGGATGTTGATTTAATTTCCATCAGTTTTTATTGTTATTTGTAATTAAACTCTAATTTTCTTTTTTTTTAATATTTATCGTTTGTTCAATAGAAGCATAAACAAACAAGTCAAAACAGTTATAAAAAATCTACCTTCAATTGAAAACGAAGGAAAAATGCATTTAATTGATATGTTTTATTACTTTAGGCCATTGATATTAATGCTATTGTGTATACGAGAGTTACTTAAACTTTATGTATTATCTCTTATTTAAAAGACCTATGATTAACATAATAGTTTCTTAGCATTTAAAAAGTAATTTTCATTTTTGCATTACCTTACCAAACGCTTTAAGCATTTTTATACCTCGAATGTTTGAAACACCATTGTTAAAATGTATAAAAACTGTCGAGAAAGTTATGTTTAAAAGATAAAAAATTTCAAAACATATGCATGTTAAATGAGTTATTATCAAAAATATAATGTACAAAATAAACTTTTATAAGTTTAAGAAGCTAACGAAAAAGGTTTCACACTAAATTATATTTTACAATAAATTGTTCTCAGAGCAAATCATTGCTTTCTTTTTTATGTCGAAACGCACAAACCTATTAATAAATTTTTCAAAACTGAAATGGCTACTTTACAATTAACAGCAAATTAAATAAGTTCAAGTTGAAACTAATTTAAATTTATGCATTATCCCTTTAAAAATTTTCATTAAACACCTTAAAAAACAGTTATTTTATAAATATGTAAACATAGAAATATATATTTTTTTTATAATAAAATAATACCGGCTCAAAATGCGAAAAAGATAACAAAAAAAAAATGAAAACACAAATTCCTACAAAATAAAAGGCAAAAGTATTCCATTAACAACAGCTAGATTAATTTCTAAAATGTTAATTAGCCAGAAAAAAGCAACACTATCATGCTACAACAAAAAGAAAAGAAAATGCTGTAAAATGAAAGTTTATTTAAAAAAATCCCCTGCAATGGAACTACCTGATACTGACCTTCCCGCCAGACAGTCGAACTCGCACAACACTGCCACCTCGGCCTCGTACTCCAGCCAATCAGCGTGGAGAGAAAGCTGCTGCAAGCTCGCCGTGCACGTGAAGTCGTTCAGGTCGTTCTTGTCGGGAAACCCCCAGCTCATGACGCAGTTCTCATCGCCACCGTAACCGCCTTTGGACGGTTCGCCCTCGGCCCAGCCCACCTCGGAACCGTCCACGGGCGTTTCGTCGGACCACACGAAGCTCGGTTCGTCGAACTTCATCCCGATCCAGTAGAAATGGAGAGTCGTGTTCATAAGTTCCTGGATTGCTCTGTCGATGGTGTTTAAAAGTAAAAAGTAAAAACATTTTAATTTTATTCATTTCGAATAAATTTAGCTTCAAAGTTGTTTTACTCTTTTTTTACAGTCTACTCCAAAGTCCAAATAAAATTTTTGAAATAGTTTCTTTGAGTTTTGGTTTGGTAAACTTTAACAGAAAGCTTGTTCGTTAAATTTAATTTATATATAACAGTTATGAATTAAAAAAATCACTAAAAGTGTATTTTTATGATTGACAATAAGTTGAGTTAAATTAAAATTAAAACTATTCATACTTTCTGTCCTCATGTGCTCTCATATTATTATGGGGCAAATAGCCACCGACATTGTTGCAATACTTTCTTGCGCTGCCTCGTGTAGTGTTATTGTGAGTGTCGTTTTTGTAATACCCTAACGACTTGTACGTGTACTTTGCACAAGCTATTTCGGCTATCGTCACTGTTTAAATTGTTTGAATGTTTTTTATAATAATAAAATATTACCAAAGTATTCATTAAAAAACTAACAAAATTTAACTTTAAAATAAATAAATTGATTGTTCGGTTACTGTGCATAATTAAAAGCTATATAAAGTTTTTTATAAACATTAAAACGAAGACATTTCAAAACAGTGTTTTTTTGCATACAATACATAGACTTTCCTACTTATATAAAGTTTAAAAGTGTTTTAAAAACTTTTAAACTTTTTTTTTATATCTTCCTATATCAATACAAAACTAACTCATGGTGCACGAGAAAGGTTTCAAAAAAAACGGAGGGTAAATGGTGCCGTTGTAGCACAACCTGGTTTCTATGCCAACCGCGGTGTAGCTTGAATTTTTGCATTTCAGATCCTTGCTAACCCCATGTTTTATAGAACTCGTTCTCACGTTTAAATCGTCCGGCAGGTAGCATCCTTTGAAGTTTATCGTTAGTTTTAATGTTTTGGTAAAAACTAATCCTTAATGCTTGCATTAAAAAATAAGTTTAAAACTTTTCTATTTAGTTAGGTTAGTTGTTTTTCCCTAAAATCATTTACTTACGAAAAAAAAATGCTAAAAGACCTTTTTCTAAGATATTTTTCTTATAAAACGCAATGAAAATAGTCTAATAAAAAAAAAAAAATTATCTATAAATTCTAAAGTTCCTGAGCTGTAATAAAGTTTCAAAAAATAAAATTAGTAGTAACTATTTCAAACTAAAATCACAACGAAATACTTTCATATGTATACTCATCATCTGATTCTGTAGTAGAAGTAATCGTATCATTTGCAGTAGTGCTTGTTGTGTAACTGCCCACTGCTCCAAAAAGTGTTGTTGATTCAACGTCACTTGTAGTTCCTAAATGTTTTGATGTTGTTTCCAAGCGTTCAGTTGCAACTCTGAGTCCAGTTGTTTCTAAAAGTTCAGTTGTTAGCGCTGATATTTTTGTTGTCATTGTATCTTTTTCAGTAAAATCGGAAGTTCTGGACGCCTTCGAAGTAGCTTCGTTTTTAGTAGATTCCCTTATAGTCGTTTCCGTAGTGGTCGCGCTCAACTCATCGGTAACCGGAGAGTCGATAGGATTGTTTATGACGTCATAAAAGAGTAGCTGGTCGGTCGGTTCCCTTTTGAAGTGTTCAACAAAAACGGAAATGATGGATATCAAAGCAAAAGCCACCGAGCAGGCGATCAGTATTGTGGTGATTTTGTCTTTTCTTTTCTTACTAGTAACTGACATTTTATCGTTCAGAATACTGTATTTTTTTGATTCCGTTTATACCTACGTATATTTTTAATTTAATCTCAAGCAAAAAAAATTAAAAACAAAAATAAAAAGTTTTAATATTTACGTTTAAAAAAATAATTGTTATAAACTGAAAAGTTTGTATACTGAACAAGCTTAAACCTAACTTTACTAAAAGTACTGGATATTTTTGCTTCTTATACATACTTTTTATGCGATATCGTTTCGTACTTTATTACAAAAGAACTTTTTTTCTAAATTGCTTTAAGTACAGTGTTCAGTACAATGCTTTTTTATACAGTACGTACATTATGAATATTTTATACATTTAAAAACATTTCTCGTGTTTTCCAGTTGATTACCATTCTAAACTTGTACTTGTAGTTTTTTATAAACAAAATGTACTTTTAAGTAACAAAAAAAAATTATAAGTTAGTTAATCAAGTTAGTATAGTAGTGAAATATTAAAATACTGCATTATATAATTTCATTTAAACATTTTTAATTGTGCGATCTTTTGCGACTAAAGTTGTTTTCTTTTGATTTTTAACCCCAAATATTACTCAAAAAACTTTAAGATAAATGTATTGTTTTAAACAGTTTTCACAGTTAGAAAACAAACTGTATGTTTTTTTATTACTAAAGAATGCGGCGATTAATTTTTTCTTATAAAAGCAAGTTTTATTTTGGTCAATAAGTTTTCTTTATCCGAACATGTTAAAAATTCTTATTAACTAGTATGTTGGTTTGAAATATAAAACTTGAACTTGTTTTATTTTCTGTTTCCGATTCAGATTGCAAACAAGAAAGCATACCACAACTTAATTCATTAAACAAGTTTGCTTATAATTTTCACCGTGTAGTTGGAAATTTAGAACAGGTAAGGTTATAAGTTTTCAATGAATGCATCACAATTTACATTTAACTGAAAACGTTTAACACTTTTTTTGTAGTTTTGTTATGCTTATAAATACGTATTATTGATACTCAAGCTTGTTTTAACTAGATTGTTAAAGTAATAAACTTTATATCCCATAAACATAAGCTTAGTGTCAATGAAACTATGTATCTTGTTTTTAAAACAGAATAATTAAGTGTGATTAGTATTCGTTGTTTAAGCTTTTTTTTTCGGAAAATTTACTTTTAAAGTAATCTTTTGAAAATTTTAATGTTTCACCTGTATGTGCTAGCAAATAAAAAAAGCTAACTAATTTTTTTACATTAAAGAGGTAGCAATAATTTTTTTAATATTTTATGTTTCAATTAGTTTGAGCTTGTTATGTTTTGAATATAGCCTAAAGTTTTAACATTTCGTTAAATTAGTTTTACCATAAATCGTAATAGTAATTACTTTCGGTATAAACTTTAATTAAGTTTGGAAGTTTCAACGCTTTTTATAGCTTACAAAGAATTTTCTTTTTTTATATTTAAATTTAAGAACTTGCATTACAAAATTGTTTGTGCATTATTACTAAACAAAATTTAAAAAAATCAAATTTAATATAAATTTATGCTATAGCTCTCTGTAAAACTTTAGATAATAAATAAATATCTTAGCTGTTTGTTTTAGTAACTTGAAACATTTTATGCGATAACTTAAAATTTAAGTCAACTACCGCTTAATGTTTACGACCATATACAGAAAGGGTTACTTTTAGTGTTTAATTTAAGTAGAAATACAATATGTAATTAATTGTTTATTGAACGAAAAAAAAAGCGCTCAAATGTTTGGTCCAAGGACCTGGTGTACGAAAAAACCATTCGGTTATCGAGTCATACACCAGGATACAGTTTAAAGTCATGTCCAGGACTATTTGCTTCATAGTTCTACTTAATTTATTTTGTATATTTTTAAAAAGAACTATATTATTAGTTCCTAGTTACAAATTGAAATTTAGTGATTAAATACTTTAAATTTAAACTCTGAATAAAACTTTTATTATCCTTTTTTTATTATCATCAATTATAAGTAGTCTTTACAATAAAATGTACAAAAAGCTTTTTAATTGCTTGGAAACATTTTTTTTGAAAAGTTTAGTACATACTATAAGTGAAGGTAGAGCTGGATCGGTAAAGGTTGGTTTTATTATTTTTAACATTTTATTTATTATATATACCTTTTAATTTGTTTCTTGTACATAAAATTTGATAGTATTGTTTTGTCCTCATTGACAATGTGATTAAACAAGTAGATAATTTTATTTTTTTAACTCTATTTTGTAGTTTTTTGTTTACTATATATTAATTGTCAATTTGTTTCAGAAGATGGAGATTTTAAATTTAGAAGTAAAAACTTCATATTTTTTAGACATTCTGGTTATTTAACTTTATTTGTTAAAAATTAGTTTTTAGGTTTACAACAGTTTATTTAACTCAATTAAATACTTTTATTTTTAATTAATTTTTCAGAATATTTGTGAAGTTTTATTATTTAGTTTTTTAAATTTAGCTGTTTATTGTTAGAAGTGATTTTATTTTAAGTAGTTTAAACAAATTCTATCAATTATTAGTGCTAGATTTTATTGTTTAAAACTGAATTGTTTACAAATCTATAAAACAGTTAAAAAAAGTTTTTTTTTTTTTGCTCTATTTTTATTTACCTACAAACACATATACTAAAAATTTAAAGACACTTTTTAAAAATATATGGCGCTCTTTAAGTTTTATGACATTACTAAATATTTTATGTATACTGACATTACTAACTCTCCCCATTTATTCAATTTTGAGATATCTGTTGCATTTTTTGTGGTTGCTCTTGTAGAAAGGGCAACAAGAAAAATGTGAATGTACATGATCATAAAAATAGAAATCTAGGGGAGGAGACGGTGTGGAGCCCATGGTAGACTATGGTTTCCATGGTCAATATTGGCAGTAATGGGTTAAAAAAGGGTGCTTACCATTTTTAAACTTAAAAAAAATTTTTGTATTTACAGTTACTTTCTAAGTTTTTGTTTTTATTTTTTCATTATTGTTTAAAAGTTAGCTCAAAGAATTAGTTACAAGTAAATGGTGTGCAGCTTGATAACCGAAAGGTCTTTCTCCACACCAATCTATCGACCTTAGTTGTGAGCGTTCACATTTTTCTTTCTTTTTTTTCTTTCTTTCTTACCTAAAATTCAACAAATTTTATCAAAAGCTTTTTAATTGCTTGGAAATAATTGAAGGAAAAATAAAATTTATATGAAAATGTATGAAAATTAAGTACGATAGTATCTATAGTTCAACAAAGTTTTATAAATTTTAATTAAACACAACATTTTAAAATCATTATAATAAAAAACAACTTTATTAAAATATATGAAAACTAATTACCATATTGCCTAAAGTTCAAAAAAATATATTTCTTTTCTTAAATATAAACTAACTGAGAAGCTTTATTTAATTGGTAATTACGCGATTCCTAATTTTATTGTGCCATTTAAAGTTACCTATGAGGTTTATCTAAAGTTTATTAAAAGTAATATTATATAGAATTAACATTCACGTACATTTTAAAGGTTTTTAAGCAAAAGTAGTGCATTGAAATGATAAACATAAATGTTTTATGCAAGTAGTATCATCATAAAACTTATTTTCTAATGATTATTATAATTTTACTACTAAACAAAAATCAATATTACGTTCCAAAAACGTTGTTTTATGGGTTATGTTTCTAACAGGTAGCTTACTACAACATATTTGTATATATTATCGGTATTTTGAAGTATGTTATAGTTTTATGTTTTTCCTTAAAAATTAAAAGCATTCATTTAAATGATTATGTTTTCGTTTTAAAGGCGCATAGTTCAACTAATATAAAAACTACAATCAAACTTAAAAAACCTTTTCTTTGCAGTTATTACAGATGTATATTTTTGCAACAATAACAAGTTAAAAGTAATATATCACGATCTTTACTTTTTCTTTGGTTTAGTTTCACATTTTCTATAGTTTCATTGTTTAGTTCTTTGAACACATTAAGTTTCGCCTGTAAGTGTTTTAGTAAACATATCACACTGTTAGTGTACTTAATTACAATCCAATTAAGTAGCAATCACCTTATATTTCAAATAACACTAAGAATATACTAAGAACAAAGATAACTTGTACCTTTTTGTGAAATAAA
Organism: Thalia democratica; assembly: GCF_965202585.1. Taxonomy (NCBI): domain Eukaryota; kingdom Metazoa; phylum Chordata; class Thaliacea; order Salpida; family Salpidae; genus Thalia; species Thalia democratica. Next base: position 77,403,459 of record NC_139165.1, read on the forward strand.
ATGAATTATAGTTTTAATTAGTGTTTGTTCAGAAAAAAAAATTACTACAATAAAAGCTTTAATTTTAAGTCTAAATTTTCATTTGCAAATTAAATGAACTAAAATTACTAAAGTTATTGATATAATTATTACTAGATAAAATCTATATAACAGTATTTTGTAGTGCATTTGTCTTAGAATCTTTTTTAGTATGAAAAAAAAACTTAAAGTATACATACCACTTTTTTAGCTTAAGTATGAGTTAAAACAAACGTTTTAAATTAAATTAGATTTTCTTACTTATAAAAATCAGTTTTTATTCATTGTTGTTTATACTTATAAAATTTATGATGTTTTAAAGGTATTCCTTAACAAAGGCTAAAATAATTTCATTATGGTTTGAATTTAAATTAGCTTATATTCGTTGTATCAAAAAAACTACTTGGTTTTATTGAATTTCAAGAAAATAATAAGCTAAATTAATTTATAACACCACACTCGTAAAACTTCATTGTTCTTTAAATATTTTTACGATCATAAAAAACTGAGCTGAATTTGTAAACCAATAACACAAAAGTTTGCACGAACTTTTTGAATAGTTTTTTGTTTAATCTTAAACTTTTTCCCTACTTTACTTAATAAATATTTTATTAGTGTTAATATTTTTTAACATACTTTATAAGCAATGTTTCACTTATCATGTCGTTAGTACATATAAATCCATAAATACGAAAATTGCTTAGAAAGTTACTCAAATACGAAAAAAACTTAATTATTTAACTACAAAAAATTTCAGAAAACGTCTTAGTTAGAATTAAAGCAAAAAATACATAGAAAAGGAAAATTTTTAAAACTTCCTCATTTAAACAATTACAATTTACTTTTAGTTATTTAACTACAAAAGGTCTCAAACATCTTTAAACGTTTGAAAAATTTACATTAGGTAAAAAAAAAACTTTCCTGGCTGGAAAAAGCATAAAAACAATATTTTTTTTTTATATAACAGTTTCATAATATTAAAAAAAAAATTAATAAACTGTCTTCAAGTTTTACAAGTTTGTTTTTTGTTCAAATTTTGTTCAAACGGGTTAAGCTACAAAAGCTTCACCGGATTAAACTAATACTCTCTACATTGTGGCGGTAGTTATTAAATAAAAGTATACAAAATAATAGTACTCGCAAACATTGTATAACAAATTAGTTACGGCTTTGTAAAAAACTGTCAAGTTGTTTTTCTTATGTTGTGTAAAGCTGCTCAAATAAGGGTATACTTAAATTTGATTAAATAAACCATATTATCCGTTGACAACTCCTCGAGATATTTAAAAAATTACTTTAATCGACCTTAGTCAAGAATGATAACTTTTACCTGGTTATCAATTGAATTCTTTTTTTTGCTTTAAAGCGCTAACATTATATTTTTGTTCATTTTTGCTTTCAGGAACAGCACCAAAAAAGTTATCAAGTTCAGACTCTTGCTAACACAAACTTGTTGTATGAAAAATTAAATTTCAAAACTATAACTCAAAGCTTTTGAAAACATAGTAAAATTTTTATTAACTATTAATAAAAGTCCTTCATAATATGATGAAGAAAAAATTGGTACTTAAAATGTTTTAAAGACATGATGAAACAATATCGGATTGCTTAAGGATAAAAAAGTGAAAACTTTTAGTAGGATTCAATAAAGTTTTTTAAAGTAACCTGAACAAAACCTTCAAATTTAAAAACATTTCCTTCCTCTATCGAAGTTACGTCACCAAAACTTATAATTACGTCACATATGTTTGCTTTCATTCCGTGTTTTTGTTCGATTTTTAAAGCGTATATAAAATACAAAAAGTTCTAGCAACTTAAGCGATCTTTACAAAGTAGGTGACTAACAAACAACATTTATCAAAAAAAATCATTAGCAACTATGTTTCTAGCTTGAAAGTGTTATCAGTCTATAGAGTTTATTTGAACAAGAAAGTATAGCTTAGAACACCATTAGATAGAAACATTTTTGCTAAATAAAATCTTTGAATAAAGGTTAAATAGTATAAAAATAATTTTTTCTCGAAAGTATATTCTCATAAATAAGTATCCCCAGTACTTAATCAGTAATGAAACTTACAAATCAGGTAAGCGCTGATTTTTTATACTTTAATTAAAATGAATAAAAAAATTATTTGAAGAATACTCGACTTATCAACTTGGTCGCTTAATATTAATTTCTGCTACTGATTTTCAAAGCATTTAAAGTATTTTCAAAATAAAAAAAAGTTGTCAAGGCGATCAGTTTTTGCGCTCGCATATGAAGAACTTGTGATGGAACTTGTTCCTGTTCAGTATTTTGCCGTGGTTGAAAAAATGTATGCTGATGGGACGCGGGTCGTTGTATACCTGAACGTAGTCCTCTCCATCTCCGTGCACCTACAATGAAATAAGTGTTTGAAGAATAAGAATAGCTCAAACTTAATAATCGCTGACAAATATAAAACATACATTAGTACACAAAAACAAACTCTTTACCTTGTACTGCTGCTTCAACATTTGTTATGGGTTCGTCAGTAAGAATTTTAGTTGCTATTTGCAACAAAAAAATATAAATATATTTATGGTTAGTTTTATTTTATATTTAGGACGTTAAATTGAAAGAAAAGTTTGAATATTACTTTAGATTGAGTTTTTTATAGCGTGATGATTTTAAACGAAAGAACCAAGTAACAAGTTATTCAGACTTTTTACAAACAAAGCTTTGAAAATATTTTTCACAAAATCAACGCACCGGATACAGCGGCCACCAGCCGTCTAGCGAGCTTCTGATTGGCTGGTTGTCGCTGGCAGTCCATTTTGATTGGTCGCCTGTTGAGGACCTGGTGAACCCGATCCAGTACCACTCTCCTGCCAGCGCCGACATCTCAAACAACAGCGATCTGTTTGAAATGAAATTTTTTTTAATTTGCCTTACTAGCTAAAAACAGGTACAACGCATGTTGTAAATAAAACAAATTAGCAGTTGTTTTTTAAGCTTTCACAACTTATGAACTTATGCATAATTGAAAAGACAGAAAAGGTAATATCAATAAAAACTGCAAAAGTCAAAGCCAAGTAGTTCTAATTTACAACTTTTGAAAAAGGTCGTAAATAATTCATTAGAAGAAACAAGTGTAATTTCGTCGAAAAGCTGTGATTTTGAAAGTTTGAGCACTTGTTAATGGGCGTAGGTGTGCATAATTCATAAATAATTACAAGAAAAAACACCTTTTTCAATAAAAACAGCTCATTTGCATAAAGAAACGCTCTAAATCCGCTGCTTGCCACTCAACAGGGAGTTTAGCTCACTTAAAATAGGCTTACAGTCAAACTACTTCGTATTAAATTTTTTATTTTCTTTTTCGTCTACCCTCTGTAAATCGGTGGTTCATGAGCTTTTCAAAAGTTGATTACTTCCAAAACAAAAACTGTTAAAGTTTTAAATCTTTTTTCTTAAAAATTAAGACATAATTATCTGTATCAGAGTATATTAAGTAGAAATAAAATTTAACTAACATATAATACTAGCACACATTATCAATCTTTTTACACCATATAAAATATACAAAATTATTATTTTTCGCGTTGCAAACGCTTTTGCTTACAGCTAGTTATTACACAGAAACGTTGTTTTACATTAACATTTACTAAAAAAATGTTTATTAATTACTTCAGCTAAACATTTTTTCCTTACTTTTACAGATGTATAAAAAATTGAATAAAAGTATAATCAAAAACACAGTTGTTTTTTGTTACACAATGCCACTTATAAGCTTATCATTTTTTTGTTACTTAAAATATCTGGTTACTAGTAAATAAGAAAAATATAGTGTAACAAACTTTGAATTACACTTTATAATATATTATTAATATTTGCAAAAAATCTAACATAACTAAGATCAGACTTTAAAAAAACGTAAATCATGTTTTTTTCTATTTATAACCGTCTTTTAACTCGCTTTTAAGCTTTAAAACGTTTGCAAATAGTTTTAAAAACTAAAAATTACTAAATTTTTTCTATAAAACAAACAATTTAATTTAAACTACAGAGTTTGTGGATTGAAAGACAAAGAATTAACCGACGTTGCGCAAAAACCGCAATATCAGTTAAGTTCGTGGTTGTGGATAGCTTTAATATTTCGGTATATGATTAATTTAAAGCAATTAATCACTGATATTTTTATCTTTCAAATACATTATAATGCATTGATTGATTGTTGTTTATTGATTAGTTTGTACAGTGTTTTTAAACTACTTTTTGTATATATTAAAGGCGTACAAATAAAGTTTAAATTTAAAAGTTATTGGTAAGATAGTTTTTTTTTTGCAATATTATAAAATAGTTTTTAATTATCTAATAAAAGAAGTTAGTTTATTTGATATATTTTTGTCATTAATTATTTGCTACATTTCTAGCTTACTTATTATATGCTCAAGCTTCAACATTTATAAATACAAAAATTAACAACATAAAAACTGAGTTTTGTACAAGTCACCCATTTTAATCATAACAAATAAAAATTAAATCCGTAAAAGTTATTAAAATATGATAATAAAACTACTATTAAAATTTTTTAACATTGAGCCTTCTACTACATAATAATAAAACTGCTATTAAAAATTTCTAACATCGAGCCTTCTACTACATAATAATAAAACTGCTATTAAAACTAAAACCGTACCTTCTCTGCGAAATGTCGGCCCACCGGTCCCTAGAAGCCAGTGTACCATTGTACACTTGGTTGCAGTACAGTTCAGCCTCGTCCCAATCCAGCTTCCTCTGCACTTGAAAGTATGTGTACTGCTTTGCTGTTAGTTTGTATTGTATGTGTCTGTACTTTTTGTAAGATTTCAACCAAGCCATTAAAAAATTTATCAGAGAACTTTTTGTTTTATACAGTTTGTTTGAAAATCTATATTTGAAAACAGTTGCTGAAAGCTAAAAAGAAAATTAACTAATCTAATTTACAAAATTGCACGTTTGCTCTCACTTCGTAGAACAAATTCTAATAAAAAAGCTCGCTCGAACTTGTTATTTAAAGAAAACAGCGAAAACCAACTGTTTCCGGTCGACACCACGGTCGGGGACCGGTACGCCTTCCTGAACGCCTCAGCGTCCTCCCCCGGACTGATCACTCCCTGCCACACCAGGATGCCGGTCAGGAGGGCGCCGGCTAGGAGGAGGAGGAGCAGGACTCTGGATATTATGACCAGCCTGCTCGTCTTCTCCTCGTTGAAACCGTCCTCGAACTTGACTTGCGACATTTTTACTTTTACACTGTGAGAAGTTTTTGCTTTTATTTTTGCAGTTTTTTTTTTTTTTGATGTTTCATAGTTTTAATGACACTTTTATAATTAAATTTATTAGATTAATTGTCTCTGTCTAGTTTATCAAAATTGGTTTAAATGTTAATTAGTCCAGTAAAGAACGTTTAATTACGTTAGGACTAGAAACATATGTACAAACTAACTTTCATGCTAAACTTAAGTTTAAAATATAAGTGATGTACATAATAGTTTTTGATCAACTATTTCTTAAATTTTTCAAACTTAAAACTGTTGTATTAAATTTTGTGGCTTCAAAATATACTTATGGCTACTTATTACAACTTTGTGGCACAACTCAAACTGAAAAGTTGTAAAAGTATTGCAGTAAAATAAGTTCACGTGTTTTAAATAGTTTCCACAACATGAAAAAGTTAAACAAACTTTTTTTATTAAAACAAGAGTTAACTAATATGTAAATTGTTGTTTGACGCAACCGGCTTACGTACTAACTTGCTATTAAATTTAGTCAAAAAACTTGTTTTAGATGCTATGCTGATAACCTTTTTCTTTTAAAAGGTTAAAAAACGCTCACACTTTAAAATTTTACGAAAGAGAAGGAAACTTCTTACTGCTTTTATCAAGTATGAGTTTTAAAAAATATACTTCAACTATTTTGAGTATAATAACATTCGTTGAAGTATAATAAATAGCGAGATTTTTTAATGACAAAGTATTAATTATTCATTCACAGGAAGTTTAAGTCTTTTTTTCATAAAATTCTTTTATTAAAAGTTCATTTGATTTTTAAAAATACATCTCTTTGAACTAATAATTTATATGTTTCAACCAACATTCTACTCTTAATTGAACAGATTTTCTACCTCACTGGTCTTGACATATATTTTGAATTTGAATATAAACTAAAATAATAAGCTCATAAAAATCACTAAAAACAGTTCCTTTAAATTTATTAATTCGAAAATAATTTTAACTAACCATATAGTATAAGAATGAGCAGAATAAATTATTTATACAAGATTATTAGAGAGAAAAAGTGTAGAAGTGTAGTTTGCACCGAATAGTGTTTATAAGTTTTCAGGCTGCAAACTTTAACTGTTAAAACTGTTTTACGTTTAAAACATTTTAATAATTCAAGTTGACAACAATCTAAATATAATTAAAAAAAGTTTTCAGTGGAACTCTTATTCTAATTAATTTTAATAATTCGTAAAAAAAATACTTGAGATACTTAGAAATACAACAGAAATTTAAAGCCTGATATACAGTAGTTTAATTGAAAGTTGTTTTTTTTTAGGTTTTGTTCAAAAAAAAAACTCTACTACAGGGTTTCCCAACCAGGGGTGCTCGCACCCCTTGGTGGTGTGAGGCAGCATCTCAAGGGCTGCGAGATGGCTTTTCAATTTTGTTTGATAAACAAGGAGATTTTTCTTTAACTTAAAACTAAGACTGTAAGCCGAAATTTTTTTAATTAAACGAAACATAACTTTCAATTTTCGAAGCTAACAAGCAATTCAAATCATAATTACGTCATATTCTAGTTGTATAGTTTTAAATAAGCTTTCAAGCACAATACTAGTTTAGTAGTTGTTTTGATTTCAACTGTTGCTTCACAAAAAACATTACTACCATTACCTTAATCGAATCTAAGGTTTGATAAAGTTATTATATTTTTTTTTACCAAAGTCTTTTTACAAGTTTTAGACTAATGTTTGTGTATAGTTTTCAATTTAAAATATTATTTTAGTTTAAGCAAGAACAGTTAGTTTTATTTTTTAGTACTTAATTCATATTAAAATTAATAAAAAGTTTTTGTTTCAAGTTTAAGCCCTAAAATTTATTTACTCTTTTTAACACAATAGTTATTTAAAGAATTATAAACTGTATAAAAAGTTCAGAGATTCTATCTAATATCCTACATTTTATTAATGCGAAATTAATGTTTAATTATATATTTACAAAAGTACTATTATCATACAAAGTAGTTGTACTTTACAAAGACTTTAATTTTTATTTTTTGGTGTTTTTTCATCTTAATATAGTTAAAAGTATACAAAAAATAATTGTATCGATTTTAAAAGCAAATTAGCAATTAAGTACAATATATTAAAGGGTCTTTAAATTGTTGCAAATGCGCTAAAACTTAAAAAAAATCTACAATTTATAAGATAATAAACTTTTCTTATCATTATTTATGGTAAAAAATATAAACTTAACTTGATTTGTCATAAGTTTTATAAATTAAACTATTTTTAAAATTTGCTTTAACCTAATCAATACGTTTAGTTTATATAGCCAACTGCCTAAAATTATCAATAAAATAAAACGAAATTTGAAGTTGAACTAATCATTTAAATGATGATTTTTGAAAAAAAAACATATTATAATATGTAGTTTTATAATTTTTAGTCTTTTTGATAAACAAAATCTTAGTATGAAATTTGATTGCTTTGTCTTTCTTAAGCTAAAACTACTGTATTTGTATTAATAGCGTTGCAATTCATTAAATTTGTAACTAATAAGCGTTTTAAGACTAATAGCGGAAATGATGACAAAGTTAAAAAACTTAATTCCTTACTAGTGTCTATCACACAAATTCATTTTTTCAATTTAATAATGTTAGTGAGAAAATTTTATTTTCACAAAAACTTATTGACAACCAACAATTTTTGTAAAAAGTTAAAAAGACTATTTATTTTTATGTTAAGTAAGTTTTAAGAGAAACTAACTTAGAAATATTTTGTACTTTTTCTTTTGCAAAGATACTCATATGAATTTTGATTTATGTGAAACTATTTCAGCCTAACTACTTATAAAGCTCTTAAAATAGTTTTAAGAGTTTATAAACAATCAAACTTACTGCAAGAAAACATATTAAACTAGTAACATTTTTTAGCAAGTGAGTCATAAATTTTTCGGAGTCCGAAATAACAGTCATAGACTTTCGCAGGCTGCCGTGTTTTGCTAATCTTCACTTAAAAGTTAGAACGAATAGTTGCTCATTAATCACCTTTTTTAATGGATTGGCCACAAAGTAAGGAACACAGCTTTTTAGTTTAATTAAATAATACTAAACATAATTTAATGTTTTATTTTTTAACTGATTAGGTTTTCGCGAAAAGAAAAAAAAGATTAAAAAGCAAAGTATTAAATTTTTAAAAAGTATTTGATAAAGTGCACGACTATTTTTGATTAAAACAATAAATTTATAAAGATAACATCGAGACATAATTTATACTTGTTAATGTAAAAATTGTTTTTTACCTCATTCAAACAAAATGCTTGTTAAATTTTAAAATCAAGACAGACCGACAAAAATAAAATTAATCATTAATCAAAGTAGTTAAAGACTTTGCTTTATTTTCTTTGTGGTCTTTACTATACTTGGTAGTAGTGTCATCGACTTTACTTCAGTTTTGAGTTGAGCATTCGCTTTTATTTTTAGAATTTTTACTTGTTATTTTGAGTAGAATACATAGATGCGGATCTGTAAGCTTTAGGTTTAGTTAATACTTGAAAAGGGACTTTATCTTCGGATTTGTCAAGTTTACTTCTTTTTTGAGTTGAACTTCGATTTTTAGAAGTTTCACTTGATTTTTTAGAAGAAGAGTGTTTTTTATTTGCTTTAAATTCATCATTTATAGTTGTTTAATGTTGGTATAAATTTAATTAACAACAGCTAAGTAAGTTTAAAATGATTTTTAGATTGAAATGAAATAGGTTTTTACTGAGTTGCTACAACGGAAACTTTTCATAAATAATATGATAAATTTAAATATACTTTGCTATGTAAGAAAATAGTTTGCAAATTTAAATAAAAAGCAGATTTTTAGCTTTTATAGCTGTAATAAATGATTATATAACTTATGTTAATGTTGTATGGTAAAATTTATATCTTTGAATTTTTTTTTACATCGTTCAACCAGTTATGATTATTTTAGTTTTTTGTAAAGTTTTACTGAAAGTTTTTATTTTTTAAATTAACATGTGATAAGTAATTAACTAATACATTTTTCTATGTTCTAAAACGTATGAAGTCAAGTTTAAAAGCAAAGGTATAGTTTTTTTTTCTGTTTCAACATTACAATGATATGTTGTTTTAATGTTAAATTTTAAGTAGTTTTGTTTATCATTCTGTACTTTAAAATAAAACTTTAGAAAGGCCTTAAAGTAGGTTTTTCAAATCACTAATTTATTTTCTGAAACATTACACAAAAGTATATATATAAATATATATAAATATGAAATGTTTAAGTAGTTTTTTAACTATAATGACCTTAGTTAAGTAATATAACGAGACGAATATAAAATACACTTGTAAAAGAAAAAAAAAAGCATTTAAAATCAGTCATTTGATTTAAAATTCATGCATATTTAGGATTTTAAGTAACTAAAAAAATTTAAGTTTCTTCGTTTTTTATATAACTAAAGACCACTGAGTAGTTTTTTTAATTAAATGTTATAATTAGTAAGTTTATAAATAGTGCAGTGAATCCCAGAAAATAAAGTAACAAAACATGAATGTAAATAAAATATTCGAAGCTATTAGACTGTTTTTTTTTTCTTTTCTAATTTTTTTTTTGTAATTTGTTAATTATAAGTTTATGCTTTCTACAACGTTCAGGAGAAGTTAGTTTATTTTTGAGAAAGTAAACTTTTAGTGTTCGGGTAAAAGGTAACCACAAAAAAAACTTGTCGAGAACTTTTTTTTCAAAAAACTACGGCAAACTGCGGCCCGCTGGCCAAATGCGGCCCTCAACGCCAAAATCCGCGGCTTTTTAGCCAAAATTAGTTTTCAAAATATATAAAAATAAACAGTTTTGCAATAAAAACTTACAATAGGCTCTTAGAAAATACTGTTTAAAAAAGCAATTTTACTTCTTTGTCATATTTTTGGTCTAAAGTAGCATTTTTCTACTTATCACTTTATTTGTTTTTAAATAACAGCGGCCCTCGACGACTTTTTTCTTAAAAGTGCGGCCTGCTAGCAATTTTCTCAGAGACAATTGGCCTGCGAGCATAGTTGCCAGAATTTTTCGGTTATTTTTGACCTTATTCAACTTCTATAGGAAAATTGACATATATAAATTTTTAACCGTTAAGTATCGCCCAAGAGCTAAGTTTGGCTTTCTTGTAAATGAATTAGTCTACAAATAAAACACTATACTATAGTGCTATTCTTATTAACTTTCAGTTTACTGAAATTAACTTCTTTATACTAAAATACTAAAAGAATAATTCTTGCAAACTAAAAGTACAAATTTCGGTATCATTTTTTAGCTGATTTAAAAGTTGCTTGCAGTTTTTTGTTCACACTAAAAATTTTCAAATGCAGAAGTCTATCAGTTAGGTTCGCGTTTTTTGAGTTCGCACAGTCGGTTAAATTTGCAAATATTGAGTTCGCACTGCTGTTTAAGTTTGGATTTAAAATTAAAAAAATTGCTTAGTATGTAACTTTTTCACTTTTAAGTTAAGTGAATTTAAGTTTAATATTTGCTTCAAAATATTACTATTAAATGAGTAATTTTTTTCTAATTTATTTAAATAAATATATAAAAACATTAGAAAATTAAAGAAAAACGAAACGTAAAACTTTTAAATGTACTAAATGTTCTAATCAAAGAAATCATTTCTTAATTGAGAACTTTAATTTTATATTTCTGTAAAATCAGTCTCGAAGTAACAGTAATTTTTTAGAAAAAAAATAAATTATAGGATTGTTTTTTTATTTTTATTAAAAGACGATTCTTTTAAAAATCTGTAAATGACGTTTTAATACTGATGATTTTTTTTATAAAAGTTATGAGCATGAGCATTTTTTAAATATTTCTAAATTTAATTAATTTGAAGAGCAGTGTTCCTTTAAAACATTTTATAATCTTTTAACTTGTCACAGTTTAAATTTATTATTTTAAACCGTACAACTTGTAGTTACAAGCATTGTTACTACAGTTTATAAACTTTGATAAATTATTTTTCAAAATGTTATGTACAACGGGATTCCCCTTTACGTTTACGTGACTCCCCTCTGGGCTGTTATGCTATAAAAATCAAAATTTGGGTTAAAAGAAGTTCATGCTAAGCTAACAGCTATAGTAGAAAATAGCTCATTTTTTAACAAATTTTCCACGTTTCAGCTACATTTGGCATCTATGCCTTCGAGTTACAAAAGGCTGCGAGTCCAACTAGACTAACTGTTAAAACTGCTTTTCGTTTAAAACATTTGAAACTTAATGTTTAATAACAATGTTTAACAAGTTGCTTAAAAAACAACTGTTGAATAAACTTTTAGTTTAATTAGCTTTTACTAATTCCTAAAATAAAAATAACTAATTACCATAGACTAAAAGTTTTAAACTCTCATATTGTAGTCCTAAAGGGCCTGTGGTAGGAACTACCTTTAATTGGGGGAAGTCCCCTTTTTTGTGCTAAACGCTTAGCGTGTTTAGCTCTTAAGGTTTTTAATGGATTTATCTTACTCAGTAGGTTTAACTAAGTAATTAATAAGTATGTAATAAACTTAGTATATATAATTCCTTTAATGAAGTGAGTTTATTGAAAACGTGATGTTAATGTGAAAATTAGAAAGTAGAAATGATAAAGTAGCCAATTTATCAGTAGAATAAAACTGCGAATATAAGCACAACAAGTAAACACCAAATTCTACAAGTTAAAATGTCTTAATAATGGTCTTTAAGTGTCTGAATGACATAAATTTAAACATAAAATATGTCTTACTAAAAATGCTACTAATAATACAGAGTCTTAATATATGTCGTGCTTCATGCACAACGATAGCTAAACTAAGCACAATATAATACGATATTGCAAATAAACATCAAGATCTATAAAATGAAAAGAATATAAAAGTTCTTAAAATCAGTTAGTGTGCCTCTCGCACGGTCTTATGGCTTAACTGAGCACATTACAATACAGTTATACAAATAAACATAAAGTTCTTATAAAATGACAATCATAACAAAGTTCTTAAAATCAATCAGTGTCTTAAGTTCTTAAGATTAGCGTACTTTTTGCACGATCTTATGGCTAACTGAGCCAAAGACAAAAATAACGAACAACATATCGACCTGCGCGTAGTGCGCAAGCTAGAGGCTAATGAGCATTATAACAAACATTGTTAAAGTTTTATTGTGTGATTTGATAAAAAATCGTCTAACGCCCCCTGGCGGTCATTTAAAAAAACAACAAAATGCATATTTTGTTACAATATACGGTAGTTTAAATGAATGTTGTTTTTATTTATTTATTTCGTTCAAAAAAATCTACTATGATATAGCCAACTAAAATGATATTAATACATTTTTAGACGATACATAAACAAATAATTTAGTTTAAGTTACCACTATCTAAAAATACGCAAACAGCAAAATAAAAGAACAGAAATCTAAACAAGCAAATATAAATATTTACAAAAGTAGTAATACGCACTTAAAACTTTAAACAAAGAAAAAACATTTTAAAAAAAGATTGAAGAAAAAAGTAACACAATAAAATCTTGATACGCTGAGCAAAACAAATTTTTACAGAAAAACAACTTAATTGCTTAGTTTTATTTCATCTGATTTACTGACATTTTAAAGTTTTGAAATTTATGAATTAGTTTTTCTACAAATTAGTAATTTCAAAGTATCAGTAAAAATCTTTAGCCAAGTATTTTTTAAATGGTACTTACTTGTACAAAAAAAAATTCAGTGTGTAGTATAATAAAAAATTGTGTATACAAAAATTAAAACAATTAAAAATAGTATAATGTGCGTCACACGCTGAATTTATAAAAGGGCTTATCATGAAACTCATTCCAGTTTTTCAGAAAACTTAAATTTTTTCAATAAAAAAAAGTATTGTTGTTAAAGTAATAAAAAAATATTTTTTTTTTTAAACTTCAAAAGTTATACACATATTAAAAATATAGCCAATACGTTCTTAACGATTAAACTTTGCTGGTAAAGTGGAAAAGAAAACATTGAGCTGAATGTTAAAACATTTCGTTTATAACACAGATAGACATGTTTTTTTACAATGAATCGAACGAATCAATGCTCGTTGTATCACCAACGGGAGGAATTCGCTGAACTTCAGTTCTAGATTGATTGTTTGCTTGTGCAACTGGCCTTTCTCTCTTAAAGAAGCATTGCAACAGAACTGCAATAACTACTCCAACTGGGATAGTCAATATAATTATCAAGAAAAATTGAATGTACGATTCTGATTTATTTTCTTCTCTTTTAGTTCTGAAGCTTGAAAACTCATCGGTATTTCTATTTAACAAAAGTAGTTTTTCAAAGTTTTTTTCGAGTTTCGTTATACTGTTTTTGGTTTCATCTAAAGTCTTTTTTATTTCTCTAAATTTGTTTTCAGTGTTTTTAGCTAGATTTTCATAGTCTTGAAAAACTTTAGTTTCTAAGAATTTGATATCTGTTTTAGCTTCGTTTCTGATTTTTTCGATACTAAACGCAGTTTCTAACTTGTACCTTTCAAAACTATTCTCTACCTCGTTTAATTTCAAGCTGTTGTCATATTTACTTTTAACATTGTTTAAATTCATGTAATTTCTCAACTTATTAGTTTCAGTGTCTGTGTAATGCTTGTTGCTCTCACGGGCTCTATTTAAACCGCTCTCGATGTCTTTAGAAAAACTTTCTATTTTTGAGTTCTGATTTTTCAAAGCATTCCGCGTTTCGCGCACATTTTGTTCATGCTGTTCAGAAACCTTTTCAATGTCCTTTTGTTGTTGCTTTCCAAGATCAGCGATTTTACTTAACTTTTCATTAGTTTTTTTCTGTTATTCTTTGTGCAATCTCATAGTATTTATAGTTGTTTCCGTGACATCCATAGCTCGATTCTTTGCCATACCTATAAAAATAGTTGTTGAATTTAAAGTTTAAGTTTATAAACATTGTTAAAAATCAATGTTATTTTTATTTTAAAATGTGATTAAAGTTAGCTATACAAATTACTTTAAATCAATTAAAAGGAAACTAAATATTTTTTTATAAGATTCTTAAAAAACAGAATGTTTCTATCACAAAATTTCCAACTGCCTTTAGATTAAACATTTTTTTTAATGTACACTGTTTTAAATACAAATATACTACTTTGTTTACACAGCAACTTTTATTAATTCAATAACAACAGTTCTAGACTTTATCTTTCAATAATTGCAATCTAACTAGTATCTTAAGAGTTGTATACCGTTGAATGAAATATTTAAATAGTTTATTTACTTACATATCTTAAAAAAAAGATTTTAAAAACCTTTACATGTGGCATAGCAATCTTTTTTAGCGTCTTCATCAAAATAAGTGCCATACAACGTGCCTGGTTTTTCAAACTTGTATTCAGCACAATTGACTGAAATACAACTGAGATAATAGTTATTTTCATTTACATCGAATATAGAAGCGCTTGCTTTTACATCGTCTTTTCCGAGGTCTTCATACGCGTTTTCGTACAATTCGTAATTTTCTCCTTCGCAGCTAGAAATTATGAAAATACAGACAACAAGTACAAACCACTTTGTAAATTTCATAGTTTATAATTACTGCAAGACAATAAACATTTTTCAATAAATTAAAAACATTTTTACTGATACTTAGCTATTCGATATTAATTTGCTTTTTTAAAATTATTCTTGGTTTATTGAAAAATAAACATTATAAACATTTTTTAATTTTTGAATAAACGGAAGACCTTTTCAAAGTGTTTTGTAAAAGACTGAGACAGTGGTTTTTTAATGGTTCCTTTTTTCCATTTTACTTTTATTTAATCAAATTTTCAAAAGCTGTCCAGATTTCAAAATCAAAAGAGGCAGACTGCCTTCGTTCCAATATTTTAACTTTAAATAACTTTAATTCGTTTTAGAATAAAGAATAACTACAAAGTACTTAATGGTAGAAAATACTGAAAGAATGAAATGTTGGTTTACAATGGTTTTTTTTAGTTCGAAAACCATGACTGTTATTAGTATATAGATTAAACATTGTACCTAACCTATATATTAAAATATAATACGGTGTTAAACTCTATAAAAAAGTACAATTCTAGGTAATTATTGTAATCTAATATAAAACTAAAATAAAATAAATTTAATCTATCAAATATACGTGCTTTAAATCATTTGTGTTAAAAATCAATTAACTTTAAAACTGCTATCCAAACTTGCAGTTTTAAGTTTTATTAAATTAAACTTACTTTTATGAATACATAGCAAGATATTATATATATGTCATACTTTATAATCAAGCTAGTTCACTTTGAAAAAAACAACAACTGTTTGTATAGTTCATTTTTTATTTTCTTAACAAAGATAAACGTTAAAGTCTGCAATGTGCACATATTTACACATCAAAAATACAAAAATAAAAGATCTACTTTGAAACATATAAACTATCAAAGAAGCTTTAAAATTAACATTATTAGTAAACTTAAAAAAAATTTAAATTAAGTTTGATTCTAAGCTCGCTAAAATAAAACTTATAAACAAGGAAAATTTTTAAAACATAAGTTTTTCTATTTAGTTTTAACTTCGTTTCGTTATCTACTCAAACTATCTTTATATAAAATTTTTGAAATGCAAAAATTTCTTTCGGAACTTTCGTTACTTCCCTTTTACCTTCCCATTGAAAGTACGCGCTAAACAGATAAGTTACACTTGAAAAATTTTTACAAACAATTTCTTTGATGATCAATTTTACGCTTCATTTAACTTTTATTTTTGTTAGAAAGAATATGTAACAAATTAAATGAAGCATATACACTTCGAAATTTAGTAATGTCATCGTTAAACTACTTATCAAGCAAAGTGTTAAATGCTATTTATGAATTCTTTTGTTGATATTCCCTGCATAAAATATATTTATATATAACAAGTTGTATGAAAAGCTTTTTTTTCATTGTTTTTTAATCACTCTCGTTTTTTTGACTAGTTTTAAAGTAATAAGGTTTTATAACGACTAACTTTTCGCACGAATTTAACGATAATTAAGATTCAAAATAGTACTAATGGTTTTTTATTTATCTGTAAAGTATATAAAAGCAGAATAAAAAGTTACGCTTAATATTATGTACATATTAATACTCATCAAGTTTATTTTCCATTCAACACAAATATATACTTTTTAACGCGTTTGTCCTTGGTATCTTTTACAAACATTTCTGCTTGTGCTTTAAGCTATATGTATTTGAAAAATAATTTTTCTAACACAGCTATGTTATTTTCTAAGTAAACTTTCAAAGTGCATTTATTTTAAAACTGTTAACTATAAACAAAAACTTATGTTTTTCGAATAAAGATTAATATTTATCTTATCGAATATTACAGTACAAAGGATTATGTAGCCGCTCAAAACTTTGTTTCTGAAGAATGTGATTGGAAGTAATTATACTTTTTATCTTGTTTTACTTAGTTTAATTTTTATTTATGGTTAGTTGTTTAGTTTTAATACATCGGAGAGTCATAAAATTTGTTAGAGATTTTAGCGTTTATCTTTAAAATAACATTTTTAAGATTTTTTTAATACATTATACTTAATTCTAAATTTATGTCTTGTTTAAAAACTATTTATATATTTTCTAATGATCCATCGATCACACCTTAATTAAAGATAAATAACCACTTTTGTAAACGTAACTGTTAAAAACTTAACAAAATAAGTTTTTTTAATCTTTTTTCTAGCAGCAGCTTCAAGTTTCTGAATGCTGCAAATACTTTATTCTTACTAAGTATTAAATTTTCTTAAACTGCATTTAATAATTTAAGTTAGCTGTTTGGTTTATTATTTTAAATATATGATAGTTTTTTGTAGTTTATTCTAGTACAACCTAGTACTAAATTACTGATAGTATGTACTAAAATACAAACTACTACTAAAAAATTTACCATTTAATCTTATTTAAATAAAAAGCTAAATAATTGAACTAACATCTTAATATACTTTTCGTAGATTCATCAAGCTAAAAAAAACACTTGTTTATTAAATTCAAAAATTTGCCATTTACATTATTAAACTAAATAAAAACAAATTATACAGTAATCTTCCTTTATTCTACCAACATATGTTTCTGTGTGTCAACGAATCAACACACTTCAACTGGGTTCTGTAAAAAAATAATTACTGTAATGAGAGAATAGAAGCATAGAATAGAATATGTGTATACATGTTTTCATTAAAATAAGATATTTTTTACAGATAATAGTTATTAATAGGTAAAATACTTAATATTAAATCCGACTGTTATAAAACTATATAATATTTATGATTATTAAGTCTAAATTAAGTAAAGTAAGCTAAATTAAACAACAAAACAACAAATTATAATATAAACAAACAACTCACGTTAATGGGAAAGATAATTGATTCAAAATTTATTGTCGTTAACTAATGAAAAATATATTCATTGCAACTAACAATTACGTCACGATGTAACGAGGTTATTTAAACTATTTAGTTTGTATTGCAAAGATCATTAATTTAGTTTTTATGGAATCTATTTTGAACAAAAATAAAACATTAACCATTAGATTAGATAGTTGATCAATAAAATTTAATAAAACTTAACGACGGTGAAGGCAATAAGAGTCAGAGAAACTCGATGTAACATGTATATTATATATTGAATGTTTGTAATGATTGAATCAAAGTTATATAGAATTAGGAAGCAGATTTAGTTCAAATGTAAAAATCAAAATGAAAAAATTAAACTTTAAGAAAAAACCAAAACACAAAAAAACAAAATTGTTATTAGGCTTACGATGTACTGACCGATAATTAATTTACAGCGACATACATAAAATCATAATGAACTAAATTTAATATATATTTTATTTTATAATTAATAAAATAATTAATTGGTAAAGTAGGAGTCGGCTGTTTAATTTAGAATATCAATATTACAATAATATAGCTGTAACAATATTACAGATATTTTAAGTAATTAATAAGTCATTACTAAACTATATTTTAGTTTCTACATAGCTTATATTTATCAGTATATACTGCATAATCTAACAAAAAACCACATAAGTGATTAACTTCCATAATAAAAGTTAGAATAATTTACATTGAAACTCTTAACAAAGTGAAAATACTAAAACTTTTCATAATTGAAGAGTTTAACAAGTCATAGCTTAACTACTTGTAGTATTTACGCAATTATTTTTAATGTCTTCTTGAACTGTTTTAATAGCTTCAAACAAAATATTAGAAAAATAAAACCATGGATATAAGTTAGTATACTGTCAAAAGTTTATAGTGTTCATAGTTTTTAATTTACTTCAAAAGCAAAACCATGACCTTAATTAAGTTTTTAATTATTTTCCATCTTTAACGATTTTATAAAGTTTTAAGATATATTATCGTTTTACGATAGACATTAAATTGACGTCATAATAAGTTTTCTGAGAGGGGTCGGCTGAGTTGTAAAGTTTTAAAAATGTCTTCATCCATAGTATTATGCAAATGAGGTAAAGTGATAATACGGCAGAATATTAAGAACATATATATTCTTATCCCTAACCCACCTAACCGAAATATATAAACAACAAACAAAGAAAAAAACATTACTTAGTAAGTTAAATAATAGCCAATAAGAAGCGATCTTAGAACAGCAGCTGACGCTTTTACGTGTTGCTTAATAAATGTTAGAAAAGTGTAAACATAACCATTGATGGAAAAAAAAAGAGAATTTTGGTTAAGGTGTGTTAGGGATAAGGGTGTAGATGTTCTATTTGTTATGAAGGAAAACATTATAAAATTTTACAACTGCAGCCGACCCCTCGTAAAAGTATCAATTATGGCTAAACGACAAAAATTATAATTATACCTAGGTAAGTGAACCTCTTTTACATAAAGTAAATACATATTAATCAAAATCATAAAGTTTAAAAATACTTAACACAGTTAACAACGATAACATCTACCTACTATACTTAGTTTATCGAAAATACACGTGTTTCTTTGTTTTTATAACTATTTAAAAAAAAAAAAGTAGAAGATAGAAACATAAAGAATAAGTATGTGTAAACAAATTAGTAACTAAAAATAGTTAAAAACTATATTTATCATACACATTAGACAGTATTTATTTACAAATACTAACTAACAATGTTCATAATAATATATTAACAGCTGTAACAATATAAAACACTTTACAACACTATGCAGTTACTTTTTTTTTTGAAATATTGTCTGACTAGTTAAATAAGGCACAAAATGTTATTTTTTGTGTATGTGTCTGGATAAAGTTGTACTTTCTAGTTTGTACGCGATAGTATTTAACTTCTTAACAACTAGTTTTAATTGTTTTATCTAGTTTTCAGAACTGCACAAAACATCAGGAATCAACATGAAATAGAGACACTGTGCCTTAAAAAAACTTTAATTCACAATTAAAGACTATGGAAGTTAAACCTTTATTACATTTTAATTAAACATTTTGTCTATTATTAGAATGTAAATGCAGCGTTTTTTTCTAGTAAACATTAAAACCATGCATAAAGTTTTTTAAGTTTTGTAAAATTTAGGTTTGTGAAACTTTAAAGAAGTAAAAATACGGTTTAGCCTTAATTAGCAAAAAACTTTAAAGCATGCTAAAAAGAGGTTCAAAACTAGTTTTAGTTTTTGGCGAAAATATATTTCCATAAAACGTATTTAGACTAGGATGTTCAAAGAAACAGCTTGAAAAAGTCTCGCTCCATAAACAAATCAATTTATTTATTTTAACTTAAAAATTTATTAAAGTATGAATCCACCATATACTTGAAAATCTGTTGCGGCTTAAGAATAGTTTTAGGTATTTTTATTTAACATCATTGTATGTACAAGTCTGTACACTATTTTATATCATTGTTGTTTTTGTATTATTAGTTTAAAGCTAATTCGTATAAAAAACTTTTTTTTCTTTTAGTTTTTATGTTAATAATAGCAAACAATTCCAAGTTTAAAAAAATTTATTAATAAAACAATGTTTTACTTACTTGAAACTAATCATCAACTGTATAAATCTGTAAAAAGTTTTACAGCAAGAAGACATTAGGCTAAACTTGAAATAAAAAACTAAAACAATAAACCAAATAAAACTTATAGTTTAATTCTATCAATTTAGGAAAATAATAATGTTCTAAGTGAACAATAGAAAAAAAAGCAGTACTTGCAACCAGGCACGTATACTCATGTGCGAAAAAAACTTGCAATGCTCTTAATTCAGCTTGAAAAGACTCTGCTTTCTCAGCTTTAAGTATTGCATTTCAAAATTGATTCTAATGGAAACTGGAAGCTATGTTTTATTTTGAAATCAATACAAATGTTTTGAGTAAAATTTTGATCTTCTTATACTTATTTTCAAAGGTTTGGGTTTACACATGTGGCTACACATAGAGAGCCAAAGGTGGTGTGGAGCAAAATAAATTGCCTTGTATACAATTATCACTTATTCTTCAACATTGTATTCATTTTTGAAGTATTAACATGACTACACACACTCATATTAAATTCAATAACATTAGAGTCGGTTTAAATTGCTCTGTTCCTGCTAGGACGTTATCACGCGTCATTTCTGATGTTTTAGTTTTTGCAGATTAGTAACTTTTTTGTGTTAGGTACGTCCCTGCTACATAACCAACTTTTTGTTTTATTTAAATTTATAGTTTTTAATTTCTTTCAAAACCGAAACCATGACCTTATTTATTTAAGTTTATTTGTTGTCGATTTTAAACAATTTTATTAAGTTTTAAAGTATATTATCTTGTCAATATTGTTATTAAATTGACTTAATTTTAAGTTGTCTGCAAGTTTTAGTTTTTATTTATTCAATTTATTAATTTAGTGTCTGTGGTTTTATTTAAGTGTTAAAGTTTACAGCTAACGTTTTTGTTTTCTAAAGAACTTTTATCATCAACAAACAAAGCTTTATTTAATCATTTTAAGTACAACATTAAAGTAGTAGAAAACGTCAGAATTTAAGATTAATAAAATCTACAATGCAAAAAGTTACATTTTTAAAAACTGAGATTTTAATAATTTATCTGTATAACTTGAAACTATTTTTTTAGTGAATTATTTCCTTGTATAAACATTTACAGTTAGTTGTTAATAGTACATATGATATGAACAAGGAAACAAACTCACTTGAACGAAATACATCAAACACAACCTCATTATATAAGATACTATATAAGTTTATTGTGTTTTGTAATTATAGAACAAAGGTTTACTTGTTGCCTGTGTAAGTAAAAACAGATACAATGGAAAAAATCATAACCTTTATTGCGGTGAGTTATAAAACTTTTTTTTGTTTAAAATAATAGATATTACTATATATTTTTTTGTGTTAAGCTTGATTTCATTTTTTCATAAAATTATTTAAGATTGTTAGAAGTACATAAATATTATCAAATAATTTATTTGTAGGCTCTTGCTACACTTTTTCTATCAACTCAAGCTTACACATACGGTTAGTTAACTAGATATTTGTTAATATTAGATATACATCCATAAATAAAATTTTAAACAATAAAAAATAATTTTTTAAACTTTATCCAAGGTATGTTTTAATTTGTAATATTCTATAAAACATTATAATTTATACTATGACATTCAGTAAAACTAAACATATAAAATATGATTTTTAACTAATTTACATACTAAATTATATACACTATATACAAATATAAAATATACAAATTTGAAACAAGTATATTTGTTTTTCAAATATTGTGAGTTACAGCGTATAAGATTTATAAATATTTTAATATCTCACAATATTCCTAAAAATATATTTTAAAGTTTAAATTACTATAAATACTTTTACTGAGTTAAACACAATTAAGTCTTGTTAGTTTTTTTTTTTTTGTTTAAAATTTTTTTAAAGACTAAATTGTTTAGTGTCGATTTTAGTTATCATAATGCAATAAATAGTGAGGAATGGAAAAAGTAAAAGATTAATTGATTAGTAGAAGGGGACGATCATCTTAAAAGTTTGGAAAACTTGACACAAAACAGTTCACACAAGAGTGTTTACAGTGTATTTCTTTTAACTAAAACTAATTTTAACATAATTTTTAAACACCGAAATTTGTTTTTTAGTAAGCTTTTTAAGTAGAAGACGGCATACTGCCTAATAGGGTTTCACAGTCAAGTTTGCCTTTCAAAGGCCTTTTAATTTATCAGGGGGCAATGTTTAGTACGGAATAAGAAAAATTGTAACTAAATAGTAAATAGCAATTTTTAGTAAAAGGGAGCGATTGTTTTTAAAGTTTGTGCCAAGGGGGTGGTTTACAAAAAAACAAGTTTTGCAAACCCTGACCTGACACGTACCAAAACGCGCGCAGGAGCATATGTTGCGCACGGGAAGATGCAGCAGGGAGTACGAAATCAAGAAGTATATGACGAGCAACTTCGCGAAGCGGAGACGGCTTATCATCCCTACTGCTATTATGGGAACGGTGATTAGAGTTATTGCAAAAGTTGGTGAGAACACTTTCCATATTAAAACTTTATACTTCTAAAGTTTTTATTTTCAAAGGTACAATGTTGATTTTGTTCAAATTGTAATGAAACTTGGCAAAAGTAAGATTTTTCTTAGCTTTTTAACTATAATAACCTTAATTAAGTAATATAACGAGACGAATAAAAAATACACTTGTAAAAGAAAAAAAAATCAAAATCAGTCATTTGATTTAAACTTCATGCATATTTTGGATTTTTAGTAATTAAAAAATTAAGTTTCTTCGTTTTTTATATAACCAAAGACCACTAAGTAGTTTTTTTAATTAGATGTAATAATTAGTAAATTCATAAATAGTGCAGTAAACCCAAGAAAATAAAGTAACAAAACATCAATGTAAATAAAATATTCAAAACTATTAGACTGATTTTTTTTTCCTTTTCTAAACTTTTTTTTTTTAATTTGTAAATTATAAGTTTATGTTTTCTACAACGTTCAGAAGAAGTTAGTTTTTTTTGAGAAAGTAAACTTTTAGTGTTCGGGTAAAGGGTAGCCATAAATAAAACTTGTCGAGAACTTTTTTTCAAATCATTGCGGCAAATTGCGACCCGCTGGCCTAATGCGGCCCTCAAAGCAAAAATCTGCGGCCCGCGAGCTACTTTTTAACCAAAAATACTATTCAAAAATTATAACAATAAACAGTTTTGCGATAAAAACTAATAAATAGTCTCTTAAAAAATTCTGTTTAAAGGTGCTATTTTACTACTTTGTTATATTTTGGTTTAAAATAGCATTTTTCTACTAATTACTTTATTTGTTTTTAATTAACTGCGGCACTCGACGACCTCTTTCTTAAAAGTTCGGCCCGCAAGCAATTTTCTCGGAGACAAAAGGCTGCCGACCCCTGCTCTAGAGTCCAATTAGACTAACTGTGAACTGCTTTTCGTTTTAAACATTTAAAACTTAATGTTTAATAACAATGTTTAACAAGTTGTTAAAAAAAAACAAGTGTTGAATAAACCTTTATTTCAATTAGCTTTTACCAATTAAAAAATAAAAATACCTTACTACCATAGATTTAAAGTTTTAAAGCCTCATATACGGTAGTTTAAATGAATGTTGTTTTTATTTATTTGTCTCGTTCAAAAAAATCTACTATGATATAGCCAACTAAAATGATATTAATACAGTTTTAGACGATACATAAACAATTAATTTAGTTTAAGTCACCACTATTTAAAGACACGCAAACAGAAAAAATAAAATAACAGAAATCTAAACAAGTAAATATAAAGATTTACAAAAGTAGTAATACGCACTAAAAACTTCAAATGAAAATAAAGATTTAAAAAAAAGCTTAAAGAAAAACGTAACACAATAAAAACTTGATACGCTGAGCAAAACAAAATTTTACAGAAAAACAACTTAATTGCTGAGTTTTATTTCATCTGATTTACTGACATTTTAAAGTTTTGAAATTTATGAATTTATTTTTCTACAAATTTGTAATTTCACAGTATTAGTAAAAATCTTTAGCCAAGTATTTTTTAAATGGTACTTACTTGTACAAAAATAAAAATTCCGTGAGAAGTATAATAAAAAAACATGTATACAAAAATATTGACATACAATTGAAATAATATGATGTGCGTCACACGTTGAGTTTATAAAAGTGCTTATCATGAAACTCATTTAAAGTTTCTCGCAAAACTTAAACATTTTTCATTGAAAAAAATTATCGTTGTTAAAATTAAAAAAAAAAACTTGTTTTTTTTTAAAGTTATACACGTATTCAGAATATAGCCAAAAAGTTCTTAACGATTAAACTTTGCTGGTAAAGTGGAAAAGAAAACAGCTGAATGTTAAAACATTTCGTTTATAACACAGATAGACATGTTTTTTTTACAATGAATCGAACGAATCAATGCTCGTTGTATCACCAACGGGAGGAATTTGCTGAACTTGACTTCTAGATTGATTGTTTGCTTGTGCAACTGGCCTTTCTCTGTTAAAGAAACATTGTAACAGCACTGATATTCCGACTAGGATAGTCAAAACATTCCATTCTGATTTATTTTCTTCTCTTTTAGTTGTAAAGCTTGAAAACTCATCGGTATTTCTATTTAACAAAAGCAGTTTTTCAAAGTTTTTTTCGAGTTTCGTTATACTGTTTTTGGTTTCATCTAAAGTCCTTTTTATTTCTTCAAATTTGTTTTCGGTATTTTTAGATAGATTTTCATAGTCTTTTCTTATTTTTTCGATGTTAAACGCAGTTTCTAACTTGTACCTTTTAAAACTATTCTCTACCTCGTTAAATTTCAAACTGTTGTCACATTCACTTTTAACATTAATTAAGTTCATATCATATCTCAACTTATTAGTTTCAGTGTCTGTGTAATGCTTGTTGCTCTCACGAGCTCTATTTAAACCGCTCTCGATGTCTTTAGAAAAACTTTCTATTTTTGAGTTCTGATTTTTCAAAGCATTCCGCGTTTCGCGCACATTTTGTTCATGTTGTTCAGAAACCTTTTCAATGTCCTTTTGTTATTGCTTTCCAAGTTCAGCGATTTCACTTAACTTTTCATTAGTTTTTTCTGTTTTTCTTTTTGCAATTTCATAGTGTTTATAGTTGTTTCCGTGACATCCACAGCTTGATTCTTTGCCATACCTATAAAAATAGATTTTGAGTTTAAATTTGTAAATATTGCTCAGAATATCAACATTCTTTTTGTTTTAAAGTTTGATTAAAACTAACTATACAAAGTTTAATAAATCATATTTTAGGAATTTAATATTTTTTTTATAAGGTTGTTAAAAAACAGAATGTTTCTATTACAAAATTTTCAACTACCTTTAAAATAAACTTTTTTTTTTTGAGTGTACACTGTTTTAAATGGGTAGCTGTCTAAATTGCACGAGCGTAAAAATTTGCACGAGGGGACAAAATTGCACGAAGATACTTTTGCACGGGTTATTTTTTTTTAGTTTTATTTATTATTATTTTTGATTTTTTATTTTATTAATCCTATCCCTAACCCTCGGTCAGTAAATTATTTTGTTTTTAGTTTTTTTTTTTTACTATCACTGTTACCCCTAACCCTTACTCTCGATCGGTAGCTTTTATTTAAATATTTTTTTTTATTATAATAATTTCTTTAGTTATATTTTTATCTTTATTTTTTTATCACAGTTACCCCTAACCCTTACCTTCAGTCAGTAACTTTTTTTCTTTTTTTTTCGTTAATATTTTTTACTTCTTTTTTTTTGTACATTTTTTTCTGTATTTTTTACTCTCTTGCAAAAATGTAACTCGTGCAAAATTGACCCTAGGTGCAAAATCGTCATCGTGTAATTTTGTTCTCTTGTGTAATTTTGTGCCTTTGTGTAAATTTGTTTACGTGCAATTTAGTCCCCTTCGTGAAATTTGTGCAATTTCATCTTTGTGCAATTTAGACCCGTTCCCGTTTTAAACACATCTATACTGTTTTGTTTACACAGCAACTTTTATTAATTCAATAACAACAGTTCTAGATCTTATCATTCAATAAATTCAACCTAACTAGTATCTTAAAAGTTATAATACCGTTGGGTTAGCTAATTAATTATTTAAGTCGTTTATTAACTTTCATATCTTTAAAAAACTAAGAGTTTAAAAACCTCTACATGTGGCATAGCAATCTTGTTTAGCGTCTTCATCAAAATAAGTGCCGTACAACATGCCTGGTTTTTTAAACTTGTATTCAGCACAGTTGACTGAAATACAACTAAGATAATAGTTGTTTTCATTTACATCGAATATAGCAGCACTCGCTGTTACATCGTCTTTTCCGAGGTATTCATACGCTTTTTTGTACGATTCGTAGTTTACTCCTTCGCAGCTAGAAGTTATGGAAATAAAGACAACAAGTACGAACCACTTCATAAACTTCATATTGTATAATTACTGCAAGACAATAAAAAACGTTGAACAAACTAAAAACATTTTTACTGATACTTAGCTATTTGATATTAATTTGCTTTTTTTTTTTTTTTGATAAGATTTTCTTAAGTTTTTATAAAATTGTAATTAATTATTAGATTTTTTTATAGAATACGATTAAAATTTTAGTTAGTTATAACTTGTAGAATAGTTTTGCTTAAGTTTAGAAGAACACTCTACATTTTTCATAAGATATGTTTTTCTTGCTAACTTCAAAGAAAAAGAATTAAAAAAAAAACATCTTTAAACAATTTTAATTAATTTTAAAATAAAGAATAACTACAAAGTACTTAGTTGAAGAAAATTCTGAAAGAATGAAATGTTGGTTTACAATGGTTTTTTTATTTTAGTTCGAAAACCATAACTGTTATTAGTATATAGTTTAAATACTATACCTAACCTTATATCTTAAAATATAATACGGTATTAAATTCTACAAAAATGTATAATTCTAGGTAATTATTTTAATCTAAAATAAAAAACTAAAATAAAATTAATTTAATTTATCAAATATACGTGCTTTAAATCATTTGTGTTAAAAATCAATTAACTTTATAGCTGCTATCCAAACTAGCACTTTTAAGTTATATTAAATTATACTAACTTTTATGAATACATAACAAGAAATCATATATGTGTCAAACTTTAAAATCAAGCTAGTTCTATCTGACAAAATCAACAACTGTTTGTATAGTTCATTTTTTATTTTCTTAACAAAGAAAAACGTTAAAGTCTGCAATGTGCACATATTTACACATCAAAAATACAAAAATAAAAGATCTATTTTGAAACACAAAAACCAGCCAAGAAAGCTTTTAATTAACTTTATTAGTAAATTTAAAAAAGTTCAACTTAAGTTTGATTCTAAGCTCGCTAAAATAAACTTTATAAACAACGAAAATTTTTAAAACATAAGTTATTCTACTTGGTTTTGATTTTAGTTCCTTTATCTACTCAAACTATCTTTATCTAAAATTTGTTAACTGCAACAATTTCTTTCGGAACTTTTGTTACTTCCCTTTTACCTTCCCATTGAAAGTACGCGCTAAACAGATAAAATTACACTTTAAAAATCTTCACAAAGTATTTCTTTCATGATCAACTTTTGCTTCATTTAACTTTTATTGTTGTTAGAAAGAAGATATTATAAATCTAATCAAGCATACACACTTCGAAATTAAGTATTGTCTTCGTTAAACTACTTATCACGCAAAGTGTTAAATGTTTTCAATGATTTCTTTTGTTGATTTTCCGTAAAATGTAAAATAGATTTATGTATAAAAAGTTGTATGAAAAGCTTTTTTTTCATTGTTTTTTAATCAATCTTTTTTTTTGACTAGTTTTAAAGTAATAAGGTTTTATAACGACTAACCTTTCTTACGTATTTAACGATAATTAAGATTCAAAATAGTACTAATGGTTTTTTATTTATCTGTAAAGTATATAAAATCAGAATAAAAAGTTACGCTTAATATTATGTACATATTAATACTCATGTAGTTTATTTTCCATTCAACACAAACATATACTTTTTAACGCGTTTCCTAATTTACACTTGGCATCTTTTACAAACATTTTCGCTTGTACTTAAAGCTATAACTATTTGAAAAGTAAATTTTCTTACATTGATAAATTATTTTCTAAGTAAACTTTCAAAGTGCATTAATTTTTAAATTTGATAAAACAGTTTTCTATGAAAAATATTAACTATAAACAAAAACTTCCATTTTTCGATTAAAGCTTAATATTTATTGTATAAAATACTACAGTACAAAGCATTATGTAGCCGCTTAAAACTTTGTTTGTGAAAAATTTGATTGGAAGTAATTATACTTTTTATCTTGTTTTATTTAGTTTAGTTTTAATTTATTTTTGTTCGGAGACTCATAAAATTTATTAGAGATTTTAGCGTTTATCTATAAAATAAAATTTTTAAGATTTTTTTAATACATTATACTTAATTCTAAATTTATGTTTTATTTAAAAAATATTTATATCTTTTTTAATGATCCATCGATCACACCATAATTAAAGATAAATAACCACTTTTGTAAACGTAACTGTTAAAAACTTAACAAAAAAAGTTTTTTTTAATCTTTTTTTTAGCAGCAGCTTCAAGTTTCTGGATACTGCAAATACTTTATTCTTACTAAGTATTAAATTTTCTTTAACTACATTTGATAATTTCAGCTAGCTGTTTGGTTTATTATTTTAAATATATATTAGTTTTTGTAGTTTATTCTAGTACAACTTAGTACTAAATTACTGATATTATGTACTAAAATACAAATTACTACTAAAAATTTTACCGTTTAATCTTGTTTGATTAAAAAGCGAAATAATTGAACTAACATCTTAATTTACTTTTCGTAGATTCATCAAGCTGAAAAAACACATAATCATTAAATTCAAACATTTGCCAATTACATTATTAAACTATATTTTAGTTTCTACCAGTGGCGTAGCGTGGTATTTTTGTCGGGGGTGCGGAATTTTTGTTTTTTTTTTAAATCCCCTAAATTAAAACTTTTGTAATTAGCTATAAAAAGATCTTTTTATAAATAACAAAATTGAAATAAATTCATTAAGTAAAATAAGTTCGAAGTAACTGTTTTAAAAAGTACTTAAATACTACAAAATAAGACAAATAAAAAAAAAATTAAATTTCATTAGAATTACTTATACTTGAACAAATGTAAACTTATTAAATAGAAATTGTTTTTGCTATTTACAGTAAACTTTATATCTTTAAAAATGAATGCATTCAATAAAACGAAAGCATCTGTTTTATTCACAAAAAAAATATCAATCTCTTTAATATACAATACAACAGTGATAACAACACCTCATTGCACATAATTTAAATAAAGTTGCACAGAAGTTAAAATAGACTAACTTTATAACTGTTATTACAGTTTATTACAACTTTGTAATATAGTTAAAAGTATACTTTTTCAATTTAATTCATCTGATTGTATTTGTTTAAAATATAAATCGCAAACAAAGTTTATTTCTCATAGGCCGACACGCTTTTTCTTGTATGTTAACAAAAATAAAAACTAGCAGTAGTCTTAACATTCATTGTAGCATAAAAAAAATGTAAAATTGTTTAATTTTCCTTTAAACGTGACGTATTTTTGTAAAATTTTTGTTGAAAAATCTGCCATAAGGTTATACTACAGCGGTGCACTACATTAATTGCGAGCTTTTTGAGTATAAATTCTTATGAAGTTGTAAAAAATTTTCCTTATGGAGTTTTTCATCAACATCGGTGCGCACTTTCGTTTGCGCACCGAATCAGTATACTAGGTAATTTTCCTAACTTGTCAGTCACTAATAAGTATTCAAAATTTCGTTTTACTTTTTAAGTACTTGAGAAACATAGTTGAAAAAACTTAAATTAATCAGAACAAATAAACAATAAAGGATAAAGATATTACCTTCTTATTTTTTTTTACTTCTTTTCTTTTTTTGGGTGGCACGCATGCGCCAGTGTCCCTCTCCACGCTACGCCCCTGGTTTCTACATAGCTTATTTTGTCATTATATTCTGCATGCTCTAACAAAAAACCACAAAAGTGATTAACTTCCATAATAAAAGTCAAAATAACTTACATTGAAACTCTTAACAAAGTGAAACTACTAAAACTTTTCATAATTAAAAAGTTTAACAAGCCATAGCTTAACTACTTATAGTATTTACGCAATTAGTTTCAATACTTACTTGAACTGTTTTAATGGCATCAAACAAAATATTAGAAAATTAAAGCCATAGATATAAGTTAGTATACTGTCAAAAGTTTATAGTTTTAAATTTCCTTCAAGAGCGAAACCATGACTTTATTTAAGTTTTTAATTATTGTCAATCTTTTACGATTTTATAAAGTTTTAAGATATATTATCGTTTTACGATAGACATTAAATTGACGTCATAATAAGTTTTCTGAGAGGGGTCGGCTGAGTTGTAAGGTTTTACAAATGTTTTCATCCACAGTATTATGCAAATGAGGTAAAGTGATAACACAGCAGAATATTAAGAACATATATATCGTTATCCCTAACCCACCTAACCGAAATATATAAACAACAACGAAGAAAAAAACATTACTTAATTAGTTAAATAATAGCCAATAAGAAGCGATCTTAGAACAGCAGCTGACGCTTTTACGTGTTTCTTAATAAATGTTAGAAAAGTGTAAACATAACCACTGATGGAAAAAAAAAGAATTTTGGTTAAGGTGGGTTAAAGGTAAGGGTGTAGATGTTCTTAGTATTCTGCCGTATTATCACTTTAACTCATTTGCATAATGTTATGAATGAAAACATTTTAAAGCTTTACAACTGCAGCCGACCCCACGTAAAAGTATCAGCAATGACTCAAACGATAAAAAAATATAGTTGTACTTAGGTAAATGAACCTCTTTTACATAAAATAAACACATATAAATTAAAATAATTAAAGTAAATTAAAATATTAAACACAGTTAACACGATATAATCTACTTACATTACTTAATTTGTCGAACTGAAACACGTTTCTTTGTTTTTATAACTACTTAAAAATAAATAAAACTATAAGATAGATGCACAAAGAATAAGTTAGATAAACAAATTAATAACTAATAATATTTAAAGTATATATTAATCATACATATTAGACAGTATTTAATTACAAACACTAACTAAGAATGTTCAATTGTAATAATATAAAAATTAGTACAATATTATGTAGCAGGGGCGTAGCGTGGAGAGGGACACTGGCGCATGCGTGCCACCCAAAAAAAAGAAAAGAAGTAAAAAAAAAAGAATGTAATATCTTTATCCTTTATTGTTTATTTTTTCTGCCTAATTTGCCTTTTTTCAACTATTTTTATCTAGTATTTGAAAAGTTAAACGAAATTTTGAATACCAATTAGTGACAATTAAGGAAATTGCCTAATATATTGATTCGGTGCGTAAGCGAAAGTGCACACCGATGTTGTTGAAAAACTTCATAGGAAAATTGTTTTTAACTAATTTTAAAACTAACCCAAGAAGTATGCAACTAATTAGTGCACCGCAGTAGTATAACCTTATGACAGATTTTTTTTAAAAAAAGTTTACAAAAATACGTCACGCTTAAAGGAAAATTAAACAATTTTACAAACTTTTTTTGTATGCTACAATAAATGTTAAGACTACTGCTACTTTTCTTATCTTTATTTTTGTAAACATACAAGAAAAAGCGTGTCGGCCTATGAGAAATAAACTTTGTTTGCGATTTTTATTTTAAACAAATACAATTAGATGAATTAAATTGTAAAAGTATACTTGTAACTATTTTACATAGTTGTAATAAATTGTAATAGCAGTTATAAAGTTGGTCTATTTCAACTTCTGTGTAACTTTATTTAATTCATGTGCAATGAGGTGTTGTTTTAACTGTTGTATTGTATAATTAAGAGATTGATATTTTTTCGTAATTAAAACAGATACTTTCGTTTTATTGAATATATTCATTTTTAAAGATATAAAGTTTACTGTAAATAGTAAAAACAATTTCTATTTAATAAGTTTACATTTGTGCAAGTATAAGTAATTCTAATGAAATTTGTACTTTTTTTTAATTGTTTTATTTTGTAGTATTTAAATATTTTTTAAAACAGTTACTTCGAACTTATTTTACTTAATGAATTTATTTCAATTTTGTTATTTATAAAAAGATCTTTATATAGCTAATTACAAAAGTTTTAATTTAGGGGATTTTTGGAGAAAAACAATTTGCGCATCCCCTGACCAAAATACCACGCTACTCCACTGCATGTAGTTACTTTTTTTTTTTATTGTAAAAAATTTATTATAAAAGTTAAAATAACTGTCTAGTTAAAGAAGGCACAAAATGGTTTTTTGTGCATGTGTCGGGTACTGGATTCGGTGTTACAACCTACAACTTTTTAGAATTCTATTTTAATTGTGATTATGAGAATGCTAGGCCCACACGCCGCACTTTGATAGAATCGTATTTTCTAGTTTGCACGCGATAGTTTTAAACTTCCTAATAGCTAGTTTTAATTATTTCATCTTGTTTTCTGAATCACACTAACCATCAAGGTTCAGCATGAAACAGGGACACTGTGCCTTAAAAAAACTTTAGTTCTAATTAAAAATACTATGGAAGTTAAACCTTTAAAAGATTTTAATCAAAATTTTTGTCTATTATTAGAATGTAAATGCGGCGTTTTTTTTTTAGTAAAAGTTAAAGCCATGCATAAAGTTATTTTTTTAGTTTTGTAAAACTTAGGTTTGTGAAACTTTAAATAAATAAAAATACGGTTTACCCTTGATTAACAAAAAACTTTAAAACATCCTAATAAGGGGTAGCTGTCAACTTTGTACGAGCGTACAAATCTGCACGAGGGGACAAAATTGCACGAAAACACTTTTGCACGAGCAGAAAATTTCGCACGGGTTAATTTTTTATAACTTTTTTTTTAAATAATTTATCTTTTAGTGATTTTTTAATGATCTTTTTTAATCTAATTTTCTTTTTTTTTACTATCACTGTTACCCCTAACCCTTACCCTCGATCAGTAACTTTTTTCTTTTCGTTTTTTTATAAATTTATCTTTTATTTTTATTTTTTTCTATTTTATTTTATGTGCTGGAAATCGCGAATTTTACCTGATTTGTAAATAAGAGTACAATTATTACAATTATTAAATAAACTATTCAAAAGCACTGCTAAGTTTTAATTTGAAAAGCTATTATGACGGTTGCATAACGACCGATTTTTGATACAAATACAGTGTTTTGGCGTTAGCAACGGCAGTTTACAGATGAACTCTTGTGGATGAAATTGTATCAACATCCTTCTACTTTGAATTGAATTGCATCATTGAGTTGAATTTCAGTTAAGCGTTTAGATTTTCATTAAACTTTGTTGCTTTAAATCTCTAAAGAAAGTACCAAATTATTTAATTAATCTATTTTGCTTTATTAACTTTTTATGCAATTTTTCTTATTTTAATACGTCTTTTTATTTAAAATTTTTTTATTAAATACTATTTATTAAACTTTGCTGTTGTAAGTTGTAACCAGTTGTTTTTAATTCTAATTACCAATTTAGCAGTTATTTAAGTTGTTATCTATACTATACTAAGTAGAATGATTAAGTCGACGAAGAAGAGCTTAAGATTAAAACTTAAGCGGACTAAAGTTAACAGGTGTTGAAGATACTGAGCCATCAGTGTCTGCTGACTTCATTTTTTTCTCTCGTGTAAAAATCTAACTCGTTAAAAATTGACCCATGGTGCAAAATTTTCTTCGTGCAATTTTGTACCCTCGTGCAAATTTGTCTTCGTGCAAAAGTATCTTCGTGCAATTTTGTTCTCGTAGAATTTAGTCCCCTCGTGCAATTTAGTAACCTCGTGCAAATTTGTCTTCGTGCAGTTTTGACCCGATCCCGCTAAAAAGCGGTTCAAAACTAGTTTTATTTTTCAGCAAAAATTAGATTTCCATTGAACTTATTTAAACTAAAATGTCCAAAGAAACAGCTTGAAAAAGTCTCACCAAATAAACAAATCAATTTTTTTTATTTAAACTTAAGAAGTTATTAAAATAAGAATTTACGCTACACTTATAAAGTTGTTGCAGCATTTTTATTTAGCATCACTATATGTATAAGTCTGTATACTACTTCACCAATGTTTTTGTATTAATAGTTTAAAGCTAATTCGTAAATAAAAAAAAAGTTTTCAGCGTTGCTCGCGTTTTCAAAACCGGCAAGGTGCCAAATAAAACAGGGAGATAGGGTTGAAGACATACGAGATTACAATCACGTGGCCAGCATAGTCACGGGATTTCGCAAATCTCAACGAGGAGAGACTTGGTCGCACAAAGGAAGCGGAACAATTATCGCTCCGCGGTGGATACTGACCTGCGCCCACTTCTTTTTCTACCGAAGACGACACGATGTTCAAAGTGCCAATTTCGCCCGAGTAGAAGCGGGCAGGCTCGAGTTGGGAGGTCAGGGGTTGCCGGCCCAAAACGTGCGAGTCAACAGCCACCATGTTCATGATTTCAGCCAACAAGGACACGATGTGGCGCTGGTCGAAACGAGACAAAACATCGACATATTAATCACGACACGATAAACTTCGTCACCGCTTCCGGATCTTGACGACAAAGATCTGCTCGTCGGCAGGGCGTGCCAGACCAGCGGGTGGGGAAGTCCGAGGCCACATCGAAGGGCGAAGATACGTCACGATGACTTGCACGTCAGTCGAGATATACGAAACCGGTCTTGTTGAAAACGATCAGGGTTACGAAGCTTACGTTTGACAAGGTGGCGGTTACCGGCAGAGACTTTCCAGTAGCAGTTGCAAGCCGCGTTCAAAGGCGACTCGGGCGCCGGGCTGATCTGCCGGTCTACCAGCGGTGACGTCAGGGTTTTCGGAATAGTGAACGCGGGCCTGGGCGGCGAATTCAACGACGAAAAGTTTGACGATTTGGGGCGTACCCGATAATTTACGCGAGCGTACCACATGGAATGGATCGATAATGGGACTCGTGCACCCGCACAACCGCAACTTTGTCATTTTGAGTGATGGGCTGAACCGTCGAAATCACAGGTCGAATGGACCAAATGGAAATGATCTAAACCCCAGGCAAAACAGACAAGGAAACGATCGTAGACAAAATGGACAGCTTTTCAGACTGAACCACGTAATAATTGATGTTGCTGTTTGTGCTCTTATCGCCAAGTTTAAATTTGTCTTGTAAAAATTTCAAATCCTCTTTGTTTTCAGAGGAACTGGTTTTTGAATGTTAACTTCAGTTCGGTATAAACAATCAAATGTTTTATGTCAGTATAAAAATAAAGCCTATGAATTATAGTTGATAAACCAGCTTAAGGAGCTTATTGAAAAATAATAAAAAATACATGTTTAAAAAATTGTACATATTTTGTGAAACTTTCTATTGACTACGTTATATGTTCGATATTGAAAGCTTCAAAAAAAAATCCGAAAGTTCTACAGTTAACAAAATAACGGTTGTTAAAGGTAAATAGTGATTTTCTTATACTAATTTTCAGTTTAATGGATTTACACAAGTGGCAACATATAAAGAATCATAGGGGGTGTGGAGCAATATAAATTGCCTTGTATACAGTTACCACTTATTCTTCAACATTGTATTCATTTTTTAAGCTTTAAAATGACTGCATACACTCATATTAAATTCAATAACATTAGAGTCGGTTTAAATTGCTCTGTTCCTGCTAGGACGTTATCACGCGTCATTTCAGATATTTATTTTTTTGCAGATTTGTGAATTTTTTGAGCTAGCTACGTCCCTGCTACATAATCAACTTTTTATTTTATTTAAAGTTGTAGTTTTCAAGTTCTTCAAGACCGAAACCATGACCTTATTTAAGTTTATTTTGATGTCAATCTTTTACGATTTTATAAAGTTTTAAAAGATATTATCTTTTCACTGTAGTCATTAATTGACTTAATTTAAGTTGTCTGCAAAAGTTAGTTTTTTTTAAATTTAATTTATTGATTTAGGTTTAATGTCTTTTGTATTACTTAAGTATAAAAATTTACAGCTAACGTTTTTGTTTTCTAAAGAACTTTGATTGTCAACAAATAAAGTTTTATTTAATCTTTTTAAATTACAACCTTAAAGTAGTAGAAACCGTTAGAATTTAAGACTAATACAATTTACAATGCAAAAACTTATACTTTTAAAAACTGAGAGTTTAATGACTTATCTGTATAACTTGAAACTATATTTTTAAGAATTATTTCCTTGTATAAACATTTATAATTAAGTGATAATAGCACATATAATGTGAATAAGGAAACAAACTCACTTGAACGAAATACATCGAACACAACTCATTATATAGGATACTATATAAGTTTATTGTGTTTTGTAATTATAGAACAAAGGTTTACTTGCTGTCTGTGTATATAAAAACAGATACAATGGAAAAAACTATAACCTTTATTGCGGTGAGTTATAATTTTTTTTGTTTAATATAATAGATATATTATAATTTTTTTTGTGTTAAGCTTGATTTCATCTTTTCATAAAGTTATTTAAGAGAGTTAGAAATAGATAAATATTACCAAATAATTTATTTGTAGGTTCTTGCTACACTTTTTCTATCAACTCAAGCTTACAGATACGGTTAGTTAACTAGATATTTGTTAATATTAGATATACATCCATAAATAAAAGTTTAAACAATAAAAAATAATTTTTCTAATTTTCTTCAAGGTATGTTTTAATTTGTATTAGTCTATAAAGCATTATAGTTTCTACTATAACATTCTGTAAAACTAAATATATAAATTATGATTTTTAACTAATTTACATACGATATTATATACACTATATACAAATATAAAATATACAAATTTGAAACAAGTATATTTGTTTTTCTAATATTGTGAATCACAGCGTATATGATTTTTAAATATTTTGATATCTCACAATATTCCTAAAAATATTTTTTTTACAGTTTAAATTACTATAAATACTTTTACTGAGTTAAACATTATTAAGTCTTATTAGATTTTTTTACTTTTTTCGCTTAAAATATTTAAAAAACTAACTTTTTAGTGGTGATTTTAGTTATCATGGTGAAATAAATAGTGAGGAATAGTAGTAATTTATTAGTAAGAGAGGACAATTATCTTAAAAGTTTGTACCAAGGGGGCGATTACAAAAATGAGTTTGGAAAACTTGACACAAAACAGTTCACACAAGAGTATTTATCGTGTATTTCTTTTAACTAAAGCTAATTATAACATAATTTTTAAACACCGCAGTTTGTCTTTTAGTAAGCTTTCTAAGTAAAAGACGGCATACTGCCAAACAGGGTTTCTCGGGATTGACAATTTTACCAGTCAAGGGCCTTTTTAGTTATCAGGGGGCAACATGTAGCACGGAATCTTAAAAAAGATAACTAAATAGTAAAAGGAAAGCTTTATAAAAAGGGAGCGATTGTTTCTAAAGTTTGTGCCGAGGGGGCGGTTTACAAAAAACAAGTTTTGCAAACCCCGACTTGACACGAACCGAAACGCGCGCAGGAGTTTGGAACTTTCGCGCCACCACGTTCAGCGGGTTCTTTTGCGACTTCGACATTGAGGAGCGGCACGAAGAGCGCATGTTGCGCACGGGAAGCTGCAGCAGGGAGTACGAAGTCAAGAAGTATATGACGAGCAATTCGCCGGGTACAAGGACCCGTGGTGGGAGGCGAAGACGGCTTATCATCCCTACTGCTATTACGGGAACGGTGATTGGAGTTATTGCAAAAGTTGGTGGGAATACTTTCCATATTGAAATTTTATACTTCTAAAGTTTTTGTATTTAAAACTAAAGTGTTGATTTTGTTTACTGTTAAACTGTTATGAAACTTGGCAAAGGTAAGAATTTTTTTATTGCTTTCTTCGTGTGATACGGAATTAACGTGTTAGCTAATTCCTTGTTCACTACTTAAGCACCTAGTGCGTATACATATTTTTAATTATCTTTATTTAGTACTTCTGTTAATGTAGTTATTAGTGTTATGTAAGAAAAAACTTTAAAAGTTTAACTTTATTTTTTTGATTGTTTATTTGTTTGAATTACATACACAAAAGTGCACCAACACCTTTTTTTATAATTTTTCTAGGAGCTTAATTAAATAATAGAAAATAAAATACAAAGTTTAGTACTTTCTTGTTACTACTCAGTCACTGTACACAATTTTAAAGTTTCAAACAATTTAATTTTTTTAACTTTTAAACTTTTTCTTTGTACAATAAAGTAAATAAAATATATTTAAATTCATTCATTTTAGCTTTTAATTTCTTGATTCAAATTTTTATTAACTTTCAGACTATTATTGGAACTTTTCAAAAGGCGGGAAGCACACCACTTACTTCTTCAACTACTACTACTACGGAACCAATTACCGGGATGCTTCTGAAAAATGTAGGAGCATTGGAGGATGGAAGGTGGCAAGTTTCCAAGCGAAATTCGATTTTAAAAACGGCAAACTTGTTACTGGGGGAGAGCTGTATGAAAAATCAGTGAAATACGTAGAGTATGTTTATATCTCAAGAGATTTATCAAGAAATATTAACATATAAAACAGAATTTTAGTTGAACCAATCTTAAAACATTATTTGTATAAAAAAATTAACTAGTATGTAAATTTCATCAACTTAGATACTTCTTACTCTTAACAACCAATTAGTTAGTTCGTATAAGTTTTATGTTTAAAATGTGCTTTAAAAACTTTTTTTTAACTTTATAAGTAGCTGCTGTTGTTATGAAAAGTATAATTTTCTTAATAAATTATTATTATTCAGCAGTTAATTATGAATTTTTTTTTAAGAATAAAAAAATTCAATGCTTATTTGTACAACTTTAAAGAACAGCTTTGGATCCACTCGATCAAACTTTTGATGTCTTTTGGGTGAGAAACGAAAGCAATGAGTCTTGCCTGCAGTACAACCGATACTCCGAACAAAAAGTTCAAGCTGTAAGCTGTTCAGAGTACAGAACCTTTGTTTGCGAAAAAACATTATAGTGATTTTTTATCGTTTTTTTTTCTAAATAAATTTCAGTTACACAAATGCTTTTTGGTTATCTTTTGAACGAAAAAGTATATTTTACAGAAACTCAATATATGAAGTAGACACGACTTAAATATTTTCTTGTAGAATTCTAAAACTCGCTTACTTTTTTGTTTCTAGCGTGAAAAATAAAAATGTTTTGTTTTTTTCATAGTAAAAAACTCTAAACCTCCCTTTTAAAATGCATTTTGGGTCTAAAACTTATGCTTTAACATTAACATAAAAAATTTAACACGGATAAAAAAACAGATTAAACTTAAAATACGCCTGTAACTTTTGTAAATTTTTTGTTTTACTTTTTGGCCTCTTTTTTTGGTTTTAAACTTTCTTCTTTAGCAAGAAGCAAACTTAATGAAAAATATTTTTAAACTTATCAAGTTTTCATAGTTATTTTTTAATTAGAACTAATTAGGTACTTTAATCAAGAACAATCTTGAGATTAAATTGTATTTTAGCTTAAAGCCTTTAAAAAGTTAGTTGTGTTTAGAACAGCTAAGAATAAAAGCTTTGGGTAGGAGTCGGCAACATAAGGCCCATAAAGAAGAAATTCTAGCCCTTGCATACTTTTAGCTCAAAAATAAACTTAGACAAAAGTTGTAAAAGAGTATTTAGTAACAAACATATAAAATTGTGCTCTAAACTTAACTTAAGTGCAAACTAGTATATTTAGCTGGGCTATTTTAAGCATTTGCTTTTTAGATTAACATTTTTTGGCTACATGTTTTTAAGATTTGCTGCCCAACAAGAAGTTTCTCTAGTAAAACTGGCTTGCTCACATAAACAGCTGCCCACCTCTAGCTTAAGCAGTAAAACTGACTTAGGGTGTAATTCGTTTTAAACAAATCAATAAACTTTCCATTAAAGTTGTTCTGATCGACTTAAATATTAATGTTATGTGTATGTAAGTAATTAGTATGAGCTCATTTATCAGCAGGTGTTGTGCTAATGTTTTTAAGGAGTAACTTGTACTTAAGTATTAATTATATTGTTATTAGTTTTTAGCTGTTAATCTTTCTTGTAAAATGTTTAAAATTAAAAGTTACTGGAAGCTCTTATACTTACCTTTTTATTTTATCTGTTATTAATTTGAAAGCGTCACTACATTGTCAGTTCAACTACTATTTAAACTTGGAACTTTAATTGACTAAAATTAGGATATGTCTAGCTAGATAATGAAACTATTTAGTTTTGAGTTTAATTAGTAAAATTTTGAGTTTCCATCTGACAGCAACATTAGTTTTTGATTAGATGCTAATTTTGATTAAAATAAAAAAAGTTAATAATGTCACTGTAAAGCAGGGTTGGCAGATATGCTGAAAGCTACAAATGTTTAAAATAACTTTATAAACATGCGTAAACTAATAATTATGGCATGTGAAATATTGAAAATAAATTGGTCAGTTTTACAGTCAAATGTAAGAACATTAAGAATTATAAATAAAAAAAAAACGTTATGCTAAATAATTTGCGGGAAATTAATTGTACAAAAAGACAATTTCAAATAGTAAACGTTTTAAATAAATAAACTTTTTCTACAAGTAAATTAGTGTATTAAAACATTAATTACATCAGATAAAGTATCTTAAAACTGAAATTGCAGTATTTAGTTTAAAACCAATATCTTATCTTAACTTACTTAAAAATTATTTTTTCATTAGGGCAGGACTTTAATTTTCAAAAAGACTCTCATTTATTAAAAAAAATTTATGACATCAAAACTGATTACAGCTGCTTTGGTGCTGTGCTTTTCTTTTTTACTTCTTATCTAATTTCTGAAATCTAAAAGTTTAATAATTAACATTTCAAAAATTTTTAGGAAAAAATTAAACAAGGCTAAAAAAAATGCTAATTACAGTTCATTGAACGACAAAAAAATAAGCCCAAAACATTTAGTCCTAAGACCTTGTGTACAAAGAAACCTTTCGGTTATCACCACGGATACCTTTCAACGTCGTGTCCAGCACATGCGTACAGCTAATAAATTAAATTATTTGATAATTGTCCTGGACAAAAAGTTAAAAGGTATCCGTGGTGTGGGACTCGATAACCAAAAGGTTCTTTGTGCACCAGGTTTTAAGACCAAATATTTTGAGCACTTTTTTATCGTTTAATAAACTATATGTAAGCACGCTTTAATATTTTTAGTTTTATCTGTTTTATATTTCATGAATATTGTTTTTTTTTTAACTTTTATATAAAAGTATACAGGCCACTTTTAACAAATTCATTTTTC
The DNA here is from genome assembly GCF_965202585.1 of Thalia democratica. Taxonomy (NCBI): domain Eukaryota; kingdom Metazoa; phylum Chordata; class Thaliacea; order Salpida; family Salpidae; genus Thalia; species Thalia democratica. The sequence continues at coordinate 77,445,030 of NC_139165.1, forward strand.
ATAGCAAGTATGTGCAACACTATTTTAAAACAAAACCAAGATATAAAAGTCCTCTTAGAAGTCACAATATTTTTAAAATTTCTAGAATTACAAATCATGCTATAGGTTTCAAAATGCCCTTTAAATACACCTAAGACCTTTTACTTCTGCTTTTTCACCAAGAACTCAAAAAAATATATGCTACTTTTTCTAAGCAGCCTTCAGTGATCTACCGGATCAAAGTATTTTTTAAAATTAATATCAGGCCGGTTAAAAATATATTAATTGTTTAGTTATAGTAATGCGTTACGAACTGTTAATATAACTTTTTGAATTTTTCAACTGAAAAACTTAAGCAATAAAAACAAAACGAAAGTTATTAATTGTCATTATTTATTTAACACCAGTTTCTTAGACTAAAATTTTTGAGCGCTTTTTTTATTGTGCAATTCACAATAGTAATTTTTTTTACAAGAAATAAGGAAATAGATAAAAACAGCTTTAATAACAAAAAACTATACAGTGTTCTTCTTTTATTATACTAACACATGGTCTTTGTGTTAACGGATTAACACACTTTAACGGACCTCTGTAAAAAAATACTGTAAGGAAAGAATATTAGCTAAAGTAGGTATATACATGAGGCAATCAAAAAAATAATTGCTATAGATATTTATAGGCCATTGCTTAATAATAGATAAAATATTTAATGTTAAATCCGACTGTTATAAAACTATATAGTGTATGTGATTATTAATTCCAAATTAAATAAATTAAAGTAAAAATACAAAATAAAATAACAAACCATAATATAAACTACTTACATGAAAATGAAGGAAGTACTAATTCTAAATATTTACAGGTTACTAATCATTGAAAAACACTATATAATATTTGTAATTATCAAGTCTTAATTAAACAAATTAAAGTAAAAATACATAACAGTATAACAAATCATGATATAAACTATTTACATGAAAATGAAGAAAGTACTAATTCTAAATATTTACAGGTTACTAATCATTGAAAAAAAATAAGTACTTCCTTCGTTTTCATGTAAGTAGTTTATATTATGATTTCGAAATAAAGTAAGATGTATCCGGAGTCAGAACAAAATACAATTCACTAATATTTCAGACAATTGTACAGTTTTAAGTATCAAATCAAAATAATATAGCTCATAAACAATCTGTCAAGTGAAATACAAACCAAACTATTATTTACAAAGCTTTGATCTATTTATTAGACATTTTCAATGTGATAAAATAAATGGCTGTTAAAAACACAAATAAATTTTAAATATAAACACAAAGTTTTTAGAAAAATATAAGCAAAAACTACTTAGTTAACAAAATTTAGATAAATTCAGCTTTACTTATCAACAAAAACAAATTTTCTATATTAAATAACATAAAATTTTATGATTTGTTTTTTTAATTTATATTCTTTCATTAATTTGTTTATTTTAGACTTAATAATTACAAATATTACACAGTTTTATAACAGTCGGATTTAACCTTAAGTATTTTATCTATTATTAACCATTAACCTATAAAAATCTATAGCAATTATCCTTTTATATAAGTAGACACACTTATATACCTACTTTAGCTTCTATTCCTTCCTTACAGTATCTATTTTTTTACAGAGCACCGTTGAAGTGTGTTAATCCGTTAACACACAGAAAGATGTTTCAGTGTAATAAAAGTAGGATGTTGTATAATTTGTTGTTATTATTCATTCCAGTGACCCAGTGATCTTTCGTTATCGAACGCTTGAATTTATATTTTAATTAGTTAAATACAGCTTTATAAAGTTTTTGAAATCTGGAAGTATTTTTTTACTCGACTATTTAAAAAACAAAGACTTGAACCGAGTCAGAAACAAAGTAAACTTTCAAAATGTTGCCACGTATTACTAAGTTGTTTATTTCAAGTCTATTAAGCTTGCAAAGCTATCATTGTGCAACATGGAACGCTGTTTCACATTATTTTGTAAAATTAAAAACTTTTTAAAGCTAGATTTTTCCTTAGTTGCGAAAGTTATACCTAATTCTGAGTTAGGTAATGATAATGAAGTGGAATTAATTTAATGCAGCTGGTAGTTGGATTGGCTACAATTTTTGAAGAAATTGAAAAAGAATATTATAATACTTTTGTCAAAGGCTCGTATAAATTTTTCACTGAAGCTGCTCAAAAAAGTCTATCAAATAAAAATTTTTTTTTAACAAAAATGATTAATGTGTCGCAATACTAACAGGAGTTTTACGAGACAAGAAAAACTCCCGCCAAAATGGTTCGATTGTTTCAAGTATTGGTAGGTACGGTATCAAAATGAATTCGATATAATACTGAGTAGCGGATCAAGACTAAATCCACCAACGACGTTCATACCAAACAATGTAAGCTACTTTAAAATTGGTGGGAAAAATTTAGAGGTTGTAAGCAATCTTACTTCAATGAAGTTTTTTCAATAAAGCGTTAGAATTAGTTTTTATTTCGGTTAATCAAAATTTTTCAGTTTATAGACAAATTTAGTTTTATTTTTTATTTAAATGTAAACTTTTTCTTGATAAATTTAAAGATAGGGTAGGTGGAATAACACGTGATAATGATTTTTATGTTTAGTCTAAGCTTTAAATTAATTCTTGAGGACTCTGTAAACTGTGATTTCTTCAACCAGTAAAGTAAACATTTAAAAAATATGTTTTTAATGTTTTATGTATTATATTATTTACTTGGGTGTAATTTGATGAAACAAATCATAAACGTTGATTATAAACAAAGAGATAAAATAATCAAAACTTCTAAGATTTAAAATAAACAATATAATTATACTAGTTTTCTATCTTTATTATATCAAATGATTTAAAATAATTAAGGCCATTGGGAGTAAATCAGAAGAAGTTGGTCTTATTGTGTAGAGTTTCAATTAAGCTACTTTTTTAATATTCTGTGAGATGCAGCCGGTAAAATAGGAGAGTACAATAGGTTCCTTATGGGAGGAGAAAAATAAAACGAAAACAAATAGAAGTCATCAAAAATCTATCCCCTGCTACGTTTTTGGAGATAAATAACTCAAATTTTTAGGAAATGTTCCTTGCAAAATTTAGATAAACCTCTCGTAACAAGTTTAAATAGTTTTTTTTTTTGTCATATAGTTATTTGTCTTGAAAAAAAAAAATGCTCAATTGACTGTAATGTAAAGATTACATTTTAGATAAGCAAAATTGTTAAGTGCAATTAACTGTTGTGCTTGACAATTTCGGAATTTTTTCCTACCGAAACGTTGTAGGGAATAAAATTTGCTACTAATATTAACATCGATTTTTTGTCTTTTCTTTTTACAACTTTTTTTTTTAAATATTGCAAGGAATATTTTCTAAAAATTTGAGGTATATCCCTCAAAAAAAGTAGGAGACAGATTTTTAGTAATTCCTTTTTTTCGCCGTTTTAGTTTTCTCCTCCCATAAGGAACCTATTGTACTCTCCTATTTTTACCGGCTATATCTTAAAAAGTATTTAAACTTTATGAATATTTAAAAAGCAACTTGTAGCTTAGTTGTAACTCTACAAAATAAGATCAAGTTGTGAAAAAAGTGATTAACCCCTCCTGTGGCCTTATATAATTGTTATAATGTTTTTCTTAAAGATTGAACAGGGTTCGTGCGCGAATTACTATCATTTAGCCTGACATTTTTTAAAAGTAAGGAAATTTAGAAGTCAATTTAGGTATTAGGGGGGGGGGGGGGGTCTTGATTAGTACTATTATAGTCTCCGACTTCAACCAGCTTTATCTCAAAAATATTTTGAGCTTAAAAATCTGCAAAAGCAACTCATAGCTTAGTTACAACTCAATAAAATGAGACTAAATTGTGAAAAAGGTGACAACAATATTTCAAATTACTAAGGATTCCCTGGAAACCCAAACAATACTTATATTTAGTGTCATTTTAAAACAAAGCTACTAACATCAAAGAAAATAAGTTTTAGTCTTAAAAAAACAGGCAAGTTCCATTGGGTTAACCAAATTGTTAAAGAGTTATAAAAATGTTATAATTGTTAGTTATAGTTTTAAACTGTTAGTAAAAAATAAAATTTTTGTTACTCTCCGACAAGACGTTATTAGGTATCCGAATGAGGTGCGACTCGATAACCAAACGGTTTTTTCGTGCACCAGGTCGTAAGACTAAATATTTGGAGCGCTTTTATTATAGTCGTTCAATAAACAAAATATATATATATGTATACAACATATAACATATGTATATATATAGGTACATAACATATAAAAAGGATAATTTCAAGATGTAAAACTTAAAGGACTCGAGTTTCGTGCTTATGCACTCATCAGTTTCAAAACGAGTTTAAAATAAAGCACAAAACAAAACACACAAATGAAAGTTAAAAATTTAGCATAAATAGATTATGACGTAATTTTAAAACTATCAAAAATCATGCAAAACGGCTTGTGAAAAAATTAATTCACCAATCGACAATAAACAGTCATAATATATTTATGCTAAATTTTTTAACTTTAATTTGTGTGTTTTGTTTTGTGCTTTATTTTAAACTTGTTTTGAAACTGATGAGTGCATAAGCACGAAACTCGAGTCCTTTAAGTTTTACATCTCGAAATAAACCTTTTTATTAATAAAGCCCTTAAGGTGGGCTAAGTGTGAAAGATTCGATTTATCAAGTTAAATAGCTTAATTCTATATATATAAGTTAACTTACTCTAGTGCTCTTTTTTGTTTAACTTTAGAAATCTTTAAAATGCATTTATTTTTTAATTTTATACATATATTATCTTAAGATAGTTTTATCAACAAAATGCAAAAAAATGTTAGTTATTTAAGTAAATTAAACATTTTCAAAACGAATAAAAACAAGTAAATGTATAAGATATTTATATACTTATACCTATACACATGATAAGTTTTCAGTTTGAGTTAAGTAAATACATTTATTCTATATCAAATAACAACGTTTTCCTAAAATATTAACTATAAAAAATGTCTATAAGAATGTGGTAAAAATTACCTTAATTACAAATTCAAAATAGTTTTGTGATGCAGGTGTAAAACACAACAAAGATAGCAAAAATAAACCGATAAAAATTTAAAAGCTTCAAGATTCAAGCCAAAACTTTCTATTAGGATGAAACCGCTTATTGCTGAAACACTAACACCTAGTAACATAAAACTCCTACAAGTTCCTGCTCACGGCCTCCTGCAGCATGGAAGTGGCTTGCACCTGAACCTGCGGCGTGACCGACCTGTTCATCAGGTGCACCTCCCACAAGCACGACGACCGCGCCCCGCAGTGCTCCGGGTCCTCCTCGTACCCCTTGTATATGCCTGTGGTGGTGGAAGTTGGTTAAAAAATAATCTATATTTTTGAGTAAAATTTGATTGAGAAGAAGTACAGATTGTGTGTACTTCAGAGTTGTTACAAAATAAATGAGGACTAGTTAAAACTTTTTTTGCTGCGATACCTACATGTTTTTGCATAAAGATTAAAGAGCAAGTTGAAAAAATAGGTTCATTTTAAATATAAGACACTCGAAAATCTTATATAAAATGAGCTTAATTGTCTCTGTAAAACTTCTTCAACGGACTCAACATTGTTAGAAATTTTAACTTTAGAGTAAAATTCGTTTAACTGACATCACTATCTATAAACTAATAACTCATTATCAGGACTTAATTATAAGTTTGTGAACTTGAATTAGATATTAGTTTAGACAGTATAAGCAAAGTAATTTCAGTTAACTAAGTCGTTAGTATGACTAATATCTTTCTGGTAACTTGAATTGGATATTAGTTATCAAAAGTTTAAGTTACCAGAAAGATATCAGTCATACTAACCATTTCGTCAACTAATATTACTTTGCTTATACTGTCTAAAGTTATCTTTATTCCTCACTAAGTTTTATTTTAATAAAATTGTACTAATTTCACAGTCTTTAAAACTAAAACTCTGAACCAAGCCAGTACTTACGAAGCCGGCAGTTTACAAACTGATTAAAACTTGTACAATTCAAACTAAATTCATTATTAAAACAACAGAACAAGTTACCGATATCCTGGGAGTCGGTGTGGTACAGAAGGTTGGTCTTGCTGTTGGTCTGCATCAGCTTTTTGGCCTGACCGAGCAGTATCCTCGCAGCGTTCACGCTTCCCACCTGCATCGACGACGAAGTGAGGCGCTTGACGAACGCGCACAAGCACTCCAGCGTTATCTGGTTTGATTATTTATAAAGTAAGATCGGTTTTAACAGTGTATAAAAACTTTAATAGACAACTGTGCCTGTCTGTCATTGATATTGTTATTTAATTTGCTAGCATGTATTTGGCTTGAAGATTTCAGTTATATTTTTAAAAACAAATAATTTTTATCTATTTGATTCAACTTGGGAAACTTTTGAAAGACCTTTTTAATTGTTCAGAACATAATTATAAATATAAAACTTTTCTCAGACTTGGTTTACAATACCTTCTCTCTCTAACTGTATTAAACTTAAAACAAAACTCCATTAAAGAGTTGACAAATGATTTTGCAGCATTAAATACTAAATACCGAACACGTTTCGTTTTCAAAAACAAACAACTAATATTAACAAAAATCAAACCTGCTTCCTCCTTTTGTTCATCATCACCTCCAGGCACTCCACCAGAACCCTCACGTCTTCCTCCACCTTGTGCGGCTTCGTTTCGCTTGTGACGTCATAGAGCAGCTTGTAGGTGAGGTTGTAGAACTTTATCGGGTCGATGTTCAGCACCTCGCCCTGGCCCGACAGCACCTGATTTTTTTCAATCAAAAATAATTAAAATATTCTTTTAGAACAAATATGAGAGGAACACCATGGTTGAATAGATGCAATCAAGCAGCATAAAATTTCAGAAACTATTATACTGACTACGCTTAAGAATAAAGGTCTGACCTGTGGCTGTAATAGGAATGAGTCGATTTGAAAAAGCATTTCTATTAAACAACGGATTAGTAAATTAAATTAAATAGATCTAAGAAATTAAACAATACAGGCTGTAAAACACAACAGAACATGGGAACAATGGAGATAAGTGTAAAGAACGTAATTTTAAATATTTTTGCTGCATTAATAAAATTGTTAAGTTAACTTAAATAAAGCAATGCAACTAACAATAAAATATTTTTTAATTTACTTTAGTTTTCAATATGTGAATTTGTTTTTCAACAATGCTAACAACAAATTCTAAATAGGCCTGAGAAAACAGCACAGTAACTATTTAATATATTGGTCAATATGCAACCAAAGCTACGGTGTGCTTTATTTGAACATAATTTATAAATTATTTATTTGTAGCTCATTCTCAATTTATTAATTACTATCACCTTCATAACTATTTAAACCAGCGATTCTTAACCTGGGGTAAATTTACCCCTGGGTGTAAGTTCCCTTGTTTTATGGGGCAAGTTGTCTTTATTACAAACTATTTAAATTACTTTTTATTAATATACTTTTTAACTTATAAGTTACTGTTGTATTTTCAGATAAATAAACTCTCTAAACTTGACATTTTTTATATTTAAATAAGCTTAAAGTTCAAAAAAAAAAACTAGCTTTTTTCCTCAAAATAAAACATTATTTTGAATATTGGGGGTAATTTGATAATTATTTTCAAAAATGGGTTATAACTTACTAAAAATGGGTAAACTATGAAAAAAAGTTTAAGAACCACTTATCTAAAGTCACATTGAACAACTTAACAACTACAGAAAACCCGGAAAAGCGCCATATATCGAATTGAAATACCAACCTTGAAAGCGGCGGATATGCAGTGAAGGGACTCCCCCGTGGAAAGGTTGGCGGTTTCAACTACGTTCCTGAGCGCGTTCAGAAGATCGGAGAAGAACTCGACGCTGATCAAATGGGCGAACTCGCTCACTCCCTTCAACACGGACGGCAGTAGGTTCTTGAACTGCCCTTTCTGTGTAAAAATATTTTGGTGAATTTTGTTGCATAAACACGTGTCGGTTTTGCTTTGATTGGAAACTGTTGCAAATAGAAGAAAAAAAAAAGCAGATTAAGTTTTTATAAACGTAAGAGTTTGAATGGCTTTTTGTAGCATTAAAATTTGCTTGCAACTAAAGTTGAGTTTGTTAGGATTGAAGAATTTCGCAAATTGAAAACTATCAACGAACTGATTACTTTACACATTACGGTTTTAAATTTGTAATAATTCAGTTTTTTGGTTCAAAAAATTTTTAATCATCAAAAAAAATAATTTAAGAATAGACAAACTCAAAACAACTAACTAGATTTTTTTTAAATTACTATTTAGCTTTAATTTGACTTTAAAGTTGCTTGAACCTAGATATTTATTTTTTCACTAAAAATAAAAAAGATAGACTTTAAACTTAAGTCTTAAAATTGTATCACATGGAAGAAACTTTTAAATATGATTAGTTTGTATGCAAGGAAACACTAGCATTTTGAAAATAATAAAATGATTTTTATAAAATATGCAGGTATACTAGTACAATCAATAAAACAACAAACTTTCATTTTTAATATTCTGAAATATGTTCCGAAAACGTGGTGTATTGTCTCCGTGTGAAACCTGGAGAAAATAAATAATTCATACAAAGTTTTTAACTGTTTATTCATTAAAAATTTACAATGTGACCGACTAAATACGATATAACTTTATTAATGACAGTTTCTAAAAATTTTTAAATTATTTAATATAAAAAGTATCTTAAATACAACTGATACATTCAACTTTTATCGTGGTAATACAACTCTAGTGAACTCTTAGTTTAACTGCAATAACAATCAAACAATTAAAAGTTCACATTTTATATACATATAAAATTTTACAACCATATAAACCTGGTAGTCTGATATACATGTATGATAGTTAAAAAGTACTATGTAAATGAAAAATCAAATCAATTTTAATAATTGCATTTAGTACCATAAAAAAATATCTATAAACAAAACTTATAAAAGTTATAATATAACATTTTAACATTATTACATTACCCTGTGTATGGATAAAAATTAAAAAAAAACTTTATGCTGGCTTGATTTTAAAAAATTAAATAATTTTACCACCTCCTACATATGTTTAACACAAAAAATTTCAATCCCCCTCACTCCGTCCTCTCCTCCCGATCCTCCACCGATTTTATCACATATTAAAACACACAAAAATAAAATATAAAAAAATATTATCAGATAAGAATTTAAATTTATTCTATCAACTTAACTCTGTTCCATTCATAAATTATTTGAATTAATTTAAAAAAATTAATATTTATTATATATATAACTTAATATAAAATATATTTATAAGGATAAATTAACAATCCCCCTCACTTTGTCCTTTCCTCCCGGTCCTCCACGGCGCTCGCCTCCTTCAGCTCGTTCTTCAGCTGCTCCTCCTTCTTCGCCCGCTTCCTCTCCCTCCTGCTCATATTCCTCTTCTCCTCCCGCTCCTGCTTCTTCTTGTGCTTGTTCCGCGCGTTCGTCATCATCGAGTAGTCCACCTTCATTATCCTGTGCGAAACAAAGTTTTTGCAAGTTTGGTGCTTGAACTACTCGAATTTTGATTGAAAGAAGATTGAGTGCTTGAGCAAAACGGCTGCTTGTTTAGCTAGTAACAGTTATTTTGTCCTCATTTCAAGATATCAATGTTTCCAAAATAGTGTGCAAAGGCAAAATTGATTGATTTACACTGTCTTTTTAGATATGTTTTGCTGGCAATTGCTCGTAAACATTCAAGTTTGAACATAGCCTGTTGCATAGCATAATTTTTATCATGATATCGCAGAGTCAAATAAAAGATAATTTTGTGTTTTTGTTATAGTTCACTGCACATGCTTACAAGTTATGAAAATTATTAATGTTTTCTGTTGTTTTCTACAAATTCTACAAATTTATGTTTTCTACAAATATAGTGAAAAATAATTTAAATATAATGTATTTGAAAACGAAGCGTACCTCAAGCTGAGCAGCACATTTAATATTTCTGGTTTGGTTTTGTAAGCAGGGCTGTCTTTCACCATCTTCCAAATGTTCTTCACCGTTTCCAGGGTGGCGTAACCTTGATAAGTATTTACATATAAACACTTTGTAAAAAAAAATACTTCAAAACAAGAATATGGACTGAAAATGTTAATCAACTGTTGGCCAAACACTTAACAGCACTAAATATGCTGCAAAAGTTTAAGTCAGTGCTTCTGAAATGAACGTTTAAAATTTAAGTCCTAGGGTTCCGCGACGCCTCTCAGGGGTTCCGCGAATCCTTTCGAAATTAAAAAAAAAATTATTTAATTTAACATTTTATGTTAAACTAAAATTAGGGGTTCCGCGGAAAATTTGAACTTTGGATAAGGGTTCCGCCACTAGAAAAAGGTTCAGAAGCACTGGTTTAAGTAATTGATACTTTTTAAAATTAAACAAAAATTTTGACTTTTTTTTTTACAATCAAACCTTTCTTGTCGCTCCTGAAGACGGTCCTGACGGCCTGGCAGCACTCCTCCCTGACGCCCTCGTCCCTGTCGCCGTGGGCGCAGGTGACCAGCAGCGCGGTGACGTTGTTGTGGAAGTTGAAGTAGGTGGTGGACGTGTACAAGTCGCACAGGCACTTTATCGCCAGCTTTCCCACGCTCCTCTGCGCCTCCATCGACATCAACCGCGTTTCGCCTGCGAGTTGATTTTTTATTCAACTTAGCTTGGATTACTTTATAGAGCTCTCTTGTTGCTTATCAAACTAGCCAGTATTGAATTGGTATGACTTAGTTGTTTTAATTCAACCTTTTTTAATGACAATTAAACAGATTTTCATTTGGATAAATTTGGATTTTCGTTTGGTAGCACTTAATTTTTTTTATTCAACTTAGTTTGGATTACTTTATGGAACTCTCTTGTTGTTTATCAAACTAGCTAGTATTGAACTGGTATGAACTTAGAAGTTAATTCAACTGTTTTAATGACAATTAAACAGATTTTCGTTTGGATAAATTTGGATTTTCGTTTGTTAGCACTTAATTTTTTTAATTCAACTTAGTTTGGATTACTTTATGGAACTCTCTTGTTGCTTATCAAACTAGCTAGTATTGAATTGGTATGACTTAGTTGTTTTAATTCAACCTTTTTTAATGACAATTAAACAGATTTTCGTTTGGATAAATTTGGATTTTCGTTTGGTAGCACTTAATTTTTTTTATTCAACTTAGTTTGGATTACTTTATGGAACTCTCTTGTTGTTTATCAAACTAGCTAGTGCGAAATGGTGTTTTTGGTTAGAGTAGGAGATTATGCTTTCAACTTGGGATTTATAAAAGTTTTATAGAGCTTTAAAAATGACATAAAAATATTTTCTTGATGTCGAATCACAATCATAATCGATTAAAACTATGCTTTTTTGATAGTTTTACTAGCAAGTCACCTGATTTGAATAACTGCTCAGAGAGAGATTGACAAGCATTTTGAAATTAGCTCAACTTTTTCAAAAATAATTCTAGCAGTATATGAAACTGTAAACTACTTGGATTGTTGCGATGTTTGATCATTTTCTCCACTGTTTTCAAGTATGCCTGGTAGTTTTTCAACAAGCCTTCTTCGTAATCAAGCTGCTTTTTAGTTTCTTTCGCCAGCCTCACGTCTTTCTCTTCCTCCGTTCTTTCACGGATCCTCCAACCTGAAAAGTTGTTGTTTTATTAATTTTGTTAACAACTATAATTTCTATTACATGTTAGATTGAAATAAAAAGTAATTTTAGTTTTTAAGTTAACAGATTGTGGTAACTTATAAACAAAGGTTGTATAAAAAAAGAAGTTATCTTAAAAATAAACCTCTGAATAAAAATATATAAAGGATTCAATATTCGAAAAAAAAAAGTTAATTAAATATTTGTAGCAAAAAATAAACTAATAAAACGAATAAAATAATGTTTTCAGAAATTAGTACTAATTTGATCAAAACTCTTCTAATTTACAGGATATAATTTAAACTAGTTTTTGTTGGTTCTATCTCACATTAAAAAAGTTTTAAAAGCTTGTGGTAAACATACACTAAAAATCTAGTGTACTTTTTAACAAATATAATTGTTCGAATAACTAACACACCTGCAACTTATACCAACTACTTATTTTTGACTCAGTTTTAAAAACATTGTAGTATAAACCGAAAAATACTGATTCATAGTAAAAGTAAAAGTTTATAAAAAGAAATTACACTCAACAAAACTCAATGCAACTCACACACCTGGCAAAATGTCAACCAGCACTTTGGTGGTGCTCGCGAGCGCCAGCTTCCTCACGGTGGCCTGGCACTCGGGCGACTCGTGGTCCTCCATCATCATCCTCAGCTCCTTCAAGTTCTTGATCTTCTTCATGTCGTCCTCGGGATCCTGCGTGATCGCAGACGCCAGCTCCGCCATCTCCTTTTTCTTTTCAGCTATTATCTGGAGTTGAAGATTATTTGTTTGTTAATAGTTTAGTTGTATTGGCTTGAGTTCAAAGAAAGTAGCATTGTTTTATTTATTTTTATAATAACAAGTTTTACAGAAGTGCTTTGTTAAATTTTAAACAACTACTTCAAGTACAGCTAATGAATTTTTTAACAATTTTTTAAAGTACTCTTTCATTGTTAAATTAAGGCCATAGGGGGAGGGGGGTTAACCATGTTTTTTACAAGTTGATCTGATTTTATAGCGTTTTTTCTAAGCTTCAAGATGATTTTTATCGTTTTAAAAAATTTGAATTATTTTTTGAGACATGACCAGTCAAAGTCGGGCCGAATAATAGTTTTACTATGGGAAGGGAAAACTAAAACAGCGAAAAAAGACTATTTCATTTAAAATCTATCTCCTCCTACATTTTTCAAGCAATCTTTTTCAAACCTTCACAGTCTAATCCTTATACAATAACAAAAAAACGTTACTTTGGAATTAAAAAAAAAATTTTGTAAACTTTTTTTTTTAAACACTTTTTTTTTAATTTTTGTTATAAAATTTTTATTTCTTAAAATTACTAAAATTCTAAAGTAAAGTTTTTTTCCTTTTATTACAAGGAACGTTTCCTAAAAATTTGAAGAAGATTGCTTGAAAAATGAAGGAGGAGATAGATTTTTAGTGAATTTTAAAACTTCCAAGAAAATTGATCCCGAAAAATTTGCGGTCCATACGTTTATATTGGAAATTTTTTCAAAAAATTAAATATCTCAAAAGTTAAATGACGTTTTTGAACTCTATAAAAACTGGCTTGTAGTTTGTACTTGAAGCTTTCATATAAAAGCCAAAGTTAATTTTTGTAAAAAAAATGTTGGACCCTCCCTATGGACTTAACATATGGTTCTTCAACGGAACTCTTTAAAAATATTAATACTGTAAGAAAAGAATAGAAGCTAAATTAACCTAAAAAAGATTAATAAAGAGAATGTTCAATCATATGTTACTTAATAATAGATAGGACATTCTATCTATTCTAAACTATTAATCTACAGTAATTATGCTTATATGATCTTTATTAAAAACACAAAAACACCGTGTTTAGCTTCTTATCTTTTCTAACAATATTTAATTTTTTACCGAGCGCGATTGAAGTGATATTTAAATTAATTAATTAAAATTATCGTTAAATTATTAACAAACAGGAACATTAGTTTAATAAAGAAATAGTACTGTGATATGTTTTTTATTATATATTCCAGTGACTTCGCTAGGATCTTTAATAGCAAAGAATTAACTTGAAATTTTAAATTTTTCAATCTTTATAAAATAATTAAAAATATTTATTTTAATTACAAAAACTACTTTACTCATTCGTAAATTTCTAAATCGGTTTGAAAATATTTAAAACAAAAACCACTTAAATAACATTAGATTACTTTAGTTCTCCTTCTTATTACAACTTATAACATAATAACACACTTAAAACAAAAACAATATGTACTTTTAAAAAAAAAAGCAATAGCTAACTTTATCAACACATTTTTACTTTTATTTACCAAACAAATATTTGTCTTCCTATTTTATATTTTAATAAAAACAAAAACCCAGAAAATGAAGACTTACTAAGAAAAACCTATATAGCTATTTTTTTATATCATTCGAACAAAACCAACCCTTTTCCTCCTGAATGCAATTTCCCTCTTGCTCTTGGGAAAGTCAATCTTCTTCCTCTTGCTCTCCTCCTCCGCCACCACCTCTTCCTCGCTCTCCTCCCCCGACATGCCCGCCTCCTCGTTGTCCTGCAGCTCGAGAAACTGCGGCACGAACGTACCGTCCTCCAGCTTGATGGGCAACAAGGACTTCTTGTGCGAGTTCTCGTCCTCCGGCAAGGTTCTGGGCTTCTTCTCCCAACTTTGCTCCTCGTTGTCGTCGTCCTTCCTGCTTCTCTTGCCCATTTTATTTGTGTATAAATTTACTGGAATGTAACAAATACACGGTAATTTACTTGATACGGTTTTAAATGATGTACAACCATATGTGGTAATTTATACTGTTAATTAAGTGAATATTTATGTATTATTATAGTTTTTGTTTTTTTCACAAAATCAAAAGAAAGATCCATAACTTTTGTATAATTATGATTTAGTTTTATGTGTACATGGGTTAAAACTAATGTTTTTTTCTTTAATAGCAAAAAAGGTTGTTGTGAAATAAGTAATTGGCAGTATACGTTTCTGTCAAAATGGGTTTACTCAATTCCGCGACTTTCCAACCAATTTTTTTTTTTTTATTTTATTTAATTTTTTACTATCACTAATATCCATAACTCTTATCCTTGGTCGGTAAGTAGTTCTTATATTTGATCGGTTGGGATTTGTGCGCGGGTTGGAACTGAGTGTGTCTCGTAAAAAAGATAAACTTTTACTAAACTTTATAAACTCTGAATTCTTTTAAAACATGTTGTTCATTCTAAAAAAAAAGGTTGCTAAAAACTATCTAAGTTTAAATTAAAATGTACATATTTATCATTAGACAGCAAATAAAAGAAAAAGTATATATATTATATTACTTTAGTATGCTGCATTCTTTAAATTGAAACTGAATTTTATATAGAAAAATAAATATAAACTGCTTTTTTCCACTTAGTGAGTATAATTTCTATTTTTATTTTTTAAACTTATTTAAAAGTATTTATTTTAAAAAAATTGTAAAACAAAATATTACTTCAGGTAGTATTATCAACTATAACCTTTGGATCATCAATAAACTCAAAAATATTAAGGCTTAATTTGCTATAAATTTTGTAAATACTACGAAAATGTTTATAAGCTCAGATTTTAAACAAGTGAAAAAGAAAATACTTAGAAAACAAAACATAATCAGTTTTTTTTTATATAACCATTCCTTTAGTAAGTACTAATGAATGATTTAGTTTTATGTTAAATTGAAAGAACATAAAATTAGTATATATGATCATGCGGAATCAGATGTTTTTTTTGATTTGATTGTTTTAATTATAAATGACTTGTTAAGAACTATTAAGGCCATAGGGAGGTAAATCTCTTTTTTTTAAACTTGATCATGTTTTGTAGAGTTTAAACTAGGCTACAAGTTGATTTCAACAGATTTTTAATGATAAAAATATTTATTGAGATGTAGCAGGTTAAAGTCAGTGAGAATGGTAGGTTACTCATTGGAGAAGATAAGTAAGTTAGTGAATAAATAAAAGCAACTGAAAATTTCACCTCCTGCGCTTGTTGAGATAAAATTCTCGAAATTTTGAGGAAATGTTCCTTGTAATATTTAGAAAAATCTCTCAAAAGAAATTGGTAGCATTTCACTAACTAATTTTTAATTCTTTGATCACATCTTTTTTTTAAATTTTTTCATTTCCTTACAACAGAATTGTTCTATATAATACAAGGAACATTTACAGAAAACTTGATGTACATATCATAAAATGTAGGAGAACATAGGTTTATAGTGAGTTATATCTGTTTGTTGTTTCTATAAAAAGCAACTTGCAGCTTAGTTAAAAATCTACAAAAAAATAATATTGATTTACCACCTTTTAGCCTTAGTTTATGATACAGTTAATTTTTTCTAATAAATAAAGTTGGTTTATGAAAAAATATTGACACTAAAGTTTCTATTCACTGTAAAATCATTTCTATTCACACTTAAACTTTAACTTCAACTAGAAATGAACTTATTAAGTATTCTTGTTTAGGCAAGAAAAAAAAAAGAATTATCTTAAATAAAAAATAACATAACAAAAACTAAAGTGTTAAAGTGTAACTCAAAGGACTTATATTTAATAATACATTTCTTATACTTATTAAAAATTAGCCAAACTTGAAACAAGACACCTTAAAATAGATCAAACTAAGAAACTTTTTTGTAAAAATTTTAAAGTATTTGAAATCCTATAAAAAAACACAGTAATAAAAGCTAATACTTATTCTACCTTAGAATATCATTGAAACTAGCTGGGTTTGCACAAGACACCTTAAACTTTAAAATGTATTAAAATATACTTATCAAATAAATGTATTTGTTCAGTGAAAGAAATAACTATAATTGATTGATGAAAACTAATAATTTTTAATGTATGACTTATCTTAAATCTAGCAGGATTTGCAAAGAAACCAAAAGTTATAAAAGGTAGCCATGGAAGTTTGTTGTCTTTTATCAACTATATATGAAAATAAGATTAAAACTGATCATTTTTAACCAAAATACATTATAAAAAACAGGATTGCCACTCTCTGAGTCAAAAAAAACTGCCCTGAGTGACCTTATACTGCTCTGAGTCATCCAGTTTTTCAGATTCTTAAAAAATGTTTGCATTTGGCGCAAACTAGTTATACCTCGAGCTTATTTTCTTTCTTAGTAATTAAAAGGTAGGTTGTTTGAGAATGCTTCTGCATTAGATGTACACTAAACTTTAGATAAATACTGCATTTGAAGATTAGACAACACTAGTCTATACTCATTTTTGGGTTTTTGACTGAAAACAAAAGTATTTATAAAAACAACTTTATCTATGAATTAAGAACATACATAACAATATAATTTTATTAAACTATACAAGTAACTAAACTTATAAACATTGTAAAACATTTTAATGCATAGGTAAACTTTTGTACCTCTTAATTTCTTTTTATATAAACTCAAATCATGATAAACTTGAATTTCATATATAACACAAAAACTAGAATGTCATTTCTAAAAGTAGTAAAGAGCTAGCCTCAAGGTTAAAAAAAGAAAATGTACATTTTAAAATCTATAAAAATCATGTTCTTGAACAAAATTAAGTATGTAAATAAACAAAACATTGAAACTGGATCAACAAAATCTCATTCTAGATCTAGAAAAAATTTGCCATGAGATTTTAAAAAAATCATAAAACAATTTTGGACTTTTATAAAAAAATCAAAACTACCCTGAGCATGGTTGCCACTGATCAAGATGAGAAAAATTTCCTGACTTTTTCCTGACTTTTCTATATCAGTTTTACTTCTTTAAATTGTTCACTTAGTTTAATAAAATACTACCCGAACTATTTAATATAAAATCCTTAAATTAAAAAAGAATATACTTAAGTAACTGTAAAAAAATACATAAAAAAGAAAACTATATATCTGTTGTATAAAATATTTTCTCTTATCATTTAGTATAAAATTTGTAACAAATAGATATACTCTTATTTACATTAAAAACTTAAGTTACTCTACAAAAAATACAAATAATAAGTAAACTTAATCTTGGCATATATCTCTCTTATAACTTAATTTATAAATTTAAACAACTTTGAAATAATTATAAAGAGGTAAAGTATACACATTAGCTTGTTACATAAAATACTAAACTAACTGCTTAGTTATAAAGAACTCAATTATTTTAACAAAAAACACTTTGATTCTAAAATTATGCTAGATAAACTTTTGTGTATATATCACAGTTTCACTATTGAAGTGTCCTTGCTACAGATCATCAATACTAAAAAGCTTACAAAATCTGCTTGTTCAAGTAGGGTACTTGTTCAATATGTTAATAGAAAATTTTTGCAGTTTAATAAAGGATATTTTACTAATTTAGGCATTGGAAATAAAATTAAATATTTTTGTAAATTTCTAGGAAAATTTTGGAATTTTTTCTAACTTTAAAGGACTTTTAATTAATTTTTACCTTTTTGGAAAACAAGGAATTTTGTAAATTTAAACTGAAAAAATCTGACTTATTTTTAAATTTTATCAAATTTCCTGACTTTTCCTGACTTTTTTTCAAAACCCCCCATTTTTTCCTGACTTTTCCTGACTTTTTTAATTTGTTTTAATTTTTCCTGACTTTTTCTGATTTCCTGACCGAGTGGCAACCCTGCCTGAGTGATTCAGAGTTTAAAAAAAGTCTAAAAATCCTGAGTTATCCTGGGTTACCCTGAGATTTTCTAGGTTTTCAAAATATCCTGAACTTCCCTGATTGTGTGGTGACCCTGTAAAGTAAAAAATGTCTTATGTTCTTAATAAAGTCTGGCCAGACTTGCCTACCAACCTCTTATTAATCTTTGCTCGGCTCCTCAGATAAATTTCTGATTTTTATAAAATGAACACCTGACAACTTACTTGCATCCTCCCTACTGTAAATGTCAGACCATTTTATAAATGTTTTATTATAATTTGCTATACCATGGATCTGATTGATAAAACTTTAGGCCTACAACAAAGTTTAGGTCAGGTCTTTGTCAGAGTATTCCAGCATATGTTTCTTATCAGAGTCCATCTCATTGTCTTTGTTGATTTTTTCATTTTGATATTATTTTATAAAAAATACTGAAATAACAAAATATTTTTTGTCAGATATTTTTTTAATTTCTTATTGTTTTAAACTTAAAAGCTTAGCTGTAGCTGAATTTTACTACTTTGAAGCAAAAATTAAACAAATAAAGTTTTAATAACTTTGTTTACAGTTGAAATTGTTTCAATAAAATTTTGTTGTTATTGAAAGCAGAAGTAGTATAGTTCTATCTCAATAAAGAATAATAAGTATCTAATTTTTATTTAGATTAAACTTTTACTTTCATTATAATTTTAAGTTTAAGAAGTTTTTGTAAGAAAATATTGCCTTTAAAGTCACTATATGAAAAAAAAAATTGCTAAGTGGAATTACAAAATTTGAAATCTTACTTTAAATTATATATAATGCCAAACGATAAAGGAAAATGATAAATAATTTATATAACAAATCACATGTAAAATAACAACAAACTATATGTATTAGGAGCTACAAAACCAGAGTTAAATTAATCAACCTTTTGAAAATTTGTGTAAACTGTTTCTGTTTATGTTCAAAAAAATTAGACTAGAATTCAGAAACTAGTTTAAAAGACTTTTTTTTTAATTTTTTAGTAAAAGTTAGTCAAGTACGTTTCAAAAATTTTAGCCTATAACTCATGCACATTCAATGTATGTAATTAACTTAGTCAAATACTTGCTGTACATTTCACAACCATCAAAATAAAAAATAAACAACTATTGCACTTACTAAACATAACCAGTTTTTAGGCTAACAAAAAATAATTTTTTAAACAAAAGTTCTTGAAGTTATAACAATTTACATAATACATGTTTACAACAAAAAAAACTATTTTTGCTTTAAAATTCTAAGATTATAAATTTTTAAACTACTGTATATCAATACTTGTTATTGTTTTACAACTAAAAAACTTTAAAAAAATAAGCTTATAAAAAATATAAAAATAATAAAAATAATAAACTAGAAACAAATATTATATTTAAAACTTATATTGTTTTCCTTAACAAAGTTTTATGAAAATGAAAAACATTAAAAATAAGTTTGAATACTTTAAATACTACACAACAAGTGTTATGAAAAAAAAAATATTTATATAGTTTTTTTTTATAACTAGTAATTATTAGTTGAGTGTAATCAGACCAGGGTTGCCACTTGTTTCTGAGAAAATTCTTCCAGGCTTTCTGAACTTAACATGTAAAAATTGTTCAAAATTCAAAGTTTTACCAGGTATTTACAAAATTTCTAAAATTCTAGGTTTTTTAGCCTAAATTGTCAAATTCAGGTTTCAAAGGATTCCAGGTTTTAAGGCAACCCTGACCAGACAAAACTAACAATAACTAAATATATATCATTGTGTATAAGACAACTTTTTAACTAGATCTTGTCAGCCTTATACATTTTACATAACTTTTACTTAATAGAAATCAGTTTGAATTTATGAATAAAATTACAGTACTACTTGTTAGCTTTGCAAGAATTATAACTGCATTATTCTCTGCAGCTTTGCTAGTCATGGTGAAAACATAATACTGAACTTTATTGAAGTAAACTTTTATTTATCACTTAATAGTTTAGAAACGGAATAAAATAGCAATACAAAAAATTTGTTGTTTTAAATAAATTAATTATTTTATACCTTATACAAAAAATATGCCCCTTATATGTTAGTTTTAAGCTATAAAAATTTAAATAAATGCTTTATCTATCACTAAAGAAAAATCACTATTAAAAATGAGCTTAAATTATTAAAAAATAGCTTTCTTCAAGATGAACAAAAACTTATATGTCTGGCTATGTACATTATATCTGTTTTCTCAGGAGATTTTTTTTTGCAAGTATTATAATTTCAATTTAAAATAGTAAGATGCTAGATGAAATTCAAACTAAATTCAAGTAAACACACTTTTATATAGTAATACTACTTAATAACATACACAAGTTACTTATACTTTTAAATTCACAGAAACATGAAATACATTTTAACTTAATTAACTACTACAAGCTTGTTAACATTCCATAATTCAAAAGCATGAGTTAACCCTGGTAAAAAGGAAGTCCAAAAACAAGTTTGTCAAGCTTAGAATTAAACAGGTCACTGTCAATCCTCTGCTGAAACTTCACCAACGGATTCCTAACAGCATACTTCACATAAACGTCCTTGTAAACGTTCATCAAGGTCTTTGTGATGCAGTCCACCTGCAAGTCGGTTGTCATGATGAACAGCAGCCCGGTGCAAGTCTCGTGGAAGTGCAACTTGTATTTCGAGGTGGAGTAGCTGCCGCTCAAGTTGCCCTGCTTGCCGTCCAGAGGCGACATCTTGTCGCAGAAGGAGTTGAGGGAGTGCACCATGCCAAAGAGGAGCTTCTCTTCCTCCTGCGGGGGCATGGTCAAAGGGTTGTTACGCAGGTACTCCCTGTTGTGAAGGCACCGGCCCTGCTTGTCGAATATGTGGAGGGAGTAGACTACCATTGTGTGACTTTTTAGTTAGCAAGCCTGGAAGTTTGCAAACATTAGTTTCAAAAACTACAAGTAACAATTGGAAGTAAACAATTAGTTTTTAGGTGTAAAATATTTATATAATTTGAAAAACATAACATAGTAGATATGAAAACTACTGAAACTGTATTTTATGATTGAGTTTGCTACAAATAAAATTAAAAAAAAGAATATAAAATAAATAAAACTTTTAAATTATTAAAAATGAAAACTTTTTTTATCATGTATCAAGCATTTTTATTGAAGTTTTTTATTATAAAAATTTTAAACAAGTTAAGAAACATAACAATAGAGTCACTATAAAACATTTAAAAACACTAATGTTACATTTTATGATTGTGTTCTTTATAAAAAAACAGAACAATAGACAATATTTTTCCAATTAGAATTGATCACATAAGAAATTTCTTAAACAATACTTATGCTTTATCAAAATTGTGATTACATTTTGGCCACTATTTCAGATAATTTAGTTTAAAAAATTTTCATGCAAATTAACAATTTCTAAAACTTGAATCTACTAAAGTGAATTCCCACACAAGTGTCAGTTTTTTGTTTTCTATTTTAATATTTTCTATTTCCCTAAGAAACTTTTTATTATTGCTTATGTTAGCAAAAATATAGTGGAATCTTTTATGTAATAGTTTGTTTTCTATACCATGGTTTACCCCTTAGTATTTTGTGTGGACTGTTATTTGAGTTTTAATTTAGGGTAATAAGTAATTATACATCAGGATTATTAGTGTATAAGTACGTAAAGAATTGCTTTTGAATAAATTTTTGCTTTTATAAATTTTCTGGTTTTGAATGTAGAAGTTCAACCTTTTGAGTGTATGTACCACCAAAAGCTGTTCATTTAAAAAAAATTACTTTTATAATTGTTTATTTTTTATAATTATTGATTAACCTTATGAGGGGGAAAGTGGAAGTACACATTATTAATTTTCTCAATCTTGAATAACATGCATTTACTGTTCAGAAGAGTAAGGACTGTGATCATATTCAGATTTCAACCCAATAAAACTTTTTTTTACTAAAATGTAAGTATGGCAATGTTTAAACTTCTTATTTAAACTTTACCTTAATATTTGTTTTCAACATAACCTGGTTTTAACAGTTTTATTTAATAAGTTTTGTTTTAACAATTTTATTTTAAGTGTATGAAATAAAAGTGATATAGTTTTATTATTTGAATATATTCAAAATTCAGGCATGAATATTTTGAGTTTTTTAATAATTTTAAATTTATTTACTAAGTTTACATTTTAATCTAACAACAGTAATGGTGTGGTCAATAAAAGGTGAACAGTTGAAATGACATGTTCAAAGTAAATGTCATCAATCAGAATTTAGTTATGTTTAAACATATAAAAACCCAAAATTAAAATATATACATTAATCTGATAAATGTGCAAGATTCTGCTTTATCATAACAAAAAATTATTTTTTTGCTGCAAAATTTTAGTTAATTTTTTTTTTAATGTGAGAATTTAGTGTTTGATAAAATAAAATTTAACTAAATAAAAAATTTAAATTAAAAAAGATCAAATATATATGAGTTCAACCATTTGTTCTACAAATAATTTTTTAGAAAACAAAAATCCACTCTAGAACTGAACATTATCACAATATGCTATGCTAATAACTTAAAACTATAACTAAATTTGTTTAAACTTAAATAAAAAAACAAAAACTTTAAATATTTACAAATATTTTTTTTGTCATCTTCAATACTTTGTACTACAAGTGAAGTTTTCAGAAAGCACAAATGGTCTTTAAGCACGATCATAACGTAGCAGGGAATCTTGTCAATGAAACAAACAGTCCGCCCATGGTCTGTCCCACACCAAGCATCAGGGCCACCCACCAACTCATTGTCCATCCGACTGACACAAACACCCCAGAAAAAGCTGCACTGGTGACAGCTGCTGAGGTGACACTGCTGCCAATACCAATGATCAGTATCAACAGAAAGTACCATCTGCCAACTATGTGCTGCTTCCAAGAGTAAAATGAATACCCTGCAGCTGTGAGTTGCACAAACATAATGGAAACTAACGCCCACAGGAAGACAGTGGTCATCATTTCGTTGAAGTTTTCAAGTTGCTTGTTGTGGGTGAGTGAAGGTAGCATTTTTATAATAATTTTCAAATATCTAAACACAATTTTTTAAACCCTTTATTTGTAGTATTTTTCAATAAAAAATTATAACAAAAATAAGTCACTACATTTATAGAATATTAACTTTGTAGATAATTGTATGAAACTATTTTGCTTAAATTATGAATTGTATGAATTTAATTGAGATATTACAAAGAAATGTTATTTTGGATGTAAAATATAATATACCATTATAGCAAATACGATAGTATGGTTGAGTGAGTAAAGTAAACCTTCAGTATTATCAACCAGTTTATATTTAACTTTTTTGCTGAGGAAGAATTTGAAAGTGCTACAAAGAATACAATGAGTATAAAACAAAACATTCGTCGATTTTTTGAAGTATATTAGTTTATATACATAGTATTGTCATAAAGAAAATGTTTGTGGATTTAGTTAGAGCATAGTTGCCATACTTCAATGAGAAAATCGCCACACGATTACTCGAGCATGACAAATGAAATTAAAACTTATATTAAGGTGTAACAAGTCTTCTGAACCAAAACTCTTTAATTCTGAAATAATAAAATTTCGCTTTATAGTTTTTTTCAAAACTGAAAAAAAAAATTATTAGCTACAAAGAATTGAAAAGATATTACGTTTTAAAAAAAAAGAAATAAGATAAGTAATGTTATCATAAAATAAAAAATAGGACTAACTAAATTGGGAACGGTCAAATATGTTCGAAGACATTTTTGCACGAAGGGAAAATTTTGCATGAAGAGACATTTTTGCACGAGAGTAAAAAAATATATAAAATATTAAGAATAAAAACAATACAAATATAAGTTAATACAAAAAAAAAACAACTAAAGATGGTTAGGGGTAACAGTGATAATAAAAACTGAAAAAAATTAAAATATATATTAAGTAATTAAAAAATAAATGAAAGAGGGTAAGGGCTGAAGGTAACAGCGATAGACAAAAAAAAATTTCTAACAAAAAAGAATAACAAATTACAAAAATAAATTACAAAAAACCAAAAATACCGATCCAGGGTAAGAGTTAGGGGAAAAGTGGTAGTAAAAAATAATAATAATTGATAAAGAGTAATGAAAACAGAATAGTTGAAAAAATCTTAACCCGTGCAAAAGTGTATTCGTGCATATTTGACCCTTCGTGCATGTTAGACTCCTACCCAACTAATTTACTTATAGAAAGAAGTAGAACTATTTTTCGAACTTAACTAAAATTTCCCAACTTTATATTTGTTTTTATTTTCTTTATGTATGATAAAAAATAAATTTTGTTTTTAACGAAACATAATATTAATCATGCTTTCCAAGATAAACGTTTATATTTCCTTCTCGATCTATTTTCTAACTTATTTTCTATAGCAAAGCTAATATAAAGGAAGCAATTGTTAAATCTACCTCATTGAATTCTACTTTTTTGACCGTGTTTTGTCATTAAAGACTAGTCGTCTGTTGATCAAGTTTTTACTATCTTTAGTATTTAGAATTACTAAACTAACATCTTACTTAAATTTTGTCAGCCATTGATACTAATCCATTTAGTTAAAAAAAAGTTGTATGATAAACTTTGATAATGTAAAAGCGTAAAGTTATAATAATGATACATGGAGTTGAAAATATAAATATGGTGTTCTTCTTATAAGTTTAAAGAATTAATGTCTGTAAGTTTCTGCCATACAAAACAGCTGTTGCGTAGTTGCTGAATTTTACAAACTTAAATTTGGTTGATTTTTTTAAATTTATCAAAGATACTGTGTTTGAAATTTAATTTTATAATATTATATTTGTTAAAATTACATAATAACATGTTTTATAACTTTACTTCACAAAAACGTAATTTTAATACGTTTCTAAACCAAGTATTTTAAATAGGTAACATTCTTTAGTACTTTTAGGTTTTACAACTAAAAATATTTCAAGCTATTCAATATAAAAATAACTTATGTTACTCTTATGAAACATAGTTTGCACCTTATTTATAAACATTTGATAAGTTTTTATGTCCGAAAATTTCTGATGATACCAAAATCAAAATGAAACAATAAATACAAATTAATAGTATAAAACCCATTTTAAGTGATTAAGTTTGTTTTATTTTAAACAAAGTTTTTTTTTGATATTTAACTCTCTAAAATTTTACCAAATTTTAGTCAATATGAGAGGTTTAATTTCTGAATTTTTAAACTTTTTGTGTAAATTCTATAGCGCTTTTATATTAAAGATTAATATTAAACATTTTTTTGCTAAAAACTAACTTAAAATTTAGTCACAGTCTTTATCGTAATATGAAAACACTATTTAAGTTGTTACTTAGTAAACAGTTTTTTTTTATTTTAACGGTTTTTTGATTTATTTTGAACAAAACAATGTTTTTGCTTTAAAATCCTGTGTACTTACTACTTAAAAAAAAAGCTAGTTTGCATTTATTTAAATCAGTGTTCGGCACGCTTCTTCGAATCCGTGGACCCTAATTCACAATATTAAAATTCTATGCACCCTTATTTACATTCTTTAGCGCCGCTAGTGTTTAAGAATATGTAAACACTTTTAATCGTTTTTTTTTACCAGTAATTCGGTAACACCCAGTTAATTTTTACATGCTAATTTTAAATTTACCAGTTTACCCTATCTATTTCAATATACTTTTAATGTCGATGATCGAATTTTTACAACAATATTTTACTTGTATCACTCAGGTCTAAAATACTAACTAGATTAATTTGGTACATTGCCACTACCCCAAATAACAATCAGTAGTCTTGGTACTTTTTATTTAATGGTAAATTTAAATATTTAGTTAAGTTAACTTAATAATTTATATTAAGCGATTAATATCTGTGTTCAATAAAAGTATTGCCACGTCCAAATAATCAAATCTATAAGAATCTATGAGATTTGCTCAGTTCAGTTTTTCTTTGGGTAGCTAAGGGTTGAAGAATTTTTACATAATGTAACAGAATAGAACTAGGGGAGTACAAAAATGGTCGTTTTATTAACAACAAAAGGGTCAATTAGATATCAAGGTTGAATATGTCTTTAATGTAGAAAGGTTTTAAGAAACTTTAATTTAGTTCTGCGCGAGAAAAAAAAATCATGTATCCCAAAATAAGTTTCATGCACCCCAAAATTCTCGTGTACCCTAAAAGAAATTTCATGTACACTAGTGTGCACCAGTGTGCACCGTGCCGACAACTGATCTAAATTACCTTATTTTATGATATTTTAAATAAGTTTATAAAAAAAACGCGAAAATATTAATCGAAAACTTAATATTGGCTTAATATTCAAACTTGTTATTA
The DNA here is from genome assembly GCF_965202585.1 of Thalia democratica. NCBI lineage: Eukaryota > Metazoa > Chordata > Thaliacea > Salpida > Salpidae > Thalia > Thalia democratica. The sequence goes on from NC_139165.1 coordinate 77,471,699, forward strand.
TACCTTACTTAAAACGTATCTACAATTCTACAATACATTTAGTTAGATACAGTTTAAACGATCAGTGCATAAGTTATGCTCATTACCTTATTTACTCATTTAATTTAAAATAGATTCTATAAAGCAAAGTTACCAGAAATAAAAAAATTGAATACTCAATATTTAAATAACTTTTATTCACTTTAAATGTCTTGCTCAAGTAATTACGGGCAATAAGGTTAATGCAGCAATGGCAACTGTTCTGTTATCAACTTGTTATATACGACTCAATACTCAATCAATGCTCATAAACAATTTCGAACAGATACTTAAAAGTCTTAATAAACTTACTTTAAGTATTTCTATAAAACAAACACATGTTTAAAAACCTTTAAAAAGTTTAAACTTAGTTTTTTAACTTACTTTTAAAAGTCATATACCTTTTAGTTTATAAAACCGTGTTTTACTTGTATTTGCATTTACCAATTAGAATGAATTCTTTTGATGTGTGTTGTTTTTAAATTTAATCAAGTAAAGTATCTTCATTATACAAAACAATGTAGTATTTTAATACAAAAGAAACTATAACCCGTTTATAGGTTTGAGTTAAAGAGTTCAGGAAAAGAACATAAGAACGAGACTTGTAATAACAAATTTTTTTCTTATAACGTATAATATAAGTAAAAATTCTGAAATGACGAAAAATGGAGTAGCAAGCTGTTGATATTGGATGTATAGATGCACTTTGGAATTATATTTTGTTGAAATTTATAAACACTTGTGTACTACTTACCAATAACAAGTAAACTACAAAATGATTTTAAGAAAACAAGCTATATTAAGTTATGTTAAAAACTTAAAACGATTATAAGTTCCTTGTATTTTGATTTTACTTAGTTCCGCTATATGTTTCTCATAATTTTCTTTTAGTTTTTATTTATATTCACGTCCAGTACACACTTATTGAAGCCTGAAAACACGTTTTTTTACCTTTGTTCCTGTGCATTCAAGCTCAATTTTACCTAAGTTTGTTTTCTTTTATAGACTTTTGAAAGTTGTTGCTTAAAGAACAATTTAAAATTTTGTATGTTTTTTAATTTTAGCAAACACAGTTACAAAAAATTTTAAAACTTTAGTTCTGTTGAAGATACAAAAGTTTTGTAGAGATGTAAATGCTAAGAGTAGGCTCAGAAAAATGTATTTCTAAATTATTACTAAGTAGTTGTTAAAAATATACCGCTATTCTTCTGTATATAATCTAAAACAAGTCATATATGCACAAGTTCCACTATACTTTATACAAAAATAGTCCATTAACTTTTATTACTACTCAGCCCAAATATTGAGTTTAAGAATGTCTAAAAAGCCTTTTGAAACTTTAAGAAAAAATTAATCAAAAAGGTTAAGCTTACAACGAACGAAACCGTTTTTTTTTTTAAATCATATCTAATAAAACTTATTTGTCCTATTAAATCTTGTACTTCAAAAGAGTTGTTTTAGTGCTTGTTAAAAAAATCATGTTTTTACACCAAGTAACACCCTTTTTAGGAAAATATTACAAAGTATTCTAAGTTTTTTTTTATTGTTTTGTTAAACATTGAAAATATTTTTACTATATTTATTCTGAAACGATCTGTGTTTAAATAGTAACGCACTTATTTTATTTTATTTTATAAAACATAAAAACTAGAAAAACAGACATTGTTCAAAGTAAAAAAAAACTATAAAGGTTTTTCGTTGTACAAGATTGAACGTATATCAGATTATGCGGTAGATAAATATAATTTCAAAATAATGCAAACAAAAGTTTTATATGCGAAACAAACATTGAAGTCTGCTGGTAAACCTAATACAAACAAAAATATATCTAAAAAATAACGATGATGAATTGTTCAAAATCTTATTCCCTACAAAAACTTAAATTCATGCTTAAAGTATTGTTCAAAGCAAAGTTAGAATAGTTATTACCTTAAAATTTACTTTATTTTTTAGTACCTTATTTTTGTAAATAAGTGTCTACTTTGTTGAAACTTTTATTGCAATTATTTTATAACTTATTAGTATCACGTTTTCCTCAGTTAATGTCACGATTACTTTACAAAAATATAATTTTCTAATTTTTTTTTTCCTTCCTTATGTATTGAAATTTTTTATTTTTCTAGTTCTAAAAACTACAATTGAAAAGTTTTTTGAACATTGTTTTTGTACAACAACCATTTTCAATAAATTTAAAAATTAGAGTACTACTTAGCTTTTCAAAAGTATTTAAAACATTTATTACTACACATGAATGAAATGTTTAAAAGCACTATAACAAAATTCAGCATACAAAATTTATCTAGCATAAACCGCATTTTTCGTTCGAGAACTTGTAGAAATAAATAAGAAAAAAGCAAACTATTTGTGTTCACAAAAAAGTTTTGAAAGTTTGGAGAAAGAAATTTTGACACAAGCTTGTAGCGAGCAAACAATTTAGATTACATTTAAATTAAATTTATATTTGCTTTACGCTTCGTTTAGTTCCATGTTTATCAAGACTAATTTTATGTTTTTATGTATTTAATTTTAGGAAAATAAAGCTATTTGGTTTTTATTTACGTTTATAATTTTAGGCGTTATCAAAAATAATGTTGTAAAGTTAGATTGGTTTGAGTTAGAATACTTCTTTTTTAAGCTTAAAATGTTGTTAAAATTTGTATTGGTTAAGACAGTCAAGTTTTGTTTATTTTTATGTTGAGCTTAAGGTAATTGATTTGATAAAAACTAAAAAAGTTAGAAGTAAAACAATTGAATCAAAATTTAAACCGTAGTTAAAAAGTGATAGTTAAAATTTATGTGTATTTTTAATTTATACATTTTATAGCCATACAAAAATGAATAAAGTTTCAATTTGGATTTTTTTGATATGTTTTTTGGGTTCATGGAACGTGAAAAATTTAAGCTATTCAGTAAAACAAGTTGACAAGATTATAAATTGCAGGTGTGTGTCTTAGTTTAGATTCTGTATAAAAATTTGTAAGAGCTATTTTAAAATATTAAGTAGATAACATCCTCGAAAGTTAAAAATGAACGGAAAATAATACTTTATAGGATAAAAGTATCTTTGTATCAACTTAAACTAAACAGTCGTAATATGCTGACAGTTTTTTTATTTTTCTATTTTCAGGTCCATAGAAGTGTTTGAGCAAGTTAATGAAACACATTTACTAAGTAGATACATCTCTTCCAAAGAAGCTCCTGTTTTAACAAATATTAATATCTTGTCAAACATTACAAAAGTATTACTAACTGGTGGGTTTAAAAAATAATATTTATAAACAATTAAAAGCAGATATTGTAGAAACATTGCTTTTTAGTTATTATATATATTTAATAAATTTCTTTAAATATTTATTTTGGTTTCAATAGTTAATTAATAGATTTTGTTACATATACTTAGAACGTATTTTATGCATTTCTTTATAAAAATTTTTTTTTGTCTAAATTCTTTGATTTTTATTTAAATAAAATAGGAAAATTACTGCAAAGTAATTTAACTTAAGTTTTATAAAATAATCTTATTTTAAACTTAAAACATTTTTTCTTTATTGAGTTAAGTCTTTGACAAAGAACTTAGCTACTGCTTATGTATTTTACTACATATATTTATAATTTTAAAGCAGAATACATTTAGTCTAATTAAACAAATTATACAGTACTTTTCTGCACAGACAACTATGATCAAAAAAACAGCGACAACTTTCTCTTTCTGAATAACTTTCCCAAGTTAAAAGAATTAAAACTGGACAAATACAAAGAATTAAACAGTTTTAACTGGTCACATGTACCAGGTATGTTTCTAACGAGTTTGTTACTAAAGTTTCTAGTACTAAATTTTCTAGGGTAGAGTATGTTTTTAATTAAAAAAAATATACATTATACATTGAAAAAGAACAAATTACACAGCTTCAACTTTTTAAAGTTTTACATTAGTAGAAACTTTTTTGTAGAATATGGTTTCCTAAAGATTAAATGCTTTTATATTCGACTTTGCCTTACAATTATAGATTATCTGAAGTTTAACAACTAATCGAAAAATACATTTGTTTGATACACTGAAGTTCTTTTATTAAAATCAAGTTTAAGCGCATCGGCATAAATTAAACACATATTTATTTTTTTAGAAAAAAACTGTATTAATTGTAAATTTTAAATAACAAAGAAATTGAATTGCTTTTCAACATAGTTCAAACCAAAGAGTAAAACTTTAAATCAGAAAAAGTGGAAATCTTAAACATCAGAAACAACGGACCAGCTTTGCTTTTATCAGACGAAAGTTGCGAAGGTTGGAGCAAATTGAACGTGAGAATGTTGTGGATTCAGCAGCATGTAATGAACGAATTTCCAAAATGTTTGCCGCAAAACTTGAAGACGCTCGTTTTGAAGCCTTACAATTATTTCGAGCCAGGTTGGTTTGGTACAACTTTTTTCGTTACTGACAAAATTATAAAGCTTTTATAATAGATAAATTAAACACTTAAAAATGCATTTGATTTTTTTTCTATTAACTGAAAAATAATTCGATAAATTCTTATTAGATTTATAGTTTTGTTAAATATTTCAGAGAACTCTCTCCCGAACAAAACGTTTACAAACTTCAACGAGACTTACGACTGGCCGACGACGTTCAAATTTCTCTACGTCGACAACTTCGGCTTTCGACGGTTTCCCGCCAATTTTTTTCAAAAAGCGCGCGCAAGCTTCACCAGGCTGTGGCTGAAAGACTGCAGGAACGGTCTCGAGCCGCAGTTTGAAATCTACCCCGACACCTTGCAGGGTTTGAAGGTGGAGAACTGCAGCTTTTCTTCCAGAGTGGAAACCGGCAGGTTCAAGGGCTTGAGACTGCTGCTGCTGAAGTTGAATGAGATAGAGTGAGTTTGCTTTTTAAAAATGCAGTAACACATTTCTTTCTCAGCCTACGAAAAAGTTTGTTGTTTAAACTGCAGTTGAATAAAATTTAAACCACGTATAAATGGATAATAGTTCTTAAAAAATTGTTGTAAGCAACACGTCATCAATCAGTTATTAAATAAACTTCTGAAACTCTAAAAAAAAATCAAACTGACGAAACCTTTGAACAATGATTACAAAAATTTCAAGTTTTATCATACTACAACAAAAAAGTACAATGGCAATTTGACATAATAAACGTAATCAAGTATAACAATATCAATAGAGAGCTCACCCAGGATCATTCGAACTAAGTAAAGTACACTACTTACATTTTGACGTGGACAAAGTAGCTAGTTGACATGATGAAGTAATTAAGCACATGAATATCATTTACAGGCACGTGCCACACGATGTGCCAGAGAGCTTGCAGAGGCTCGACCTGGAGTACAACCGGATCAGGCTGGTCCACCGCGAGCTGGCGCACCTGACCAACCTGACCAACCTCAACCTGGCCCACAACAGGCTGGCGCTGTGGCCGGACCACCTTCCCGCAAACTTGGAAAACTTGGACCTGGGCCACAACGAAATCGAGTTTATACCGGGCGGGGCGTTGGAGAGGTTCAAGGTTTTGAGAGAGTTCAACATAAGAGATAACAGGTTTGTTTGAACTAACTTGAGAAGTTTCGAATAAGAAATATCTTTCAGTACTATTAAGCTTTAAACTGTGCAGTTAAACTCTTTTTTTTTTAATAAGTCACACAAAATATTGTAATAATTGTCTTTGTGCTTTTTCTTTACCAAAATTTCTTATACAAAATTTTTCTGTAAATAAACTGAAGATCAATGTAACTTTTTAAAACAAGTTAAACTATAGCTAAAACATAACTATTTCTCACTTCAGTATGTTTTCAGACCATTTATCATTATTGCTATTTCAATTTAGTATATATCACCATCTAAAACATATTAAAATTAGTCCATTATTTTTTACGACACAGAGATTATAAGTACAAAAATTAACACAATCAACAAACACAGGTTGCTAAACTTTCCCGATGCCATTCCGAAATCACTGGTGACCATGAACTTGGACAGAAACCAGATAGAAAACGTGGACTCGATGTACGAGAACGCCGAAAACCTGATACTTCTCTACATTAACTTGAACCCGCTAAGCTGTGACGTAAACTTGTTCAACTTCATTGTAGATATGCTCGATAAGAAAGTCGAGGTCCTTATGAACGGCTTCTGCAGACCCTTTCTGACGGGTGATTGTTTATTTTATAAATTATCCTTTTTAAAACAAGCTTAAATAGCATACTGGTTATTTTCCAATGATAGACGAAATTCGCGAAGGAAGCAATATCGCCTACTACTATCGCCCTAGTTTAGAATAAAATTTAGTTAGCTCAAAGTTTTATGCATAACCACTTATAAACGATACTAAATAATTTAAAAAAAATTGCAAACATTTTTTTTTAACTGTTTAATGAACAACAGAGCTTGCAAAGGGACAGATAAAGCAAAGGTACGAAGACCTGTTGAGATTTGAGAGGGAAAAGAATTGCGATTACAACTTATTGGACGTCGAATGCAAGGGAATTTCGGAATTGCCGGCGTTACCCGTTCATTTTTCGCTGAAGCAAGTCTACATAAAGGAAGGAGACATTGCCCAAGTGCCTGACAACTACTACATAAGTCAGCGACAGATAAGGAAGTAAGTTAGGCAGTTGTAATAAAAACAAGCTGAGTTTTTCTTTTTTTTAATATTTGATGCGTTATTTATAGTTTGGTCAACGTACAGTTATCAGTGCGTAACTTTGTTCTTAGTAGTATTTTCGATTCTAAGTAGTGCAAGAAGAAAATAAAATAAAATTGTCTGTAGACCTTTCAAAAAAATAGGTTTTAAAAAAGTTTTTCAACAAGTTTTATGTTGTTGTCACAATTTAAACAGGTTTAAAATTACAAACAACAAGTTGAAGCGAATTCCCTACGGTCTTCCCTACCAGCACATAGAGCTGATAAACCTTCTTGGTAACAAAGTTACGACGCTGACCAAGAGAAACATGTTTGACCTGGTGAAAATGGAAAAGCTGACTTTCTTGAACTTGAAAAACAACCGTATAGTTTTCGTCGATCCGTATTTTTTTCATAGGATGGAAAGTTTAAAGTACTTGATTTTACCAGGAAACAAAATGGTAAGAGTTAATTATGACTTCTGATTTTTATTTTTTAAAGATTAGTTGATGAAAGCAAAGATTAGCTTAAGATTATAACATACTTGTTGACTATTTACATAAAAAAAAAATTGTGATATAATTCTATTTATAAAAATAATATATACTTGTTCTAATTGCAAATTGTTTTGCATAATTAGCAAGTTCTATGACTAAACTAAACACTGTTTATAAGTATAGCTGTCAAGTTTGCACGAGCGTACACAATTGTACGAGGGGACAAAATTTCGCGAATGCACAAAACTGCACGAAGACACTTTTGCACGAGCAGACAATTTGACAATTTTGCACGGAGACATTTTTGCACGGATTTAATTTCTTTAAATTATTATTTTTTTTTTTTAATTTTAACTTTTTTTTTTAATTTGTTTTTTTATTTTTTACTATCACTGTTACCCCTAAATATATTTTTTTTTTTATTACCTTATTTTTATTTTTACTATCGCTGTTACCCCTAACCCTTACCCTTGGTCAATAAATTTTTTTCTTTTTGTTTTTTATTAATTTATCTTTTTTTTTATACTTTTTTGTTTTAATTATTTTAATATATTTTCTGTTTTTTTTACTCTCGTGCAAAATTGACCCTTGTTGTAAAACTGTCTTCGTGCATTTTTTTCCCTCGTACAATTTTGTGCACTCGTGCAAACTTATCTTCATGCAATTTTGTGCACTCGTGCAATTTTCTCTTCGTGCATTTTTGACCCGTTCCCGTTTATAAACCATTTATGTATACAAACATTTACAAGCAACTTTGATCAACTCTATCAACAAAATAAACCTATCAAACAACTTTGTTCAGGACTGCAGCTGTTCGAATTATTTTTTTGTATCCTGGTTCAACAAAAAGTTCATTCACGATCCGTTGTCAGTTCTCACCGAAAATCCTGTTTGCGAGTCTCCTGAAAGAAACGTCGGGAGGAGGATCAGCACGTTGGGAGAAGGTTTTTTCAGGTTTGCTGTTTGCTATAAAGAAACAATAAAAATATGCTTTAAGTTATGTTAAAACTTTATCACAGCCATACTTGTTTTATCAACGATATTTTTTTACTGTAATTTTCAGTTTTCTAAAAATAGTTATATAAATACTGTAACTCGATTGATATCATCTACATAAATTGTTATAAGAACTTACAGTTGTTTGGATGTTAAAAACAAAATAAAGATACATTTTTGCTAACAAAATACTTTACTTACTAGTTTTCAAGTTGTCTTTGACTAGATACTAACTTCAGTTGTCTTCAGATACGAATGTTTTACCATGTGTGACGTCACTTTCGATTCGCTCGTGTGCAGCCGAGTGGAATACTCCTGGTTCCCGTACAACATAACGACCGTCGTCAGGGAGATAACCCCCGCACTGGCCAGGACCCTGGACAGCAAGAAGTTGGAAATAACCAACTCCGGCTGGGGATCTGCAGACGTCAAACTTCTGGGGCAGTTGCGTTTGTCGCACGTCAATTTTTCAGGTTTGCTATTAAAATTTGCTTTAACTGCGTTGAGTGAAGTCTTATAACTAGTTTTTGTATCTGAAATTTCTAAATTTTACTTGTTGTATGTTTACTGACTGTTCTAAGGTTTTATTTTAATTTGTTAGACTATTTTAAATTCAAAATAGTTAATAGTAAGAATTGACGTTGCTTAACTACCACATAACTACATAATTATGTGATATAGATTTCTTTTATTTTTTACAGCAGTTTGAAAATAAGTGAATTTTTAAAACAATTACCAAAATGTTGTAAAGTAAGTATTTATTAATAATAAGTTTTAACTTTGACAATTTCAATGAAAAGTTATCTGTAAATTTTACAGGAAACAACCTTACTGAGTTTCCGATAAACTTAATCAGCAAACACACCGAAACAGTCGACTTGTCCAACAACCAAATAGAAGCGTTGCCGAAAGCTGAATTACTAAAGGAATTTACACAGCTGAATACTATAAACTTAAACAACAATTTAATAAAGTACGTTTTGTATATACAAAATACGTAACATAAGTAGTTGCTGAATTTTAAGTTAATCAATAAATACTGTAGGTTGATAATAAATTCATATATAAAAATTTGTTTAGGTTGTTTGGACCTGCTGAAGTAGCTGTTTTCAGCATGGTGCAAACAGTTTCACTCGAAGGCAATCCCCTTTCTTGCGATTGCGACCAGCAGTCCATGATGATTTGGATTGAAGCGAACAGGAACAAACTTGATAATGAGAACAGAAAGTTCGGCTACGGATTAGAGGTTAAAATATTATGCAGTGGAGATTTAAAGCATGATTAATTACTATTCACTAATTTAAAAATTGTTCAGCTATATCGCATAACAAACAGTATGTGAATCCAAAATAAATTAATATTTAAAATGTAGTTTATTATTTTTTTCCTAAAAAACTAACGCTTTATATTATTTATTGACAGACAATGAAATGCAGCACGCCTGAAAAGTTGAAAGGAAGCTTGCTACTAACACGAGCCAGTGGCAGATTCAGTGAAAACTGCCCGCTTCCCTACAAGAGCTCGACCTCCCTACTGCTCATAATCGCTGCTTCAGTGGTGTTTGCGGTGCTTGTAGTTTCAGTGCTGCTCAATGTTTACATCACTAAAGTGAGCTGCAATTTTGTATGAAAAGCCAGTTTTTGTTAATGCCAACAGTGTTTGTTGTGGATGATTTTATTACTATGTTCAGTTAAAACTTTGATTTAAGTTTTTGGTTTTTTCTTTACTTTTCTGTTTTATAATGAAAAGAAACCATACTAATGAGCAGAATAAAACAAATCTATATTCCGACTATGATTTATATAAAAAAGATAAACTTTTATTTGATAGTTTTAGGTTTGCATTTAACTTTTTAACTAAATTTTACCTTTAGCAACGTAAAAAGAAGAACTTTTCAAACATCGCAAAAGCGTTCAAAAGCCTCGTGGAAAAGGAAGAAGTGGAAACTTTGATAGGAAGTGAGGGCAAGTACAAATACGACGCTTTCATTTCGTACGCCAATCAGGACAAGAAATTCGTGTATGCTTTTGTTGAAGTGAGTCAAAAATGTAGATAAAAATAAGTCTTATCAATTTAAGTAGGTTTTTAGGACTATTCGTGTTTACAATAGCAAAAAACATAAAAACAAGCATTCTATTGACATTTAGTTGTTGATTTAATTACATTTAAGTTTAACAGAACAGATATGCTTGCAATTGTATCTTAAATATCAAACTTTTTAAAACATTGTTCTAATTACATTATTTAAACTTTTTAAACAACTGACTTAGCTAAGAAACGACGAGCGCGATTTAAATTTATAAAAAGCTGTATAACAAAAAAATTATGGGATTAATTTTAAACAGAACAAAATATAGAATATGTATGTTTTTTTGTAAGTAATTTTTTTAGGTCAACAATTGTTAGTTTAATATTTACAACAAAACTTGTTTTTTTAGTAAAATGATATTTTTTAAGGTTTTACGCCTCAACAATTAGGTTTGTCGAAGCTGTTACGCTAAAAATAAAACTGCTTTTATAAAACCATAATATAAAATTAAGAGTGTGGTATAAAGTTATAAAATTCCAAGCTTTGAGCGTTTGACAAACCACGAAACTGATAAAAAGTAAATATTGGTTTAAAGTCATTGTGCAAACGAAACTAATTTTAGCTTCAGGAAATAATCATTACTAAACATTTTCAAAGGCAGCTTGTTGTGGAAATAAATCTTGGGTAAAATTTTTCTTCGAGTCGTTTATTATTTTGAATTTAGTACTAAGAAAGCATAAAACAATTAAAAAATCTAAAGTTCACTATAGTACATATAAAATGAGTAAATCCCAAAAACTAAGTAAATAATAAATGAGTAAACTTGTATAAAACTTAAAACAACTAAAAAGTTTATTTTTTCGAAGCTGTTGTTATTTAGAAAAAGTTTAAAAGGTTTTCAAAAAAAATATCAAAGTTACAGATTAAGTTTTTTTTTTAAACCAAACTTTAATTTTCTTATGATATGCTTGTGTTAACATAAATTTATGACTGATATATAAAAAAATATGTATTAAGTTTAAACTAATTTTAGCTTCAGGAAATAATCATTACTAAACATTTTCAAAGGCAGCTTGTTGTGGAAATAAATCTTGTGTAAAATTTTCCTTCGAGTCGTTTATTATTTTGAATTTAGTACTAAGAAAGCATAAAATAATTGAAAAATCTAAAGTTCATTATAGTATGAAATAATTAAATCCCAAAAACTTAGTAAATAATAAATTGGCAATCTTGTAAAATTTTTAAAACATCTAAATATATTTTTCAAAGGTGTTGTTGTTTAACAAAAACTTAAAAAAAATTCAAAAAATTTATCTAAGTTACAAACTAAGTTTTTTAAATCTAACTTTAATTTTGTTATGTTATGCTTTTTGTTAACATAAAATACTATTTTATGACTGCTATATAAAAAACTTTAAATTAACTTTAAATTTTCATTCACAATTAAAATAAAATTTAAAATAAGACTAAAGTTTAAATTCTTATTTGTTCATCATTAAAAAAATTAAGCATACAAGAAAATACAAATAAAATTTAATTACTATTTTTTTTAAATGTAAAATTACTATTCTTACAGCTAAAAAATGTTTTAGTATGTTACAAGGCAAGAAATGCTAAAAAACCATATCTAAGTCAAAACAAAACCGTTTTTACAAACATTAGGCTAAATAACATATTAATTAAATGAAAAAAAAAGAGTTAAAGTTTTAAGCAATTATCATTCTTTATATCACAGATATTATAAGCTTTCATTTTTGCAAGTATAGAATATTGAAATATTATTTTAAAAAGAAGTTTAAACTATTACTGTCTGCAAATAACTTCTAAAATAGTCAATAAATTTAAAGTTTACCACATTTAAAATTACAAACTACGTATATTAAAACTTATTGACCTTCTTATGAAAATTTTGAAAATTTTTACAAACAGGAAATGGAATCCGTAAGAAGAAGGAAGATTTGTTTTCACGAGCGGGACTTCCCGGCGGGCGAGAACATAACGACCAACATAATAAACAGCATCCGGGACTCATCGGTGGTCGTACTGGTCATTTCCACCGACTTCGAAGCCTCCCCCTGGTGCAGGTACGAGGTGCAGGTTGCCCTGACAACCATGCACAAAAGAGGGAAGCCCCTCGTTCCCATTCTCCTCAACGTTGGTTGAAATGTTTTATTTTGTTTCATGTTTATCAATCGTTTACTAAAAATTGTGTTATTAGAAGACTTACTCGAACTTTTTATTTCACAGAACGTCGAAAACTCGAAAAATTTCAACGGAAACGTCGAGACAATTTTGAAGGACATCACAACAGTCAGTTGCCAGAAAGAAATCGTACCTGACAGCACGGATGACTCCGAAGACAAACAGTGGCAGAGCTTTTGCGACAAAATTGAAGACCTTCTGCCAAAACGTGATTAATTTGGAAATAAAAATGAGTGGACTTGAAGTTGAAGATAATAAAATTGCGGAAGAATTAAACAACTTACACATGTCAACATTTACTTTTTTTTTATAAATTAAATGTTTTATTAAAAATTAGCCAATGCCATATTAATTTGTTTTGATACGTTAAAAATTTCATGAAATGCAAACATTAAATATATTTCAAACTTATGTTAAACACTGCCTTTACACTTTATTTTTAAATCATTTAAAATACATGTACACTTCTTTAAACTACTAGCTTTTATGCATCAATATTGCTGTTATTTTTCATTGTAGTTTAACTCATCATTTTAATTATTAATCAAATGCAGCTTTAAATTAAATCGGACTTATGCTGTTACATACTTTCTTTTTCTAATGCACATCATCTGTTGTTTTTCAAGATAAAAAGAATATTCTAAACATTAAGAAAATCTAAAAAAACTCAAAAGTTGCTTGAATTTAAAAAATACAAGTAAACAGTTCGTAGTTAGCGATTGTTTTAATTAAAGTGTTTTTAAAGTTTTGTTGCATGTTTTACTACAGTTTAAGTGATATCATAAGTTATACATCTCTTTAAAGTAAATACTGTTCATTGTAGCCAACAATTAATGTTCTGTTTTATCAGTATAAATTACAGTTTTTCTATAATACAACCTATAAAATACATCAAAGCTTTTTTCCCAAAAATAACTAGTTAAGTTTTTGAATAATGTTTTTTTTTTAATATATTGCTATACTAATTCTTTTATAGTTAGTACTTAAACTACTGTTAATAAATTAAAAGGTTTTTACAATATAAAACTAATAGTACTCTAACTAATCTCACTAATTTATTTTTTATTAAAGACTTAGTAAGCGTCTTAAGTTATTGGGTTTAAAAAGTAACAAAACTGTTAACATTCAAACTTAGGATTCATAGAAACAGCTACACAACTACTGAAAGAACAAAATAAGTTCAAATAGTTTTCTCAAATTTCATCATTCTTTAAAAAAAATTAAAAAAAAACTTTCAAGAACTTAACTTGATTTTGACTTTTGTATAAAAATTGCTATATATTAATTACTTTCTAACAAACATGCTAATTTTAAATTATTTAGAAAAACTTTCATATAGCATTTAGTATCTTATAAATCTTTTATCTGATATTTAGAAGAATAAAAAAGAATCTTTACTCATAACTATTGTTATTACATTTTATTTAAAATTACTCATTTTTTAATCATTACATTAGGCCTATAGATTATAGAAGCTTATAAAGCAGATTTATGTTATAAAATTAACAACTATTGTTTTATTATGTTTAGTTTTAACATATATTTGAAGTTAGTAGCTTTTGAAGATTTTGTTTTTAAATATAACATAACGAAGTTATTTTTTTTTACAATTAATTAATTTTAATTCATGTCTTTTTAAAAAAACTAGTAGTATCTAAAAAATACCTTTAATTTGGTGTTATGGTTTATATTTAAACGTAAAATGGAAAATTACTATATCATTAAAGTAATTTTACTAGAACATTTTATCCATATTTTTCGATTTTTATTCCTTTTTTGCTTATAACAGCTATTAAACATTTACGTTTAAAATAAAAGCTAGAATAATTTTCTATTTTATAGTAAAAGTTTACTTGATTTTTATTATAAGGTTTAAGGTATGAAACCCTAAGCTTTTTTTTTAAGTTTTAAAAAGTTTTGTGAATCAAAAAATATAAAAACAAGTTATTACATAAATATTTTTAAGCAAAATATTTTGCTGTATAAATAACGTTTTGTTTTACAGATCTAACTTTGTTTATATGCTATGAGTTTAAACTTTTATTTTAAGATTTATTAAGGGCATAATTTGTAAAAGGTTATTGTTACTTTTTTAAACCGTTTTACATCCTTAAACCAAATCAGTGATCATTTTATAGACAGAACAGGTTTTAATTACACTACAAACTTCGCCAAACATAAAATTTAGAGTAATAGTATGCTTAAACCATGTTACATATCTTTTTAGAAAAGTTTTTTCAAAAAGTCATGTTCGTAACGAACCTGACTTGAAAATGACCAGCTTAAATTACGCCGGGTGCTGCACCTCACTAAATAAATATATCTTTCTTGGTTGAACTTATTGTATTACAGACTTTGTCATAAATAAATATATCTTTCTTGGTTGAATTTATTGTATTACAGACTTTGTCATAAATAAATATATCTTTCTTGGTTGAATTTATTCACAAACTAATTACAAGAATGATAAAGTCTTTAATACAAAACGTAGTTAAAATTAGGTAAATACTTATACACTCACTAAGTTCGCTCATGACCATGATATCTGAACCTGAAGTGCTGGGTACCATCGACGTAGAAATGACAACGACCGGATCCGACATCATGATCAGGTCTGAAGTGTTTCCATTAACAAAAATGACCATCACTAGCGTACAGGGACTCTTCTTTGCAGACCAGAGGTTCGTAGGATTGGTTTCTAAAAACAAAACACCAGGAAACTTCACCTTCTCTTTGTTCTTCATGACCGACTTTGACTCCTTGTTTAACTACATCGAACATCAGTGCTCTTTGGTGCCGCAAAAACGTTTTGGGGAGTTTCGCAGGAACGAATCTTTGGAATTTTACGGCAGCAGCGAACTGAGAGCGTATTTGGAAAATTATGCTCGTTGGAATGAATAACTTGATATTGATTACGGCAGTGTTTGAAGATTTTTTTTCTAGTTTTTAGATAGCTTTTGGTCAACTTCTCTAGCTGCCTGGCTAGATGTAAAAAATTAAGTCTTTTGGTTTGTAGATGTAAACTTTCGCGAAATATTTTTGTATACTTTTACTAAAAACAACTTTTTGTTTGTTTTTTAACTTTTCAACTACGAAAAAAAGTATAAGAATAACACAAAGCTTGCTAGCAAGTGAATCAAAACCATATTTAATACTTTAGCTTACTTGCTGACTGCTGTTCGTGCCGAAATCTGTCCCCTGACCAAAATTTACCATAGGATTAAGGGGGTAAGCTAGTCCTGTATATTTTAAAATGAAATGTGTTTTTTCTGTTGGTTTGACGAATAGCAAAACTGAATTGCTAACAAAAACGGTACCATAGTGAAAATTTAGTTTTTTTCGAACATAAATAGCATTTAAACACTTTATACCTCGATTATCATGTCTGATAAACTTATTAAACACAGTTTTACTAATTGTAAAGTAAAAAAAGCTCAATTGAAATCATGTACTAAATGTTTTTGACATAAAGTTTTAACTTCGAAAAAAGGTTGAAATTTTAATTGTTGGAATACAAAACAATCATTTAATAAACCAGTGTTAAAATTTGTGTTAATAAAACGGTTCCTCAATTTAAAACGTTATAAAACATAATATTTAAATAATATTTAAGTTTCACTGTATTTTTTTTTGATCCGCTTAATGTATATTAGTAAAAGTATTGCGTAAGGGTACTTATTAACTTACTACTAAGCACTATTTGTGACAAATATGTAAATAAGCTTGAAATGTTTATTCTTTTTTTTGATTGTGTACAATTATTTCTATTGTTAAATTGTATACTTTCTGAATAGTTTTAAAAAATAGTGTATTTTTATAAATAGAATGTTTGTGCATAATCTATTCAAAACTTAATATTTACTGTGCTGTTTTTTTTTGTATAATATACTAAATACACAAAGCTAAAAACTTGAAAAACAGTTATCTTGTGATTTAAATCATTAACTTACCTTGTACTTATTTAAATACTTTCTGATTTGGATTTTCAACTGACAAAATACGTTTTAGTTCGTTAATATTTTTCAACTATTTTGAATTTTAAACCTTTAAAGACTTTTTCACAGAATATCATAAAAACAACTGTACAGTATCTTTTAAATTAAGTACAGTAACCTCTCGCTTATTTACGTACATTGTGTCCACAGAAAAAATGCGTATAGATATGAGAGATCGTAAAGATACGAGAGGTACCAAATATACTAACTATAATGGTTGTTTTTGATATTGCTTCTAGTTAAGAGCAGACTTAAGACTTATCCACTTTTAGCATTTGTTTACTTTATCTATAAATATGAAAACAAAAGAGAATACTATACATATATTAAAAAAAAGGATTTTAACTTATACAAAATAAAAATACTTGAAGAAATTTTTACTAATTTTAATAATAAGTAGATTTTATCTATATCTTTATTTATATGTGACTTATTTGAAACTTAGCATTTATATTCTACTGATTGAAATTTGTTTCTACAGAATTTTACAAAAACATGCATTTGGTGCTTTAATGAATTTCTTCTTTTGAACAAAATTGAATAACATATAAAAAAAGTTTCGAATAAAAAATGTTTATATTACTACAACTTTTTTAATTTGATCTTTGCCCACATAAGGACAAATTTGTCTTGCATTTCTGATATACTGAGGTATAACTAAATGTTTATTAATTAGTCAAGGAACATAAGTTTACAAAGTCTAAAGATATAGAGAGGTGAGTTAGCATTTAAAAACATTTTTTAAGTCAAAAATATAAAACAAACCTAACTTGTGCAATATTAAAAAAAATTAAGATTTTAATTTTTTGAATTTTTTATAATTATAAAATGCGTAACTAAACGAGAGTGCGTAACGTCACGAGTGCGTAAAAATCCGAGAGGTTACTGTACATAACAATTATATGCATTATTTCTTAACAATTTAAACAACTAATCTAGTGAAAATCAAAAATATTTTTCTAGTTAAATTCATAAATTCTTTTAAGTATTTAATATTAGGTATCACTATTCTTTTTCATTCTATTTTTTAGAAAAAAATAATTCAACTTTTACAACTATTACCGCTAAAACAGAAATACATATATTAAACTCACTTTGGTTTAAGAAAATTTGAACTTTTGTGTAATTTAAAACATATTTATACTCTAGTACTCAAATACATTACTAAGTTACTGTAACAGTTTGAAACAATTAGGAAAATTGTTTAGCATAAAAAACTTGTACTAAGTTAAAACCAAAAATTAAGATTGAAATAAAAACTAACTATAAAAATTTATAAAAGTTAAGTAGAAAAAACACTAAAACAAAATAAAATGATAATGTGTTTCTTAAATTATACAATTTTTTTGTGCACAAAATAACTAATAAAATAATAATAGGATACAATCGCTTTAGCTTAAAGTGAATTATATCTTAATACAAACATTAATTATATAAAAATGAAAATTAAACATACGTTTTATACAAAACAAGGACGTTTAAACATATAAAGATTAGTTTTAAAATTTAATATTTTTAGCATAACGATTCAATACAAGCAGCTTTAAGAAAATTACCTTTTTACACAACTTACAAGATTAAACGTAACTAAACTTTACAATTAGAAGCATAGAGAATATTAAAGCAATTGAAAACTGTAAGTTTAAAAACATCGCACTAAAATTATTATAGATATTTATAATAATGTTACTTTAGCAGTTATTGATTTCTTCAGTAGTTTCGATTAAAGATATTATTTTAATATTAAAATTGTTAATATTTAAGAATATTTTTTAGAAATAAAAATACTAAATCTATAAGCTCTGTTAGATCTATAAAATTAGCTAAAGCTTAACTAAAAAAAGTTTTAAAACTCATCAAGAATTTAAAGTTCTTTTGCTTGAGTTCACGTTAGTTTAAAAGGTTGTAGCAAAAAATAGTTTATCTATAATTTGAAATAAAAATAAAACTTAAACTTCAAATGTCATGATTTAAGTTGAATCTAAAGTAAGCTTTACCTGTAACGTATTTATATAAATAAGTATTTTAACAAAAAAAAGTTTATAACCAACTGTATATTATGAGTTCAGTTTTTATTGATACACAACGAAGTTAATGAAAAAACATAAAACGCATTGGAATTTTTTACCATTGTCTACCGATACTCTTTACGTTATAAACCTCGTAGAAAAAGTAATAAATTGTTTACATAATTTAAAAAGTCATTATTAAAATTTGTTTCTTCAGGATTTTTATTAGGAAATAGTTCGATTTGATATATATATTTTATATAAAAATATTTTAATAAAATTTCGATCAAAACATAAAAAACCCAAGAAAATATAGACTACTTTATATTTTATAGATGTAGACTGTTTTATCAAGACGTTAAAATTTATTCTGTACTGTTCTACTCTGCTTGATTTTAGTATTTTTGATTTATCGAAATTATAATTGAACTAGTGTTTTATTTTAAAGTATTATTTATTTAAAAACATTTTTTGATTGTATATAGACTTATTAACTCAAATGTTTTACTAAAATATTAAAAACTCGTGAAAAGTACTTTAAAAGCAACTATATAAAGTACTCTAACCAATTTTAGCGTTTTAGTTCAAATATCGTTTATTGTTAACATAGTGCATAGAAGGTTTAGTTCATCTGTTTTCTGAAATACTTAAGTTTTCTTTTCTTTTGAAACTATTTTTGAACTGTAGAGTAAATCATACTTTTTTATTTTTTTTATGTTGTTACTTTATCAAAACCTCAAATATTATCATTTAATGTTATTATTATTTTATTATTAATATTACATAGGTATATCTTAATTTATAGTTCTTTGTAGAACATTACACTTGACTAAACATATTTGATTCACCTTTTTATAGTTAAAGAAATGATTAAACAACAATAAACTAATTTAAGTTAAAAAAAAAATTTGTTAATTTGTAAATATAATAGTAAGATTTTTACTTATTTTACTGATTTTTATACTTAAAGTTCTATAAAAATTTTACAAAACTTTGTTTATTTGTAGTTATTTAGAAACTTTAAATCAAAAATTTTAAAATAAACAGATATATATAAACTTTATAACAAGGTTCTATAAATTATTTTCATTTAAAACAATTCTCCCCAAAAGTTTCAACGTTTCAACATTTCCTACACGTAAGAATGACCTCACCATAAAACTAATTATATTTGAATAAAATAAAGGTTTTTTTAGTTTGTTTAGTTTTATTACTTTATTATCATTGTATATTAAAACAGATGGAAAAAAATTTGAACTAAAAAACATTAAGTTCATCTTAAATTTATTGTTCGTCAGTTATTTAAAAAACTTGCATAATTTGTTTTTATTCGTTTCAACGACAAAATGTACACAAAGTTTACATTTGAATCAACAAGATCGCTAATTAGCCTGCGGTGTGTGTACACCAACAAAACTCAGTCATCTGTGCAATAAGGATTAAAATTGAAGATATCAATTGTTACACTGGTCAAAAATAAAATCGAAAAACATATTCCAAAATTAGTTTTTGCAATGTTAAAAATACTAAAAGAAAACGTTAAAATACTTAATATAGAAACTATGTTTGAACGTTAGGTAATATAATTTTTTTCTTTATTGCTTAAAAAACTTTTGAATGATTGTTTATTTAACAACTTGTCGGTACAGTTTACACTTATGAAATATTGATAGAAAATTAAATTGAAAACTTTATAGAAATTAAAAAAAAAATTATACAAAATATGTATATTTAGTAAAAATGTTCATGTCATGATTATCAGTGCAACCAAAAAATGTTGGTGACCTCGTTATTACATTAAAAACTGATAGTTTGATGAACAAATGTAGAGGAAAAAATATTTAAGCAATAAAAAATACAAATTTTAAACTATAAGTTGGTGTTTAATACATTGATAATCAATCTCAGTTTATTTTTTGAAATACTTCACTATTCTATAAAATACTTAATAGAAAGTTTAATTCATTCCTGACCCATTTTCAATAATGTCAGTCGTCATGGTTTCCACGGTAGTGTTATTGTTTAGCGACGTAAAAACGTTTGAAGTGGTTACCATGGAAACAGTTGTTTCCTGGTTACCTGTTGTCAGGACTCTTTCAGTAACCACGGAAGTTATGCTTGTCGCTAATGAAGTCGAAGTAGTCAGGTCACCAGTTGTTGTAGTGATGTCATCAGCTTCGCTGTTTGTTGTCATAGCAACTGGATTTTCAGTTGTTGTTTGTACTGACTTACTTGATTGTAACGTCATAGGAGAAATAGTCGTCGATTCTGATTTTGATTGATTTGTTTCTGCAATGTATCTTTTGATAAAGTTTTGATTTTTCAATAGTTAAATTTGATTAGAAATTATTATGTGTAGTTTTAAAAAGGAAACTAAAGTTTCACAAACAATAAGATAAACTTAGCTAACTATAAAAATAGTGTTAAAATATTGTTAATATATATTTTTTAGGTAGCGTTGAAGTGTTTATTGCAGACTTTTTTTTCTTTTCTAAACACTACAAATATTTTTTTTAATAAAAAATTTAAGTTGGCTGTAAACACAACAATTTTATCAAGAAAATACAAAAAAAAATAATAAAAGTCATGCTTTACAACTTGTATACAAGATTTTAGTATAATTTTTTCAATCTACGCAAATTTAAGCTGTTGCAGGTACAATAATATATTATAAAAAACAAAACAACTTTATCATTTAAAACATTCTTGTTTACTTAAAGTTTAAAGTGGGTCAAGGTTTTTAATACTAACTTAATTTTAGGTTGTTACTAATTCAATTAACATCATTTTAGTTAATTTTTTAACGTTTGTTAGATGTTTAAGGACCTTTTTTAATTAATAATCTTTTTCTAAGCACAACAAGTCTTATTCTTTTAACAATGTCAGTATTTTAAAATTTTATCAACTATTTTATGCTGTACCTTAATATTTTTGCGTGTTTGCCAAATTACTAAGGTATATAAGAGATAAATGATGTTTACAAAAAAAAATCTTTTAGCACTAGTTTCCGAAATAATTATACTTTATTATAACTACTGTAAAACACATACTTTCTTTTGCTGCTTAAACTTCTACTGCTTAAAATTTTCTTGTTAAACAATTACTTTAGTTAACTAAGTTTTTAAACATGCGCAAAATACGACTAATTTGGTTTATTTCAGTAAAAAAGTTGGTTTTAAAAAGCAAAAAGAGCGCTGTAAGTCTAGACAGAAATAAAGAGCCAGACTTTAGTTGTTTGTAAAGTATTTAAACTAAATAAACAAACCCATTCGTAAAAATTTTTAAACTTAAATTTTAAATCTATTCTAAAAGTATTATTTCTAATTAACTTTAAAGTCTTTGACCTCATTACAAATGAAACATTTGGTTGTACATTTAACTTAATGAGGTTAAAGTTACTTCACATCGTTTTAGTTTTGTTTTTATTGCAAAAAAGCTAATTAAGATAGGGAATTTTTCTAACCATATTCACGTAAGTGTTTAAAACAACAAAGGTTGGCATGGGAAAAGCATGCTTTCTGACAAATCTAAATCAACATTGTAAATTTTTTGATTATTTAAAATAGATCTGAAAAGTTTGGGAAAAAATGTCACTGTGAGTTCATCCTTGTTTTTTTTTTTCATGTTTGTATAAAAATTGTTAGTTTTCACTACTAAAAACTGGAGTTTATTGTACCATGAGTTTTTACATATCTTAATTGATGATTTTAGTTAATTTCAAATAAAATTAACACAATTTTTTACATGTTTTAATATTTATTGATAAACTATTACTAAGTATGTTAAAAAAAATTAATGGAAGACGATTTATTTTACATAAAGCGTTTTTTTTTAAATTAACCTACATTACATAAAACAAAAAAGTGTAAGTAAACATTTTTACAAAACAATACCATTTATAAATTTCTGACATATTAGCTTAATACAAACAAATTAAAGTTATTATTTAAATAAATGTTACAATCTTGCTCTTGTTCGAGGACTAGAAACTTAAAACGAATAATAATAAAACTATATTTTCTATTCGATAACTGTGATTAATTTGCTTTGATGGCAATTTAACAAGTATTTAACAATAACAATATTTTGTTTAACAATTTTTAATTTCCTTGTATTGTTACAACTTTTTTAAGTTAACTTTTTAGTAACTTTACTTTTATATCACTAAAACATTTCGAATTTTTTAGCTTTTAATAACAAAAACTTAAAGATATCGTTAAAGGTTCACATAGTTGGCCTTTTACAACGAACTAATAAAACTAATTAAAAACCGACCTATTTCGATGACAGTCAAGGGAATTATTACAGCTAGAAATATGGTGAGTAGAACAATCAAAGTGGTCAATATTGTTACAGTTTTGTTCTTTTTCATCGCAGATAAACACCCAGAAGAAGGCTTACTTGCTCGTCTATCGGGTCTAATAACTGAAAGTGTTTGATTTTAATATATAAAGTGAAAAACAAAATCTTAAACATAGCAATTAATTTGAATATATCTCAATTTTTTACTTACACTCTAATTTTAACTTAAATTTTAGTTTACGTAGTTTTTTTTGTGAACTTTTATTTTTCTTCATAATATTAATTTTTTAAACTCACTTTTCTTTTACTCAATTATAATCTAATTTATTTTGATTTAAGCTTCTAAAAGTCTTAAATAAGAATACAAAACAATTAAATTTTACGTATAAAATAGTTAAGCTTTTTTTTAGAATCAATTAAATAAAATTACTTTTTCCAACTTCTACGTCCAACATACCTGTTTACAATTAATTTATTTTCAGTTTAAATTTATTTTTAAACGCTTTTTTATAACTTATTTTCTTAAATTCATAAACTAATCGTAAAATTTATCAAAGTTAAAGCAGCTTCTTTTTTTATGGTCAAAATAGTTCTAATCTACCCGAATTATTTCTTTTAACACTTATTTTGAACTCTTCTTTTTCGCTTTCTTTTATTTCACCTTCCAATTCGTTTTCTTTATCTAAGTTTTCTTGCATCTCCTTACCAAATGTGTTCTACAAACAAATACGTTTTTTAAACAATATAACTAGTTTTTTTTTTTATGATATAATATTTTATCGCTGCAAAGTGCATAACGACTATTTTGTCATTTGCTAGTAGTTTTATGAATTATAACACATTGTTTTTTGTTAAACTTACTTTGACAAAAGCAACTCTTTTAGTTTTCTTGTTCGATATTTTGTTTAAAAAATAACAAACACTTTTAAACTACACAAAATGAAAGTTTATAAAAGTGAAATTTTAACTTTATCTTTTTCCATTAAAAAGTTTAAGCACAATGTTAAAAAAAAATTAGCAAAGCTTGTTTACGAAGTGTACAGTACAGTTAGTAAAATTTGTAAATTCAGCTTTCTGTTCTAAACAATCAAATTTTAAATTGGCAGGTTTTGCTATTCATTGAAAAACTTAAAATTTTCTGATTTGACAGCTCAGCTTTTTATTAAAAAATTTCAATTTGGAAGTTTTAGGATCAGCTGATTTAAAAAATATATATATTTAATTTAAAAGATAAAAAGTTATAAAAGTCAAACTTAAAACTTTAGGACACTAAGCTGACAAAAACTGGTGTATGATTTACTGAAAATTAAGTATTAAGTTTTAGGAAACTACTTATGTCGCCCTAAAATAAACATTAAAACGGTTTTGCTTTTAATTGATTAAATTTTATTAACGTATACATTTTTAAAGGTAGTACGCCGTTTTTGTAGATTAAATGATGTAGCACAAAGCAAATCATTACATACTTTTAAGTTTTTAAATATATATGTATGCACAAATATAAACCTTTTTTGGAGCAAGCTAGCCTCTTAAAAACTCAAAATTAGATTTAAGCAATTTTTCTGTAAAAAGCTTCTAATATTATTTAAAAATTAGTAAAAAATCTATCAACTCTTTAAAAAAATTTGTCTATTAAAAATATACGTAACAAGAATCAACTACTTTTTCGGTTTTGTTATTTTTTTGTTCTTCACTTTTGACTGGTGAATCGTCTAGAGTATTGTCGTTGGTCGATGACACGCTTGTAGAAGTTATCTTTTCAACATTTGCTGAGTTTTCTTCATTTGAAGGGTTTTGTTTTTTTAAAGAGTTTTGTTCTTTTAAAAAACTGTCTTCTTTTTCTGACAGTTGATCTAGCTCAATATTGCTCATGCCTTATTTTTTTATTTAAAATTTTATAATTAGATACTAATTTTACGTAGAAGTGCTTTAAAAAAAATTCCTTTGTATTTTTTTATGTAAAAATACTAATATTTTCTCAAACTACTTTAACTTAATTAAACACATATTTTCTTATTGTATGTTACATACTTAAAATACATTTTATAACTAAAAATCGTTCATATTTTGTTATCTTCTGATCTATAAGATGAATAGATGAAGTTTACAATGTTTTATTTATTTATGGATTAGCAGTTGAACATTTATCTTTATCCTTTCAATTTAAACAACAAATACATATACTTATTGATAATACTCAGTTTAAGTGACAAACTTACACAAAACCTTGTTTTTAACTATAAATGTTGCTTTACCATAACTCAAGACAAAGTGAAAGTTTTAATATTTTACTTCTGTTGATAAGGAAAAGGAAGCGAAATTGTAAAACTAATTAGCTGCAAAAGCGCTACACAGCGGTTAAAATTTCAATTGCTTTTAATGACTAAATCTTGTTTCTACTTAAAAATTAAGATTAAAAACTTAAAAACTAATAACTTTCCGTATGTTTATTTTAGGCAAAACGCATAAAATTAAACAACTTTAAGATAGATAATTTTTATTACTTTATTCTACAACTATTTTTTTCGTTTTCAGATATAACATAGATGGCATTTAATTTTTGAGCATTTCAAGTGATATAATCAATAATTTTAAGGATCCTAATCAAATAACCTAATATTGTTTGTTGAACGAAAACAAAAGCGCTCAAAATATTTGATCCTAGGACCTGATGCACGAAAAACTTTTTAGTTATAGAGTCTCACACCACTTGGATAACTTTTAATGTCTTCTCGAAGACAACAATAATAAAAGATAAATTAAATGCTAAAAGTTCTAAAGTGAATGCTAATAATTTGTAATTGTTTTGGAAAGTATGTATGAAAAACGTAAAACGAGAATGCAGTATAAAGTATTTTGCAAGTTGTTAAGAGTTTGAGCTGATCTCAGAACTCTTAGGACTTAGGACGCATAGTTTAAAAAAAATCTACATCGATATTTTTAATAGTTTTTTATTACTTTAAGTCTTAATAAATGTAAAAGTTTTTATACATTAGTTGAAAACATAATTACAACTTCCTTTATTTTTTCTTAGTTAAAATAAGGTTTGTTTTTGTTTGTATTATTGCAGGTTATAGTAAATCACAAACTTTATTACTTTATATATTTTATCTCTAGACGCAAAACTTTTTTTTCTTTTATGCAAGTTTAACAAATACTGAATTCCTATCGTTTTACATAAGTGTTTTCAAAGATTAAGTCTCTTAGTATTTTATACTTTTTTATAAGACTTTTAAAGCTATTAAATTAACTAATACTTGTAATTTAATTAACGTTTTTATAAAGTCGAACATTGAAAATCAAATGTTTTTTATGAACAAGTATAAATTACAAATAAAATAATAAATATATATATATATATAGATCATAAACCATAAAGTCTCAACAAAAGTTATCTTGATGATCTATTAAATGTGTATGATTTTGTAAAATTTTAATTAAGTAGAATTAAATTTCGAAACGTACAAAATTTTTTCAGTCACTTAAAGTTTAAAATTTGTTTTGAAAATAGCAAAGCAAAACTTTTTAATGAAATCTTAAATATTAAGTTTATTTTGTAAATTTACTATTTACGCATATCAATTGAAATTATTTTTCTGAGTTGTAATTTAATAAACTTGTATAGCATACAGTGCTTCCTCACTTATTCGGCCATGTTGGCAAGCATTTTTAAAATAAGGCCAGATTAGCCTTTAGCCGGATAAAAACAAAATATCGTTTTTTTTTTTAATTCTACCTCATTAATATTGTGTAAGGCATGTAATAAAACGCACTTTTAACTATCTGTTAATTTCATTTATTTCAACTTTATTCAACGAACCAAAGAATTAGAATATACAAAGAATAAACAAAACATTGTAAAATATCAAAATTAACCTAACGAAAACAAGTTACATGATGAACAGTTTAACTACTATCGGAGCTCTTTCTGAAAAAGGAAAGAGTAGAGGTTTGTTCGACAAAAGTTGTGAATCACTTTCTGATGTGGTTTCTTGTTTCATCTGGCCGGTTGTATGCTATTGCTAAGGTATGTTCTGGCAACATTATTAAATACAACCCTGTTTCATCGCACTTTAATATTGCATGTTCGGTGTAGCCCTCGGTTTGATGTTGTTATATTTGTACAGGGCATAAAATATAAGTTGCAAGATCAAGCTTAATTTTTTTACAAATTATTACGTTACTATAAACTGCTTGCTTACTTATTGAAATAAAATTAGACATGTATTTATAGTATAGCATTGATTTTAGCTGAATTAAATAACTCTACTTCTTAACTAAAATTGACCGGATAAATTAGGCACTGTATATCCTAAAGCCTAAAAAAATACATTTATTCAATTCTTATGTTAACTCATTGTCAACTTGTGTGCATTTTGAAATTTAATTTGAAAAAACATATCAAAATTAAATGTATAATATTTTGTTGAAATAGAATAAAACCACCCAGGAGATTATTATTAATTACTACAAAAAAAAATTCAAAATCTTAAAAAAAATTTTATTTGTAAAAGCTTACACTAAACTAAAAACATACTAAAAAGGTTTTACATGGTTGTACTAGTTGTTTTGGGAAAAGTTTTTATTTTTGTGTTAAAAGCTACAAAAAGCTTTCAGATTACTACAAGATTTGTAAAAAGGCTTACAGTTTCATGTTTCAACTTAAAAAAGATTAAAAACTTTTTATTTTGATGTAATATTAATTTTTTATCTATGGAAGTATGATTTTATCAATAATTTTTTTTTTATTAAAATCTTAAAAATTCTATAAAGTTTACTGTTAAAAATTTAGAAAAACAATTCAGCATGTAAAAGAAAAAAATTTAAGCATTTTGAAGTTTAAAAAGTAAAACTTTATTTTTGAATTTTATTACAAGAAACTATTTGACAACTTAAACATTTTTTTTTCTAAAGCGAGCCACATTTTAAATTGTTAAAAAAACAAATGACCTAACTTCTTAAAAGAAAATAAAAGTTTTAAGTATTTATAAAAATCAAATTTAAAGCTTACTAACAAAACAAACTTGGATGACGAGTCAAACTTTAACGAAAAGTAATAATTATTTTAGCAATAAACATAATCTGAAATGACTCAATATGGTGTTAGTTTGTCGAGTGTGCTGGAGAAAATCAACACCTTCCGCATACAATGCGTCCACTGTACCCTTGAAATCGGATGGCAACAAAAGTTCATCAACGAACAAGTAATTCAAAACTAGTTACTTTACCGCAATCCCCCAGCGCAGTCTTGATCATATTCTAAAGATGGGCGAGTAATGGACCCTAAGGTGCCTGTTATACAGCAAGTTGGTATTTGACTATCGTGGTCGTCCAACTTTTTAAGGAGGCAAGCACGACCTAAGAGCTTGAAAGTTAATACTGATGAGTAGGAGTTTGTTATTGACCGCGATAAATGGCGATCTTCTATCTCAAAAACGACTAAGAGAAAAAAAAAGAGCAAAACTTCAAAAATACCAAATACACGAAGAAACCATAATGAATAATAATTTGTTATTTTATTTGAAGTTTTTTGTCATTTTTTGAATCACTTTTTGTACATTTATTAATGTTTTGTATTTTACCATGACTACTTTTTTTTGCCAATATCCGATTTCGGCTATTAGATTTTATTATGCCTCAAACAATATCTAAAAAAAATTCTTTTTGTCGTATTAAAGGCCTTTGTTACTTAAGTGGTAAAAAAATCTATAGTGCATACTACCAATTATACAGACTTAATTAAAAACACTTATCTCAATTTTCAGAGCAAAAAAGTATTTTTATAAAAATTGTAGCTTTTTAAGTTTAATGATCAGGGAAATAAACTTAATTTTAACTTTAATTAGTTTTTGGTATCGGTGGTGATTTAACGTAGAGAATAGTTTATAGTTGCTAAAACAGTAACCGTTATAAATAACTAGTTGTGTTTAACGAAATTCAAGTAAACTAAATTACTTACTATCACTACATTTTTAAATAACATATGTTGCACCATAAACTTATTACAACTTGTGGAATTGAAATATGCTTTAGCATATCATTTATTTTATTCGCTTACAAATTCAAAACTTGCAAAAAAAAACTCAATCATTGTTGATTGCTTTTGGTTTTAGTTCAAATGACTAACTAACTAGAGAATTCAAACAAATATTCATTGTTTATTTTAAAATCTATAGTACAAAATTCCATGAAATCCTCGAGCAAGGTTGCCACAGATCAAGCTGAGAAAAATATCCTGACTTTTTACTAAAATTTTCTTGACTTTTCTAGATCAAACTTTTAATTTAAACTTTTTCTAAAATACACAATCTAACACTTGAAACTATATAAAGTTTTCAATATAATTTTAATACAGGTTAAAACAACAGTTCTTTTGCTGAATTCAATAATCAAACTTCCACTACATCACTTGAACCATCTGTGTATGATTGATGTATTTGCAATAAACAGCTCTATCAGCAAAATACTTGTATTATTACCTTACAAACACAGCTTGTCTGAAAAAAGACACAATTGTTTAGTATTTCCTAACATAAATGTATCTAAATAAATGAAACAACATATAAGGAACTTTTACCATTAAAACCTTAATTTGATAACGAACTTTCACATCTAAAACCTTAACGAACTTTTACAATTAAATAAAAAATCTAAAATACAAAATAGAATAATTCTGTTTAAAATATCTCCTCTTATCATTTAGTATAAAATTTATAACATATAAATCTACTCTCATTTATTTAAAAGAATTAAGTTATTCTACAAAAATTACAATAAATAAACTTAATCATGGCATATAACCTCTCTTAAAACTTGTTTAAACGACTTTGGAAAAGTTATAAAGAGGTAAAGTATACACATCAACTTGTTACATATAACACTAAACTAACTGCTTAATTATAAAGAACTTAGTTAATAACTTAAACAAAAAACGCTTTGATTCTAAAATTATGCTAGATAAACTTTTGTGTATATATCACAGTTTCACTATGGAAGTGTCCTAGCTACAGATCATCAATACTAAAAAGCTTACAAAAACTGCTTGTTGAAGTAGGGTACTTGTTCAATATGTTAATAGCAGGGTTGCCACTCTTTGGGTCAAAAAATCTTCCCTGAGTGACTAAAAACTTACCTGAGTAACCTTAAACTTCCCTGATTTTTTTTCAAACCCTTAAAATTTTGTTAATTATTAAAAATTACAATGTTAATTCTAAGAATATTGAAAAACTAGCTTTAAAATTTCTAAACAAGCACTAAAAAATAAAATCAACTGTTTAGAAAAAAATTTTGAAGCTTGATTAACTAAATCTCATTCTTGATCTAAACAAAAATTTCTTTGAGATTTTTTTAAAAATCTTAAAATTTCCATGAAAATTTTAGAAAAATCAAAACTACTCTGAGCTTAAAAAAAATTATCAAAATTCCCTGAGATTTTCTATAACTTTAAGATTCCCTGAGTGTGTGGCAACCCTGTAATAGAAAAATTTGCCTTTATCAAGGATATTTTACTAATTTATACAAGATGAAAGCATCGGAAATTAAATACTTTTATAAATTTCTAGGAAATTTTGCAATTTATTTCTGACTTTAAAGAGTTTTTAATTAACTTTTTACCATTTGAAGGCTTTGGAAAATAATGAATTTTTTTAATTTAAACTGACAATATCTGACTTTTTTTAAATTTTGTCATTTCTTGACTTTTTTCAAAAACACCATTTTTTCCTGACTTTAGTATTTTTTTAGTTTCTCCTGATTTCCTGACCTTGTCGCAGCCCTGCTCGAGCCCAAGACTGTGGTATTAAAGTAGATATAAAAGTAAATAAAAAATTAGTATTCGAAGAGCTACTTTAATTTGTTTTAAGAACAGAGTTATTGATTACCCCAGATAACCACAAAATTGAAAAAAAAGCCACAAACTGGTGAACTAAATTGATAAACATTTGTGTAAACATAAATTTCGACTTAATCAAATGTATTAAAGTTGGAATTTTTCCCACTGAAACCTGGTAATAAATTAAATAGCTAATTCGCATATTTATTATTATTTACTCTTATTTATACTCACAAAACTTCGTAAATTTTTTCATTTCATTTTGAGTGTATCATTTTAATGTAAAATATTAATTTAGAAAAATATTTAAAATACATTTATCAAGTTTTCTTCAATACGTTTAAATTCTTATTTTTATTAAGGTGGCATACTTGTTTTTCTTTTTTACATAAGAAAGTATTTTAAGATAGTTTAGAAAACATAGTTTTACAGCTAATTAATGTTTTTATTCAAATAAGAGTTTATATTTATGGCAAAAATATTGTTTAGAATGTTCTCACTATACAGTTGTACATTATATTTGTATATTTAACAACATAGTTTTTTCTTAGCTACTATCTCAAAATGGACTATAATTTAGGAATATGTAAGACTTTACACCTTGTTCTTACAAAAATTGCAGTTAACTACGCAAACATTATAAAACAAAAACTTATTATATACTTATAATATAAAACACTTTAATGTAAAAATTCAAAAATACTTATTTAGACATAGATAACTAAGTCTTTTTGTTCAAAATTAAAAAAAAGTAATTAATAGCCTTGGAATCAATAAATTTAAATTTTTCTAAACATGCCAATTAAACAATAGCTTAAACAAAGGCACTACACCAAGGTTTTATTAAGAAAACAAAAGCTAAATTATTTTTACTACTTCTAGTTAAAATTACTGGTAGAAGACAATTAAAACTACTTAGCTTTCAACACTGAAATCAACCTATTTTAGAAAATATTTTACAAAAGTAAGATTTTATAAAACTACATATAAACATTGTTTTTTTGAAATTTAAGAAGCTATTTTAGTAAATTAAATTGCTTTTAAACAGAAAAACTAAGTATGGGACTTCTATTCTTAATTTTCCTACAAAGTAAATCAGTAGGTCTTTAAGCAAAAACACTAAAACTCTAGTAATTTTAAAGTAATGAAATCTTGCGAAAAGTAATACAAAATTTTCATCAACAACTAAAAAAATGTGCAACAAACAAAAATTTACCTAAAAAATATCAAAAAGTCAACATTTTTATGGCGTCCACCAGCGCCGATTCGCTTTCCCGCAAACTGTTCATTTTCAGGGCGTTCCCCGCCCTCCTCTTGGAAGCTTCCGCTTGCGCCCGGTTAACCGACTCCCTGAAATGTTCGGAAAACCGGTGAAAGTTCTCGCTTACACCCGCATCATCGCTCGCGAGAAACCGGTCGAAATATTGGTCGTTTGTGGCGAAGGCGTCGAGAAAGTTCTTCATGTTCTGCTCGGACTGCTTGTGTTTCACCAGTTTCCAGCACTCGCCGATTTCCCTCAAAGGCTCCATCAGCTCGGCAAATTTCTCCAAATTACTCTCGTGCGCTTCCTGCAGCGTGAAAAGCAGCGAGTTGGAATAGTGAACGTGGTTCCGGTTGAGCGACTTCTGCTCCTCCACCTCCCCCCTCAGCGCATATATCTCGTCCCTCGCCACCCGCATCAAGTAAGCGTGCGCCAGCGACATCCGCTTGACGGCGTCCTTCGCTTTCGCCACCTGCCCCTTCCCGCTGAAAACTCCCGCCAAAATTTTGTCCGGGTCGAAGGCGCCGAACTTTTGCGGGTCCCTGGCAACCTTCCACGGGGCGTTGGGGTGCAGCATCGAGAGGGTCAGCAGGTCCCGGCAACAGTCCTCGATCTGCTCGCAGCACTCCGACCCCAAGGCCCTGATCCGCTTGAAATTGTCGCTCATCAAGTACTCTTCGCTTGAGGGATTTCCCGAAACGTCGCACGACTCGAGGGCGGCTTCCAACTTGACGATCTTCACCCTCAACGCGTTCAGCTCCTCTTCCAGCCTGCCGACGCTCTGCAGGTTGATCGGCCGCTTGGAAGACAACACGTCCAAGCACGTGACCTCGGACATGGCGAACTTGTTCATGGGCAGCAGGGGCATGTCCAGCGCGCTTCCCCCGTGGCTCAGATCCCTCTGCTTCCTCAGTGAATTCCCCACCTTTTCCAGCGCCCGCATCTTCTGCGCGATCTCCTTGCGCGGCGCCGCCACCACGTTGGAGCCTTCCGATTGGTCGAGGAGGCGGCGGAAGTAGTCGGCCAGCCTGTTGATCTCCAGCTCGGCGTCGTCCACCGAAGCGGCCCGCCTCTGCAGCGATCCTTGCATGAGCGCGCACTGCCTCTCCAGCTGGAAGATCTGCGACTTCATCGCGAACGACCTCCTCTGGTCGTAGCTCTCCTGCTCTCGCGACAGGTGGTGCAGCATCTGCTTCAGCGACTCGATCTCCGACCGGTCGGGGTCTCGTTTCGGTTCGGGGGGTTTTTTGGTGGCTGGTTTGGCGGCGGGGCGACGGCGCTGGTGGAGGGAGTTTACGCGGTCCATTTGAGGCACCTTGTTTCCTGCGAAGATTGTTTATTGTATCTTTTAATGAATTTTGGTATAAATTTGGCTGTGAATCATTATTACCATATGTTTTTATTGATTTTCAGCTATTATAAAAAACCTTTTATAAATACATAAGCTGTTGACAACCTAAACTAAATTATAATACATCTAAAAATATTTTATTTTTGCAAGTATTCGTAAAAACTTAAACAGTAAAAAAATTTAAACAACACCTACAACTTATAAGCTTTAAAGTTTCTTAAAAAAATTCGAAAATTTTTGAGTATACATACGTTCAATTTTGAACAAAGAACAGTAACTTTACTAAGCAATTTTTTAAACAACTCAAGAGACAACAGATCTTTCTTAGTTTTGAAGTCCAAGTGTGCATCAAGAACTACAAAAAATTTCAAACCTTGTGAGTGTTTAGACATTTGACTTGGCAGTAGAAGGCGCCGCAGACGATGCAGATGTACTTTGAAAAGTTCCCGCAAACCTCGCAGAACCTCCTGGCGGGGTAGAAGGACGGGGCGGCCGCTATGGTGAAGTAGGACGCCTGGTGGTTGTCGGGGTCGGTTGCTAAGCGGTGCTTCTCGTCGTCAAGCAGCTGGTTGAAGGTTTTCAGCTTCCTGCGCTGCAGCACCGTCGATTTGCGCTTCTTCTTAGGCGCCTATATTATATGTATTTTTATTTAACAATTCAAGTATTTTAAAATATTATTGTAGAAATATTAAAGGTAATCATTTTATTTTAATAGATCAAAGATATATCCGTTTATGAAATTTTTGTCAAACAAAAGAAACGTTTAAAACGAGGTGATTTTTTCTTAGATATATTAGAAGAGTAAGATGTAGAAAACAATTTATATTTAATTGAAACATCCCACTTAAAAATTTAAAATTTCAATTCACTCTCGATGAGCATTGAACAGAATGATAAAACAAATTTTTAACCATTTTGATGTAGACTACTTTTTTAATCAAAATTTCATTCAAGTTCATTTTACACACTTTCAATGTTTTCAACATGTAAACACTCACGTAAAAGGTTTAAATTGTTTTAACAGCACAGTATCTACAAAACGATTTGTTATATTACTGAAGCCTAAACATATAAAAGTTTTGTATAAATATTGTATTAAAGTTTGTGTAGCTTTATCTTATGATAGCACGACTTTCTTGTATGAATGATTTTTATTACTGGAAACATATTT
This sequence comes from Thalia democratica, assembly GCF_965202585.1. NCBI lineage: Eukaryota > Metazoa > Chordata > Thaliacea > Salpida > Salpidae > Thalia > Thalia democratica. The sequence goes on from NC_139165.1 coordinate 77,505,991, forward strand.
TGTTATAAATCGTACTGAAAACTTTTTGTTCGTTTATTTGATTAAAAAAATTATAAAGCTTCTGTTAATAATTCAAGTCGGCAATTAAAAGTCTAAATAAATGTTGACTTATTAACACCAAACTTATTATTTAAAATTCTAGAATAAGTGTATTAAAATTTATTGTAAGTATTACTTGAAACAATGTTAAGTATGAGAAGAAATCTTGTAAGAGTAAAAAATAAATATATGTACTATATTTGTTTACAATGGTACTGCAAACAGTGAAAAAACTTTTAAAATGAAATATTTTCAAAAACATACAGATTTCTTTTCTTCCTTTTCTTCACTGGACTTCCTGGTTTTTTCGGGCAAATCTTCAGTTACAAATAATCTCTGCTTCTTTTTCACAACAGGCTCGTCTTTTTCCACAAACTCTTTCTAAAAAGTTGAATTAAATTATACAGTAATGCTTATCAAAATTAAAGTTACCTTAGTACAAAATTTCATTCAAAACTTTGAGTAGAACTTAGGAAATGTAGAAAATATTAATTATGATATGACTTTTCAATGATAAGTGAATATACTAACAAAAACAGTGTGATATGAATTGAAAACATCAAAATATTTGGGCATAGTAATATAAAAAACCCGCATTTCAAAATTTGAAACAAAATGTTTGCCTTGAAACCATCGAGGTAAAACGTAACTGATACATTTTTAAAAAAGCTCTCAAAATACATTTTCCAACAACCTGATGGTTGTCGGCTTCTAACGCCTCCAATCTCTTCTTCAACCTTCTGTCTCTCGTGGCGCTGTCCAGCACCCTCCTGTGGCCAGATTCCTGCTGTCTCGTCGAGGTTCGGTTCTCTTCAACTGTTGGCATCACTCTCCAACAGAGTATTAGTTAAAAAAAAGCTGTAAATAATTATTAAAACTGTCAAAGTTGTGAACAGAAGTGTGTTTTTTCAAAAATATAAAATAAAACTCCATAATAAATTTAGTTTTTAAGAAAAATATAATTTAAAAATTAAATACTAACTACTAAAAAACAATATTTTAACGAATTTGACCATATCACAATAAACAATCCTTCAATCACTTTCATACAAAACTTCATAATAAACATTTTTGACCACTCAGCAAAAATACAGACAGTTAATAATGATATGTGGTAAAATAAAACATAAAAATATCAAGAATAAAATTTATGTTTTAAAATTCTAGGATATGCATTAAAAAAGCATCAAAAAACTAGATAAACATCTGCATACTAGTTTGATAAAAAAATTTATGCTAAAAAAAATCAAAGCTTGTTAAAAAGGTTTTATTATTATTTACATCTTTTATAGATATGGTTTTTAAAATTAAAAACTAAACATTTTTATTTATATTTATTTAAACACAAGAACCCAATATGTCTTTTCTTTTGCAGAAAATACGAATAGAACAATTTTATACACAGTTAGCCTTATAAAACTTTGAAATAAATTAAACAATTGAAAATTAAAACCTTAAGAATTTTTCTTAAAACGTGTGTAATTCAAATTAAGTACCATTATAAATATAAAAAAATTATAGTATTAATTTTGTTAAAAGCATATAAATAAACATAACAATAAAACTCGTGAATATAAGTATTTTGAAGGCAGCACACATTCTGAATAGCATAAATTTCAGATTATTTTAAATTAAAACTCTTAGACATAAAAAACACTAGTTTACATAGATAAAGTTGTTTTAAAATTAAATAATAAACAGACTGAACTTTAGAAAAAAAAGCCTAGGTCATGTTATTGAATTTCCTAAAAAGCTAGTCAACGCGTAAAGAGCGCAAAACAAGTTCACACGACAACTAGTTTATTCAATATTGACAATAACAACAATTGTTATGATGTTGTTAGTTAACACGTCCATAAACTGATACGTCTTTTAACATCTTTCTTGTGACCCATCACAGCGAAGAGCACCTCCCGCTTCTTTCCATGTCGCCTTGTTGCAAGGTGTAGGCCGGCCTGTACTTTTCAATACCGTCCCCAGTCACGTATTTCAATTGAGAGTTTCTCAGCGTCTTGTCCTTCGCTCCCAGGCTCGTGTACCTGCGTTGTTAGATGAAAGTTTGTTGTTTAATTTTACTCTTTCCGTTTCAATATGCTTTCCTGACATACTACTAAGCTTTTTTAGTTTGTACGGCTAAAATAGGCTTTTAACTAGCATTCATTTAAACGTGTGTTAAACCTGACATTTTTTTAACCAGAGTACATAAAACAATTGTTTTAATCTTTATAATTTATAACAATCTAGCAACATACCCTCTATCGTAGAGAACGCAATACGGCAATTGAAGACTTCTAAGGTAAGTCCAAATATCGTGGTAGGTCCAGTTCTGCATATTAAGTGTTGCTTTTAAACCAATTACTTGCAAATTTTTTTAAAAACAATATATTCTTAAACAGGTATTAGTAAACTTATTGCGTGTATTTTAACAATTTTAAAACTTAAACAATTAATTATACACTTAAATTTCAGCATTTTAAGGTTAGAGTAATTATTAGCTATTTAGTAAAAGTAATACTGTAGTAAAATTCCAGTACCTTATAAAATAAAACATAGCTTGTACTAACCTTTCAAAAAACTCACCTAGATTTTATCAAAATTATATTAAATTAAAGAGCACTTTTAAATAATTAAGTAAACTATCGAGTTAAATCGTGATATACTTGTCTAAGTTTACCAACGTAATATTAACTAAACAAAAAAAATACAACAAACAACAAATGCCGTAAAGACTTTTAGTCAAGTACTAAATTAATGAAAAATCAATAAAATTAATCATTTAAATCATTCAGAGTAATTTAAAACACAATTTACAAAAACATATTTAACATTTCTTAAAAAAAATCTGACCAGTATTGGGTTGACCCTGACATACGGGGGCCAGTCGCCGTCTGTTGGGGCGAAGGGCTTCAAGTTGTGGCATCTGGGGTCGGTGGCCCTGGTGCCCATGATAACGCTCTTTATTTGGGGTTTTTCCCTACTCATCAATGTCAGCTGGCTCTTCATGCTGCCCTGGTACGTCAGTTTCGATAATCCGTACCTGTGCGGATAATTGAATTAAAAAATAAACTATTTTTTTATCTTAATATTTTTCTTTGAATTTTATCATAAAATACAATTAAATAAACACACAAAAAATCTTGGAAATTAAAATCTGTACAAACTGATCATTTAATAAAACCATGTAAAATAAATTTAATTAATGAGTAAACTATATTTCAACTCACTGTTTGCAAGTATCTTTCATGAAACGGGAAATTTCTTCAAAAGGTTCGTCGGTCTTGATGAACAGACTCAACAAATTTTTAGCACGCGCCTTGTCCAACCTGAGAAAAATTACAAAAAAAAATCAATGCAACATTTCTAAACGTTGTGGAAATACTTCTGTAAAACGAAACAGAATAATTTTTTTGTAATTTTAATTAAAAAATTAAATCTGTTTTATAAAGGGGTTACTAAGCTTGTAACATCTACAAATACTTATTTTATTCTAACAAACTTAAACGAATCCAACTTGTAAGCAACGCAGTAGTATAGATGGAGCAGCGCAGTGCAATCCTTACCGCCGTTGAAACCGATACAAATTTCTTCTGGTTTGTACCTCTTCAGTGCTTCTTCTATTATTTCCACCTAAACACATTATTTTAATTAAAGTATTAATATGCTAACTGATGTTAATTTTTTTAAGTTTTTATTTCAATTGTCATAATTAGGGTAGACATGCAACCATTTCAGATTATAAAAACAATTATCAGTTGAACACAGGTTAGCTGAAGGTAAAAATATTAATTAATAAAACAAACCCACGATAAAAATAAAACGGAGATTTACTTAAAAACTTAGTTTTAGACCACACTTAAATACATTAAGACATCATAAAAACAGAGAAAACAACTATATAAATAAAAATTATATACAATTTACTAACAGACTTGTTGAATTTTTCACCCAGCGTTGGAGAATATTTATCAAAGTAGCCGGGCTCGAATATGGACAATGCGTCTTCTTTTAAATTGAACGGCTTGTAATCTGGTAATTTGATAGTTAATATATTTAATTTATAATAGCTGTTTTACACAACTCATTTTTTATTGATTATAACGGTTGATGGTTATTTTTTCAAGAATTTGCAACTGACAAATATAATAAAATAAAACTACTAATCTTGTTTTAATTACTGATATACAAATATGTGTAAACTAAACATAGCAGCATCATCTGAAACTTTATAAAGTAAAAAAAAAACAAACAACTTATTACTTTGAAGAACAGTAGATGTAGGTAGATTTGTGTTGAGATACTCAACAGCTTCTTTCAGCACACTCTCATCTGAACATTCGACTATCAATTTCACTTTGTAGTAGTTGTTGAACCAGTCGGGGTAGGATCCTATCGTCAGACCCGAGTCCTTGTACCTAAATTGTTACAACATTTTGTTGAATTCACATTTAATTTTCACTGTATGTTCATAACGTTTCTTAAAGTAGTAAATAATCGTTTTTAATAATTCAAAGGTAATTATATGTCAGATATGATGCAGTAGGAGTTTTTAAAGGTTAAATTTTTAAAAAGTTGTAAAAGTCTATTAGATGAACTTCATATATCCTGCAAACTACAAATATATAGTTTTTATATCTCATTTGTAAAGCTTATCTTTTAAACTATTTAGAAATAATATTTATAAAATTTAACATTTTATAATCAAGTAAAAATCAAATTAACCATTGTTAGCATAAAACTTTTGATTCAAAGGCAGTTATAATATACTTAAAATAATTTTAATAATTTTATGGTAAGCTATGATTCCACAATAAAGATCTCAACTGAAAAGTAGCAAATTACATTAGTTATACAATATTTCAAACTGAGAGTTTTTATTCTACACAGTTTTTCATAAATAATGCAATGATCACGAACTAAAAACTCTAACTAGAGATTTTAGTTCGTGATCATTATTGCATTACGCATGCAACAATGTTTAGAATGAAAACTTTCAATTTGAAATTGTTTATTTAATATATTAAAAATATTCAAAACATTTATTCAATTTGTTTAAGAAGCAGTTTAAAAATAATCAAAGCACATCAAAAAACTACATTAGTTACTCAAATTGTACGCTTTAACAAAAATCTGCACAAACAAATATGCACAGTCGAAAACAAACTTTTTAGTGCATTCAGTGAGCACGGATGCAATATTTGTTTCCACGTCATTCACAAGAATTTCGTGGGTGTTGAACGCGCTGCCTGCAAAAATATTGAGTCATATCAAATAAACAGCTAACTTCACATTTCAAATTAACATATAAGAAAAAAACAAGTTAAAAAAACATGTAACTAACATCCGTCTTTGGCAAACACGTTTTTGACTTGGTCCATTTGTCTTTCTAGTAACACGGGTATACCTACAAAATTATTTGTTGAAAAAAAAGCTTGTACTAGTTTTACTTATATAAAGAGTGTTTAATACTTTAAAACTCTAAAGCTGTTTTTAAATACAAAGAGTTTAAAGATAAAATTTTCTAAGTATTGTAAAGATTTTGTTGAACAACGTTTATTTAACCACTGAGTTGAAATTTGCAACTTAATAAGAGCCTTTCAAGATTCTAATAATAACTACTCAATAGTTGTTCTTTATTAGTTATTTAAACATCGTTTAAGTACTGAACAGCTAATAAAAAGTGATTAAGCGAAGAAGATTGAATGTTGTTATATAATAAATAATCATAACATACAAGTAATCAAACATAAACCACAAAAAAAAATTTAAGAAGGTTTTATATACTTTATACAATTTTATTTAAAATTACTAAAATTGATTAACTATTGTAATAACACAAAACTTAAAATAGAATAGAATTAGATAACTTTTGAGTGAAAAAAAAAACTCTTGAAAATAATACTATATATTTTCTTCTTAGTTAATTTATCACAAAGCATAATTTATGATATTATCAGTTGAGTAACTAAATAATTAGAAAACTATTGATTATATTAAACACAAAAATTTAATTCAAATAAACAGTATTCAGTATGAAACTAAAACAATAATGCTTTTAATTTACATACTTTCAACTAAACATATATACAATAAAAAATGCCTGAATTTTATAGAAAAAAACGCAAAATTTTAAATTAAGTTAAAACACCAAACATGTTGTTTAACTTAAAGATTTTTTTTTTATTTAAAAACAAATCCTCTATAAGAAAACTTAATTTGCTAATGAATAACCTCTAAGTTTGAAATTTAATATCAAAAATATACTATCAAGCATAATCTATTATTATATGATAAGTAAACAAAAAATTAAATGCTCAACCAAAAAAAATTGCTGAATAAATCACGGTTGGTTGAAGTTGGAATAACGCGGCACTATAATGTATAATCAACTTCAAGACAAACACAAATTAACTTGAATGCAAACAAAAAAAAAGTTGTTTTTATCATGCAGCCTAGCGGATATAACAAAAAAAAATGTTAGAAAATCACGTTTAACATTAAATTATAAACTCAAACAAACTTATACATTTCCAATTTTTTAAAAAGATATGAAAATTTTGAAAAATATGATATTACATTTGTATACAAAAAAAAATAGTGCTCTTTTAAACTTTAAGCTTTCAAAGTAATACATCTTACAACTGTATGTGATCAAAAAACTCTTAGTATTTATATTCCTAAACTTAACAACAATCAAAATTTTCATTTCTTTAAAAATAAACTAGCCTATTGACTTGATTATGTCTTTGATTAAATTTAACATTAATCAACTTTATCCTGTGTTTATATTTTAATTGAATCATCCAACTTCCAAAATAGAACAAAACAAAAATAACAACTAATTCAAGCTTTTTAATTTAAATTTATTGCTGCATCATTTCTAAAAATTGTTTTTTTTTTGTGAAAGTTATGAAACAAACCAGGGAAAATGTAGACGTTTTTGATGAAAACAAGCGGAAACTTCATTGGCAGGTTTGTGTTGGGGTCTATTCCAAAGTACAGCTGACTTGTAGTTGGAACCAGAGCCAGCTTCATTTCAGGTGAGTCGACAGGCTTGTTTCCAAAGTATCTTAATGGGAAATACAGCTGTTATACACTGATTAAAATGATAGATAAACTAATTTAAAACAGTTTAAACTTTATTTTTTTATTCTACTCTTGTAGACAATAATTAAAGTGCTATTTTGCTATTTAACTATTAATGCTAGTTAACTGTTAAAAACAACTAAAAAATTGTGTATCAATTTTTATCAAAAAAATCAGAAAAGTTTTATCAATTTCTATAAAAATACCGCACAACATTGTTACCAAAAACCAGTAAAAATAACGCATAAGTGTAAATAAACATTTAAAACTAACTTTTTACACATCTCAGTCAGAGTGGGGTCCATGTGCAGCTGCTGGTCGAAGGCTTGTGCAACAGCCTCGTACGTCATGTCATCGTGGGTCGGTCCGATTCCGCCTGAGGTCAGAACGTAGTCGTACATGCTTGCGTACTTCTGCACCTGAAGGACAAGAAACTGAAATGTTGTGATTAAAAAATATTAAATTACGTTGTTCTTGGTGATTATATTGTTATAACTCTCTCTGTATAACAAAAACACTGTTCAAGTACTTAAGGTATTGACTTCAACCACTGAATTTCATTTTTCATCTACCAGTTATCATTTTAATAAACTATTGAATATTATTTTAGTTATTTTTCAATAATTGTTTTTATAAGCTTTGCATGTAAGTGCAAAAAATAATTAGATGTTATGAACATCCAAAAAATTTTTAAGTTGCATTTGAAAGATTCTAAAATTTAATCAATGTTAGTAAAACTTATAAGAGTTATTATTAAACAATTTTATACGCATACTTATTTAATTGATAGATAAAATTTTTGTCAAATAATATTTAAACTATGTTTCACTGCTGAAATAAAGTAATAAAAACATCACTTACAGAGTAAAAACTAAGTTAATACAACAACTTAGCAATCACTTGTTTCTTATAATTCATTTTAGTTTTCTCCCATAAGGAACCTATTGTACTGTCTAACTTTAACCAGCTATATCTTAAAAAATATTTCGACTATTAAAAATCTGTATAAAGCAACCTGTAGCTTAGTTAAAACTCTACAAATTAAAAAAAAAAGATTAACCCCCTATAGACTTAACCAGTATAAGAAAAGAAAAAAAATCATCATCAGAAAAGAAAAAAATATAAATTATACTAAATACAGTGACTAAGTGTGTATTATTCATCATTAGTGAAAGGTGCAGTGCTTTCTTAGGTACACATGGTTGGTAACAATTGGTTTTAAAGACAGATTATTAAAAAAAAACAAGTTATTTTCTTAAAACTGATGAAGCCGAAAACACACAGTAAAAGATTATGAAAACTTACAAAACCATTTAGTTTTAAAGTCCTTTTCTGTAGTTGATAGGTTAATTTTTCCAATAAAAAGGAAAATTTTAATCTTAAAACCATAAAAGTTTATAGAATTTAAATTAAATATTTTTTTTAAAAACCCCTTAGTTATAAAAGTGAATAAATATAATTTTTTACTAAAATTTACTATTGAACAATTATCAATTTTTAATCATCACGTAGGAAAATAACTATCTACCTCAGATGCTATTACACCAACATCATCTCCAATGACACCGATCTGTTCAACTTTTATACCAATGCTTCTCAGTGTCTTGCACATGTAATAACTGTTCGTGTCTTGAGTCTGTCCTTTTAAAATTTCATCTCCTAAAAAGAATAAATTAAATTGCATAAGAAAAATGTTTTATATCTTCTTTATAACTTACCTTGTTTAGTACAAAAGTAGTTAAAAAAAATATTTAGTTAATTACACCTAAAGCCATGGGAGAAGAACTTATTTTTTACAGGTTGGTCAATTAGGAAATTTATTTTAGCTAATAAACAATTTTTACTGTTTAATTTACCTTTTAAATATTTTTCGATATAAGGGATCAAAATTGGCAAGTGCCAAAGTTTTTTTTATTAAAGGTGAAAACTAAAAGGGCAAAATATGACTATTTTACTGAAAAAATTATTCATGTAATTTTGAATTCTCTTCTTTTAAATTTTACTGTTAGTTTATCACTATAGTTAAATTATTCACCAAAAAATAAAAAACTTACTTAAAGACTACCACTTTCTGTACTTAAATATTATCTAAAATTTTAATTTCTATTACTTTTGAATTCCAACCGGTAAAAGCTTTTAAACTAAATACTTAAGGACATAGCAATAAAAAAAAAGACATTGAAAAAGTACACTTTATTTAAAACTTTTTACAAGACTATATCCAAATTGTTAATTTTAATTTTTATATAATATTCTATGAAAAATTGCTTATAGTAAAATACATATAAATGTCTTTTTTTCTAAATAATTCCTTTACCCCCATGGTCTTAACAGTCAAACAATTTGAAATTATTTAAAAACTAAATAAAACTAAGCTGCAAAAATAGTAAGTTTATTTTTTACAAAACATAGGTTTAGTAAAGTGGAATCCTGGTTATTAGTAGTATCTAAAATTTAACAGACGAATCGTGTTACAATTAAAAATACTTACTGCTTTAAAAAAATTTTCTTAAAAAGTTAATAATGTGAAGTATTTGTGTTTTATAAATTTAAACTTTTATTTTACAAACAATAATTTTGCTCACCTATAATAAGCAGTCCAGCTGTTTTGTGCATATTGTTTACGGAAGTTAGAAGTTCAGATTGATGAGTTGTATACAAACTTTTTAGAATGAGCTTATGGTATGAAGCAGCTCTCTTATTGAAATTTATTGCTAAAGAGTTCTAAAAAATTAAATACTGCTAACTTTAATATTTCAACTACAGTACTACTCAAGTACAAAAAATAATGATAAAAAAATTAAGTAAAAATTTAGAAAAAAAACATCCTAAAAACTAAGAAATGTTTGATGTAAAATAAAGATACTAAATCTTAAATAAACTGTTTTAAATTCTAAATTATTTTTCCATGTAAAATATTTTCAACCTAAACCATTTCCAACAAAATTTATAGTCATTTGTTTATTTTCCATTAAAACCAATTCCAATTTCAAAAAATATGATTTGGATTGAATTGAACTGTCAAAATTTTAATCTGATGGCGAATAAATAACTGCTTAACTTTGGATAGGTGTTGATAAATGGTAAATATTTAAGTTGGAGTTAAACAAGGATTGGAAATGAAAACTTTAACTATAAAAAAGGATGGAGTTCATATTTTTTGAAAAGATCAGGTTTGCCACTCTTAGAGTCAAAAAAACTAGCCAGAGTTACCTAAAACTGTCCTAAGTCATCCTGATTTATTTTCAACTATTTTTAAATACTTAAACTTTTCAAAGTCAATAAAAATCAAGTTTCAGAACGAAGTTGATTTAAATTATGAAATATTGAAACTGTAACAAGAAAAATTTAATTTAAGAATCCAGAAAAAAAACCGAACTGACATTTTCAAAAAATCAAAAAACTATTCTGAGTTTTTATAAAAAAGAAACTTTTTAATATTCATTATATCCTGATTTGTACTAAGTTATTTTCATAGAATTCAAAATATCCTGAGTTATCAAAGTGTCCTGAGCATCCTGTGTGTATGTGCCAACCCTGCAATTGTTGTTATATATTTAAATACAGATATTACTAGTTTGAAAAAAAAATAATTCATTAAAAGTATACTAGTGTTTTATTTCACATTTTGTTTTTTATGCATTGTAAGTTTTTTCAGCTATTTTCTAACTAAATTTTATATATAAAACAAAAACAGAATTGCAACTTAAGTAAATTTTGAGTTAACCAAAAATCCAAAAGAAAAAAAGTTTTATCCAACTATTACATTATATTTAAATCTAAAAAAATTAAGAGTGTTAATGTAAATATAATATGCTAGAACATTCTTTGTTTACAAAACACTAAAACATGTTTTTTATAAAAGTCCTTTAACTTATATAATATTAAACATTATGATTAAATACTTTTAAATTGTTTTATAAAAATGCAAACTAGAGAATATAGATGTTATATCTTTATTTTTATACAACAAATACTTAGTATCAAAAGTTTTATTTAATCAACTAAAGCCACTGATTAAAAAAAAATAATAAGTATATATAAAATCTAACTCATAGAAAAATTATCATTTTAGTTTTTTTTTATTAATAAATATACTTCTATTTCCTTAATAATACTTTAGCAAAAAATTTATAAACTAAGTTACAATCACAGTTGCAAGGCAAACAATTGTAACTTTAAATGAACTCAACAGTATTATGAAACTAACAAAGATAAATTGTAGATAATAATTTGAGGAAATGAGGAATATAAAACACTGTTATTAAACGTTGGTCTTATATTTTACAAAAGCTACTAGTTTTTTCACCATTTTAAAAACTAAAGGTAACATTTGAGATAAAAGTATATTTAAATTTAAAGAATTTGCAATGTACTCTATGGAAGGCAACAACTAAAAGCAAAAAACTAGTTAACTAAACATTAATTTTTCTAAAATTTTTGAACATCTTTTTAATTAACAGTCTTATGTTAAATAGTATTATTAGTTTATTGAAAGAATAAAAAAAACTCAAAATATTTGGTCGTAGGACTTGGTGCACAAAGAACCTTTTGGTTATTGAGTTGCACTCCACATTTTAACGTCTTGCCAAGAACATGATAAAAATAAAAAATAATAAAAAAACTTATAAATAAACTAGTTTTAACTTATTATTAAAAGTATAGTAAAGATTTCAAACTTTTTTTTAAATTAATTTTCTTTCAAAAATTTGCTTCTAACAATTTTTCTAAATATTGTAACATTCAGAAAATTTGATGTGGTAGTATTAGAAAAGTAGAAAATAAGTTTTTATAAAGTTATTTTTTCGTTTCAAAAAGTTGGTTATAAAAAAAATTTTCTCAATATCACAAACTTTTTTACAAATGGCTATATCTCAAAAGTAAAAATATTTTTATGCATACAAGTTTTCTTATAGCATATGCTTCAAACTTTTAAATAAAGTCCAAAAATAAAAATGTAGTTGAACACCCCTGACAATGGCCTTTTTTAATAAACAACAAATATTGAAAGCTAAATCAAAATGAATTATATCCAGTTTAAAAAAAACTTGATCAAGTTTTTCAAAATATATTTAAGTAGCCTCAGTGAAAAGCTGTATAATTGATATATGGTGATATTTCATACAATTTCATACAACAATATAATATCACATTCAGAGTACAATTGTAATTATTTCACAATTCAAAATATACTTGAGACCTGATGGTGTAGGGATCTAAATAACAACAGTGAAACTTTTTGAGTTGAACATTACAAGATCAAAACCCAGTGGTTGAGGCTTACACAAATAAAAACTTTGGTAGGTGCTGCAAACCTACCTAACTAAAAAAAAGTTTATTTACTACGGCTAAATGAATTATTTTGGTTAATCTAAAACAATTTTAACTTTTTGTACATTTGTTGATCATTGAGTTTGGACTTATTTTATTTTAGCTTATTTTTATTTTATTTCAAAATCACTCATGTAATTTGATTTTAAACTTGCGTACTATTAAATTTTTGGAAAAACTTATAACCATTATTCTTATACTTATCAACCTTTTCAAAGATAGAATAAACAGGGTTGCCATTTGTTTTTTAATTTTTTTTTCCAGGTTTTCCAAATTTCTTCCGATTTTTAAAACTACACATTTTTAGGTCTATTTTTAGTTTCAAGTAAATTTCTGTTTAAGAAACTGTGTTAAATAGTATAAAAATGTTGAAAAGATACTGTAAAGTTACTTTAAATGTGTTTAAAAAAAAAAAAGTTTTTCATGATGACCAAAAATCTTAATTATATGATAGATTTTTTGTGTCAAATCAAAACTTTACAACTGAAAATGTTAAAATTATTAAAAATTCCAGGTTTTTCCAGTTTTTTTATCAAAATTCCAGGTTTTTTTCAAAATTTCTCAAATTGCAGGTTTTTCCAGGTTATTTTAGCCTAAATTGTCAAATTTCAGGTTTTAACAGGTTTCCAGGTAAGGTGGCAACCCTGAATAAAAAATAAATCTAATGCACTTTTTTATTTCTAATAACAAGCATAACTACAAATTTAATTAGAACTATGATTCTAATCATTATTCAGTACATACATACTTCTTTAAACTTCAACTCTTTTTTTTTTAAGTTTATACAAACTAACTCTGATTGCAAAATTTAGTTTCTTAATTTTTAAATAACATTACAGCAACTATCTATCATAAAAAAGAAAAAATTGATCATTTGGTTGAAGTATGATCAAAATCATTTTATCTTAACATGAGTTCAAAGTACAAAGTCATTTAAGTAATAGGAAATAGCTAAAAAATAATGTGTTGTTTATAATTTTAAATACTTCTCTTATTTTGTTTCATATAACTTGTAGAAAAGTCCAAACAATTTTTGTTTGAATTTTTAAGACTACTTTTTGATAAAAGTAATAAAAGTAATCAAACTAAAATATGTTTTTTTAAATGAAAAATATTGTAAAAATTAAAAATATGAAAAGAAACAAAGTTTACTAACAAACTTAAAACCATACAGTGCAAATTAAATTATGTTTTGTATTGGACAAGTTTTTAACGATTTTTTCAATGATATTTAACATATTTTTTGTATATGAGTTGGCCAAGGGTTTTTATCTTGCAGAGTTCAAGTCAGAGAGTTTTCAAAACAGTCATTTAAATATATATAGTTTTATTATAACAATAATTATTATTATTAGTAGTAGTTCAACTCATAAACAAATTTGTATAAATAATGTTTAACAATAACCAGCATTCAAAACTATTCTATTTAAGAAGCTAAAACAAAAAGTAACAAAAACTCACCATTAATTTCTGATTTATTTCATTGAAACTGTTTCACTGCAATACTTATATATCCAATATTGAAATTATTTCGAAGCAGCATGCAAAGTTGCTTCTTGAATTGGATGAAACAACTTAACAGTAGTAAACAGTAGTATTAATTTGTTCAGCATTCAAAACAAATCAGCTCAATTTTCTTTAATATTTAATAATACTGTTTTTTAAAAGATGTTTGATTTAACTTAACTTTGATTTAAAACTTTAATTCTAAAAACATGCAAAGACTTAAACAGTAGTAAGATCTCATGGAAATTAATATGCAAGTTTCACATTATTAATAGATAAAGTTTTTTTTTACTTAGTAAAAAATATACTTTCAAACCGAAAATAAACGATAAACTTTTTTATAAGATTTTTATTACAATTTTTACAATTTTCTTGCGTTTTAGTATACTGCTAATAAAAAATAATCAAGTTAATTAAATACATAAACTAATTTTACTTCTTTGATACTAAAATTTCTAACATATTGAAAACTTTTTAGAACTTTGTAAACTGAAAAAAATATTTATACAAAAACTGGAATTCAAAGGTAAAATGTAAAAAAAAATTTCTTAGATTGTTTTTATGTAGAGACAAAAGAATTATTGAAAACAATTCTCTTGTGTTAATTCAACTTCAAAGGAATATAAGGATCGTTTTCTATCAGACTGTTTATTAATTGTAGTCTAGATCTAGAACATATGGTACCAGAAGTCGTTGAGAATATTCATGAACTTCATGAAAATCGTGCTGGAGGTGAAATTTTAGGAACAGTTACACAACCAAGAGAACCTCACCTCACGTCAGTTGTAAATTTTGATTTTTGAGTTGATTAAAGATTCTTCTACTTATAGTTGCCATAATTTTAAGCTTATACACATGTCCATTCGCTTTTTTTTATTACTACGTTTGGGACATTTTGCCAAGTTCGGAAACTTTTAGCAACAATACTTCTACTCCAGAACAAGGAAAAATTAAGTTTCTCAATCTAAGTAATAATAAAAGTTATCATTGACAAAAATAGCAAAGTTGTAAAAGCTTTCAAAAAAAAAAGAATTATCTGTGTGTCTTGGTAACTACAAAGATGTTCTTAGTGACAGCCTCCATATTCTATTTTGTTGACATTCGTTGTCTTGTAAACATGCTTGTATTATTTTTATTGGAGAAAAGTTTGACTGCCCAAGTTACTGTAAAATTTTTCTTAATCTAATAAATTTATTTATGATTTTATTTGTATACACTACATACTAGTATTTGGCTTTAGTTTGCTAACTTTCAGTTACCTGTTCTGGACAAGAGATTAAAAGGTATCTGTAGAGTGCGACTGGATAACTGTTAGGCTTTCCTTGCACCAGGTCCTAGAACTAAATACTTTGAGCGTTTTCTTTTTTATTCAATAAACAATAAAAAAACTAACTAAAGTAAAAATATTTCTTAAAGTAACTTGAGGTGTTAAATGTGTCTTAGATTAGAACTATTTTTGATTATGTAACTAAATGACTTAAAAACAATAAATGTTACTAAATAGACATGAACTGTACACAATCTCATTTTCCACATACCTTTGAAAACGAGTTAAATATATACTAAATTTTAAATTTAAGTTTAGCATATTTTGATAAATTTTAGAGAAAAACTAAAACGGTTTTCAAATAAGAAAATTTTTAACAATAATTAAATAGTACACTGCTCATAATTGTTTATTGAAGACAATAAAAAGCGCTCAAATTTTTTGGTCTAAATACCTTTCGGTTATCGTAAATTTATCTTATTATCAATTTAAGTAGCAATGACATTAAATTTTTTAAGAATAGAACCAGAAGTCTTTAGACTTTAAAAGTTAAAAATATCAAATAGAATTAAAAATTCTAGATGTTCTAAAGTTTAGATCAATATGTAAAGAAAAACTTTCTCTTTTTAACTAATAATTATTTTTTTTTTCAAAAAATACAATTTTATTGTTGATAAAGGTATTTATGATAAAATAAAGGTTTAAAAGTATCACTTTATTCATTTTTAGGTACATTTAATGTATAAAATATTTTAAATGTAATTTTTGTTTGTTAAAGTACCTAAAAAACCTGAGTAAGACTTTTAGTTTGATGCTTTTTCAAATAATTTTTCAACGTTTAATTAATGCTGAACCTCTTAAACCAAAGACTTCGTGAAAACTGAAACTAATCATACATATGAACTTGTATTTTTTTTTTAAATTTAGTTATGTTTAGTTTAGAACGGCAATATTAATGTTAATCAACATCGTATTTTTTTAAAATATTATTCATACTAGTTATTTAAAGCAGTTTTTTCAGGTAGTTCTTTAAGAATATTTTTTTTAAGCAGCACACTTACCAAAAACTTAATTCTATTTATTACTGAAGAATATCATTTTTTAAGAGTTCAATTTCACCTTGATGATAAGTTATCGGGTTTTCCGTTCATCCCGAGGCATAAGTGCAGATGCCTATTCTGACTTTATCTTTTTTGTATTGTTAATAAAGTTGTATTTTTAATATATAAGCTTGTTTACTACCTCTAGCCTGTACTTACTTTAGATGAAACAAGTTATACGTTTTCTTACGTTATGGGTTTTGAAGTGTGTGCAAAGTCCGTACATGCATTATCAAAGCGATTCTTAACAAATAAAAACTCGTTATAAATAGTTATCAAAAACGTAAACCGCCCATGAAAGAGTAAAAATGGTTATGAAATTTTTCTCGGACTTTAAATGGACGTTTACATAAGATAAAAGATGCTGCTCTGCAAATGGAATAAAAAAGTGTCATTTTTCACAATTGTAAGATGCTTAAAACAGCTGAACTAGCAAAACAAGGTCAAACATTTTTCTCATAAATTATCAGTTAAGCTGCTATCCAAATGACATCAACATAAATATTTTTTACGGTATTTTATTTAAATGCTTCAGCTATTAGAAGTACTTTCAAAAATTGATAATTTTTTTAGTTTGTATATTACAAACGAAATAGTTAGTAAACTGTTAATTGTTATAGAAACATTAATATATTTACAGTAACCTCTCATATCTTTACGCACTCGTGACGTTACGCACTCTCGTTTAGTTACGCAGTTTAGAATTCTAAAAAATTCAAAAAATAGAATTTTTATTTTTTTTGATATTGCACAAATTAGGTTTATTGTATATTTTTAATTTAAAATATGTTTTTAAATGCGAACTCACCTCTTTATATATTTAGACTAATTGATAAACATTTAGTTATACCTCAGTATATCAAAAGTTTTGTTAAAATAATAGATTAAATTAAAATTCTGAAAGAAATATGACTGTGTTAAATAATGAAAGTATAATAAAATAATAAGAGTTTAAAACAAAAATAAATAATACAGAATTTTTGAATAAACATATAAAAAAGAAATCTAATGAAACTTCCTAGCAAAAAGTAGCAGTGATACATAATAAGTATAGAGCTTACACTTAACACAAATCTTAATTGTTTTTTTTAGTAAACATATAACTAGTTAGAAGAATTGAATAGAAAAGTTAAGTATCAAGTAAGTCACATAGAGATAAAGATAAAACCTACCTATTATTAAAAAAGTAAAATTTTTCTACAAGTGTTATTATTTTATATAAATTTAAATCTTTTTTTTTTAATATATGTATAGTTTTATCTTTTGTTTTCATATTCATAAATAAGGTAAACAAATTGTTATAAGTTGGAAAGTCCCCAGTCTGCTTTTAACTAGAAGCAATATCAAAACATAGCCATTATAGTAAGTATATTTAGTACCTCTCGGATTTTTACGATCTCTCGTATCTTTACGCAATTTTCTGTGGACACAAGGTGCGTAAAAAAGTGAGAGGTTACTGTATACGCTTTTTAATGAAGTTGTGAATATAAAACTTTTAACATTAAAATGTTAATTGTACATAGAACAGAATGTTTTTAAGACTATTTAAAAGCAAAAGCTATGATTTATATTTATTTAAAAATTAAAAAAAAAAACAAAAAAAACAGATGTTTAGATTTTAATAAGTTTAATTCGTACTTTTTCGATGACACTTTATATAAACCTACTATTGATTTATTAAATTGTAGTTTAACACAGTATTTCTCAAAGTGTATGTGTATCTAAACATAGTAACGTTTACGAACTTTTTTATAGATGTTTTCTTGAATAGTAAAACTATTTTAAAGTTAACTATTGTTGTATGGTATGTAAAAATAAGCATTTATTTTATTTCTTAACAATTGAAAATATTTTTGTTTAAATATAAATTTTAGTTCAAAGTTTTGTTAAAAAAATACAATAAGTTGCTTGTTATCTAGTATAAGAGTTTATTTTATTGGTGATCTATCTTTTGTGCACGGTTAATAAATAGACTAAGTACAATACTTTGGCATAACGAGCCAAAGTAGTTTACTTCAATTAAAATTTAAAGTAAACTAAAGTAGTTTCAATACTTTAAGTTTTATTTAAAAGCGTTTTTTATAAACATTTTTTATATTTTAGGAACATAAAATTTTTAAATATTTTTTTAATTTTCTATTTATCGAAAACTAAAGTAACTTTTATACATTTTATTTATATCTTTAATGTATGATTTTCAATAAACAACCTAAATAACTGTCGTTTTTAACTTTATTTTACAAAGTAAATTTTCACTATTATAAAAACATTGGTTCATAAATATTGTAAGCAAAACTAAAAACTTACCAACAATTCTTATTCAATAGTTTGTAAAGATTAGTACTTATACTATTTAAATCTAACATTTGTTTAAAGTTACTAGTTATTTTAATTGTTTATTACAAAAAAACATATATGTTACTAAATTTTAATTATACTAGTTATTGATAAAATTAGAATATGGTCTGTAGTTTAGCTGTCAATACCAAAGTTCTTATGTCAAAGTAAGCTATTAAACTTTATTTTATTTAAAAACTTTATGCTCAAAAAAATTAGATAAAAGGTAGTATTAAATAGGTATCGATTGGTACAAAAAAACTAGAGTTTACAAAAAATACGTTATTTATTTATATGAAATTTGTGAAGTTATAATCATCATTAATGTGAAAAACACTAGTTGATTTGATAACTTAGTATTCTGAGCAATATTCTTTTTAAGAAAGAAAAGAGAAATCTAGTTTTTGGAACAAAATCAAGTTCATAAGTATTTTTCAACATGTCTTATTTGTAAGTAATTTTCAGATTTAACGAAATTTTGCTCCTAAAAAACTGTTTTATTTTAAAAACTATTAGATACTTAATAATTTTTTGTAATACTAAATTTTAGATTTTATTTTTGCAGATTATTAGATACAATGCAACTTTTCTGTCTTATAGTAAACTATGAGAGATCTACAGTTGTTAGAAGTTCTGAAAAAAGTTTTTGAACAAATAAGTGAAACGTATTGTAAATGAAAATAAGTAAAACAAAACAAAATCAATAAATAAATTTATAATCTGTAAAAATAAGTTCTAATTCGTCTCCGTATATCTGCATAAGAACTATTTAATTCAAAACAAACTACAATATCATACTTAACTTTATTTAAAAAATACTTTAGAAAAAGTTTTAAATTGAAAACCTTTGAAATATTATTGCTTTAGCATTACTTATAGTAAAACAGAAAATTATTCCTTAGTGACTAAAAATCAATACAGCTGGCATTAAAAAAATTGATCAAGGAAAGTTTTACAAAAAATACCTCTTTAATGATATTACCGAATAAAACTCACTTACTTTTGAGGCTTAACCAACTGTGGTTTTAGTTTAAAATTTTTTAAAAATGCATAAAAGTAACTATTTGCTTCTTACCTTAGAAACAAAAAATTCAGGAGATTATATACATTAAAATGAGTTAAGCAATAACGGATAATACCAAAATAATACTAAATACAAAATAAATAATAACATAAAACTTTATTAAATATTGATTGTAAGTTTAAATAAATAACTACATGTATAAATAGTTTAAACAGCCTAACCCTATAGAAAAGAGAAAAATTGATATAAAAAAAGAAAACTTAAACGTTTAAATTTACAAATCTTTTAAAAAATAGTTATAACATATAAAAATAATTAATAAAAACGGAAATTAACTAGGCATTAACATTTAAAGTTTAGCAGTGTATCTATTTCCATTAAAAAGTATGTTTCTCTAAATAATTTTACTACGAAGTAATAAACTTCAAAAACTATTTTGTCCTTAAAATTAAAACTTCCAATTTACTTACGACAAAACTGTTTTCGAAAGTTTATTAATTTAAAATGTAATTAATTATGTCAGCATGTTGTAGCTCTAAACGTGATCCAAAACAAACTTTTTGTTTGTACAATAAATGGTATTTTTTTAACTTAAGCTTTTTGAAAATTTGTGGTTGTAAAACAGTTGTAAAAATAAGTTGAAAACTTCTAAGTTTTAAAAACACAACATTTACACTGTGTTTAATATTCAATTTTTGGCAAGCTATGAAAGGTTTGCAGAGACAAAAATTTAGCAAACTTTTTTAATGTTGTATGTAAATCGTGAATGCTTGGATTTACCAACTGAAAAAGCACAATTTTTTTTCAATTGAACTGCCAAACTACAAAAACGTCACTGTATTACTGTTATGTAATTTAATTGCTCGTTTCATTACAATAATTTTAAAATAAACGTCTATTAGATTTCCAAGTAATATGATAAGGTTCTTAATATGAAGAAATAGCTACATAAGTATTTAAAAACGTTCGTTAAATACACTAATAGTTTTTATTGCATCTTCTATGTTGCTTATCATAACAACTATAAAATTTCTCACTGTAAATTGCCAACTTTTATGAGCCATTACACGGCACAGTAACCTTTTATCCAAGTATTCAGTTTAAATTTTGATATTTTTTATCGTTATCACGTAAAAAAACATTTTTTTTAATTTAAGTTCTCACGGTGTACTTTTTATTTTATTTTTTCAGTTTTTGCATTAATAAGAAGTTTACTCAGCGCTTTTGTTTCAAGATAATTATGACAGGTTAAAGTAGAGAAATTTTAAACAATTTAAATACTACTCAAAAATAAGTTAAGCACAAGTTTAAGATGTTTTTCAAATATTTATTTCAAGTTTTTTATAAATACAAAAAATTGCAGTGATAAAAAAAACGATAAGTCGTCAGAAGAAAAAAAAAACAATTTTTAGTAAATTATATTTTTTAGTTAGCATGAAATTTACTCAATAAATCCTTTTCAATTGAAATTTTATCAAGCTTATAAAAGTTAACTTCATTAGTTTAATTTACTTATACACAATTTACAGTACAAAACAACTCTAAAATCGGAACAAACAAGTAACTCGGATCAGATTGGCATAAAAAACTTACGCTTAAAAGTCGCTTAAAACTTATAAAAAAAAGCGTTTGGAAAAAAGCAGCTTACCAACAAACAATCAAAAAAAAACAAAACCGTCTTAAAAATTCCCTAGCAAAAACAAAAGCAAACAACTTGCAAATTTCATGTTTAGTAACAGCGGTTCTGTTTGTTTTCCGTGAAATAGTCGTGCACTCTGCTCGTGACCTCGATGCAGATCTTGCGCACGTTCTCGATATTCTTGTCCCTGCTCCTGCTCCTGCAGCTGAACACCCGCTCCACCGCCCCGTTCACCTTCTCGTTCAATCTCCGCAGCTGCTCGAGCTTGGACAGGTTCGTGAAGCTCTCGCTGGAAGTCAGCTCGGTCAGCGAGGACGTGCCGGCCGACCCCTGGCTCTTTATGGTCATCGTCCTCATCGTCTCGCCCCTCGACGCTCGTTCCAGCGTCTCGCTCCTGGTGCGGTCCAACGAGTCGATCTCGGCTAGAATGTCGTCGTGGCTCCGGGCCGGCATCATCTGCGCCACGGAGCCGATGGACTTGCTGTGCTCCGTCAAGCCCCCGCTCACCTCCTCGAACGCTCCTTGGAACAAGCTGCTTTTTTGAACGTTCTCGTACCCCGCTTGCTCCTGCAGCGTGAAGTCTTCCGCCGCCTGAGCCAGCAGGCACAGCTGCCGCACGACGATCACCCGCCGGAAGACGTCCATCAGATGGGGGAATCCCGGAAACAGGCGCTGCATGAGGGCCATGTCGCCGCTCGCCGCCTTCTGCCGCTTCCTGAACCTGGAGAAGGTGGAGAAGGAGGACTTCCTCTTCTCCTGCTTGTCGAACTGCGCTATCATGCGGAGACGCAGCTCTTGGAAGCACTTGTCGTAGGCGCGCTTGAGCGTCGACCAATGGGAGTCGTACACGCTTTTGCTGTCGGTGAAGAGAAACGTTATCGATTCGAAGTCGGACGCTGATTGGACGGTGCGCTTCTCGTCCTCCGCGCTGTTCATCGTCGGCATGGACCTGTGGAAATATTAATAATTTATTTATTGCTTGAATTTACTCTTGAAAACAGTAAGCTGCACTTAGTTATGTTGTATTATTTTTTCTTTCGATATGTCAGTTTATGTTTTACTTTATTTTGTAATTAAGAAAGTTTATTTATAGCTGGTGTCTACTTTGTTATTTGACCTGCGAAAAAATATAATTTATTATTGTTAATATTTCATCATTGTGGAGTTTGTTTTTGGTTGTTTATTAAGTTTACTTAAAAATGATATTTATTTTGTTAATTGGAATAAAAATGTCGAAAACTAAGTAGTACATACAAATCTGTGAAGAATAAAACGGTTTGCAATTATTGGTTGATTTTCGGTTGAGAAAGTTTATTTATGTATAACTAATGACTTTTCATACGTCGGAGAAAAGTAAACACAAACAAAAATTCTTCTCAATCAACCTCGACAAAAAAAAATGTAAGTTAACAGCTAATAATTAAAATTATTTTTTTATAACTTTGTCAACCAAAACTTTTTGACAAGGCTAAACCAGAAAAAAAATCTATGAATTTTATTTGGAACAATAATTTTGTGTGCAGAAACAGCATTATATTTTTGCAATTTTTGATAATAACATATTATATTTCAATTAGCTATTGATTTTTAAGCAATAACTGAAAAGCAATGAATTTGAAAATATATGATGGCAACCTTATGAAGGTTACGACCCCATTTTTAAAAAGCAGCTGTTGTGAAATAAATAAAATTGCCATAACTTTTATGAAATATTAAGTCACGTGGTGCAATATACTTTGTTATTGAACTAGAAATAGGATTTACGTCACCAAAAAATTTAACTTCACAAGTTTATGATCAAAAAGTTTTTACACAAATGATTAAGGTAAACATTCGTTTATATTTATATCTGAATTAAAAAAAAAAACTTCAATTATTTGTTATATCGATTAGACACTTTTATAAATTCAAACTTTTTAAGGCGGTTGTAGAAAGTAAACACTTAAAAAATTGAACAATAAGCATTTGGATTCAAAATTCTCTAGCTTAAGATGCTTTTGAACTATATTAAATCAGAGTTTTAAATTTTCAACAAAATTTACGATGTATTAAGTTTTAAGCTAGATCACAAGTGGCGCAATGGCAATAAAATATTTTTGAAGTTAAGGATGTAAGTTGTTAATTGAAAAAGTATATGACATACCAAATAACGTTTGCAAAGATGTCAAATGTGTTTTAAAAAACATGTTTGTTAAAAATGTAACTTAAATTTATATATTAAAAAAAACTGACTTAAAGTATTGTATTTTTTTAATGCTGAGGTTTAAATAAAAATAATACTTGATTTGAGTTTTGAAAACTTCTCAACTTAACATTTTTAGTAAGGCTTAAATGCCTCTAGAAATATATGTGCTTATTAAATTTTGAGTACAAATTTATATGTATTTTATGGATCAGTAAGATAAAAGTTAAAAAACTAAAACCTTATATACCTCTGTACAACTTATTAAGATGTCAGACTTGATTTCAATAAAATAAAAACTAATTGTTTCCTTTAAAACTCCCGTAAAAATGACAAAAGGTTCCTGAGTAAAATACAACTAATTTGTTCAAACATTAGATCATTCTTATTACTTAACTTTTGTTATTGTAAGTTTGTTTTTCTGTAAATTTTAAGCTAAAAGCTACACAATTTAGTTTGGCTGTTGGTTAAACAAAAGTTGAAAATTACAAACTAAAACAACATTTCAAAACTAATTTTATTTTTATTTAGAAATTAGTAAAAATTGATAAAACACTTGATACAGTATTTTTTTAAATAAGTGTGTCTCCTTATGCTTAAGCTACAATACTTTCAAAACAGATTTAAATTGTGAATACTATTTACTACAAATATAGATGAACAACAAAATAAAAACTGATTGTTTCCTTTAAAAACTCCCGTAAAAATGACAAAAGGTTCCTGAGTAAAATACAACTAATTTGTGCAAACATTACATCATTCTTATTACTTAACTTTAGTTATTATGAGTTTGTTTTTCTGTAGATTCTAAGCTAAGGCTACACAATTTAATTTGAATGTTAGTCAAACAAAAGCAACTAGACTGCAAAACTATTTTTTTTTTTTCAAAAAATTGCAAAAATTGATCAAACACTTGATACAGTATTTTTATAAATAACGTGTCTCCTTATACTTGAGCTACAATACTTTCAAAACAGTTTAAATTGTGAATACTATTTACTACAAATATAGATGAACAAAAAAAATATACTGAGTTGTATAGAAAATGCTTAAAAGTATTCAGTTTTGTTTACTAAGAAAGTAAATCAATAATTTTGAAAAACGTTTATTTTAATTTTTTAAGTGTTCAAAAGTAAATGCACTAGCTATTTATTTCACTATAGTTTTACTGTAACATTTTGAATCAAAACCTGTTTATAGAGCTGATAAAATTTTGAATCTTTTCAATTCTGTAATTTTGGTCCACATGGTATTTAACGAGTCTTTTGTCTCTGAGCACCAAATTGTCCTGCACACAATCATTTCCATTAGCCGTCATTGCAGTAGAATCTCCTTTTTCCATACCTTACTTTTATTTATTTAGCAGCTGAGTTTATAAGTTTTTGAACCTGAGTTTTAATTTGGTAATTAATTTAAGTTTGCTTAATTATTAAGCAATTAGTTACATGACAACACATTATGGCTGAAAGCATAAAATACCATAATTTTTACTCATCATTATGACTAAACATATGTTTTTTTTTTTTTTAATTTCTCAAAACTTAGTTCAAGTACATATGTTACTTAAACATAAGTGACTATAAATTATAAATAGTTGAAGTAAAAACCAAATAAAAACTCAAAATCTTAATATTTTTAGCTCTTTTTGATTAGAGTAATTCCAATTTCTTTTGCTTTCATTGCAATAAACTATACTTCTTTATGAGCTTTGTGGTTAACTGATTATGTTTTAAACAATATATACCTTAGCTGTTTTTCTTTTGTAAAACAACCTTTTAGTTGTTTATTGTAAAACAAAGTTTAAAAGAAAACTCAGCTATTTTACTGTTTGGCAGTGATCCAATTTCATAAAGTTAAGTTAAGCTAACAAAATAAACACCAATTCAACAAAGACATTTAACTATGTAATATGAATTATTAAACTAGGTAGAAAAAGTATATTTATAAACAAGTAACTATTTGGTTATAAACTACAAATTGTCATGAAATTCTAATTAGATACTAAATATACTTGAAACAATACATCTTTATACACTATCACGAACTGTTTTAAAAATATACTATATCTGATAAAGCGCTAAAATTAAAAACTTTAAGATTGCAATGTTTCAGCCTTTATCGTAAGGAGTTTGTTTTATTTCATTTAAATGTGCAATAAAAATTGTAAAACTTAAATTTAATAAAAAGCTCACTTTATAGTTTTTTAATCTATGCTGAATCACAATAACTAAATTAAAAACAATAAAAAAGTATCAAATGCACTGTATAGTAATTCAATCAAGCAGTAAACTAGTGACAAAATAGAAAACAAAAGAACATTTTTATCTGCCTACTTTTTCTTTTGTAACAAACAAGGAAACGATTATGTTAATTACGTTTTAAGCTAATCACATTACACAAAAGTAACTGTGTGCTTACAAAGCAGAAATTAAAACAGTTGCTACAAACTGAAACACTCATTAATATTACTATTAACTGAAACAGCAAATGAATGCGTTGCGAAACACCAGCACACAAATGCTAAACTTTAACTTAACGTGCGCATGTTGCCACTCTAGGGAAACATTTGACCATATCGCACAACTGTCATCGTCCTAAATATAATTTTTAAAGCTGTTCGCAAAAACAACGTGCGCTCCACATATAAACGTGCCGCTTTCAAATACATTTTTGTAAGTACATCTGACCCGAAATTTTTTTCTGCGAATCGCGTTTTTTGTATTTCTATGTTGCAACAATCAAGAAAAGCTTGTTTTACAGTAAAAGTTTCTTGTTACTTGCATGCCGCAGTAAAAACGCTTGTAAACTGCTTTTTAAACGTTCGACATTAAGCAGGGAGTGTGTGCAATGAACAAAGTTGTATCGAATATAAAGAAAAAGTTGCAATTCAAGGCAATTGAGCCCAATTAAACTCAAAACGAAAAAAAAAAAGCAAACATCAAAAGCAACTTTGAAGGCTATTAAAGGCACGCTTTTATGTAAGCGACTTGCTGCTATTTTTAAACTTTGTGTAGTAGAATTGAGAACAAACACCTCATAAAAAAGCTATCTAGAAGTAATAAAAAAAATTGTGCTTGTCACTAAAATTTTATGTGTGTTGTTAAACCAAAGCATATTAAAATCATAATAAAAAACAAAAAAATGTAAATAAAAAGTTTCTCAATTCTTTTTAATGTGGAAGCGTGGAAAATATAAACAAAAGTTACATAATTATCACGCGCTGGTGATGGCATTACGCAAAAGTGAACTAAATGAAAATATGTGCTGTTATGAAAAGTGTTATTTCATAAAATTCACAATTTCAAAAAAAAATCACATGTTATCTGTTTCAGCTGAAACGCTGAACAAAACAAACTAGTTTTGTTTCGTAAAACAAACAAAAAAAGTTATTTTTGTAAACACAAATTACTATTAAAATTTAAAAAAGATAAAAACATACTGCTGCAAAGTTTAAATATGGTAAAAAAGTTATTAGCAACTAACTAAAGTTTTAGGCTTAACATATCATGTTTTTGTTTAATTTTTTTATACTTAAACAGATTAAAAACAGCATTCTTAAGCTTATACATAGTTGATTACGTAGTGTAAATAAACTTATTAGTAGCACTTAACTATCAATAGAACTAATTAAGTAATAATAAAACGATAACAATACTACTTAGTCAACTCTTATAGTTAATATTGTAAATAAATACATAAACATTCAAACTAAAAACAAAAAGTTTTTGTTTACTTATTACAGCTAACTTTCATGTTTTTGTTTTTTGGTTCACACTCAAACTCACTAAAAAAACATTAAGAACCAAAACAACAAAAAAAACAAACAGGGCGTTTAACAAAACAATGCTCAGACTTTAATCTAATGTACCTTTCGACTGTCGTTTAGAGCTCAGCCACTGGCATTAGCAGCGAACAAAAGAAAAAAAAAGTTTTGATGGCAAATTGAATGTAGAATTGTCACACGCAACCGAGTCTTTTTCTATTGCGTGCCATTAACTATGAGCTCTAATGGCTCCTTTTTCGTTCCCGCTGAGCCGCGCTTTAAAACAGAGATAACAAATTATCACTTTTTTTTTTCTTCGTGCGCGCGCGCGTCAATTACAACATATTTGCATGACTGACCGCAGCTGCGCGTATGTATTCGATTGGCACAAATTTTTTTTTTTGAAAAGTTTTCAATTTAAAAAAGATTTTGCTTTGAACTAAAATTGATGCTTGAAAGTTGTTGAAAGTATCAAAGAGCAGTTCTTTTTTTGCTTTGAAAGGTATAAAATTAAAAAAATATGGTTTACTTCCGGTGAGAGTTTTATACCAAGATTACGAGAGTTTGAATTATAATTTAAAAAAATTTACGTAAAAAAGTATTTAAAATTTTCAACGTTTTAAATTAAATTAGATTCTCGTTTTATAATGAGAAAAATTACTGTGAGTCACGAAACGTAAAATTCGCCAATTTGTACATTTTGTCGGTCGAAACATAATTTCGTATATGACTCAGACCAGAATGAGCTAATCTTACAACTAATTCTATAAGCAATTTCAAACTGTGTTGTATTAATTCGTCTTGTTTAGAGCGCAGAATATTTTTGAACTAATAAATAGAACTTTTTTTGCTAGCATTTGTCATGTTTAAACATTCACCTAGTCTACTTTCAGTGTTAAAGTCAGCCATTAAAGCTTTTTCAAAATTTGTTGTTAGACAAAACAGACAATAAAGTTTTGTGATTTTTATGGAATAATTTGCATGATGCGTTTCCGTTATAAATTAGATTTCAAAATACTCCCATATAAGTTACTTTTGTTAATTATATTCAAACATCCTAACTCAAATAAATTTCAAGTCAAAAACTTTGCCAACTTTGCTTAAGAGCTGGTTCACTAATTTTAGCAAAATTAAAAGATTTTTTTTTGCCTGTCTAAAAAAGCAAACTCAACTTAAAAAAAAAAAAAGACTACGTATTAAGCTTGTTATAAACTACAAAGTACAGATTTTAACTCACAAGAGGTCACATGTCATAACTTTAATAAATTTTGCCGACAATGAAATTTTTTTGTCCCTTGATAGGCGCCTTCTAACCTGCTTCAAATGAAACGCAAACGAATACCGACATTTCGTTTCAAAGCTACTTTCTTTTTCGGAGTCTTTCACAGCGAATAACTCGGCAAGTTTTTCCCATGCTAGCTTAAATGAAGGGTTGAAACTGAGTTCAGAAATTTCTTTTGTTAAGTGAATTCGAGCATTCACAAGCGCGATTGTTACGCTTTTCGTAAATATAATGGGTTGCGTGTCTGGTATTAAGTGGGATAAATTTTACATAAAAGCAAAATTCATTGTTTTATTCAAAGAAAAACAGCTAATGTAGAACGTAGACTGTTGGCCGATTTGTATGTATCGTAGATTGACGAAAAGAAATTAACGTTTGAACAAATTATTATTAGACTCCTCAACAATCTGAATTTTAGTAAAAAATATTAAATGCTTAGATTTGTAAACTTTTGCATTAAAATAGATAAATATTTTACTAGTATGTTTAAAACCCATGTTTATAAACTTAATAAAGCTCTATACTCATCAAGCTAATCAAATTAGTTTCTATAAGAAAATTATTTTGGAATTATCATACACTGTAATTTCAACAAGTTAACAAAAACACAAATTTTACGATTTCTTCTAAAAATAAAATCTAAATTGAATCATCTTACTCTTTTTTTAACAAAGTCTGTTTTTAGAACGTAATAGAAACTGTCTTTTTTTTGTAGTTTGCAATTGAATTAAAAAAATAAGTCTTTAAGTTTTATAAAAGTACATTTTACACTAATCGAAAGCTAATGTAACCATGATCGATCAAGCTTGTTTATAGCTCGAAATACACAAAGTTTCCTCTCAAGTTTTTTATCAGTTTATATTTACCTTCCACTTAGGCAGGCCCATTGAGTGCATTTGAACCGAATCTGATTGATTTGGTAGCGAATCGATTTCGCACGTTTAAAAGCTGTTTGTTTTAGTGTCGGTTTTTGTCAAGTAAAAAACTTAAACTAATCGAAAATTTCACAAAAGTTAACTAGTTATAGTACCTTGTATGTACCGTAATTTTGTATTTGAAAATATAATATAAGTTGAATTTCCTTAAAAATTTGTCAAAATCTATTTAGCTAACAAAAAAAAAACTATACTAACTAAAATACAAAGCAATCGTTTAATTTAAATGATAGGTAACAAAAACACGGTTGACACTTGTTCTAATAAATTTTCTTTAAAACAAATAAATTTTATTTGAATAATTATGTTTATGTGTAAAGTAAGTTTAAAAATTGAAATTAGAAATAGTATTGTTTAATTGTTATAAGTATGACTCCTAACACTTCATTATAACTTTAAAAATAAGAAATATGTGAATACATTTTTGTTAACTATTTTTCCGAATTATCTTTAAATCCGAAGAAAACAAATTTAAAACTAAAAAGCTATTCAGTATTTTGAAATTAATTAAACTAGTTGGCTTATAATTACAATAAGTTATTACTAACTTAAATTTTAAGCATTATTGTTAGTGAAGCATTCAACTAAAGAACCAACCATCGTCTCATTTTTGTAACTTAAGAAAATTACATAATATCACTTACGTACATTTGAAAACCAACCTTCTTTAGTACAAAGTTATTTTATGTTAACTATTACTAAAACTAAAGCAGAGTACTTTATACCACTTTGTAAAAGTAATAGGTCAACAGCTTAATAATATAGATATTTATTTAGTTTTACTAGTATTCTACAATATTTTACTACTTATTTAAAAACTGTTTTTCAACATTATTTTTTAAACAAATTAAGTATTTAACTATGCCTAAACATTACAAACTCAAGAAAATAAGAGCACCTGGTTTTTAATCATTCAAAACGTTCTATTTTGTTTATTATAGTCTTATAGCAAGGTCAAAGCTTTTATATGATGAACTTATTGTTTTCTTACTAGAAAAGTATTAGATTTATGAACTTTAAAAATAAAATCTTATTTTACTGATTTTTAAACTAAAACTTTATTCAGAAATATAAAGCTTCTATTTTCTACTTTTTACAATAAAATGTTTTTTATCATATGACATTCAAATTATGCAGTAAAAACACTAACTAAAATATAGTAATTGAAAAAGTTCAAACTTGAATGAAAATAAAAAAACCTTAAAAACTTTACTAAGCAATGTAAAACTAACTGGTTTGTCTTTAGTAGTTCTAATTTCTATTGCAAACACACCAATATTTTTTTCTTGCTTGAAAACTTTATACTATTAACTGTTAACTAGGTTTGAATGGAGTTTTTTATAAAAAATGTAAAATTTCATCCAGCTGTTTTGTTTTTCAACATGCAAAATAGTGAGCTGCAATTGTTAAAGTTAGTTAACTTTCTGATGAAAAATATCATGTTTCGAACAACATTTTTACGAGGCTTGCACAAAGTAAAAAAAAAACTTACTATTATTCATTAAAAAGTATTCGTAAAAAAAAATTCTGCTTCGATTTGTTATAACTCAAAGTTACAGAATACTGTAAAACTTAGATTAATAAAAAAATGCTAAATTAAATTACTTTTAAGTACAAACAACTTTTTTTTGTGTTTTAGACAGTTTATAAAATTAAATAGTTTGTACATCTTTAAATTTAAACAATTAAAACCATTATTTGAGCTTATGTTATTAAAAGCTTTCATGTAATAAAACCTTTTAAGTTATAATAGCTTAATAAACTGTTTTACAACATTTTATTTGATAAATAAAAAACTATATTAAAACTAAGAAAAATTTTTTAGGAAAGCAAATAAATTTCTAATGCTTTTTATATAAACTTAATACTTAGTTGTTAATTTTTTTGAAATTTAAATTTAGAAAAAAGAGTTTAAGAAAATAAAGAGTTGTATTAAAGAGTTGCTGTTGCTTTTTAAGATTATCAAAATACCAAAATATATGTAAATAACTAAACTATATTTAATACTGATAATAAACTAACAAAAGCATATAGTTTTAAAAATATTTACAATAAAAGAAGAAAATGTAGTAATTGTGCTTTTTTTAACATACAGCATTTTTTAAACATTGGAATAAATATATCTTTTTTTTTTGCTAAAATAAGTGGTTTATTTAATTGTTGTATCTTGGTAAATTTATTAGTTATATAAAGTGTTGTATAGATTTAGTTTTGAAAAATGGTTTAAAGGTAATTTAAAAAGTCTTAAAAGAAAAGATTTCTTATTTTTCACCTAAAGTTTTTTTTAAATCATTTTTTCAATATTTTTTTTTAGGTTTTACCTTTGTATAAGTAAGAACATATTTCACTAAAAATATCCTCATTAAATTCATAAATTGCTATTGTTTTTGTTTTATTAGACTTTTAAATCCTTCTATCAATAGTTGTTTTAAGGATCTAATCATGCTTTCCACTTTAAAGGAAGAAAAGTCAGTCTGAGTGAACGAAAATTAGCACAAACTATATAAAACTAGCTTGAGTCAGCCTGAATTATTGATTAAATTACTCTTGATCAGACTATAAACCCAAAAATTACTAAAATATTAACAAAATGACTGACAAAATACATAACAACATTTTTAAGAAAAAAATTAAAGTCAAAAAAATTACCCTGAGTATCAGGTAAAATATCCAAACTAGCCTGTGTTATCCTGAGTAGCATAAGTTTTTAGCAATCATGTTAAAAAGTCAAGAAATTATATAACAAGTATTGGCAAACGTTACTACCTCAAGAAATAATTTTCAAGTGAGGTTCCCAAAACCTATTAACAAAGATGATAAATTAATTTACATAAAAATTATCCATTCCAAGTTAAATGGGGATAAGAATTTTTACACTATTTTTAGAGATAAATTTATTAAATTTAATAAAAAACTATCAAACAAATGTTTTGTGCTCAATGAAGCTCTTGTTGTGCTAAATATTAAATACTTCATCATATATATACATTTATACAGTTTAAAATTTTTTAACGTTAAATCAAAACAAGTTTTATTGTAAAGAATTTATGACAAATAAATATTCCTGTGTATATTTTTTTAAACAGGTTGTTGAGCACACTCATTTTTTCATGTGAAATTATTATTGAGTAGTATATCGTTTTTTTTTTCAAAACTACATTTATTTTCTTATAAGTTTAATACGTCTTATCTAAATTCAGCAGGATCTTAAAAACTCCTGGTAGTAATTTGGTGTACCTTTTACTGCAAGAAGTTCGGACACATCCCAGTTTATCCAGATACCAAAAAGAAGCTCTTCAGTATCAAGCCAGCCAGCCCAAAGCAGCTCATGTTCATGTCTAAGAGGACCAAGCACGTTGCAAAGCTTACAGTGGATGCCTTTTAGCTGAAGCAGTTCGTAAAAGAAATGTTTCTCAAGTCATAAAGGCCTACAAGAAATAATAAATACTAACTCAAAACACTTAAAACAAACGAGTGCTGTGTAGCTTGATGTACTAAAGGTTGTCACTGATCATATTTATAATGAGGTTCGATTTTATCTCTTACATATGTTAAGAAAGGCTGTTCAACTAAGCTTAACTGTAAAAAAAATTTACATTAAAACACTTCTCCTATTTAAAAATCAGTACCAACTTAAAGTATTAAGAGTTTTTATTCAATTTTTCTAAACAATTCTTGAAATAATAACTTGAACTTGCTAAAAAATTGTATTCTTTTATTTAAAATAGTGCTTAAAGTTATTTATTTTTATTTTTCTTCCAAAATAAAAAATTTAAATTTTGTTTGTATTTATTTTAAATTACTTTTTTAAATTTAAGATATTTATAAGTTTTATAAAACTTCTTTATACTTTACCAAAAGAAAACAATTATAAACTCTCTTAACACTTTTTAGTACGACCAAATGAATAGTGAAACTTTTCAAAAACTTAACTATGCTTTATTTTTGGGTATTTTTCTATTTTTCTATAACTATATCATCTCAAAATACATCCTGTCTTTTGTAATCTTCAGTGTAAAAATAGAAATGTGATCTTAATAAAGTTGAAAGTTCTTTCTTTTGATTTTAATGATATTCAGAGCTCAAAGTTTGAAAAAAATCACATTGTAGGTTATTATAACTAATTTAAGTTTGATTTTGTTTGTAGTTGTTCACAATTAATCAAAATGTCGGTAACCAAAGTATTGAGAATAGTATCTGATATAATTAACATAAAAATAGTACACTGATAACTAAAAAATTAAATATACCTAAAGCAGGGGCGTGTTTTGACTTTCATTTAATAGGGTAGCACAATTTTTTTATTTAATAAATACTATAGTATTTTTTGTGTAGTACCTTTGAATAACACATTTTATGAAACTTTGTAACTGTCTACTACACAGCTGCCTGAAACTTTTTCAAGTAGATACAAGTGTTTAAATCAGTTTGAATACACTAGTAAAACAGAATGCAAAATCTTAATAAACTGTCTAGGACTAAAGTTGTAAGTTGATTAACTTAAATATAAACCTAAGTCATGTTGTTATCTACTATATGAATTTTTTTTCTTACAATGTGAAGCTAGTATGTATAACGAAAACTTGTACATAAAAAACTAAAAACAAAGTACTAATTAAAACTAGTAATTAACTTGTCTTAACAAAAGAAAAAAGTGTTAAATAATATGTAAGCGAAGTATTTAGTCAAACAAAAATGTATAAATTATATAAAAAATCTATATTTACGAAAGTTTCACATTCTAAAATGAAAACTTTTTGAGCTGTAAGTTCATTCAAAAATAGTTTTTTAAAACAATTTGATTTGTTAATTTTTAATTAAAAGTTAAATTTTCAAAAAGTGAAAAACATGGTTTATACTTTTTTTTTACAAAAAAACTTACAAAAGTACGTTATTTTTTTCAAAATTATATCTATGTACTAAGTTTTATTTCATAGCAAAAAATTAACAGCTGAATATAATATTTTGTTATACTACTTAAAAATTTAACCGTACTCAATAGATTTTTTGATACGATTGTTTCAGTTTTTCGCAGGGGTCGCATAGGAAACTAGTCAAAACACACCCTTAACCTAAAGTATTACAAACTTAAAGAATGCTCAAAATGTATATTAAAAAACGAAATTGCTAAAAATATTTGATCTAAGGATCTGGTGTACGAAAAGATTTCTCGATCATAAAGTCGTAAACCACTTGCTTAGTTTGAAATTATAATGCGACGGAATAACATTAGTAGAATATTTAATTCTTAAGAAAAAAAGCTAATGAATTAATTAAAAAATAGGATTGACAAAAATTTGCAGTCTTATAAAAGGCTTATAAACTGATTTTTTGGCTTACAAACCTTACAAACCTAAAACAAAACTTTATCTTAAAAAGGTAATAAACAAACTACTTTTATATCGTACTTAAAGATCAAACTTTTTATTATTTAAACATGATTTAAATTAACTTAACTCTTCGCGGGACACATAAAAAATAGAAGTCATTCACCACAATACTTTTGAAAACTTTTACTAGAAAAACAAATATAAGAAGAAATATGTAGTAAAATAAACACATAAAAGCAGCACAGTTACTTACAAGAATGTTTGTAAAATATTGTTTATTGAACGAAAAAAAGAGGCTCAGAATATTTGGTTCTAGGACCTGCTGAACGAAGAACCTTTTGGTTATCGAGTTGCACACCACGGATACCTTTTTACGTCCTTATAAGCTTTTATTTTAAAATCGTTGACCTTGCTTCTACTACATTTGTGGTTTTTTAGCTGAAAAAGGACTTCTAAAAACAATTGCTTTGAAAGCCATATTTAACCTTTGGGCCGCAATTCACTAATACCTGTGTTGAAAGAAGATAGTTTATTGATTTTGTGAATAAATAGGATACATTCAAACTCAGCTTCAGTTTAAATTTCAGACACACAACCAACTGCGTTTTAACCAACCCACTAGTGAAGAACATGCAACCAACTTTTTCACTGGTCAGCTTTATTCTTTAGTAATTTTAATATTTTAATATACATCACAGCTTAACTGCGGAGGGTCAAGGTGACACCAACGAAGGTTTGCATTACATAGTAGGTATAAAATTAATTTTTAAAAA
Organism: Thalia democratica; assembly: GCF_965202585.1. Lineage (NCBI taxonomy): Eukaryota > Metazoa > Chordata > Thaliacea > Salpida > Salpidae > Thalia > Thalia democratica. Next base: position 77,541,582 of record NC_139165.1, read on the forward strand.
CTTTCTCAAAAAGTATTGAACCTTTGAAGATCTCATTAGCTTAAATTTGTTATTTTATTGTTTAAGATTTTTTTTTGCTTAAGTATATCGAAGTTCTATTTAAAAAAAAGTATAACTATGAACTAACATAAAAGTTAACGAAGAAATGCTATTCCTTTATGTGTATATTTAGTTTTCGTAAGTAAGCAATCTAGGATATATAAAAAAATTATAAACATAATTTAGAACTTAAGTCAAGATAAACTCAAAAGCATCTAAAAGTATAAACATTAAAGCCACCAAAGTACACGGCTGGTATATTTACTATTAAAATAAATATCTGTCAAAATTTTTGTATATTTCTTGTTTGATAAATTGTACATTTAACTTTGTGATAAAAACTTAGATAAACCCTGCTTTTTATAATTCTAAATGCTTCAAAACTAGTTTACAATTTTCTTTTAAAAGAGATGTATTTTTGTCACATAGATGGATCTTAGTACTTCTAAAAGAAATGTAAACTACCTGTTTAAAATTTACCATGCTCGAACCTCATTAAATAACATAATATAAAGAAATAAATACACAACTTAAATTATAAAAAATGTGTTATATATTTTACATCATTGTCATTAAGAAGCTTTTAAACGTTGTATGTAAAATAAGTTTAACTAACTATAGTTATTAAAACGTTTAGAAAAATAAACTGTAAAACATTTTTTGTCGTAACCCTTCAATTTCTACTAAATTACTTTTAAATAGTGCATAAATGTTTTTAAACATCAATATTGAAAATGTTTGTAAGCTTTTATAAAATAGAAATGGTTTAAATCTTTAAAATAAAAATACAACGAATTTTTTATTATGTACTAAAGTAGGATTTATTTTGTTTTTCTTCTTTATAAACTTTATTTTAGTATTGATTCTTATGCTATGGAGTTACAGCTCTCTTAATCAATTTTATCGTACAAAATTTATTAAATTAGATGGTTAATTAGTTTACATACAGTATAAAACATACTACTCTGATTGTTCTTAATACTAGTCTAACCATAAATTTAGAAGTTAAAAAATGTATATTAAGTATAACAAAAAAAACAAGCCTTGAATATTTAAAAATTCAAACTTTAATTTTTTTTAATTTTGTACAAACATGTTTATATGAGTAGTTAAAACTGTCAATACTGGCTTTAATGAAAAATAATTAGACATACGAAAACATATAGATACAGAGAAACTTAACATAAAGTACGTAGTTTCAACTTAATTTTTACCTGAGTTATATTAAAATTAGCAATAAATAGCTTTGAGTTTTATTGAATGGGAGAAGTAATATTTCATTGGAAAACGTTCATTAGCTTTCTTTGTATGCATATTTGATGATAGTTTATCAATTTATATCAAAATCTACTAAATATTAAAATTAACAAAGTGAGGTAAAAATAATGTAAGAAACATTTACTTAAATAAAAGTAAAAAGTTGGAACTTTTTTTATAAAAGCTCATTACTTGTTTGTACTAAAGTTTTTTACCTGTATAGCATAAAAATGCATAGAAAAAACAATTTTTTTGTCGAATTATTTATAGTATTTCAGTTTAATTCACCACTAAGCTTTCCAGATATATGCTAAAAAAATTAAAGCTAAATGTTTTTTGTTTGCTTAAAAGTGCACGGAATTAAACGCTATAAATGAAATTTATTATAACCGTTAAAATAGATACAAACAGTTTTACAAAATACCTTACTTAAGTATGAGTCATTTCGTACAAAATTGCATATTTTGGTGTTTTAACAAGCATTTATAGTTTTATTAAACGATATTAACAAAAAAACTTAAAAATAAATACTATAAAAATAAGTGTTATAGTATTGTACAAAAAATGAGTAGTAAACCTCATTAGTTTTTAGTTTAATTAGTTTTTCAATTAACGTTTGCTAGCAGTGGCTGTTTGTTTTAACTTTTAAACAAACAAAAAACGACGTTTTTATTTACAATAAACAAAATGCTCCACAAACAAGCTTGCTAATCAAACCCAACAATGTGTGACCCCGGCGGGCAAACAAATCGTATTAAAACAAAAAGTACGCAAACATTTACTACCTGGTTAGTATGCGGTAAACAACGGGTTAGTTATTAATCAAGTTTGATCACAAGAGCCGTTGAAAATCCCAGCAATGCATTTTCATGCAACGCTCACAACACATAGCATGAAGCTTGCTTTCGCATTTGTTTTGATTATTTTCGTCAGCTTGACCACTGCTTCGGAAGATGATGGTGTTTTGAGTCGCGATCCGAGAAGAGCGAGGAGAAAAGAGAAAAATGTATTATATTGATTTAATTGTTGTTAATAAATTAACAAGTTAAAAAGTTATAAACAAAAAACAATCCTTTTTAAGTAACTTTTAATATAAAACTTAGCTTTTTTTTTTATTACAAATGTTCGATCCGTTATCGGTTTTGTGTGTAAAACTGCTTACGCTCAAACTTTAATTTTGTGGACTTCGGTTGTGTTCATTCTTTATTGATACTGAACAATCGGTATGTTTTAAAATGTGAATATAACATAATGTATTTTTCTAAATTATAATTTCAAATACAGACTTCATCTACTTGTCCAAGTAAATGCGAGCTGAATAAGAAAATTGAAGATGACAACAAAAAATTTTCAGGTTAAATAAAACTTGTAACTTGTTGAAGCACATCATGAGAGGTAGTATTTTAGTTTGATCAGAATAAAGTGTATGTTTGAAGTTATGCAGTCTAAAAAATTAGCTGTCTACTAACTTATTACTGAATGTTAATTTGAGCAAAAGAAATGTTGAATACTGTTGGTTCCAAGTGTAACAACTAGATTTAATATAACTGGGTTAAAAGAGATAGATGTAAATAATATTCCAAATTAATTAATTTCTCATAGAAAACAACACGTCACTCTGTTAAAGACCTTGAGTATTAATTAATATTTTTTTTTCAAATAGAAATTAATTTACTATACTCGAATAATATTTTATCGAAAAAAAAGGTGTCAGATGGGTTAACAGAATTCTTGCAAACTTTATATTCAAAAAAATGTAAATAAAAAAAAATTAAGAAGAATTACAAAATATTTTGAAATTTCAAAACTAATTTAGCAACATATGGAAAAAATTTAGATTTTTAATAGAGTGTACTGTTGTATGTTTTAAATAGAATACAAAATAAAAAGTTTTAAAATGGTTGCAGATTTTAACACTTTTAATTTAAACTTATCTTTTCTACTATCATACCTTATTTTTTTTCTTTTACGTATTCAACAAAGGTTTGAAAAGTTTAGTTACTTTAGTTATTATAATAATTGAAAGAAGTTATCATAGAATTCTAAAGGATTGTATTTTATAAAAATAAATTTCATAAAAAGAAGTTATTTTGATTGGTTAATATTTTAGTAGTTTTTAGGTTTTACTATATTACGAAAAAAACCATATTACTACTCTTATGAATTCATAGAATGAAAAAATAATTATTTAATTTTCCTTGTAAAATGGACTTAACTTTGATTATTTTTATCAAACTTGTATAACTTAAAAACTACTTTAAAATACCTAAGAATAAACGATTTACTTCAGTTGTACTGTATCAAAAGTATCTTAACTGCTTTAATATAACTACATAGTTGTTTTAGATGGTAATAGCTTGATTTTAATTTCAAAACATAAAAACAGACTATAAACAAATGGTATATGTTCAGTTTTCTAATGTAAAACTTGAGTGCAAAACAGTATTAAACATTTTAACTGTTTTTTATGCTGTTTTTTAATTGAGTTATAGGTATAGGATTTAGTACTTTTAAAATTTTTATAAGCTCAAAAGTTTTAAGATTTTTTTTGAAAACTTTTATTTAATCCTTTAAATATTTTATGTTATTATATGTTTTAATAGTTTTAAATTTTGTTGACTGCGTAGGAAGACATATGTTTTTGGCTATGAAATATGCAAATACCTTTTAACTCGAACAAAAATCTATTTTCAAGAAATTTGTTTACCAAAAATATTTAATCAATAAACGGCTGATGTTTTAGTCATTACGATAAACGTATGAAAACGGATAATAAAAAACAAATTATGCTGCACGATACTTTACCTAAGATATTAAAATTTCCAGGTAAAAATTCTTTTAAACAAAGTAAATTTTTCAGCGTCAAATGATAACTATGGTCTTGCTATTTATTTTATACGTACACGTAACATTTCGATCTTTTTTGAACTGTTTACCTTAAAATTTTAAACTTTAAGTTCAACAGGTGCTTTGAGAGTAAGTGCGTTGCGATGAAAATTGAGTTTGTTAAATACTTTACTGGGTGCACTGAAAACTCATGCAACTGATAAAGCTTTAAAATAACTTTTTGAAACTCTTGAGTATAAACTTTTTTTAGCAAAGCAATTTTTAACGTCAAATATTTTTTTTTGTGTTTATATATTTTTTTATGTACATTAAACACTTCTATGTTATTTTTTTTTCTTTGAATCGTTTACCTAGAACACTAGTTTCAACGTTCTAGGTGCTGTGATAATAAGTAAGTTGTCATAAAAATTAGATTTAGTAAATAAGTTATTAGATGGAGTGGAAATTTATGTAAATGATAATACTTGTTAGAGAATTCTAACTTACATATATTTAACTTAAAAAAAGCTTGTATTTATTAAAAAATAAGTTGTTAGGTTAAACCCAAAATATAATAAGAAAAGTTTTTGTTTTTGTGTTTTGTTTAATCCAATACTTGAAATCATTCTGATTTACGTGGTAAAAGTTTTAAAAGAATGTAAATTAAATTAAATTAAACAAAAATATATTCATCGTTGAACCAGTTCGGCAAAAAACAAATATTTTTGAAAGTTATAACTAAGAAAGCCAACTTAAACTGTTTTTATTTTACAGTTTACTCATGTAACTTTAAAACTTTCAAACAAGGTTCACTTATCCCAACACACAGTTTGATTATTTTCTCACAGCGTCCCTGCACAAGCTGCAGCGCAGGGTGCAGGCGAGGGAGAACGACCAGAACCTGGTGACGTGGCAGGAGCTGGGCGTGATCAAGACCAACCTGAGCAGGAGGCTGGAGCGCGCGATAGAGGGCATGTTCACCTACGTGGAAGACAACCAGAAGCTGAACGATATCAGAGAGGTTAACAAGAAGCGAACTAATTGTTCATTTATAAATACGCAAAAAAAAGCACATTAAAGTTGTGAAGGCTGAGTGGTTTACAAAATAATAAGCAAACTAAAAGCACATAAAAAATATAATCTTTTACTTGCGTTTGTTCGTTTAAAGGTTTTGTTTTTAATTGAAAAGAACTTTTAGGCGCTATAATTGTTTATTGTGGTTGATTATTGTTGTAAACCAAGTTTTAAAAGATGGAATGGGAAATATTTTTATAAAAATAAATTTCTTCCCATGTTAAAGGTACGAGCTGTTAATAGTTTTAAGAATTTCTAAGATTAAACTTTGTCAGAAATTTTTTTATATGCACGTTCAATAAAACTATTTTAAAACCAAGACTTTTTTAGATGACAAGTAACAAATATAAACACAAGATGTTTTATTTTTTAAATGCAAACAAAATCCTAAATAGTTGCGAAGGGTTTCTTATGCACGTAATTCAATTTATTAATGAACTCTAAAATGAATTATTGATGAAATTATAAATCGATAGTAACATACACTGGCAAACAAATAATCAGTTTAACGTCTTTTTTCGGAATTTTTATTCCCTAATTTCGTTAAATACAGAATTTTTTTTCGCTCAATTCTTTAAGTATTTAAGAGTCTTTTAATTTTATTTGTTATTATATTTTCTAAAGCTAAATGTTCATAGTTTCTCTTACTTGCCAGTATAAACAGGATGTTTGTATGAAACTTGTATATTATTTATACTTGATTATTATTCTAAGAACTCTAAACTAACCCTATTTAAAGTTTTACACGTAAAACTTTGTAAAACTTAGAATTTTGTACAAAATAGAATTTTCAAAGGTAGTATGATATAAGAACTAATTTTAACAGTTTGGTGGAATTTCTTGACGTTAAGTAAAAACTTAATTTAAATAAAACCAATCAAAAAAATTAAGTTGTAGGTTCAAATATTAACTAAAATCTTAAATTTGTTTATTTAAGTATCAGTAAGGGAAAATTAAACCTTAAAAGAACTACACAAGCCCTTTAGAAACAACTGCTTTACAATACGTTTAAACTAAGCTGAGGTAAATACCAAATAGCCACATCAGTAGAAAAAAATCAAAACTATCGTTAACTTGCTTTTATGCAGTTACTTGTTTATAATTTGATAAACTAGAAGCTTTCATAACTTTAAACGACAAAATTCGATTTAAACGATTCTAGAAATTATTTTTTTGTAGATTAAGTAAAGCGAAGTTTTTACTTTCTCTAAAATGCTACTTTTTTAACAAAAAAAAATAAAAATATTGTTTAAAAACATGAGATATTTTTTATTAATATCTACCTTTCGATTAATCGTATATGAATTATTTTTGCACATGTTGAGTAAGTTTTAATTTAAAGTACGGAAATTGTAGACTTAAAACTTAGGTAACGTCATAACAATTAAATAAGGAAGTCATTTGATTAAAAATAATTGGTTTTGTTATTTTTCATATGAGTAGCGATCTAGTAAGGTATTTTACATGAAAAAATATACAATTGATTAAAGATGTGTCAAAAAATTTAGTAACTAATGACTAATGCTAGTTTTTAAACTTTAGATTTATAAATTCTTTTAAAGCAGAAAACAAGCATTGATTATGTTAAGAGCACAAAGTTGTTGTTAAACGTTCTCTTAAAGGTTTATTAAAGACTAATTTCATTTTCTTAATTCATACAAAGTATTACGCGTATTCAAACAAAATAAAAATTTACAGAAAACGAGACCTTGTTGTGCCGAAGAAGCTGTTACAAATTTGCGAGAAAATTTTAATAACATCACTGAAGATATCAATAACATACACCAATTTCAACAAAATACCGCCAATTTAGTGGGTGTTCTCTCTTCACAATACACTGTTTTGTTGAACAATTTTGAGGTATGAAATTAATAAAAAAATTTATTAAATGATGTTAAATTAAAAATTTCAAAAATTTCAATTCAATTTTCTGAAAAAGCAACTTTTTTTTTTATGTTAAAAGCTATCTACAAAACTGCAAATTTCAGATTATGTTTTATGATTTAAGTAAAGTTTTTATTAGAAGTTTTCTTTTTAAACAATTTTTCTGTTTACATTACAACTAAAATATATTTGATTAGTTTTAACTTTCTATTATAACTTTTTTGTTGGTGAAATATTGAGAGCAACGTATTTGTTCAAAAAATATGCAAATTAGGGTCGCTCTTAAAAGTTAGTAAAAGCTTTTAGTAACGAACAAAAAAACCAAATATAATAAAATTCAGATATATTCTAACATTAAAGCTTTAAATTTAGGAGTTACAAAAAATGAATTCAATTCTAAAAAATCAAAGTGAAACGCTTGAACTTCGTAACAATGATTTACAAATGAAACTAGATACTAACAATGAAAAGGTTGGGTTTTGATAAAACTTATTTTTATTTACAAATGTGAATTAGACTGTTGCTTAACTAATAATAAAAACGAACAGATTTATAGTTTTTGTTTGAAATTAAAAAAATTAATATAACACAAAACCATGTTGTTAAAATATTTTTATGCAAATCATAATACAAATATTTTTTCTCTTTACTTTATAACTTATAAAAGCAACACTTATAAAATATTATTGTTAAATAATTTATTATTATGGTGTACATGATTTATCATTTTTAAGACTTTTTTTTTTAATAAAAGTTTGAAAGTAAATTTTTTTTTTCTCTATAATACTTAAGTTTGCAAAGTTATACACATGTTATCACTTTAGAAACTTTTCAAAGCACTGCTAATAAAAGCTTTTAGCAAAATGCACTTTACTAATTTTTCGAACAACTATTAAAAAAGGCTTAAATTTTAACATCTTTTTTTCTTCATCACAATAACTTAATCTATTTTCAAAAACACAATTCTCTCAACCAAAACTCTTCATGAAACGCTCAGGTCAACAACTTGGAAAACCGGCTGACCACGCTCGAGGACTTCGTCGCAAACGACAACTGCACGTGCGACTACGTTCAGGTGGGAAAAAAAAATAAAAAAAAATTATTTAAACAAAAAATTTTTTTTTTTCAGGCTTTAATGATCGTTTTTTAAGACTTTTAAAAATTAGTTAAAAACGAAGTGTGTAATTAAAACGTATAGTAAAGTATTTCTTCATGTCATAAAGATATTTTTTGATTAAAACTAACTTAAACGTTTTGAAAAAGGTGGGATTGCTGTCGGCTGCCATGGAGCCCCCACTCATCCTCGGATCCCAGTCGATCACCACCATGGAGCGGAACCAGAGGGAGCAGGAGCTGAAGGTTGTTAACTAAATAAATATATTTTTTTATTTATTGGTTTTAAAATGTCCTTTTTGTACTGTTTCAATTAAACTGCTGAAAAATTGTTAACATAAAGCGTGGTATGACGCTCGATGACCGACAGCGCACACCAATTAATTTACCGTAGCTTTAATTTCTTTCTGTTGACCGCGGTCGTTCATTTTTTATCTTTCTTAAAGCTGGAGAAGATAGAGGACTGGGTGAAGACCAGCGTGGAATCGGTTTCCTGGCTTCCCACGTTGGAACCCCCCGTCAACCCGATGCTGCAGGGAAACATCGAGCAAGCTCCGAGAGGTTCGTTTTTGTTTTGTTTATTTAGTTTTAATTAATTGGTTAAAAAGTTGAGTTAAGAATTTATTGAGAGTAAAAATGTAGCGTTTGACAAAAGCGAAAAAATAGCTGTTTTATTTAAAAAGCAGTTTGTATAACTTTTAAAATAATTAAACTTTAAGTTATTGTTCAAAAATAAATTAAATTGTTGCTAGAAACGCTTTAGAACAAGCTCCAAGAGGCTCTTTATTGTTTTATTTATTATTTATTAAAGAGCTGCTAATTATGATTAAAATATTAAATTAAGAGATTACAGTAAGTAGAAAATACAGCAATTGACAAAAGCGAAAAGCCAATTGTTTGGTACAAAAAAATTGTTTTGTATCTAAAATAAGCTCTAAGTGGTTTGTACTTTTTTTGGTGTTCTTACTTAAATAGCTTGTTTCAGTAAATTATTTGAATTATCACGTCAAAGCTCCCAAAGCGTTTAACTTTAGCAAAAAATTTAAAATTATTAAGTTTCAAATCCTGCAGTTGAGAAAGTTAGAAAGTTAAAAAATGCAGCGCTTGTTAAAAGCGAAAAAAAAAGGTTTTATATCAGTAAGTTAAGTATTTAAGGCAATGAAAAGTTTGATAAAAAAAATCATTGAACAAAACGCTTTCCGCGGTTGTATAAACTGTCAATAAATTGCATCGAAAAAAACAACAATTTCAAATTTGATGTAACTTTAAAAAGTGCTTAACTTTATTATATATATATACATTTAATTTACTCAAGTGTAGTAAAAAATTACATACTAAAAAGTATTTTTTTTGTATTTTGTATGTAGTTATGATACTTTTGTACAAACTAAGTACATAGTAAAAATCAAGATATCTAAACTACTAATTTATACACAGTTTACAATATTTTAAGCTTGATAAAAGTACTTGTATTAATTAAACACTACATACTCGCACTACCAATTTAAATAACACTGTTGGTAGCTTAAAAACATTAATTTTTAAAGCTTTTTTAATATATTAGCACCTAAGTTTAGGTGACTTATTATAAGTTTACTTCATTACTGGACGTTTTTACTTTGCACTTTGTTTTAAATTAATTGTTTTAAAAAAGAAACGCCAGAAATAAAGAAATTAGCACATATAAAATAAAAAAAAATAAAGAAAAAAAATATTTTAATCAAATTACAACTGGTATTCTTGAATTCAAAAATATTTTATCAGCATAAACCTATGTGATTGCAATATTTAAATTTAAACTGTAAATATACTTTCAAAACAACAAAAATATCAATAAAAGTATCGCATTATATATAGATTATATTTTGATAGAAAAAGGCCTAAAGTTTACTTATCTGCGACTTAGGAGGTTTTGAAAAAAATTTGATTGACTTAAAGATAAACAAACTTTGTCGTAACAACACGTACAAAAATATTTATCCTTCTATCTGTAAAATTTACGAATGCTAAGCTTTTTTTTTATACAGTTAATTTAAGCGATTAGTTTTACATTTGCTGAAACAGTTGCAAAAAAAAATATTTAAGTATTTGCCTAAGTAAAATCTAGTATTGATTATTATAAAGTTAGTTAATTCATCTTATTGTTACATCTTTTATACATTTATTCTATAGTGTTTTATAGTGTTTCCTTTAAAATTCTAAAGGTTCACAAGACTTACTTAATATTTATTGTCGAAATAACTTTTAGGACCGATATGGGCACTGTTATCTATTAGCACCTTAAAATCTTAACGGTTAATTAAATAACGTGCAATGTTTACTTTTTTTTCTATAAATAAGTTACTTATAAATTTTCCAAATATTTTATATTGGTTTTGTGCATTTGTAAGCTAATTAAAACCTACAGTAAATTTAAGTTTTGTTCAGCCAAATATAGTTTTAGAGAAAATATTATTCCAAGAAATATCTATTTTTATACTAATGAAAGCAGTTAAAATTTTGATTTGAAATTTTATTAACTACTATTAAAACACTGATAAATGAAGTTATGAAACCGTTTAACTTATTAATCTATTTAAAAAAATATATACTGTTGTTTTAAATACATAGTTTAATGAAGATAAAACATCAAAAGTATGTTGACAGTATAAACAGTTTAAAACGACAAAATGATAGTAAATGGTTAAAGTATATTTGTAGAAATTTAAACATGGATAAAGCTGATTAAAAAATATAAGAATACATTTTACAAACATTAAGGCATATTATGACATAAACTGCCAACTTTAAACGTGTTATAATTTAAAACAGCAACAAAACTTGTATGTTAGTTTTCATACTTATCCAAGAATAACCTAAGTTTGTGTATAAAAGAAAACTTGAATTGTCCAAAAAATTTATTGATTTAAGAATTAACAGATACCGATTTTATATATAAAAACTGTTAAATCAAGATAATAAGATTTTTGTCTGATTTCAAATTCACATGGGATTGATTTTATCTTTTCTTGTTATGTAAAACAAGCCATTTGAACTTAGCCCTGCAATTTATACTTGCTTTCAAAACAGTCGAAACTAGAAATAAAGTTTAAAGCATTGTAATGTTTCAAAAAGTGTGTGCGAGCCAATTAGTTCATTTAACGGACAAAAGTCCATTAACAGTCCCACTTAATCATGAAAAGTAAAAAAAAAAGTCATGTACTATGCTTTTAAAGCTTTTGAAAAGTTTTTTTTTCAGTTTCCTATTACTTCTGCGCTTCGACGCAGCTCGAAATTTTCCTCCTCACGCTGCTCCTCAGCATCTTGCCGCAGCACCGGACGTCGCCGAAGTAGCGGCACCAGGTCCTCTTCATCATCTGGCGAAAGTACGGCATCCGCGCCCCGTAGATGATCGAGTTCCACCACGAGTTGCTGATCAGTATCGTCATGGCAACGACCAGCCACGTCGTCTCCTGGTTGCCCCAATCGCCGCCCTTCATCCGATAAACAGTCATCGCTATGAACGGGCACGTCGTCATGGTGACTGTCAGGACCACGGTAAGCAGCGTTTTGGCGATCCCCATCTCCATGGTGCGGGTTCGCAGGACCCGGCGCCGAATGGTTGACTGGTTGCCGTGGTTACCGTTTCTGTGCATCCTCCTGAAGCTGGGCAGCCGCCGCTGGAACATGAACGAGTTAACGTGGTTCTCCGTGAAGCTTTTCGGGATGGCTGCTTCTGTAACCCTATTTTTTCTGAAGCTGTTCTTCCTCTGGGTGCTGGTGGCCGGCGACGACAGGCTCAGCTTTAAAGGGGGGTGATTCCCCCTTTTTTCCAGGCTGTTTTTCCCGAAGTAGCCCAGGCTCAAGTCGTCAAAAGGGTAGCCGCTCCAGCTGCGGCGGTAGACAAGCTGTTTGGCAACGGAGTCACCATCGCACAGCTTGATGTGGAAGGCCGAGGAGGGCGAGAGCCGGTTGCCATGGTGATTTCCTACCTCGCCCATCTCGACCGCGACCCTCTTCACTTTTTGGAAACCGTTAATTTCCTTGGGCGATAGTTTCGTTTCGACGGTGTCGGAGCAGCTGTTGTTGAAGCTGTCGTTGTGGTAGTTTTCGAAGTTGACCGCGCTCTTCTGCAGCACTTTCAATTTTCGCGCGCTTTTCGTCAGTTTCGGCGTTTTCACGATGTTCTTGAACGACTGGTTCTCGTTGAAGGAGCTTTTCAGTGAGTTGGGCGAGGAGTTGAGTTTTGCTCGTCTAGTGTGCAAGTTGATGCACACTAGAACGCTGAACGTCCACGTGATTAACAGTGGCAGCGAGAGAAATACTGTATATCTGTTAAAGTTGTTTTATGTTTAAACTTACTTTTTAAAAGCATTTTCAAGGTTAAAATAAAACTATTGCAGTTTTTTTTTAGTTTTTAAACAGTTTGAACAGTTAAAAATAGAACATAAACTTTATAAATAACTATTTAATAGGATGTTTTTAAATTTTTAAACAATAAATATTTAAACAAATAGATAGAATTAATATTTCCCTGTTCACACTGTAAAAAGTATTTTTATAGAAATAAATATTGATTATTCTTATTATTTTTAAGAGAAAGTTTTTATGTTTAATTTTGATATATAAACACTAGAGGAAGCTGTTTTGTTATAATTATAGATAGTCTCATAAAATGTTTCAAATTTAATTGTTTTTTATTTTCAATCAAAAAATAGCACATGTTTTGAAAACTTTTGTACCGTAAAAAGAAAATTAAAAATAGATTTGCAACAAAACCCGCTTTCTCACAATTGTAACAATAATTTACGACGGAATTATTTCTTTAGCTAAAAACATTAATTCTATTTTTTTAATAATAGCTCGCAAGTGAGTCACAAATCAATTTAATTCCGGAAACAAACTCAACATCTATAAGTAAATTGCTTTTGCCTCAGACTTTATGAAAAAAACCCCACCACTTTTTTACTAGCGCGGCGTGAAATCACAACACTAAGTTGAAAATAAAAAACAAAAATAGTAATATTTCAAATTTAAAAAACAAACAAACATCATGAGCTCCATGCTCGGACTCCCCCTGACGACCATCACCACGAAAACGCTACCCCTGCGCTGATACTCGAAAACGCTGCTGTAAAAGCAGGGCATGAGGGAGAAGGCGACGCTCACCGTCCAGATGACGAACATGGTCAGCAGGGATCTGGTGAAGCCCTGCTCGTCCGCGCTCGTTTGGCGCGACGACGCTCCCAACACCGATCGACGGATGGAGCTTCTGTGGAGGTTTTTCGGTTAAAAAATTAAAGCTAAGTGTTTTTTGTGTTTCAAGCTGCCAAAGCTGTGGTAAAAAGTTTAAGGCAGATATTGCGAAAATGTTGGTAAAAAACAACTATTGTTATAGAAGTTTATCGATATACCAGAACGGGCAATATCACCCCAGTTATTTTATGAGCAAGGAAAAACCAATTAAGGCTCTTAAGTATCTAATTTACAAGTTGATTGTTTACTTTCAAGTCAAGCGTAAGAAAAATGCTTGGTGTATTTAACACAAGCATACAAAGATAATAAGATGATGCAATTTACAAACAAAATAAACAAGCAACCTGGAAATGGTGACGCTGGTGAAAGGGTGCGATGAGGTGATGAACCTGTCGATGGAGGCGGCGGCAATCGTGTACAGGGAGGAGAAAATGCTCACGTGTGTCGCCACCCCGACCACCCGGATGTCCCTCCCCTCGAACATCGACGTCACGGTCAGGGGAATCACCACGACGCCCGTCAGCAGGTCGGCCGTCGCCATGGAGATGACGTAGTTGGAGTAGTTGAGCATGGTGGGGTTGCGGCGGCGGGCGCGGCGGGTGGACTTGGACAGGCTGGTGGCGAGGACGGCGAGGTTGGAGGCGGTGGTGAGCAGGCAGAGGAGGGCCAGGAACAAGGTGAAAACGTGCAGGCTGCAGCGGCACCTGGTGGGAATTTGCAACCACAGGGTGGCGTTGTTGGATGTGTTGAGGAGAAAGGGAGGGCAGAAGGGCACCAGCGTCTCGTTTGCTGACGAGTTCAGTTGGTTGCTGTCCATTTTTACTGTAAGATTTTCGGCAATGGTTATTAAAGTATCTGTGTAAAATTTTTAGTTATTTTAGTTACCTCTTTATAATCTAAAAACACTACATCAAACCTCTGAAATATGCAACAAAGTAAATTGAATTTAATCATGCCAACTGTAATCAAAAACAAGGAACTTTTCAACAAGACCACTGATTTCAGATTATGCTTTGGCGTATTAAAGAACGCATTGAATAAAGTTTTGTCGTCTACGTAACCCACAATAACAAAGCATAATAACGCGTAAATATTCTATCGATCTCACTCTGCGAATTTCTACTTTCCCTTAGTGTAGCACATACACAGCAAAATATGGGACTTTAGTATGTTTGCCTATTTACTTCAACGCGAAACGCCAATGGATTGCCGAAAATAAATCGATTTTGGCTCGCCGCAAAGTTCCAAATGCAAAACAGCAGTGTATGGAAAACGTGTTTGTGTGTGTTTTCGTAATACGCGAAGCGAACGTAAGATGAATTCGTGCCGGTTGCTGTTATTTGTTTAGGCATATTGCGCGCCAGTTGCTCGAAGTTTGGATAAAACTTTAGTGAGCTTGGCGGCCGAGCATGAATAAATGTGTTTTTTCTTTGAAAATTCGTAGAATCGTAGAACACCTATCGCGCCATCGTAATGTATTCACTATAATTTGAAACTTAATTACTTTTGTAAAACTTATAACTTATTTTACCTTAATCAGTATTAAAATAAGGTGTAGCTCACAAACGCCTAGCATTAATTACTGTATTTGTTAAACAAAAACATAACTAAAATTTTTGAAACTTGTTTTTTGTCTTAAATAAAGTGCACATTACATAACAGTTTCAAAAGTTTGAGCAAGTTTCATAGAAAGTAAACATTTACTTAGAATATTTTTGTTTATTAACTAAAATTTATAATTAAAAATCTTTAACTTTTACTAGATTTTTTAATGAAAATTTTTAATTCAAACTACATATATAATTTAACAATTTTTGCTCAAATAAGTTAGTTTTATTGCGGGTACTATGATGAGTCATCACTGTAAATGTTTTTGAATCAAAAGTATAGTATACCAAAATAAGATGAAGAAAAAACTTAATTTTGATGTTTAATAAAACTTTTTGTTTTTAAATTTAAGTTTTGCAAACCTTTTTAAAAGTAAAACTAGTTTACAAAAGGTTTGTAATTTATAAAATATCTCAAAAAACATTTACTCAAAAACAAAACATTACTCTTCAGCCTCCTTTTATAAAATGCAAGTGATGATCGCCTGATTAAATTATTTTCGCTGCGCACAAAATTAAAATCAATTTTCTTGCATCTGTCACAGTAACATGATTAAACTGATAGATCCCTTTGCCTATGACGTCATAAGAGACTTTCGAGGTATCTTGATGTACTTCGATATTGACATGATGCGTATTCGAAAAAATATTAGTTAAACTAAATATTGTTTGTAGACGACGAATATTTTAACAGTGGAGATCATATTGTTATAAATAAGCAAACAAGTATTATAGAATTTGTCCAATTTTCAATAAAACTGACGCTACTTCAAGAGGTTTGTAGGAAAACTTAAAAAACATTTTAAAAGTTAGAGTTACGTAAGAATCTTTTAACTTTGCCTTATAAGAATTTACTTTTCAAATAAAGTAAGATTAAAAACAATTTATAAATTATCATTTAATGTATATTTGTGCTAAAATGTGCCAACTTTTATCATTCTCAGTAAGTTTTAATTTGTAAATAATCAGTAGGAAACACCAACGAAACTTTTACACAATTTAAACAAAGAAGTTGTTTTTTTAAACAAAGTAAATAATCTAAAGTACTTTTTTAATTTCTTGAAACTACTAACAAGTTTAATAGGAATAAAATTTAGAGATTTTATTAATTATTAAATGTTTTATATGACAACAAAGCATTTACAAAGTAGTAAAGTAACTTTACCGAAAATAATTACTTTTAACATTAAAACCATCTGAAAATTAAAAACAAATTAATTTATGATTAAAATCTATAAACATGAAAATTTTGTTGATAACTTACAAACAGAATGTTTTGCAAGGCATTAACAAAATAAAATAACAAAAGGAGTGTAAATGAAACTTTTATTATTCAAGTACTCTTAATAATAATTTTACAAATATATTTTGCTATATAAATTCATTTTGTCTCGAAATTAATTGCTATCAAAAAGTTATACAACCCTATGTATAGAAAATGTATTAATTTGTCTGCAATATACCTTAGGTTGAAAAAGATAGTATAAAAAAATAAGCTTAAAACACACTTTTTACAAAGTAAAAAGCTGAAAATTTGTTGTACATTATCTTGCCAAGTCGAATCGGTAAAAGCTTTTAGGTTTTACAAAGTTCAAATCGAAATTATTCGACAAAAATTCGAGTTTAGTAAAAAGCTACCTAACGCCGCTGTTAAAATTTCGATTGAAAAACTTAAAAGTTTGGTAATATTTTGCTGCCTAATTGTATTTTGTAACTTTAGTTTTTGACTTTGATTAAAACGTAATAAAATCTAAAATTTTACGGTTCTCAAAGTATTGCAGTATATGTTCAGTATGAATAGCCTAACTTAAAAGTATTCTAGAGAATATAACATAGAAAAATATATATCAGCTTTATTTCTTACTAGTTATTAAATAAACTTAACAAAATTCAATTAAACGAGTAAAACTAAAAAGCTAAATACAACTTCTAATTCTGCATAGATGCTAACTTAATGTTTTATAACATTTTTCTTTGTATTCTTAGACTTCAGTATCTTTTATTCAAACAAACAAGCTTGATAAGTTTATTTTTCTTACTTTTTAAAGTTATTTTCTTAACCGTCAAATTCAGCAAACTTCATTGTACTTACTTGAAGTATCTTAAATCCCTAGTTATCAATTTACTGAAGTTACTCAAAGAAAAACAATTTTTAATTGTAAACTATATATTATCAATTCCAAGCGTACACTGTACTTTACATGTGATTATAATACCGTGACAGTTATTTATACAATTAATTAAAAGAATTAAACAAAAACGTTCTTACCAGTCTCAATATGACAAAAAATACTCTACACTACCTTAAGGTGATACCAAAAAATGAATAAATTAACTTTTACAGCGAACGTTGCTGACCTTACATTGCTATGCTGCATCACTTAACAAGTTATGGCTTTAAAACAAAGGTTGCAATCTTAAAAATCCAACGTGACTTCACCCGGACAAAGTGAAGAAAAACAAAACATCAGAGGGGCTTAAAACTCCCAGCAACGTTTTCTTTTTCCCTTTTCGCGTTTTTCCTTCTTTCTGATGTAGCAGCGCTATTGTTTGAAGTCGTCGCATATTAGCTAATGTTTTTTGCACCTTCTTCGCGTTCAAATCGATAACTTTTATTTTCTGCCCTTATTAATAAACTCTCAATGAAATGCTATACTAAAATTGTTTTTTTTTTTTTCAAGTATTACTGCTTCGATGGTTTCTTGAAAGTTTTGGATAAAACAAAAGTTCTTGCGACATTTATCGATGTTCACTGTTTTCTAATGAATACTTATAGCTTAGGGTTACTTTAAGCAACACGATGCCTGTAACAAACATTTAATTAAAGTAGTATTTGGTAAACTTTTATTCACTTGGGTTGTTTCTAATCTCATATTAATTATAAGTTAACGTTGATACATCGCTCAGATAAGTACTTTTTGCAATAGCTAAAAAACGCATATTGTTTTAATTTTATAATTCATAATTTTTTTTTAATGTAGTATTTATTAGATGTCTTTTTACTACTCTAATCTACATATAATTTATTATTGCAGCTGTATATGATAAAAAAAAATATGAAACCTAACAGCTCTTAATAGTACTTATTTTTCCGATAACTCTTCTCAATTTCCTGTTTTACTAGAATTTTACTAGAAAAAAAAAACATTACTGATAGTTTTGATGTAAATTAATTCAGTCATGCTGTATTTTCTATATGTTTTTATTTGAATTTCCATCTACACAAACAATATTACGTTTAAAAATACTAATTTCAGCTGTTTTATGTAATATATTTCTGTTAACAGCATATTTTTGTGTTAAAAAATATCTTTTTATAAACAATACAACCTCGATGCCGACGAGAGAGAAAAAAAACTGCTGCCAAAAAATAAACTGCATTGCTGAACAACGAAGCTCGAGCAGTAAAAGTTGAGGTTATCTAAAAACTTTTGGTATTGAACTTGAATTCAAATTAGCCTGGTTCAATCAACGCAAAAGCGCAATAGTAGAATCTCTGGCACAGGCTAGACTGCACTTGTCAGTTGCGTATTGGAAAACGTTTACGCCGTTTGTCAATCACGCTGCAGTTCGAAATGGGAATTCGCTAAAACTGAACTGTTCGATACAGAGTTGGGGACTTGCTGTAAGTAAATTTTCCAGTGTCGTGTTTTCGTTTGATAAAGTTTGAAAACTCCACTAAAACCAAAGCGGACTTTATTTTTTGTAGACAGTCAACTGCACAGAGAAACGGTCAGAAAAATAAAATGTATAACAATGTTGATATGTTTCCACGGCAGTTTGCTCCATATTAGAAGCTCACTTTTTTAATCTTAACAGTTAATAAAACTTTTTAGATAGTTTATTGTTTATCTCTATATCTAATTTTATTCCGTCATTTACTGTTAACAATGCAGTATTATAAGCTATAAAAAATATAAGTACACTGTTTATAAGTATAAATTTATAAGCATATACAGTTTTTAAATGTGTTTTGTGTCGTAATTTAAATTAAACAATAAATAAGTATATAAAAATTTAAGTGTAAGAATTATAGTTTTTTATTCAGTTTTTATATGATTTTTTACAGAGGTAGATATCTAGTTTACCTTTTGAACAACAATGAAGTTGTAAGTAGCAATTTTCATCTTTAACTGTTTTCGAACTTTTGTAAACAAAATAATAAGCTAAATACTGTTTTTAATTATTGATACTTTTTTGAAATTTTTCTATAAATAGTTATTAACAGTTTTAATGAGAAAAATATTAATTTGGATATAAACAAAAACTTCTTTTGATATAATTATTTTGGGATACTTAAAGTAAAACTGGTGAAAATTATCATACAAGTATATAAAAAGAGGTATTACCAACATTTTGTAAAGCTGGATTTATTTATTGAAAATTTCGTTTAAATGGCTTGTGTCTAAAATATGCAACAATTGTTGCAATGATAAAAAATAAAGCTAAGTATTTTAACAAAATGAATGTTATTTGATAATTTTAAGCAAAAATAAAACAACATTTTAAGAAAGTAAAATTTTAAATGTTTTCATCGAGTTTAGTAAATTAAAACTATTTTCTTAATTGAAATGGTTGTTATTGTTAGTTCTTAAACCAAGTTAAATATGTATTTTATGTATTTTTTTTATTTACTCTAATTTTATGTATTTTACTATACAGATTAAATTATTATCCCATGTATTATAAATTAACTAGTATTGAATTTGTAGGCGTTTTTTCGAAGTGTTCTATTAGCCAGTCGAAACAAATTTTGTAAAGTATTATTCGCAAAAAGTAAAATGCTTAATTTTGTACGTTTTCAAATTGTGTAACTTTTTGTTTGACAGGCTATAGTTGTTTTTTCTTATTACTAGTTTAAAACTAAAAACTTTTTTGTAAGCTGTTTTATTTTTTAAGCTAATATTTTAGTCAATTTAATTGAAATGCTCAACTATTTAATACTGTGTGGCTAGAGCTTCAAAGATTTTAAACAAAATATGATTAAATGTAGCAAAGCCAAGCGAACACTGCTTTCTAAACTTTAATTTTGTTTGCTTTTGTTAGTTGGAGCAAACATGTGCAAACATGAATTATTAAACAGACTATAAAAAATACCTCAACTACTTATTATCACACTGCGGTTCGAAAATTGATTTCAGTTTGCTTTATGCAATGAAATGCAAAATGTTGAAACACTTTTCTTGCGAACCGAAAACATTTGTGCTTTTGATTATTGTCACAAAAATAAAGCTTAAATGAGAATATTAAAGTTTAAAACCGTCTAACAAGATTACATTTTAAATAAAAAACTTAAACATAAGTCACTCATTTAAAAAAGGTTTATCAATTAATTTCATCTAGCGCACCATCAGTTTACTACATTTACATTATATTATTTTCAGTTTTTAGCAAGATTATTCTTTATTTATTTAAAATTTTTAGTTAAAACCAGAAGAAAAACCAAACTATTAGAAAGCTAAAAGCAGAGGTTACACTTGTTAAAAGCTTCTTTCATGACGTACACGTAAACACTTTCTCTCACCAGACTGCTTCGAGATCTTCCACATGGGCTTCCGGGACAGCGGCAGGTACAAGATCCAGCCGGACGCCTCGCCCGTCCCCTTCGAGGTGTTCTGCGAGCAGCGGTACAACGGCGGGGGGTGGACGGTGTTTCAGAGGAGGAGGGACGGGAGCGTCGGCTTCGACAGGAGCTACGAGGAGTACGCCAGCGGTGAAATATTTGTTGTGTTTTAATTTTCTTTCAACTGAAGAATTTTTTTTATTCAGATTAAAATTTGTTAGGCTCAGGCTTAGACTTTGGATTAAAAAAATATAATGTTAATACTATAATTTTTTTTTTTCAGAAATGTTTTTCGATAGTTATCAGTTTGGGTAGGAGCCACATGAGAATGCAACGGGTGAACTATATATATTTCTTTTTTTGTTAATATTAAAAAAACATTTTTATTAGATGAAATACGTGTTTTTTATTTTAACTTTAGCTTCAAATTTCACGATTGTTTTCAAAAAAGTTTTTTTTTTCTAAATTCAGGCTTGGAGTTTTTCATGTATTTTAAGTTTGTCTGGCAAGTTGCGTTAAGGTAATTTTTATTAATTGGAGTAATTTTTCAAAATAAGTAGCTTTAATATTTGTTGTTAACCGCATAAAATTTTAAACAACTGTTGCTCGAGCCTAATTACCATTTTATACCTTTATTGAAATAAATTTGTCAAACAAAAACATTTTTTACGGGGGTTGATTGAATTATTGGCTGCTAATTTACTGCTGACGCACTTGCTAATAAATCATGCGTTCTTCCTTTTTTTTAGGTTAATAAAGCGAAAAGCTGGTGCATTCTAGTTTGCAGCTACAAGGTACAAAGGTCTTTAGGATTGTTTACTATTTACTTGACGATTTAAATTTCATAAACTTAAATACATTATGTTTTACTTAACTAACAAGTTTTTGGAGTTTCTTAAAATTTTAAATATACTTACATTAAATACTTAAACCAACAAGAAAAAATTATTTTACTTTTTAGCCACAAACCTTTTTCAATTATGAAGAACTTTAACAGCATGCTTTTAATTTGAAAATATACATTTTAAAATTACCATTAGTTAAGCTAAGTTTAGATAAAAATGAGGCAAACACGAGTTGAACTCAAGTTTATACTTTTATGGGCTCCAAAATATAGAAGATTAAATACTGTTTATACGAAGCTTTTTGAATTATCAGTAAATTTAATAAAACAATTTTAACATGCAAAAACATTTTTAGAAATATTATCAATAAAAACTAAGTTTAAGTAAACAAAAGTGTAAAAAAAGCTTGTTTTACTCCAATGCATTCTTACACGAACTCCAAAATTTAGAAGAAACACGAACATTTCAAGCGCGTTATGTTTTTCAATTCGAGCGTAAAACGTTGAACTTTCACAGGAGTTTTTCAACTCAACGTTGAACTTTCACAGGGTTCGGCGACGTCATCGGGGAGTACTGGCTGGGGCTGGACAAGCTCCACCACCTGCTGTCCCAGGGACCCCACACCATGCACGTCGCCATGCAGGACTGGAACAACGACCGGAAGTACGCGGAGTACGACGACTTCTTCGTGGACACTCCCAGGAACTCGTACATGATGAGGTTTTTTGATTTCTTTGATTTATTCAGGTTGGTACAGTTGCCATTTTTGTACCAACTTTGTGGCCGATTAAACTTTGTGTTCGAATGAAGCTTCCTCAAATCTAGCAATACCAAATTTCATACCGTTCTGCACTTCATTTGCACACGTATTTAACTAGACGCATGTCAATTTAAGTAAAAGAAAGCCATATCATTTGAAATTTCTTAATTAACATAACTAAATTATGTAACTCTATTTGGTAGAGTTATCAGTTAAAACATCATAATATAATCACAAACACTGGATAATCGTTTTTAAAATCAAAAAGGTTCGGAATGTACAGGGGAACGGCGGGTGACGCGTTGCGCGGGGTGGCGTCCCAAGATCCGGGGAAGAACCTGATATACGCTCAGTTCAGCGCCAGGGAGTACGACAACGACAGGTGCCAGCCTTGCGTGTTTGACGAGCAGTGTCAGTTTTTCTATTTGATTATTATGTATTCGATATTTTGTTTTAAAGTTGTTTATTAGTTTTATGACAGCTGTGTGCAAATCTTAAGTTCTTGCTCAAACTTTTACAGCAACAGTTTTTTGACCTTGGTTGTTAATTTAAAACAAACAAGAAAATGCTCAAGAAAGTTTTTTTCAAAAAGGCTTAGTTTTGTTTATATGCTTAAGTATTCGTTATTTAAAAAAACTATGTAAAAACAAAAAGAAAATATTAATATGCAGCTTAGCTCGACAAAATCTCCTAGTCTAAAAATTCCCCCAACCAACAACAGATTTCGACAGCTGCTCGCGGCTCATGTCGAGCGGGTGGTGGTTCAACGCGTGCGCCGACGCCAACCTCAACGGGAGGTACCTCAGCAGGGAGCAGTGGCAGAAGTGCAAGGAGGGGGAAGCACCCGACAGGGACTGCCTGGGGGTGAGGTGGAACGGGGGGGACCCCGTGTTGGACTCCGTAACTTTGAGGGCCGCCATCATGATGGTGAGGCCCAGCGGCGGTGGTTATTAGAATTGCGATGGAAAACAATAAGTAAATAACTATGTTTATTGTTTTTTGTATAGTGTTGTTTTACTTATAGGATCTTTAACCTTTGAAAGTAATTACGAAATATGTTGACTTTTTTAATTTGTTTAAACTCACTTTAAAGTGTTTTATGTTATTAAAAAAATTAAAAAAGCGCGTTTTGTATAATAACCAGTTGTTTTTTATATTAATTCTACACCTTTTTTTTTATGCTTACACGTACAACCGTTAGCAAAGTGTATCATTTTTGTAAAGTTTCGATGTGTACGTGCTAAGTTTTGTGTTTGAGATTATGTGTTTTTTTTTACTTTAAAGTGTTTAAATGAGCAATTATACATGTACTTTTTTGATCAAAAAATAAAACGAGTTTCAACAAATTTTGTTTGTGTACATAATCTAAAAATGTATTATTTTTCATTTTATTTTAAAAAATTCGTAAAGTAAGTTAAAATTAACTTTCTTAAAAAAATATACTATTCAAAAAGTTGTAGTGAAAGCGATAAATATCGACAACTTTAGGTGTTCACCTCTGCTTGTATTTCCAAACAGTAATTCAAAAATACTTTTTGTAAACTAAAGTTGCTATGTTTTTATTGTCACAAGTTTTTATGTAAAATTTAGCTTAACTCTACAAGAAAATAAAAAGGGCTGAACTATTTCATGAAAATAAAAGATTAAGAATTACTTATATTGGTGACTAACTATTAAAACTAGCTAAAGCAAATACTATTACCCATTTACAAACGTAAGATTACTGTTCAACAAAGGATTATAGAGTTTACTGCTTTTTAAAGTAGATAGAGGATATGTCTTCATAGTCGTTATATTAAGTATAATTAAGTTTAATTTTTAATACTTTAGATATGAATTTAAAACAAAAATTTTGTATATTAAACTTAAAGATAACTTTTACTTTAAACTACTCATTTAATTACTTTAAAGATTTTAAAGGGAGTTCTAAATATAAAAATAAAACACGAAATATCTAAAAATGCTATATTTAAGCTTTAATCGTACTTTTAAAGGTTTAAACTTAATTTTTAGTCAATTATTACTTTTTTAGATCTAGGTTCATTCTAGTAAATGCTTTTGATCAAAAAACTTAACTCGAAGTTTTAATTTAAATGTTTTTAAAGTATAAGGAAAAATAAGTTAGAAATATTCAGGTGTTATCTTTACTTCAACATACAAATCTTTTAGTAATTTTATTTTGTGAATAAACAAAAATTGTACTCTGAAAAGTTGTGTTCAATAAAACGAAAACGATCGAAGGTTGTTTTGATGTTGCACCGAAATCAACTTTTGAAGGTTTATTTTGATATGGGTAGTGTAAACAAACTTACACTTGATGCTGAGAACTTTCAATATAAGCTGCATGAGGTCGCAAAACTTACTGAAAAAAAGTTTTTTCAAAGCACCTCTTCGATTCAAACCCAGCTTAATCAAGTTTACAAGTTTCTTGATAAAGTTTTAATACGAAACATTGTTTTTTTCTAATTTATTTTATTTCTAAACCGATTTAGTTCAGAATATTTTGCGAACTTCTGCAGTATACGAGGAAAATTATTCTTATAAAATTCAGAAATACGTGTTACACACGGACATTACTTTCAAGAATTATATTATATCAAAGACACTTTTAATATCATAAAAAATTCCAGTGCAAATTTATAAACAAAGTTTCGGATGACAAACTCTGCTGTCACCTCGCAATAAAACTTCACTGCTCTACTGCGTGGTTTGACATGACCACAGAAAACACAAGGAGTTTACTACAAACTAACCAAAATGTATTACATAAGAAGTTTTACTTTCTGTTTTGAATACAGAGTTACATTGTTAGTAAAGTTTGTATAACTAAAAAATTAATTACATGTTCACTATATTTTTATTAATTTAACAAAGTGTATAATTTAAAAATATAGTATTTTTTTAATGTAAATAATAAATAGTTGCAATATATTTTTAGGACGCTTAAACTTTAGAAATAGAGACTTGAAAGATTTTAATTTTCATTGAGAATCTACTTTGAATTCTAAGTCTTTAAAACGTTTACAATAAAAGCATATTTTAATTAACATATGTCTTTACAATAATACGTCATTTTGTTAGTTCATTTAGAACAGAATATTCAAACAAACTAAAATAATTAAATTTTGAAAACAACCTTGAAAAAACTACTTTTCAGTTTAAAGTTAACTGGTGATTAAAGATATTAAAAAAAAACAACTGTTAAGAACAAATTAGCCCTTGCTTGAAGCACTAATGTTTATTGATAAGCACAATAATTGATTCGAAGAAAAACTAATATTTTAAGTGTAGACACTCGCGCCAGAAGGTTTTTGACAGACGATTGTTTTCTTGTGAAACTCAAAAAAAAAAGGAATGATCGTACGGAAAGTAGACTGAAAAATCGTGCTTACTTTATTTTTGTTTTATCCTGAATGAAACACTTTTTGTATATCGATTTGAGAGTGGATGATTATCTTCAGTTGTAAGTGTGTATGCAAATTGTCTACAAAACGAGCATACTTTTGTTCTTTTAAAGCAAAAAAAAAAAGTTTGCAGGCTACTTTAAAGTTTAGTAGTTGATATAATATCAAACTTTAAATTTAAAGTATAAACACGTAACACAGTTTTACCAAAAATAAAAAGAATGAAAAGTTATCTAAAACTCATAATAATAAAAGATTAAACTAAAGCTAATAAAATTTATATTTTATCAAGTTATATAGAATGCTATCATTTTTGGTTTAAATGATAAGTGTAACTATTGATGACAGGTTATTTTTGGCTATCAATATAATTTAAAACCGATGAATTTACAAAAAGTTGTAAACAACTTAAACTATTTTTGTTGTTAAAATATTTTACTATTTGAAAAAAAATCAGATGTAAATATTCTTTAATTAAGATTTGTTAGTTTCTTGCCTAAAACCTACAAATAACTACAAATTCCAAGAAATTTCAAATAAAAGTTGCGTACTAGCATGTTTTTAAATTAATCCAGTTTTATTTTTTCCAAATCACACACATAGCTGGAAAAAGTAATGAAGGGGTTAAATAATGAATTTAAATCAATAAATTGATAAAATGTGAAATGAACATTATTCATTTCAGTTTCAATCACGAGTAAAAATAACACATAATTTTTCCACTCCCGCCAAACCAAAATCAATACTTCTTACTCTTAATGCGCTTAATAAAACAACCTTTAGTGGTCTGTTATGCAAAGTTTGAAATTAAAGTTTTAGACTGTGTGATCGCAGTGTTTCTTTTTAGTAATTAATGCACGGGTGCAGGTATAACTTTTGATATAATTTTGTGAAAAAGTATTTGCTAACTCTAGCTTCTTTTTTATTTTTAAGTTGTTAGTACTCAACGCTTTCAAGATTTTTTTTCTCCACAATAACCTTAATTCTTGAAACTGTTAGAAATTTTGTTTGGTTTTTACCTTGTAAAACTTCTTGTTTAAGTTGTAAAAAGTAAACATGAGTTGTTATTTATTTAATTTACTTTTAAAACTTACAAAGTTAAATATAATTTTGACAATTGTGGAGTTATTTCGTTTCTTCTGTTAATTATTATAAAGCACTTCTAAACGGAACAAAAGTAAATTAGAATATATGAATCTTTTTAAATATTATTCTGATTTTTTTTTATGTCACATAAAATAACTTATGCTTAGTTTTTAATAAGTAACTTTATTAAAGCATACAAAACTAAAACAAGCATAATTGTTAAATATTTTCTTAAATACTATTACGTTTTAAATTTAACTATTATTATAAATGTTTTTTTGCTTTGTTTACATATACACTTAAACTACTTTAATCTTCAATATTTTTTATTCTTATGGCTTAACTTTTTTTAGTAAGCAATTTATTATATGAAAGTCCATTCTTTAAATTTGCAACTACGTCTTAAAAAAGGATTATTTTGAAACATAGTAAAGCTTTTTTCTATTTTGTTTTATTATTAGTTTAGCGACTTTAAAACAATAATAAAACTAAACAGAAAAAATATATTTTTTATTAATGAGATAAATAAAAGAAGATTTCTGAAAGACTCACATAATCTTCTATCGAAGCTTTTACTAAAACTCAAACACCGCGATTCTTAACGCTCTTAAAGCTCTGTGACGGAAAATTCCTTTAAAAACAAACAGGTTATTGCATAAGATTTAAAGATTATGTACCTCTGTTCATCTTATAAACAAAGGAGGCAGGAGAGCGCCGTGAATACAAATGAAATTTACGCACAGTTCGGTCAGTGCTGCCATATGCCAGCAGATCTGACCGACAAACAAAAAGATCATTTTGTCCTCTTATCGATTATGAGTTTGAAATTGTCCTTTGAAATATTCCACGCTTAGGTAAGAAAACAAAAAAAATACAAGACACAATTTCAAAAATTTAGACTTTTTTATATTTTAACTGTTTTTTCCTTATGTTTTATAGATTGCATAACAAAAAGTGATTAGATTATTCAGCTTTCCAAATGAGTGAAATCAAATAACATTGTGAAACTCTCATATTCTCTCTCCAAGGCATGTTATGCATTTTTTGCACAAACCCAACTGTTCTGCTGCTAAAGATTCGCGTGCAGCATGATGTTTGTGTTCATTGCGTTCGAATCGATATTCGCGCCGAGAGTTCGCTTATCAACAGAACGCGCCGAAGGGAAGCTGATGATTTTTGTTGCTCAAATTTTCAAGCTGGCCTGGTAAAAACTGAAGTATTGTTGCGATTTCGACGGTAATACTAGGGAAGTGTGAAAATCACTCGAGCATCTTATGAGTTGTTACAAACTTTTGTCAGTTTTGTCAATACGTACAATATTTTCACGCCGCTTGTTTCAGAATACTGAGGTATTTAGTGAAACTTTAATTCACAAGATATTTAAAATATTTATACACCTACAACTATTACGATATCTTTCACAAAATTAAAAAAAAATATTTTAGCAATATAAATTATATAAATATAAGCACTGCTAATTGTTTTACTAATTGCTCTTAACAAACATATTATTAACTAACAAAGTTTTAAAAATACTCTTTATAACGTAAAAAACTTTTCTAAACACTGAAAACTGTTTTGATAACGTATATGATATTGCTGCATAGACTTAAAACTTTGAAACTGATATCAATTTTTTTGATAAAGATTCTTGCTTAAATATTATGAAGGTAAAATGCTTTTTTATTTATGTTGTTGCTCTGCAGATAAGATAAACAGGTTTATTAGAAAACAATTTAAAAAATTAAAATAAATAAAAATGCATACTATTTTCAAAAACTTATTTTTAAATAATAATAAGAACTATAACCGTGTAATAAAACGTAGTGTAATTTTTATTTGTTTTTTTTAAGTTAGATCTTAAATCGGGTTAAAATTTGTTTTTTATATTAAATAACTTTATAACAAAACTAAAGAAACTATATATTTATTTTTCAGACTAGAATAACATCGTTTTGAGAACTTTATTTGAACAAAGCTTTTTCTGTTTTTATCTTCTAATACCATTGTTCCACTATCGCAGTCTTTGCATTAAACATAGTTTAGAGCAGGGGTCTGTAAGCTACAGTAACAACTGGTCCGCCTAGCAGAAATATCAGGCTCTCGACTCATTTTTCTGTGTATAAAATTGCTTTTGTCTTTTATTAATCTCTTGATTACTTTATGATTATTTGATTACTTGGTTACTATACAAGTTTGTAAAGTTTTATTACTTGTTAGCTCTGTACTCTACTGATGAGAATTGCTCGAAATACATCTAATTTTAATGAAGTTGTGTGTCTTTTATATCTTATTGTATAATTACTGATCACTCATGCTCCATTATTTATTCTTCACAACTATTATTATTATACTAATTGAACGACAAAAAAGCGCTAAAAATACTTGGACTTGTTATATGAATAACCTTTTGTTATCTATTCGTACACCACGGACACCTTTTAACGTCTTGTCCAGGACAATAATTAATTAGATATAGAAATTATTTAATACTCGTTTTTATCAGTCGCTTCCGTTTTTTGTTTTTAACTCATTTTTATTATCAAACATATAATAACAAAATTTATATATTTTACTTTTCTCTATAATACCAATAAAAAAAATTCAACATAATAAGATATCTAGTTAATAATTTTCAAAATATAATTTAAACGCATTTTGTGAAAAAAATTAGTATACCTCTACGTAAAGTTTTTAATATAATACATACACATTTTAACAGTTTTCGTTTTCAATATTAAAATTATAAGATTATTGTGGCACGTTTTATCATAACTAAATTCTTTAAACTTACAATTTTGTGTAAAACTAATGTATTTTAGTCTTAAATTTATAGTTATAAACAAAAACTTTTTTTTGGATTTTTTATATAAAAGTTATAAGATAATGTGAGTTTTGAGTTTCACATTTCTCTTTTAATCAAATTTTAAGTTTAAAAATAAGTTTATTAAAAGTGTTTATTTAATAAACAGAAAAATATATTTAATTTACACATAAAATCAATGATTTAGACTTATAAAACTGATATTATTTCATTTCAACTATTCGAAGTAATATACTTTTCTAGTAGATTAAAGTTTTACTTACGTACTTTACAGACAGTTTGACCATATGCGTTTTTCTTGTTTTTAGCTACAAAGACTTCATCATTTAAACTTTATGATTTATATTTGTTTAAAACTTTAACTGGGCTTATAAATTGCATTAATAATTAACAAATAATTTATTTTCAATTGTGTTTAAGGGATCAAACTTCATCGATTTTAAAAACCATTTTTAATGAACAACTAAAACAGCCTTTATTGAAAATAAAACCACGGACTATTAATTAAAAAAAGCAGTTAAAATAAACAGCTAATTTAGATTTTTGGTTTTAAAACTTACTTTAAGAAATATTTTAAAGTAAAAAATTAGATGTAATTTCTTGAAATCCTCTGCTAACTTCAGATTTTTAAAGTTTTTTTTAATTTTTGTTAAAAATCAAAGCCTCAATAAATTTACTTTTTTTAAAGTTTATCACCGTGATCTCAGTTTAAAAATTCTTTGATTGTCTTGCAAATATTTTTATAAAGCCGCTTCTTTAAACACTTTGACAAATGTTTTTTGCAAATTTATTAATTTATTCTTTTTGTAAACAACCTCTTGAATTAGCACAACTATAATCAGCTTATATGTTATGGACGATTTCCTATACTATTCTACCTAGTTTATTGTACAGTAAAATTTATAATTACTTTCAATTTTCTACGTTTGATTTTAAAATGATAACATTGTATAAACTTAACATTTTTATAAAAATTTTTTAAATTACTTTAAAATTATGGATTCATTTAAGCTTTTCAACTTTTTAATAAATACTAATTGTTTTAAAAACATCGTTTCAATTTTTTTCCACTCAAAATTTTGCACCAATCTAGCTTACTCAATAGTTTACTATAAATGTTAGCTGTCATTTAAACTAAAAAATTAATAAAAACAATAGCTTAAACTTTATTATATAGCACGGTTATAAAGTTTTCGCATTTGAAACTTCCATTTAAATTCAATATTTTTCTGCACAACTCTTAAAATATGTTTTTAATGTTAAAAAATAGTTTGTTAGTAAAGTATTAGCTATTGTTTATTCTTTCTATTTCACTTTTTAAAAATTGAATACTTTTGTAATTGTTTTATTGAATATTTAAGTAAAGTATGTTTTTTATCACTAAACTTATTAAAAAAAAAACTAAATAAAACTTATATTCTAATTCGTTAACAAAACTACATTTACTCCAAAATTATAAATTTACTAACGGCATTAAAAACTGCTACAGTTAAAAACAAATTTAAAATTCTAGTGAAAAAAATTGTTAAGATGTAACGTTCTAATATTTAAAATATACGGTACAACTTGAAAAGTAAAAGTTTTTAAGAAAATATTTTTTACCTAATGATTCTACTACCTACCTTAAGTTTTAGAATCAAACTGAAAACTAGTACTAATATTTGTTTTAATATTGTTTAATAACTAATTAAATATAGAAACTATTTATTAATCGTTTTATCAGTCGTTTTCGTTTTTTTTTTAAACTCATTTTTATTATTTAACACTTAATAACGAAATTTATATATTTTACTTTTCTCTATAATACCAAATAAAAAATTCAACATAATAAAATGTCTAGTTAATAATTTTCAAAGTACAATTAAAACACACGTTTGTGGTACAAATTTTAACAGTTTTCGTTTTCAATGTTAGTATATAAAATAGTTGTTGCATATTTTACTATAACTAGACTCTTTAAACTTTATATCTAACAGTTTTGTGTAAAACCGTTCTATATTAGTCTTAAATTTATTACTACAAACAAACATTTTTTTACATATAAAAGTTATAAGATAATGTAACTTCTGAGTTTCACAGCTCTCTTTTAATTAAATTCAAAGTATAAAAATAAGTTTATTAAAAAAAATTATTCTTTAAACAGAAAATTAAAGTTATTTTACACATAAAATCAATGATTTAGACTTATAAAAATGGTATTATTTCATTTAAACTTTTGAAGTAATATACGTTTATTAGATTAAAGTTTTAGTTACGTACTTTACAGACAGTTTGACCATATGCGTTTTTCTTGTTTTTAGCTACAAAGACTTCATCATTTAAACTTTATGATTTATATTTGTTTAAAACTTTAACTGGGCCTATAAATTGCATTAATAATTAACAAATAATTCAATTTAAATTTTACTTCAAGGATAAAACTTCATCGATTTTTAAAACAATTTTGTTAAACCACAAAAACAGCCTTTATTAAAAATAAAACTACGAACTATAAATTAAAAAAAAGCAGTTCAAATAAACAACTTAATTTAAAATTTTTGGTTTTAAAACTTACATTTAGAAAAATGTTAGTGTAAAGAAATTATATAATTTTTTAAAATCCTCTTCTAACTTCAGATTTTTAAAGGTTTTTTGATTTTTTTAAACAGCAAAGCTTAAAAAATTTTACTTGTCTTAAAATTTATCACAGTGATCTCAGCTTAAATAATCCTTTGATAAGTTTTACGAATGTTCTTATAAATCCGCTTATTAAAATAGTTAACGAAATATTTTGTTCAGTTTATTATTCTATTAATTTTTGTAAACAACCTCCTGAATTAGCACAACTAAAATCAGCTTATATGTTATGGACGATTTCCTATACTATTCTACCTAGTATATCGTACAGTAAAATTTATAATTACTTTCAATTTTCTACGTTTGATTTTAAAATGATAACATTGTATAAACCTAACATTTTTAACAAAGTTTTTTGAATCACTTTAAAATTATTGATTAGTTTAGTTATTCAACTTTTTAAGCAACACTAATTGTTTTAAAAATATCGTTTCAATATTTTTCCACTCCAAACTTTGCACAATCTAACTTACTCAATAGTTTACTATAAATGTTAGCTGTCATTTAAACTAAAAAATTAATAAAAACAATAGCTTAAACTTTATTTTATAGCACGGTTATAAAGTTTTCGCATTTGAAACTTCCATTTAAATTCAATATTTTTCTGCACAACTCTTAAAATATGTTTTTAATGTTAAAAAATAGTTTGTTAGTAAAGTATTAGCTATTGTTTATTCTTTCTATTTCACTTTTTAAAAATTGAATACTTTTGTAATTGTTTTATTGAATATTTATTTATTTAATTTTCAAATAAAGTGTATGTTTTATAACTAAAATAGCTTTTATAAAATTTAATAAAACTCAAATTCGAATTCATTAATAAAACTACATTTACTCAAAAGTTATAAATTTACTAACGGCATTAAAAACTGCTACAGTTGAAACAAATTTCAATTTCTAGTGAAAAAAAGTATTAAGATGTAACGTTTTAATACTTAAAATATACAGTACAACTTGAAAAGTAAAATTATTTAAGAAAATATTTATTATCTAATAATTATACTAACTACCTTAAGTTTTAGAATCAAGCTAAAAACTAGTACTAACATTTGTTTTAATATTGATTAAAAGATATATATTCGGAAATGCAATAAAAGTTTAATCATACTTGCTAAAACCAAAACGATACCTATAAAAAATTTACTGCGACAAAAAAAGTCAGCGTTTAAACATTTTTTTTTCACTTTTATTTGTCTACAGTTTAGTATTAAAATAAAAGTATAACAAATATTTATTTTAATAATTAAGCATTTTTAAGCTCCTTTATAAGCATTTAAAACAAACTTAGAATAAAGCCTAAAATGACTGTTATAACTTTTGTCAAAGAACTCAACTTGGGGTACTATCGTGCAGGAAAAAAAAGTATTTATTTTTTATCTTGACTGGTTTTTAAGAAAATTTATTCTTTTCTACATCATAAAATAAAGCTGTATTCACAAAACGTCTGAATTTTAGCTCCTATCGAGAAAAAAATAGTTTGCGGAACGACAATTATATGCCCTTGAATATCTAAGATTTAAAAAAGTAAATATTTCGCTGTAAAACTTCAAGTACTATATTAGCTTTACACACAAACGTTTTTTTCACTGCAACTAAACTGTGATCACTCATATCACTCATATCATGTAAAGCTTATCTGACCACTTACCAGAAACACTGTCATAAGTCTCAACTGAATTAAATTTTCTATGACCGTAGCCGCCTGAAATTACATGTTTCCCTTCAAAAACAGCACAGGCTGCATTTTGCCTGAAGACATTAGCTTTAGATACTTCATTTCAATTGTTACTTTTTGTATTAAAACACAAATAACAAATACTCAGTATGTAAATTTGATCTACAAAAGCACAAAACCCGTATCAGTTTTCGCGAAGCTCGGTTATTGTTTCTCATTTGTTAGGGGCAACGGAATATTTGTCTCAATCAATAAACTTTTTTTTGTTTTGTTTTAACCTGCGAAAGAGTAAGTTTCACCTTTACAGTAAACTGTATTGTGCAAGTGTCTATTTATTTTCATCGGGGCTAAAACTCTTCCTCTTTAAAGTTGTTACCATTAATTTATAAACATTATTATAACTTTTGCTTAAAAATAAAGCCTGCTCGTCTTGCTACCCCGGTCATTATAAAACATTTTATGAAGGCAGTGTCTGTACCAAAACAACCACTTTAGGTTTCTTTAAGTGAACAATTTTTTCTTTGTTGTTTAACTTCCTTCAACAAGTTGACAAACTCTTGATTTTTGCTGAAACATGTTCTTTGACTTACAATACTGTTTAAGCACTGACCTGGTAACAAAGTAAGAAGAACTGATGATAAAATATTTTTGGCGTACTTTTTTCTTTTTTCGTAGTCATGGCCTACCCAACGCTCAACTTCGGTCAACACTTTTTCTTCTGAATCAATGTTGAATTCTGAGCTTCAAATCATTTTTAGAACTAGACTTAAATTCAGTTGTAAAAATTTTCTGTTTTATAAACCATGTTGAACAAGCGCATAATGTAGCATAAAGCTTGCTTACCAAACTTAAAAATACTAAAATCCTTAGCTATTTGGAAAAAAAGTCGTCATATTTTTAACATCAATCTTTTTTTTTCAAAAGTGACCTAAAGGTTTTGAGTTTAAATCTAAAAAAATATGCAATTGTAGACTTTTTTTCTTCTATTGAGTTTTCAAAACAAACATTGCTTAAATGAAAATGTAGTTTATAGTAGTAAAAGAGCTTTAAATTAAGTTACATATAAATGTAGCTAATTTTAAAAGTGACGTAACTATCGAAAATAAAAAAAATACATGCTTGTAATAACTATGAAAATTTTGAACTTTGATTGAATGCTTTTCATAAAAACTTTTAGTTTCCCGAAAATAGTAGCTACACAAAAGTTTTTATGACCATGCATTAAACCAATTTTACGAACAACTTAAGAGTTAACTTTTTGAGTGTAGCTTTTTGAAGTGGGGGCAGGTATAGAAGAGTTCGTACCGTTTATTTAAATTATCCCTTCTGTCGGCTTTGGCAATCCCGACCTTTTCTAGTAAGCAAGTTCTGCAAATGCTTTGTTGGTTTTTGGCTTTGCCAATATGGTGGATTATTTCCCAGTCTATTTTTTAATCAATGTTGTTATTTTTAATTTTCTAGATGTATTTCGATTTTTTATATTTTTTACTTCTGTGTCGTTTTCTTTGTAATTTTTAAAATCACTGATATGTTTGTACCATTTTTTTTGAAAGTCCCACCCGTTGATCCCAAATAGTTTTTGTTCGTTTTCTGATCTTATTTTTGCTTTATATATGAAATTTTCAAATAAGCATTTGTTATTGAGGAGACATTTAATTTTGTTCGACAGATGCAAAGTGTTTAGTTTTCTTTATCGTTTTCGTTTTTAAATTTTTTCGATTTTTTTTTTGAATTAGTTGCTTAACATTGCTCATACAGCTATATGAAATTTTACAGTTATTTATATTCATCGTTTTGTTTAACTTGTAATCTTCTTTAAAATGTTTATCTATTAGTTGCAGAAAGGCTATACCTATATTGGCTTTTACTCACTGGCAGTAGGGTATGTTGAAGTAGATTGTTTTTCTTGTTCATGTTGGTTTCTTTTTGTTTTGATTGCTTAGGAGATTTGAGTATCAAACTTAGTGTTTGAAATTGAAGTTAGTTAAAGCATTCTGGTATCCGGTTATTGTTTCTTTGAAAGTTTTTTTCGGATTTTGATAGTCCGTTGAGTCTTTTTTCGTTCATTTTTGAGAGATTGTTTTTAGTAATGGATTGATAGTTTAAATAATTGTTAATATAATTGATTGATGCTGAAGTTTTCATTTTCGTATGGTTTGAATGTATTGTCAGCGGTATCTAGGGATATATTTTTGAAATTACATTAAGTCGCGCCTATATCAATCGTTGTTTTAATATCGAGTTTATTAAAAGTTTTTTTTTTTTTTTTGATCATTCTAACTCTTGTTTACTTTTCTGCTTACTACTGCGATGCCGTCATACCTATAAAGTCCGATATCTTTATAGCTATATTAGTGCCTGAGTTTGCTTAAGGCATACAGACCTATCAGGTCGAAAAGTTCCGCGCCGAAGCACGAACCTATCGTTACATCAAATTGCTTGTTTCTATCTTTTTTACCGAGGTCCTTTTATCATAACTGACAACTGTTTTAAATGTATGCTCTATTAACTTAATATCTTCGTTTTTTTTACTTCTGTGTAGTTTTTTGCAAGTTCTATAGCTTTATAAAAATGTTCATTACTGATGCTAGGATTAAAATTAATAATATTGAAATTTACAAAACATTTATTATTTATATTGTCAATATTGTTGTACCATTCTAAGACTTCATATGAGTTCTTCTATTGGGTTAAGTCCGAATTAATGTCTAATTCTTTCTGGCATTACTTTGCTTAGCAGTCCAAGTTGTTTTTTTTCAGGGTTTAATTTTATGCATTCAGTTTCAAACGGGAATTCGGGTTTGTGATCTTTTGTGGTGACAAACGCATCGGCTTAGTGTATTTTAAGTATTTTCTTATTTTTTATTTTTCTTTTTTTTTTGTATTGCTTTCAAATATGATCTTTTTTGAATCAGAGTGTATAGTTTCAATCAAGTTATCATTGCCGATTGATATGCTTAAAAACAAAAAACGAGAAGAAAACGAAACACTTTTCAACTGTCGAAAAAAATTTAGTGTCCTCTCAATAACAAATGCTTAGTTGAAAATGTTCTATATAGAGCAACAATCAGAACAAAAACTATTTAGGGTTCAACGGGTGGGACTTTCAAAAAAAACATGGTTCAAACAACCATATCAGTAATTTTAAAAACTACAAAGAAAACGGTATATAAGTACAGTGCTTCCTCGCTAATCCGGTCCTCGCTAATCCGGTTCCTCGCTAATCCGGCCGGTTTTAGTCGAGAAGTCGACTAATTTACTTTAGCGTTTAATTTCATTTTACTTCGAAAAAGTATTCAATTTACGTTTTATAAGTATGCAAGCGATATATAGTTACGTCATTATAAAGTATCATTTGTATAATCTTAAGTTTTTTTTCATACTTTTCCCGCTCAGTTGTAACAAACTTGTTTATTATTCATTTGCAATTTTTCTGTCTTTGCTAAGCAAGTTACACTTTAATATACTACAATCAACATATCTGGTTAAAAAATGGATAAGACAGCAAAGAAACGAAAACGCGTTCAACTAACAATTGAAAACAAGTTAAAAGTTTGCGAAATGGCAAACAATAATGTGCCTAAAGCTGTTATAATGAACCAGTTTAACATTGGTAAGTCAACTTAACATGACATTTTGAGAGGCGAAGAAAAGTTCAAAAAGTTTAAAGCCGAAAAGGAGGAGCTGGGACTAATTGGAGCTGCTAAAAAGTAGAGGGAGGCGTCTTTGACAAACTAGACAGCGCCCTTTAAATTTGGTTTCGTCAGGAACGTGAAAAGGGTTGTCCAATAACTGGCCCAATACTATTAGAAAAAGCCTCCGACTTCCATCGTTTAATTTACGGTGAACACTCAAGGCCCTTTTCAGCAAGTACGGGGTTTCAATGGAGGTTTTGCAGGAGATTTGGCTTGCGTAATCTTAAAATATGTAGCAAAAAATTAAGTGCAGATAATTCAGCTGCTAATAAATTCATAAATGAGTTTTCTGTTACAACTGAGGGCTATTCTGAACACTAAATTTTTAACTGCGATGAAACTAGGTTATACTTCAGAATGTTGCCTGGTCATACATTAGCTTCAGTTAACGACCGGACAGATGGAACGAAGAAAGCAAAGGACAGGGTAACAATAAACGCATGTGCTAATGCCAGTGGCACAATAAAGCTACCTTTATTGTTTATTGGAAAGGCTAAAAACCCGCGTTGTTTCCGTAACCTCAACAAGGAAGCGCTGCCAGTTTTCTATTGTAGTCAAAAAAATGCTTGGGTCGATCGTGACATTTTTCGCGATTGGTTTTTTAACTGTTTTGTTCCCGAAAAAAAAAACAAAGACTAAGTGAACTTGGGCAAGAAAAGAAGGCAATTTTGTTCCTTGACAATTGTTCTGCTCATCCTAGTGGTACGAACTTGTATCAGCTGATGGAAAAATCACTGCAAAGTTTCTGCCTCCAAACGTTACTTCACTCGTACAACCAATGGATCAAGGTGTACTCGAGTCCATAAAAATGATTTATAGAAAGTCGATTCTTAGAGATCTTATATCGCAATCAACTTTCACAATTGAAGATTTTTTAAAAGAATCGACATGACAAAAGTTGTCGACACCGTTTCATCTGCTTGGGGTATGGTAAAGCCTTCTTCCATTAGAAACTCATGGAAGAAATTAATGCCATTACAGCAAAGCTCTTCCATGCAAAACATAGACCCTTCAGAAAAACTCAAGACAACGAGTTTGTACAGCAATTTGCGAGATTAAATATAACATTTACAAAAGATGATATTCAAAGATGGATGAGTTGCGATGGTCCTGGATATGAGCATATGGACGAGCAAGGAATTGTTGAACTGGTTACTGGGGATAACGAAAAAGAAGCTGTTGAAGTTGTTGAAGATGAAATTGGTGTTTCCCAGCCTTCTAAGTGTCCATTTTCTCATGCTGAAGCCATGCGGAAAATGGACGATTAAATAGTTTACTATCGTTGCCAACCAGAGCCACACCTGAAGATGTGTCAAAACTCATCCAATTTCGTGAGTTTTCTGCTAAGAAACGAGAAAGCACTGTAAAACAATCTTCCATTCTTTCTTTTTTCAAAAAAAATCTTAATTTAGTTAAAGTGTTAACAGTGTAGTTTTTTTCCATTAATTTCAAACTTATAAAATTTTGTTTCGTTTAGTTTTGTCTGTTTTAATTCTTTTTTCTTTGAATAAAGTAAAATAATTAAATTAACAAAAATTTTATTGTACGTTTTGTTATATACATTCATAATATAACTAAGGTAGATAATTTGTAAAAAAAGCGATATTTTGTTTTTATCCGGCCAAAGGCAAATCCGGCCGTATTTTCAAAAAAATCTTGCCCAACTTGGCCGGATTAGCGAGGAAGCACTGTATTAAAATACTAGAAAATAAAAAATAACAACATTGATTATGAAATAAACTGGAAAATAATCCACAATATTAACAAAGCCAAAAACCAACAAAGTATTTGCAGTATTTTACGTCTTAATATAAATTAGCTACTTAAAATGTATCTTAACTTATAGCTCTTTTACTATTATTAACTACACTTTTATTTAAGCAATGTTTTTCTTGAAAACTAACCAGAAGAAAAAAAAGCCTATTGTTACATATCTTTTTATATTTTTTATATAAGTATTAACGAGGTCTTTGATCAAAATTTAGTTTGCACAATAAAGTCTTGAAAGAATAAATATAACTCCAATATAAGAAAAATATTAAAATAGTCGAAATTTTAGAAGTAATAACGTAGTATTTTGCCTAAAATTGGTTTTAATGTAAATAGAAGTTAATCCGAGGTCGACTAAAAATGGCATGCCTGAAAAATTTTTGTAAACTTGTTTTGTTGACAATCCGTATGCGTTTTTAATAGTCTTTTTATATATCGTATCTTGCTTATGTATCAAACTACACTGTTTAAATTTTAACTTTGAAACAGCTCTAATGTAATAATGTTTTTAAGTGAAAAATTAATTGTATTACAAATGAACTTAAAACTCAAAACAAAGGCAACTGAAATACAGAATTGCTTAAACTATTACAAATAGCGCTAAATTTTATGTTTCTGTAATTCTGATTTCTTGAACTTAAAATTTAGTTATAATTGCTATTGTCAGAATTGCAAAACAAATTATTTTTAGTTGTATTAGGTTTAAGAGAGTATTATGTTTTAAAATAAAAAATACGTTTGGTTGAAAAGCTATTTTTCGTGCAATCTCAGAAAAGTATGATTATAGTTTCTTATGCTGATATCATCATGTGAAATGTATATTACTTAGTTGTGTGCGACTCGATAACTGAAAAGTATTTCCGTGCAGCAGCTCCTTTGACCAAACGTTTTTGTCTTTTAATAAACAATATAGATACAAACAAAAACAAAAATTCATTTACACTCTTACCTAACACTTAATTATAATAACTGTAATTATTGTAATAAATATCTCTTATACTTAGGAAATTTTAACTACTTAAGTTAACTTTGTTGTATAGCTAATAAAGTAAACTGTAAATATTTTTTTTACTTAAATATATTTATTTAACAAACAAACAAACAAATGAAGCTTTAATTTATAGTTTTTTGCAAATAAAATATATTTACTAAACACAGAATCTATACTTTTTGAAATTGTTTTTGTGTAAACTCATGAAGACTTTAGCATTTTACCATATATATACATTTATTTCCTTAAATTTTTAGTAAATATGTTTAAAAAAGTACTTTTTTTTTTCTTACTAAAAGAATTTTCAAGCTAAAAATGTCATTTATATAAGCTCTTTTATCAATAAAAGTGTGACAATTTAAAACTAAGTGCAATAGATTTAGCAGAAACTGATCAATGTGAATAATATATGTAAAAATACAAACGAATAAAGCAAAAGTAAGAAGAACTCTTAAAAAATAATTTAAGTACTTTTTTTTTTTAATTTAGATAAAAGTTGGTTGAACCTTAATTAAAATTTTCAGTAAAATAAGCAATTAAAAGAAAAATATATAAAAACTAGTAAGTACAATTTTCAAACCAATTGATTTTTGTTAAAATAGTAATAGTAAAATTAAAGTATTATAATGATATTTCATTATTAACTATTTAAAAGTAGATAAGCATAACAAATGAAGTTATATTTAAAGATTTAAGAAAGTAACTTTTATATAGACTATAGAACTAATTCTAGACAAAAGTAGAACAATAAATAAACTCAAACAACTTTTAAATTGTTTTTTATGGGTATAAAGAGCTTTAAAATCATTAAAACTTTAAAACAAATTTTGTAGCTGTTGGGTACAATAGAAATTATAGTTATGTAAAATGAACAATAAGAATTTTAACCATTCTAGATTAAAAAATAATGTAAATGCACTGATTGATTAAATAATTTTTAAGCCTCCAGTTATTATTTATTGTTTCACTAAGCTACCAAAACAGTGTTGATAAAACAATAACCTATGTAAAGCATCATTGTGAATAAAATAGGTTGTACTTGTGCTGCAGGCTGGTTTTCAGCTGCAGGTTGGACTTGCGCTGCAAATTGAGCTGCTGGTACATTTAGACCTTCTCCAGTGTTCCTTATTTTCTGTTCTAGCATTCGAGCAATGATTCTCGGGTGCGGGCGATCATCCGGTTCTATTCTGAGAAGCTCGGTGATGGCGGCCTGAATAGTTTCGAATTTTTAAACTAAAACAAAAACTACCTTTTGGGAAAAAAAATCAAGTTGACTCACGAAAACGTCGCTGCCATAGTGGCGTACGACATTTTCTTCAAAATTTCCGTTTCTCCCGTCAATGACGAAATCGCGCCGTTCCTCGTCGGACTCGAGCTCGCTCGACGCGAACATTATCAAAAATGTGAGGCCGCACGAGAACCAGTCCGACTTGGTAGAGTACCTGCACCCTGGCTGAAATAAAACCTTAAAGCCTAAAAGTTTGAAAATATGAAACAACTAAGCAAAATTTACCGACCAGCTCGGGCGCTCTGTACAGGGGCGTGCCGATTTTCCCGAACGTTCTCGTGTTTGCTTCGGCGTCCTTCAACGCAAGCCCTTTCTTTCCGCCCTCACCGCGACACCTGGCCTCGGTCCTGGTCGAAACGGCGAGACCGAAATCGGCCAGTTTGGCAACCATTAAACCGTTGACGACGTCGACCAGGACGTTGGCGGGTTTGACGTCACGGTGGATGACGTCATTTTCGTCGAGGTACTGCGCGGCTCGACACATCTAGAAGTTGCTGGATTTAGTTTTGGTCAGGCTTGTTTTGTGCTTAGATTTTTTTTGCCAACGTTTTGTTAAAACATAATTTTGTTTTGTTTTGTTTTTTATTTCATTTTGTTTATAAATTGGTTTTATGCAATATACTGAATAACAAAATTTTCTAAACCAAAGTTTTAAATTATTTAGAAACGAAATGTTAATCAAATTCACCCTTAGGTATATAAATGTAAGTGTTTATTAAGTTATAAGTTTTCAAAAAGTTTTATGAAGTTTTTAAGCTCGTGATCAGTAATAAATTAAATTAGTCATAAGCTTTGTGATGAACAAATTTATGAAAGATTAAGAATAACTAAACTTAATATATAAAACTATCAAGATAATGATAGTGATAAAACATTTAACGAAATAGTAGTATATAGCAGGGGCGTAGCGTGGGTAGGGACACTGGCGCATGCGTGCCACCCAAAAAATGTAAAAAAAAGAATGTAATATCTTTATCCTTTATAGTTTATTTTTTCTGCTTAATTTGCCTTTTTTCAAACATGTTTATCCAGTATTCAAAAAGTTATACGAAATTTTGAAAACCAATTAGTGACAAGTTAGGAAAGTATATGTTATTACTTAATATACTGATTCGGTGCGTAATTGCAAATGCGCACCGATGTTGATGAAAAACTCCATAAGGGAAAATTTTATAAGTTCATTAACTTCATAAGAATTTATACTCAAAAAGCACGCAATTAATATAGCGCACCGCTGTAGTATAACCTTATGGCAGATTATTTTTCTAAAAAAGTTTACAAAAATACGTCACGCTTAAAGAAAAATTAAACAATTTTACAATTTTTTTTTATGCTATATTGTTAAAACTACTGCTAGTTTTCTGAACTTTATTTTTGTAAACATACAAGAAAAAGCGTGTCGGCCTATGAGAAATAAACTTTTTTTGTGATTTTTATTTTAAACAAATACAATGAAATGAATTAAATTTAAAAAGTATACTTTTAACTATTTTACAAAGTTTTAATAAACTGTAATAACAGTTATAAAGTTGGTCTATTTTAACTTCTGTGTAACTTTATTAA
Source organism: Thalia democratica (assembly GCF_965202585.1). Taxonomy (NCBI): domain Eukaryota; kingdom Metazoa; phylum Chordata; class Thaliacea; order Salpida; family Salpidae; genus Thalia; species Thalia democratica. The sequence goes on from NC_139165.1 coordinate 77,584,697, forward strand.
AATTATGTGCAATGAGGTGTTGTTATCACTGTTGTATTGTATATTGAAGAGATGATATTTTTTCGTAAATAAAACAGATACATTCGTTTTATGGAATATATTAATTTTTAAAGATATAAAGTTTACTGTAAGTAATAAAAACAATTTTTGTTTAGTAAGTTTACATTTTTGCAAGTATACGTAATTCTAATGAAATTTATACTTTTATTTAATTGTTTAATTTTGTGTTATATAAATATTTTTTAAAACAGTTAACGAACTTATTTTACTTAATAAATTTATTTCAATTATATTACTTATAAAAAGTTTTTTTAGAGCTAATTACAAAAGTTTAATTTAGAGGATTTTTTGAGAAAAAAATTTGCGCACCCCCTGACCAAAATACCACGCTACGCCACTGGTATATAGTAAAGCAAATAAAGTCAGATGTGAAACAATATACATCAAGGTTTTAAAGTAACATGGTCCCTTAGGAGCCATTAGGTCATATTTTAACGCCACTACTAAATATTATTAAGTTGATGAGAAAGAGCAAAAGTTATAAAAAGCTCTTAGGCTTATTTAAGGTTAGTGTTTTAAGAAATATTTTTGGAGGGGCAATAGCTTTTTTATTTATTAATATATTTTTTTATTTTTGGAGGGTTTTTCAAGTGAAGCTTATTGAAAAAAAAGTTTTAAAAACCCTTATCAGTAACTAAATATTGTTAATAATTAGTTTTTAAATATTTTATTTGAATTAAATAAGTAGTTTTACTCGTTAAACTTTTTTAATAGGACTATAATAGCATAATCTATTGTCAGATAAACATCATTGTACAAAATTTAATGTAAAATAAAGTAATAAATAGTATTAAAATAGTAAAGTTTAAATGCAAATTATCAGTTCTTTGAAAATTTTTGCACAAACTTGTGTTTAGTATTCTACTAATGACTGATTTGTTAGTGTTAAAAAAAAAATTGTAATAGATGTTTTAAACAGATTACTTTGTTAAAAAAAAACTAAAGTTTTAAACATACTTGGTGCATAAAGGTCAGCTTAAGTTTATATGGAAACAACTTTTTGGAGAAATTTTCCAAACTCCCTTTAGGACAATACTCCATTGTGAAAAAGAATATCTCTGTATATAGCAATTTTATTTAGACCTACTTACTAAAATATTTTAACTCTAAATGTTTTAGTATTTAATCAAATCAAAAAAAAATAATGTTATGCAAATTTAATAAAATTAAACAACATACTAAAGAAAATTTTGCTAGCTTCAACAAAAATTCAAGCTAATTTTCTAAATGTAATTAATAGGTGAATAAAATTACGTTTTTCAGCGTTCCTAACTTTTATATTTATCAAAAACGATAACTTGCTAATGAAAAAAAAATTCAAACCTTACTTTTGTTTAAACAAAAATGTATCACAAAAAAAAGCATGTATTTACAAAAATTGTAACCTAAATACTTACTATACAAAACAATTCCCTTGGATCAATTTTGATAAATTGTTTAATTATTTCAGTAAACTAGACGTTTTAGAAAAAGAATCTTTAGTAAATTAGTTAATTAGTGTGTTGTTAATTGTAGTAACTTGTGAAACTTTTCAATAAAAATAAGAACTCAGAGTTTTCAAATGTATTTAAATAGTTACCGCTGACAAGTCGTGTACCGTCATCAATTTTCTTCATGTCTATTTCCGAAGCGTTAATTGATTTGCTCTCATTATAAACTCTAATTTGTCTCCTGCGTAAAATTTAGTTAAATGCGTAAATTAGTCTTACTTTACTGCTGAAACAAACCTCAGCGCGTAGTTAAGCTTCACTGTGTCGCAATCACAATACGAGGTGATGAAATCATTACTCAACGACATCAGCATTTGCGCCTCTTCAATTTGCCTTTTTAGCGTGTGTCTGTAATTTTTTTTTCAAATAAAAACTTGATTACTTTTTTTTTAAAGACTAATTATTCTTTCAATGCTAAAAAGAGAAACTAAGTTACAAACTTAGTGTTAGTTTAACTAGAGATCCATTTTAAAACTTTCACAGTTATGTCTATGTGGTTTTAACGCATAAATTTTGACAGATACAAATAAAATTCACGATGGTAGCCCATGATCTTATAAGCATAAAAAGGCCTACTGGAGAATATCTGGTTAACGTGAACGAAAACGACGAAATGACGAAAAGTGACGCGACTCGCAAATGCGCCAGCTACGGCGCTGTTTTAGCGTCGATTACGGAGAAGAGCGACTATGACGCAATACAGGACGTTTTGCTGCAAGACCACGAAGACGAAAGACGCTGGAAAGCTTACCATGTAGCTCTCGATATTACAAGAGACAACTCGAGTCGTATTTTTCCCAATGGGGTCGCATACGACTACGAGAAGCACAGTGTCTTTTATAGAGACCATATCGAGAACGACTGGGACTTGTGTCATTCTGCTATGCTTTACGCAGAGAATAGAACTGAAGCTTGCATTTGGCTTTACTCTTGGAACTGCCGGGGACTTTACGCAAACTTTATTTGCTTTAAACCGAAGAAACCAAGTTGTTGGTCGGCTGAAGCTCTTGTTGAAGAAAGAAGCTTTAGACATGAAAAAAGTATGTATGGGGCAGTGTTCGGCATGTTTTGCATGACAGTTGTTGCTGCGTTATTTGCGTTTAACTATCGTAGACGCTTACAAAACGCCAAAGAAGAAATGGAAAAAATGTCTAAATCGACAATTTAAACTATTATTAACAATAAGTTTGTATGAATTCACTTTCTCTTGTTTTTAAATAAAACATAAACTGTAAAAGGTTTCTTAAACTTTAGCTAAATTTAAATAAAAGTATTATCTATTGTAAGTTTATTTAACAACATCTAATGTAAAATATGATATTTTATTAACAACAATACTTTACTTCAGAAAGAAAATTACTTATGCATAAATTATAGTCTAGTAGCAACTACATAATCAACAAACCTTATAATTAAATAGTTAATATGATAGACGACAAATACAGTACTATAGTTTCTACATACAACATTCAATTATAAAAAAATATAAACGTAGTTTCTGAAAAAAATTCACTATTCTATGAACACTTGTTTTACAAAAAGTATAGTAAGCAGTAAGCACTAATTTAATTATAAAGAATGAAGTTTAGTTTACAATAATATCTTTGGTACTAAGAAATAAAAAATTAAACACCGATTTTTCTTTGTTATTAGTCAAACAAAAAAACTGTATAATAATATAAAACTAACTATTTTAAAAACAAATCAGCTTTTAATTTTCTTCTTTTTTGTGTAAAACTCGAAGCTAGTGGTACAAAATCATTTATTTTTCTTAAAAATAAGTTCATTAATGTTTTTTTCTTGTTCTAGAATATAGAGTATTCCACTCATTAGATAGTTTTACTTACCCTTGCCTGGGAAGTATCAATTTCGCAGCGTGTTGTTTACCGGTGAACTTGTTTTTGACCAGAAGGACCAGTCCAAACTGGCCCTGCGGAAAGGCACGTGTTAGATATGAACGGCGCCACTTTCGAACCAGTGTTATTTAACGGTTTTAGTTAGTTAATTAGAATTTGTTTTTAAGCTAGTTTAGATTTTAATGTAGTAACTTGATTTTTAGAAGGTTTATTACTAAATTTAAAAAATACATATTGCTATGGTAATTTGTTCTTAAAACTTATATTAAGCTGTGATGTTTGCCCAGATATAAAACTGAAACAAACTTCATATTAAATTAATCAAATATATTTAAATAAAAAATGTGCAAGTTTTTTAAAGACAGAAACTATAAAGAATATTCCGTACAACAAAGTATATACGTAAGATTTTTAAAACTTAATTCTTAAATACATAATTGTAAACCTAGTTAAACGTTTAAGTATGTGTTCAAATTTCAAAAATAAAGTTTTACAAAGCTAGTTGTTAACAAGAAAGTACTTAATTGTTAGTGTATGGTTTGGCTTATTCAAATCAGAGATCGAAAGTACTTAATAAAACAGGGCCATATTTACACAATAAGTTCTTAGCGGACCACGTTAAAATTTAACAATCCTTTGGAAGCCACGTAATTCAAAAAAAAAACTTTTCTTGAAAATAATTGAATAATAATTAAGAACAAACGTGTATTTAATGAAACATATGTTAGACAGCACAGTTTACTCAAAAGACTAAATTAAACGTAATTTTTTTTTTGAAAAATATTTTAAATTTGCATTGTTTGCTTTTTTAGTTAAAACACGTCGCACGCCAGAAATTGTTACTTGGCGGGCCGCGATGCCGACATCTGATTTGAATAATATGCAAGCTGTTAAAGCTGCGGTTGTTTTTTAAATGAAATTTTGACTGAACTTATGTGACAACAAATTGTGTATTTTTATAACTTTACGGGTATAAGTTAGTTAGATAAAAATACCAAAAAACCTGGCCTAGTTTCTTTTCAGTTATGTACTTCTCAAAATTAGATGTTTGTCTTTTTTTGTTCCATGTAACTGTTAGCTAAATTGAAAAATAAAATTGTCGAAAAGTAACCGAAAACTAGTAAACACAAATAAAAAAAACTCACAATAAGTAGTCCGAAGAAGACTATAGCTAAAATGCAAATTGACGAAGTATAGTCAACGCCTTCGCCCTGTTCGGGGGTACCTTTTATTTGGTCGTTTGCTTCTTTTTCAGCCGATTTTTCTAATTTTTCAATGATCGGGGCCACATTTCTACATAAGAAATAATTTTTTTTCGCCCTACTGCAAGATGATGTCTTGCGCTGTCGTGAAACTTCAAGGTGGTGAGAGCAGTTTTGGTTGGAACCTGCCATCATGATGCTGCGGTACGGAAAGCCGTTTTCGTTCTTCTTTACGAACTCCAGGAAGTCTTTGAAGAGACCCGGCGAATATGTTGCCAGCACCGCGTTCGCGTCTTTGCAGTAAGACGTTGAGGAAGTGAGGTTTCTTTTAGTTTTGACTGCAAAGTAGTTTTCTCCGTCATGCACAAAAGTGTTTGTTTCGTTTGCAGCTGAAAAATAACACATTTTGTTTTTTATACTAACTCAACTTTAAACATTGTATACTTTATTTTTGTTTTAATGAAAAGTTTAAAGTTTTCAAAAACTTACAGTGCAATTTCTTTTCTATTAGCAAAATTCAATTTTAAATTAGGGCTGGGCTAATTTTTTAGTCGGTGGGCCAGGTTAAGCAGAAAAATGTCTTTTACGGTCTGGAAACGTTAGCTAAAGTCTAAGCTAAAAAGTATACGAAGCGTACAGTTAAAAACCTTGATTATAGTTTCACAAGACTTTTAGAAACAAATGAATAAAGCCTTCAGCTTTTACATTGAAAAAAAAAACATAAGTTTATTTAAATTTAAATACAGCTCTTTTATTTTCAAAAGTTCAAACATGCATGTGTGCGATTTGGAAAAATGTTTGAGCCATCTAAACTTCTATTTGTTTTACTCGTGAAGTTAACTAAGATATATCAAAATGAAGCTCACAGAAATGCTGCTTGTGCAACTGATGAGAGAAAAAAAATTGCTATCAGTTATTTTTAAATTTTAGTTTTAACTTAAAAAATAGAATAAGGATGACAATTATACATAGTCGCTGAAAATACTTAAAACCAAAAAGGCTATTGCCATTTTAACAGAATCAAATGATCTACTGTATATTTTTTAATGGCGTTTTTTTTTACCTAACTTGACTGCTGAGAAATCGATATGTAGCAACACATTATTTAAAAATTAATTAAAAAAATAAAGACTACGCCATTCTAAAATTTGTTATTAATAAACTAAAATAATTTTGTAAAACTTTAAAAGCAGTTCATAATACAAAAGTGTTTTTAATTAAATTTTGACATTGTAAGATGCGACATGTTTCTAATCAAATTTATCTAATTTACAAACTGCAAACTTTACACAACAAAATTATTAACATATACCATCAAAAAAGATCTTGACTTTTAAACATGCTAAATATATCACTTAAAAAAGTTAGAATAAAACAAATTTAGTAGAAATCGAAAAAAATTAAGAACAGAAAAGATTTAGAAAAGTGTAAAATACTTCTACCAATATTCGTTTAAAAGAAATAAAACAGATAATGTTTAATGTTTTATAAACAAAGCTTACAGATAAAATATTTTTATGCTAAGTATAAGCAAAGTGAATGACTACATAATTTAATAGGTTAATACAGGCGGTACCAATATAAAATTATTAAAATTTGTTTTATTAATGTTTAGTGTAATATTTTTGAAAAAAGTTAAATAGTCCGTTAAACTAACAGTTTAACTTGGTATTTTAGTTGTAAAAAAATTATGTAAAAAGTTTCAAACTTTTTTATACATATAAAAATAACTAGTACAAGTTTGTTAAAAAATTAAATTTGTATACGTTTCATCTAATTTTCATATATTTAGTTGTTACAATACAAATGTTTCTAATTTATAAATAATTTTACTAAAAATCAATTGGACACAGTTATTTTATTGTTTCAGTATACTTGCTTTTTTAATATTTATATTTGGTAAATTGAAATTGATAGCAAAAAAGTTGTTATTAATTTTCGTTAAACTTTGTTTTAATCAAGTATAAAACTATTACTTATTATGTTTACATTTTCTCAAATAAAAAGTACTTATGGTGAGTTTCACATAAATTTCTTACAGAAAAATATAAGCAACAAAACTAATTTTTATTTAATGTTTAATAGTTCAAAAATCACTATAAAAAGTTTTATAAGTATTGTTCAAAACTTAAGGGCCAAACTTTTGCTATTAAAAGTACATTTTTTGTGATACATAAACTTTTCATTTTATATTTTGAAACAAAATAACTTAAAAACTGAACACAAAGATAACCAACCTTGAGCAAGTAGAAACAAAATTGTTGGTAAAAAGAAGAAAAGTAACTTCTGAAGTACCATGTTGCCTATTAGGTTGAGGAAAGTGTTCTGTTTCTCACTTAGAAAATCTAAACAATATAAAAAAAAAATCAGTTTCTAATTGTACTTTATACAAGGTTACTTTTTATAATGTTCAAAACGGTAACCATGTTTTTTTTAGTTAGTTTTAGACAAACTAGTCCCATAAAACTTTGAAGAGACAAAAAAATTTTCTTACATATATTTTGATAAAGCTTTCAAAATAATAATCTAAATAAAAAATTTTACTTGACTAACGTTTAACTTTAATTATTAATTAAAAGCTTTTACTTAAAGTTAAAAATCTATCATGAATCTTTACTATATACTTAAACAATTTTTGTTAAAGGTTTATATATATAAATTCACATTAACAGCATAAAACTAAATGTTTTATTTTACATTTAAACTTTACGAAACGTGAATTAGGTCAGCTTGTTGCAAGTGTTTAACTTTAGAGAAAAATGATATTTTTATTTTTAAATCTTAATCTTATCAGAATATATAGTCAATATATTACATATAATAAATAAAACTTATTCTTTAAGTTTAACTTCAAACAAAAGCAAAATTAAAATACTTAAAACTCATTGATTTTTTTGTAGATACCAAGTAATTAAAAGTTTTATAAATGTTTCAATTTTACAACTTTTATAAGTTAATTAAACAACGATTGATAAAAGTCCGTTGTTTGAGTCAAACCGTTACAAAATTATAAAAAAAAATTTTATATAGAACTACTTGTTTAATGGAAATAAATTAAGTCTACAATCAAAAACTTTTTAACACTAGTAAAATTTACTGTTTAAAATACTTACATTTCAAATTTGCACTAACAATGATACTAAAAACAGAGTTTCAATGTTTTTTCAACTATAATGAATTTTGTTTTTCTTATTTGAAAGTACTAATTGTAATGTAGCATTTAAATAAAGTAAATAGCAGTTTTTTAAAAGTTAATGCCATAGAAATACATACTTTGTTGAAAAAATAGTTTTTTTAGTTACTAGCTTAATAAATAATTTACAAAACATTACTGTTTGCATGATAAAAATAACATTAACAATATCAAGAATAAAAATACATATACAGTATACATACAGTTATATACACCATTAAACTATTTATGAAGCTTTTTTTGTTAATTCAGCTTATACTACTTTTAACTAATGAGATTAATATTCTGTATATCATAATCTTATTAGTATTATTTAGCGAAAGAGTCTTAAATTTAAAACTCTTTTTAGTGTTAAAAAAAAACTTGACATATATCAAAGTCGTATGTTATTTATTTTTCTATTTTTCAAATAAATTTTAGCGCTATACTTTAACCATGCGAGTAAATTAAATTGATTTGGTGCAATTTAACAGAGCCAGTGCTTATATTTTGTTAATAATAAGAATTTTGTAAAAATTTGTACTAGAAAATTTTGACAAAATTATATTTTAAACTATAGCTTTTTATTATTTTTAATAGTTTTATCTACATCTAATTACAACTATTTTTTGTAAATGTTATGAGTATAGTTTAAACTCTTACTGAGATTTTTTTTATGCTTTAACGAATTGACGATTTTGGTTGTCAATAAAATATGAACAATATTAAGGATTCTGTCAAGATGTATACCCCTCTACTTAAAAATAAAGAACTTTTAATGTAGAGAGCTATGAATTTTGACAGAATTCTTAATATTGACAGAATATTTTGTTTTTGAAACGTTAAAATAAACAATTTCTTTATATAAAAGTAAAAAATATATGTTTATTTCTTAAGTGTTTCTATTAACAGATATATAAATTTATAATTTACTGAAACTATCTTGACACTCCAACGAAACTTTCTGAACTCAATCTTTAGGATTAACCGTCATATAATTTGATCTAATATGTTTAAAAGTTTGTAGACTGAGAGTTTATATAATTTTCAATTATTTAAATACTTTTTAAAGTAGTGATAAGAAAGTGTTGAAAAATGTTGCTCATTAAATTTCAAAAAGGTTGCTCAGTTTTGTTTTTGTTTTAGTGAATAGAATTAAAAAGGTCATTAAAAATAATAATTAGCACAAAAAGTATTTTCATTGAAAGTTTAATTTACTGTAGTTTTGTTCTACTGATCTAAACGTCTTGTTTTTAAATTATTTTATATTAGTACAAAACTTGTAAAAGAAAAAAAAATCTTGAACTTTGTTAAACATATTTACACTTTATAAGTCAACTCGTGTTTGTTATAAAATACTTAAGTTAATATAAAAAAAACATTGAAACTAACATTTTTAGTGATAAAAGGTAAATTTATCTCAAATATTAAGTTGGAAAAATAAGTTGGCAAAAAAAGGAACACATAAAACAGAAACACATTAATTTATTTTTCATAAAAAAACCTTCACTAAACGTTTTATTTATATATAAAAATAAACGAGAGATGTACTTAAAGCACTATAGTAATCCCCTGTAACTGAACTTCATTCATTTATTTTAAATATATGCTTGCACTTATTTTATTCGTTTTAAAATTTTGTATATTTATTGAACAATATAACAATTGTCTTGAATACCTCAAAATATTTTCTTTGGTCCCTTCAGCGTGTAAAAAATATCTTTTTACAACGAAAGTCTAAGATAAAAAAGTTATTTAGAAGTAAGCAAAAGATTTTTTCAAATAAGTCATTTTGATTGATCTTGTAGTACAGTGCTTCTGAAATGGGGTTCCGCGGAACCCTAGGGTTCCGCGAAGCCTTTCGAAATTTAAAAATGTAAAAGAAGATTCTTTCGAATTTTATGTAAAATTAAAATTAGGGGTTCCGCGGAAAAGTTGAACTTTTGAAAAGGGTTACGCCACTAGAAAAGAATCAGAAGCACTGTTGTAGTAGATTTCGAAAGTATTCTTTAATGAAACTAAATTTAACTTTGTAGTTGTTATTTAAAAAATCACTTATAAGCTATTTATTAAGTAAGCTTTAAACAACAACTTTTTCAAAAATAAAGTTAAAATACAAACTAGGATATTGGATCATTATATTTAATTCATTTATTCTTTGAAAATGTTTATAATAGTTTAGTAAGTAAAAAAAAAAATTTGTTTCATAAAACAAGTAAACCTTTTAATTTATTCTTAAATTTTACAAGAAGCTTTTTTTAAACTTTATATATCATAGTTTCATTTAATTTACATTGAAAATAGTTAATTTGTTACATTCGTACCGTAAATATCTTTTTTCCAGACTAAAAACAACTCTGTGTTATATTTAGGTATTTTTTCGTGATACATTAACTAGACGATATTGAAAGTACATACAAATATCTTAAGCAGTAAAACAAAAGTAAAGTTTGTTAAAGTTATATAAAACACAACTAAAACTTAGTTTTTGAACATAACTACTTCTTCAAAAAACAAAAACTAAATAAAACTGTAAAAAAGTCAAACTGGAATTAGTACAGTAAAACAACTTATAAAACAAAAACTTAGAAGTAATACATTTATAACTTTAATGATTGTACTGACAATTTTATCTCTTCGGTTAAAAATTTTCAAGTTGATAAGTTTTTTCACATATTAGTAAAAAAGGAGTTTTTTTGTATAAGTTATGTAAAGATAATCTTTATCACGAGAAAAAAATAGTTCTAATTGTATATTTTTCATTTTAGTCTCTTATCATTTGCTTAAACTTTATGTGGATTAAACTTTGCAACTAGCTTTAAGTTTATTTTGACTTTTATAAGTTTTAAAGTAACAGTGATATTCTAAAACCAAAAAAAAATTACTTAAAAAAAAAGCTTATTTTTCTTCTTTCAGAATCCAAAACTTTTTTTTATAGTGTTTAACACAAGAAATAATCTCTGTTCTTCAGCTGTTAAATTATAACTAAAAAATAATAAATGAACATGAATTTGTGTTAAAAATGTTAAAATTTATTAAAAAATAAAAAAAGTTAAAGCTACAAGATTTCCTGTCTACTTATTTACAAACGATGTAGTATACTAAAAACAAGTTTAATTTGAAAAAATTACTTGCTGCTTTTTATTTTATGTTGAAAAAGAAAACATTTTCTAGTTATACTTAAAGTTTAACGCCATTCACTAGTTTTGCTAAGTAGACATATGTTTTTCAAAACAAAGTTCTTTAACATCGTTTTATTCCTAAGTTGTAAACAAAAGTTTGTTTTTGTTTTTATGTTTTATTGTTAAATGTTTTTACCATTGATATAAATTATTGCTAAGTTTAAAAAATATACTAAAGTATCTTTCAATAAGTTAACTACTTCTATATTTATTTCTGTTTTACAGTAATTTCAAACCACTTTAAGCATTTTAGTTAGTATTTTAAGAAAATCTACAAAAACCAATTTTTTTTAGCTTATGCTTGTAAACTTTTGTAAATTACTAACGTAGAAAATATAATAGCTTAAAAATAAATTGAATTTGTAATAATAAACACAAAATTTTATTTCATACAAAGCCAAGTAAGATTAAAAAAATGATCTAAACTATGTACATTTGAAAATGTTAAAACAACAATTATTTTTTACTACATTTGAAAACTGAAGCAAAACAAAGTTTAAAGTATTTGGTAGTTGTTCCATACAGGATTCTACATTAAAAAAAATTAACATTCTATAACAATAATTCACCTTGAGTTTTTCGTATATTTATATCGACTTTAATAACTTTATGGTACTAAAAAATAAAAAACTTCACTTTACTTTTACTATACAACAATTATAACAATCAATAATAAATTTTTGTGGCTGTGTAGTAAATTTGTCTTTTTTAAATATGTTTAAAATAAAAAAAATGATTTAATCGATTAAGCCACTTCAAGATGATAAAATACAAAATTGTAGGATACTTTGGAAGTTTATTAAAATTAAAAAGAGTTAAAAAAACAAATATTTCTAATTTAAACTAATCGTATAAAGGCGTAAAAACGACTAAAAGTTTAAGTTTTTCTTATTAAGTTTGTCCTTTATTGAAAGTCTTTTATTTTATGTTCGTCTTTTCTCTATTATAAATTTTTAGATGGTTTTTTAAATTTCATTTTAAATGCTATAAAAATAATTTTTAAGTAGGTCAAAATTGAAAAAAAAAATTGTGTTACTTAAGTAAGTGTAGTTTTTAAGTGAATTTACCATAATTGTACATTTGCTTTATAAATAGGTAAAAACTGCATTATACTCTATTACTTTTGTTTGTGTAATTATAGTAGAAACTAATCATTTACAAAAAAAAATATAATCTATGTTCTTTACAGGTGATATCTTACATCGCAACTTCTAGTCTTTGACAGTCACGACCAGAGTTGGTAAAATGCTAATAGTTACTATGGTAATTCAGCAATGAAGCGTATAAACTTTGGTTTGTTTTAAGTTAGTAATTTCACGCTCGAGTAAACAAAGCAGAGCTTTTTAACATGTCTGGTCGCGACTATGTTTTAAGTTAATTTATTTTTTAAATAACTTTAATTTTTAAATATCTTTTACAAAAAATAATTTTTCTAAAAGTTAGAAATTATAAATAGTTTGAAATTAAAATTGTTAAACTAAATTTATCAAATCCCTTCTTAACTGAGTTGTACTGCTTCATATATCGTTTTAATATGAATAACTTCAAACTATATTAACAAGTTTTATAATAGTTTGAGATGATCAGAGTCAAGAAATTTAATAAAAAATAAAGCTAATGATGTGACAAACTGATTAAACTTTTATGTGACTTAGATTCGTCATTTGCATCTTACTCAAAGCAAAAAATTCATTATATTAAGAGTAAAGTAAAAGAAAACATGGACCGAACAAACAAAGAAGCAAAAAATATTATAAGATTTAATAAAAACTGTTCATATTTCATAGTGTTATACAATAACAAGAAAAGTTTTCTAGTTTAAATATTAAAATGATTTTTATACCACTCTGCATAAAAACCAAACGTTAAAAGTTTTGTTCAATTTTTTTCTTGTAAACAGATTAATGTCGTGAAAAGCAATTAAAAGGTATGCTAACAAAAATTCATAAAATACAAGTTTGATTATTATAAAAATATCTTTTGATACATTTGTGTTTACAACGTATATAAAAATTAGTAAAACCTAGTAGTTGTTAATATGTTAATAAAAATTTAGAATATACATACCTATAAATTATGTAAGCTGAAATATGCTTTATACTTTAGTAGTAAGCGGTTTTTTGGTAAATTTGTTTTAATATTTTTAAATGTAGGCACAAAACCTTTTAAACTCTAAATAGTTTAAATTTAAAGTAAAGTACAGTCATCTCTTGCAAACCTACGCACTCGTTAGGTTACGCACTTTCGTTTAATTATGCATTTTAGACTTCTTAAAAGTAACAAGTTCAAAAATTCTTATTAGGTATTTACAATAAAACAAGTTTTTTGGCAATTTTAATAAAAGGAACATTTCAATAAAATTTAATGTAAAAACTTTGCAGTTTTAGTTTGCGCCTTCCATAAGGAACCTATTGAACTCTTTTTTTTGATGTTTTGTTTATATTTTATAGCTTTGATATTTATACTTTAGGTTAATACTTTTAAATTTATTTGCCTTAATACCTTTAAAAACAAGGTACATCGTTCAATTCCTGACAATATCTATGTCATAATGTTTTATTTTAACTCAACAAATATCTTATTTTTACTAGTTTTCGATTAGCTAAAAAATTTTATATCTTGCATTATGTTAGAGAATTACAAGTTTAGTCTTAGATGGGCAAGTAAAAAAAGAGAAAAAAAAGCAAACTTTTTTTTTTTTTTTAATTTACATTTATTTGCAATATGGTTGACTATATTCTTTCAAATATGGTAGGTTTATTTGCTACCTTTTTGTTTAGTCACGCATTTTTTCTGTGGACACAATGTGCGTAGGCTTGCGAGAAGTGACTGTACTTAACTTATTTACGAAGACTAATTATGATTTATGGAACAACAAAAAAATGCTAGAAATTCGTCCTAGGACCTGGTGTACGATAAAACCTACGACCTGGTGTACGATTATCGAGGAGCACACCACTTGGATACCTTCTAACGTCATGTCCAGGACAACCGTAATATAAATTTATTTTAATCGTTGAAAAACCATTACTAGCGTGTAGCGACTAACAAATGAAGTGTCGTTATCAAACTAAAACTTGTAAAGTATTACTACTATAAATAGCTAATTAACCTCAGTTAAAAGGGAAATGAAAAGAGTCTAAAAAAATATTAACAAAATTATGTAGGAATAAACATATCAAATAAATTTTTATAACAATTTTCGTAATTAATTGATACTTGTTTTTATAAAAGCTTATAATCATTTCTAATCCACGATCATTTCTGACCCAATTATTTCTATTCCGATATTTTCTAATCCGATCATATCTAATTTAATCATTTTAAACCTGATAGTAGGACAAAATAAACTAAGCTTTAACAAAAAAGCAGTTTGATTAAGACTAGTTTTTTTTTTTTAATTAAGTCTTGATTAAAAAAATCTAAAAATAAGCAAACTTTTACTGATCGGGTTAGATAAAATGGATCTAAAAATGATCGTCTCCCATTTATTAAAGAAAAGTTTACAACGCTATATAAAAATTTAATCAACATGTTAAAAATTCTATTAAAATAATATTTCAAGTTTCTTTTTTCAATTTTTACTATAACGTTTTTCTTTTCAAAAACTTAACCTTACAACTTTAACAAAACTGTCATCTTAAAAACTTTCATAATTTTTTATTCCTACTATACTTAACCAGCTAGCTGATCTCTGAATTTCATGATGTAGCTTATTTTCAGAGTAAATAAAACCTTTTAGTTTGTGCCTTTTAAAAACTATCTTTAGTTTATGAGAAAGCCATAAATATAATAAGACTATATAAAACAGATAAACCATTAAGACTGGCTGGATATAAGGAAAAAATATTAAAACTAGTCGGAGCTTTGGAAAAATAAAACAACCCAGAGTGTTTTTAACTAGGCCGAATGAGTGGAAACATTTTCTTTAATTAGTTACTTGCAATATTTATTGTTTGTTAATCAAAATAGTGTACTTAGACTTCAAAACAATTTTGGCTGTCTACAGTTCTTCCTTATTTTCCACAAAAAAAAAGCTGTTATATAGCAACTTTTAAAAAAAATTATCTGATGTGCAAAAATCTGGTAGCTTGAGCAAGGCTAAAATTTAATTTATTTAATGATTGCTGTGAGCTTTTACAAAAAAAAAACTCTGACAAGTTAACTTTACAAGTTCGACCTATTAGAGAAATTGCATTTAAATATTTGGCTATTTTTATTCTTTATATAAAAAAACGCTTGTAAGTTAACTTAATAAAAACAAAAAATATACCACAGCTTCTGTTTTTCAGCTTTCTTTGTAATGTTTAAATATCTGAATGAACAATGCTTGTTACAACGGTTGATTCTTTACTTAGCTGGAAATTTGTTTTATGAAGCAATTTAATACTTAAAAACGTTCTAACTTGACTTTAATACCAATGTTAATATGATGTTATAAGTAAATAACTCTTTTAATGAGTTATAATTTTATTTTAAGTGGCTAAATAGCTTAGGTGTTTTGACTAAATATATGAACTAAAGTCGAGTAAGCTAAATGTTCTTCCATGCTCTAATAAGGTATGTGACATAAAAGTATTTTAATTATTTAAGAACACTACATTTTACTTATAACACAGAACAAGATGTTGGTTTTATTGAGAAAAACTTTATTAAAGAAACAACTAAATTCAACATAAAAACAGTTCAGAAATAAAAAACATTAAAAATTTTTGCATAAGCTCAAACTACCCAAAATGAGCCAAATGCATTCAAGTCGATCCAAGCAACTCAAGCTTTTCTGGAAAGACTGTCATATATAAATTTTTTATGTATAATTTCCGAACACATTAATATGCGAATCATTGCGTTTTTGGCATCAACTAAAACTAATAAAATCCAAAAATTATTCATAATCAAAAAAAAGTGTACTTTGAAAACCATTTAACGTACCTAAATTGCACAATCCAATAAAAAGTAAAAATTGTTTAAGAAATAAATTACATTAATTCAGATCGAACTATACTATCAAAATTGAAAACGTTCTTTCACAGATAAATTTAACAGAATGGCACCCCACCACGTGATTAATTGAAATTGTTGCCCTGTTGATTGAAACTGTTGTCTATTATGTTCATAAGCTCGTCCACTCTGGGGACTCTCCCGCTCGTGATCTTCGACCAGATCACGTTGTCGTTCAGCAAGATCTCGAACGCGCCGGTCGACGTCAGTTGTGTTTCGATGGCATTGCCAACGAAGAACAACATAAAACACGCGTACATCTGTAAATATTATTATTATTTGCAGGCGCACGCATGTTTCTTTAAAATTTGGTTGTATCACAATAATTGAAGTTAGGTAAGTACTTTTTACAAAAGTAGTTTTATCAGAGTTTCATTAAGTTTTTTTTCGACTGGATTTTAAAAGAAAATTTATACGTTGGAAGGCCCTGATTGTTTAGAAGTTTTTTATTTTTGAAAATACTTAACTTCATACTTTGTAAAGATACCAGTAAAAATGTTATTCTTTAGGAAATGTTAATTAAATATCTATTGTGCTCAGATCCTTAACAAGATGATCACTGTTTTTTTTTAGAAATTCTTCCAGGTTTACTGAATTTATACCAAATTTTTAAGTACAACGTCTCTGAACCTTTTAGTAAAAAAATAATTTTAGCTAAAATCAGTTTTAATAGTATAAAATTACTGAAAAGATACTGTGATGCTAACATTTAAATGTGTAGTATAATAAACAAAATTTAAAATCTAATAATTTTTTGTATATAACAGTTATCTATCATCAGAAACAAGTTTCATTATTTTTCATGTAAAAACGGCGCAAAATTTATAATTTTTTTTTACCAAATTTTTAAGTTCCCACATTTCCAGGTATAATTACCTCCTTCCTTAAGTAATTATTAATTACAGACTTTAAATAGTTAGATAACCACCAACTTAGACTACTAATTCATATTTCCCTTTTACTTAATTTTAATAGGACTTTATTAGTTGACAGTACTGTACTTTATTCATCATAGACTTAAAGAGTTTTTTGAGACTTGCTTTTTAAAAGTTTTTGTGAACGTTTTATACATTTTAAAGAACACATATTAACATAATGAAAATAATTGCTATAAAAACTGCTAAACTTACTGCTTGGAGCAGTCTAGTTGATCAATACAGTAGAATAAAGTATCATAGACCTTATAAATTTTTTAAATCTTATTTTAAGTCATTAAAATACTTTTTTTTAAATATCAAAAACTATTGTACATATAATCAAAAGTTGGTCAAGCACTAGATCTAAAAAGGAGAAATCTAGTTTCTATATTATTTTTTATTTTCCAGTGAAGGAAATCCAGTGGATTGCGAAAAATTTGCAACTATCCAGGGAAATCTAGGAAACGAGGATTTATATTAACAGTAAAAAATCTAAACGAAAAATTATTATTTGTAATTATTACTAAGGAGATTGTTAAATGTGAATTTACCAAAACTAATTTTATAACTTAAAAAAACATCTAAGTTGAGCGTTCAGTTTTTATTTAAAAACTCTTCTGAAAATAAAATCCATTAAACATACATAAATATTATATAAGTTAGCCATATTTGAATTAAAAAACACCATCATAAATTAAGTTATGTATCGGAAAAATAGAGATCATTTTTAGCGTATCAAACAAAAAGAAAGCTATAGTTTATGGTAAACAAAACTAAAAAATACAAATGAAATTTTCAAACTTACTTCTTATGACTTTATTCTTTAGATACTTAAATGTTTTACTAAACAGGACTCTTGACAGTTAACAGAGGTAAAGGTTTTTTGTTTATTAATAAATCATAAGCTATCAACTAATACAAATAATAATGTTGTTTACTTCTAATTTATTATTCAGGTGTAAGCAAAGATGTAAATTTATTAAAAATTAATTTTGATTTCACAAGTCTACTTAAAATAAGAATTAAGAAATAAAAAACTTTGAACTACATGGTTTTTATCAACTTAAATATCAAGATTAAATATTTTGATAACTATTATAACTGCATTAACTTTCATAAGTGTTCTTTTAAGGGTAGAGCATACATGTATGTACTATTTTTGAAGCAATAAGACATTAGTCACAACAGCAAAAATTATTCATTAGGTAAACATAATTCTGTCCTTTACACAAACCAAAATAAGCTTTATCACATTCAAATGTTACTAGTACAAATATCAATACCTTGTTTTCCTTCGCCCACGCGTAATAGTCGGGCGTGGGCTTGCCCATCATTTGGAACGGGTCCCTGCCGGAGATGAGCAGCAATATGATGGAGAATTTGAAGAGTGCGATGATGGTGGCGATGTTTTTGTTCATTGAGGGAGGTGGGTAGTTTCCTCCTTCTATTTTCACTTCCGAATAACGCTGTTGAAAGTAAGAATTTAAAAATAAATTGTAAAAATTAAAAAAATTGAACATTTTGTTCAAGTTATTATTTTAAGACCTAAGCAAGAACTTTGAAGCTTTAAAATTTTTAATTAAATTAAAAAATTAAACACTAATTGAACAGTGCTTGATGACATAAAGTATATTAAAATTATTATATCTAAGTAAAAAAAAAACAAACAAAACACATATTGATATAAAAATCAAACAAAAAAGTATGCTACAATCACTTGAGTCTTAAGCTATCAACTAATACAAATAATAACGTTGTTTACTTTCAATTCATTATTCAGATGTAAGCAAAGGTGTAAGTTTATTAATAATAAATTTTTATTTCACAGGTCTACTAAAATTAAGAATTTATAAGTGAAAGAAAATAGAACTATACAATTTTTAACTACTAAAACATTATTCAGATTAAAACATACAATATCCATTCCAACTAGTCTAGATTTTAAGTAAGTAGCTTTTTATAATATTTTTTTGTAACTGTATAAGATATTTAGTTATTTTCAAGGACAAATGTTTAAATAAAAAACTATCGTTTAAAAAAATAAGGTGAATTCTTTTATTTCAGAGTTTTTTAAAACAACCCTAAATTTAATTATGCACATTAGCTTTTTTTTAAATTTAGTAGACAATAAATAAACTTGACTTTAACACTATAAAAAAGGTCATAACTAGGTAAAACGTTTAAAAAAATCAGCAGTGAGGAAAAGTTTAATCTAATTGTTTATAAAAATATTTATAGCATAAATTAGAAGAAAATAGGTTGCAAAACTACTAACCTGTTGGATAATTTTAGCGTACTCTTCGAAAGCCTGCTTGTAGCCTCATGAGTGGCAAACAAGAAACTTTATGACGGGAACGCTCACGTCTTGCTTCAAGCCGACCGCGCTGTCACCGGTGTTGGCAAGCGCCAGCAATATGGACAGTACTCCTAACAATTTAAAATTTACCATTTCTGTGCAAAAAAACATTGTTGTTTGTTTAGTTATTGATGTTATGATGAAAAATCATAGGTTCAAACTGAGAATCTTTAACTATTTTACATTTTTCAGTATGCTTCAAAAAATATAAGTCAATGCTAATCTTATAAGAGTTTACAAATGTTACAACTATTTTAGAACTATGTTCAGTTAAAAATATAAGACCAAATAGTTAGCTTTAAAGTTCATACAAAAATTTCCTTATAAAACAGAGTTAAGTAATTTTTCAAGGCTATATGCATTTAAAAAACCTAAATATAAGAAGTTAAAGTAAAATCTGAGTCAAAATCATTCTTAGTCAATCCTCTAAAAAAACTGTATCTTAAGTTG
The DNA here is from genome assembly GCF_965202585.1 of Thalia democratica. NCBI lineage: Eukaryota > Metazoa > Chordata > Thaliacea > Salpida > Salpidae > Thalia > Thalia democratica. The sequence goes on from NC_139165.1 coordinate 77,604,383, forward strand.
TTATTATTTACTCTTGAATCTATAAAAAATTTAAACCTTGCTCCCAAAGTCACTACCAAACAATAAAATTGATGGAATGTTTTTATTATAATTAGCAATCTAACTGCCTACTTAAACATAGTTTAATTGAAAGTAATTATTTAAATTACTTTAATAGTTACTAATATAAATTGGATGACCTTTCTTAATTAAAAAATAATCACTTTAAAAATAAGTAAATGTACTAATTAAACAAGTTTCTTAAGGATTTTTCAATTGGTAACCAAATTATTGTAAACGTATTACCCAAAACGGCTCATTTGTATTAATTAGGTGTGTTTTAATTTAAAAAAATACTAAGTAACAAAGATAAAGTTATAAATATATTTAAAGATTTACAATGGTCAATAATTATTTAAAAAATGAATAAAATTTACTTGTTTTAGTCTTCTAAAGATAAAAATATAAATCAAAAAACATAGTTTTATCTGCATAAACTTAAATTTCTGTTAACTATTGTACTAGAATTTTTTTTTGATAAACCATCAATAATCAAAAAAAAATATTTTGTTGCTAGTTTCGATAAATATTAAAAAAAAAAATTAAAACAGCTTAAAATTGCAACCAAAAGTACATATTAACTTATTATTATCTAAACACATTTCAATCTAGTATGCATAAACATAAACAATCCTTGAACAAGTCATTTCAAGCTGTACCAATCAAGTTCGAATTAACTAATTTATCATGTGCCCTGCAGAGTCAAACAATTTATTTTTATGATCCGCAGGGTTGGCAGACAGCTCATAGTTGGTCAAAACAATTGGGTTTCTCTGAGCTTCGGAAAACTCCCCGGCCAGCCCAATGTAATAAACTTTAGTTGTTTCCTCCCCGTAATTGTCTTTGAAGAAGATAGACAAATGGTTGACAGAGGAAAACTTCTGCACTTTCACTGGCAGCTTAATGACGTCATTGTAGTCGCGCGGCAACACCCACTCCTGCTGGGGTTCTTTCTCTGTCATGTCAAATGTCATATGTGGTATATTTTTGTACAATTTCATGGTTCTAGGGTGGAAATCATCTTCCCCACCCAGGATGGCAATTGACTTGAGCTTCACGTTTCCGGTGAAGGGGATGTTTATGAGGAGCTCTTCGTCACAGTCACTCTCTACATACCTAACAAAAAATTTAATAAAAAATTTACTCTTTTACCAAGGAACAATAATATTAAAATTCACTGTAGTATTTAAATTAATTAAATTTAACTTTACTTACTTACTTTATAAAAAATTAAGTTTAGAAAAAGTTGATATAACTAAAATAATACAGTATAATAGTATTTTTAAATTCATAAAACGTTAAAAAACAAACTGACTTTTCAAGGTTCATTCTTTCATCCCAGGGCTTGAAAATGTTTGGCCCGGAACCTTCCTCTGCTTCATTCAGCACTTCAAGGTTGGCAGTGTCAATTTTCAGGTACAGGTTGAAGTTAGTGGACACTTCTTCCGCCTCATGACTGCAACTGTGCCCGTGGCCATGATTGTGACCTCCATTTCCGCCATGTCCATGGCCTCCTCCATGGCCGTGATTATGTCCGTGATCACACATTTTTAGAGTTACTTTTAAATTATCAGCTGTAAGTAAAATAATTTTAATAATACTTTTTTTTTATCAAAATTTAGAAACTAAGATGTTTAAGTAAGAAAAATATGTTGGTACATCACATTTCAAATATGCAAGTACTTATGTAGTTTCAGCTGGAATAATTGTGAAAAAATGTTTAAATAGTGTAAGGGACCTAAAATCTGTTTAATTAGATAAATAAACTTATTAACTTTTTTTTTATAAGTTGGTATTCGTGAATTTAATTGAAAATTTATTTTTTTGTAGCCCAAAATTATATCAAAACACTTGTTCAAACAAAATATTTTTTCAAATCTAAATTAATTTTATCTAATTAAAAGCAATAGCTAAACAAAAAAAACTTACTCAATACTTTTTTTATAAAAAGATAAGTTAATATTATAGTCTAATTATTTTGTTTATTAATAGCTTGTATTTTTTTACTAGAAGTCAAATACAAAGTTTGATAAATAGATAAGACCTAATTTTAAACCAACTACTAATCTAATATTTAAAAAATAGGTACTTTAGACAATTTTGAAAGAAAATGTTAACTAATAATGTCTAATAAAATCTAATTTTAATTCTGCTTCTGCATAATAATTTACTAACATATATAGTTTGTTTACATTTATCTTGTGCAAAATTTTCTTAATCTTATAAGGTTTACCAGGTTAAGGACAAATATATCTAAATTCAACTATTTTTGATTTAATTGTAAAAACTGTAAAATTTTAATTTAATAACTATTTAATACACAAAACTTTGAAATTCCCTTTTAAAATAATGAAAATGTTTTAAAGTTTAGTTGAATTTTTACATTCAGAACTATCTAATTTTTTTTTTAAATAGCCTGGCACCAACCGGTAAATTTCAGCTGTTGACAAACTATTTAAACTTGGTTCTAAGCTCTAACTTTTTTAAATCCTTGGCTCTCTGACCACTTAGTTTCAATTAAAAATGCATTAAGATATATTTTTAAGTTGTGAGCCAACAAGGTGGCATTTAAAAAACACAACCGATTTAAAGTAGTGGTATGGAATAATTGGGTTCTGGACTTATGAGTCCTCATGATTTGGATGTGCTTCATTAAGAAGAAACTAAAAAAAAAGTATGCTTGCAACTCAAAAAACTAATTTCAACCCCAAAAATCACATACTTTTCGATTTTTTAACTTTAACAGTAATAAAATCACTTATAGATGTCCTAGACTTATAATTTATGTCTTAAATAAAAGCTTTTACTTATTAACATCTATTTAAAAACATATTAACTGCTTTTGATGGATTATGACATCATAATCACCCTAAATGTGCAACATTTATCTGTAAAATGTAGGGGTAGGGAGTCAGCACATTTTTTGGTCATATTGTAAAATTTAAATAAGTAAATTTGATTTGGATGTGTTTTTGCTTAGTTAAAAAGAATCTTAAAAAAAATTGTAAATTGGCAAAATAAAAGTCGCTGCCCAAAAAACAAAAAATATGTGATTTTTGGCGTTGAAATCATTTTTTACTAATTTTTACATTTTCTCTAAAATTACAATCTAAAGTTGCTTAAAAAAAAAAACCTATTTTAAAACACAACTTTTTAAAAGTTTTTAGTGGGAAAAATCAGATGATTCTTAGATTTAGTATAAAAATATTTTTTAAATTGTAATAATATAAACTTAACTAAATTTTGAGCGTGTACCACAGACCAGTGCTTCTGAACCTTTTTCTAGTGGCGGAACCCTTTTCCAAAGTTAAACTTTTCCGCGGAACCCCTAATTTTAGTTTTACATAAAATGTTAAATTTTTTAATGACATTTTTTGAATTTTGAAAGGCTTTGCGGAACCCCTGAGAGGCGTCACGGAACCCTAGGGTTCCGCGGAACCCCATTTCAGAAGCACTGCCACAGACAACATTTGTCAACCCCTGGTTTAAATCATTGAGTGGTATTTGACAGTGTGCAGTACATGAACTTAAAATTGTTAGTAGAAAATAATTCTATTTACAGATATGTTTTTCAGTATGTAAAACAATTTAATGATAAACAGAAACTGTAGCTTTGACTAAAATATATAGTAAGTTTACTTTTACAAAACTACATAAATGTTAAAATCCCAAAACCTTTAATATTACATTCTAATTCAGCAGTAAAAAAACCAGGGTTGCCACTCGTTTTTTCAAAAATTTTTCCAGGTTTTTCAAATTTCTTCTGGGTTTTTAAAAGTACACATTTTTGGGTCTATTTTTAGTGTAAAGTTAAATTTAATGTAAGAAACTGTGTTCAATAGTATAAAAAGATTGAAAAGATACTTTAAAGCTACTTAAAATGTATTTTTTAATACAAAGAAATTTTTGGTGATGATAAATTTTTTGAGTCAAACCAAAATTTTACTACTGAACATGTCAAAATTCTTAAAAATTCCAGGTTTTTCCAGGTTTTTTTTCAAAATTTCTTAAATTCCAAGTTTTTTTTTTGCCTAAATAGTCAAATTCCAGGTTTTTCTAGGATTTCAGGTAAAGTGGCAACCCTGCTTTCAATATTAAAAAAATTCCTGCTTTAAATCTTTTAAAAAATTATTAAAATTAATAGACTTTCTTTGAAAATTTGAAGAAGATTGCTTAAAAAATAAAGAAAGGGACTTTTTTAGTGAAATAAAATTTTTTGCGTTTTTAGTTTGCGCCTTCCATTAAGAACAAATCTTTTGAGGTCACCAACTTTGACCTCTCATATCTCAAAATTTACTTGGAATTTTTTCAAGCGGTTAAAATATCTGATACCTCAGATAAAACTCTATAAAATAAGATCAACTTGTAAATATAAAGGTGGACCCCCTATCCCCCTATTTTCAGCTATTATGCTATGCAGCAAAATTTTTTAAATATCAACTTTAATATAGTACAGTCTGAATTTGTTTTATAATTTTATGTTTTCAAGGTAACACAAAACTGTCAAACTACATGAAATGACTGAATAAAGTAACAATATAATTAGTTGTTAAAAAGTTCTTGTCATGTATTATGACATACCTTTACACAAATAATAAGAAACAGGGGCAATATGTGATGACGCTGTGTTGAGAGTAGCCAACTTAAAGTACCTCATTTTTTGTTTTCTTATTAATAGTGAAGATTAAGGGCATAGGGGGGTAAACACCTTTTTTTTTGGTTTTTGATCTTATTTTATATAGTTTTTACTAAGCTACAACATGCTTTTTACATATTTAAAAAATTCAAAATAATTTTTGAGATATAGCCGGTCAAAGTCAGAGCCAACAATAGGTTCCTTATGGGAGGCGCAAACTAAATCGGCAAATAACTAGAAATCACTAAAAATCTATCTCCTCCTACGTTTTTTGAGATAACTACCTCAAATTTTCAGGAAATGTTCCTTGCAGTATTTAGAAAATTCTGTCGGAAGGAATTTAAAAAAAAAAAAAGTTAATAAAATTTTATAATAAAAAGACAAAAAAAAAACTGTTTTTTTTTGTTTATTTTTTATTTAATTTTATTAACTTTTTTTTTTAAATTCCTTCCGACAGAATTTTCTAAATACTGCAAGGAACATTTCCTGAAAATTTGAGGTAGTTATTTCAAAAAACGTAGGAGAAGATAGATTTTTAGTGAAATAGTCTATTTTTGCCGTTTTAGTTTGCGCCTCCCATTGAAACCTATTGTCGGCTCCGACTTTGACCGGCTATATCTCAAAAATTATTTTGAATTTTTTTAATTTGTAAAAAGCATCTTGTAGCTTAGTAAAAACTATATAAAATAAGATCAAAAAATTGATAAAAATATTATAAGTATATTTCTTTGATTATAATTTAAACAATAAGAACAAATTTCATTTAATAATGGATTAATCAAGTTCCTACTCAGTTGCCAACTCATATCATAACTTACAAAGTTAAGATAAATCTGGTGATAAAACTTTAAGAAAATATTTTATAAATATTTTTCTTTTTAAATTAATGAACAAAAAATACATTTTTACAATAGAATAAAACAGAACATATAAAACTGACTCCTAAAACTAAATTTATCCAATATTTTATTGTAACCTTCCCACGATTCAACAAACTTTTTTACCACATACTGAACAAATAAAATTTATCTTACACAACGTGGACTAAATTTTAGTGAAATAATTTAATTATTCTTAAATTATCTATAATACAATCATATAAAACATGTAACTTATTGTTCATTGGTAGTATCTTTAAACTGTTTTAAGTAATTTTTACTAGTATTACCACTGGGGGAACCTAAACATGTCATGTTGGTATGTGGTTAAACATATCAAAGTCAATAAAAAAAGGTCTTTAACTTGTTGATCTTATTTTGTTTAAGTTTGTACAAGCTATAAAAAACTTTATATTCTTTAAAAATTCAAATTAACTTTTAGAAAATATAGGTAGAGTTGCCACTTATTGTGTCAAAAAAACTGGGTAATTAACTAGGATGATGTTGCACCAATACCAAACTAATGTTGTATTCATGTAAATTTAAGAGCATAGGGGGGGAAACACCTTTTTTTGAAATTTGATTATATTTTATATAGTTTTTACTAAGCTACAAACAGTTTTTTATTGTTTTTTTGTTCTAAAATTTTATTTTTTTTGTTTTTTTTTTAATTTTGTTCTGACAGAATTTTCTAAATATTGCAAGGAACATTTCCTGAAAATTTGAGGTAGTTATCTCAAAAAACATAGAAGATAGATTTAAAGTGATTTCAAGTTATTTGCTGTTTTAGTTTGCGTCTCCCATAAAGATCCTATTGTTGCCTCTGACTATGACCAGCTATATCTCAAATTTTATTTTGATTTTTTCAAATCTGTAAAAAGCATCTTGTAGCTTAGTAAAAAATAAGATCAAATTTAGTTAAAAGTTTTTCCCCCATATGCTCTTATTCTAGGCTCTAATAGTCTAACTAACTAAAACATAGTTTTAGAATATGCTTTATACAAAATAAATACATCAATAATGTAGGTACGCATTTTAATAAGTATACACCTGCATAAGGTAAGCAATAAATTTTTATTTACTACTTGGTTCGAAAAAAAGCCTGCACACTTTGTTATTATATTTAATGGCTATTTTACAAATTTTATTAAAACTAAAAAACTATTTATAGATGGAAATGAAAACAAGCTTTTTAGAGCAAAGATAGAATACTCAAACTTCTAGTGACATTCAACTACGACCAACAATTTATCTACATGCAAAACTTTATTGTGACATATATAAAATATGAAAGTTTTTATTTATACAGGGTTCAAGCCCAAAATTTTTTTCATTTAGCCTGACTGAAACCAATTTAGCCTGATATTTTTTCATAGTAAGGAAAATCCCCTTTAGAAGTCATTTTAGGTATTGGATGTCTTGATTAGTACTATTGTAGTCTCCGACTTCAACCAGCTATATCTCATAATTTTTGAGCTTTAAAATTCTGCAAAAAGCAACTTATAGCTTAGTTACAACTCAATAAAATAAGACTAAATTGTGAAAAGGATGATTTACCCCCTATGCCCTTTAAGTACCAAATTCAGTGATAAGTTTTTAATTCAGTGTCATATATAATCTGTTACTTGGTTAAAAACTTAATATATATTACTAAACACAATTGTTCAATTTAATTAAGCACTAAGTAAAAACATTATAATCAGAAGATTTATAATAAAACAACGTGCATTGTCGTGTTTTATTAAAGTTAAAAATGAAACTCTTACACGAGTATTAAAATAAGTAAAAAATGTTTATTATAGTATTTTGACTAATACTTAAAATTGATACAAAGTTATAAATCCTTAACTCTAAATAAGTATAGTGATTGTTGAGTCATATCAGATTTAAAAAGGTTACACTTAAATTAAAAATAAAACTTTAATATTTTGTTCTTGTAAAGAAAAATGAATTGTATCTAAAATTTGTACTCCCACAAAACTTAGTACTTATATCTTAAAGCTAAGTTTTAGTGTTGTGAACATCTCTAATAATTTTAAACAAACAGTAAAACATATGAATAAACTGCTAAGAATTTTAACCTAATAAGTATTTGGTATAATTATAAAGCCTTTAAATTTGAAATTAAAACAATTCAACCAACTAAGCTCTGAAAAACATACGTAAACAAATTCAAACAAACAGCTAAGTTGTTGAACTAAACTGAAATGTTTAAACTGTATTTTTTATGAATTTTCATAATTATGACGTATATAATCTACTCAATACAAAATAATGAAGATTCTTAAATTAGAGATCCAACAAAAGGTTTAAAGCATTTATTTTTACAAATACTGACTTATTTGGTGTTTAATAACTAAATCTTTGTTTAGAAATAAATTCACATCTCAATTTGATCTTAAAATGATTTCTCAATTTTTTTTAATCAAAAATTTTCAAGCATTTGAACTGAGAAAAACTGAGATTCTCAAATTTTTAAATAAAAAAACTGATTTAGCCTGACTTAGCCTGATTTAGCCTGACGCGCACGAACCCTGTTTATACTAAACTAAAGTAATAGTTAAAAAAAACTAATTTATAACTTTAGTAACTTTAATAACACATTATTATAAATTACATAAAATGTACTTATTTAACAAGTAAACTAAGTAACTAAGTAAACAAACTAAAATAACTATAATAAACAAAGTTTATTAATAAATTAAGTTTTGAATAAATAGGGGTAGGGAGTACTTGGGTGATGTTTGCTAGACACATGAGGAGTCTTGATTTAGATGTGTTTTGGTCTAATTAAGAAGAATTTTAAAAAAAAATTAAAAAATTTTCTAAAAAACAAAAATGCACCCCAAAAAACTGATCTGGACCCCAAAAATCACATAATTTTTGATTTTTCGACTTTATTAGTAATAAAGTCACTCATACATGTCCTAGACTTATATATTATATCTTATATGAAAGCTAATAATTATAGGCATACCTTTAATGACATTTCAACTGCTTTTGATATATTATGACGTCATAAATACACAAAATATGCAAATTTTGTCTGTAAAATGGAATTTTTTCTATTATAAAAAGCAAATTCTTCTGCTGGTTTTACTTATAGTTTCTATGATTTTGAATGACAAATTCTGAAGTCAATCAATCAGAAAGATATTACTAAGTCATTTCAATTGTTTGTTGATAAAGATATAAAAAACACTCTTAACCACTTTTAGATATTATGTTTATTGAGAGATGTGTCTCCATTCCGCTCAAGTTTTTGATTGCCAAACAGGTAGAGAATATGGTTTTGGAAAGTTTTGTTTGTCAAATCCACCACGTGCTACTGAGCTCAACCTATTAAGTAATGAAGAACTGGTTGGACTCCCAACAAACAACTTGGAATCTGAAAGACACCTTGCTGGTTTTGGAAGGAGAGCAGCAGTGGCAAAGTTTAGGAACCAACAATTCACAGCAAAAGGGATAAAAAATGACTGTACATTACTTATATCTGATTCTTTTCAAACTAAATATGAAAAAAAAAATAATAAAGTTGTTCAATTTCTGAATGAGATGGAGCAAAGGTGGGTAGCAGATCAAAAAAGTTTAAAGCTCAAACAGATAAAGGAAAAAATTGAAAAAGGGAAAAAAAGGGATCAATATGTGCAGAAACGTCTCAAACTGTGTAAAAGTTGGGGTGGGCCTATAGTGAGCGTGGAAGAGCTGCGTTCTATTTTAAAATCTCATCCTGATTGAAATGAAGTTATTGTTCGTAATGAGTTAATTTACTTTAGAGAGTCTCACAAATCTGAAGTGTTATACAATCCAGAACTTTTTAAAGTTAACGGTAATACTCACGAAGAAAGACTTTTAAACTTATGTGCTCTTGTTGCAGAAGATGATGAGTGCTCTCTATGTTCTTTACCAACAAACACTGATGCATTATTAATTGTAGGGGGTTCTTCCCCTAATATACAGAAAGAAAAAAATGAAGATATTATGGAAGGGAATTTTTATGTCACATCAATTAGTGAAGGGTCATCAGACACATGGTATATTGCTATGTGTGAAGGTAAAAATGATGATGGGACTTATAAGATGGACCACCTCATGAGAGTTCAAGACAGAAGAAATTCGAAGTGGAAACACCCACCTAAACGTGATTTGCTAAACTTGCATTTAGATTCTATTCTTGATTGTAAAGTTGATGGGGAATGGGATGTTTCTAATAAAAGATATATTACTTTTTCACTGAGAAACTGTGTCCAAATAGATTTAATAGTAGAACAGATGTCTTTTACATAAAGTTAAAAAGTAGTTTTTATGTATTTTTATGAGATTATGTACATATAGTCAGTTAGATTTTTATCAATCATTTGACAGTTATTTTATACTAGTATTTTTAAAAGTATCAGTCATTTTGCAATAATCTTAAGTGTTAATACTAAATGATATAGTGCAATGTTCGTTTTATTATGCAATGTTCTTTATTTCTTTACTATACTAGTCTCTATTTATTTTGTAATCATTAACTTAATGTTTAATGCCATACAACATTATGTTGCCTATAATAAATTATAACTTTTTTTGTATTTCGTTATGTTGTTGTAATGCAAATTGAATAACATTCTTAGGTTATTTTTAAATACTTATAGCTAAATGAATTATGACATCAAATATCCCATTAATATACATACAACATCACCTAAATTTTAAAGGTAAGTAAGTATATCTACAAAGTTTTATTTTAAAATATTTTGTTTTAATTAGATTAGACAACTAGCTATGCTTCTTTATTTTTCAAAACGCACCATTTTACAGATAAAATTTACATATTTTGTGTGATTATGATGTCATAATATTCCAAAAGCAGTTGAAATGTCATTAAGTGTATGCCTATAATTATTAGCTTTCATTTAAGATATAATATATAAGTCTAGGGCGTGTATGAGTGACTTTATTACTATTAAAGTCGAAAAAATCAAAAATTATGTGATTTTTGGGGTCCAGATCAGTTTTTTGGGGTGCATTTTTGTTTTTTAGGATTTTTTTTTATTTTTTTTTTAAATTCTTCTTAATGATACCAAAACACATCCAAATCAAGACTCCTCATATGGATTTTACAACATGACCAAAAAAATGTGCTGTACTCCCTACCCCTAGAATAAAAAAAATATTACTAACTAATATTATAAGTTAAAATATCTAAGTTAAATTTTGTTAAAATTTTACAAAATTAATATTAAAACACACTTGTATTATCACATTAGCTGCAATAAAAGTACAAAATCACCACATATTAGTTTACCTATAATTAATTGATAAGCTTTAAAAAAAAGTCTATTTGATAAAGAAGTTTAATATGACATACTATTTTTAAATATTTTGCTTTTATATTTATTTATTTTTTGGTAATAGTTGGCTAAGGCTTCATCTTATTCTAGTATGATAAATAATTATTCTAGAAAAACTAAAATATGTAAAAAATCATTTATGAAAAAAGTTATGGTAAATTAAGATTAAGGGCATAGGGGAGAGGAGTAAAACACTTTTTTTTCATACTTTGATCTTATTTTATGTAGTTTTTACTAAGCTACAAGATGCTTTTTACAGATTTAGAAAACTCAATATAATTTTTGACATATAGCCAGTCAAAGTCAGAGGCAACAATAGGATCCTCATGGGAGGCGCAAACTAAAACAGCAAAAATAGACTATTTCACTAAAACTAACTCAAACTTTCAGGAAATGTTCCTTAGATATATTTAGAAAATCAGTCAAAAAGAAATTTTTTTAAATTAAAAAATAAAAGTTTTATATTAAAAATAAACAAAAAAACAGTTGCAAGCAACACTTCCTGAAAAATTGAGGTTGTTATCTCAAAAAACATAGAAAAAAATAGTTTTTTAGAGATTTCTAGTTATTTGCTGCACCTCCCATAAGGATCCTATTGTTAGCCCTCACTTTGACGGGCTATATCTCAAAAATTACTACTATATATTAAGACCTTTTTAAATCTGTAAAAAGGGTCTTGTAGCTTAGTAAAAATACATAAAATAAGATCAAATTTCAAATCAAAAGTGTTTTACCCCTCCCCCCTATGCCTATAAACAATATGTATAAAGTGAATAAATATTTAAGTGATCTTTTTTTTTACTAATTTTAATTATTATAAAAGCTTTTGGTAAGAAATAGATACGTTTATATACTTGTAGATACAATAAAACATGATATTAAAAGTTTTTTGTTAAATAAAGCAGGTACATGTGAGTGAAAAAATATATAGGCATAAGGAAACAACTTAATATCTTTTTTGTCATACTTAGCATAAATATTGGACTATTTGTAGACATGGAATAACAACTAAATCATAATTTTAATCAAAATACGCTTAAGTTTTAATGGAAATTAGATTTTTTCCATACATTAATGAACTAGACTTATTTGATGCATATTAATTAATTAATTATAGATAAATTAATCATATGGTGATTTTGTTTTTTTTGTTATCCCAGCCAAATAATATTACAAGTGTGTTTTGTTATAAATTCTTTTAAATTAGTATTTTACATTTATTTTTTTTAGAATTTAATTTCTATAGTTTATGATATTATTTGATGATCTTTTAATTCATTCATTGAAAAGGGTCGTTCAGGAAGGTTTGTTTATTTTAGTTGTTTTAGTTTATTTAATTTTGCGTTAGATAAGTACATTTTGTGCAAATAATAGGATATATGCTACTTAAGTTACCAACGTTCTAAATTAGTTTATTTATTATAAGTTAAGTTTAATATAAATACAGTCTTTCATAGTGAGAACTTTTATTTATGTCACAACAAAGTTTTGCATGATGATAAAATGTTGAACATAGTTGATATATCACCAGATATTACAGTATTCTATCTTCGCTCTAAAAAGCTTGTCTTCATCTCAATTTGTAAATAGTTTTAGTAACTTAATTTTAATAAAATTTAAAAAAAAACACTAAGTATACCATAAAAGTGTGCGGGTTTTTTTTTTTTTGAACCTAGTACAGAATAAAAATGTATTGTTTACCTTAAGCAGGTGTGTACTTCTTTAAGAGAATCTTTAAATATAATAGACATATGTGATAATAAAAATTTAATGCATACCCTGTGTGTGTACTTCTTCTTATTGATGTATTTTGTTAAATACACCTTATAAAGCTATGGTTTAGTTGAAAGTTAGAGCTTAAATTAAATAAACATGAATATAATTTCAGTTTGATATTGGTGGACATAAATTACCAATTTGTTTTGTCCAAATTTTCAACTTCCAGGTTTTTCCAGTATTATAGGTTTTTTTTGGCAACCCTGTTTAATGTACTTTGTCAACAATTTTTTTTTCATTTAGCCTGACTGAGACCAATTTAGCCTGACATTTTTTCAAAGTAGGGAAAATAAAATTTAGAATTCATTTTAGGAATTGGGGGGAGGGGGTCTTGATTAGTACTATTGTAGTCTCCGACTTTAACCAGCTTTATCTCAAAAATATTTTGAGCTTTAAAAATCTGCAAAAAGCAACTCATAGCTTAGTTACAACACAGTTCTAAGACTGAACTGTGAAAAAAAAAAGATGAAACCCCCCTATGCCCTTAACACAACAAATTCAGTAATAAATTTTATAATAAGTGTTATATATTATCTTTTACTAGTGTAAAAATTCAATATATACTACTGAACACAATTGTTCTATTTAATTAAGCACTAGTTAAAAACATTATTACCAGAAGATTGTTAATAAAACAATGTGCATTGTAGTATTTTATTAAAATTTAAAATGAAACGCTTACCCGGGCATTAAAATAAGTAAAAAATGTTTATTATAGTATTTTGACTAATACAACAAATTGATACACAACTATAAATCCCAAACTCTAAATAAATACAGTGATTGTTGATGTCGTATCAGATTTAAAAAGTTTACACTTAAATAAAATTAAACCTTAAGTATTTTGTTCTTATAAAGAAAAATGAATTGTACCCAAAGTTTGTACTCCCACAAAACTTAGTACTTATATCTTAAAGCTAAGTTTTAGTGTTGTGAATATCTCTAATAACTTTAGACAAACAGTAAAATATATGAGTAAACTGCTAAGAGTTATAAATTTAATAATAATAAAAAATTGGTATTCAGCCTTTTAATTAGAAATTAAAACAGTTCAACCAACTAAGCTATGAAAAACATAGCTGATGTAAACAAATTCAAACAAACAGCTAAGTTGTTGAACTAAACTGTAATGTTTAAACTGTAATTTTTTATGAATTTTCATAATTATGATGTATATAATCTACTTAAAACTAAATAATGAAGATGCTTTATAAACTTTTAGACATTCAACAAAAGGTTTAAGACATTTATTTTTACAAATACTGACGGATTTTGTCTTTAATAACTAAATCTTTACTTTAAATTTACATCTCAATTTTTTTTTATCAAAAACTTTCAAGCATTTGAACTGAAATTCTCAAATTTTTAAATAAAAATTTTAAATTTAGCCTGATTTAGCACAACCCTGTGTTAAGCAAATGAGACTGATTTTTTTAATCATTAAAAATTAATAAATAAATAAATTTTCAGTAAGGGTATTTATGGTTTTAGATTGACTAAAATATTATTAATATTATAGGCACATAACAGTTAGGAACAAATGTAAAAACAACTATAACTTTATATACAGAACTTCCTAAATCTGTAATAAATGACTACATTAAATGTAATTTGAAAACTAAACTAATAAGGTGTCAAACTAACTTCAGCTAGAATTTAGTTACAACACTAGTTTTATTTAAATAAGGTGCTAATATAAATAAAATAATAAATTAAAATGGTGGAAAAAGTAAACCGTTCTACTTTGAAAAAATGATTGAGAGGTTGAAGAAGACTTTAAAGGCTTCAAATGATAAACTTGGTATGCTCCATAGTGAAATCAGGAAATTGTATGAGAAGCTGGCAAGTCAAGCAGAAGTCAAGAATGAATTGAAACGTTCTCTGATCTACATGGGTCAGGAACTTGAAGATATAAAAAATGAAATCAAGTTAATGAAGAAAGAGTTGCAAGTTGTCAACCTCAGTAATGAGATACCTGTCCTAGATACTAACAAAAAATTTGAAAATATTGCATTGAGTGTGCTCAAAAAAATTGATCCAAAGGTAGAAAGAAGCCAAATTGGCACTATCAGAAGAATGAAGCCAGTCAAAGCGGAAACTAACCAAGAGAAAAAGGATGGTAAGAGGATTTTAATCCTATCTTGATGGCATTCAAATCTAGAGACATGAAGGATAACATCATGAAAGAAAAAAGAAAGTTGGCTAATGCCTCTTTTATTAACTTGAATGCCAGCATGTTTTTTGTCAATGAGAATTTGATAAAACCTAGTAGGATTCTCCTTGGTCATGCTAGGATATTTAAAAAAGAAAACAATTGGAAGCATGCTTGGGTGAAAAATGGAGTTATCAGAGTTAGAAAATCTGATGATTCACCAGCTATTGTATTAGAATGTATAGAAGACCTTAACAAAGTTTCAAAATAAATAGCTGTTTATTATCTATACATTTAAATGAAAATATATGTTTTTGTTTTATTTAGATAAGTTGTTTAAAATGTTTTGATAAAAATGTATATATTTGTTTAGTGTGTAAAAAAAGTGTAAAAAAAATTGTATATACTGTGAAATATGAGGCTAATGGTCACATTTTAAGTGCAGTAAAATTTCTAGTTCCCAATTGGTTTCTTTAAGTTTATCTAAAAACCCTTTTTTTGTTGTTCTAATTGTTTAATGCAGGAAATACCTTTTAGTTTAATTAGTAATAAAGAATTGAAACCTTTACTGGTCCCATATAAAAAACGTAAGATACCCTTGTAGAGTATGTGGTAATGCATGTAAAAACTCTCGAAATAGTATTAAGTGTGACTTGTGTAATGTATGGACTCATTTTAAATGTTCAACTTTAACTCTTAAACAATTCAAATGTCATGTTGTCAACGAGGATGAAACTTTTTTATGTAAAACTTGTTATAATAGTGATTTTCCATTTTGTAATATTAGTAACACCAAATTACTTCTTTTAAACTATTTTCTCACTAATGAGAATGATATTTCAAACATCGATACTGATCCTATTGCTGCTTGTTCACAGTACACCTCTGCAGACACCCTGAAAAACAAAATTTTAATAAGGAACTTAGTTTTTTACATGTGAATATAAGAAGCTTATCAAAAAACATATCATTATGAGAAGAATTAATGACTTCCTACTGAATGTTACCTGACATAATAGGTGTCTGTGAGACCAAATTAAATAACAACAGTATTCTTGATTTGATAATGTTAAACAAATACATATTCCACTATACAAATTCTTTTTCAAAGGCAGGAGGAGAATATATATTAACAACTCTATGACATATACATTAAAAAGTGATCTATTTTCCATAGTGCTAATAACAAATCAATTTGGGTAAAATCATTGGGAGTAGATAGTAAAAAAATATTAGTAGGGTTAATTTATTGCCATCCAGGGACCTCAGTTACAGAATTTACCAAACAATTTTCAAACTTTTTATTGAATGTTACTTTACAAAATAAAGATATTTGCATGTTTAGGGATATTAACATTAACTTACTTAAAAAAGATAAGGAACAGTCAATTAAAAACTATTATCATGAAATTTGTAGCTTTGGTCTTACTAATGTGATTAATGTTCCAACCAGAGTTAATAAGTTGGGAGGAACATTGATTGGTCATTTTTACTACTTAAACCTGAAAAAAATTTAAGACTCAAATGTACTTTATGAGATATTTCTGATCATTTTCCATTCTATGTAAAACTAAAATATTGTAACCGAAGTAACACTAATATAAATTTTAAAATTCAATTTTGCGATGACTTTTATAAAATTAACACTCAAAAACTAATGATTTATACTTCCAAAACTTTCAATAAATTTCAAATATATAAAATTATTAACTCTAAAGACTCAATACATTCAAAGTTTGAATGCTTTATAGATAAAATAAAAGAGATAAGTGATAAAAATATTCCTATAAAAAAAAATTCAAAATCTCAATTAAAACTTTAGTCAAAACCCTGGATTAAAAAGTATTCTTAAATCTATAAGGCATAAAAACAGCCTTTACAAAATACTTTGCAGAAATAGTTTTAGTAACATACACCAAGTATAAGGATATAAAGTTAAAAGAAACAAGTTAACAAAAATTAAAACAATTTCAAAAAATAAAAATTTTGAAAAAAAACTTTCAAGTTGTAGTAAAGATTCAGCAGAGACTTAATTAGTAATACTACAAACAAACAGAAAAAAAACATATTTTTCCCCATAAACTTAAGATAGATGAAAATGTTTTTGAAAATCCAGATGAAATTGTAAAAAACTTAAACCTTCAATTTGCCAATTTGGAAAACAAACTTATTTAAAATAAGAAATTTATCTTAACTACTCTATCAAAAGCCCAAAAAACCACTATAAGAGTTTTGTCTAGTTTGATGTACATGAAAATGAAATAATTAGTATCATAAAAAGTTAAAGTTCAGAAAAAGCTAGTGTTCTAGATAATATTTCAATTAAAATCTTAAAGAAAATAAACTATCATATAGCTCCAGTTATTAGTGAACTAACTAATCAAGCATTTCATGACGGTAATTACCCAAATTGTTTAAAATTAGCTAAAGTAACACCTATATTAAAATCAGGTTCAAAAACACTTTAAGGAAACTATCTACTAATTTCACTTATATCAAATATTAAGAAAATTATAGAAAAAGCCATATACAGTTGTTTATACATGTTTTTACCAAGTTCAATATGTTGAATTCTTCTCTGTTTGCATTTAGGGAGGGACACTCTACTACCTTAGCTCTTTCAGACTTTGTGGAAATTACATTGTCCTCCTTTGATAAGGGAAATGCAGTTTGTGCTGTTTTATTAGATCTGAGCAAGGCCTTTGACTGTGTGGATAGAAAGGTTTTGTTAGACAAATTAGAATATATTGGAATAAATGGAAAAATGCATAAGTTAATAAAATTATGTTTAACTGAAAGAAAGCAATTTGTTAATTTTGGAGGGCATGAATCAGATTGGGAGGGTGTAGAAGTAGGAGTGCCACAGGGTTCTGTATTGGGACCACTAATATTTTTGGTATATATAAATGATCTTCAAAACAACATCAGTCTAAATGTATTAAACTTTGAAGACAATACATTATTATATACCAAATTTCAAAAGACAATTACAAAACAGACACTGCATACCTTAATTCAGAACTAGATAATATATCAAAATGGTTAAAGGATAAAAGGCTTAAACTAAATACTGATAAAACAAGGTACATGCTCATTCACTCTAGTAAACAGAAGTATGGAAAAACACAAATTTACATATAAAAATAGGTAATACATCCATATTAAATTAAAGGTAGAAAACTATAAGTATCTCAGTTTTACAATTGATAGTAACCTCAATTGGTCTGACCATATTGAAGCAGTAAAAATTAAGTTATTGAAGACAATAGGCATGTTATACAAAACAAAGTACTTTTTAAATCAAAATTCCTTGTACTACATCTTTTATTCACTTCTGATGAGTCATGTAAGATATGTTTTACTGTGTTGGGGTAGGGCGAGTAAAAATAAAATTACTGAGATTGATAAACTTATTAATAGAGCATTACGGTGAATACAATTTAAAGGTTGGAATGAAAGTATTAATAGTGTAAAAAAAGGAAAGAAAATATTAGATGTTAAAAATATGTTTAAGTATGAGTTAGGAGTTTTTATGCACAAATTTAAAACAGATACTTTGCCAGTTAATTTTAAACCTTACTTTACAAACTTTAATAAAATGCATAATCATCTAACAACATTTTCCAAAACAAACTATTTTTTCCCAGAGTAAATAGTCTTTATGGTCTTAAAACATTATCTTACCTTGGTTGTAAACTATGGGAAGAATTGCCTAGAAACTTAATAGATCAGAGCTATCTTGGAGCATTTCAATATGGAATGAGAGAAAACTTAAAAGACAATCAGAAAAATATCTTTACCAATTGTTAAACTTATATTTTTTATTGGTGTTTGTACTTTTTTCGGGCTGATTGCTGTTTTCTCATAAACTGTTGGTGTAAGTAGAGCTGGATTAGTACAGGTTGGTTTTATTAGCAGATGTATTATTTTTCTTTTTTAATTCTATTATGTAGTTTTTGTTTACTAGATATTAAGTGTTTATTTGTTTCAAAAGATAGAGATTCTAAATTTAGGTGTAAAAACTTGATACTTTTTAGACATTCTTGTTATTTCATTTTATTTGTTAAAAATTAGTTTTAGGTTAACAAAAAGTTTATTTAACTCAAGTAAAATCGTTTTATTATTACTTTATTTTTTTCAGAGTATTTGTTAAGTTTTATTATTCTATTTTGTAAATGTATCTGTTTAGTGTTAGGAATGATTTCATTTTAAGTAGTTTACACAAATTCAATCAATTATTAGAGCTAGATTTTGTTGATTAAAACTGAATTGTTTACAAATCTTTAAAAAAGTTAAACAATTTTTTTGTTCTACTTTTCATTTACCTACAAACATATATACTAGCAATTTAAAAACACTATTTTAAAATACATGGTGCTCTTGCAGTTTTATGACATTACTAAATATTTTATGTGTACTGAAATTACTAACTCTCCCCATTTATTAAATTTAAAGATATTTGTTGCATTTAGGGCAACAAGAAAAATGTGAATGCACATATTCATAAAAATCGAAATCTAGGGGAGGAGACGTGTGGAGCTCATGGTAGACCATGGTTTCCATGGTCAATATTGGCAGTAATGGGTTAAAAAAGGGTGCTTACCATTTTTAAACTTTGAAAAAAAATGTTTACATAGTTACTTTTTAAGTTTCTTGTTTTTATTTGGTTATGGTTAACTTTAGGTGAGCACCAATATCAAGCTGAAATTATAATACATTTAGTGTCTTATTTAATAATAATTTTAGGCTAAAAATTTATCTTTTATAAATACATGAAAAAATTAAACTTATATATCATAACTAATAAACTTATATACTTAATTGCTTTTAATTTACAATATAAAAGTATTTATATCATTATTGATTATTATATTGTAAAATAAAACTGATTAAATATTTTAGTTTATAACATATTAATTTAGTTCTTTCTATGTATTTATACAGCTTGTTTAAAACAAAGAATCGTTTTTCACCCTAAAATTATGGTAAAATAAGACATCAAATGTATTATATTTTCAGTTTGATATTGGTGCTCACCTAATGTTAACCATAACCTTTTATTTTTTCATTATTGTTTTAAAGTTAGCTCAAAGTATTAGTTACAAGTAAATGGTGTGCAGCTTGATGACCAAAAGGTCTTTCTCCACACCAATTCATTGACCTTAGTTGGAGCGTTCACATTTTTCTTTTCTTAGTTTTAAATTTATTACTTCAAACAGTTTTGTTCCACTATAAATCTTAAAATTACAAATTATATTGTAACAAACTATTTGCAAAGGGCAGAGTGAATGATGTTTTTTACCATCAAATAACCTTAACTGACGGAATAAAGAAACAAATGAGAAATTTAAGCAGGTCAGCAAAATATTTCAGCAGCTAACAGTAAAATTCAATCTCATAATCAACATAAGCTTGTTTTTCCATAGAAAATGATTATGAATTACTATTCCACATCTTTACAAATATGCATATCATCAGAAATTAAACTAAAGCCCCGCTTTCAAAACTTATTATGATGTTGTGTATTGTATACAATTGTACGAAAGCAAATAATGATGTTGCATTTTAAAACCAAATTAATACAAAGTATTAATAATTTATATGAAATAATTCACATAAAATGTTTTAATTTTTTTATTTTACCTAATGAATAAAAGTGTTAGTTTCTTCTAAACCAAGGCTCGGCAAACTGCGGCCCTCGAAGTGTAAATCTGCGGCCCGCCAGCATGTAAATGTGGCCCGCTGACCAAAAGTATATTTTGGGTAAATTTTTTCGGTAGTTTGGTCTAATTTAATTAATTTCGTTTTAAGTCCCTGAGTAACATTTTTAAACAAGTAGAAGACTTGACAGATTAGCATGAGAGCAGTATTTTTTTCTTATTTTATAATAATTTTCTTTTTACAACAGTAACTTTTGATCTTTAAAAGAATGTTAAAAGTAATAGGGCTCAGTTATTTTTACAATACCTTTTTCTTGAACAGACTAAATGCAAATGTTTTCCATTGTGTACAAAAGTAATGCACTGTAACTAACTAAAATGTCTTTTCTTTACTGTTTAGGTATATTTTTTAATATTTCATTTATATCTAAGTTTCCTTTATAGATATTTTATTAATATATGTTATGTTTGAGTGTACACAAAAATATTTAAAATAATACGAAATCAGGTTTTTTTTGACAATTTTTTACTGTTTTAGAAGTTTTCTGTGCACTTAAAGTAAATTGCTTGCCTTGCACATCCATGTACATAGATGCTCATTTTTAAACCACTTTTTCATTTAATGATCAAATTAGATTAAGTGTAATTTAAGCAAAACTTTCGATTATAATTGTTTTTATACATAATATCTAATAGTGTACAAAGACATTTGAAATGATATATATGACATAAATTAAAATAGTTTTTGTTCTGAATTTACTTTATTTTTCAAACAAACGTTTTTGGAAAATTAGGTTAGTTTCAATGCAGTGAATACTAATATAGACTGATGCTCCTTTTTGTAACTACTTATTTAGTATAAACTTGAATTAGGGATGGTAAATTTGTTGATTCTTTTCTATTGTTAATCAAAATAGTTCGAACTTAATCAAATAAACAATTTACCATCGCTATTCAGTTGCAAAGTTAAATTATGATATATGTTTTCACTTAGTTAGTTATAAATCTGGCTTTAATTGACGTATATTTTGTTTAAAACATTTTTGGTTTAAATTTTTATATATGTTAAACTTTAAGTTTTGCAGGTGCTATAATTTGAAATACCTTTATATTATTGTAAACAAAAAAGTGTGAACAATCAGTGTTGCCAAAAAACCTTGAATTATGAAAAACTTTGAATTTGATAATTTAGCTTAAAAAATCTAAATTTTAAGAAATTTGAAAATTCCTGAAATTTCTAACAACTTTTATATGTAGAGTAATTAAATTTCGATTTTACACAAAAGATCTATCATATAATTATTTCTTTATATTTTTACCAATTCTTTTTAAACACCTTTAAATTAGCTTAATAGTATCTTTTTTATTATTAATTACATATTGTCTACTTTTTATGATGATGATTTTTTATTAGCTTTAAAGCTTTACTTTTTGAAAGCAAGGTTTTAGATTTTTAAACTTTTAATAAACTAAGGCTGGTTTGATGTCGCTCAGACATTTTTGCTTTAAAGTTGCAACTATGTAAAAGACTAATTAATTACTAATTAGGAACTTTATTTAAGTATTCAAGCATTAATTTTGTTAAAAATTGGTTTTAGTTTATTTTAGAATACAAATAGGTATTTGTTTCTTTTAGTTAACTAGTTACTCAAATTAAAAAGAGTGAAATATATTTAAATAGCAAAAACTATTTTCAACAGTATATACTTTTTTAAATAAGAAAAACTGGTAAATAATATAAAAAATATAAAAGTGGCTTGAACATGTTTTTCAAGCTCAGTTTTTAAAGAGAGTTTTGTTGTAAGTAAAATAAAAATAATATTACGTTAAATTAATTAACAGTTTAAGATATAATTATTAAGACTTAAATATATTACTCTATGTAAATTTTAACCATTAGATATTTATAATTTAAATAAGCATTCTATGTATAGCTAAAGGTCATTCAAATAATAAATAGAATAAAAGCTTTTATTAGTAGGACTAAAATTAAATCAAGCGATTATTTAAAAATCACTAAAACCAAAATTGCGGCACGCGAAGATTTTAAAAACTTTAAATTTGGCCCGTGGCACGATTTAACTGCCGAGCCGACCATAAATAATAAATGATGCTTCTCTAAATATTGCTTGAAATATTTACTTTTGTACTTAGTTTTTCAAAACCACAGTTCCGATAAGTAGCTATAAAGCCATTAATCTTAGTAAAAAAATGATTTTTTTGATGTTGGCAATGCATACACTTTTAGCTCTTAAATAATTGCGTTAAGTGATTTTACACTATTAGCTTATGGAAAAAAATATTGCTGTTTTAATCAAAATATTGCTGTTAAAATAAATAAAACCCCCTTTTTTAAAAGCTTAAAAATTATTAGTTTCTGATGACTCTAACATTTAGCTCATCTAGAAATAGCTTTATGCCCTAAAATAACCTTTTAATTAAATTAAAACAGCATCAGTTATTAATAAGCAGAAATTAATGTATGATAATGAAAACTTTGGTCAAATTGAGTTTTAAATTAACTTAAATTTTTGCTTTAAATTTTGTTTACAAACTCTTGTTAAATGATAAAAGTAAAATTATTACAATCAGTTCTTTCCAAAAATAAATATTTAGAAAGCTAATTAAAAACTGTTATTAAAAGGTTAAGTAAATAAAAATCTTAATTGTTTGTATAAGATAATAAAATTAATTCCATTGTTTAAATAAAATAAGGGATCGAGTTTGAGACTGATGTTTTTTCACCACAAAGAAAAATATTAAACAGCTCAATTGATTGTATATTAGTTGAAAAAATGTCTATTCTTTTTGAAAGAAAGTATTGTATCATTTAATTTTATACAAATTATTGATTAAAAATTGACTTTATAAACTTGAAACAAAAATTCTTAATTATCGGTCCAGAAGAAACCATAAGCAACGTGAAAAAGCAAGTTTTTATACTCTTTATTTGCGCTTAAACATTTTTTTGTTTATTTAATTTACTTAAATTAAACCAAACTTTATGCAAATTGAACATATTAATTGAATTAATCAATAAAGCAAGTTTACAAATCAATAAAACAGTTAAGCATATGTTTAAGATTTCTACCTACATACATATAGAATTTTTTTTTATACAATATTTAAAATACATGGTGCTCTTAAGTATTATGATTATACAAATATTTTATTTTAATGAATTTGCCAATTCTTTCATCTTATTTAATTTTGAGTTATTTATTGCACTTTTTTGATTGCTCTTGTAGAAAGGAAAAAAGTAAAATTTAAATGATCATAAAAATTAATATCTAGGGTAAGAGACAGTGTAGGTGGAGTCCATGGTAGACTATGGTTTCTATGGTCAAAATTGGCAGTAATGGGTTAAAAAAAGTGCTTACCATTTGTTTTATTGTATATTTAAATACATGTTAAGTTTTTTGTTTATTTTTTACTAATTATTGTTTTTATATTTAGCTCAAAGTATTATAACAAGCAAATGGTGCGCAGCTCATGACCAAAAGGTCCTTCTGCACACCAATCCATCGACCTTAGTTGTGAGCCTCACATGTGTTCTTTTTTTAATAAATGTTAAGTTATAAATTGAAAATGTGCTTTTTCTCTGGTTGCTTATGGACCTATATTTAAGTCAAACTTTATATGGAGCTTGTGAAGTTGAAGTTTTGGTAGATATATTAGTTTATGATTATAAAATATTAGCTGTTTCAAAAGAATAGTCTTTGAAGGATATTTTTATACAAAAATAAAAGAAGGAATCTATTTTGATACAGAAGTAGTAAATACGTTTTTTAAATTCTACCTGTAGATACAATATTGCACATTTTAGTTTTTATCTTTAGTTTTTATAATCTAAGTTAAATGTCTTTAAGTGTATACACGGCTCTCTCTGGCCCAGATTTTTTAAATAACTAATCTCAAAAAACATAGGATAATGTAAATTTTTAGTGAAATAGTCTGTTTTCGCCGTTTTAGTTTGCGACTCCTATAAGGAACCTATTGTTACTTCTTAATTTAACCGGCTATATCTCAAAAATTATTTTGAATTTTTAAAACCTATAAAAAACATCTTGCAGCTTAGTAAAAAATATATAAAATAAGATTAAATTGTGAAAAAAAGTGTTTTACCCCCTCCCCTATGCCCTTAGATAATATTCAAAAAAATTCAAAAACCACTTCTTGATATTTTAATATCTCTTTTCAACCTTAGAAACTATTTTGTTCAGTTTGTTATTTGATGTGGTGATTGGAAAATATTGATTAAAACAATAGATTTAGTTATTTTGCATAGTGTACGACTAGTTGTTATATTTTCATATACAAACTATTATGATAATCTTTAAAATAGTTCCAGACTAAAAATAAATTTGATCCTATTAACATTTTATCATACTATATTGACTTTCTTTGTTTGTGCTTCTGCACTTAATTTTACACTGTTACTAACAAATACTTTTCTATTTGATTATTATGGTAGAACACACTTTATAAAATTTTCTCAAAAACTTTTAAAAGGAAACTTATTCAGTTTGCTCATTTAACCTTGAATTTAAAAATAAAAATTTAAACAAGTTCTTTATAAAATGAACTCTTATATACTGATAATATGTTTAAATATTTTTGTTTAATATAAAACCATTTGTATCAAGTAGCTGTACAGTATTTTTTCATTTTTTTTACCTTTAGTTTAATTTTATACTTTAACAACAACTAAACTTCAACTTTAAAAATAAAATGTGGAACAAAATCAGAAATCTGGAAGAAATTACTAAAAAATCACTGGCTACTATGTTTATATAATAAAAAGTTGTAAACAAGTGGTATGGATTATGGAATGTACAATGGAAAGAAAGTTCCTTCTTGTGTTAATTTTCTTTAAACTTTGATGCTATTTTAAACTTATTAAACAAAGTAGGTGACTTTAAAAAAAGTAACTGTTTAAAGCATTTTGGTTTTTGATTGCATTAAAAGTTTCTTTACTTTTTAAGTTAACTTTAATATCGACAAAAAGGTTATTACAGAGTGTTTTTTTCTACTTATTTTTATTAAACAACATTTAACTAAGTTTTTTGTTTAAATATTGATTTCAAAGTGCTTTGTTTTAATTGTTTTTCATATTTATGTAGAACATACAAAATTACTCAAGCTTGCAATTAAAAATGCTTTTAAAAGCTTAGTTAGTTAAAACTTATTTGAAAGTTGTATAGTAGTTAGTTATTTGAAACATGTAGTTTGATTTTTGTTAATCTCAGAAGAAAACTTTTAAAACAGAATTCATATATACTATAATATAGTATACATATAGTGAGTAGTGACTATATGAACAAAAATGTTGTGTAATAAATTTTAAATTGATTAGATTAAAGGAACACATATCTATTTATTTTTATTTTTGCGAAGCACTACCTTATTCTTAACTATTGTATATAAGCTAAGCTCATGTAATGTTTTAAAATATTTTCTAAATCTTTGTTTTTTTTTACATCATTAGTAATATATGAATGCTTTAAACTAATTATACTTTTTACATTGTACATTAGAGGTTAAGTGTGTAATTGAACACAATGTTGTAATTTTCTATATTCAGTTTTATATAAGGTTAAAAAGTATTTTAAGCTGTATCTTCCCATTTATTATATTTATTTTAAAAAGTGTGGATAAAAGTTTTTTCTTTTTTATTGCACAAGATTTTAGTTGCATTTCTAAAACTACAATTTTAGGTTCTATATTTTGATTTATTTTTAACTATTTAAAATACCAGTGTAGATAATATTCTTAATCAAGTTTTTTAAATTTAAAATTATATTTACTTATGTTGTTTTTTTTAATTTTTTCAAACTTTTACTAACTTAATGACATAAAACTTTTAGACTAAGAATGTAAATAATATTAACTTTTTTCTTAATCAATTTTAATAAATACCAATGTAAATAATTTTTATAACAGCTTTAATCCATATGTTTTTTTCATTTTTATGATGAACATACAGGATTATAAGACCAGCTTAAAATAAAAAATAAAGCTTTTATATATCTTTTATTGTTTAAAAGATTTTACTGTTTTTAGGGTTTATTAGCACTTTTAGTTTTGCTAAGTTATAAATAATAAACTGTTTTTTAAGTTTTTCAGTTTATATATGGACATTGACTTTTTATTTGTTAAAAAGCTTTAGTTTTTATTTGTCTTTTTTAAAGCGTTTTTTGTAGATTAACTTAAATTATTTGATTTATTTTATATTATAAAAACAATCGATAAAAAATAAAAGTTAAACGGAAGTTCTATTTTTTATGAAACATTTTTAATAAGTACCAATAAAAGTATCTATTTTCAATAGCTTTAATCATATATTTTTCATTGTTATGTTGAACAAAAAATTTAATAAGACTAGCTTAAATCTAAATAAAAATTCTTCTATGTATACTGTCGTTGTTAAATAAATTTTACTGTCTATAGCAGGGGTCGGCAAACTGCGGCCCGCGGGCCAAATGCGGCCCTTTTAGTCAAAATCTGCGGCCCGTGAGCTCCTTTTCTGCAAAAAATATACATTTAAAAATAATAAAAGTTATATTTTTTTTAATAAAAACTTACATTTAGGCTCTTAATTAAGAAAATACTCTTTATTAATGGTGTAATAATACTTAATTTGTTATATTTCTAGTCTTAAATAATATTTTTCTACTGATTACTAGAATTTTTCTTCGATAAATGCGGCCCTCAAAGGTTTTTTATCTAAATAGTGCGGCCCGCGAGCAAGTTTTTCTAAGATAATTTGCCCGCAAGTTACATAAGGCTGCCGACCCCTGGTCTTTAGGGTTAATTTACAAAATTTTATTTTATGGTTGACCATTTATAACTTTTACATAGGCTTTGACATATTTTAAAAATATTAACTGTGAACAGTTTTTTTTTACTGAAATGTTATAAATGTTAAAGGTAGTGTAAAATAAGTTAAGTATTGATTAAAATCTAAACATTAAATGCAATATTTTTTACAGCACTTAAATAAGGTAAGTTTTTAATAAAAAAACAAAAGTATTTAGGGACTTTATTGTTTTTCAAAGTATAATTATTGGTTACTACTACTTTAAGATTGAATTTTTAAAATATCAGAAAAATTGCAAACTAACAAATGTTTTTGTTGATAAGACCATTTAATGTTAATGAAATTTTTACATTGTATCATAATAATATTTTTTATATTTTGTTTAAGTATATTAAATAGAAATAGTTGAATTAAAAATAACTACATTAAAATAAAAGTTTTCAATTTTAATTTACAAAGCAAAAAATTTAAAAAATACTTTTAACACAACTTCTTAAAATGCAAACTTAAGCAGTAGTGCGAACTCATAACTTGCACATTTAAGCGACCGTGCGAACT
This sequence comes from Thalia democratica, assembly GCF_965202585.1. NCBI lineage: Eukaryota > Metazoa > Chordata > Thaliacea > Salpida > Salpidae > Thalia > Thalia democratica. The sequence goes on from NC_139165.1 coordinate 77,632,238, forward strand.
CACAAACTTCTGCATTTAGCAATTATTTTTATAGACAAAAAATAATAATTTTTTAAAGTAGCTTTTTAATCACCTAAAAAACAGTATAAGAATTCGTTCTGCTCTGATGCAAAAGCTATAGCTTAAGTATTTAGTCATGAAAAAGTTTACTTTCATAATCTGGAAATTTGTGAGAAAAGTACTATACTACAACTTTTTAATAGTAATCTAAGAATTCATTGATATTCGAAGAAAGTTAAACTTAGCTCTTGGGCGATATCAAACAGTTAAAATATTTTGTACGTCAAATTTTCGGCAACTGTGCGCACACCAGATCAGTTTAACACCATGTTCAGGACATTAGTTAACTCTAGAGTTTACCAAAAAACTAATTTTAACTAGTTAAAACTTTCACCACTAAGCAATAGACAATTCTAAACACTTAAAAACCCGAGTTTTTTATCCATTTAAAGGTCAGCAAACTGCTGGTCACGGGTCAACATAAAAGTTTATAAGCATGATAAATTTTGCTCTTGAGTAAACTAAAATGCCTCTTTCATAATAACTTCATAATATATTTTTTACTAAAACCTTATTGAGTCAATAAGTAGTACAGACCACGAAAGACATTTTACTTTAGGTCCTGATAGTACTTTTAAAATCGTCCTTTTTTTTAAATGTGGCCTGTTTTCCATAAAAGGCTGCCGAACCTGATTTAAAGTTACAAAACTAGTTTAGTGAATGTTTTTAGTTGTTTTAAACTTCAAAAAAGATATTAAGGCCAAGTTTTAGTTGTGTTCAGAAATGTTATAAGACGATAGTGTGAGGCTTAAAATAACTATAAGTTACCTATGTCCTGCACTTAAAAAAAGTTACTTTGATGTTTTATTATTTATCGAAAAAACATTCTAGACCTACTAAAATTTTAAAGAAATTAGAAAAACATCTTTAACAAATAAGTTAATCTTTATAAAAAAAAACTTAAGTATAAAACAAATATTTAAGTTACATAAACGAAATATTTTATAAAGTATTGAAAATTATACTTATTTGAAGAGTTATGTTTTAAAAATTCTATTTTGTTAAATTAAATTAAACTTATTTAAACTTAATTAAATTTAGTACTCAAAACCAAACTTTTTATTTGCACAGCTGTTTAAGCGTTTATAAAACTTTCTTCAGCATTATTGTTTTGATCAAAAGCAAACAATAAGTCAAAGAAGAAAATTGTATAAAATTAGACGTTACGTGATAATAAGATAAACACATATTTACCAACATTCTAAACAGTGTTTTTATACAAGTCGCTCCTAGTAATGTAGTTACTACTTTACATCAACTTTGTCGCACGTTGCTTTTATCTAAAGACTCTGATTTTTTCACATTTAAAATTTTTATTTTTCTTACCTTACAAAAATTAAATCCATTTTTTAGAATGTGTTAGTTTTCCGTTTATGTTGATGTTTCAAGTTAACTTTGAAATAAATTTTATAAATTTTTCAGCTTCCTCATTTACTACATTAAAGTTGTATCACTAACGTGTTTTTCTTTATTGTAACCTTACGCGTGTTTTTGTTCAGTGACCTTTGAATGACAACTTGGTTGGGCCAACATATAAGACTTGGTGTCTTTTGCAGATTTTACAGTAATCAATTTTATATTAAGCATTTGCCTTACTTTTTACTGACTACTATTTTTTAGTCGCACATTCGATTCTTTTTTTTTCTTCATATTTAACATTTAACAATTGTGTACCATTATGAATTAAATATGTATTTGTATTGAAATTAATATGCGTACAAAGTTTTGTAGTTTTTATCTTTTAAGAAAACTTGTAGATTTGTTTTACCTGTGCTTTTTTAATTATCAAGAAGTTTGCTCTAGTTACACAACCAATTGATAAACACATCGAAATGCAATTTTACACAATACATAACTAAATATATATATTTTTAAAACCCAATAATTTTTTTTATAAACTTAACTCATTAGAACATAAATGAAACTAAAACTCGTGCGAATAAGGCCAGTTTTATAAACTGAAAAAGTTAAAATATAATAACTTTTTAGAGCGCTAATATGGGCTAGTTATTCTTGTTTAAAAACAAAAACTGGTAAAAATTATGCAGTCAATTTAATTCTCCTCAGGCTAGGGTGCTTTAAACTATTTGTTGAAATATTTTATTTTATACACCAGTTTACTTTTTAAGCCGTCTACAATTGCTTAGGGGCCCCTCTTTATAGGAAGTATGACTTGTTTCTTCATGAAATCCTGATTTGTTTTGTTAACGTTTGTAGTTATTTAAAGCTAAATAAATATTTTAAGCTCACGCTCAATTTTTATGCTGAAATGTGTAAGTTATAAATGTGTGAGGCTCAAAACAGCTTCGAGTAACTTATGTCTTATACTTTTGGGAAAAAAATACTTGTATGTTTTATTTACTGCTCGTAAAAGTATTCTAGGTCTACTTAAACTTTCAAACATGTTTTTGTAAAAGTTTTATAACTAATAGGTTTAGTTTGTATACAAAAAACCCTTGGGTTCTTTTTAAGTTAAAAGTTTTTATATATGAAAAAAAAAAAATTTTTTTGCTAAACTATAAATATTTATCAAAATTATTTAGGCCGAGCAAAATATATATAAGTCAATATTAGTACAACAAACATATTTTTAAACAAGCATTTAAGCACTAAAATAAAGTTACACTAAAATATTTTTTAAACTTTATTTATATTATGCTGTTTTGATGCAGTGCAGACACAATAAAAATCTGAAAAAAACAGAGCGATAAACTAAAATAAAACTAGAAGTAAAAATAAAGATAAAAACATGTATTTAAAACTAAATTTAAAATGAAGTTGCCTCAAGTTGTTGGATTAAGTTTATATAATAGACATATTAATAGCATACATATATGGACAAGTTTTTTTTTTATACAGGAATAGTTTTTTTTGTCTAACTAAAATAATCCCGCTTTAATAATGTCTCAGCTTAAAAAAGATAACTCATATTGGACAAACATGAAAGTAAATCAAAGTAACGTGACCTAATAAATTAATTAATTTAAAAAGAACCTAAAAAAAACTCATTTTATTTTTAACGTACGCAATTTACAACGTTCAATATTAAATTTTAGCTGCTGTGTAGTAAAGCTGTCTAGTTTAAATATGTTCAAAAACAACACATTTTTTTTTAATCGACTAAGCCACTTCCAGATTATAAAATGAAAAAATAGTAGTTTTTTTTTTTAAACTTCATAAAATCAAAAAAAGTTAAGACCCATATTACATTTCAATCTAATGTTATCGTATAACGATATAAAAACAAATGAAATTTAAATTTTTTTAATTACGTCGATCCCCTACCTATTTTTTATTCGTCTTCTAACTATAATAAAATTAAAAAACTTTTCTTGAATGGTTCTTAATTGTTATAAAACTAATATTCCTATAGGTCAATTATTAAAACAGCTTTATGCGTCAATAAAATCAGTGTGGTTATTAGATGAATTTATTATAATTATAAATTTGCTTAAATATCGAAAAAAAAAACTGTTATTCTATTCTCATAGCTTTTTTTTGTTAAATAGCGAATCAAAGTTATAATCTACACCTTTTACTGGCGATATCTTAAATTGCAACTTCTACGACAGTCACGATAGAGTTTTAGTTGCAAATATTTTTTTGATAACTGAATTAACTTTTTCTTAAATATTTTTTACTTAAATCATCAAAAGAAATTTTTTTGACAGTAAGAACGTATAAACAATCTATAAAATTTAAAATATATTTATACGTTCTACAACAAAAAAAAAAACAAAAAAAGTAGTTAATTACAAACTAATCTAAACTTTGCGGTGACACAGATTAATTTTTGGCATCTTATTTAAAAAAAAACTATATCTATTAAAAGTAAAGTAAAAATGATCAAGGTAAAAATAGTTTTCACTAAAAACAATTTAACCTTTTTTTTAATAATATTAACACTAATAACTACTAATTACCGTTTTACTTCGGTTTAAAATCAAACATTGTTTTAGTTTAGGTTCATCGTTATAAATTCGGAGCCTTTTTTTTCAGTTAAACTATTGACTAGTTATGTAAAACAAATATTACATGCCCTTTTTTAGAAGCATATTTAGATTCGATAAATAATATATAACCATTCTGCATAAATAAAAAGTTTTAAGTTTGAGTGAATAAACATTCCTTGTGTTTTTTTTTCTGTCACAAATAGACTAGTATCGTAATCAGTAAATTAACTTACTTTCCTTTTTTTTTGGGTCTTTACCTTTTGTGATAACTGATGTTTGTTATTAATTATTTTTACTTTTTAGTATTTATGTATTTTACAAAAAGTTTAGACGTACAAAATCGTTTTAAATAAATTTATGCAATAATAACAACAAAAGTTTCAAATAACCTAAAAAATATTTACAATTAAATTAAGTTTATAACTAACGCAGATAAGTAAAAAAACATTAGTTTATGAAAGTAAAGTTTTAAGTCCGTAAGTAAAAACTTTTGTCTTATAAAAGTAAATGCGTTTTACAAATTTTTTGAACAATGGCAACATGCTGATACTACTATAATAAGTTTACAAATTATTTTTCGTGTCTTTTTCTTGCCGTTTATTTATTTATTTTACATAAGTTTTATTTGTGCATATGCTTTTTGAATACAATGTTTTCCTTTATTTAAGTTGTTATTATTGATTATACTTACGAAAACTAAGTCTAAATTCTTTTTTTAGTTAAGCATAAAACTTAAAATTTTATCCAAATAAACGTGTTAAGAACCTTTAAAAGATAGTTAGACCTAAAAGTGAAGAAGATTTTTATATCGTAAACATATATTATATACGATAACGATACTCAACTTTGTTTGTTTTTTTTTCAACAAAAAAGAATATAAGCTTACAATGCGCCACCTAAATTGCATGTTTAAATGCCTTAACAGAAATATTTAAACAAAAGGTCTTTTTCAACACCAGGTCATTAAACAGAACTTTTTAGTACTTATTTTGCCGTGTTCAACAAACTACTTATTTTAAAATCTTCAACTCGTTAAATCTTAGTATATTATATTTTTTTTTTAGTAACTTGATTTATGAGTAACATATCATATATATGAATATTGTTTAGCAAAAAAATGATTGATTTTCACCTAATTACTGGTTATTTAACATAGCGGAACTGCTGTCATTACATCTAAGAAACCAAAAACTGCAGGAAAAAACTTATTGATTGATCGTACTTGAATTACAAAATATAGTCGTTATCGGTTAAACTCGTGTTTTTGTCAGATTAAAATTGTGTGTCACTTCAAGGTAGAAAAAGTTACGAAAGTTCTTGAGCACTTACATATTACAATACTAGCATTAGGAAAGTTAGTTATTTAAATAAAAAAAAATAATGTTTAAAATAAAGAAGAAAATAAGTGCTTTATAAAACAAAGAAGATTTAATTCAGTAAGCCAAAAGCAAAGTTAACACTATTAATTTGTTAAGATTTTTTTTTATGTTCTAAGTACATTAATAACGCAGTTTTTTTTTTAATTAGTTACGAGTTTAAACGTCATAAAATTATGTTTCCATTTTTAATATAACATAACAAGCTGTATTAGTAAATAAAAATAAAACTTTTTTAATCTTTCTTATTTTTTTTAAAGCTGAATACGTAAATAAGTTACAAAGTTATGTAAAAAAGATGTATTCTTACATAAATTTGTTTATTAATACTTTAAGTCAGATTCTTATGAGCGTTTATCTTAAAAAAAGTATTGTATGACTCTTTTTATGTCATACAAAATAACTAAAAAAGTACTAGCATTAATATCAAAATTAAAAGGTCTTGGTTTGTATATTTAATTCTTTTATACTACTAGAAATAAACTATCAAACGCGGTACAATTGGAGTTTGAGTAATTTATATTTAAACAATAGAAAATAATAACGCAACCTTTAAAAAGTTTTCAAACAGTATATGAAATCGATGAAAAATTTTTTATGTTTAAACAAAGAAATCTTTTCGAAATATGTCATTCCTACACTATAGATATTAATAAAATTGTAACACGATACAAAGTTGTACAAACATATACAAATACAAAAAACAATAAGTTAAATATGTCAACTAGGCTTAAATTAAAAACTTTAGATTCCACTAAAAACTAAACTAAATACTTCTATAACTGTAAAACTTTAATGTGTAATACAAAAATTAAACAAAACATATTTTTAACTTTTTTTTAAGTTTTATTTTAATAAAAGTTTAGTTAAAACGAACCTTTGCAAACGACTTACCTTTTAAGCTTGATTCAATGTAAGCGTACAAGATTAACCTACATTTAGTTAACAAGCTAAATATTTTTTAACATCTGTCAATAAAGCATAAAAACATGCGTTATTACTTGCAGGTATCAAACTCAGTTGTTTTCATTAATTTTTTTTTATCAAGGGTTGTCTTAACTTGTTTCAAAAATATATTCTAAAAGCTAACGAATTATCAGTTTATAGAAACGATTCAACTTTGTTAAAAAATAAGACTTAACCTCATTTTAGATAGCTTAAAATGTATTTTGATCATCCGCTAGAATCAAAAATACAGACTATTTTATTTTAAAAGCACAGACAAAAAAATTCAAACTGTTTTCATGGAATATAAGTTCGCATTTAGAAGTAAAGTTTAAGTTTCTCAAGTGTTATACGCCAGTGAAAAGACCGTAAACAAAATCAATTTTGTTAAATTAGTTTGCTATTTTCAACTTAAAGTACTTGATACTAGCTTTAAAGTTCAATGAAATAAAACAAAAGAACAATTGGTTAAACTCATACGCTCATATTTTCTTACACTATAACTTTTACTTAAATATGTAATGTAATATACTTTTATATGAATATACTATATGTTTGTTTCTAGGACGAATAATTTTTAAATACCTAAAAAACTATTGTTGATGTAATCTGTCTGCTTTAAAGTTCAGTAAATTTAAATTACTTGAGAATTCTATTAAAAGTCATTATTATAAAAATATTAAAGCAATATGAAAATACAAATATTTATTAATATAAAACTAGAGTAATTAAAATAACTAAGAACCAAACTAGTTAAATACCCTAAAACTTTATTAAATCTGATTAGAAAAAAGTATTTTTATACAAAAAATTATTTTTTTTTTCCAATAAAGCTTTTTTATAAAACAAGAGTACATTTTTTAACTTTTTTGTATTGCATTACTCGAAAAATGATTGTTTCTTAAATAGTTAAAATAAACTGTTGGTTAACTTTCAAGCTTCCACCTATGTTTTTTTATTTAAGAGATTTTGATATTAGACATTCTCTTTCTAAGAATTTTTGTGTTTTTCAACATTAAATAAATCGTTACAACATAAAGATTTTTAGTAAGGTTTAAAAGCAAAAACTTAACGCGCTTAATTTTTTAGTATTATTAAATCAACAAAGTATTATTCAAAAAAAAAAAGATATTAGTAAAAAATGTAATGAATTTATCAAAAAAAGTGTTACATTTTTCACTAAAAGTTATATGTCATTATTTCGTGAGTAACCACAAACTAAAACCAAAACAGCTTGATTTTAAATAGCGTTTAATCTCTTGGGTCTGGTAGCTTAGCTGCACAGAAAATTGACCTAAATACTATAACAAAATGTTGAAGTATTTTAAAATATTTGATGATAAAAAATTGTTTAATAATGTTGTCAAAATAGAAGTTTCTAACAAATTTCAATCTTAGTTAAAAGATTGATTCAATAACCATAAAGTTTTAAATAGTGATGTGTATATAAAAAACCTGTATACATTTTCACAATAGTATCGAAATTAAATTTGTACTTAGTTTAAATAAGTATAACTTTATTTTTAATATAAAAAGTTTTACTAAGTATAGAAAACTTATGTTCAAGTTTTGACTGAAAAAAATAATAAAATGACTATAGCTAACACTAAGACTTTATTTTATAAAACCAATCGATACTAAAATGTTTCAAATTAAACTTAACTTAAAAAAGTATTAAGTTGTAATAATTTATATAAAAATCCTGAAATACTAACAAAGTAGTTGTTAATTAAAAAAAAAACATAAAGCTAAACTATGGTGACCTCGTTTTGAAAAACTGAAAATCTAAACTAGTTAAACTTTTTTAAAAACTTTACATATATTACTTAAAAACTTTACATATATTACTTATTTTTTAACTCATAGTATGTTGTATTTTATAGTTTCGTATAAACTTCGCATCTCACCAAAATTAAAACAAGTTATCAACAGAGAAAATTATTAACTACATATACTAGCTGCTCAATCACTTTTGCAATTCAAATATGTAAGTTATATTTTCATTTCTTACTTTTTAAAGATATTAATCACTTACGATAATTTTTTTGAAGGTTTAGTTTTTTATAAACGCAAAAACTTTTTTATTACAGATTTATATACTCTAAAAATTCTTAGTTTAGTATTAAAAAGTATAAATAATTTTTTATGTAGTATTTTGTTTACTACATTGTATTTTTTTTTTTTTGTTGAAGTTATTAACATAAAGTTAAGTTTAACAGTTATTGCATAATACAATACTCTAAGTTTATTCATATGCTAGATTATTTAATTTAACGTCTTTTTTCGATGATTAAATAATTATTGTTATAGTTTAATGTTTATTTCTAATTTAACTATTCATAAACAACATTTTTCACTTTAAAAAAAATATACTAAATATCTATTTTTGTTTCTTAAATACTACTTTTATTTGAAGTTTTAAACTAAATAAAACTAGTTTGTCGAAATACAAATGACTACATTTAAAAAGGTTAATAATTTAATGTACCAAGTTGTTTGCGCAATACACTAGTTACATTTTTCAACAAATTTCTTTAATTTTAGGAACAAACAAAATAACTCTTCGAGAAGAAAACTGAAACGTTTATGCCTACTAGCTGTTTTCAGATGTTTGGTTTTGGAAGTAGCATGTAAGTTAATAGAACTTATTATTTACTTAATTAATACTTATAAGCTGTTTAATTTAAAGTACTCTAAAAAAAGATAAGTTTTAAGATTATGGTTAAGTATTTCGTAGCAACAAAGTGATGCGTTTAAATAATTTTGTTATAAAATTTTTAAAATAACTTTTCCAGACAACTTTTCTAAAACTTAAAACATATAGTTAAGACAATTATTGAATTAGTTTAACAAAGTTTTGATTAGTTTAGCTCTGATAACTAATTTTATACATAGTTAAGTTTATAACTATTTAAGTTTTTAAATAACATTGATAAATGATTATGCCGTCGTTTAAACATTGATAGCCATCAAATAACATTTCTTACACAACCATTAAGACTCTGTGTTTAATAGTGTATCTTAAGTAGAATAGTATGAATTATTATCAATTTCCTGACTTTAAGGGAACTTAATAGTCGTGGATAGACTTTATAACTAGTACTTTTTATTCGTGAAATTCAAATCACTTTGGTGTTTCTGTTGTTACCAATAGCTTAAGTTTGTTCAATTTAGTTCAAAAGCAAAGCAGTCATTACAATAAGTACAAAGTACTATTAATTAATCGCATCTTGCTTCAAAATAACAAATGTTTCAGGTGATGAGATAAAGTTCTGCACAAATATTCAAATAAGAGGCAAAAGTTATTTTGCAGCACCGATTCGGCTGGAGCTTGCAGGCGCGAAGCAACACTGCACTATTCACCACAGGACTCTGACTCCCTATTCCGAAAGAACATCCAAGTTATATTTTGACTATGGAGCTAAAAACAACTGTTTTACATTTAAGCAATTAATGTTTGGAATTTCAAACTCTGCTGATTGTTACATTCAAGCACAGCGTAACGTTTTAGAAAGTACAACTTCAGTAAAAAAGCTTTGCTACCCAAAACCTAACTACTTCTTGTGCGAAGAAAACAAAAAAGACCAACTCCCAATAAAGCCAACATCTCCAGACTTTGAATCAAAAACACAGCTAATAAGCACAGACAACTTATGGAAGATTGTCATAATACTTTCATTTGTAATTGTTCTTATAACAGTTTTGGTTAGTAAACTTTTAACTTTCAGAAATATTTAAGGATAAGAATTAACTTTATATCATTTACAATGTTTTATATTTTAATAAATAATTATAAAACATAAAGTAAGCTTTTTTACAACTCCTTTACAAGATATACTAAACGTTGTAAATCCGTACTAAGTAACATTAAAGAATAACTGTTTATGAATAAATTTGCTCCTGCTAATTACTAAATGTTTTGAAGCTAAAATATTAATTTTTTTTCTAATCATTTATACATGCTATGTACAAGTGCAGTGTATGATTGTTCTAACTAGTTTGTTCACAATATTCCTGTATAAATTTATACATTTCTAGTTTAAGTATATTAACAATAGTTTCACAAATATTTGAACAAATAAATTAAAAAAAAACATTCTTTCAATAAAATAGTTTTACTACTAAGCTAAATAATAAACAAAAACTTATTTTAAAATTTTCACAAGCTATGTACTTATATACTGTTATCCATTGTACTTAACTTATTTTATCTGTTTGCAACAAATAGGATGTAGGTAAATATTTCAAATCATACAGGTATTTAATTTATTTCAAAGAGTTAATGTTCATGCTTTGATTAACACATATTTTAATGTTTGTTGTACTTTAAGTTTAACTAAACGGAATACTTGTAAGCTAATGTTTAATTACTAAAAAGTACTTTTATTTTACCTATAAATTACACTAAAAACTTTAAAGACAAAACAAAAATAATATATTTAGGTACTGTGGAAAAATGAAAACAGGTGTAAACTAAGAAAATACAAAATTATAAGACTACTTGGAAGCGTTAGTAACTGTTTTTATATACGCTAAAAATGCTAAAAACCTAAACAGCTTTTATATATTTATAATTTTTTTAAATAAAAAAGTAATTATCGTTTTCTTAAAAATAGTTTCTAAAAACATATTTTTTTAATAGTTATTTTGTTTTTTTTTCTAGTTTAAAAGAATACATTTTTTTTGTTATAAAAAAGGATGAAAAGTAATAGTAATAAATTACAATTATAATTTTCCAAAAAATTGAACTGTTACAAGAAGATTTACTTTTGCATCAAGCTGTGAAATAACTAACATCTCGACTAAAAGTTGTCGAGCCATACTTTTCTTTAAATCTATAACAAAATAAAAAACTTTCCTAACTTGCAAATCCAACATTATACAAGTATACTTTAATTTTATAGGACACTGAAGTGAAAATATACCAATATTATAAACCGTTTTGACTGCATAGATAACTTTTTTTAAATAAAAACTAAACTTTGCATTGAACTAGAACAAAATAAAATTTTATTTTAACCTTATAACTATTTGAATATCTTGTATATGAACTATATAACGTCGTTGAATATAGTAAGTTTAATTTGTAGTTATGTTGATAGGGCACGTACGGCGTCGTGCTGTTGGTCGAAGACATTGCCAGCAAACAGTTTGCAGCAAAAATACTTCTACCTTCTAAAAGGTTACTAATTTTTTTATTTAAATCTAATAGCATAACTTGTGTATCTTATTGTTCTCATACTTTGAAACCATTAAGGTTTATTATAGTTTTTACAAATATCTTTTATAATTTACAAATTTATATTTAAACAAACTTCCTTTAACTAAGAATACAAAAAAAAACACATAAAGCTTAGAAATTAGTTTAAACTTTTGTTTTATAAAGTGTAAGTTGTACAAGTGTTTAAAAGCAATAAACTATTTTTTTAATAAAGTTATTAAAAATAAGCTAACTAAAAGTATTCTATCTATTAAAACTTTTCGGTTAAGGAAAATAAAGTTAAATTATAACAAATAATAATAATTAACTTGCATACAATCATCGTAAAAGCTGAGTAATTTTGTAGTTATATAATGGTAATTAAATTAATAAGAAAAGAAATCTTTAATAGTTTTTTAAGTCAATTTAAAACACAAAGAGCGAATACATGTTATCTTTTTTCACATTAGCTTTGTTACTGCTTTATTCAGCACGTTAACTTATTTTTCCCGATAATTTAAATGTTATAATGAAAATTTCTGCAAACCAAAAAAAAACATTAATTTAAAAACAGCAAAGCATCTTTATTGTATGTTTATATATTTTTTTACTCAGGAGATTTGACATATTACAGTAAACTGATTTTTCGAATAATTTTATGAATATACACATTAAAAAGTTTTCTTGTTCACTTAAAGTTAACATAATGTTTTCTTAATAAAATGACTGCAAGTATTTAAAAAACAGTCTCAGACGAACTGTGTTTGATTTATTACATTTTAACAGTATGTAAAAGACACTGATATTCAATTTAAAACTCCAGATATATTTCACGCTTTTTTCATCAGTGGGTACATAGCAATAAATAAAACATACATTTAACTTATATAGTAACAGTAGTAATCATCATAAACGAAAATCAATTATAAACAAATTTAATTACACAAAACTAAAACATAATATTTTTGTGTAATATTTGTTTATGGTGATTACTATTGTTACTATATAATATCTACCTTTTATTTATTGCTACGTATCCACTGATGAAATAACGTGAAATATATCTGGATTCTTGCACTTAGTGTCTTTTGTATACTGTTTAAAATTAATTTTGACATCAAATGTTTGTATTGTTAAAAAGATAATGGTAATTTATTACAAACATTTTTTTATTATAGTTATTCATAAAAGTTTCTTTATAAAACGGTTGTATTGAAGGGGTTGGCAGCCTTTTATAAGTACACAACTGGACAGGTGAAAATTTACTGCAGGTCACAATAAATGTAAAAAAACTTCGAGGCCCATAGTATTTCTCGAATTGATTACACATATAGTAGAGAAAATTTGCAAATAAATAAACATAAACCAGACTGCTTAGTATAATTGCAACAAGATCTTATTTATTAACTTTTAATTTGTAAAAGTTAATTATTTATTATTTATTTAGTTATTTCTTTGCTAAAAAAACTTTTCGCCGGCCAGAAGTACTCGTTTGATGGAACACATTTTGTTACATTACAATTTAAAATTAAACAACTCGAAATTCAACAATTCTAATTATTAAATGAATAATCAAATAACTACAACTCAAAGTTTATATATATATATATATGTAAGAAATAAAAAACGCGTATGTAAGTCGAACTAATACCTGCAAACACTAGTTTTTGTTTTGGAAAAACGAACTTGAAATTACTATATTTTAAATTTATTTTAGCCATATAAAATTCCAAAAATATTATTTAAAAAAAAGTTTGTTAGTTTTAATTAGACATACATACGGGATTTTTATTTCATTCAAATGTATATTATTTTTTGAGTTGTGACCTTTAAAAAATACAAAACTTTTAAATTTCGGAATTTAAGCAGTCGTGCACCCAACACATTTTGCTCGTGGCTTGCTGACGACCGTTTTATTACTAATACGACTTGCAGTTTGAGTATCTTCATAAGCTTTTTACTTTACATGTTAAAAAGGTTTTAATTGTTATAGTCAATTGAAAATTAACAAATGACTTAAATACAAATCAAGAAGTTAAATTGTTCTAAGTATGTTAACCAAAAATTAATTCTATTTTTACAAGTATATATATATAACGTGGACTAATTCGGAAGAAAAAAATTAAGTATAAACAAGTTCAAACTCTTTAAACAATACCCTAAAATAAAATTAATTTATTATGAAAAAAAAGGAAATACGAAACTTTCTAAATCTTAATTACATAACGAAAAAAAGTTTAAGTTAGAAAAATATAAAATCATGAGAAATGTGTTCAAAGCTTACTTTCTATTTTTTCTTTTATATTTTGAAAGCTTTTCTGCTTTCTACTTTTTACTGCGAAATATACAGCAAAAAGTGTAATGAGGAATAAAACTAATTCGGCTCCAGTTCTAACAAATCCAAAGTTATAAAATTCATCATGAGAAAGAGCATCTGCTGTCTCACACTTTTGCTTCCTAGGCTTAAAACAAAGGTGATCCATCTCCAATCTATCACAAATTGTATTTTCAACAATTATAGTATCATAATATGACGGGTCAAGACTAGCAGCCGGGCACAATTGACTGAATTGTTTGAAAGGGTATTCTACTATGTATTCACCATGTTTTTCAAAACTGTACTGCTCGCCGTTTGTAAATACTCGGCTACTATTGTCCTTTGCAATCTCCAAACCGATGTGGTAAACACCCAAATACGTTTCATTATCTTGTTTCAAAAAATTCATTAATTCTTTGAAATCTCCTATGGTTGTAATTGGTGCTAATATTGCACCGTACCCAGCGCATACGTGAGCTCCGTCTTTTCTTGGCCCGCCATGCTCTGTGTCAACGTAATATGTTCCTGAGGGCCTTTCTAGTATGTAAGGACTTTTTTTAGCCATTATTAAAGATCTGAAAAGTTGAAAGTTGCATAAAGCTTTGAATGTATATTGAGTATAGTAAAAAATGTAAATTGTGAAGAACTAAAAACTTTTTTTTTGTTTCACAAGATTTACTTTAAAACAATCTTTAAGAATTAAAGTATATACTTCTATTTTTCATAGTTGTTTGTTAAAAAGTAAATATTTAGTAAGTAAGCCATTATAAAAAGTGTGTAATATATTTTTTACGTTATGTTTGCCTGTTCATTTAACTTTGGTAAAACTGGCAACTTCTTTTGATTGATTTGATAAAAGAAATAAATTGTAAGTAGTTTTTACTTCAAAATAGTATTAATAAACTTGGATGTTTGACCTGGATTATTTATAACACATTACTTTACAGTTGTTTAGTAATTTAACGATTATACTGCTAGTAATTAAAAAATACGTAACTTAAAAAACAAAACAGTAATTTTTAAACATTATTATTTTTTAAGTTCTTATTTCACTTTGGTTTTTATTGTTTTTTTTTTAATTTAGTTCATCAATCAATCAACAAAAGAAAGAAGCGGAATTTATGTTGCTACTGAACAACAATTACGTTGTTGAGTACAGTGGAATCGACATCATCCCTCTAAACCACGGATTCAAGTAAAGTTTAAATAATGTAAACAATATCAGCATATAAGTAAAATATTCATACTTACACAGGAAGTTACTAACGTCCTTCAATAGACGCACGTCAAGAAGTGAAGATAAAATAAATATGGAGAAATTTATAGTAAAAACAAACTCGCCCAACAGTTTGTTTTATTTTTAAGTATTTTTTGAGAAACAAAATATACTTTTTAAAACCCGTATTGTTCTCTTAATAAGAGCTAAAGTAGTTAATATTTTTTAGACTGATATTTTTCATTTGTACATTTGATATTTATTCATGAGCCAATCACAACAAAGCGGTTATAAGAAAAACTAATGAGTTTTAACTTAAGTTTAATATTTTTACTAGTTTTAAAGCTCTATTAATCTGTTAAGATTTATTTCTTTCTAAAACATCAAGATATTGATATTTTTTTTAAACATTGTTGATGTGTATTTTTTAAACAGCTTCGAAGATGACAGTTATTTTCATGGAGGTTTGTACTACCAACTTAGAAGATCTTATCAACAAACAAAAATTATCATATGCGCAAAAGGTCAACATTTTCAAACAGGTTTGTTATAATTTGTAATTTTGCACTTTCGTGTCACATGGTTTGTAATAGAAAAGCGTTGTTAGTTACAGCATATATCTTTTCTATTGTATAAAGATTTTTTAAATTAAAAATTTGTCACGTTAAATACTTATATGTTATAGTTGTTTAGAAAGAACTAACGATACAATCCGACAATTATATATTTTTTCTTAGTTCTATTTGAAACGACAATACTTTTTTTATCAAACGTTTAAAGTATAGAGTGTCTTGTAAATCGAAAAGAAAGCTAGCTTATTACAAAAAACATTTTTCTAATACGAAAATAAATTTTGTTAGCTGTACGTAGCTCAAAAATATAATTAAAAAAGTATATATACATATATAAATAAGATGTAACGTTAAAGGCGTTAAATCCGGGAGATCCTGATATGCTAAGCTTATCGGAATATATACCACAGATGTTTTTGTATTAAAACTTTATTCCGACTAACGGCGTTTCACTGCTCTTTTTCTAATGTGAGTTAATAGTTTGTAGACTCCGTAGATTTGTTCTTAAATTAATTTGATAGCAGTGAAACGCCGTTAGTCGGAATAAAGTTTTAACACAAAAACATCTGTGGTATATATATAAATATGTATAGTTTTTTTTAAGTCTCGGTCAATAGTGCTCGACAAGTTAAGTTGGAGCTAAATATTTATTTAATTATATGATAAACAACAGTTTTATACAGCTGTTTCATATATGGTATTTCTATCTTATTTAATTCTCAGAAAAGCTTTGGTTTATCAAACTAGTTTTGCAGAATTTTAACAGTTAAAAGTTTTACAAATATTATGACGTAGTAATAATAAAGATTTGTGTGCCGTAAATTAAGTTTAAAAAATACACTGCTTTTGTTATTGGTTTAAGAATTTGTGCATTTAAAAAAAAATTGTAATTGCTACTTAAAACATTTATAAAGTATAGAAAGGAAAAGTTGTATCAGAAAAATGTTTTAAACTGCTTGTGTGCGCGACTTAACTTTACTTCGATTTGAATTTACTTAAGTTTAATTTTGCTTAAAAGAACTTTTTGTAATAAATACATATATTTTGTCTTTGACTTTTCTTGTTTGGTGTTATAGTATATAATAGTTGGCAAACTACATTTGAGATTTAAAAAATAATATCACATATTATATATTTGAATGGGAAAAACTAAGCAGAACAAAATAAAAACTTAAAGTTGAATTTGATTGCAGACTTTATAACTTAAAAAAAATGGAAAATGATAAATCAGACACGACTATAACACTAAAAAAAGAAAATCGAAAGACAAAATATATGCATTCAATACCGAAAATTTGTAAAAAACGAGATTTTAACGACTTAAGACTTTATAAGTAGCGTCTCTAAGTATTTTTATTGTCGTTTTTTTTGTAATGTACTTTTTAATTTAGTTATAAGTAAAATTTGTACAATCTTAAATATTTTTATTCTTACAATTTTGTCTTAAAAATAGCTTCAAATCAGTAAATTATAACTTAACCCTAATTTAAACTTTTAAACAGATTTTTACACTTAATTCTGTATGACGTAACTGTTCTTAGCTAGACATTTAAAAATCACTATATAACTAAATTATCACCATATTCTTATTGGTTTTTCGCAAGCTTACTCTGGCGATGTGCTAAATTGAATTAACCTTTTTTTTTAATAAGTGATTTATGTTTAGATTCTTTAGTAATAGCAACTACTAAAACATTTTCACAAATTCTTAAACCAAAAACAAAAGCAGCGAATTTTTCAAACTTAACATACTGCACAAAAACCTTCATTGTGTTACTACGTCATTATATTTATAAAATTTTCAAATTTTAAAATTCTGCAAAACATGTTTTTAAACTAAAGCTTACTGAGAATTATATGAAATAAAATATTTCATATATTAAACAGCTGTATTAAAATGTTGTTTATTGTATAGATAAATAAATAAAAATATATATATATTTAATACCATTACCAAAAACACTTTTTTAACAAAATTAAAAACTAACTAAATATTAAAACAAAGTAAAATTTATAACCGCAAACAAAAGTAGTTTAAAAAATTTTTCTAACAGTTTAAAACATCTTTTTAAAAGTTTAAAACATTTATCTAATATAACCTTTTCCAAACTTTCTTAAATGCATAAATTAACAAGTACAGCGTATTTTTCAAATTCAGCTAAACGTAAAATAAACTGTACTACTACGTAATATTTATTATTTAAAAAATTCAAAATCTAAGTTTCTGTTTACAACTGTAATAAACTTTAGCTTACTGAGGAGTACATGAAGTTTTATATTTAATGTACAAAACAGCTACCTAAACTATCGTTTTTTATATAAGTAAATAAATACTTAGCTCCAATTCAATTTGTCGAGCACTATCGACCAGAACTTTTAATAAAATGTTTAATATGTATAATAAAAATTTTAAAACGTTAAAATTTTAAGCTCTGTCTCGGTGTGTCTTTCTTGCATGAGAAAGACATAATGCACCGTGACCTCAAGCCGTCCAACGTTCTTGTGAATGTTACGGACGGCGGCCGGCACGAAGTGAGGCTGGCTGACTTCGGTCAGTCAGTCGTGGCGAGCAAAAGAGGCGAGCGTCGAGCCGAGCGACCGAAGGGATACTTCAACGACAGGGAAGCCGTGGCGAGGACGATGGCAAACGTAGGAACCAAGGCGTTTCGCGCGCCCGAGATCGTTAGTTTATTTCGAACTTAACTTTTCAATACTTTTTTATTTTTTAACAATATTCTTTTTAAACGTTTCAGTGCGCCGAAAATTACTACAACTATTCATGCCGATCCGACTGGTTTTCCTTGGGGGTAATGGCCTTCTGTTTATTTGACAACAAAGCCATGGAAAACACCGATGAATATTCCGAAAGGTTAGAAGATGCAAGGCTCCGAAAATTTCCTCCGAACTTTGTAAAGAGAAACGGAAAAATAGTAACAGTGAGTAAACCTACTTTTTTTCAAATGTTTAATTGTTTTCTGTCGTCTTCAATTACTATTTACTATATATTTTCAAGGTGCTGATAAAAGACCTCATAAGGCGGAGACCGGACGACAGAAAGGACCCGAAAGTTGTGGCCGAAGAGCTAGAAGAGATGACAGCAGCGCGCAAGAGTCGAGCTGCAGCAGATCAACCAGAGACTTCAACAGCGGCACGAAAAACATCAGCAGAAGATCAACCACTAACTTCAACAGCGGCACGAAGAACATCAGCAGAAGATCAACCAGAGATATCGGACGTGCCATCAACTTCAACACGAGCAGACAACCGATCAGGAGTGTTCTATCTGAAGACGTGCGATGAAATACAGTTTCACTCGGACGAATACGAGAATGGGTCGAGCGAAAGTTTCGGGCACCCTCGCGGTAATGCTGAATGAAGGAACAAGTTTGATCAAAACTTATTTAGAACTGACTGTTGGTTTAAAAACTTTTGAAACTAAATATGCATGTTTAAATTTAAACAAAAATGTAAAAAAAAATGTTAATAAAAAAGCTTAATTACTAATTCTCAACAAATTTGACGTTTTTTTGAGTAACTTTTTGGTAAAGTTTCGTTTCATATGTAAATTGTTATATATAAGAAAAATAGTAACAAACTAAGTTTCAAAATACAATGAAGAAGATAACTTTAATACAAAAATAATAGTATACTATTGTTTTACTGTAAAATAAGTACTAAAAAGCATTTTGAAGATTTTGTATAGTAAGGTTTAAATGTAAACGAACAGTTATTTTACATTTAGTGAAATAATGCTGGAAATTATTTATTGAAGTGAGATTAAAAGATTTAGAACTTTTTATATTTTAAAAGTATTTAACAGTGTATGTTTAAACCATTGCTTTGTTATAAGTCCATGTTAAAATTACAGCTCACTCAACTTTACGAAACTCTTTAAAAAATAGTTTTCTATAATCTAGCTTACATTGTAAATTAATCTTTTTGTTGCACTTCATATTTTTTCTGTGTATAATTTAAAACGAAATTAATTTTAAGCAAGCTGTTATTCAGTCTGATTTTTTAGTACACCGGTTTAAATTTCAACGTTTTGTTTCAAATTTGTCTTTACACGTAACTTTAAAAATATACATATAAAATTTGATGTTTATTTAATTTTTTGTTTTTTCTTTTCTCTGTTTCAAAGGTGTTTAACTTTTAAACTCTTAAAATTTTCGTAGTCTTTAGTATTTTAGTTCTATAAGTCGTTTTAAACTCTTTTTATTTCAAGCAAAAAAAAGTTGAATCACTTGTCAGCAGATTTTAAACTATTTATGCGTAACCCGATTAACTTTTTTAACATTGTAAAAATTTAGTTTAAAAGAACAAAAATAATGAATTTTAATTGTGCTGTGCATTAGCTTTTTATGTATTTTATTGTTTGTATAAATAAAAAAAATCAGTTATTGTTTTTGTAGAAAATCTAATTACGATTTGACATTATTCTTTCTTTTAGATCTAATTATATTATAAAATTATATAATAAATTTACTTACATTAAATTTTTAAAATCTAACTAAATTTACTTTTTGAAAAGTTTTTAGCTATGTGAATAATAATAAATTAAACAAATTTAAAGTTTATACTCAAAAAAACATACATATTTCAATAGTTAAAATACAATTATTACTAAAACAGAGTAAATTAAGTTTAAGTTTTAAAATTGCAAGAGAAATATAAGAAAAAGAATTAGTAAAATTTCATAACTATATAAATATGTTGGCATTGTTAAAATAATTTGCAGTATGCTTTTATCTTTATTATAATCTTTATAAAGCAAAAACTTTTACTTACGGACTTAAAACTTTTTATGTATCTTGTCTGTGTAAGTTATAAATATGTTTTACTTATTTATATTTTAAAGGTTACTTGCAACTTTTGCTTTCGTTATTGTGAAAATTTACTTTAAAACTTGTTTGCAACCAGACTCTAGAGTTAAAAAAAGCATAAGTACTAAAATGTAAACATTAACGAACATCGATTATCATAAAGGTAAAAAACGCAAATAAAGATCAAATATAAGTCAATGTATTGAGTTACTATAAATTTGTTTTTTTTGTCAGTAAATAAAACATAAAACACAGGAGTGTTTATACATTTAAACTTTAACTTGTTATTTAACCATGATAACTGAAAGTTATATATTGTTTCTTAAACATACTACTAAAACTTGACCGTGTAAAACTTTTTTTAAGTTTTATTATTAGAGTCAAAACTAAAATTAAAAATAAAGAGACCTAGTTTATTATAATAAACTTAAACAAAATTTCATTTTAACTTAAGTAAAACGGTAATATGTTGTGTCTAGCGTTAATGTTACAAATGTATAAAAAATATACTTTTAAGAATAAATTTGCTTTTAGTGGAATCTAATTTTGCCTTTATTTATTCGAAATATGTAATTTAAGAAACAATCTGTTAGACTCAGCTCTATTTTAAACCGAATAATTTAAATTAACTATTTAGCGCAGCGATTATTATCCTGGGGTAAAATCCCTTGCTATGGAGAGTAAACTTCTTTTTTAGAAGTCATGTTTTAGAATCTTAATGTTTATTATTAGTATTTTTGATTTATCATTAAGTACTTAAAGTGTAGTTTTATTTAATTAAACTAAACTCCTGATCTTACACAACTGTTTATATTTAATAAGCTTAATATTCAAAATTTCTAGTTTTCACCTCAAAATGAAACACTATATATTATATCATATATGTATCCTTCTAAAAAGAGTTAAAACATGGAAAATAAATTAAGATTTAGAGGTTCAACAAACTTTTAATGTGTATCTAAACAGTTTGAGATTTTATAAACTAACTTCATTGTTAAACCTTTAACTTTTTCTTTTGCTGGACTTACGTAACTTATAACCTGCACTGAACATAAAAATTTAGTTTGCATTTTGCTTATGGTTCAAAGTGAGTAGTGAACCAACAGTTCCAGAGTCCGGATCTTACCGTTTTTGCAAAAATTCGAACTAAATTAGTTATAAGGAGCAACTTTTTTTGTACAAACAAATTTTTTATATACAAAGAGTCTCATAAAACTATATCAAAAATTATTTGAAATTTTTTAACGTGTATACCAGTTGTATAAAATAATAAGAGCTTTTTCTAAAATTTTAATTGATATTATTTGTAGGTTTACTGTTGTCTATAAACATTGCTATAGACATGTTTCAGCAAAGTGCGAAGGGTATATGTACGGCTTGCTATAGCAGAAGTTTTTAAACGCTAGATTTTTAGATGTGCACAATATAACTTACACAAAAGCTATACTTATATGTGTAAAACATAAATTTATTATTTAAGAGCTGGTAATTTGTATATTGACTATACAAAAGTAGATACCCAAACAAATTTCTTTACATTTATATATTTTTTTTCAATTAAAAAAGTAAAAATTTTCATGTTAACGGAAAGTTCATCAAGCTAATTTTATTTTAGTTTTGACTTAAAGGAAAATTTATTTTTTCAATTTATTTGTAATTGAATTTAAACAACCTTGTTATAGCTTTAAATACATTTATTAAGATGAAAACATAAGGTTTATGTTGATTAAACTCAATTTCTTGAAAATTGTTGGTTATTTATAGGTAGCTTATCTGGTTTAGTGACATAACCATTGATTAGCTAATCAGGGCTGAGAACTTGGTAACGTAGAAAAACTCAAGATAAGTGATAAATTAAACATAGATCTCTGTCCATGAATTTTCTTAAACAGAAACACTGAAATTATGGACTTAAATAAATATTGCCATTTAAGACCAAACATGGTATTATTTATTAGAAAACTTTAGATCGAAAATATTAGTATTTTGTTTTCTAAAAAATTTAGAACCTTATAAATATTAATAATGAAAATATTACTTTTACAAGACTAAAAAATATATTATTGAAAAAGTCAGAACTAAAGTACCTTTAAAGTTTTTGCTCTAAAAATAGAAATGATAAAAGTTTAGCAGTTAAAATATTTTCTTAGTTTACAAAACAGAATTAGCCTATTAATTTTTAAAAATAGCTTTATGTATAAATATTGAAAAAAAAATGTATTAAACTCAGTGACAAAGAAAAATTTTAACCTTAAATTTTAACCTAAGTTTATTATGCAAACTAAAATAAATTATTTCTCTTATAATAATTTCTTTAAGGAAAAAATTAACCTGAGTCAGCCTGAGTTTATTAAAAATCATTTAAAAAGTTACATACTACAGTATTTTTTGCAAGAGATAATAGTGCACAGTAACTTCCTTTATATATTATTTACTTTAAAGTAAACAGTAAATATTTGATATAAGAATAAACTATGCTTAAATACATAATCGGTCTTGTTTAATTTTTCATAGTTATTAGCAAAATTTGTCAAACGACTATTAAAATACCTTTAAAAGAGTTTAATTTTAACTACGTACTGTGCAAAATAATAATCAGTGAACTACTACGCAACTTTTTCCAGTCATTTACTGTGCAAAGTTTTTAAAAATATTGAGATTCACAGCTTTTTTGGTGGTACATATTTATACTTTTTTAAATCACCAAGTGCAAGACTGTAAGAATATTATTCACACTTAATGTTCACAAAAGGCAATGAAAAATATAATTTTAATACTTAAGTAGGCTAGCTATATGGTTAAAAACTTGACTTAAAAGCAAAATTAACTCTGTAAAATAAATAATCTGAAAATTATTATAATAAAACTTACAAAAAATTATCAAATTATTTAAGACTGAACCAAGTCAAAGTGATTTTGAATCAAACAAACAAATAACTTCATTTTTTTAAGTATTGTGTCAGCTTTAAACTTTAACTAAGTCAGCTTGAATTTTTATAAAAATCTTAAAGACATTGAAACTGTCATGAGTGTACCTGATATTTGAAAATGCATATAACTGACCTCAGTTGTTCTGAGTGTGTTGTAAAGCTGTGTAAATGTTAGTATTTTAGACACTTTTATTAACCTTTAAAAATTTGGTAATTTTCTATACTTTAAATTTTAGTACCAGGCTCTTGAATTACAAACAATTAAAATATAAGGACACATTTACATTTAAAAACACTAGCTATCTTCATTATTACAAACTTTTAAACCACTCACTTATCTTCTGTAGAAATCTTTTTAATTTAGTTGTAACAACCTGTCTTTTTTACAAATAACCCATATTGTAATGAAACGATTTAATCAGGGAATAACATTCATTAAGATAAAAATACTTTGTTTTTGATGTTAACAAAGTAAAATAAAAACGTTATTAAAATAATCAAATTAAAAAAAAATATATATATAAAGTAAAAAAAGCTTTATTATATTTTTTGCTTTTATAAACAAAATTTATTAGTGTACCAAACAATTTTAAATTCAGACGTTTAAAGCAAAGATCTTTTAAAAACTTTTATATAGAGTTGTCTTTATTAATGTATATTACTAACAAAAAACTCTCAAGCATGACATTTTAAGCTAAACAAACAAACTTTATTAGATTTTTAATGTTGAGAATTTTTCTGGAAAAGGGTTTGCTTCACAAAAAGATTTACTATCTTTAAATTTCTCGTATTTTAAATTTTAATTTTCAAAAAGTGTAATTACAGTCTCGCAAAACCTAAGGCTTTGCTTTGTAAAATTGTTATTTTCTTTAACTTATTAGTATCTTTTATAATTTTTATTTTCAATAAAATATTTGAAGTTGAAATTTTGCTTTGAAAAAGGTGAATAACAGTCTTACAAAACTTAAGCTCTTCGATTCTAATATAAGATCTTCAGTTTTCTAATATCTTTCAAAATTTTCTACTAGATTAGAAAACTTAAGAATTGAATTTTGATTTGCAAAAAATTGAAACTCACAAAGCTGAAAAAACCTTTTTTATATTAATGAAGTAGTAAATTAACATTTTTAAACTTTTTAAGACTTGTTTCATGTAAATATTTTTTTACATACTTAAGAAAATTTAATTAATGTTCTGCTATACACTTTTTAACTACTAAAACCTAACACAATCACTAACAGTTTTTTTTTGATTTACCATGGTATACCAGAAGTAGACTTTTTTTTGATCTTAGATAGTTTTCTTTGCTAATTAAATACTTTGAAGTTGCTCTGAAAACATGTTTTTAAAATCTTTAAAAAGTTTTGATTTAAAACAATTTTCTTGATTTTCGTTATTGTTTGAACAGTTAAAATATGTTTTTCCATAACATAAGAAAATTACACTGATGCATAGAAATAATAATAAGTAAATTGATATATTATAAAAACACACTAACTAAAAACTTTTTTTTTTCTTTTAAAAACAACGTGATGCATATTCAGCATCCTTTAGTTTGACATTAAACTATTATCTTATTTGTTCAACTATTTTGTATTGTTTTAAGTTGTATGAGACTTAAAGATATTATTAAAATAGTAAGAGTACTTTTAAAAGAGTATAAAAAGTTAAGAACTATTTAATGTCAAACAAACACATTTACAAAAGATATATAATCTTTATTAATTTAATAAAATTTTATTTTAATCTGACTAAATGTCTTTAAAAAATGTTCTAGTAGTTGTATTAAGTAATTCTTTCAATGATAATTTATATGTGTCAAACATAATTTTGAAAATCACGCTTCGCAAATATTTAGATAATTATAAACTAAATAAACATTTACTCAAGCTTTCAACATTTTAATGAGATAATAATCAAAATGAAATCTTATGATTAAAGTTTTTAAGCTTTATAAGTTATATTAAGCAATAAGTTTTTATCCGACTAAAAATTTAAGCATACTTGGACTTGGTTATTTCAGTTGATATTGGTATTAACTTATTTCACGGTTAACTAGCATGCACTTTAAAACTAGAACTAACTAATACTTACTTTTTTATTCACATTCGAGTTATAGCTGTAATCGGTTTAGAAACTTGCAAAACAAAAGTAAGCAGGTCAACTAAATCACAACATACTATTTGCAAGGCAAACATGCCAGATTTACACTTCCACGTTAGCGCATATGATGTTCGAAATTTAAATTTATTATTTCTATCTATCGCGCCGTCCAATGGTTAAAGTCCAAACAAATGAAGAGCTAGTTGTTTACAAGCGACAGGTGTCAGGTTATAAAAGTGAAACAGTTGTTAAGATTTTCAGTTGTAGTTTTAAGTAGAGCTAACAGGGACATGAAAAATTTAAGCGAAGAACCTTGGGCAAAAGAGCTTAACAAGTTAATTTTTTTTAACTTTTAACTGGCTTAAATTTATTTTTTTCTTTTTGTTGTTTAAAGTTAATTTTTTTTTTACATTTTTTTAGTCATATACATGTAGAAAATTTTAAATTTTCAAAACTTTAGTTTTTTAGTAATTCTTTCTATTACTAAAAAAACGAAATTAAGGTTTTCATTTGTTTTTAAAAATCAATTTTTCTATTAAAGATGCTAAAGATGCAATTGAAAGATAAATTTCGTATAATAAGTTTTTTACCATAATCTTGTAAGTTTACTTGAAGATATTGAGCATTTCTTAGCTGAATTTTATTTTGATGTGTATAATAATGTTTAAAAAATTTACAGAGGTATTACGAATGTAAATCTGCTTTTAAAAATTAGGAAAGCTAATTAACAAATTTGAAAGCAAAATTTTCAATAATTAAAAACAAAAACAATAATTTTTCAGGTTTGAGGACCTGGGTTGTCTGCACGAGGTGTTCGAGAGACAAGTTAGGGAAACCCCCGATAAAATTGCGGTTGTTTCCGATGGAGGGCGCTCGATGACCTACTCCCAACTTGACAGATGTTGTCAGGTGAATTTATTTTAAATAGTAAATAAATACCAAGACTAATAATAAATTATTATTTTGTATATGCAACTAAATATAAGAAGAAAACCGAAACAAATAATAGCTTATATTTATTTTTTAAACAAGTCGAAGCTAGTTAAAAACCAAACAACAGTTTTGAAATTTTATGTTAATTGTCTTTAGTAATGTTAAAGTTTATAAACTTTTTACTTTCTAAAAATAAAATAAAAAAAAACATGCAGATACTGGCCGACTGGCTGATTTCCGAGTGTGACGTAACAGCAGACGTGGGAGTGGGAATTTACATGGGCAGGTCAATCGAGTACGTCATCGCTTACATTGCTATATTGAAAGCTGGTGAGAAACTTTTGTTCATATTTGTTGTTTAAACATTACAACAAGTAAAAGTTATTTTTTTAACTTTTTTACAGCTTTATTAAGAAGTGTTTAGGGAAAAAAAATCAATTTATTCCGTTGTCTTCAACTGTTTTTAATATTAAAGGTTTTTGTTGACTTAAAAAAAAGCTTTTTGGTACATAAAGCCTTTTTTTGATATTTTTTACAGTTTATATTTATTTACCTAGAGCGTATCTAATTGAGCTTAACTTTGCTCCTGTTTATGCCACTTAAATTTTTTCAAAGTATTTTTGTATTTAAACAGATTGATAGATGTTTAGTAAAATAATATTTAGGTGGAGCTTACATCCCGCTTGACCCAAGCCACCCTCCATCCTTGCTGAAAGACATCTTCAGCGATGCCAAACCGGCATGCGTTGTCACCAACTCCCAACTCGAACCCAAACTTAAAGGTGGATTTAAAAATGATTAAACTAAATCTATAAGGTTGTATTACCTTTAACTTCAGTATGTTTAGATTAAGTATTAAAAAACTAATTAGTAAACTAAAAGGTTTGTTTAAAATACGCGCGTCATTAAGTAACACTTTGTTCATGTTGTTATGTTTAACTTGGGTATCTTTTATTAATTCTAAAAATTTTCATAAAGGTTTATGATATAAAAAAAAACTATCATTTTTTTATGGAAATAGTAAAAAAAAGTTTACTAAAGTGTCAAAGTTAAAAATAATTACGGCTTCTTAAACAAACATTTGTTATGCAATTATTGTTACACAGTATGTTATTTATATTTACACATTAACACAAACAAAACACTAACTTTGCCTTACAATTATACATTTATTATGTTTATTAGTTTAATAAAACTCTATTTGTTATTCAAAATAAGTAAATTGGTAATAAATTACCACTGACCAATGTAAGTTGCCCATCTCTATACAAAATTTATATTTTAGCTTTCAACAAATTATATTACAAGTATCATTATACCAGTATTATTTAAGGTATATTTCAACATTTATTTGTTACAACTTTAAGCTAGTTCTAATAACCACAAAATTATTCTAACTTAGCAAATTATATAAAACAACACAATTGTAAAACTAAAATTTATTTTTTAGGACTTTTTGAAAAAGTAGCAGTCTTAAAAGATGGATGGCAGGAAAAGTTATCAAAGCAAACAAAAGTGAAGAAGGCGAGAAACAAGTCGAAACTTGAAGACCTTGCTTGCTATGTTTATTCATCTGGTACAACCGGAAAACCTAAAGGTAAGCACATAGTCTTGGTTTCAAAATTGAGTGCATTAACATGTTCAAATATTAAAAAATAGTGATCAAAAAGCCTTTACTATAAAACTAGAAAAAAAGTTTTAATTATTTTCTTCACATATACTAGCAAAACAGTTATAGTAAGAATATTAATCCATCTTTACAAATCATTTATTTTTAATTAACTTTTAAATCTTATACATTTTAGAAAAAGTGAAAAGCCTTTAGTGATTTTTTCAAAACGCACTTTGGTTATGCATATTTATCAAGAAGCTGTAGGATTAATCAAAACAAAAGTATAAGATAATTCTCAGCATTTTAAAAACAATTTATTGTATTTTTGTTGTAACAGGAATAATGCTACCACATAGAGCATGTGTGTATTCGTACACACTACGTCATTTGTACTTGCCTTACGAGGAAGGTGACAGAATTGCTTGCAACGTTTTCTTCGTTTGGGAAATGTTCAGGCCTTTGATGAAGGTGAAAATTTCCAAACTTTTAACATTATTTTTTTCATATTTTGAAAGCTCATTTATCTACTTTTTAAAAATAGAAAATGTGCAGAAAGACAAAAATTTCTATTGTATACCAATTTTGAAATTTTGATAAACATGCTTTGTTTAGTCCTTTAGGTTTTGTTAGTAAAAAATACTATTTAATTAGAACTATGAAAAACATCTACTAAGTACGTTATTTCAAAGAGCAACAGTATAACATTTTACTAAATATACAAAATAAATAAAATAAATAGCTTGTAAATATTTGTAGGGAGCGACATTGTACGTGATACCGGACAACATCATATACGACCCGATGCTACTGGTTGATTTTCTGATGAGGCACCAAATAACAAGGATCCTCTTCACTCCTTCTTTACTCGAGACAATCCTTGACAGCAGAGAAATAAATGCGAGAAACCTCAAAGCTATGAAGTAGTTTAATTGGTTTATTTGGATACGACTTAAGTAGTAATATTTATAACTTAAAAACCACATTTTTGCATTTTTATATCGTTTCAAATAACATTAATACTGCTGAAAACTAACAATGCAATTTTTTGTAAGTCTTTAAGACACTCAGTGTTAACAGCTAAACACAATTAATTTAAAATGAACAACAAAGTTGTGTGTAAGAACTTTGTTTTATTTCGAAAGGTACATTTGGCTGTGTGGGGAAGTGGTGACGGGCTCTCTGCTTGAAAGGTGCATGACCCTTCTTCCGTGGGTGAAAGTTTACAACCTGTACAGTATTTCAGGTAAACTTTTGTATAAATATTTTTTATACAATATATCTATTTATTGAGGTATGAACAATTTTAAGAACATGTGTATGTGGTTATAAAATAAAAGTAACTTTAGGCATGTCTTATACTAATAGCTAAGTATTCCCACTAAAAGTTTTTTAAAAATATTTTTTCTTACAACAAAAAGCTGACTAGCATGGAAATGATTTTAGAAAATTCCATTACTACAAAACTGAAATTATTTACTTAACTAATTTATAACTGCTATTTTAATCTATAAAAACCAAAAACGATTGATTTCAAATAAATTTCATTCATGAAGAATCGCACGACGTTGCGCTGGCGGATCTGAACGAGTTTTGGACGAGCGAGCAGAAGCTGGCCAAGGAGGAGCGGCAGAAGTTCGCGCCAGTCGGCTCTATAGCGCCAGGGGTGGTCATCTCTATTTGTGACGATGACGGGAACGAACAACCCGTCGGAATGCCCGGAGAAGTTTGTTGTGAACTTTGTTTATAAAATATAAAAACTACTTGTATCAGTTTACATCGATTATTAAAGTATTAAGTACAAAACTGTAAGCTTTTTTTGTCATATTATTTATTTTTTACTTTACTCCAATTCTTTTGTTAATTTGTTTTGAAGTATTAAATAAGTTTTAGTTAAGCTTTTGAGAAAGGTTTTATAGCAAAAATATAATTTTTAAGAACAAAATTAATTTATTAACAATTATTAAAATAGAAAAATATGGTACTTACTGCTACTTTTACACGCAGATTTACGTGGGAGGTCCAACACTAGCAAGGGGATACCTGAATCTTCCTGAGGTGAACAAAAAAAGATTCATACAACTAGAAATCAACGGGGTCATGCAGAGAGCATACCGGTTACAAGACTTTATATTAAGAACTGCTTATAACAAACTTTTTTTTTCTAATATTCAGTTTTTTAGATGCATAAAAACTAACCTTGAACAAATGACACGGTTAATGCAAAAAGAAACTAAAAGAATATTTTTTATTCTCATTGAACTTAACTATATATAATTATTTATCAATATTATATTCGTTTCTAAAATACTAGCACAGGTGACTGGGGGCTGATAAAAAGTGACAGAAGTTTGGAAATATGCGGCAGGTGCGACAGTATGGTGAAAATAAGAGGCTATTCCATTGAAGTGCAGGTATGTTTGCAACAAATAACGTTTGTATGATACAAGTAGGCTATTCTTCACTGAAGTTTGACGTCAAATGACTTAAAATCTATAAAAATGCATCAAAAGGTTTTATAAAAAACACTCTATTTTTGTTTTAATTTTCAATCAAGAAGTTAAACAAAAAACAAATGTTACTGAGACCCAGCTAAGCTTTCGTGATGTATCGTGTGTTTTAAACAGATTTTTAGAAAAAGAACAAAAACTACTACAATACTAAAAAAAATAGCTAACCATAACGGTTTAAAATTTCAGTGAATAGTAAAAAAAAATTTATAACCTTGTTTTGCATAACAATTTTTTTAGCTCATCGTAACACATTTATTATTGTAATTTAAAAACCAGGCGGTTGAAGCGGCCTTGATGGAATTGAAGCTGGTGAACGCCTGCGTGGTCCTGGCGGTGGGTGAGGAGGGTCAGGACAAGCAGCTGGTCGGCTACATAGTGCCCAGGGACGAGGGACTGACCAAGAAAATTCTCAGGGAAAAGCTGCAGGCCAAGCTGCCGTTCTACATGATACCAAGCTACTTTTTCTTCTTGAGCAGGTAACAACTAAGTTTGAATATTTTGTGCCTGTAAGGCTTTTTTAGCATTAAGGTTTTAAAGTTTTCAAACTTTTAGTTTTGTATCTATCCAAATGTGTGGTAAAAACTAATAAAAAATTTAGTAAGTTTAATCCTAACTTATAGTTTTGTGCTTCGAACAATAACCAACAAAATACTTAAGTAAACTAATTTTAGCTGTCAAGTTTTCAATCAAGCTATTTACAAACTAAAATTCTAAAACAGCATTCCGGTGATGACCGCGACGGGAAAGCTCGACAAGAAAGCCCTGCCCTCCATCAACAAAAACTCTAATATGACGTCACAAGCGGAAGACGTCATGCCCTCGTCCGCCACCGAGAAGTTCATCGCCAAGCTGTGGACGCAGATACTGCAGATGGAAATCGTGGACAAGAACGAGAGCTTTTTCGATCTCGGCGGGTAATAAACTTGTTTTTTTAATTCAGTTAAAAAACTGTAATAGTTTTTGTATATTTAGCGTACTTGTGAAACTTTTAAATATAAGTACTTTTTTTATGAGTTTATATTAGTAAGTATGTGTAAAATTAGTTATAACATTTTACTTAATGTATATAACAAATCTTATTTCAATTATTATTTTTATTTTTAAGATCTTGCTTTTATTGCTACAAATTAAGCTTAAAATATAAAACTTTTCAGGCATTCGCTCTTGGCAGCTCGTCTTTTGGGTAAGCTGCGCGAGCACTACCCCGTTGAAATAAACATGCAGGATTTGTTCAACTATCCGACCGTTGAAAAACTGTCTGAATTTATGGACAACGGTGGTGAAAAATCACAAGAAAGCAGCTCGTAAGTTTGTTTTTGTTTAAATAGTGAACAAACAACCTGTCTGTAAGTTTTTAGTATCAAAACGACGTTTTGTAAACCGTTTTGAATCTTTTTGTATTACAAGTAGCTTTTTAAACTTTTAACTGATAAAGAAGTTCTGTTTTTAAATAGCTTGTTTTGGTTATATAAAGTTTATACTTAGTTATTTTTTTCCTTGAAATTACTAAACTAACCCTAAATATAATGGTCTAATATACTAAAAAGTTTATTTTACTAAAAAAGTCAGCCTTTTGTAAAGTTAAAATATTTTTAAAGTGCTGTGCGGAAACTAGTTTTGTATCAAACAACAAGTTAAGCTTATATTGCTTTAAAAAACGTTCTATTTAACACTCTTACATTCCACTAAAAACTTTTAATTGAAATGATTAGGTATTCTTAAACTCGGATACAATATTATCCTTTTTTTTGTTAAACAATGATTTTCAATGCTAACTGTTCTTCCTACTCAATAGCGGCAAGTTGGATCTGGTGCGTGAAGTACTTCAGCACGGTGCGGGGAAGGCGAACATTGACATGCAACTGAGAGCTTTCTGGAGGAGTCAGCAGCATGACGCCAACAGGTTGCGGAGGGGAAGGGTTCTGCTGACCGGAGTGACTGGGTTCTTGGGGGCGTACCTGCTGAAGGACCTCCTCCAACTCACGCAAGTTTGTTTCTTTGAAGGGGATTTTTTGTTGATGTTTTAGAAAAAAAAGTTGTTGTAAGTAATTAAATATTGAGTTTGATTGTAAATAACAATGTGCTACTTGTGGAGTTTAACTTCGATATTTTAGATAAAACTTTTTATATAGTTTTTTATGGAAAAAAATAGTTTACACAAACCTTTTCCAAAAAAGTTATGAATAAAAAAAAATATTTTTTATTAATTGCTAATGATTTTTATTTATTAGGTTGATGTTTATTGTGTTGTCAGAAGACATCCGACTAAAACTCCCAAGCAAAGAGTTCTGGACAATTTGGAGTTTTACGAAATTATAGGTGAAGAAGAATGTGAACTTAAAAAAGTTTGTTTAGTTTGCCTTGAAGTAAAAACACTTTTGATGCTAAAAAAGATACCAAATACCGAGATGATTATTGTTAAACTTTAAAATCTCTATAACGAGCTACAAAACTAGTTTTACAGTTGCAAAACTACAAAAAATTATGTCAACTAACTGTAATCTAACTTCTGTAACTTTGTTTAGGAATTCGAGAAACGAGTTTGCGCATTGAATGGTGACGTGGCACTTTTACAAATGGGACTTTCCCAGGAGGATTACACTTATCTTTCTTACGAGGTTTACAAAAACTAAAGTAAAGCGTTTTAATTACCTGAGTTACACTAAACAAAAAAACAAAACAAATTTTAGATAAAAATCTCAGCACATGCTTAAAAACTCACTTATTCAATTAAATTTTAATTTTTACTTTTTAGTAGTTTTTTGCTTAAAATAACTATAAATATATACTATTTAAACATGTTTTAACCTCGTGTTCAACTTTAACTACTAAACATACAAACGTCATGACCAGTTTCCGCTTATTGTTACTGCTTTTTAGTTAGAGCAAGTTTATTTTTAAGTATAATTAATTTTATGTTTAGCAATATTGCATTTTTGTCGAAAAAACTTACTTTTGAACAACTTACTTTATTAGAAAAAAATATTTAAAAAAAAAGTTAAACATAGATATGCAAGATAAACAGCCTAGTGTAAATTAAATAGAGAAACTTTTAATAATGTAAGTTAGATATCTTCAACTAAAACTTAATATATGTTAATTTATCATTTTGATTTAGTTTGTAGTAGCAGACTTGTAAGTTGCATAAGTATGTTTGTTTACATAAGCGTTGTTTGATTGAAAAATGTATTGCAAACAAACACCAAAAGCTATTAGATTGTTAATCAATAATTAGCTAATTAAAACATAAATAAACATCAGAGTATAGCTTTGAAATGTACATACACCAGCGTGCTTAGAAATTTTGACCAGCACACAAAATTGAGCAAAAATTTAAATAGGTCATAATCATATTTAAGGTTTTATTATTTTAATAAGAATTAAATTTTAATTTTATTTACATTATGATTTTGTTAGCTTGAAACAAGTTTTGTTGTTAAACAGTACAAAAAAGTAATTAAACTAGATCTAAAAAAATTTGCGTTGTACAAAAAGTATAGTTGTTTTCACTCTACCTACACCGATAGAGCAAATGTAAACGTATTTAGTTTTTATAAACTTATGAAGTATGAAAACAAGTTTAATTTAGCGTTTAATTATTAGAAAAATAATTATTGTATTAGTCGATCAGTTGCAGCATTTACACAATTTCTAAAACCATCGTGACGTCACGAACAGATCGACTACGTCATCCACGCGGCCGCCTACGTCAACCTAGTGTATCCGTACGAGGCGCTGAAGGGGGCCAACGTCATCGGTGTACAGAACGTTCTGGTTTTCGCGAAAAGCGGCAAGATAAAGCCCTTGCATTACGTCAGCTCCAACGCCGTGTTTTCAAACAACTTGGTGAGTTTGGTTGTATGTTTTATCTTTATGTGAGATTTAATTAAGTTGTAAAACTATTTTGTTTCGGTAACTAAAAGAAATAAGTTTTTGATGTAATTTTGAAAACATCAAAAAATTTTTTTAATTATCTTGGTGAGTTGGGTAGATCTATGCATTCTATTTGAACCATTGTGTCAATACAAGTTTACTGTTGTTTCTCGTCTTAGTTTATATTACTTTTGTAAAAATGCAGAAAAACTGCGAAGAGAAGCAGATAGATTACGATGAAAAGCTGCTGCAAGAAAACGGATACGCGCAAACCAAGTGGGTGGCAGAACAAGTTTTGAGAAAGGGAATTCAGCAAGGACTGCCAATTACCATTTACAGAATTGGTAAGGTTTTAAATTTTGTTCTTTATTTATATTTTGTTTTTCTACGCTATTACTGCTTTTGAATACAATTAATATTTCAAAAGTCTAAAAATTTCGATTTTGAATTTATTTGTAAAACTAAAAATATATTTTAAATAAAAACTATGAAAATCAAAGATACAAAAATAGTTAAACACTTTTGTAATGTTGCTTTACATATCAGCGTATAAAATATCTAAAAAATGTATACCTAAAACTTTTTATCAAACATATGTTTTTTTTTCAGGTAACATATCAGGAGACACGCAGAAGGCGGGTTGGAATCCCTCCGACTTCATCCTGCTCGTGCTGAGGGCATCCTTCCTCACCCGAACCTTCCCGGATGTGGACTGGATGGTGGAGATGACGCCGGTGGACTTCGTCAGCTCATCAATAGTGAAACTGTCGCAGAAGTTCTCCACCGTACAGCAGATATACCACGTCGTGCAACCAAGATCCATTACTGGAAGGTTGTTTTGAAATTATACATTATTAATGAGAAAAAATTATTTAATGAATTTTGAAAATAAAAATTAATTTACTTATATTAACTCAAATTTAAATTACTTACTGTTTTTTTTTAACTTATTATTTATTAAGTTGTTGTAAGTTAATTATATCTTTTTATCTGAACCAAAGACTTATAAAGTCAGTTATACTTTTTTTTGTAAATAATTTTCCGATGCATTATACAAAAAATATCTAAGAATTAAAGTAAACTGAAGATTTCTTTTACTGTTTTGTAGCAATATATTTTTTTTTCTCTTTGAATAAAAAAATTAAAAAATTTTCATTTAAACCTAGATAACTATAACATTAACTGTGTTCTGATTACCACACGATTTATACCACTTACTATTAGTTGTAAAGCAAAAACTTTCCTCAACTAAATTAAATATGCTTGATCGTTTACAGTATTAGTATCACCATTTTTTAGAAATAATTTTAAGTACAAATTGTATTTACTAAAAATCTTACTTTAAGTCTATTCTTAAACTTATTTTAAAGAAGTTGACCGCATTTAACTTTACCCATGTTTTAGTTTACTTTTTGATATATGTTAGTTTCTATACTTCTTTTGAAAGAAATATTTTTTTAATTTGTTTGCACTAATTTAATTAAGTTCATTAGTATAAAGAAGCATTGTCATTGTTTTTTAATGAAAGTTTACTGACAGAAAACAAAACTAATGCATAATTTAAACTTTAGCAAAATATTCGACTCAAGTAAGTTTTACAAACAAAACAATAAGTGAAAGCTTAATAGCTGTAGTATTACAGATGATTTTTAGTTTTATTATTATTAAACTTTATATTAAAGCAACAAAGTATATGTACTACTAAACAAATTATTTGAAAACAGCTAATTTCAACCTTTACGTTACCTCTAAAAGTAGTTTATCTAGTTTTTTAACCAGTTTTAAATATACTGTTTAATGTTTATAGTTCTTAGAATGGTTGATTTTATACTCAACTTAGTGTTTATGCTTAATTTCGCTTGTAATTTACTTTTTTTTTAATAAATTTAGAATGTATTTAAGTCTTTAAATAAGACAAGTTTGCTTAATATGTTGAAAGTGTTTTGTTTAAAACGTTTTCTTTAATAAGTCTCGAAAAAAAAATAATTAAAAATTAACATGTTTACAGTTTGTGCAATTAACCTTAAAAAACTAATAGAAATAAAGCTTTTTATTTAAGTACAGAAGAAAAACGTGCTAAGACTATTAAAATTATAACACTTTGCCTCGTGAAAAAAATCTTCGTAACTTCAACACAACTGCAGCCTTTATAAAAAAATTAATCTGGTCGACTTATTAGAAAAAAGTATTTGCTGGTAATATTTAAACCAGTTGTTCTAAGCAATCGTAAGGAGAATTTAAAGTTACTTTATAAATCAAGTAAATTATA
The DNA here is from genome assembly GCF_965202585.1 of Thalia democratica. Lineage (NCBI taxonomy): Eukaryota > Metazoa > Chordata > Thaliacea > Salpida > Salpidae > Thalia > Thalia democratica. The sequence goes on from NC_139165.1 coordinate 77,668,930, forward strand.
TTGCAACTTTCATTAAAGATTCTTTGAATATCAATTGAGATATCATACGAACAGCCGAAGTTAAAACAGAACTTTTTTTAAATAAATACATGTAAAGTATATCAAAAGCTGTTAAAACCGAAAGCTAAGTGCATACTTTATGTTTTGACTCTTTTGACTAGATGGTAATAATTTACAAATGCTTCGGGTGCGTAATGAAAAACTTTCTCACAGACTTATTTAATAATAATTAACTTAATATGCAATCACCACGTTTACTGCGGTTTCTTCCTTCCACGTTGCGTCATCGGCAAATAAACGTCCAAGCTCGCTGCTTCGCCAACGTCTTAAACCTAAAAAACGTTGACAACGACCACAAGTGAGTGTGGTAGTTGTTACTAACTATTAGGGAAAACTAGGCTAATCTTTTAAAACTATTTCAGGTCACTTTTCAAGTGGATCAACCGAGACTTTGGCGGAAACTTGAAATTGGTGGATTTTGAAAAGTGGTGCTCGAACATAGAGAAGATGGATAACGAACCGAATCCCCCGAAAGGCCACAGCAGTGTGAAGAAAATGCTTTCTGGAATAGCAATGTCAAAGTTAGTTTAAACCGAAAATTTGGAATGCACTTATGTAAAAAACAGTATCAAAGTCTTAAACTTTATTAAAAGATCTTTTATTTTAACCAAATCAAAAGTTTTCTATAAATTGACATTTAGATGTAGAAGAAATTAAGTTAATATTGATGAATTAACGAAAAAGTTTTTAGCAAATCTTTTTTTTGTAATTAGTGTAGTACAAAAAATAACCAAAGTAAAAAGAAACATCTGTATTAAGCCTATCACTGCTACTAAATGCTTTTTTTCATGCTAAATTATTACATTCGTATTAAGTGCAGGTTTTAGTTTTGTCATAGTGTTACTGTATTTGGGAAAGAACCAAAGTTAGAAATTAAAACTTTTTAAACAGTAAAGATACAATAGTAGAACTTTGATAATTACAATTTTTTTAAATATACTTATTTCTCTAAACAATTAAAACGTTTAGTTTTTTGTGCAAGAGTACAGCTTATAAAGTTTTAAATAAAATAACCTATGTAAGAAATTTTTCCATCTTTCTATACATCTTATACTGATATCACTTTATATTTAGTGATAAGGCAAACATTTACCTATTGTTTTCAAAAAATTACAGCCTCTGACAAAAAAAATAAAAAAAAACAAAAATCTTATAAAAAATACATCCAAGCATCTGATAACATATTCCCATTATGTTTTAACATTGTCAAGTCTTTGTTATAAATTGTGTGACCTGAAAGCTTTGACACTTTCTGAGTTGAATGTTGCAATACCAAAACTTATTTGTAAAATTATATATCAAAAAGTGTTTAGTAAAAATAACAGTTCTAAATTAGCTCACAGGTAAAAACTACTGTCCACTTGTTCCTTACTTTAAAGTAGTTGAAAGCTAGTCATATTTTTTGCATTAGTAATTTAGCTTCCTAAAGTTTTTTATTCTTTCAAAACCAAAGTAACTTTTGAGGTTTAGATTAGAAAGCTTAATAGTTTACTTAACAAAAGGGCAAAATTTTAAAGTATAAATAAACTATTTTACTTAAAGTATTTTACTTAAAGTTTTTACAAAGTTAAAGTAGTTAAAAGCTAGTCATATTTTTTGCATTAGTAATTTAGCTTCCTAAAGTTTTTTATTCTTTCAAAACCAAAGTAACTTTTGAGGTTTAGATTAGAAAGCTTAATAGTTTACTTAACAAAAGGGCAAAATTTTAAAGTATAAATAAACTATTTTACTTAAAGTTTTGCTCATCATACAGTTTTCTTGCAAATGGTTTTAAACTTTCCTGGTATCTTTAAAATACTTTGAACACCTTATAAAAAAAATTTTGAATAACTTTTTTATGCACAAAAAAGTTATGTTTTTAAATAATGTTTTATTTTTTCAAAAACCTGCATATAAAAGTTGTTTGCAATATAAAAAATAACTTTTACTGGAAATAAACACTAAAGAATGCATTTTAAATTGTAGTAAAAAATTGTTTGTTTTATATTTTTAACTAAAAACGTCCTTCACAAGGCTGAAGTTTTATAGACACTTAAATTTAAGAAACTATAACACATTCTTATTTTTTACATATAGTCATTACTTCATTTTAAAAGTGCCCAATGTCACATTAGAGCAGGGTTTCCCAAAGTGGGCCATGACAGATACTCAGGGGGCCACGAGCAGCAAAGGGGGAAGAGAGGGGCCATGAGCAGTAAAGGAGCCACAGGGGGCCATTAGGCCATAATTTGAAACTTACACTAGATATTCTTGAGTTGCAGACAAAAAGCAAAAAAAAAAAAAGTATTTGTAAAAAAAAAGGTTTTTTATCGTAATTTATGAGTAATTTTGTTGAAGGGGGCCATGGCTTTTTCAATTTCTTTAAAGGGGGCCATTTACAAAAAAGTTTAAGAAACCCTGCATTAGAGAAATGAAACTATAGAACTTTGTTCCATGTGAGTAGAACTATATACAAAACCAGATTTAACTTTCTACTTTTAAAATAAAAATTATCCTTCTAAAAAAATACAAAAAAAAATATTGAAAAAATAAAAGAAGCCTAATAAACCCACTTTAAAACGGCTCGTAGTTACAGTAGAGCAATGAAACTCCAGAATCTTGTTCTGTGTGCTTAGAACTACATAAAAAACAAAATTTAACTTTGTACTTTAAAATAAATCTTGTATTGTATATAGTTCTACACACATGAAACAAGGTTCTGGAGTTTCATTACTCTAATGTGACTACAATCGGTTTTAAAGTGGATTTACTAGGCTTTTTCTATTTTACATAATTTTTTTTCTGGTATTTTTCAAGGTAATGTAACTTTTTTTTTTCAAGTAGAAAGTTAAATTTTGTTTATAGTTCTACACGCATGGAACAAGGTTCTATAGTTTTATTGCTCTAAAGTGATTACAGGCGGTTTTTAAGGGTGTTTACTAGGTTTCTTTTTTTCTGTTATTTTTGAGGTACGGTAACTATTTTATTTTTCAAAGTAGATAGTGAAATTTTGTTTTGTATATAATGCTACGCACATGGAACAGATTCTAAAGTTTCATTGGTCTAATGTGACTACAAGCAGTTTTAAAGTGCAGTAATGACTATGAGTGAAAAATGAGAATATGTTATAGTTTCTTGAATTTAAATATCTATAAAACTTCAGCCTCTCGTTAGACTTCAAGTAAGTTTTTCAAAATTCTTAAAAAGGGCAATGATAATTCTTTAAAACTAATTATTATATCTTAAAGGGTTAATTGATTTTTCTTCTCATACAAAATTTATCTTATAAAATAGGAGTTGACAAATTGTTACCTGCTAGGCAAAAAATTTTGGCCAGTGATATACTTTTTGCCGTAAAAAAAGCAAAGTTTTTATGGTAAAATTTACAATTAAGCTCTTATTTAATGATAAATAGTTAATAGTGGTTTATCATTGATTATATTACTAATTTTTTGGTTGAAATAGTGTTTTTTATTGATCACTAAATATATTTAAAATTATTGTCTCCTGTTGAACATTTTTTTTAAATAAAATTTGCCCATTACTTATAAAAACAGGGCCACTCCACACTCAAGACAACTCAGGATTTAAAAAGTTTTTGAAAATTTCAGGATGCCTCAGGACAGCTCAGTTAACTCAGGGTATTTTGATGTTATTTTTGAACTCAGGCTGACTCAAGATAATTTTTTTTATAGAAACGCCATAGTAGTTTTAGATTTTTTTTTTCTTTTTAGATATTCAATGAGATTTGTTTGATTTAATTTCAACACTTTTTATTTTACAAACAATTTTGTTGAAGAACTTAATTTTTATAAACTTTGAATTGTTAAAAAATGTTATTTTTAAGATTTCAAAAAACTCAGAATGACTCAGTACAGTTTCTTGACTAAAAGAATGCAACCCTGTAAAAAACTGCCAAACCCCTGTAATAGTATATAGTCAAGTTTTTGAATAAGGATCAATGTTAGTTTTTGTACAAATATGTTAGACCCCCATAAAAAATACAAATGAAGTTTAATCAAAAACTGTGAAAAATTTTTTATAAGAAACTTTGGTTAGTTAAAAATAGAACTTTAGTTTTTTTATAATGGAATATTTATAGACTTATTTTTATAATTTTTCAAATAAAGCATACCAAATCTATAAGCTAATAGTTTTGTCTAATTTATAAGTGTATCATTACAAGTAGTTAAGTTTGGTTTTTACACAAAAACTATCCCAACCTACTTTAACCTTGTCAGAATTAAATATAATACCCAAAAGTTAGTATTTAAGTTTATTTGAATGTATTGTTCAATTTATTCTGTTCAACATATTACAAAACTTTTTTTTTGTATTTTAGCAAGGTACATGCAGTCATTTATAAATGCTTAATTTAATCTATATTTGTATATGAATAATCAACTTTAAGTTCAATTTAATAATAAAATTAGAAAAGCTTTATGTTGAAGAATAACACTATAAAAAATATTAATAACTTTGTACTTATATAAATAGTGTATATAAACTGATCTTTTTTATACATAAAATTTGTCACAGTGTAAAACATAACCTAGCATTATTTCTGTTTAATAACATACATGCTATTGTACTTTATGATAAAACAAGAGAGATTTTTTGATACTTAAGATAAGTTTTTAAATTTTGTAAGGAAATTATCATAATAAGCTTAATTTTATGTTAAAAAAGATCAGTAAGAGATTTTAACAATTTTAAAAGATTTTATTGTTTAAACTTTTTCTTTAAATTCTTATGTTGTTTTTTTTCAGAGACCAGTCTTTGTTTGCTTACAACACAACATTTTCCATTAAAAACTTCGAAAAAGCTCTTCTTGGAATCGGTTCCTCATATCCTTCAGTCAACTACCAACAACTAAGAAGCTACATGTCTAATCTCCAAAGAAGAAATCTTATCACTACTTCATCTGATGGAGGTATCTAATTTGTTAACTTTTTCTAATCTTTTAAATACTATATTTTTTCTAAAATTTATTTTTATTAAAAAGCAAGTTGCATTATCAATCTTAATTATAATTTTATTTACTTCATATAGACCAGTTACTTTAAATATGGTTATTGTTTCAATGTATTCTACTTTTTTTAAATTCACTGAATGAAATATAAGATTTTTAAAAAAGTTTATAAACATCACCATAAATTTTTGTTTGTACAAGAAACTGTTTTTAGACTTAAAATAAGTTGTTTTCTTTATTATAAAAACCAATGTAACTTTATTTAACAGGATCCAGGCTTCAGGGACAAGTTGCAATTGTCACTGGAGCTTCAAGTGGAATTGGCAGAGAAATTTCCCTTCATCTTGCAAGAGCTGGAGTCAAGGTTTGAAATTTTAAATAATTTGTAAATTACAGAATTACTTATAACATTTTCAAAAACTTATTGACTCATTGATGTGATTTGTAGTTTTATACCTTTGCTTTGTTCTTAACTAATTTATAATGTTGTTTTTTTATTCAACAATATCAGTTGTTAAGCTTTTGTTCGAATATATATAGTAAAATGATTAAATCTTTTTTGTAAAGGTGTGCATAGCGGCTCGGAGTGTGGGCAAGTTGGAGGAACTGAAGAAGGAGATGGAGGAGGAAGGAGCATCGTGCACTGCGGTCAAGTGCGATGTAGTGAGCGGGGAAGATGTAAAGAAGATGGTGCACGAATGTGAGAAGCAACTGGGTTCCTGCGACATTCTTGTGAACAACGCAGGTAAAAAACTGTTGAGTATTTTTTTTATTTTATGTAAATTTTGGTCTTGGTTATAAGGGGGATTTAAAGGTTTGATTTTGAAAATTGAGCACTCCTTTAGTTAAAACAGTTTGAATAAATTTTAAGTGTTACTTATAAATAATTACTAGTTTCGAATAAATTTGTATTTAATGTTTTATAACGAACTTTGGACCCTAAGTTATTTGAATTTTTTTACAAAATTTGTATTTTATTTAGTTGAATTTTAAAAGTATTTTAAGTTTTATTTTTGAACTTTTCTTAAAAGTTGGATTGAAAAATTTTTTTAACCAATTAATTTGCTTGTTTTTCTTATTATAACTTTAAATCTCTACACTAACTAAATTTCTATATTGTTTTTTTATTTTTTTATTTTATTTTCTTTTTTTCTTTTATTAGTCGAGCAAAATATTTTGCATTTAAATTAAAAAAAAAAATCGAAATAATTTTTTTTTCATGGGCTTGAAAACAGCATATGAAATTCAAAATTTAAAATTTGTATTTTCTTACTAGCTAAGAAAAATATGCTGAAAGTTTTTAGTCAATCATATTTGCATGAGAAGGAGTAGAATCCAATGAATTCATATAAATTACATAAAAATCTGTTTTTTAAACCTTTACTAACGCTAACTTTTTAGGTTTTTAGCAAAGTTTATATTTGATAATTTTGGGAAATAGTTTAAAATTTAAAATTTTTCTTAAATATTTCAAAACTTTTGCTAATGTATATCAGGGACATTAAAAAAAATATCAAACATTCAAATATACTTTATGAACTTTACATTCTAGCTTAAACAACCTTTTGTTTATATCTAAACACTTTGAAATAAAAAAATTATAAAGTATAAAACAAAAATAAAGTATTTCAAGTAAAGCAGCCAATAGAAAAGTCTCAAGCGATCAACAGAGAACTATATCTTGTTCATAGCCTAGTTCTTAACTTACAACATCTCGCAGGCATAATGCAGTACACTCGGATGTCCAAGGGCCTCATCGACGTGTGGAACCAGACAATTGACGTGAACTGCAAGGGCATGACCAACTGCATTGGGAACGTGTTGCCGGGCATGGTGGAAAGGGGCCACGGGCACATCGTCAACATGTCCTCCGACGCCGGAAGGAGGGTTTGAATATTAGTTCTAAAAATTTAAAGCTACGTTGTTTGTATTGAAACTTATAAAATATTATAGTTTCTGTTGCTTTTGATATATAACTTCAACTTTAGTGGAACAATTGAATTGCATCGTGCAAAAGAGTTTTTGAATTTTATTTAAACTAATTCAAAAGTTATTTTTTAACAAATCTTTAAAAATTTACAATTTTTACCTAATAAATTTGATCTTAGTTTTAAACTACAGTTGGTTTACAATTTAAAAGTTTTTTCTTTTGAATTAGATGTGATATGCAGATAAAAGACAAAAATGTAATTTTATAGCTAATTGATTGTTTTGTACAAATGAAGCTTGGAAACGGAAAGTTATTTTTGACCTTTTAAGTATTGTGTACGTTTTGTATAACTTTAAGTTTTAAATTCTATTTATGATTTTTTAGACTTTTTGTCAAAACTTTTTTTAACCTATATTTCTAGTTTGTTAGAAAACTTTGATAAGCTTGTGTTTGAAAATATTATTTTATGTTTAAGTTTACAAGCTTAAAGTGATTATTGTTTCTTTTGAATATTTTTTCTTTATGTAAAAGTATAGTACTTCTTGCATAAATTTATAATGTTTTGTTTAGGGGTTCGCCGGTTTGGCCGCTTACTCGGGAACAAAGTTTTTCGTGGAGGGACTGTCGCAAGCTATGAGGCTAGAAGTTGCCGGTCAGGGCGTCAAAGTAACCTGCATTCAGCCCGGTGATGTGAAAACCAACATATCCAACAACCCTGTTGATCCTGAGGTTTTTTTATGTAGTACCAAATTGTATTTTAAATTAAATTCTCAAACATGTTGTACGGATCTTGATAAGTTTTATCAAGTGAGTGAATGCCAAGAAATAATTTGTTTTTTTTGCATAGAATTATGAAATATATAATTAATTAGATGTTTAGCTAAAAATAATTATAAAACGTTTCAGTTTGCACTCTTTCTACTTATAATGATAACGTCTACAAATTGCACAAATTTTGAAAAAAATTTAATTGAATTAATAAATTAAGTTTAAACTGAAATATAAGTTACTTAAATGTTTCAATTTGCACGCAATTTTCTCCTTATTTTAACAATACAACATTTGCAGGCTTTCAAGGAATTTGCGGCTGACGCATCAGCGAAACTATTAGATCCGCAAGATGTTGCCAGAGCAGTGGTTTTCGCGCTCACTCAACCGGAACACGTGGCAATTAACGAAATACTCGTCGAACCTAAAGAATTTCCAATATAGTTCTATTATTCAATATATTTTAAGTTATTCTCTCTTTAGTTGCATATTTTAGTGGTTTTAAAACTTTTAACTTTTGTTTATTGTAAAGATTTGAGACATTTTGTGTGTATGATTAAAATCAGGGATTTTTTTTTTTCAATCTTTAAACTTTATTTTAAGTTATTAAACTTTTGCCTTTCACTGTTTATTAATGAACTATGTTTTTTTTCGTACATATTTACTTTTACTTTTTTTTTGTAATTTGAGGGTAAAGCTATTTTAAAAATACATGCATTCTAAGATTTTCACTTGTTACAGTTTTGGTATAGTTTTTACCACGTACATAAACTTAATGGCTATTTAAATATTTCATACAAGAAAATTTAAATTACAACATGTATATGTTATTAGAAAATTTTTACAAGACACAAGAAAGCGAGACGTAAACAATAGATTAGTTATCTTCCGGATCAACGTGAGCTTTTTTTTGAAACTAGGATCCTGGTTTTATTTTCAATTTAAAATTCAAAATGGACCCTTTGTAATTTTCCCGTAATGTCTAGTGTAATTTTCAAAACTACCCCTAAATACGCCTAATTCATTTTTAAGTCCCTTTTTTTTATTTTTCAGTTATCTACCGGATCCATAACATTAGAATCTGGCCGGATATTGTTTTTAAATTATTTTCTGACCGGATAATGGATCTGGTTGATAAATATATATTATAAATTTTGGTTAAATCTATGTTAACGTTTAGTATAACCTTACCAGTATTTACGAAACAATAAGACTTAGTTTTGATTTAATCTTGCAATAAATCTTCTTATGAAATAATTTCAAGTTTTTCTATATGTAAAATATATTTTAATTATTTATATTACGGAAGTTTAATAACTAATAATCCTTTAACTTTCGGCCAGTTTAATTCATATATATCTTTTTAACCTTATATACTTATATTTACTCGTATGACAGGGGTTTGTATAAACTACATTCAGTTGATACAGCTGAAAAACTCTTTATAATGGAATTTCGTACAATGATACTAAGTAAGAAATAAAAACGAGCTGACGTACCCTACGATTTCATAACTTTTTATTTTTATACTAAATAAAACTTTTTATATACATACTTACACATTTTCTCTTTACATATAGTAATTATACAGAAGAATTAAATTAAACAGCGCTGAGTAGCATTTCTTTAAAGCTAACCATTAGTTTTTATCATGTTTAGCAACTTGAACCCTTGTTTTTAGCCTTTAAAATTGAACTAATTTTAAGATAATACTAGTAAGCTGTAAAGTTTTACATATAACTAAGTCCTTTTTAAGTTATTAGAATAAGGGTGAGCAACGTACGGCCCGCGTATTGAAAATAAACGGCCCCAAAACTTTGTTTTATTTTAAATGGAATCCAGCCCGCGGACAAAATGACCGGCCCGCTAAGTATTTTCAAAAATTAAATGAAATTCGGCCAACCAGTGTAAATTTTACAAAATTTGTACAAAGCATTTTTTTCATATTTTCCACAAAACAAAGCTGTAAGACTTTGACCCTGAAAACGTTTTTAAAAATGGCTTTTTATTTTTGTGTAGTGATAAGTACATCATTTTGTTCTAGTCTTTGTTTTGTTTTAAGTCCAGTGCAATATTCCTTTCTCAAATTAATATATTAACTAGTATTTATTCGATGCAGAGTAAAAATAAATATAGATTTATGAATACTTGATAAACATTAACACAAAGTTCCATACTTAAGAAACTTAGTAATTAATAAATGGATTTAAAATTCTGAGCTAACTGTCCATTAGCATCAAGCCGGATCCAAATCTTTTTTGAAATTATTTTCCTGTCAGATCCGGATCTTTATTTAAAATTAGAACTTAGCCAGATCCGGATAATGCAATCAAATTAGGATCAAAAACCCAACCTAAAAAAGGATCAAGCTGGATCCGGTAAATCTTTAACTCGAAATACTACGGACTACCAAGGAATATTTTTTTCCGGATCCGGCTTGTCGATTATTTACGTTACTCACCCTTATATTAGAAAATATCTAACTACTTTCACGTTTTACAAGATCATACTTACTTCACGGCTGACATTACAAAAAAAAAAATTAATGTTGTATTAATAACAAATGTTCAAACTACTTTATGTGTTTATCTCAAACGACACAGTTCACTGCAAGTGGTTAATTGCTGTTGCAAAAAGTTTGTTTACGTATTGAAAAATTCGGAAATAAGTTCATAAAAAACAAGTCTAAAGCTAAACATATGTGGCATTACATATAAATAACATCTACAATTGTTTGGTAGAACAAATTACAAATAAAAGTTTTAAAATTTTATATATTTACTCCCTTTTTTTTTAAACTGAAACTCTTTAAAAACTTCAACTTATTGATTTAGTTTTAGTTGAGAAAGTTTTCTTCTGCATCACAGCCAAACACAGTGAGTTTTGTAGTTAGTAATTCTACGACACAGTTTAAACCTCAAAATAGCACCAAAGACACATAATTCTTGTAACTACATGTCAAAAATTCCGCTACATTTTTACTTTTTAGAGTTGCAGCCTTGTTTATTTAAAATTAACAACTAAAACTGTATAATTTAAAAACAGTTTTTGCGCCATATTTTATTATTAGTTGTAAAATAGTTTAAAATTGAACCAGGTAAATCTATACAGACTTAGTATTAAAAATATATTTTCAGAGTTTAAAGTATAAAGTATAAAATATTTTTACAACTTGATAAAAATAACTTAATTTTTACATATAACGTAAGTCTTGGTTATCGGTCTTTCTTTGTAAATTTACAATGTGTGGAGTTTAGTTTTATTTATTTCTTATATGCTTAATTATTGTACCCTTTAGTTAGGCCACTTTATTAAAAACAGTTTCTTTTCAGATAAAAAAAGTTTACTTTATAAGATAAAGTAATTATTAATGATTTCAAACAGTGTTGTGAATAAACTAGTTAATATTCTTACAAAGTCTCCAATTTTTTTTGAGGCCTCTCTTGTTGTAAAAAATAAACAAATTTACTATCATTTTGTTCAGACAAATATGTATGCAAAAACAATTAGTAAGTGCTCTAAACCATAATATTTAAAACTGTTAATCTGTGAAAGTTTTTTTTTTTTTGCTGTTCACAGAAAATTTGTTGATGTTTTTGTGCTTTTAAAACATATATACATTTTTTTATTAATTTTTTTAATGATTTTTATTTGTTATTTCCAACTTATAAATTTAATTTAACATTCAAATACCAAAAGATGAAACTAAAATACTAAAGGAATGTTTTATATAAAAAAAGATATTGCATACAAGATTTTTTATTAAGTCGTTTACTGTGCAAAGTTTTTGAATACTACTGTATTATACTATCAAGTAGAAAAGCTAATAAAACTTTTTATTTTTAAAACTTTACTTACGTAGGTGTATTTCTTAATATAGATATATTACGCAATGCAACTGTTTAAACAAAAGCTTTATAAAAAGTTTAAAAAAAAACGTGTTATATCTGAAAATATGAAAAGGTAGTAATTTTCATTTCAACTTTGACAGAGAATATTGCAGAAAGTTTGCATTAAAATAAAATGGTTGCAAACGACATTTATCTTTTTCTTCAATTTTTTACTCAATAACAAAAGTTTAAAAAATCGTTTTTGTTTTGTAACCACTTAAACTTTAATGAAAATTAAACTCATTAATACTTATGGTTTTAGTTTTTTAAAGATACTTTAAATAAACAAATATGTAATAAAATAGATTTAAAAATACTTACACCTTATTTAAACGTTATTTTCAAATCGAAATTTAAACCAATCTAGTATGTTATAAATCTTAGTATTACACTTAGATCATTTACAAAATTTACAGACTTATGCAACTAACTTATACCTGTATTTTTTTTGGTAAAAGGAAAACGACGTGTTTTATTATTTAGAGTAACAGTTGTCACTTATCTTACTTAATCTTGTGGTTTCTTGATGACAACTTTAGCGAAAAAGTTAAAACGTTAGGTTTGAAGTATCGATGTTTTTTTTAATCACTTAGGCTTAACTAATAGTCTATAAAAAAATTCTTAGTCACAAGAAGTCAAAAATATCATTGGCAACTAAATTCAGTTCAGTTGTCTCCTACTGTTTTTATATTTGCTTTTAACCTATCAAGTTAAATTTTCAATATTATCTGATCATCACTTTACAAAGGTAGTGTAAATATTATCTTCTTTTTCTCAAAGATTAAAATTTAAGCTGTTTATTTACCCCTAATTTTCTTAAATACCATGAATTGAAGAAGAAAAAAGCAACTGAAACAGTTAAATTAATTTATCTATAACAAAGTCTTTTTATTTAGGATGAAACCCTACTTAAAAAGTTTTGTACTAGTTTTAATTTAAGTTCTTTTTTCGTATGTCTACTTATTTGTAGTTATTTTTTGCCATCAATAAGAAAATATAATCAAACTAGTTTGTTACTCATCACTAAAAATAGATTAACTTAACGGAAACATAATGATCATTTAGATTAATTTAAACAATGTTTTTCAAGTCAACAGAGTTTTAGCGGTAAGGTGTTTAAACTTTAAAACTATGTTCTAGTTATGACTTATTTTATTGAAAGTATATAGCCTATTTAATACACGACTAATATTATAAGAAAAGTAATGTAGGTTTAATGAAGTCCCCTACATTTTAATCAAACTAGATTAAGCTTAGTTATAAGCTCAGTAGCATTGCGTATATGTAATTAAGTAATAATTTCTATAACAAAAGTAAGTTTCTATTCAAAGCTGAGCCCCCTTATAAAGGAATCTTCCATTGGGCTCTTAAAAAATCTTAAAAAAAATTAACTCCTTAGTAAAAGACAAAACTATAAGGCATACAGTCTTGGTTTTAATTTCTTTAATTTAAGCAGTTGTTAATGTTTTTGGTTTTTGACAAGTAAATCGTTTTACGTTTATAGGAATTAATTTAAAAATTTATTTTTAAACCTAACTGTTTAAGGAACGACTTCATTTATGACGGCTTTACTGTAACAGCTTTAAAATTAGTTGTGTTTTAGACTGAAGTATGGAAACATTTTTTAAAATACTGAAACAAAAAAGTATGTTTGTTTAAGTTAAAATAAATCCAGACACACTTTTTGTTTTTCTAAGGAATAATTAACAAAATCTAAATTTATTGTTAAAGATAGACAACATATTTTTTATGGGGGTTTAAAAGAAAAAAAACTTTTTATTAGTTTAACATAACTCAATGTTTTCCATTTGTTTCAAATTTATTCTTTAGAAATAATTTGTAACTGACAAAAACAAACATTGTTAAATGAGACATTATATAAAAACGAATTCTAATGAAGTAAACCAGGAAAAACTTTGATTGTAAATTTAAGTTGAAACTGTCATTGTTTAGATTAAAACCAAAATCATAGTAGAATAAATATCATAATAAAAATTAATAGTTAAGATGCAATAAATGGCTATTTAATTTTATTAGTATAACATTAACCCGTTTTATAAAAACAAAAATATTTAGGTATTGGTAATAGTTCATATCATTTATGCAAACAATTTTTTAAGTAAAAATAAAGTTTTTTTTCCTACTTCAAGAGCTAAAAAATAAAGTACATACAAAAAGTTTATGTGCACCTATAAAAATATTTATTTACTTAAAATTTTACAGTATACCAACCAGACTTTCACAAAATAAAATGCAACATAAGTACGAAACAATTACATTTTAAATAATAACTAATAAATGTTTATTCGGTTACCACGGCTATTTGTTTCTTAAATTCTAGTAACTTTTTATGTTTATTGAACGTAAAAAAAGCGCTCAAAACATTTAGTCCAAAGACCCGACCCGATGCACGAAAAAACCTTTCGGTTATCGAGTGGCACACCATTTGGTTACCTTTTAACTTCTTGTCCAGGAAAAAGAAACACGTCCACCTCCGTTTACTCTGATTTTGACATCAACACCTTCAAATCTGGCCTTGCCAAGAAGAAGGATAACTCTCCATAATAGTAACTTATTTAAGGAGTCCTATTGAAATTCTAGGTTTTTCCCTAACATTTGCTGAGTCAGCATAAAAAATTTATCAAAATTTTGGTTTTTAAACAGCTTTTATATGTTTGGGTAAGGTGGGTTAGGGTTAAGGGTATAAATTAAAAAATATATATATATTAAAAAATACTGAATCAGCAAATATTAGGGGATTTACGTTTCACTTAAAATCGGACTCTTGTTTAAGCAACACATTTTATAGTCGTTATTATTTTTTGAGATAAAAAGATTTTTTCAGAATCTCAACTTTTATTTAATTTTTTTATTAGCACATATGGTAACAATTTTCGACATTTAAAATAAATTTTAAGTTTTAATCAATTTTTTGCTGCACTCATGTATTTTTATTAAACTATTAGGTTATATTATAATAGTCTTTAAAATTTTTTTTGTTTTTTATTTAAGTAAAAATTATTTTTGAAAGGTAGGCAGACCAGAATTTGATACAAACTTAGTTATTTTGTACACTGTTATTTTTGTCTAGGTTTTATTAAAGTGCACTTTAGTTCTAATATTTCTAGGGACTTTACCAAACGCAAAACTTTTCAAGTTAAAATTAAAAAGTTTTAGTTGCACTGCACATGTTATTATTTTATAAATAATTTGTCTGAAATTGGTACAAATATGTACTGTCTTATACCTATTTTAAAGCCATTATTTAAATAGTGTATGTTTTGCTCTCTTGACTTAAAAACTAAATTAAACCAATTGCTATGGTAGTAGGAATGATTGAATTGTTTAAGTTCTTTGACTTGTTTTTTTCAGTAAACACTGACTCATAGATTTGAGTTTTGCTGGAACTTCTAAACTTTAATTGTTGTAGTGAAATGTTTCTACTGCAATAAAGTATTTCAGCAAACTTATAAGTTTGAAATTATTTAAACATAAATTTAAACTTTTAACAAGGTGTTTTCCTATTTTTAATACTACCATGGTTTGTCTGGCTGAATCTTTTTTTTTTTTAAAAGTGGCAAATTGTTATTTTTTTTCAGTACAAGTGCATAAAAATTTCTAAAAGATTTTTTAGAATAGTTGTTAATTTGTCTTAAGTGGATAATTATAACATGTGATTTAGTTTCTTAGTTACCCTTAAGGTTTTTAAGGCTAAAAGATTATTTGCAAATAGGTGAGTATATTAATCAGTGAGATGAAATTATTATAAGATGAGTATATCAGTTTTAATACAATTAAGATTCGAAAAGAAAAAAGAATATATGAGCTGGCACTCTAAAAGTAAAATTTTAAATATATCTGTTACACAATAAATTAAGTTCTGAAACTGATGTATTATTTTTTAGGTACTTTAAGTTTTAAATTAATTGGTCTTTTTAAATATTTTAAAATAAAAAAGTATACTTGAAAGTTCAAAAATTAATAAGCTATGCAACTACAACTTATCTTTTTTTAAGAACTAATAGGGTGCTGACCAACAGAAGTTAGAGCAGAGTTTCTCAAAATCGTTTTCATAAATGCCCCCATAATAGAAATTTAAAAAAATTGCCCCCATTATATGATCTTATCTCATTACTACTTAACTACTAATTTTTTTTTTAAATTCTATTTATTACCTTCATATAGCCAAAATTTTCCCTAAAAGGCAATATTGCCTACTTTGGGAAAACATCAGTCTTAAAAAAGTCTAAATTAAAAAAGGCAGGGTTGCCAGAATACCTGGAAAGACCTGGAATTTGACAATTTAACCAAAAAAAAAACTGATAACTTGAAAATTGTGCTAAAATTGTAAAAACTTGTGGGAATTTTTTTTTTTGATAAAAATTGTAAATTTTATCATTTTTAGACTTAAAAAAAGTAAATACAGTACAAGTTATTAGTTAGTAATTAATAAATTGATAATTAAAATATTACTTTAATTAATAAAACAACTTTTTTACTTGCTTTTCCATTTTTTTAATGTCATGTTAGTTTTACATTGTTTTTTACAGATAATAAGTAACATTTTTCAATGGTAAATTTTAATTCACTAAAAAACTGTTGTAAATACTGGTTTAATGTAAAACAAATAGAAATACAAGATTAATTGTAAATTATATAAAATTTTAGTTATTTATACTTGATAAAAAAATGTTTAGCTCTTGTTTTCATTTTTGTTTAACATTGTGTTAGTTTTTGCAAATTTAAAATTATTATTTAATTAAATAGGTTAATGAATAATAACAAGAAATTAACAAGTAAAAACAAACAACAATTTTTAATTAGATTGTATGGATATTTTTGGTATATATCAACATAAAGCCTTATGAGCAATCATATGAGAAGAGCTTTGAAAAATTGCTTAAAACAACAGTACAGGTTGCAATAGATTAAAACAAAGGTTTTGTTATAGTAATACAGTATTGTTTAAGAAGTTTTAATCTATAAAAAAAACTTATTTAAACTTAAGATTAATTTGCCACTAAAAATAGTCTAAAATGTACTTTCAAAACTTTAAAAAAAATGTGAAAAACCTGGAAGAAGCTATGAAAACTTAGAGAAAATTTTCCAAAAACCAGTGGTCACCCTGAAAATTTTAAGCTAAACTTAAAAAAGTTGCACAAAATCTGTATTACTTAGTTAACTAAGCAAAAAGAACAATTTTGTTACTGTTAATTAAAATTAAATGTTTCTATATTTACTATTAAATTGTTACTTAATTTTTGTTTTTTTAAGTAGTATTTTACACAACTTTGTACAAATAGTTCTAGAGGTAAACTTTAATTGACTTTTTAAACATATAGTTCTGAGACAATGTAGTTTGAAAATCTTAACTCTTTACCAATCATAAAAATTAGTGTTTTATGATGACCAATGACTATATCTATATTACAACATTACTTTTTATATTTATAACATTATATAGCTGACTTGCTTGACCTTGTAAAATATTTGTTGTTGTATAAATAAAAGTGAGGCTGATGTTTTTCTACAAAAAAAATAATCTAAAAGACTTTGTTTTAAAGACTTTGTTTTGCTTTTTAGTTATTTTAAAACACTTTAAGAAACTTTCAAAAAATTATAAATATCTATATAACTTAAAAATTCTATATAACTAAATTAACTCAACTACTACCAATTAAAACACTTGAGATTTTTTTCAAATTATTCATTAAGATGTCTTTATAATCCTTCCTCTAATATCATCTAATGGAGGTTACCAATATCCTTCTTTTTAGAAAACAGTTCTTACACATATAGTTATGAAAATTTGTATGTTAATATTATAAGATGTAACGTTAAAAGGCATTACATCCTAGAGATCTTGATAAGCTAAGCTTATCAGAATATATACCACATATGTTTCTGTATTAAAACTTTATTCCGACTAACAGCGTTTCACCGCTCTCAAATAAATTTAAGAACAGATCTACAGAGTCTGTATAATATTAACACCCATGAGAAAAACAACTAGTATACTTATGTATAATATTTATGTGAGTAGTAACTATAAACGAACTTTATGGTTTAAAAACAAAGTTTGGGATAAAAACATAAAAACAAAAAATTGTCTAAAAAAACTACAAATTTAATAAAAGCATGTACTAACCTCAAAAAAGCTCTAAGAATAGGCAAGTTTAAAAAAAAAGAAACATAAATTAAGCTGTGCAGAAATGTTACATCATGAAAAATTTAACAAATTAATCAATAAGTTTTCCAGCTTAAAAACAAACTATGCAGCATAATGTTTACTAAAAGTTTAAACTAAATTTAAAATATTTATACAGTACAATATACACGGTATATAATAAAATAGAGGAAACGTGTAGTATTAAACTTAATGTTTGTTATTGTATATAAAAAATTTGTATAATAAATAAGTGCATAAGTAGACAGGGTTATTTAAAGTAGAATTGCCTGTTGTGAGGACAAATGTTCAATAAATCTTGTCACTTGTCAGAAGTAGGTCTTTATCTTCTTCTGCAATTACTGCTCTTTTTGTATTGCAACCATAAACAGATATGCTAACCAAAAACATACTTTTAAAAATATAAATAAAAAACAAAGCACGTGTTTATTGGATCATGTCTGGAGATTTTTTCACATGTACGGTAAAAGGCCAAACATGGAGTGGAGTATTGTTTTAAAGATCAAACATACATCTAACAGAGTAAGTAGATTTTGCACAACTTGCAATACAGAAAGAGCAGTAATTGCAGCAAAAGATAAATACCTACTTCTGAACCTACTGTAAAAATATTTTAGATTTAGTTTAAGTTTTTAGTAAACATTTGCTGCATAGTTTGTTTTTAAGCTGAAAAACTTATTGATTAATTTTTTTAATTTATTATGATGTAACATTTCTGCACAACTTAATTTATGTTTCTTTTTATTTTTAAAACTTGCCTATTCTTAGAGCTTTTTTGAGGTTAGTACATGCTTTTATTAAATTTGTAGTTTATGTAGACAATTTTTTATTTTTATGTTTTTATCCAAAACTTTGTTTTTAAACTATAAAGTTTGTTTATAGTTACTACTCACATAAGTATTATACACCAGGAAAATCAAGAGTTAAAATATGGATTAGTTAAAAGTTGAAAGCTTGATTTATAAAAGTCCACAGTGGCCCGCAACCTATAATAGAGACAAAAACAGATTTTTTATTTTTCTTTAAAAATTGGTGGCCAGAAAGCAAAAATGCTAGTGCATTTAGAGCAGTACTTCTCAAAATAAGGGGGCAAAATCAGAACTATTTGTATTATATTTGTAAAACTATTAAAACTACAAAAGCTTGATAGTATTTACACCTTCACAATGAACGTCAAATAAAAAAAGTTAAATCAATAATCTTAGTTTCTGTGAAACTGCTTTAACAAAATTTTCAGGTGCTGTATTAGATTTTTAAAGTTTAATTTAATATTTTTAATTAGTTTGTCGGTCATACTTTATTTGTTTGTATACTTTTTAGAAGCTAGATATTACTACAACTTTTTTCAAAATTATTGTGAGAAGAATAAAAACTCCTTGTGTGAGAACTTTTTCTGTAATGAAAAAATTGTATCAAATGTATAAAGAAAATTAGCTTTGATTTTGTTTAATTTTAAATAAAACTGATTGTTGCCATTTTAAATAACACTTATAAAGTTTACTGTAATTCTTATTCAGTATAGTTATTAAAATATAAAATATTTAATAAATAAGTTTGTTAGATGTTCACAATTTGACCTGACTATTTTTAAATTAAAATACACATTTATCAGGGTTGCCACGCACTAATTATACTTAGATTAACTCTGGACAGATTGACATTTTTGAAAATATCAGAATGACTCACACTATTTCAAAGTTTTTTTTTAACTCAGCATGACTCAGGCCACTTCAGGAATATTTTAAGATTTTTGAAAATATCAGTGCATTTTTTCTAGGTCTTGAATGATAATTAGTTTTTTGAGTTTCAATAACTTAATAGTTTCTAACCATTGTGTTCTATATTTATTTGTCTTAACTAAATAACTTGTCTATAACATTATAGATAAGTAACATTGTTATGTGCAGTTTACTATTTTATTATACTGGAAAAGGTGACAATTTTTTGCCACCAAAACCTGGTTATAAATAAAATATTTAATTTGCACATTTTTATTTAACCATTGTGTTCAAAAACTATATTTTTATTGATTTTGAAAAGTTATTTGAGAACTTTTTAAAGAATTTTAAAATTTCAGAATAAGTAAGGGCAGTTGAAATCACACAGGACAGTTTTCGGCCACTCAATATTTTTTTTGACTCAAAAAGTGGCAACCCTAATTTAAAACTTTAGAAAAAACATTAAAAATTGTTTGGTTTGTTTTTGTTTTTGTGTTAAAAAACATTAATGAAAATATTAATGTCATATTAACTGTGTTATTTAAATGTATCTTACTTGAGTTTCTAAATTTACTTACTTATTGCCAATAAACTAAAAATATCTGTTTTTAATTATTAAAAGAGGTTTTGTTATAAGGTTTTTAATCATTTAAAAAATTTGATTATATACATTTTTTTAAAGTTCTAACTTTTCAAGTTCTAACAAATATAATTTTTGTTAAAAAAATTTCAATAAAAAACTGTATAAGATAATCAAATGATTAGTATATATACTTATTGCAGTAGAACAACTACAAACAAACATTGACTGTTTCCTTGACAGATTTGATCATTATATTCAATATATAATTCTTCCAAATAAAAAACTAGTTATGATATTAAAATATATATATATAAATATATATTTTATCAGTTTTATAAACATGATAAAAAAAGTATTTATTACAATCAGGGTTGCCACTTGGTCAGGAAAAGTCAGGAAATCAGGAAAAGTCAGGAAAAATTTAAAAAAATGACAAAAGTTAGGAAAAGTCAGGAAAAAATGGGGGGTTTTGAAAAAAGTCAGGAAATATGATAAAACTTAAAAAAAGTCAGATTTTGTCAGTTTAAATTTACAAAATTTCTTGTTTTCCAAAACCTTTAAATGGTAAAAATTAATTAAAAGTCCTTTAAAGTCAGAAAAAAATTCCAAAATTTTCTTAGAAATTTACAAAAATATTTAATTTTTTTCCAATGCCTTCATCTGGTATAAATTAGTAAAATATCCTGTACAAAACTGCAAACATTTTCTATTAACATATTGAACAAGTACCCTACTTGAACAAGCAGATTTTTTAAGCTTTTTAGTATTGATGATTTGTAGCAAGGACACTTCCATAGTGAAACTGTGATATATACACAAAAGTTTGTCTAGCATTATTTTAAAATCAAAGTGCTTTTTGTTTAAGTAAATAGTTGAGTTCTTTATAACCAAACAGCTAGTTTAGTATTTTATGTAACAAGTTAATGTGTATACTTTACCTCTTTAAAAATTTTCAAAATTGTTCAAATTTATAAAATAAGTTATAAGAGAGGTATATGCCAAGATTAAGTTTACTTATTGTTTGTATTTTTTGTAGAGTAACTTAAGTTTTTTAAGTAAATAAGAGTATATTTATTTGTTACAAATTTTATACTAGATGATAAGAGGAAATATTTTATAAATGAAAGTAAAAATAAATGAGTGCCAAAAAAAAAGAAATGAAGCCCACAAGGTGTGGCTTGATTTAGAGAAAAGATTCTCTTCAACAAGTGTAGGGGCAGCAGATGAGAGTGATTTAAATAAAATGAGGCAAATGATTTTAACTGCCAAGAAAATGAAGCGGAATGCAGTTCAGATAAAGGAAACCATATCTTCATTAGATGAAGAGGTTGAAGAGCTAATAAAAAAAAGGAGAAAATAAATTTTAGTACATACATTTAAAAAAACAGTATTTGCTTAAGTTCTTTATTGTTCTAATGTTTTAACTGTAAAAGTTCGTTATTGTTTTAAGGTTCGAGTTGTTAAAGTTCCTTATTGATTTTAGGGTTTCAATTGTAAAAATTCCTTATATGTTGTTTTGTTTATTTAGATATATTTATACTAGGAAATTCTAAAAAAATGTGTTCTTTATTGTTTTAAGGTTTCAAATGTAATAATTTATTAATTTTTAAGATTTTAGTTGTGAAAGTTTGTTATTAATTCCAGGTTTTAATTGTAAAAGTTCCTTATATGTTTTTTGTTTATCTAGATACAATTATACTAGGACAGTGCTTCTGAAATGGGGTTCCGCAGAACCCTAGGGTTCCGCGACGCCTCTCAGGGGTTCCGGAAAGCCTTTTGAAATTCAAAAAATTTCATTAAAAAATTAACATTTTATGTAAAACTAAAATTAGAGGTTCTGCGGAAAAGTTGAACTTTAGAAAAGGGTTCCGCCACTAGAAAAAGGTTCAGAAGCACTGTGCTAGGAAATGCTAAAAATTTTTGTCTTTTTTAGACAAGCTGTGTTTATAAGGTAATAATAGAAGTATTTTGCTGATAGAACTGTTTATTACGAACATCAACCATACACAGATTGTTTAATAAGATGTACTGGAAGTTTGATGATAAAATTCAGCAAAAACTGTTGTTTTTAACCTGTATTAAAATTAGATTGAAAACTTTATATAGTTTTAAGTGTTAGATTATGTATTTTAAAATAAGTTTAATTTAAGATTTTGATTTAGAAAAGTCAGGAAAATTTTGGTAAAAAGTCAGGAAATTTTTCTCAGCTTGATCAGTGGCAACCATGTACAACAAAATTATTGACTTTTGATGTGATAAAATTGGTTAGCCTTATTCAATTTTTGTTACTTATTAATTATAAGGTTAAAAAAGTTGAGGCTTGTTAATAATCTTGAACAAAACTTACATTAACATTGTGTAGTTTTACATTTTAAGTAATATGTGTATGATTATTTTAGTTTGATGCGTGGAAATAGTACCTTCAAACAAATTAGTGATCTCTTCTACTTGAATTTATATGTCTACTACACACTACGTGCATTTTCGTTTATGATAATGTACTACTTTAGTTTAATTAAATTAAACCATCACTTACTGTTTGAATTATAGATTTATGGTAAAAATAAATAAAATTATTTTTGAAAAATGTCCTAATTAGTTAAAAATTTAAAAAATATTAGATTACTTGTCCTAACATAATTTTTACATACATTTGTAGCTACCTGTAGTGTTATACTTACTAAGTACATTTTTTTAAAGAATGAGCTGTATTTTAAAGGCATAGGGGGGTAAATGACCTTTTTTCAATTTAGTCTGATTTCATAGAGTTTTAAATAAGCTACAAGTTGCTTGTTACAGATTTTAAAACTCTTACTAATTTTTGAGATATAGCCGGTCAAAGTCAGAGACTACAATAGGATCCTTATGGGAGGAGCAAACTAAAACAGAAAATAACTAGAAATCACTAAAAATCTATCTTCTCCTACATATATCTATAATTGCCTCAAACTTTCAGGCAACATTTAGAAAATTCTTTGGGAACAAAATTTTTATAAATTAAAAAATAAAAATTTTATGACCAAAATAAAAAAACAGTTTACTTTTTTGATAAAAATAGTATATTATAATTTTTTTAAATTTTGTTCTGACAGAATTTCCTATATATTGCAAGGATCACTTCCTGAAAGTTTTAGGTAATTATCTTTAACAACGTAGGAGAAGATAGATTTTTAGTGAAATAGTCTATTTTTGCCTTTTTAGCTCCCATAAGGAACCTATTGTAGTCTCTGACTTATACCGGTTATATATCAAAAGTTATTTGAATGCTAAAAGTCTGTAAAAAGAAACCTGTAGCTTAGTTAAAACTCAATAAAATAAGATCAAATTGTAAAAAAAGTGATTAAACCCCCTATGCCCTTGGTTGTTAAAGTTTAGAACTTAAATTGTCTTGCAGCGTTATTTTAATTTTTTACCACTACTCAACTAAGTTTTTAAAGACTCATCCCAATAGCTGAAACATTTTGTACTGTTTGAGTTCAATCATGTAACAGTATTTTTTTTTCTTCCATTCTGATAAAAAAATCATTTTATGTGTCTTACTAATAACTAAGCACTACCATTTAGTGTTTCTGGCTGGGGTTGCAAACTAGTCAAAAGTTTGTTGCCCAAGATTTTTAGCTAAAATAGAACAAATGTATAAATTTTTAGTACATTTGTTTTCACTAAAATTTTTGCAGAGGATATAAACAATGGTTAATTGTCAATAGCTATGGATATCTTAAAACTCCAATAAAAGTTTTAGATGATCTTTTTTTGTAATAGAGTATATTTTATAATAAAACAAATAGTTATCATTAGATAGTTGTTGATTAAACGATAAAGAAGATCTTAACTTTTTCATACAAATTTTTAGTTTTTTCTTATTCTTCATGAAAATTAGTATGTTTTAGGATTAGAATAACACATGAAATTGTGTTGTAAAGGGTTGCCAAAAAATCTGGAATCCTAGAAAAACTTGGAACTTAACAATTTAGGCCAAAAATAACTGATAAAATCTTGATTTTGAGAAGTTTTGAAAAAACCTAGAAAAACCTAGAATTTCAAACAAAAATAACAAAAAAACCTGGGAAACCTAACATTTTAAACTTCTTTTACATGTTAAATAACAAAATTATGATTACATACAATAAATCTATCATAAAGAAAAAATTTTACTCTAAAACATATTTCAAGTGTCTTTATAATATCTTTTAAATGTTGTTTTACTATTTTAGACAGTATTTTTTACCTTAAATTTTATTTAATTTTACAAACCTCAATGAAATTTACAAAATACTTTAGGCAACCCTGGTTATATGTCAATTATATAAATTACAAATTAGTACTAAGTGGACATAAAAAAACTTGTATAAATTCGTATATTATGATCAGCATAAAAGCACAATATTATACTTTAAATAATCAATTCAAGGGCTTAGATAGGTCTAACATTTCTTTCTACACAAATTAACATTACTTTATTGAGCTTTAGATTATTTTGTATAAGATACTTATTATAGAACAAAAAAAAATACTTTTGAGATAACCAATTTTGTAAAAAAATCCTATACAACAGAATGGAAAAAAATCTTTTGGTTTTCATTTAATTTTGAAAAATTAACTAAAAGCCTTTTCCTACTTCATTTTATGTCAGTTCACTTCGAACTTCTTAGGAAATGTTGTTTTCAATATTACAAACAAATTGGAAGTGGATTTTTGAAAAAAAAAAATTATGACCAAAATTTAAAACCTTATCAATTTTTTTTTTGTTTTTATAAAAAAGTTATCAACAAATTTACTATAAATTTTGTTTCAAGTTTTTAGGAAAAAAGTTAAGGAAACTTTCTACTAGAAACTTAAAGTTATAAAATAAATTATTTAATAACCTTTAAAAATAATATTGGTACTCTTTTAATTTTTAAAGATACAATGTTTGTGATAAATTAAAAAGAATAAACAAAGGATGTTATTGAAACTCTGAAACTTTTGAGTAACCAATTTTTTTTTCTTTTAGGAATGAAAAAAGCTTACTATAAATTTCATTTATAAAAACAATATGCATTTTAAAATTTTAATGTTATCTCCTAATTTTTTTTCATCAAAAAATAAGCAAATAATAAAGTTTTTTAAGCAAATTGGAACTGTTCCTTTTTGACCTGCTGACTCCTGCTTTAAGAGTTCTCTGTTTAAATCATAAGTTTTTAAATAAATAAAACATACAGCTAAAAAAGTTTTTAAGTCTGTATAAGGTGCTACATCATATAATAACATCTTAATTTTTTTTGTTTTAAGCAACAAAAGAGTTCAGACTTACTTACTTGAACCAAATTTTATTTTTATTAGTTATGAAAAAAAACTAGGTATTTTTTTAGTTTCAATTTCTGAGAATACACATACTAACTTGATCAAAAGTTCTACACTAAACTAATTAAGTGTGTGTTAATAGTAAAAAAAAAACATTTCAGATTTTAAATAACTGATGGCACCAGCAGCAAACAGTCCAATCAAAACAAAGTTCGAAAAAGGAGAGAAAGTCCTTTGCAAGCACAGGGAGCAGCTGTACGACGCCGTGGTGAAAAACTTTGACTCTGAAAAGAAGAAGCCCTTCCAGATCCACTACCAAAACTGGAGCAAGAACTGGGACGAGTGGGTGGAAGAGGGCAGGATCCTGGAAGTGAACGAGGCAAACAGGATGCTGCAGGTTGAGATGAAGAAGAAAGTGGGGGATAAAGTAGGCCCTCCGAAAGGCAAAAAGAAAAGCTTGTTCGCTAAGCCCAAGCCAAGAAGGGACACCCCGGTGAAAGGTTATGTGTTTGTTGGGGATTCAGATGAGTCAACAAACAAAAAACATGATAACAATTTGGAAATAAAAATTACCGTGCCATCCACCCTGAGTTATATACTGACAGGTGATTACCAGTTTATTAATGATAAGAATCTGTACAAACTCCCTGTGAAGTATCCTATTTCAAAGATAATGGACGGGTTTGTGCTGACAGGCAAAGACCTTGCTGAAAAAAGCTGCTTCAAAGAATACAAAGGCACTGTGCAGATCTACTTTGATTATGCTCTGAAAAACAGGTGTTTGTATGCACATGAAAGAAAGCAGTATGATGAGATGTTTACATCCAAAACTAAACCAGCTTTATGTTATTATTATGGGATTGAACACTTACTGCGTTTTTTCATGATTTTTCCAAAGCTGTTATCTGCTTCAAAAACTTTAGAACAAGTGCATATTGATGAAACCAAAGAAACTACTGACAAGTTCTTTGTGTATCTGGAAGCTAACATTGATAACTACTTGAATTAAGCTTGCAACAATAATGATTATACTTTTTTATATGTTTTTGAAAAGCATATAAAGTTGTTGCCAAAATAAGTATAGTCAGTGATTAGAAATAAAAGAAATTGTAACCCCTTTAAAGCTGGTTAATAAGTAAATACATCAGATTAGTCAGGCTTATTGAATATAGCTTGAAATTGTAAAACACTTGAACCAGTTCAAGCTTTTTCGCACTTTTTTGGAAATATTTCGAATTTATTAAAGCTATTTTATCAGACATTTTGTCAATTTTCTTTTGTAAACAATGTTAGTTTTATAATCAATTATAAAAACTTAACTTTTAAAAATTTAAAATTTTGTTTTTTATTTAAATAGAAATATTTTTATTAAATTTTAAGAGTTTAAACTTTACTATCATAAAGTTAAAATTTCATTAACTTCAGCTAGTGTGTTTAAATTTGATAATTGGTATAATTTTGAAACTAATTTAAAAAATATATATTTATATAAAAGCTTATTCAAAGTAGTGTTGCCCATAAGTTTAAACATGTCAAAACTCTTTCACTTTAAAAAGTTATGTTTTCCAAAAGCTTTGAAAAATTTGTTACATAATGTCAGTTATGTTCTTAACAGTTATGAAGTAAATGTAATAATTTTATAAATAAATACATGCTACCTTCTTTGTTAAAAACCTATGACTAGTCCTGACTAGATTTTATTGATTTTTTTCTGGAATTCTACTTTAAAGAGAAACAAATTTATTAAGTTTTAGTAAATAACATGTTGTGAAAAAAAATAGTTCAGTCATTTTCAAACTTAAGTTTAAGGAAATGTAAAGTTATTTAATCTTATTTTTTATTTATTTTTATCATTAACATTTAAAAGTGGTAGTTATACTGTTGTATTGTCTCGGAAGATTAAATTTTTTTAGTATATACTTTTATATAACCTTTTTAAAGATAATTACAAGTTTTTTTATTTTTTATATGGTATTTCTAGCTACACTTTTAGGCGAACAATGTTTATACTAAATTTGCACATCATTAATTATGAAATATTTTTGCAGATGTGATGTTTAAGTTTTTATTTTTTCTTTTATTTGAGAACTTCTTATATCTTTGATTTAACATACTTTACCACTGTTCTTAAAATATGTTACAAAGTTTATTTACTTTACAAAATCTCTGTTTTCCTAGACAACGTATATTTTATTTGTTAGTATTTTACTTCAAGTCATGTGTGTTTTCATTTTTAAAGATTAAGTTTTCTATCTAATTTATTAGGCAATTCATGATAGGAAAGTAGAAAACTTTTATAGTTTATTTCAACATTTACTTTATTTAGGTTTAAATACTTTTTATTAGCAAGTTCATTTATTGTAATAATATAAAATAAAACTTAAAAATATATAAGACTGTTAAAGCAATGATGTTTTTTTAACTCGTTAAAATAAAAACAACTTCTCTAATATTTTAGATTAGAATTGAACATTTATAATTTTTAAATTTTAAAGTCAATTTACATTTAAACTTGATTTTTTTTTAAGTATTAATATACTTAAAGTACGAAGATTAGATTTAAATAGCAATTTCAGAAATATAAGTAGAAATAACTTATGTAAAACGATTGATTATAATTATGGTGATATTTTCTGGCAATAATCCTCTTTTCGATTGTGAATACCTTAATGTAGTAATCGGATACAGTACTCTGAACAAGGTATAATTGTTAACTTTCATTCAGTTTAGTTTTTAAAATCAGTAAAATATAAGAAACTTTAAGTAATAGTATGTACAAGGTTTACGACATATCATAAAAAAGCATCACATTTTTTTGTTAAATAGCCTGTACTTATTTTTCTTTATATTTTTATAGCTATAAGTGTATTTATAATTTGGATTAGTGTTTTGCAAAACATAAGTTAACTTCTACATAAGCATTTTAGCAATTCTAAATTATATCCATAAATAAATGTTTTTTGTTTGAATTGTATTGATTAGCTGGACCTGCCAGTACTTTTTTTGAAATAAAGTATTTAATTTAATTTGTTCTGAGAAATACTTTTATAAAAGTTAGTCATATTTTGAGTCACCAAAATGAAATTATCAATAGAGTAAACTATAACAACACCACTATCAAAAACTGTAAAATTAAACAATTTATCAAGAAATGCAGTATTAAAACTACTCAAAGTAAACATATAATCTGAATTTGTAAAAAAATAAAAATGTTATTCCTAGAGCTTAAAGGATTGCCCCAAGATAAATTCTCATCACCAACGCCAATAACTAAACAAGACACCCTGTCAGCTGATCAAACCGCTCTGGATTTTAAATCACTTATTTGTTTCTTGCCAAGTACCTCAAAAACAGTTATTGATTTCATGTGACTCTTGTTGGCTGGTACATTTTCATCTGAGAAGAGGAAACAGGTTAGATGTGTCTTAGATGCACGTAACTTTTTGTATTTTTCAAAACAGAAAACAATAAGTGCAAAACAGTTTTGCTTTTAGGTTAGCACTTATTGAATTTATGTATTTATTTCTAAGTACATAAAATTACCTTATTTTTATATCAAAAAAAAAATCAAGACAAAAGCTTGTCAAGCTTTGAATGAAATATTTAAAACTCTTAAAAAGTTAAACTTTTATAAATAATTATTTTAATTTTTAACAATTTAATATTTGGTAAAAAAGATAGAAATTTATTTATAACAATATCCTAGTATAAAAAATGATTGCCCTAAATATTAATTTAGTTTATCATGTTCATTTTTTTTTTTAAGATTTAGAATTTAAAGGTGATTCTTATTTATTGGTTTTCTGGGCTCTTTTCTCTGTTTAAAAGTGTGTGGTACAAGTTTGAATATCTAAGAATACTTCTTGTTATAAATAAGATGTATAAAACTTTTTCAAAACGAACCTTTGTTATTTTTTTTTTGTATGAATACAACAACGTTAAGCTTTCCTTTACTTTAAAACAAGCAGAATCTTGAAAAAATGTTATCTACATTTGTTTTAATACTTAAAAATATTCCTAAAATTTAACAATAATCAGTTGCAGCCTTTGAATCTAGATACTTGTTTGCCACTCAACCAAACAAGCTCAAATATTTTTACAGCACAAGCTTTTTTTTTTGTTTAAAATAAGTCATCTGTTTAATAATAAAATTGTAATATTTAGTTGATTAATCAAAGTTCTTCCATTTTTAGATTTATTGTTTTGTACCTTAACTATCTATTTGTTTATTTCTGTCTTGTGGCTATTAAAACTTC
This sequence comes from Thalia democratica, assembly GCF_965202585.1. NCBI lineage: Eukaryota > Metazoa > Chordata > Thaliacea > Salpida > Salpidae > Thalia > Thalia democratica. Next base: position 77,698,556 of record NC_139165.1, read on the forward strand.
CATAATAAGTGTTTTATTACTTTCGTTTAGTTGATTATTTTATGAATATTGCTTTAAAGGCATATGGAGGTCCAACATTTTTTTTTAAATTAACATTGGCTCTTATTTTAAAGCTTAGAGTATGTCCAATACGATGCTTTTTATAGAACAAAATATCAATTGACTTTTGAGATATAATAAGTTTTGTATAAAAATTCCAATACAACCGCATAGAATTCAAAATTTTCAAGGCCAATTTTGTATAAATTTAAAAAAATCTAAAAATCTATCTCCTCCTTCATTTTAAAGCAATTTAATTCAAATTTTCAAAAAATGTACTTTTCAATATTGCAAACAACCTGTAGGAAGCAAATTTTTGAAAAAATCCATAAAGAAGTATATGACCAAAATTAAAAAAAAATAACTTTTTTTGTTTAGTTTTATAAAAAAATCTTTTTAACACATATCATAAAATATGTTTCCTACAAGTTGTTTAAAACTTGTCAAAGTTTACTCTGAAAAATTTCTAAAACAATTGCTCAAAAACAAGGAGGAGATAAATTTTTAGTCAACTAGTCTATTTTTGCCCTTTTAGTTTAAGCCTTCCATAAAGAACCTATTTAACATCCTAACTTTGATCAGTTATATCTCTTAAGTTTAACAAACACTAAAAATTAACAAGTAGCTATCTAATTATTTTAAAAATAAAACTAAAATTGAAAAAAAAACTGTTTACCACCCTATGCATTTAGTACATATAGTTATAACATTATTTTTAGATCCTAATTTACAACTATTAATAAAATTAAAAAGCGACTGTTTAAAGCTATAGTTTTAGTTTTTGAAATCTTTCTGTTGTAAATACTATGGAATTTTACACTTATACCAACATGCTTCTAGACTTGATGAAATAAGTGGAAATATATATATAAATTTTAGAACAGGTAGTCTTAAAAAAAGCTTAATTTACAATGACTCTGCTTTGATAATTAATTTGTGTGTGACAAAGTTATATCTCTATCATATGGCTTTAAACTTTATTTCAATAACTTACATCAGCCCTTTTTTGAAAGCTAAGAGTATATACTACAAAAAAAAATTATCGGGTACAAAAAACTCAATTTTTATCAAAGCTTTTTTTATAGAAAAATTTCTTAAATCCTAAAGAATAAAACTGCTCTTCGGCTTTTTAGGCTACATACCTCCACTTTTTTAAAAGTGTACTAGTTTGATTATAAAAATCCGTATAGCATCACTTTTAAATATGAAAATAAGAACTTATGAATAAAACTATTATAAATATTTATTTTACTTTTAATAAGATATATTTATAAAAAAGTATTTTAAGATTCAAAATATCAGCTTTTTTGTAAACATTTAACTGAAAGGCAGTGCTAAAAAGTTGTGGAATAATTTTTTTTCATGAAATAGTCTTTTTTTTTTTTATGTTTTACTTTCCACCTAATACAATGTACCTATTTAAGTCTCTTACTTCGAACCGTTTTATATCAAATTTTACTTTTATTTTAAAAACTCCAAAAACTAACTTGTAGATTGGTAAAAAAAATCAGCAAATTAATAAAAAGTTATAAATAATTTTCTTATCCCATATGATCTGAACATTTTTGTTAAAACAGACATGTTGTTTTCGAAATTTGAAAATATGCTTTTCTCACAACACCCTGTAAACTAAATATTTAAAGTTTTTTCAATTATTTTTTAGTTATCGAACTTAAAGAAATTATGTACTTGTTTTATAAATTAAGTCATAGAATTATTGCGTTTAGTTGCCTTACAACATCATTTGAATTGTATATGGTTTACATACTAAAGGTAAAAAAACTGCAGCCAAATGCACAATTTTTTACATTTCAATCAGAATAATTTAATTTCAGAGATAGGCAACCTTTTAATTGTATAGTTCTGGCCTTTGCACTAGCTTAATTACCTTGTCATTTCAGATATATTCCGTAAACAAGGCAGTGTTTTTGCGATTTAAACATGTTAATGGGCAACAGCTTGTATATGGGCAAAAAAGTCTTTAAGAAGTTAAAGAATATGTTTTCTAAAAAATAAACATAATATATTTCAGATTAGACTGATAAAGTTATAAGACGATTGCTCAAAAACTGATTGAGCAGATAGATAACTAGTGAAATACTCTGTTTTTGCCTTAACAGTTTTCAGCATTCAAAAAGAACCTATCTAAATCTCTAAATTTGATGGCTTATATATTATGGCTTATGATGGCTTAAGTCTCAAAATTAGATTTTAGTTTTAAAAAACTATAAAACCAACTAGTAGCTTAGTTTTTCTATTAAAAAAAGTCTAGCTCTTAAAAATGTTAATTTATCCTCCCCCCTACATGCCCTTGATTAACATTTAGATAAATAATTTTTTTTAAACATTTTATAATAATAAGTTTTTGAGTTAGATTAGCACTACCTTATAAAGTATACATAAACCTTAAAAACTGCAAATGTTTTATTTTGTATTTGGTTTTTAAAGTTTAATGCACATAAAATTTGAATTTTAATAGTTACTAGTAATTTTTAATTAATGATAGGAATGCTAAAGCTGTTTAAATTTTTGAGATAATTTTCAAGTACAGAAGAAATATATAAACAATAGGAATCAGGGTTTCCGCTTACTCAGGCTAACTCCAGATACTTTAAAATCTTTAAAAAGCTCTCAGGCCAATTCAGGCTAGTTTAAACATGTTAAGTTAAAAAAAAAACTCTGTTTTTTTTTGCCAAACTCAAAACACTTTTGATCGAACTTTTTTTTTCAAGTTTATCATAAAATTAGGCTAGGTTTTGATCAATAAGGTTGATATTTTAGCTTTAAAGAGTGGAACACCTGAAACATGAAAAACAAAATTTAAATTGTATCACAAGTTGTTATAGTTTTACAACCTTTAATGAGACACGTTCAAAATCCACCCGCGTTCAAAGTCCACCCAGTCAAAATCGAGAACCGCTTATCGATCGAGAGTAAGGGTTTGGGGTAATAGTACTAGTGATAAATAAAAAATAAAAATAAAAAATGCAAAAAATTTGTGAAATAAATTAATAAAGAAGAAAAATTAAAAAAAGTGGGTTGATTTTGATAGTATACTCCTTAAATAAATAATGAATTTAGTAACAATTGTTTATTGATCTGTACTTTTATTTTCATTGTAGTATACAGAAAAAATAAAAATTATTAAAAAATAAGGTTTTTAAATAAGGTTACAATAAAATAATATTCAAAATATCAGTTCTTTTTTATATACTACACATAAGATCAACAATATATTTGATAGAATTTGATGAATTGTAAAAACAAGTAACATGTTAAAAACTCAATGATATTAGCTAAATTATTTTCAATAAATTCGGTAAGTACCTGTTACAATCTATTTAATAAACTATTTATTTTTTCCAGCAGGTGATACACGAAGTTTGGGATCATTTTCAGAATGCAATTAAGATGGAGGCCACCTTTTGCTGGAGTTGTTTTTGTGAAACTGTGTGCCTTTGTAAAAGTTACGCATACTTTTTGCGCTAGTTTTCCTTGTAGCCTAAACTATAAGATCTGACATTTTACTCCTTGACGCATCGTCATTCGAGTGCAGTTCATCTGGATATTTCAAACAGTGTGAAGTGCTAATTAATTAAAAGCAGGTCATTTTTTTTACAAGAAAAAATAACGGTCCCTGAGTTGCAGTACCATCTTTAAAAACATGTGATTTTTAAATGAAAACTTAAAAGTTTTAGAAGCGTTTCATGTGCACCCAACGATAAGCCGTTCAAGCTGCTTGGGATACATCGAATGAGCGGGACACTAAACACAGTTCCTATTTATATATATAAAAAGCAATGCCTTGGGCATAATTATGGTACTATACTCAAGGTATCTTGGTTGGAGAGCTCTTTACTGGTAACAGCTTTCTAAGTTCCCCCAACTACTAGGAAAAACTTAAAGATTTGAACATTGGTCTTAACAAATGGAAATGAATTACAATAGACTGCAGTAAAAGAAAAAGTTACTTTCAAGCCCTAATATAAATTCAAGTTCAATTCCTAATATAAATATAAGTTTGGCAAAAATTTCATTACTTTTAATAACAAACGAAAACTTTAATTTTTTGTACTCGAACAATTAAACTTGTTAATGAGTTTAGTTTAGTAAAATTGTTTATACTTGTGCTATTTTTTTGCAAGAAAAATCGTTCATGTATAAAGTTTTTATGCATGTAAGCGAATTTGGAGTATATTTTAAGTAATAATAATCAGTTATAACCCCACATAATGTGAGTTGATATTTTGTTAGTGTACATTTATTTGTTTTTCAACTACTAACTGCTAACTTTTTTTTTACAGAATAATGATAATTCAAAACTTAAAAGTCAGAAATTTGCACTTGAGTGCGCAATGCGCGCTGCAAAGCAGAAACCTGCTCAAGTGTGTTTTGAAAACGCCTGCCAACCACAAGGTCTCCCTGGAAGACAGAATAAAGTGGAAAAAATTGAACGCGGCCCCCAAACTCTCGCCGTTGGAGTACATGGTTCAAATAAAAAGCCAGAAAAGTGCAGAAAAATCCAGGAGGCTGGCATCTGTGAATTTGAAGTACTTCGGCCACAGCCGCCTCCACCTTCCAACAGTGTTCCTGACCAGCCTTTACGGAAGAAAACACAAGGAAAGTTTCTACTTCAACTTTCCAGAGACGTCGACGATAAACTGCACGCAGGTAATAGAATTCACACAAACAATAATTGACTTTTAAAAGTGTAATTGTACTAATTTAATTTAAAAAATATTTTGCCTGCTTAGCTAACTAAGAAAAAAATATTTTTTACAAAATTTCAGCCCTGCTCATGCCACAACAAAGTTTCTTTGTATATGTTTTGAGTTATATAATATTAATAACAAATTAACTTTTGACCTTTATATGTTCTAAACTAAGGGTGGGCAAAGCCCAGGAGCTTAATTCTGCTATTTAATAGAAATCTTTTGCTTGCAAGGTATTTTAAGTTCGCAAACATATTTTTTTTAAACATGAGCTTTTTTTCAAAAAAATTGTTATAAAATGTTTTATTTATTTAGTTTTTGTACACAGCAGAGCCTTTCAATTTATTATTACGTTACAAATTTACTTTTAAATACTTTCTCTAAGCACACGTTTATGTGATCAGATTTTTTATACAAAAACTTTTTACACTTTTTCCAGTGCTGCTGCACAAAAAAAACATTTAAGGTAAATCTGGCCGGCCAATTAAAAAGGCTGCCGACCCTCTCTTGTAGATTTTGTAATTTAATAAACCTAATTAAGTTCCCTAATTTAATAAAACTTTTAAACTTTAAGGTAATGAAGAGCAAGCCCCACTGCAACCAGCTCTTCCTGACCGGCCTCCAGTGGCCCAACATGTCGGGGCTGCAAATGTGGGTGAAGTTCATCGACCGCATCATCGAGGCGACCCACCTCGACAACCAGGTCACCATATACGGGCCCAGGAGCGTTGAAGAGGTGGTCAGGAGGAGGCTCGAGCCCATGTTCTCAAAGACTCGCAAGGACAAGATCTGGCCGCACGTGCTGTTCGTGGAAGTGGCGGACGGGCAAAAGGTGAAAAGCTCCCAAGTGACCGTGACCGCTCACGAGCTTCTAAAGGATGAAAACTTCATGTACGAGGTCAACTGCGAGCTTGAAAAGGGCGGAGAAACGCGTAGAGCGAACATGTTTATTGCTGAAATGTCAGATACAAACCAAATGGAATCGATCAAAGACAAGTTGTCTGATATACCATGCAACCCAGATGACTCAAATTTTTTTGTGCAACAAGCTAACACGGGCGGAATTTATGATTTTTCTAATCAGCTGCCCGACTGGCATGTTCTAACTCCCAATGACACCAACAAAAAAGGGAAAGTTGACGGTTGGGCTGTAAAGAACCTGATCAGGAGCGCATGCAACAAAATTTCCCCTGGTTTTTTCCCGCTGCATGGCAGAGATAATGTTTTAGACCAAAACCTGCTTGTTGATAATAATAATTTTTTTCAGCTCAGCGATTTTACGAACTACCTAGTAACCGGCACTTACGGTTTGGGCACAAACAACATCCATTCGGCCGAAAAATACACCAAAGTTTACAGAGACTTGAAAGAAAAGGTGGAGGCGGAAGGTGTGAGCGCGGATCGCGCAAAAAGCAGCTGCGACTTTCCAAAACTGACCGTGCTGGGGTGCGGGGACGGGAACGACAACTTCAGGAGTTGCAGCGCCTACCTGTTGAAAACAACCGAGAGCAGGTCCATGCTGATCGACTGCGGGCCGGGCACGCTTGAGGGCATGCTCAACCACTACGGGCGGGAAAGTTTCCACAAAGTTCTGAGCACGATCAAAGTCGTTTACATAACGCACAAGCACGCTGACCACGTGGGCGGGCTGGGCTCTCTGATCCACCACGTGTTGAATGCGAACGAGCGCGCGGAGGAGAAAATACTTTTGATCGGTCCGCCGTGGCTGCACACGCTCGTCCCCACCCAGGTGCCCACGGAGGAGTTCAGCAAAAAGTTCAGGCTGCTCAGCTTCGGCTTCCAACCGACTCACAACTGCCACAAGCTCGAAGCCGCCCTGGACGTCAGGAGCTTCAGGTGCGTGCTGGTGGATCACGGGTGCCTGACCAAGGGCCTCGTCCTCGAAACCAACCGCGGCAACTTCAAGTTCGCCTTCTCCTCGGACACGCTGCCCATGAGCGGCCAGCTGATAAAGCACGGCATGGACGCCGACCTCCTGGTCCACGAGTGCACGTTCCTGGACCCGATGGCGGCCAAGTTCAAGATGCACTCGGACATGCAGGGCGCCGTGGACACCGCCAACAGGATGCGCGCCAAGAGCCTCATGCTCAACCACCTCAGCAGCCAGTTCCCCATGTACCCGCTGGTGGACAGGGACATTGACTTGCGCGGTTACCGGGGCAACGTGGTGGTCGCCATGGACAACTTGGAGGTGGGGCTGGGCGAGGTGGGCCGGTTGGCTCTGCTGCGCCCCCGCATGGAGAAAGTGTTCGGCGCCAGCATCGAGAAGTTTTACAGGAGGGCGGAGAAGAAGGAGCGGGGGAAGAAGGCGAAGAGCAAGAAGTTGAGCGACACTTTCAAGTTTGTCACCGGGACAGAGTGAGTTTGTTTTCAATCTAATAAAACACTAGAACTTCTTTTTATAGTAGTAAAATTGTTTTAAATTTTTTTTAACTTATGTATATTTATTTTTCAAACATTTTAGTGATAAAATAGTAAAGAGTTTTTGTAAAATTATAATTTTTTTTTTATTAAGGTATTCTACAGTTTATAAATTGTTGTCCATTTTAAACTTTATCTTGAATGATGTTTATGAAGATTTTATGATTATAGTTTTTTATTAAATTAAATGTTTTTAGATTTTTTAGGGATTTTTAAGGTTTACTGCAGTTTAGGTAATTTAGGAAATTCAATGTAGTTTTTTACAAGTTACAATATTTTCTTTAATCTTAAATAGATGTCAATATTTTGGTAAGTTTGAGTTGTAAAACTAAATACAAGGATTTTTTAAATTGATTTATAAACTTAGGTAAACTTTAGCAACCACTCTTAGTAATTTAACTTGTATAAAGTAACTTTACTTCAATTTCTTTTAATTCTTTTCAAAAAAGTTGAAGATTGTGACTTTAACAAGAAATTATGTGCTAGTTTTGAAAAGTTTAAATTGTTTTTTATTTGTTAAATTTTATCACTGCTTTATTTAGAATTTTCAATCTAAAATATAATATTTGTTCGGTTTAGTGACTGTTTTTTAGCACTGCATTTTTTTTCTTTTATATAAAAAAAAAATTTTGTAGCATTTACCATGTAAAACACGTATCAAAAAAGTTATCATAATTTCTATCGAAGGATATAAAGTATTTTTGTGAATTTTAAATACTTGTTTTATCTATATTGGGTAATTTTTTTAAAATTAATTAAGTTATATGAAATATTCAAATAGGAAGTTTTTTAAACTTAAATATTAAATAACCAACAATTCGTTGATATAAAAATACTATTAAAACAATATAATGTCGTTATTGTACATTTTAAAATATTTTTAATTTGCATCAATTCTCGTTGCAAATCAGACAAGTTTTATCCATTTTTCTGTAATTTTTATGAGCTGCATACCTTTTTTAGTTTTATTATTTAAGTGTAAATATTTTAAATTCCCTTTTTCATTGATAGAAAAACTAAGTGTTTTATTATCAGCATAGTCTTGTCACTTAATATATTTGTGGTAAAATCATAAATTAAAACATTTTTATGAAAAAAAATTGTAAGTTATATACTTTAAAATAGTTTTATATTTATTGAAAGTTGTAGGAATAATCTTTGTAAATGTACAAGTTTTTTAACATATAAAAAAATTTTTAACACAACAGCTTATTTTTTTTTAATGCAACTAAATGCAACGTTTATAAACAACTTATTTCAATTTAGTAATTTTTTAAAATCAATAAACCTCTATGCTTTTAAACAATATAATACTAAATTGAAGCTTTTAAAAGAACTTAATATTAGTATTAAAAGAGTTTGTATAATTTAAAAAACAGGGTTGCTAAAAACCTGGAACTTGACAAATAATGCAAAAGTAATTGGAAAGTTTGAAACTTTGAACAAAAATCACTAAAAAACCTGAAATTTTATACAATTTTAACATACTTAACAATATAATTTAGAGAAATTACCAAAAACTTATCATATACATTTTTTCTGTTTTGTCAACTATTTTATTCTTATAAAACACACTTAGAGTAGCATTACAGTATCTTTTCAACATTTTTTTTTCCTATTTAACACGTTTTTTACCTTTAATTTATTTTATACTTAAAAACGACACAAAACTTGTACTTTTAAAAACCTAGAATAAATTCAGAAACCTTGAAAAAATGTTCAACAAACCTTTGGCAATCCTGTAAAAACCTTTAACCATTTCCACAATAGTTTTTAACCAATGTTGGATAAAACTTGCAAGTGTTTTTGATTGAAGCAACAATAGTTTCTTTTAAGCAAAGTTAAATTCCTTTTTATTAAAAATTCTTATACATCAAGTTTTATCTTTAACAGTATATATTAATTTAAATAACACCAAGATGTTTTAAGGGCAGTTTAAGAACATAACTACAAGGAAGTTTTAAATAAACAGCTTTATATATACAATTAACAGGATTAACAACTTAGTTTAGAAAGGAAATTTCATAAAGTAATAACGTAATATATTTAGTGAGGTAGAAAATAGTTATGTTAAATTATTACTTTTATCTAAACTTACATTTATAATGAGTACTTAGTTCATAAATACTATATTAACCTAATATTTTGGTCTAAACCTAGGGGACTTACTCGATATGTGGCAACTCTGCATGGGCTTAAAATGCATTGAACTGGAAATAAGAGTTTTTAAATTTTACTAAATCAGTATTCCCATTACAATTATAGTATAAAGTAGCTTTAGTTTTTATCAATTAATTTTTACAACCTGAATATAAAAATAACTATTTAAGCAAAAGTTATTAAGATTCGTACTCCAGGAAAAATAATTTTTTAGCAGTGTTAGAAAAATGTCAGTTTAAATGCTTGAAAGTTTGTGAACTATAAAAATAAATTCTGAAAAGAAACTAAATTATTAAATCAGGAATTACTTGTAATTAAATGATGTAAAATAAATAGCCAACTTGTCATTTATGGCATTTTATTATTTTAAGTATTTCAAAGTAGTTTTTTTCGCTAATTAAGTAAGCGATCCAATGCTTACAAGGTAATCATTTAAAACAAATATTACTTCTCTGTTGCATATTTAAATAACAAACTTTGGTTTGTAACAATGCCATACGTACTCTTTACTCTAAAAATTACTTGTGACACCTATGTAATGTCGAAAAACATTGATTTAAATTTTTTTAATCTAGTTAGTACTATAAACAATACCTTTAACAGTTTTTAAGTGACTTGAAACATCTATGGAGTATTAAAAAGTTATAATATAATTTATATTTTAAATAATTACAATATAATTTTTGTTTTCAGATAAGCTCTTAGCAGTGTGCATCAGTTCAAACAGTTAACATTTTATATATAACATATGACAAAATTGGTTTAAAAAGACATAGAAAAAAGCTGTCTCATTTCTTTTAAAAAACAACAGGTTCTAGGACCTTTTGTTTTATTAAAATATTTTCAATTCTTATTCAAAAGCTTTTTTTGAACCTTTTTTATTTTTTGTAAACCGAAGTATTCAAAGCTGTCTAATTTATAATATAAACAAGAAACTACCTTCAAACCATTCGTTCAATATTTTATATATAAGAATTAGCATTTTTATTTACTCTTAATAATATGTATAAAATTGGTTTCATGTTTTTAAAATGAAATTAAGTTCAGCAAAACTCTTTTGTTTTTAAATATTGAGAAAAGTATTTAATATTAAGTTTTATTTTATTAACGGTTATTTTGTACTCAAAAAGTAAACATTTTTTTTGTAAATATTCTATATGAACCAAAAATATAAAAATACAGATTATTTCAATAGACAAAGATTTTAAAAGCTTGTTACATCAATATGACTTGTTGTAATATTCCCCAATTATTTTATCGAAATTCCTTTTAAATGCACATTAAAATCGTAAAGTATAGTCCTAGACAAGACATTAAACTGTATCATTAGTATATGACTCAATAATTGAAAGGTTCTTTCGTACACCAAGTCCCTAGACTAAAATTTTTAGGTAGGAGTCAAAAAAGCAGAGCGTCACATTAGCACGGAGTAATTTTAGATTTTTTAAAGTTTTGATTTAAATGGTATTCAATCACTTAATGATTATCAAGTTAACAAACAAATAATGCGGAAGTTAGTTCTAACTCTTTTAAAAGTACCACTCAAAAAATACACATAAATTTTTACTAGAAGTACTTTGAATTAAGCTGTTTCATAACAATAAAGCTTCACAGGTAGTAAATTTTTTGAATTAAGTTTATCACCCTTGTAATATATATAACTGTCTATATATAACTTTTATAACATATAGATAAGTATAAATATACAAGACGCGTGCATGTAGAAATAAGAGGAAGTTAACATCTTTATGTTTTATGATAGTTAAAGCTGTATAGACTTTTAAAATGAAATAATAAATAATTTTTTAGGTTATAAAGCTACAAGAGCTTGTAAAAAAAGTATAAATTGTTTACCAATATTTACTAACCTTTATATATTTAACTTTTTATCTAAAGTTTACGCTTAAAGAATAACCTTGTTTAAGTAATAAGAATTTTTTTTTAAAGTTTTAAGAAACAACCTAAAGTATGTATTGTTATTTGTAAAAATAGTTTTATGTGGAAAATATGAACGTAAAAAAAACAAATAATTTTCGTTAATAACATAGTAAAATAAGTTAATAAACTTTGTAAATTTAGTTTTATTTTAGCTTTAATTAAAGCTTAAACTTGTAACACATTTAGAGCTTGTTAACTTTTAGTTTACATGTTGCATAGTTCGTTTTTAGATTTGTAAACATAGTAGTCCAAATGTTATTTAGCAAAAAAAAAGGAAAACGTATTCCGTGCTAAAGTGTCACACCGTGCTAAAATGTCACACCATGCTAAAGTTTCACTCCGTGGTATGGTGTCTATTTGTACTAAACTGATTCCATGCTTTTCTGACCCGTTCCCAAAATTGTTTGACGCTTTTTTGTCCTTCAATAAAAATTATAAACTTTTATACTACAAAACTATATCAAACAAGTCAGTTTAGTTGTATCAAATAAACACAACTAAAATAATCAAAATTAAATTAGTTTAAAGTAGCTTATATTAAAAGTATACAAAGGTGTAAACAAAATAATTGTTTTAAACAGTTTAATCATTTTAAACGACTTAAAATTAACAACAAACTAATAAAATTTTAAATTATAACAAGATTAAGTAATTAACTGCTTTGTTGTCGAGAAATTTTTCATAGCAATCTTACTGATCTGCACATTTTCATCTCGTTATATTTGTCACCAGTGTTTAGTTTATTGCACGTGATTCTTTGTTCATTTTTAGACGTCTGTCTAAATAAATAATTCTACAATAGCACTCACATTTGTACATAAGAAATACTATAGCTTTATTAAGTTTTTCCTATTTGATTGCAAATCGATTTTCATGTAAAAATTGTTCTTAGGTTAACTGCAAATTTTATTTTTGTTTTAACTTTTTCTCGTTTTGGATTAAGTCAGGGTTTTCCAAACTTTTTTTCAAATGACCCCCTTTAAATAAATCAAAAAAGCTATGGCTCCCTCCAACAAGATTACTCAAAAAAGTTACCATTAAAAACACATAAAACTTTTTTTTTTGCTCTTCATCAGCAACTTTAGAATATCTAAAGTAAGTTTCAAAACTACAATTGAAAACACCTAAGACTTTTTTTTTGCTTTTTATCATCAACTCCAGAATATCTAGTGTTCATCAACTCCAGAATATCTAGTGTAAGTTTCAAATTAACACCTTATTTCCCTCTGTGGATCCTTTACTGCTCAACCCCCCCCCCCCCTTTGGCCCCTTTGCTGTTCATGGCCCACTTTGGGAAACCCTGGTTTAAACCACTTTTAATGAAATTTGATTTCAGTAAAATGGTATAGTTTTAGTATCAAAGCATTCTGTTTTATTTTACTGACTATATTTTATTTATTGTTTTAACTTCTCTGTTTAAAATTTCTGATCTCTTATTACTTTTAAGATTTTTCCTTAATTCCAACTAAAAGTTGTATTTAAGTAAAATATAGTAGTCTATATATAACTTAAATAACACATAGATAAGTATTTAAAAAAGATTTGAGACGCGTGCATGTAGAAATAAGAGGAAGCTAACATCTTTATGTTTTATTATATTGAAGGCTGTTTAGATTTTAAAAATGAAACAAGTAAATTTTTGATAGGCTATAAGGCTATCAGAGCTTGTAAAAGCAAAGATAAATTGTTTATCAATATATTTTGTTCTTTATCTAAAATTTACGCTTAAAGTTTAATCTTGTTAAAGTAATTAAAAATTTTTTTTAAAGTTTTAAGAAACAACCTACAGCCTGTATGTATTGTTCGGTTTATAAAAGTAGTTTTATGTCGAAAAAGTGAAAGTAAAAAAAACAAAACTTTTTCGTTAATAATTACATAGTAAAATAAGTTAATAAAGTTTGTAAATTTAGTTTTATTTTAGCTTTAATTAAAGCTTAAACTTGTAACACATTTAAAGTTTGTTAACTTTTAGTTTACATGTTGCATAGTTCGTTTTTAGATTTTCAAACATAGTAGTCCAAATGTTATTTAAGAAAAAAAATGCAAAACGAATTCCGTGCTAAAGTGTCACACCATGCTAAAATGTCACTCCGTGTTAATGTGTCACTTTGTACTAAACTGAACCTGTACTTAACCGTTCCCAAAAATGTTTGACGCTTTTTGTCCTTCAATAGAAAAATTATTAACTCCTATACTACAAAACTATATCAAAAAAGTCAGTTCAGTTGTATCGAATAAACACAACTAAACTAATCAAACTATATTTTAATAAAATAAAGTGGCTTATATTAAAAGTATGCAAAAGTGTAATCAAAATTTTACGCACTTCAACCTATTTAAACGACTCAAAATTCACATCAAGCTAGTAAAATTTTAAACTTGTTTGCACACGTAGAATAAGTAATTAACTCTTTTGTTGTCAAGAAATTTTTCATAGCAATCTTACTGATCTGCACATTTTCATCTTCTTATATTCGTCACCAGTGTTTAGTTTTTTGCACGTGATTCTTTGTTCATTTTTAGACGTCTGTCTAAATAAGTACTTTTACAGTAGCACGCACATTTGTACATAAGAAATAATATTTCGTTTTATTTAGTTTTTCCTATTTGATTGCAAATCGATTTTCATGTAAAAATTGTTCTTAGGTTAACTGCAAATTGTATTTTTGTTTTAACTTTTTCTCGTTTTGGTTTAAGTCTGGGTTTTCTAAACTTTTTTTTCAAATGGCCCCCTTTAAATAAATCAAAAAAGCTATGACCCCCTCCAATAAGATTACTCAAAAAATTACCATTATAAACACTGAAGACCTTTTTTTTTTTTTTGCTCTTTATCATCAACTCCAGAATACCTAGTTTAAGTTTCAAACTATGACCTCATGGCTTCCTGTGGCTCCTTTACTGCTTATGCTCCCCCTTTGGCCCCTTTTCTGCTCATGGCCTCCTAAATATCTGTCATGGCCAACTTTGGGAAACCCTGGTTTAAATCGTTCCTGATGAAAATTGATTTTAGTAAAATGGTACAGTTTTAGTACCAAAGCATTCTGTTTTATTTTACTGACTATATTTAATTTATTGATTTAACTTCTCTGTTTAAAATTTCTGATCTTTTATTACTTTTAAGATTTTTCCTTAAATCCAACTAAAAGCGCCAATAAAAGTTACAATTTTTAAAACATTTTAATTAAACAATCTTTCTTCATTAAAACAATCAAAAAATACTATTAAAAGTAAGAGGTAATGGCTGGTAAAAGCAGGCTTTCTACAGATTTTGAAAAGAAGAGTGTGTTCTTTCTTTAAAATATGAACACGATATGTTTTTTTTTTTAATATTTGCCAACTTTAGACTAAAAGGTGAACCCCTGGCAATTTCATCTGCTTTATGTCATTTAAACTGAAATCCGCTTCTTTCGTGGCAATCATTTAAAAATTTTTGTTAATAAGATTCAAACTCGTTTAAAAATAAAAGTTTAAATGTACAAACTACTGAGTTCTTTCATATTGTAAAATAGTCACCTATACAAAAATTACACTTGAAAAAGGTTCTTTTATGTATAAGTAATAATTTAAGATTTATGTAAAAGTAGCACAAGTATATTACATACTTCTTTTAATTTATACTTTTAAAACAGTTTAAATTTTTTTATTATACTTTATTTTTGAGTTTATTTTTTTCAAAATTTTAATACAAAATCACAAGCTTTAAGTTACAACAAGAACTCCCTTAGCACTTATGCTTTACTAAAATTGTTTATTTTAAATATAAATCAATAAGAACTATGTCATATGTATCACAATTTATAGCATTATTGTTATTATTATTAGTAAAACAAACTAAGTTTTTGTTAACAAGGAACACTGAGGAACACTTATAGTTTATTATTTACTTAAGTTGTTTACTTACAGTTTTTAACACAAAAGTACTTTCGCATGTAAACACTTTTACTTTACTTAGTATAAAAAAGATTAAACCAGTGCTTAGTACACGAATTGTTTTTAAATTAATAATATAAAAGAACTTTATAATCAAACTATTTATTCACATTTGAAAGTCATTAAACTACGAAATTACAAAAAAAAAGCATAGCATATTTTTATTCATGTTTGAGTAAATAATAAAAAATTGATTGCGTTTAAAACTGTAATTAGTATTTTGTAAGATTACTTTATATGTACAAAAAAAAATATTTTTTTACTAATTTACAGCTTTAAAGCACAAATACAAGAAAAAATATATTTTTTAGCTTCTTTAGACATATCTTGGTAAAATTGTAAACAAAAATTAGTAATCTTTTTTTTAATTTTGTTCATAAAAATTATTTGAAGTTTTGAAGAGCAAAACTTTAAGATTCATTGAAACAAAAAAAAAAGGTCTATGAACTGTATTCATCCTCCGCTAGTCTCATATCGAGTTCTTTTAGCTATAAATTTTTAGTAGTAAGTTGTTTTACTTAAACTAAACTTTTGAGTTTTAGCATTTAAAATATATATGTATTGTAATCATATATATATATGTATATATAATAAAAAATACTTTAAAAACAAAACTATGAGTACTTTTTGTTTACGTATACAGATTAAAACTAGTTGTATAAAAACAAAAAGTTCACCTTGTTTTGGTATTCAAGCGTAGTGCTTTCATACTTTTCTGAAAGCTTGCTGAATACAGTTACGAATTTGTTGTACTTCATGTACAACTGAAATACAAAATAAGATAAACGAAAATTGCTATTTTAAATCTAAAAAAATTTTTTTTTTTAATTTTCAATGTACATTTCGAAGTTGGATTTTTATTCAAATTAATTTCAATTAAAGGGTTATTTAAACTTTAATGGTAATTTTTAAACACATACAAAGTTTTGAATTATTTAAAAGTTTTAACTTATTTTAGTTTGAATAAATAAGAAAGGTTACAACAATGAATGATGTGTTGTTTTTAAAGTCTTATTGTATTACTTCGATTGTAAACAACTAACTAAATTTCTTTGTTCATCATTTTTCTGTCTCCTTATTTCACTAACATAAGTGACCTAAAATTTTAAAAACTGTTGAGAATGTAGTCTTTGACCAAATTAGGTTTTTTTCAAAAAAAAGTTCTTACTTGTTTTTATTACAGTTTTAGTTTTGACAATTTAATTGAAAATATATAAAGTTCTAAGAAGTAAAAGGATTGCAAATAAAAATTTTTCTGAGAATAGAAAACGTTTTAATATAATAAACCTGTTCCAACTCGCTTTCAAGAAATTTGATTTTTTCGTCTCTGCAAAAGTTCTTGAAGTTGAAGAAAATATATCGCATATTCTCTTCTTATTTCTTCCTGTGTCTATTAAATATTTGAATAAATCTTAAGTTTTAAACTTTAAAAGTTTTGTGAAATATTTTGTAAGTTTATAACACTTTCCGCTAGGTTAAGACTGTTTATTATTAGAGTAAGCTATTAGCGCTTTGAATTACCTACTAAAGTTAATGCTATTGTTTTTATTTCAAAGTGTTTTTACAAACTTTTCACAATCAGCTTTCAAACTAATTAACTTATTGTTTTGCTTAAGTCTATTTAATAAAGTAAATAAAACAGAATATGATTGTATATAACAACAGAATTTATTCTAAAACTTTATTTTATAAAAATCATGCAGGCGAACTTTTTTTACTACATTTTTCAACGAATCAAAAACTTATACACCGTTATACATCTATTTTACTTTCACTTTTATTAATATTACTAATAAAAGCATAAATTACTACATACTCCGTGGTTTTAAATTACGTTTTGCTTGTAGCAAAAAAAAAGCATAAAAGCTCATATGCTAATCAAAATCAAGACAATTTAATACTTTGCTAAACATTGTTTGTTTAGTAAGTTAAGTTTGTCATATACAACTAGATTACATGCGCTTGAATGAATTTGATATCAAACAAATATTTTTTATAAGGAAAAATAGCAAAGCTTGTATAAATTTTAAACGCTAACTAAGTTTTTGAGACGTTTTTCTTCCTCTATGTATCTGCTTCTTGTTAGTTCAACTTGCTTCTTATTTTTCAAATTATTTTCATCAGTTTGCATTGCTGCATCCTGTTTGTCAAGCAAGAATTTTATGAGTTAAAATAAACGTATTTTCAGCAGCAAAACCAAGTTAATTTAGAGAAAAAAATTTAAGCCTTTCACGCTAAAGAATTTATGAATTATAATTTCTTGTTTAAAAGGGTATTTTTAATATTCAAAACTTTGGAGATTTTAGTTTTGATTTTAACATTGTTTTTTTTTCAGTGGTATAATATGTCTTTTCTATTCGTACCTTATTTAACAATTATAGTACAATGTAGGCTCATAAATTTCTAAAACACTAAAATCAATCAAAAAAAAACCTACTTGAAACTTCAAAATAGTTTTTTGAGTTGAAACAAATTTTTCAGGAGGTAATTGTATCTCTGTCTGGCATGAACTGCTACCAATTTTGTCATCAGTTGGTACACGTTGGTAAAAATGTTTCTAAAAATGTAAAAATTATTTCATACTTATTATTTTTTTTTGGGCACACATTTATTAATTACCTTTTTCTGTAAACATTTTTTTTTAGTTAAAGCAAACACATAAAACTTTGTATATGAATTTTAAATATTTTTAACGCAAACCTTTTGGTAGTACAGCAATGATATCGTTAGAAAAGTGACGGTTACAAATGACGCTATTACAATCACAAGAGCAGTTAAATAGTTGTTTGGTTCGTCAACCGACTTACATATTGCTTTTCCTTTTATATTGTAAGAAGGGTCGTATTTTTTGGATATGAACGAGTGTGTTAATAACGGGTTGACAACAAATATTGATGAAGAGTTATATGATGAATATCTCAGGGCATATTTGCTTTCTATAAACTTGTCAGTGCATCGTGTTAAGTATTTTTGAAGTGTGCCTCTTCTAAAAATTTCTTCATTAGCCAGAATACTTTTTTCGCTCTTACAAGACTCTATGTCTTCATGGAGCAACCCAGTCTTTACTTTAGCTATGAAGTACCTATTTTGACCGTCGTAAAACTCGTCACAATTTTCAAGTAGTGGCGCTGTATAAATATTTTAAAGTTAAGTTAACAAAAAGTATAAGTAAGTTATTTCATTATTTAAAGATATCAACTATAAATACTTATAGTAAATTTTTATTATTAATATAAAATTATAAAGTTTAAACAAAAATTACAATTTTTAAGTACATTTATGAGTAAACACTAAATAGTTTTAAAAGATGTACTTTTAATAATTAAAACTAACATGTTGATTAGTAAGTAAAACTTGGTTAGTTTCTTAATACATTAACTTAATTGTTGTATGTTTCTTATGATAAACTACTTGTACTCTAGTTTTAATATCTCAGTCATTATTCTAGTTGTAAAAATCAATAGTTTTTTTATAAATGTTTATTACTTTTTCTTCTGCTACTATTTTTAAAGACAACATTAAGTATAAGAAACTAATAGGTAGGAGACCAACTTTAACAATAAGCTTATATAGTTCGAAACGTTTATTATAGTTTTTTTTTCAAACTTTAATGTGTATGTATAAATACTATAATATATATCTAACACATGCTAAAAAACCTGAAAGTCCGTTTTCTCCCGTAATTGTCAGTAGCAGTATCCATATTTTTAATTTAAATAAAATCATCTGAAACAAATTAGTAAATAAATTATTTTATTTGAAAGTAATAACTATTGTTATTTTTAGGAATGTTCTTAATAAAAATATTTTTTAACCAGCATAAATTACAAAAACATTTTTTCAACCAGCCAATAATCAGTTTTATTGTTTCTAGGTTTAAAAACTAAAAACTTAAATGGTTTTAGAACTACAAAAAAACTGTCCTACAAGTATAACGACAAAAAGCGGTACATTTACTTTTTACGAGCAAAATGTACCGAAATGCGAAGCTGAGCAGATATGTCAAAGCAAAGGGCACATACTAGCTCCTATTACAAACATGGAAGACCGCAAAGCTATTGAAAAGATAGGTGGTCAGGAATGCGGAATTTTTCGAGAATTTGTACAAGGTTATCATGTTGGTTTAGATATCAAGACGTGCGGAAATAAGTTTACCAAAGTGTTTTCAAACGGAGTCAAATACAATAAAACTTTACACGACAAACTGTACT
This sequence comes from Thalia democratica, assembly GCF_965202585.1. NCBI lineage: Eukaryota > Metazoa > Chordata > Thaliacea > Salpida > Salpidae > Thalia > Thalia democratica. The sequence goes on from NC_139165.1 coordinate 77,717,988, forward strand.
ATTTTTATCCAATAAAAAAATTCGACTGCCTCACTGCATTGTACCCGCCAGGTTACGGAGCCGATAACAAAATTGTTGTAGTTGCCAAGTATAATAATTGTAAAGATTACGCTAGAAGGTTTATTTGTTTGGATCCAGCAAAACCTGACAATAACTCAACTGTCACTGAAGAAGCTCGTCATCTTAGAAGGTCTAAAAGAAGTGAAAAGTTTAGCGAGGATAGTGTTTTATCAGGCCGACAAAACATGTATTTTATGTCTGAAGTTTTCGGTTTTTGCTTTTTAGCAACTGCATGTTGTTTTCTGTTTGTAGCAAATAGAAAGCTCAAAAAAAAAGTCAATTTTCTGGAAATGAAAACTGAACCATTTACCAACGAATGTAAGCATTGAACTTTTTTAGATAAAATATCAAAAGTAATTCTAAGCTTTCTTTTTTTACTATTTGTACTCATTTGTTTGTTTCTAATAGTATCATATTTGTCTATAAATCTTCTAATTTTGTTATTAAGCTATATGCAAAAGACGTAAAAGATATACATATAGAACGTGCAACATATTTTATTTGTATATTTAGTTTGACACATTATTACAACATAACTTGATTTGTTCGCCTTATAACATAAACTTCTTAAAATACTACTTAGTTTTCTGCTGTTTGATTTAAGACTTTTTATTAAAGTAACTTTAACCTTAATTAGATTTGTTTAAAAAAACTTTTAAATGTCTGATAACGAATTTAACGGTTACAAAATATTCTTATTTATTAAACGACAAAAAAAAAACGCTCGAAAAGTTTGGTCCAAGGACCTGGTGTACAAAAATCCTTTTGGTTATAGAGTCATATACCAGAACAGTTTAACGTCATGCCCGGGACCAGGATTACAAGTTTTAACACTACACTTTAAAAAAAAATCCGTATTTATACAAACGTAGAAAATGTGTGTTGTACATTTGATTATTTATAGCATAACATTTTTTTTAAATTTTATACTAATTAGTGTAAGTCCCCTGTAAGTTTAAACTTCTTAAAAGCATCCATGCTTGTATTATTTTTAGACTGTTATTAATCAGAATTATTTTTATTATGGTAGAAATGTTATAGAAATAAATTGTGGAGAAAAACAAACAAAACAACTTTAATTTAGGTAAAGTTAATGTTTTAAAATAAATCTTTTGTTACTGAAAAAACCATCTTTTTCTAAAGTTGAGAATGTTTGGATCGAAATTTAAAAAAATAACTTAAAGATGGATACAAATAACTTTAAGGTAAAAAGTCTTTTTCTAGCTGTAGCATTTTTGTAACTTTATTTATTATTATAAACTTTAAAAATTAAATAATTACCATTACTAGATTTAAAAAAAAAAATACCAAACTTTTAATTTAAAATCTTAACTTTTTTCAAAACTTTAAATATTAATATAATTTCTAGAATAAAAGTTTTCAGCCAAGTAGTTTAATTGACGGTGACATTATGCAAAATTATGTATTATACTAAAAATCTGCATGTAAAGTTTGAAAACTCTGTGATGAGTTTCAAACGTATAATATTTTTTATGTAAACACATTAATAAACCAACATGATATGCTTGTACACTTTTTTAAATACTTTCACACTAAGGACTACTTATTTGTTCAATAGCTTTTCGATCTTTAATGTTTGTATTAGGAGTTATTATTTGCTCCATGCTCTGACATATATGCTCTGCATAACATTTTTTGGTCTTTGCTCGTAAAAATTAAAAGTACCACTTTTTGTGTCGCTTAATTTTATTCGTAGACTTGAATTTATTTTCAAGAAACAGTTCGTCGTAAATGCAGTTTAAAACATTAAAAACTTAATAATGATAAATTTGGTAACAGCTAAGATATAGTTTTGAAGCAAAAAAACGAAATGTTTGAGTAACATATAGATTGTTGAAGATTAAAACATTCAAAAAAAATTTAGACAATTCATTTGTAATTTTACGAGCTGAGCGGTTGAAATAGTAAATACTTCTGTAAAGAGAAAGAATAGCGATTTTACTACATGCTTACATCATAAACACATGTGTTTTTAAAGTATTTATAAAGTTCACAATTAAAAAACAGCATATCTTTTTTTTTGGATGGAAATATATCTTTAAAATTATCAGCCTTTAATGCTTAACTTGAATTTTATTATTAATAATGCTTTTTTAGTTTATCTTGTTAAATGTTTACATAATTAAGTTTTTGTAAAAAAACATATCAAAATTCAAACAATTTTACAAAAGTATCATACTTCAGATAAAGTTCTTAATTTAAAATCTACATACACATCTACTTTTTCTCATTTGCAAGCCAAATGGTAACAAAAAAAACATGCTTATAACTTTCAATACTATTTTTTATTCAAAAACAGACTAAAAATTTTCTTTGTATAAATTTAATTTGACAAGATTTTTTTTCTTATAAGTTATTTTTTTGTTGACGAAATTTAAACTGTTGTAAAACTGAACTCTGTTACAACACAATCATGTGCATTTAAACATTTGGCACTTGATACTAAGTGAAGCTTAACCATTTTTCAAATTTTGACAAAAGCTTTAAATTAAAAGATATAGATGTAACTTTTTTTATCATTTTAGCTAGTTTTCAATAAAGTTAACAATAATAAAACAACTCATTTACAAAACATTTTTTTCAATCAAATTTTTTAAATCTATGCTGTTTTTTAAGAAAATTAACAAGTAAAACAAAACACAACAAACTATTAGCATTAATTAAAATCCTGTGTAGAATGATAGATTTCATATTTAAATTCCAATCAACAAATCAAAAAATAGGCTATAAATTTTAGCCTACCAAATAATTACAACTAAGCTTACAAAAATTTCTCATGCTCGTTAAATTAAAAACTCTTTTTTGAACAACCGATCTTACAAGTCTAACAGTTTTTTTAACAAAAACAAACATACAGCTGGCTATAAATTTGGTTTTTTTGCTTAACTACTTTTTTTTGGTTAAGACAAATGAGTATGTATATATACACATATATTTCAAGTAAAAAATAAAATTAAAACTTAAAACAGTGACTTGCTTTAACAAAGGAACTAAAAACTATTTTTAAAATAAAAACTTGAATACAATAAAATAGTCCGGAAATAATGAAAAATAAGTAATATAAGCTGATAAATATTTGTTTTTAAGGCCATTGAAAAACAACTTAAAAACTGTGCCAAAGTTACTTCTTAAAATAAAAAACAAGTCAAGATTTAAACTTTGACCGAAATTTACCAAGAAAAGGGTAATGCAAATAAGCAAATAAAAATATAGTTTTGATTTTAAATTTGATTATAGAGTTTTTTAAGCTTACGTTATTATAAAATTTTAAAGTTTATTTTTAGAAAAACAAATTTTATTGTGATCGTAAATTGCTTTAGAATTTATAATCTTAACCTTATGCAAAAAAAAACGAAGCAAATTTTATCAAAGGTTTTTCTAAAACATCTATGCTTAATTTCATTGAATATCTTACTTAAATCTATAGCGTTATATGCAATATTTTAAAACAGTTAGTTTATGTTTAAAACATTTTATTGGTAAAAGTATTTTTTTATACACAGTAAACTGCCGAGTAACTTTGCAACGTTATAGTTTCGGTTTTAAGAGAAAAAAATATTGTACTCATCGTTTTAAGCTAAGTTTAAAATTGCTACAAATCTTTGCACCTGACATATATCTTCTATTTTTCACATAATAAATTTGTATTTCTAAACTTTTGAACAATTTTTTGTTATAACGATTAAGTATAAATAATTAAGTAGTTACAATTTTTTTAACTTAAATTATAAGTTTTTCTTTATTCTAATGTTGAATTTGTTAAAATCACAAAGATTTTGACTCACTAAGACTTTAAAATTTAACTTAAAAGATAAGCTTTTAGTAATTGTTTTAGTATAAATATAAAAAAAATATTTAATAATCGCTTGTTTATATAAACAAAAGTCATGCAGTTACATTTTGCAATATAAAATTTTTCAGTTTATTAAAATAACGCAGTAAAAAAAATATATGGGAATTCCAAAAAAATTAAAACAGAAGTAAATGTTGATTGTTTAAACAGAAATTGCTATTGTTTCGATTACAAAAGATAATTTATTCAAAATCTATTTAACGCTAAAAACAACTAAATAAGCCGGAATCATGCCGATCAGCTCTAGCATGGATTCTACCTCTTTTTTTTTAAACAGCACCCTCTGGTGTCAGAGTTGACGAAAGCTTCATTTTCCGCGTCTTTGCCGTCGCTCGACACCAAGACAAACGACTGCATTCCGGCTTGTCCGTTCGTGACGCAGTGGCTCAACCCATTCGAAAGTTCGATTTCCAAGCTGGTGGACGCGTAGCAGGAACATATGTCAGGTCCGCACTCGCACTGCTCCAACAAATCATCGCGACTCGCCGGGTGGCCTCTCACCAGAACTTTCACTAACTCGTTCGCTTTGACTCCTCGCAGGTAGAGCGAGCTTCCACGCATCTTTTTATCCTCTCCTTCGTCAACTGCGTTGATCCTGAAAATTTGCAGGACTGTCGCGTTCAGGCTCATTCCTGTTATCGACCCGAGCACAAACTGGTGATCTGGATCTGAAGTTTGCAGCAGCTCCGCTTTGTACTTGGCACAGTTGTCGGCTTCTAATATGCTGCTCGTGTTGAACAACAGTTGCCGCATGAAAGAGTTCACTTTGCGTTCATACTGATGTTTTGCATGTTCAACTTCTGCCTGCTGATTGGCGCTTATTTCGTTTTTGAGCTCGGCAACAAAATTGTTCAAGGTGCAGTCTTCAGAAGTGATATTAATATTTTCATGCAACGTGTCTTTTGGGGGGTCTTTTAAAAACTTGAACTGGCGAAGTTCGTCGTACAAAATTTGTTTCGCAAGCTCGCGTGCGCTTTGTTTTACTTCAATTTATATTAAGTATTCGAGATTTACTAAGTCGTGGTGAGTTACGAATATTCTTTTTTCGTCATCACCCACTTGAAACGTGCCCAAAAGAACATTGTTTCCGTTGCTGTCGAACTTGCGGGCTGAAGAGTCTTCGAGTTTAACTTTTTGTCGGAATAGGAATTTCCATCAAAAACTTTTAAAACGGGCTCGTAACTAAAACTGGAGTCTAGGCACGGGTATGACGATTTTACGAACACAGTCGAAGTTGTTTTTTTACTGAACAATTGTTCGCGAGTTTTAATAGACTGGTTATCTTTACACTCTCCACAAAGACAACCTGAACCTACTAGTGTCTTCTTCACTTTGCTAACAAACAAGTTCGTCAAGTCTTTGGCGTTCCCATCGTCTTTCGCGTATTGTTGACCGTAATGATGAGCAATTTCAAAGCTGTTCGTCAAATAAATTCCGGGGCCCAGTCTACCGGAAGAAGAAGGCCTCAGTCCTTCTCTCAGGATTCCCTCGACATTGCTCCCTTTGCAGGGAGCGTTCGAAAGCAGCAAGCTCGGACATCTGCAGCGTTCCACATTTGACTTGACCCTGTAAATCCTTAGAGCGACGTTTTTGAATCTTTTCAATTGGCTCGTTTCACTGCTCAAATTGAGCGATCCTTTGAACAGTACGTAATCCGGATCATCGTTTTTCAGCAACTGAAGCTCGTGCTTCGAACACTTTGAAAGAGATTTTTCGAAAGCCGAGGTGTAGCATACAAAAAACTTTAAAGCCCGTATAACAACTTCTTCTTTTTCCTCTTCAAAATGTTGGACCATGTGTTCGATAACAGCTTTCGTCTTTTTCTTTTCTTCTTTGCACAAGAGACGCAAGTAGTCCTGAGGGCCAGGAAACTGTGTGATCGTCTGATTGAAATATTCTTTGTTTGAGTACATGTTTTTTTTACTAAATAATCTGTAAAAAGTCTGTATTTAAAAAACGTTCTTAATTTTTTATTGTTATATATAACTAATATTATATAAAAGTAATCACAGTAAATACAAAAAATATATATATATATAAATAATTATCTCAGATATGTATAACACAAGTTTTATACTTATAAAACCCCTGTAAATAGTTTTGGTTAGAGATAAACTGTGTATAACTATCAATCGTTTGATTTTTACATTTAAACTTATAGTTAACTTTTTCTAAGTAAGTAGTTAATGTAATGGTAATAGTGTAATACAGAAAATGTTTGAAGACATATGAAGAAAAAGTACATACTTTTATGTTTCCTTAGAAAAGCAGAATAATTTATTAAAAGTTTATTTTAACAGTAATCTCAGCTCACATTTGTATAATGAACTCACTGTTAGAAGGTACATCTATAACTTAGTAACTTCTATCACAAAGTTTTCACACGGGCATAAAATACAAGTTTCTTAATATTCTGAAGTTATTTCAAAGTAGTTATCCTAAATAGCTATGTAAAGAATAACCGGACAGCAAATGTTGCAACATAGACTAAACTATTGTTATTTTGATCAAACAATTCAGGTTTGAATGATAATCTTTTGGTGTTAAATTACAAATATCAATAACTTCTTAAACAAAAATAAATAGACGAGTAACAAAGATCACTTTTGACCTAGTAAACTACATATAATTTTATGTTTGATTATAGTATGATTTAAACAACCACTATTAAACAAAAAATACAATAACATTTACCTAACTCATAGTAATATTAAATAATACTTAGGCTACTCTACATATAACTGGGAATTTCACGAATGAGCATTTTTTATACCAAGAACATGATTTATACCCACACAGGGTTTCCCCTCGTTATTACAAAACAGGGTTGCCACAGATCAAAGTGAGAAAAATTTCCTGACTTTTCATGACTTTTCTAAATCAAACTCTTAATTTAAACTTATTCTAAAATACATAATTTAACACTTTAAACTATACTAAGCTTTTAATTTTTTTTTGATACAGGTAAAAACAGCAGTTGTTTTTTTGCTGAATTCAATCATAAAACTCATTCTAAAACACATAATCTAACACTTGAAACTATATGAAGCTTTTAATCTTATTTTGATACAGGTAAAAACAACAGTTTTTGCTGAATTCAATCATCAAACTTCCTTTACTTCACTTGAACTATCTGTGTATGATTGATGTATTTGCAATAAACAACTCTATAAGCAATATACTTGTGCTATCACCTTATAAACACAACTTGTCTGAAAAAAGACACAACATTTTAGCATTTTTTAAAAAATACACTTAAATATCAGTAAAAAAGTACATAAAAAATTAAACTATATACCGTTTGTATAAAATGTTTCCACTAATTACTTATATAAAATTTGTAACAAATAAACCTACTCTTATTTATATTAAAATCTTAAGTTATTCTACAAAAATAAAAATAAGTAAACTAAATCAGGGCATATACATCTCTTATAACTTATTTTACGGAATTTAAACATTATAAATAAATTTTAAAGAGGTAAAGTATACATATCAACTTGTAACATAAAATACTAAACTAACTGCTTCATTATAAAGAACTAAATTATTTACTTAAATAAAAACACTTTTATTTTTAAGTTAAGCTACATTAATTTTTGTGTATTCATTACAGGTTCACTTTGGAAGTGTCCTTGCTACAGATTATCAATATTAAAAAGCTTACAAAAACTCCTTGTTCAATATGTTTAAAGAATTTCTTTACAATTTCTTAAAGGATAATTTATTAATTTATACTTGATAAAGGCAATGGAAACTAAATAATTCTATCAATTTTTAGGAAAACTTTGCATTTTTTTTCTGACTTTAAAGGATTTTTAATTATTTTTTTACCTTTTTAAGGCTTTGTAAAATTAGGAACTTTGTAAATTTAAACTGAAAAAATCTGACCTTTTTTTTAATTTTGTCTTTATTCTTACAATTTTCTAAATTTTGTATATTGTTTAACGAACAGGCTAGAAATTAAAAAAAAAACTTTTTGACTCCTTGAGTAAAAAACACATTTGCTTAAAACTTTGTCCATCAACTTTAACAAAATTTTTAGAGATGGGTGAGCAATCGTAGGAGAAAATTCAAAGATATTTGTGTAAATCGCACAAAAAATGAGCTAGTGCAAGAATATCTATCTTTAGGTGAGTTTTTATTTTTATTCACAAAGCTAATAAACGAATACAAAGCATATTTCTTTCTTTAAGTAATTTTTAAAGTTTTTCTTTCTTAGTATTTAGTTTTTAACGTTATGTTTCTTAGTATTTTTACTTCTCTCATTATATTAATACAAACCAATTAAAATATTAAAACAGTTTTTATACTAATAAAACAGACCTCCTCAATAAATTGAAAATTGTTTAAATATACTTAAGTACTATATAATAAATACTTTGTTGCAATTTTAACCAACATATTTATTTCTATAACAAAAGTTTCTACAAAGTCATTTAAATTTCTACAGGTCAATGTCTGAACTTTCTCTTCAAAAATTAACCCTTACGAATTGAAGTCCTTTTAAGGTTTGATTTTATTTGTAGTTTGATCAATTATTTTTATTACTAATTTTAATGTTTTGCCTATACACTTAAACCTTAATAAAAAAACATTTACGAAAACTGAGAGAAGTAAACCAGATTTAGCTACAATAAATATCATTTGATACAATTTTTGAGTTTTAATTAAATGATCAAGTAATAACAGTTTTACAATATTAAGCGTTAAATTAGTTATTTTTTTGTTCAACCAAGAAGTCTCAAATTTTTTTCATAAATTTTAGTCCGTGCCTTAAAGAAATGTCAGTAATCTAAAATTTTATAAGTTATACATACTTTTCAAGTTATTAAGCAATTTTGCGGTGCTTTATTTCAATGTACAAATATTTGGCTACTTCTTATTATCAAAGCAATATATACTTAAATAAAATTGATATATAACTATGAAATGCTGCGGCGGAAGTACTACTACAAAAAAACTTTACTTACAACCTTATTTAATGTTATTATTATAGTCCTCATACAGAATGAATAGAGTATACTTCAAAGAGATTACACTGTATTTAAAAGTACTATTTATTAAAAAAACGTTTCAAAAAATTTAAGTAAAATTTAAAACTAACAAACTAGCTTTAATTATAATTTTTGTATGTCTGACGAGACTAACAGCGCCATTTAACGGTAAGCTATCAAATAAAGGTAATAATAAATTTAATTATGTCTAAAATGTATATCTTTAAACAGAAAATTATTTTAAAAATATTTTGTCTATTTTATAAGACAAAAAAAAGTTACTATGAGTGTTATAAGGTATTGCTTATTGCTAATTTGTTTTTTTCCAATTGTTACTTTATAGCTTTGTCAGACTTTACAATGTTCTAAAATTATTTAGGTCTGAATAAAAAAACAAAAGTTATTAAACCTTTTAACAGCGTCACTAAATCTATTCACTGGGTATTTTTTAAGACTGTAACTAAGTTTTTTGTAATTAATGTTAGCTATTTTACCCACTCGATAAAACTTTGAAACAGTTTGTGAACACACTTAAATATAGAAAAATAAAACTTTTATCTTAATCTAATTTGTACTTTTATGTTACTTCTTACATAACAACAATAGACCAATGATAGAGTTAAAACATTTAGGGTAAATTGTCGTTATTATTACATAACGGTATGCTATTTCTCATCAATTAAAACAATTTACTTTCGTACATAGTTATAAGTGCAAAAACTTATAAAGTTTCAAACAATTTTATGCGGGCATAAGTTTACTGCTTACTAAGTTTAACTGGTATAGAACATTGTTACTACAATAGTGTTTACAATTGAAAGGACAATAAAGTAAATAGTTCTATTGGACGTCTATGCGAACTACTTTGTATAATATTTTTATTTTATAGAAAGTTTTAAATACCTTTAGACTCTACTAAACAAAAGTTCTTTAACAACATCACTTTAATTATTACTTGAATAACATTTCAACGTTTTGTTTTTAACTGTCACGTTCTTAATCACTGAAGCTGTGGAGTTTGGCAGCTGAACTAGGTTTACTTGGCTCTTTCTGCGTTTAGATAATGCTTATTTTAGTAGAAGAAAAACTACAAAATCTAAAACGTTTTGTTTTTTTAGTAACCAATTGAGTTTTTTATTTTTAATTTCTTGAAAAATATAATCAAACAAATTGAAATTTAATTGACTTTTAGAAAATAAGAGTCTTTAAAAATAATTTGTCTTAAAAAAGATATTGAACAAACTTGCTTTAAAATTTATGAGTTATTCAACTCTACTGGTTAGTAAATTTACACTTTTTGATTTGTTCACTTTTTAAGTAAGTAATATAATGTTTATACTAAATTCTTAAGTTTACTAAGATTAAAATTAGTCTTCTTTTATATTGATGTCAACACTATATTAAAGGGACACATTCAAAATCCACCCGAGTCAATCGTGTGGCGTATATATTTTGAAAATTACTGAAAAAAAATAAAATCTAAATTTTTATAACTAAAAAGCAATAAGATTTAATTGATTGTCGTGTGATTGAGGTCGTACAAAATTGTTTTTCATCGGACATCCATTAATTACTTAAAAGTTTCAACATAATCATATGTGGATAGTGAAGTTTTAATTTATATAACCTGAGGTTGATTAATTTTTATTAGCTCTTTTAGTTATATTTATAACAAGCAAAAATACTAAATAACAACTCCAAAAACATCACACAATAAATTTAATCTGTTGTATAATTCTTTATTTTTAAGTCGTTTTATAAAGGACAGAAAAAAAGATTTTAGTTAGTGCCAGTTGTTCCTACGAATGAGGTTTGTTTGAGATTGATAATTGGGGGTTGGGGAAATTACTTAAATGAAGTTTGAGTCAAAAAGAAATAAATAAAGCTCGGTGTTTGTTTCGACTCGGTTGGATTTTGAACGCGGGTTAATTTTGATCGGGTGGATTTTGAACGCGGGTTAATTTTGATCGGGTGGATTTTGAACGCGGGTAGATTTTGATAGTACACTATATTAACAGTGCACACTGTATCAAATTTATTGGTTACGATTATTTTTTAATCTTCTCTCTTTTTTTCCACTATTAATAAGAAAAGTTAAGCTTGATGATTTGCTTACAAACAACTAACATATTTTACTTGTATAAAACACTAATATATACTAATGAACTTAATACAAACACAACTATAGTAGTTTTACGACCAAGGAGCAGTAGCCTTTTTAAGCTTTTTCTTTTATAAAACTCTTATGAAACTTTTTCATTAAAAATTTTTACAAATCTATTCAAATTTGTTTCAAAAGGAGGAAATAGTTGTTGTGTTCCAAGGTGGCAATTTTTTTGACCACCAAATTTACATAAATAAAGGAAAAAAACTTTAACAGAAAAACTAAAAGCTTAAAAAATAAAACTGATGCACTTAATACTGTTTTTTTTTTCTTTATTTTAAGAGTAACTACTGATTCAACGTCGTCCCTGGTCGTGAGAAGTTTTCACTTTCCAGGCTTAATAAAAAAATTTTATAACTTTCGTAACTTTTTACATAAGTTAGAAGTCTCTGGCTAAAATTATAAATTCAAAGAGTGACAACGTAAATAAAAGACCTTATAAAGTTTATTGGTAATATTAAGTGTTTTAATGATTCAGAAATTAGAAATATTTAGGATCTTTTATCAGAACTATTTTACAAATGAAACATTTTTGTAGCAGAACGTTTTCTAGTAAGTTAGTTGTATAACAGTTAAGGATGTATAACTTCAAAAAACTTAAAAAAACATGTTGCAGTTTTTATAATTTGTTGTTGTAAGTGTTGGGCTAAATGATTTACTAAATTGAAGATTATGTGAAAAAGTTAAGCATAGTGCGGTGCTGTTTGAGGTAACTTCACATTTTCTTAGCAAACAATGTTAGTATAATACCAGAAAAAACTAGCAATGTTGTTCTAATGTTTATGTTATAGATAAACAAACTCAGGTTTTTACTTAAGTTTTTGAAATTATTAGCTTTTTCAACGCACAAAACCTACGCAAGGCTTTAGTTTGTGCCTGTAAACGTCATCGTGACGTAGTTCTGGTTGAAATTTTATTTGTTTCCTACCAACTCGTTGTACTGCAAAACCCTTGTAATGCGCTCGTCATTCATCATTGAAACTTTGCCCAGCAAGAGAGGCTTGCGCTGTCATTATTTGCATACAGTGTTAAGACAACTTGAGAGTGTAAAAATCAATAGAATGAAGGCAAACTAATTTTTTCTGAAAATATATAAAAGAAATTAATTTATTAATCTAATGCAAACAGAGCCTCTAAACGGTAGAAAAGCTCTCAGGTCGAGTACTTGCTTTAAACAATGTATTATCAGTATATTATTTATAAACTTTAGGTGAATATTTTTAGTTTATAAATTTTAATAAGTTTTCGCAGTTTTTTTATTATCATACTGGTATGTTGCTGTTTAGAACATTTGTACACTTAGTACTTTTATCTAGTTCAAAACATTACTACATAATGTATAATGATTAATAATTTTAAGTTTGTGAGTTTTTTAAGCTTTTTCTTAATTTAAATACATCGCTGAAGTAGAATTTGTTTGTAAAAGTTTGTAACATTATGAAATTTTTTTTTTTTTTTAAATAAAATAAAGTTTTTATTTTAATTAGCTCAGGTAAATTTATTACCGATCAACTTTATATACAAAATAAATTAAAGAAAGTAATGAAATTAATTGAAATGAAAAAGTTTTAAAATTAGAGTATGACGTAATTTCAGGCTTTACTGTAGTTTTTTATTGGTTATGATACCAACCTATTCCAACTTGTAAGAAACCAAAAAACGTCTCTTCTATGAAAATTTTTGTGTATATATTGAAAACTGTGTTACTAAAACTAAGCAGAACCAATCATATAAGAAAAAGTTAAGGAATAAATACATTTTACTTTTTATATGTGTCGATTAGCGAGTTTTTTTTTACAATTTACAACAACATCAATAAAGTCATTATAACCCATACACCACCTAAAAACGTTAATTATTTAACAATACAACAAGAAAAATAGCTTTAAGGAAATTCTTTATTAGTTTGACAAACTAAAATGCTTCATAACATTTTAGTTTACCTTTCTCTGTTGTGTAATCTTTTTAACTTTTGTATGTTTAGTCTGAGAAATTTTAGTAGTTAGGAAACTAGTGAGAAAAACTTATATAGTGTTTTAACTATATGTCAACAGTTAATTAAAAATTCGCATGGCTTAGGAAAATACAACGTAAATAAACTAAAAATGATATGAAATAACGCAATGGTTTCCATTAAAAGACTTTGAAAAAAAGGTTTGTATATTCAAGTTTGAAATCTGAAAACCTTAGACAAATTAAATTCGTTTTTGTTATAGTTAAATTTGCACTTATTATATGCAAACATTATTACATTAAATGTCACAGTTTATTTTACATTCTTTAGCTTAATTTGCGTTGTAATTAATTAATTGTGTTTAAACGTGTCCTAATGAAAAATTATCTAAGTAAACTTTTTCTTCAGTAATTTTAACCATAGCTAAAAAATTTATGACCGTGGTCGAATAAAACTTTGAATATTTTTTTGTGTTATTAAGACGATTACCAAAACAGCTATTACCGCCAGAATAAACATGCACTATAAGTAATAACAGAGGATCACTGTTTAGCATGTACAAACATAAAAAATACATTAAATTAGCTTTAATTTTGTTTTGAAAAACAATGACAATAAAAGTTATAACTGCATAAAAATTAATCAATATAAGTAACAAAAAATTAGCAGTGTTTAAGTATTTCGTACAAGCATAAAAAAAGTACAATAGTTTTAGTTTTTAGTAACAAGTCATATGCTAAATAATGCATAATGCATTATGCAATTATAATGCATTATGCAATAATAATGCATAATGCAAATTATATGCTAAATGACATAGGTACTTGTAAAAAGCTGACGATATTAGTCTTACGTGGAACGCAATTTCCCTTGAAATGACCTTGAAACGTTTAATAATATGTCCTAGACATGACATTAAAATGTTCTAGTGTATGACTCGTTAACGGAAAAGATATTTAATACACCAGGTCTTTGGATCAAGTTTTTTAAGCGTTTTTTGTCGTTCAATAAACAATATTATTGTTAAAAAGGAAGAATTTAAGGTTGTTGGTTTTTAACTATTAAAATGCATTACAAAATTACATATAATTAACAGTTTTAAGACAACACATTAATGTACAAACATTTACTAACTAAGTTTAACTAAAAGGGAGGCGTTTTATTATTTTAATAGAAATACTACCTTCAAGCAACGTTAAAACTTATCACAGGTGTTATTAAATAAATCTAATGAGACTTGGCAAACTTGTCAGACAAAAACTCTTCATTAAAAAACTTGAGCTTGTCTCGCGGCATACAAAAGTTCAAGCTTAGGCTCTGAAGACTTTAACCGATGTTTTTGTTGATCATGTCAACTATAGACAGACAACAGTAACTTACTTTTTTTTGGTCAAAAATCTACCATAGCTATAATCAGTCAAGTAAGCCGGTTGGTGTAATAATTAACCTGTAAAAACTATCAAAAACTTGTTTGTTGGGAAGTAAAATAACTTTTTATCTTTTTCAAAGAAACCTGAGAATATAAGAGAATATCATGTTAGTTACCATTCTAAATAATTATTTGCTAAAATAAAACTGTATAACAATAGTAAATAGGACTTTCTGAAATTTCAAAACAATAGTCACTTTTGAGTGTTTAACCAGAAGTGCTGTTGTTTAGACTATGAAAAGATAATTTATTCAAAGTCTATTGAACGCTGAAAACAATTAAATAAACCGGAATAAGGCCGATCGGCTGATACATGAATACCATTCCGGTTTTAAAACAGCACCCTCTGGTGTCGGAGTTGAGAAAAGCTACATTGTCCGCGCTTTTGCCATCTTTTACAACGAAGACAAACGACTGCTTTCCGACTTGTCCGTTCGTGACGCAGTGGCTGCTTCCTTGCAAAAATTCCCTGTTCAAGCTGGTGGACGCGTAAGAGGAGCACTGCCCGGCTCTGCCTTTGAACTGCTCGAAAAAATCCTCAGTGCTCTCCGGATAGCCCTTCGCCAGAATTTTTCGCAGCTCGTGGGACTTTTCTCCTCGCAGGTAGAGCATGCCTCCGCGCATCTTTTTAACTTCGAATCCGTCAACAGGGTTGATCCTGAAAACTTTCTGGAATGCCGCGTTCGGGCTCATTTTGGTCATCGACCCGAGCACAAACTGGTAGTCTGGATCTGAAGTTTGCAGCAGCTCCGCTTTGTACTTATCGCAATTTTTGGTTTCCGATATGCTGCTTGTTTCAAACAACATTTGCTGCATAAAAGAGTTCACTTTGCGTTCAAACTGATGCTTCGCATGTTCAACTTCTGCCTGCTGATTGGCGCTTATTTCTTTTTTAAGCTCGGCAACAAAATTGTTCAACGTGCAGTCTTTGGAATTAGCGGGACTATTTTCGATCAACACGTCTTTTGGCGGATCTGAAATCGGCGTGTCTTTTGTAAACTTGGTCTGGTTGAGTTCGCCGTACAAAATGTGTTTTGCAAGCTCGCGTGCGCTTTGCTTTATTTCGATTTCTATCAAGTATTCGAGATTTACTAGGTCGTGGTGAGCTACAAATATTCTTTTTTCGTCATCACCCACTTGAAACGTGCCCAAAAGAACATTGTTTCCGTCGCTGTTGAACTTGCGGGCTGAAGAGTCTTCGAGTTCTACTTGTTTGTCGGAATGAGAACTTCCATCAAAAACTTTTAAAACGGGCTCGTAACTAAAACTGGAGTCAAGACACGGGTATGACGATTTTACAAACACAGTCGAAGTTGTCTTTATACTCAACAATTGTTCGCAAGTTTTAACAGACTGGTAATCTTTACACTCTACACAAAGACAACCTGAACATACCAGCGTTTCCTTCACTTTGCTAACAAACAAGTACGTCAAGTCTTTGGAGTTCCCATTTTCTTCCACGTAGTATTGACCGTAACGACGAGCAATTTCAAAGCTATTCGTCAAATAAATGCCAGGGCCCAGTCTGCCGGAAGACGAAGGCCTTAGTCCTTCTTTCAAGATTCCTTCGACGTTGCTCCCTTTGGTGCCGTGCAGAAGCAGCAAGCTCGGACATCTGCAGCGTTCCACATTTGACTTGACCCTGTAAATCCTGAGAGCAACGTTTTTGTTCGAGTACTTTTCCAATTGGTTCGTTTTAGCGCTCAAACCGAGAGATCCTTTCAACAGATCGTAATCCGGATCATCGTTTTCCAGCAACTGAAGCTCGTGCTTGGAATCCTTGGAAATAGATTTTTTGGAAGCCGTAGTGTCGTGTTCAAACACTTCAACAGCTTCTTTCACCAATTCTTCTTTTTCCGCTTCGAATTGCTCGATTATGTGTTCGATTTCAGTTTTCGTCTCTTGTTTTTCTTCTTCGCACAGGCGACGCAAATAGTTCTGAGGACCAGCGAACTGTTTGATTGTCTGATCTAAATATTCTTCGTTGGAGTACATGATGTATTTAATATATAGTCTGTAGTAAATGTCTATTTGTAAAAAGGGTATTTTTTTCATTATTATAAATAATTAAAGAAAAAATGTTTGTAAAAAATACAATATTATTTTTACTGTCATTGAAAAAATAAACAACTGCACGCTTTTTATTTTACAACTACATTTGTTTTATTTATTTTGCGTTTTATTTGATCAGTGTTTTTGTTACAACTATTTTGTTTTTACTCAAAAATGTTTTCGTTATAGATTCAACAAAGGGGTTAGCTTTGTCTTGGAAACTGCAAATTAAAAAACAAACTAAAATTTTTTAGATAGAAATAAGTTAAATTGTTTCAACGTAGTCACAGTAGTTTCAAAAAAAAGTTTGGTACAAGAACACTATAAATATTGAACGAAATAAACAAAACTAATAGCAAACAAGAAAATATTTTGAAGATAGGTCACAACTTATATAAAAAAAGTTAAAGTGTAGTGAGCTGAAAGATTTTTCCGTTGAGTATTATTAGTATTATATGGTAGATATTAAGTCTCTTATTTTTTATATAGCTGTTAGATTGAATCACTTAAAAAAGTTTATATATAAACAAAATATATATAAAATATAGGTTGTTTAATTTTTTAAAGAAGTTAGTTCAACCATAAACTCAACTTAACTTTTATTTTTAAAAAAAATAAAATCAAGTACTATAAACTTTACATAATCCGGACTTAATAAGAGAAAAATCATTCTATTTTAAATATATATTACATTTCTTTTAAATACTTTTCTTAGGCTAAAAATGTAACTTCAAAGTAACAAACAGTATTTGAAGACATAATAAACAAATTTTAAGGTTTCCTTAGAAAAATAATTTAATTTATTATAAGCTTTGTTGAAGTAAAAATCCCAGCTCATCGTTTATTTATTTAATAGACTCGATGTTAGGAAGTACATCTGTAACCGACAATATTCTGTAGGTTACTAAAGGTAGTTTTATGGTTATAGTGTACTTTAACTATAGAGTATAATAAACAAATAATAACTTCAATTTAATTAATACCTAATTAAAATAATACTTAAGGCCAGTGGCGTAGCGTGGTATTTTGGTCAGGGGGTCCGCAAATTTTTTTCTCAAACAATCCTCTAAATTAAAACTTTTGTAATTAGCTATAAAAATACTTTTTATAAGTAATATAACTGAAATAAATTTATTAAGTAAAATAAGTTCTTTAACTGTTTTAAAAAATATTTATATATTACAAAATTAAACAATTAAATAAAAGTATAAATTTCATTAGAATTACTTATACTTGCAAAAATGTAAACTTACTAAATAAAAATTATTTTTATTACTTATAGTAAACTTAATATCTTTAAAAATTAATATATTTAATAAAACGAAAGTATCTGTTTTATTTACGAAAAAAATATCAATCTCTTTAATATACAATACAACAGTGATAACAACACCTCATTGCACATAATTTTAATAAAGTTACACATAAGTTAAAATAGACCAACTTTATAACTGTTATTACAGTTTATTACAACTTTGTAAAATAGTTAAAAGTATACTTTTTACATTTAATTCATTTGATTGTATTTGTTTAAAATAAAAATTACAAACAAAGTTTGTTTCTCATAGGCCGACACGCTTATCTTGTATGTTTACAAAAATAAAGTTCAGAAAACTAGCCGTAGTCTTAAAAATGTAGCATAAAAAAAAAATTGTAAAATTGTTTAATTTTTCGTTAAGCGTGACGTATTTTTGTAAACTTTTTGTAGAAAAATAATCTGCCATAAGGTTATACTACAGCGGTGCGCTATATTAATTGCGTACTTTTTTAGTCTAAATTCTTATGAAGTTAATGAACTTATAAAATTTTTCCTTATGGAGGTTTTCATCAACATCGGTGCGCATTTGCAATCACGCAACGAATCAGTATATTGAGTAATAACATGTACTTTCCTAACTTGTCACTAATTGATATTCAAAATTTCGTATAACTTTTTGAATACTAGATAAACATAGTTGAAAAAAGGCAAATTAAGCAGAAAAAATAAACTATAAAGGATAAAGATATTACATTCTTTTTTTTACATTTTTATTTTTTTAGGTGGCACGCATGCGCCAGTGTCCCTCCCCACGCTACGCCCCTGCTTAAGGCTACTCTTTATTAAACTAGGTTTGACAATGAAGGACTACATTTTATTAAAGAAAAAATGCAAACACATAAAAATATAAACAATCATGTACAGTATAAAAGTATCATGTTTCAGAAACTATTTGCATGTTATTAAAACCTTAAAATACAATTTAAATTTTAAAAAACTATACTTTGAGAATGTAAAAGTTATAAAAGAAATTAACTGCTTAAACTTGAAATTATAAAAAATACTTATGTGAACAGAACAATCTTAAACAAAAATCATAAAACAATTAATTGAACAATTTGGTAATCTATTCTGTAACTACATGTTTACTGTAGCATGCCGTGCTAGAATGATCTCCTCTACAACTAATTAGTATTTATATATGGCTGTAGTATACAAATATAAACTTGCATCAGTAAAACATGCAACCTAGCGAGCTTTTTCTAAAACGCTTAAATAAACAAGAGCTTTAACTCAAACTTTTCCATTAAATTTAGACAGTTATAAAATAAGTTTGATATTCTGTTACACTTCCTATTATTTTAATTTGAAGAAAAATCTTCACTCTCATTCTCCTCTCCCGTTTTTTGGAAGTTAAACACTATCCTTCCTTTATAAACAAGAAAAAACATAGCACATACTAAAATCTAACTAGGTCTCAAAAATAATACTTTTTATATTATTTGAGTTAAATCAATAAATAAAAAAACTAAAATAATTACAACAAATAGTTTTTTAGTCTTGAAATGTTATATTTATAGTAATAAAACATTTTTTATGTTCGGTTTTTCCAGAATTTTAAAAATTCACTTTAATTTCAGAAATAATATACAAATATGTGTTTGAATTTAACCTACTACAAAGATTATAGCATTTGAAAAACAGATAAATAAAAAGAACACAAAAAAAATCATTTAAATGTCATGCCTATACCCTGTAATACAAATTCATAAAATTTTCAGCATGTTACTGGACTTTGCTGTCTTAGTTACTTATAAATTTAAAGGTTTAAAAGCCTTATTTAAATTTAATATGACTCACATTAATTATAATTGGTCACAACTATTTGTGAATTGTTTGTACTTATACATTGCCAATATCCTTAAAGTTATTCGAACTTATATTTTATTAGTTAATTTTTAACTTTTGGACTAAAAATTTGTCACGTGTAATTTTATTTTGTGAAATTAAAATTTATCAGTTTTATTTTGAATTGTGTGCTAAGTTTTGTCAGTTTTCTTTTGACTTTGTTGATTAAAAGTTAGTCACCAACTTTTTGTTTTTAATTATTTAATATCCCTATGATACTTTGTTTAGTATGATCCTCTATTGCCTGTTAGTTTTAATTCTTTCTGGTTATGGTTAAATGTCAAGGGCTTTTAAAAGGGGGAGAAAGTAGATGTGAGTATTGCTTCCTTAAAAAAAAAAGCAAGATTACTGTGAAATTTCTCTTAATCCACTGTTAAATAAAGTGCACTATGAAACTAAAATGACAAAAAGTAAAAATATCATATAAAAGTCTGATAAATGCTGCCTTAAAATAAAAAGTTATATACAAATAATACTTGTTTTAGTAAAATACGATCTAGGTGTGACTATTACCTAAAAGACTAGTGATTCTTTACTTGGAGGACGCCAAATGTAAATGAAATGTTGTGTGGGTTACTTAAGACAGTTATATGGTTATAGTATACTTTAAACCTATAATATAAACCATAAATAAATAGTTACATTATCCCCACTAACATTGATACAAAAAATACTTAAGGCACTTGATATAAAACTAGGCATGACAATGATTGAACATTTTGTAGAAATGAAAAGTTGCAAAAACTAACAAATATGAGAACCATGTACAATATATAAACCTTCATGTTTTAGAAAATTGTTTGCATGTTATTAAATTCTTCAAGCACAAATAAAACTAAAAAACAAAACCTTTTAGAAATTTTAAACTTAAGAATAAGAAAAAAACTGCATGAACTTAAAATTATGAATAATACTTATGAGAAGAAAATAACCTTTAACAAAAAACTGCAAAAAAAATAATTATGAAGTATAAGTATCTGTTCTGTAATTACATGTTTACTGCAGCAAGCCGTGGCTAGATTGATCTTCTCTCCAGCTGATGAGTATTTATATATGGCGCAAGCTTTCTCTTAAACGCTTGGATGAACAAGAATTTTAACTCAAGTTTTTAAATTTAATGAAAAATTTTAAGTTAAAGTTTCTTATTCATTCAAGTTTTTTAGAGAAATCTCTCAAGGTCACGTGTTCAGTTTGATAGGCTGTTACCCATCTATAGCTAAGTGCGTCTTTCACGAAATTTTTGCATGGGCATACTAGAAAAATAAGTTTGTAAATATTCGGAAGTAAATTTGAATAAGTTATCTTAGAAAATAATGAAAACATTGGCAAGATAGAAAATGCTTACTTTTCAACATCCTTGAACTCTCCAAAATGACTTTGAATATTTAAACATAATGGTAGCCCGGTCAATAATTTACTATCTTGGTCTGCAAGCAATTTATTACTACAGTTGTTGTTTAACCTAGATAGGCAAAAATCTGTTTCTAAAGATCTCGATGATAATAATAGTTTAAATTCCGGTGTGTTACTCTAAATTTGATATCTATTTGAAACTTTGGGAACCACAAGTCTGTTTACTATCAAGTAATACTATTAGTGTTATTATTTTCTTTAAAATTTACTAATGACTTTTTCTGAACTAAAAAAAAAGTTATTTTTTGTAGCTAAACTTAAGTTTCTGATTACTTTTATAAAATAATTTTCAAATCTTAAAACGTTACACTTTACTTTGCTGTTGATCTCAACTATCCTAAGTTGTTGATTGTGAAAGTTAAGACTAAAAGTTTATATTTTCATCAAATTACCAAACAAAAATATGTTTCATAAAACCAAAAAAAAAACTTATGAGTTTAATATAAACTAATTACAATAAGGGTGTGTTTACCTACTAACTGAGTTTGGCTTTAATAAACAAAACTGTATCTAAATGATACTTTTTTTAATTTTTAACATAAAAGAAAATTTCAAGGAAATGATTAACAAAAATTATTAAAAAAAAAGTTTCTTGAATTTAACAAAAGAAAATAAATAAATGTAGTAATATTTATTTATTTAAATCTTATGTCAAATCCTGAGTTAGTGTATTTCTTTAATATTTAAAGAACATTGCCATTTTACAAGATCTGCTATAAGACATTTCTGTCTAAAATAAGTTATTAAGAGCACATATGTATAACTCTATAATATAAAAGAATTTGTTGACTGAGATTCGTAAATACTTAAAAAATGAGGCAATTTTTACTAGTTCAGGGTCAGGGACGGCTTTACTTTTATTAAGCTGGGAAGAACGTACTTTACTCACTTTAAAATAAAGGTTGACATAATTTTCGTAAACATTTTAAGGAATCAAATAAATATTTAGTTATATAATAGGCTTCATTTATCATAATACAACAGAAATACGTAATAAAGTTTTGCCAAAAAGCTTGCCTTTAAGCAAAAAATTCAGCCTGATTAACCTGAAACTAGCCTGAATTTTAAATAAAATTAACATTGTAGGCAGAATGTAGTACATAGAGCCAGGAGCTGTAATACATGTAACTCTTATGTATGTCCTTGTAAATAATACTAATGAAAAGTGGACTTTAAATTTAAAAGAGTCATTATTCTCATATTCCAGGTTTTTTCATGTTTTTAGGTAAAGTGGCAAACATGTTTATTATACAAAAACTAAAAACAAGTCTACTGCTTTTATGCTTAATATTGTCAGTTGATTTCAATGTAAATATCTTAAAATTATCATTTTGTCTTTATTTTATGTCAATTAAATTTACAGATATTGAAGAAAAAAAAGATGATATGTTGCATGTGTTCTCTGTAAATACAATAGACCTTTAGATGCCAGATTTCAAAAAATAATGTTTTTAAATAAATTCAAAACACTCTACAGCTTATTGTCATGTCTAAAGTAACCAAAATCTGTCTAGAACTTGTTCAAACCCTAAAAATAGTTTTTTTTTTACTAAAAATGTTGTTCATCAACAAAATTGGCTGTAAAGGAAAAAAATATTTAAACCAAATTAACTTTATATAATTCAAAACATCTAGTAAGAAATTTGTCCTGAAATTTAATAGATACTTAAAACTAACCTAAATAAAAAAAAACTATATTGAGTCAGACTTATGAAAACACGATATCCTAAGCTTAACTTTATTTTTAAATATCTATGTTCAAAGTAATGATTATTTTCTTATTTTTAGTTAGATGTAAAAACTATTTTTACAGTAAATTTAGTGTTAACCTTCACTGTAGGCCTTGTGTTTAAATTTCAAATGATGATACTAAGAAAAGCTCATTGCAGTTAACAAAACAGAAACCATAAAAAATAAGTAGATAAGTAGCAGGGACTTTTACATAAGGGACTAAATAAAAAACATTATAAACAAATCTGATTAGAAATAGTTATAAACAGTAAAACACATACATTGTTTTTTAGTAAATCAAATTTTTTTTTACTATCAGCTAATAAAACAGCAGCATTTTCATAGCTGCCAAAATGTAAGTATTTATAAACCAAGGGTTGCAAAGTTCTGTGCTTTTCAAAATTACACTGTCGAAATATTTTTAGTTTTATTTAAAGTGCAAAAACTTAAAACTGCTAGATTTAAGAAAGTTTAGTATGTAACTGCTCTGCTTTAAAAAAAGAATTCATATTAAGATTTTATCTAACTATATTTTATTTTAATTTTAAGATCTAAAATAGATAGCTGTAAGAATAATCTATTTTTAACTGATAGTGTTAATAATAGTATTAATTGAAAAAATTAACAACTGACGATAGATTAAAACAACAGCAAAGTTAAAAGAAGAGCTTTAAGGTTTAATAATCATTTTATAAATGTGTTCGAAAACTTAAGTTTAACTAAAAAAAATTCATTTTTAAAATTCATAAAATAAATCATCAGTGAACTTTTAAGAAAATATTAACACTAACAGTATTACTTTTTATTAAACAGATTAGTGCTTCCCAAAGTCTCAAATAGATAACAAATTAATAGTAACATAGTTGAATTCGAACTATAGTTATCATACAAGGTCTTCAGAAAGAGATTTTTTACCTAGATTTAACAACGATAATGGTCACAAATTGCTAGCCTAACCAGAAAAAAAATATGGACTAAAATACAGTCATGTTTAAAAATCTGAAATCTTTTTGGAAAGTTATAGGTTGAACTAAATTGTTATTTATTAAATAGTTATAATTAATTTTAATTATAAAAGTTTAGAAGGCTTGTTGTTGCTTCAGTTTGTTTTTTTCCAAATTAGCTTAAAAAGTTAACATAAAGAAAAAATTATAGTTTACAACAATATTTAATGAACATAAAAAACAAATATTTATGTTTAGACATTAAATGATTAATAAATAAATCACTTAGTCTAACAGTTCCAGTTAAAGTAATTTAGCTAAACATGAAAATAAAATTAGTAATAGCTAATAAATTTTTAAACAAATTAGTAGCAGACGTGAACAATTACTTTTCAACTTAATTAAAATAATAAATTGTAAAACTTTGACCATTCTAATACTCTAAAAATTACATGGAAATGTGATAATGGTTTCGTTTTTAAATAAGAAACTTTCAGAGATGTAAAATCATTCAGAATTTTTTTTAACTGTTTAATTAGCTAACTTAAAATAAAAAGTTTACTTTTTTAATTATGTTTGTTTTCGTTATTATAAAAATATTAAATATATATATTTTTAAATACTAACCTAACAGACGGATAAGAACTTTACTTAAAATACATTAAAACAAAACTATATACAATGGTTTTTTTAATACGTTTATTCCATTATTTTTATGAATCGCACAGGAAATTAGTTAAAATACGCCAATTGTCATTATACCGAGCACTCTGATAATTATTCTAACAACCCCTGGTCTCAAAAAAGTATATGTATTTTTTATCTGTGTCTATTTCGTGAACATAACATCTTAATTTATTTCGACACGTGATCACGAACTATCTGATCAGACGAAAGTGCACAGCTTCAAGTGTTTTGAAACGAACCAAGGTTTTAAGCGTCCAGGATTTAAAAGACTCAGCGACTAGTACCCTGTAACACACCAGTGAAGTGGAACCTGAAATCATTGCTCGTTCACTTGATTAATTCACTTTTAAAATAAAAACAATAAAACTTTAATTATAAACTATCCCGCGCTCTATGTCGGTCTGAAGTATTTAGCATCAACGAAGATTGCTCTAAAACTGCTGCGAATCTGGCATCTGTCAAGAATGTCGAACCTGATGAAGGAATTACCCAGGAAGCAGCATACGCACTATCCCGAAGAGGAACAAATGTTTGGAAAAATAAAAAACCATGTGCCTTTTAATTTTTAATGTTAACCCTTATTTTATTTCTAAAGGCTGTTTTTTTTATATTTAAAATATTTTTTAAAATATCAATATTGATTTATACAAAAAATAATAATTTTCTCACTAGAATTTTTGCTTTATGTTATAACATATTATAGTCACATAACTATACTACATAATTGTTTATACATTTAACTAAATAAATACACAAAATTTTGCTTGGAACAGTTGTTTCTGCGTTTAATATAATATATATATATATAAAATCATTTAAGTAATTTACAACCATCGATTGTAGACCACGCATTAAATAATATATATCTAGTAAGACATTAAAGTAATTCTGTTAAAATATTGTTTTTGATCCTTTTTTCGTTTAATAAAGTTGTTTAAACATTGAAAAAAACATAATACCGTTAAAATGCATCGAACGAGCATATTAAACTTATTGTAAAATTAGAACGGAGAATTACTTTTTTATTTTTGTTAAAACTTTAAGGCTTGAAATTAAGCTAAAAATATATCACTCAAGCACAGATTTTGGAAAATTTTTAGTAAGATATCAAAGTAGTTTTCTAAAAGTATTACTTTTAACTGTTTGCATTTCAAAAACAAGGTGTTAAAACAATATAATACGTTGTTAGTTAAATACTTATGTGTTGTAGAGTAAATTACCGGATCTAAAGATTAGGATCCAGCTGGATCCGTATCTATTTTTAAATTCAAAATCCGGCTGGAATCTGTGTATCTGGTATATTGCTAGTACAAGTAGAACAAAGTATAACAAAGAAATTAGTTTAATTACCTACCACTTTGTACGTATTTACTGTTGAACTTATTATTTTAGAGATGGGTGAGTAACCGTCGGAGAAAATTCAGGGAAGTTTGTGTGAATCGCACAAAGGATGAACTAGTAAAGGATTATCTGCCTTTAGGTGAGTGTTTTTATATCCTAAAAATTTGTAAATACATTTTCCTATACATTTTTAACAAAAAATGTAATTTTTCACAGGTCACTGTTTGAACTTTCTCTACCAACCTTAACACTCATAAACCGACATTCTAGGAATGTTTGTTTAATTTTAACCGATCATCAAAATAAAATTTTATTTTTTCTTATTTGATCAAGAACTAGTAGCTAATAACATTATTCTCTATAGAGATCGAGAAGAATGCTAAAAAACCCAGTTCGAATCAATTTCAATCGGGACCAGCTTTAGAGTTATAATTAAATAATCACCTTATTTATAAAAATACAAAATTTTAACATTTTTTCAAGAAAATAAAAATATTAATTATCAAAAAAAAATAACTTCAATTTCAATTTTTATTAAACTTAATTCTAAAAGTTATATGGCTGGTTAGAGTTAACTTGAAAGTAAATAAAAATTTATAAAACTAAATGTTTTAAATTTAGTTAGTTACCTTTTTATGTACTTAGTTTTGATTGACTGTTTGAAATTTTCTGATAGTTCTGATTTAAAATAAACGTTTAAACAGGAAACTTTATTTGTGCTAATCTAATTACAGTTTAAGCAAGTTAACTTAATTCAAGTTTATGTTTTAAATTTTAGTTATTAACCTTATAGTATTTAATTAAACAATCTTGAATTACTTACTTAGTTTTAAGTCCACACCTAGAAGTTATTAATTCACTAACTTTTAAAGGTTTGTAGATTACTTTTAAGTGTCTGGAAGTTATTCAGTGTTCGGTTGTTTTTTAGTTATATTAAACTGATTTTAACTAAAGCTTAGTATTAGACTACTTTTTACCTTAAATTTAAATTGAGTTATATACATAGCTATATACTTCTGCGGAAATGCTAGTTTACATACAAATAAAACTTTATTTAAAGTTTGATTATACAGTATCATGACAAATCATATACAAAAATTGCTAAATAGAGTATAACTGTAAGTAAATAATAACAATTTGTTATACTAATTAATGATCTAAAAAGTATTTCATTAAATTTCTAAACCAACAAACTAGCTTTAATTATGGTTTGTGGTTATCTAAAGCAACTTGTAGCGCGTTTCAGCGGAAAGAACATATTGCTTAGTAAAGGTGATTCCGTTAAACCCCTTACATATATATTACATCACAGTTGCAAACTTATTAGAAGCTATAAAAAATAGTTTTGTTTAATATGTAAAACAAATAAATAATTTGAAAAACTAGTTAAAATCTTATAAGTTACTGAGAGCTGTTATTATATTTTGTTTAAACAGTATGCTTTTTGACTATTTTAGTTTAACAAACTTTATAATTGTTCTAATACATTAAGATTACTATAACGTTGTCATATCATCCAATAGTGTCACAAAATCTGTTTACTGAATCTTTTTTAAGATTGCAACAAACTATTTTATAATCAGTATCAGCTAATTTACCCAACCTGTAGAATGTTTAAAACAGTTTGTTATCTCATTTAAACAACGACAAAAAGCAAATTTTTCTTAGCAAAATTTTTATCTTAATCTAATATCTACTTTTATTATGCTTCTTACAAAATAACGATAGATCAATAATAAAATTAATTTCTATTAAATAACTTCTGTTATTATTATTAAGTTATTCATATCTGTTAAAAAATTTATTTGGATACATAGTAATAAGTATAAAAATTTTGTAAATTTTCAATTTTTTTATACGTGCAAAAATTAACTGCCTATTAAGTTTAACTGGTATAAAACATTGTTACTTATATAAAGATTGCAGCTGCAGATATAAGCAGTCAAATTAAGTTTATTTAATTTATTTGTTCGTTTGTATAATTCTTTATTAATTTAGCAGAGAACCGATAAAATCTAAAATTTTCGTTCTTTAGCAACCAATAAAATTTTAATCTTTAAGTTTATTTTTTATTATATATAAAGATAACTGTTATAAAAGTCCTAGAGAAAAACCTTAATTAAATAAAATTTATATTCAATGGACTAATTTGATTTTAAAAGGGGTGAATTTTTCAACTCTAATGGTTAGTACAACTACAAACTTTGATTTGTTAACTTTTCAAGTAAAAAATAAATTACTTACACTTTTAAGTTTACTAAAGTTTAAGTAAGTCTTTTTGTATAAGGAAGTAAACAATATATTAACAGTATACATTGTGCACTATATCATAGTTAATATAATGTTTTTCCAAAAACTTTTTATTCCTTTTCAATTTTCAAAAAAAAAATTGTTTTGCTAAAAAATTATTATATTTTACTTATAAAACACAAAACTATAATAGTTTTACTACCAAAAGCAGTAACCTCTGTAAGTTTCACTGTTCTTAATTTTAATGGAATTAATGCATGGAAAATGTTTCCACATTGATTTACAAATATTTTAATTTATGTGTCCCTCGGTAAAGAATTTTTGACTAATAAATATACGTAGTTAAAAGAAACAACTGTAGCTGGGAAATTAATAGCTTAAAAATAAAACTGATACATTTACTACTGTTTTTATTTTCACTTTAGGAGGAACTACTGCTCCAATGTTCTCCCCCACACCTCGTTCCTGGTTGTGATAGTATTTTACTATTCAACCTTGATAAAAAAAGTGTTTTATAGTTTTTGTCACTTTCTGCATAAATTAAAAGTCTCAGGCTGGAATTTTTAAACAAAAGCGTTGTAACTTGATATAAAATTAAAAAAACATCATAAGGTTTATTATTTATTTTTAAGTTTTTTAGTTATGTGTAAACTGGAACTAAATAGGAGCTTTAATCGGAATGACTATACAAATTAAACATTTTCGTAGCACAAGGCTTTCTAGTAAGTCAGTTGGATCTAAAAGAGTTAAGTGTGACAGCCAAGAAACTTGTAAAAATATTATAAAAACCTAGTGCAGTTTTAAGGTAAGTTGGTATAAGAATTGCGGTGAATTAAATACAAAATATAAGAGTGTGTAATAATGTTAAGCTTGGTTTAGTGACCATCACTACTATTTTGAGTAATTTCACATTTCCTTAGCAAAATGCACTTTTAAATATTAACAGAAAAAACTCGTAAAGTTGTTCTCATTAATATATTAAAGATAGAAAAAAAAATCAGTTTTAAATTCTTTATCAATTTTGAACAGTAATAACTAACACTTTTACAAAGCAATTAACTCTTTATTGTACGTATGCAAACGTCATTGTGACGTACGTAGTTTTGGTTGAAGTTTTAAATTTTTACTACAAACTCATTGTACTGCAAAACTTTACATAGGTCATTCATCTATGGAACTTTACCATCTTTTTAGACAACGCATATATGTACAAAAATTTCTAACAAAGTTAAACTAAAAGAGGTGTTCATTATTTTGATAGAAATACGACGTTCAAGCAATAATAAAACTTAACACGAGGGTTATTTAATAATACTAATGAGACTTGGTCAACTTGTTAGATACAAACTTTATATTGAAAAACTTAAGCTTGTCTTAGGGCATACAAAAGTCCAGGCCTAGACTTTGAGGACTTTTGCTAATGTCTTTGTTGATATTGATAACTAAAGAAGCACAACAGTAAACTTTTGGTTTAAAATATATCATAGCCATAATCAGTCAAGTAAGCCGGATGGTGTAATAATAAACCTGTAAAAACTTTGAAACTTTGTAAAAACATAAATTTGTATGTTTGGAAGTAAAAAAACTTTTCATCTTTTTCAAACAAACCTGAGATTTAAAAAAAATATCATGTTAATTACCATTCTAAATAACTATTTAAAAAAGAATGTGTAAAGATTATGTATAAAATAATTATAAAACTTAAAACGGAAAGTGCTATATTTTCAACTGTGAAAAGATAATTTATTCAAAGTCTATTGAACGCTAAAAACAATTAAATAAGCCGGAATAAGGCCGACCGCCTGATGCATGAATACCATTCCGGTTTTAAAACAGCATCCTCTAGTGTCGGAGTTGAGAAAAGTTACATTGTCCGCGCTTTTGCCATCCCTTACCACGAAGACAAACGACTGCTTTTCTACTTGTCCGTCCTTGAGGCAGTGGCTCATTCCTAGCAAAAGTTCCTTGTCCAAGCTGGTGGACATAAGGACAAATTATTTTTAAATATTGATAAAAGTATTAATATAAAGTTATATTTTATTAATTGTTATTTTGTACTCGGAAAGAAAAAGAAATATTTTTTTGTAAGTATTCTTCATGAACCAAAAATATAAAAATACAGGTTTTTTTAATTTGATTTTAAAAGCTTGTTACATCAATATGACTTAGTTGTAATGTTCCCCAATTTTTTTATCAAAACTTAATTTAAATATACATTTAAAACCGTAAAGTATAGTCCTATACAAGACATTAAACTGTATCAGTTGAGTATGACTCAATAACTTAAAGGTTTTTTCGTACACCACGTCCTTAGACTACGATTTTTTCAATTAATCTGAAAGACTTTTAATATTCATTTTAAGTATACTAATGGTTGCTTTGAAACTTAGCTATTTAGTTTTTATGAAAATATTCTTTTTGGATCAAAAAATTAAGATTTTTTTTTGGTTAGTTATTGAAAGCTAATTACATCAATATTACTCAGGTTTATTATTCCCAAGTTTTTTTAATGATAATTCGTGATGTTTTTTAAAGTTTGTAGTTAAAACTTGAATAATGAAATACAAGCTTTTATAATACAAAACGGTCTAAGATAGGCTCTTAAACTATACCTAACAAACATAACTAAATTAATCAACAAAGTACAGTATAAATTAACACATAGCAGCTTTTATTAAAAGTATGCAATGTTGTTAATCAAAGTCATTTTTTAACAAGTTCAATTCGTTCGAATGACTTAAGTTCAACCTAAAACCTATTAAATTTAAAGTTTTCTGCAACAAACAACTAGTAATTACTGTTCTACTGTCGAAGAACTTTTCTAAGTATTTTTTAATAATTTATCTTTTTATAACTGTCACCAACTTTTTTGTTATTGCACATGATTCTTTTTTTCTTGCTTTTAGGTGTCTTAAGGTCTGCCTAATATAACTATGTACTTGAAAAATATATTGTAAACCTATCAAGTTTTTTCCTATTAGATTGCAAATATTTTTACATGTAAAAAATTAACTTCAAAAAATATTTTTGTTTTAGTTTTCTCTCGGTAATTTTTTAATCGTTTCCAATGAAAGGCAATCTAAACAAAACATTATGTTTCTCGTTACCAAAACATTTAGTTTTACTTTGCTGATTAGATTTAATTAATTTGTTGAATTTTTCTGTTTAAAACTACTTTTTAGACGTTTTATATAATATAATAACAACTAATAGCTCTAGTGGTAAAAGTTACAATGATGGTTTTAATTTAACCAAACTTTATTCATCGGAACAAACTTTAATGATTAAATAATAAGATAATGGCTGATAATGTAGGCGTTTCATAGATTTGGGAAAAAAATTTAAATTTTTTTTTGATATTCGAACGTGATAACTGTTTAACAAAAAAGTTCGGCCTAAAAGGTGAACTCTATTTCATGCAATCTATTCAACAAAATCTTTAATTATCACTAAACTCGATTTTTTGTCAAAGTCGAATGAAACTATATTTTTTTGACTAATAAATACATTGTAGTTGATCTACACTGGTGCTATTTATTTTATCTTGCGTCACGTCTGTAAAAAAGATTAAGAGCTCATTTGCTGCAGTTTTTGTTATCTTTTTATTAACATTTAACACTTTCAAAAAGTTTACATTGATGTAATTAAGAAAACTACACAAAAATTGTTTGTATGTCTCAAGGCTAACATTAAAACCTGCTTAAAATATGTACTGCCTTTTAGTAGGCTGTAGTGCTGTAACTTAATAGTTTTCTATAACCGTTCAGTTCCAACCCGCGCACAAATCCCACCCGATCAAATCCAACCCGAATCAATTCCCATCCGAATCAAATCCCACCCGATCAAATCGAGCATTTCCCATCCGAATCAAATCCCACCCGATCAAATCCAACCCGAATCAAATCCCACCCGATCAAATCCCACCCAAATCAATTCCCACCCGATCATTACCCACCCAAATCAATTCCCACCCGATCATTTCCCACCAAAATCAATTTCCATCCACATAATTCCTACCCGGTCAATGCCCTATATATTATCAAACCCGATTTTATTTATTCTTGTACGAGTTAAGAATTTTGTTACGTTTGGAACTCACATTAAAGTTTTGTATTTTTTAAAATCATTTGAAATATGAAACTAGTAAGGTAAAAACGATTTTTTTATTTAAGCTAAAATTGTTACTTTTGCTTATTTTATCATGTTTTTATTTTAATGTCAGTTTTGTTTGTGATAACTACGATAATTAAATAATTACGACTCTCGAGCAACAGAAAGTTGGTCTGTTACTTATAAAATGCTATCATTGTTACTAAATTTTATCCAGATCAGGTTTAAATAATAATTAAGTTTTTAGTATCGGAACCATTTTCTATCATGGTAACATTTGATTGCTTTGACTTTTTTGCTCTTTCATTATTTAGCGATACATTTAAACACTCCAGGTTTGGCACACTGCATGACAGCTTTAAACCTTCTGTGCCAACCCTCCACACAATTGTTAGTCCGAAAGCAGTTTGCAAGCGTTTTTTCATTGACATTCTAAAAGGTAATAGGAAACAATGGTGGTTGAGCGTCAACACCATTGCTACCAATATAGGTATTAATAAAATACTTAATAATTTGTATCGCTTCAGTTGGACAGTCGTTTTGCCGAAGCAAAAGAAATACTAACATTATAACTTAACAATATATTGCTTGCTTCGTTATAAAAAATAAATTGAATACTTTTTTGTAGTAAAACAGTGATTTTAGCTAAATTAAATAAGTCTACTTCTCGGCTAAAACCGGCCGGATTAGCAAGAAACCGGATTAGCAATGACCGGATTAGCGAGAAAGTACTGTATAATAAACTACAGAACGTTCACTTAATTAATATTAGTTATATTAGTTCTGCCTCAAGACAACAAAACGTACCTTGTATGGCTTATGAAAAGTAAATTTTAAACTATACATAAATTTTGTAGTTTGAAAACTACGTAGTTTTATTATAAACATGAACTGCCTTAAATAAATTATTTATTACCAGTGTTGCAAGAGTTATATTTTTCATACCACCTGAAAACTAAATACTTAATAAAAGTTTTCTAATTTGTTTGTTTAAGTTAAAATTTAACGCTCAAGCAGTTGATTTGAAAACTTAGCATTTTGTTTCAACAAGTATGCTCTATAAAATGTTGATATGTTCTGAACAGTATATACAATTATCTATCATTACTCTGAAATAATTTATCATATTTACAACTGTTTTATCTATTTTGACTTCAAAACTGATATTTTTTCATAACACTCTTGTAATTGTTGAAATAGTTTAATTTTACTTTTATCTATTTTTTAAAACTGTTTAATAATATGTTACAATACTAAACAATGTTCTTTAATTATTCTTAATTCTTTATTATCTTTAACTATTAGAACTTGAGTTATAGCGTAACCGAGCGAATTTTCGTTAGCAGAGGACTAAATTTTCGTAAACACTGGTCGCAATATAAAATATAAACATGCTCTCGAGCCACAGTTTTACAAATATGGGCCACAGTTTGCCGAACCCTTGTGTAGATCATTAAAAAAAAAGTTATCTCAGTGTAGCAGAGAAATTTCTAGGCCTTTTCAAATGGAGAAGCACTATTTTTGCTTTAGTTTAGAATGATTCTTCTTCTAACTATAAATAAAAGTTGTTAAAATATATAAGCATCTACTCAACTGTTAACATATTTGTTAATCATAGTTTTTAAATACATAATGTTAAACTATCAATAACGTTTTTCAGTCAAATATCTATAATTTTTTTTGTCTACTTCATAAAAAGTTTCTCACTTAATAACCTTGTTAGTTTAAATAAATTTGAAAACTATTTAACTCATTTAATTTATAAAATGTTGTTAACATTTTATTATCTAATAGCAAAACATAAAGAAAAGACAAAATTGATTTAAAATATAAAAGAATTCGAGATAGTTGAAGTTAAATGGCAAATTAAAGAACATGTAGTAATGTCAATATATAGAGGTCGTGTTTAAATAGTTTTGTTAAGTCTAAGGCCTTTTTCAATGTATAAGAATCAAAACTAGAATAATAATAAAAAACACACGTGATAAATATAACATGCTAAAAGATGTGCTTGTATTAGCATGTATAACTTTAATAAATATGTAATTAGAAGTAAAGTCGCAATATATAGTTGTAAATAACGCATAAGTTAATGAAAAGTCTTCTTTACAAACAAAGTTTCGAAAGTTATAAGCGGTTTATAACACAATGAAAAGAAAATAAAGCTTTTTCTTATTAGCGCATACCACAAAAACAAACCTTTTTTACGATAAAATAAAATGTTTGAATTTTGTTATTGCATTTGGTTATTAAAGCACTTTTAATACTCGTTGTTATAACTTTAACAATTTTGGAAAGAAAGCACAAGCGAAACAAGTAAAAGTTTATGAATAAACAGCTTTTTTGGTTAATAAACGAAACTTTATTTTTCTCTTTTTCGTCTTTTTTCATTTTCGCACAGGCTCCAGGTACCCAGTTTAAACACGCCCCTGCAATTAGGTACAGCTTATTGAAAATGAAAACAATAAAAATTTTGTAAATTAATAATTTCTCTCATTAAAAGTTATTATAAAAAAAAATTATTATTAAACGTTATTAAAGAAAACTTTTTGGTCGAAATATATAAGGTAATATGATATTTTAAACTTAAAAAGAATGGAATTTGACTGAAACTTATAATCAATCTTTCTTCTAAACTTTAAATGTACAAAAATTAAACGGATTAGAATTTATGCATAAAACTATGACCTGAACTAACCGTATAACATATATAAAGGTTGATAATTATTTTATTTGAAATATTTATGAACTGGATTGAATCGAATGAAAATTCTCTCGAGTGATAATTTACCTGGATGGGAATTAAACTTAAGGAATTGATCAGGTGAGATTTGATTTGGTCGGTATTTAATTCGTGATGGAATTGTGCGGGTTGGATTTGATTTAGGTGGGATTTGATCGGGTGGGATTTGATCGGGTGGGAATTGATTAAGGTAGGAATTAATTCGGGTGGGATTTGATCGGGTGGGAATTGATTCGGGTGGGAATTGATCGGGTGGGATTTGATTCGGGTGGGAAATGATCGGATGGGATTTGATTCGGGTGGGAATCGATCCGGGTGGGAATTGATCGGGTGGGATTCGATCGGGTTGGAATTGATTCGGGTGGGATTTGATACGGGTGGGATTTGATTCGGGTGGGAATCGAGTGGGTGGGAATTGAGCGCGGGTGGGAAATGTTAGTATACAATAAGCAGTATGTCACAAAAGATTTTTTAAGCTTTTAGAATTTAAAGGAGTAAAACTTCAGTAACAATTGTTCTGAGTTATTTTTATTTATTTTGTAATTGTCTAATTTTATCTAAAAAATATATTATACTTTATTTTAAATTGGAATTTTATGGAAAGTTATACTAATCCATAATAAATACATAACAAAATGTATTTTAAATGTTATTAAACCTAGTCATGTTACATCTACAAGAAATGGGTATAACTAGTTCACTTAAAAAATATGACATTTGGTGTTTTTACAATCATCAAAATAACACATACTTTCAATTAAACGAGTTAAATTTGAAACTGTCATATTTTGTTCGTAATTTACGTATAATTTAAAATAAATAAGTTAAGTTTTTCAATTCAAACGTTTCTAAATAATTGAATGTAGTGTTTAATAAACGATTATTTGTTTACTTTTTAAAATGTTACACTACACTGATTTAAGATGAATTCTTTCAAATTTAAAAAAGTAATCAATAAAATGTTTTAAGTTCATCAAAAAGATTATTTTTATAATCCAGAATAAGTACACGTAGTGTAAGTTATATTAAATTTCTCTAAAGAAAACTTATAAGTTTATATGCGCAATAATAGTAGTTTTAGAAGAATGCAAAATTTTATAAGTTTCGTTTTTTTTCAATATTTATTTAGTAAGGTTGTAATTCGTTTGAATATTAAAGGAAAAGTTTTAAGTGTACAAACTATTGAGTTCTTAGCAGACTTTCATAGCGTTATATAGTCAACCGTACAAAAATTACGATTGAAAAAAGTTTTTTTAGTCATAACTAATGATTTGAGATTTATGTGAAACTAGCACAAATATAATATACAATTCTTTTAATTTATAATTTTAAAACAGTTTAAATTTTATTTTTGTAGATTATTTTCTTATGATTTTTTAATTCATAACAACAAGTTTCAATTTACAATAAGAATTTTGTTAGCACTTATGTATTTACAAAACATGCTTATTTTGAATTTCAATCAGTAAAATAAAGTCATACATATCACAATTTCTAGCATTATTATGTTTTGTTAAACAAAGTAAAATTTTGTAAACAAGAAACATTGACGAACACTTATAGTTTATTATTTACTTAAGTTATTTAGTCACAGTTTTTAACACAAAAGTACTTTCATATAAACACTTTTACTTTACTTAGTATTAAAAAGATTAAACCAGTGCTTAGTACACGTATTGTTTTTAGGTTAAATAATATATAAGAACTTTAGAATCAAACAGTTTATTCACATTTGAAAGTCATAAAACTACGAAATAACAAATAAAAGCAGAGCATAATTTATTCATATTTGAGTAAATAATAAAAAGTTGATTGCGTTTAAAACTATAATTAGTTGTAAAAAATTTGTTTAATAACTTGCTATGTACAATATGAAAGTTGTCTCTTTTTTTCTAAGCTTCAAACTATAAAACACAATTGCAAATTAATAAATGAATATTTTTTAACTTCTGTTTTTTAGCTTTTATATTGATAAAATTATTTCTAGACAAAAGTAGTCACAATATTATTTTTGACTTAGTTTACAAAAAAGACTTATTATTTTTTACATTTTCAAAGAGCCAAACATAAACAAAAGTAACCAAAATCACAAAAATTTAAGGTTTAATAATTTTTTTCATCTTTCGCTTGATTCTTTTCAAGTTCTTTTAGCTAAAAGTTAAAATTATTTATTTTTATATAAAAGCTAAACTTTTTAGTTCTAGCATTGAAAACTTATTTTTTATAAACTGAAAAGTATAAGAGTATAAGTACTCTTTGCTTAAAAATGTAAATTTAAAACAAAATAAAAGTTTACCTTGTTTTCGTACTTATCAGATAATTTTCGGAATACTTCAACAAAGTCTTCATATTTCATTGCCATCTAAAAGAACAAACAGATAATGAAAAGTTGTTATAGTTATGAATTATTAAAAAAAAAATTTTTTTTATATATTTCGAATTTAAATAGATTAATTTTATGGATTGTGGATTAATTAAAGTACATATGGTTTGTTTACTAATATAAACATACATTAGGATATGAAATGTTTATAGTAGTTTTAACCTTTTTTTGTATAAGTTTTTATGTAAATAATTAATAAACAACAATTTAATGTTGTTTTAGCTCATAACATTACTTCAATTGTAAACAACTAACAAAATGTCTTTGTTCAACGTTTTTCTGTCTTCTTATTTCACTAACATAGGTAACCTAATATTTTCAAAACTGTTGAACTGTAGTCTTGGACTGAATTAAGTTATTTTTAAGCGTTTATTTGTCATTATTATAGTTTTATTTTTAACAATTTGAACTTAAAAAAAACTTAAGATCTAATTTTCCATGAGAAAAGAAAAAATTGTTAAAAAAATAAACCTGTTCCAACTCGCTTTCGAGAATCCTTATTCTTTCTTCTTTCGACTGGACCAAATCTTGAAGTCGCAGGTATAGAATCGCGTACTCACGTCGAATATCTTCTGATTCCTGATATTTTTTTTTTTTCGAAGTTGAAAACTTTAGAGTTATATGAAATAATAGTAAGTTTTTTTTTTGTTATTTTATACATAAATACCCTAAGGAAGTAACAAAAAGGTTTAAATTTCGTACTAAAGTAGGTTTTTAGTAAAATTTGATATATTTTTTTAAATAGCTATTTTTTGATACATATCAATATAATACCTAATTAAATTATAGTTTTTTTTAAAATAGATAAATTATATAAAACATATTATGCTTGTTTACAACTACTAAACTTTTTTCAAAATCTTAAAATATAAAAAAACTTTGTTTGTTATCTGTTATTTTTTTAATTTGTTTTTTAAGTTAAACTGAAAACTAACAGTGTCATTTAATTTAAAATTTAAACATTATTATACAACAATCTAAGCTTACTTTACTAATAAAAGCACAAACTACTTTTTTTTTATCTGCTATAGACTAAGTTTGCTTATAATAGAAGTTAGTATTGAAGTAGTTTTTCTCGTTTACTAATTAAATTTAAGGCCGCTTATCATTTTATGAACAGTTATTTTTTAATAAGCTAGACTTCATTTATATGAATAAAGCTAGGTTACTCGCACATGAACTTTTATATTGAACAAATATCTTTATTAAGCAGTTCAAGCACTAACTAAGGTTTTAAGACGCTTTTCTTCCTCGATATACCTTTTATTTGTTAAATCATCTCTCTTTATTCTGGAGTTAATTTCTTCAGTTTGCATTGCTACATCCTATTTGTCAAGTAAAAGTTTTACTGAGTTGAAATAAACGTTCTTTAAGAGCAAAATTAAAGTAAACTTAGAACATCAATTACACGCTTTTTACGCTTGATTATTAATAAAATATTTCTTTTTTATAAAGGTTATTAAAGTGTTTAGAGTTTTAATCAACCTGGTACTATTTCTATTAGGTTATAAAAAAAGTCTGTTATTTTTTACGTGATTTAAGAAATTCAAAACAAAGTAAATTTTGTAAAAGACAAACTCAATCAAAATAAAACTTACTTGAAATTTCAAAATTGTGGTTTGAGTTGCAACGTATTTCTCTGGTGGTGTTTTTAATTCTGTTTGAGAACTGACATTAGCGATTCTATCTTCAGTTGGTACGCGTAGGTAAATGGATTTCTGTAAAGTAATTTAATGATTTCATTTTTATTATTGTTTTTATTTGAAAACACTCAATAATAGTTTTTTTTTTGACTTAAACATATTAAGATTTTACTTTTAAATTTTGTATGAACAAAAGCAAACTTTCTGGTGGTACAGTATTGTCATCGCTAGAAGGGTCACTGCAAAAAACATGAAAAGAACGGTAATCAGTGCCGTCAAATAGTTTTCGGTAGGCTTATTAGCTTTACAAATAGAGTGCCCATCTAACTCGAAGGACGCATCATACATAATAGGTTTTATGTAAGGTGCGTAAGGCCTTATAACGTAAAAGTGTGAAGAGTTATCAGACGAGTATTTGATGACATTATAGTTGTTTTTTAAAAGTTTATCCTCGCATCGCATTAGATACTTTTGAAGTGTGCCTTTTCTGAAAACTTCCTCATCTGCTAGTTTACCGTTGTTTTTTTGACAAGAATTTTTGTCTTCTTTAAGGTTTTGGGTTTTTTCATCAACAATAAAATACTTGTTTTTGTCATCATCAAAAAACTCTTGACATGTAGTTGGAAATGAGGCTATAAAAAGTTAAGTTAATTAGAAGTAAAAAATTAATTTGCAGAAGTTATATCTTGATATTTACGAGTTAGGTTTAAAAATACTAAAGCATACACTTAGATATGTAAAAACACTTGTTTGTTTGTTTGTAGCTAACTTGTTTATTGGTTTTAACACTTTTACTTAAACATTAAGTATAGATTTTGTTTCTATGTGATTATCCTTATAGTTTATAAAAGTATAATTGAGCTAAAGTAACAAAACTTCCTACAAATTAAATTAAACAAAACATATCAAGTAATAATTATATATGTACCTGATAAAAATAAATGTTTTCTTTAATTATTTATTAAAGTAAATTAAAAAAATTATTTAATATAGATAGTTTAAACATACTTACTTATCGACTATTCTGTAATAGTTTATATTGAAAAGTTTAATATTAGTAAATTAGTCATAAAGTGTTTTTACATTATTCTTTTTTAAGTTCTGACATTTATTAACACTCCACTAATATCAGTTTATTTTAATTTATAAAAAAACTTTAGCAATGATAATCCAGCTTAAATATATTTAAAAAAACCTGAAGGCCTGCACTTTCCTGTAAGTGTAAGGAAAAAGTACCAAAAGTTTTTTCTAAATATAAACATCTGAAAAATAAATAGCTAAAATAAAATTATTGTAGCAGGCACATCGAAAACAACAGCTTGTATACTT
This sequence comes from Thalia democratica, assembly GCF_965202585.1. Lineage (NCBI taxonomy): Eukaryota > Metazoa > Chordata > Thaliacea > Salpida > Salpidae > Thalia > Thalia democratica. The sequence continues at coordinate 77,758,258 of NC_139165.1, forward strand.
TAGGATGCCTTGACGCAGTAACGTTACATTATACATACATTATAGTTCCACATTAAAAAAGACCATTAACCAGCTTTTATTGTTTCTAGATTGAAAAATATACAAGTTTAAAATGAAATTACAAATGGAAAAAAATTGCCCAATTAGTATTACCACAAACAGTGGCACTTACACATTCTACGATAAAAGAGTAGAAAAATGCGAAGCAGAACAGATATGTCAGAGCAAAGGGCAGATACTAGCTCCTATTACAAACATGGAGGACCGCAAAGCCATTGAAAAGCTAGCTAGTCAAAAGTGTGGAATTTTTCTTGACCATTATGCGTCATCTTATCATGTTGGACTAGAAATTAAAAAGTGTGGAAACAAAGTCACTAAAATATTTTCGAATGGGGTTGCATACAACAAAACTTTGCATGACAGGTTTTACCACTTTAATTCGGCAAAAGGGTACGAGCACTGTCTTACTGCATTGTGGGTGCCAAACGGTGGAGTTAAAGCACCTATTCCTGTAATTGGTAAATTCAATAAATGTAAAGATTATCATGAAAGATTTATTTGTTTGGATCCAGCAAAACCTGACAATAACTCAACTGTCACTGAAGAAGCTCGTCATCTTAAAAGGTCTAAAAGAAGTGTAAAGTTTAGCAGGGAAAATGATTTGTTAGGCCAACAAAACTTTTATTTTGTGTCTCAAATGTTTGGTGTTTGTTTTTTAGCTATAGTTTGTTGTTTTTTGCTTTTAGCAAATAGAAAGCTTAAAAAAAGAAACAACTTTTTGGAAATGAAAACTAAATTAGATACAAACGGATGTTAACTTTGTATTGTTTTAGAAAACGCATCTAAATTAGTTCCAAGCTTTCTACAATATACTATATAAACCCATTCGTTTACTTCTAATAATTTTACCTTTGACTACAGTTCTTTTAAGTTTACCTAATAAGCGATACGTAAAAGACTTAAAACAACTTTATACAGAACGTAGAATATTTATTTTTCATTGTATAAGTTTTATATTTAGTTTGACACACTATTACAACATGAGTTAATAATTTCGCCTTTTAAAATAAACTTCTTTTTTTTCAAAAATGTTACTTAGTACCTTGATGTTTGGTTTAAAACTTGTTATCAAAATAACCTTAAGTTAAATAATATTTTATCTAAAAAAAATCTTTTAAAGGTCTGATAGTTAGTTTAAGTGTTCTAAGTTTTGTTAAAACTACACTTTTTGCTAAACAGAAGTTTATGTTTTCATAAAATTATAGAAAATATATGAGCAGTACATTTGAATATTTATGGCAAAACACTTTAAAATATTTTTTTTTTATTTAGTTCGACTGTAAGTCACCTGTAATTTAAAATGTCTTGAAAGCCTTTATTCTTACATTGTTTTGAAATTGTTATCGACTAGAACATTTTTGTTATTGAGAAATAAGTTATGGAATGAAAACAAACAAAAAAATTTAAACTCAAATGAATTTACTGTTTTAAAAAAAAAAATTTACTATTGAAATAACAGTCTTCTTTTTAAAATCGAGAAAGTTTAAATCGAGTTTTTAAAATACTTAATTTAAGGCTGGACACAAATAACTTTAAGAAACAAAATGTTTTGATTGTAGCATTTTTTTAACTTTTTTTATTGTTATAAATTATAAAAAATAAATAATTAGTAGATCATAATCAAAACTTTTTTACTTAAAGGAAAATTTTAATTCAAAACCTTTATTTTCTTCAAAACATAAGTATTTTAAGTTTTTCCGCACAAAATGTTTCGTCTAAAAGAAAAGTTTTAGGACAAGTAGTTTTAATCGACAGTGACAGTGTGCTTATTTTTGTGTAGAGCATCAGCGTGTAGGTTTAGAAACTCTGTGAAAAACGTATAACATTTTAAAGCAAACACATTAATAAACCAACAAGACAAGCTTGTATACTGTTTTTAAATAATTTCACACTATTGAGAACCCAATTGTCAATAGCTTTTCGGTCTTTCATGTTATTATCAATAGAAGTTATTATTTGCCTTATGCTCTGAATTATATGCTCTGCTTGACATTTTTTTGGTCTTTGCTCGTAAAAAGTAAAAGTACCACTTTTTGTGTCACTTAATTTTATTCGTAGACTTAATTCTATTTTCAAGAAACAGTTCATCGCAAATACAGTTTAAAACATTAAAAACTTAATAATGGTAAAATTGGTAACAGCTAAAATACAGTTTTGAAGCGAAAATACCAAAATTTTTGAGTAACATATAGATTGTAAAAGATTAAAACATTCAAAAACAATTTAGACAGCTCATTTGTAATTTTACGAGCTGAGCGGTTGAAAAAGTAAATAATTCTGTAAAGAGAAAGTATAGCGATTTTACTACATTCTTACATCACAAAAACATGTGTTTTTAAAGTATTTATAAAGTTCACAATTAAAAAACAACATACCTTTTTTTTTAAATATAAATATATCTTTAAAATTATTAGCCTTTAATGCTTCATTTGAATTTTATTATTAATAACGCCTTTTTAAGTTCATCTTGTTAAATGTTTTCATAATAAAGTTTTTGTAAAAAAGGTATCAAAATTCAAACAACTTTACAAAAGTATCATACTTCAGATAAAGTTCTTAATTTTTAAATCTACATACACATCTACTTTTTCTCATTTGCAAGCCAAATGGTAACAAAAAAAACATGCTTATAACTTTCAATACTATTTTTTATTTAAAAACAGACTAAAATTTTTCTTTGTATAAATTTAATTTGACAAGAATTTTTTTTTTTAATTATGTTTGTGTTGACGAAATTTAAACTATTGTAAAACTGCACTCTATCACAACACAATCATGTGCATTTAAACATTTGGCACTTGATACTAAGTGAAGCTTAACCATTTTTCAAATTTTGACAAAAGTATTAAATTAAACAATATAGATGTAACTTTTTTTTCATTTTAGCTACTTTTCAATAAAATAAACAATATAAAAACAACTCATTTACAAAACATTTTTTTCAATCAAATACTATGCTGTTTTTAAGAAAATTAACAAGCCCTATTAACAAGTAAAAAAAAAACATAACAAACAGATAGCATTAATTAAAATCCTTTGTAGAATGATAAATCAAAAAATAGGCTAGAAAATTTTAGCTTACCATATCACTACAACTAAACTTACAAAAATTTCTCATGGTCGTTATATATTTATTTTTTTTTTGAACAACCGATGATATAAGTATAATAATTTTTTTAACAAAAACAAACATACAGCTGGCTGTAACTTTAGTTTTTTTTCTTATCTACTTTCTTTGGTTAAGACAATTGAGTATTTATATATACACATATATCTTAAGTAAAAAATAAAATTAAAACTTAAAACAGTGACTTGCTTTAACAAAAATACTAAAAACTATTTATAAAATAAAAACTTGAATACAATACAGTAGTCCGGAAAGAATGAAAAACAAGTAATATAAGCTGATAAATATTTGTTTTTAAGGCCATTGAAAAACAACTTAAAAACTGTGTCAAAGTTACTTCTTAAAATAAAAAACAACTCAAGATTTAAACTTTGACCGAAATTTACCAAGAAAAGGGTAATGCAAATTAGAAATTAAGAATATAGTTTTGATTTTAAATTTGATTATAGAGTTTTTTAAGCTTACGTTATTATAAAATTTTAAAGCTTATTTTTAGAAAAACAAGTTTTATTGTGATCGTAAGTTGCTTTAGAGTTTATAATCTTAACCTTATGCAAGAAAAACCAAGCAAATTTTATCAAAGGTTTTTCTAAAACATCCATGCTTAATTTCATTGAATATCTTACTTAAATCTATAGCGTTATATGCAGTATTTTAAAACAGTTAGTTTATGTTTAAAACATTTTATTGGTAAAAGTATTTTTTTATACACAGTAATCTGCCGAGTAACTTTGCAACGTTATAGTTTCGGTTTTAAGAGAAAAAAATATTGTACTCAACATTTTAAGCTGAGTTTAAAACTGCTACAAATCTTTGCACCTGACATATATCTTCGCTTTTATCACAAATTTTTTCACAAAATAAATTTGTATTTCTAAACTTTTGAACTAATCTTTTTCGATATAACGATTAAGTATAAATAATTAAGTAGTTACAATTTTTCTTAACTTAAATTATAAGTTTTTCTTTATTTTAATGTTGAAATTGTTAAAATCACAAATATTTTAACTCACAAGACTTTAAAGTTTAACTTAAAAGCCAAGCTTTTAGTAATTGTTTTCGTATAAATATAAATACAATATTTAATAAACGCTTGTTTATATAAACAAAAGTCATGAAATTAGATTTTGTATTTAATATTTATCTAATGTTTTACAGGTAGAAACCATTTAGTTTGCTTAGCCAAGTAAAACTTGCTTTCATTGAAAACTTTAAAGTGAGAATTTAAATGTATTATTACGTCACTATACTAAGCCTTCAAGTACTGAACTTAGTAAAACGGAAAGTTTTAGTTTAAGTATTAGAGTGGCGCTTATATTCAAAGTCTCAATATGGCAGATGAATGTAAAAAAGCTACTCAGAAAAAGTTGAAGCGAAAGTACACGAGAAAAGCTCCGACGAACAAGGCGAAAAGACAAAGGAAGCCGAAAAAAGCAGTGAAACTTGAAGTTAAAAAATCACAAGTTTTTGATGAGCCTGTTGAAGACCCCCTTCCAAATGTCGCTTTCTTTTTGAAACCGTTTGATGTTTACGAAGACGGACTTTCATGGAGGATCAGTCCCTGGATTCTGAAGACTATCAACTCGCAGAAAACAAACAAAGTAAATTCTGATTTTTAAACATTTATTGAAGTGTTGCTATTTTTTTTTGTTCTTTCTTTTTGTTTTAAATAAACCAGTCTCAACTTGAAGCTTTATAACTTTAATTTTTATTTTTAAAAAGATACATAAAATACTTCAACAATTTTCGTTATTTTATTAGCACTGAAGAAAGTTGCTGTTGTATAGTTATTTTACCTATTTTGTATCAATAAAATGATAATTTAAAGAAGTTTTAAAACAAAGCAGTAGTCGTCAATTTTATAAAAATTGTGCACACAAAGTTACTGTGAAATAAATTCTGTGCACACTAAACTATAAAATGGACAAAGTATTGTTACAAAGCACTACGTTTAATGTTATAACTAGATATTTTTACTAGAAAAAGACAACACAAACGTTATTAAGTTTTTTTTTTTTAACTTCACTAAATTTCCATGCACACTAATTCTAGTGATCATAGGTGCACACCGTGAAGAATACTGTATTTATGTATTTAAAGTTTATTAGATTATTCACTAAAGGTTAAAAGTAAGTCCAGACTCACATTTTTTTATTAAAGAATAAACTAAAAACTTTGAAAACATAAACTTTGATAAAAATAGGTGAAAGTTTAAAAACATAAAGGTAAATATAACAGTAAGTGAGTTTAATGGGACAAAAATTTATAAAAAAATTATACAAAATAACTAGTGTTTTAATGAAATAAGGCTTTCTTTTCACTTTCTAAATAGAAAACTCAGTGTTTTATCTTTTATTCACTGTTACATCAGATATTGTTTGTTGTGCTTGAGAAGAATTAAAAAAAGAAGTCAATGTAGTTAAAAATAAAGCAGTTAGATGTTTCATTATACTTAGGTGAAACTTAATAAACCTGAAAATTAAAAAATAAATAGTGTTCAAATACGAGCTAGATGTTTATGTATAAACCTAAAAATTAAATATGTGGTTGAAACAGATCTAACAAAGGAATAAATTCAAGATGAAGATTTACGTATTAAAAACTATTTATTTAAAAGTACAGACATTACTAAGTTTCACCGCAAAAGGATTTTTAAACTGTGATTTTTATTTTAACAGAACTGTTTTTAGACAACTAACTTTTTACTATTTGATTCAAGTGTTGTTTTTTGTATGTATAAAGTACGTAAGCTTAAAACAAAATACTATAAGAGAAACTACATATTACCAAGATTTAAAGATAAATGTTTTTTTAGAATCTAGCTTGTTAGGATAGTAAACTGTGGACTAAAACGCCCAATAAACTATAAGATTAGGTCCATCTTGGTCGGTTTAGGTTGTTCTGAGAGATGTTTTATTGAGAGTACATTTATATAAACAAAATTTAATTAGGTTGCGTGGGTTTGTCATTTTCATATGTCAAAGGATTATGCCTACGACTACTTTTTATTTAAGGACAGTTCTTATTAAGTTTGTTAATAAAATTCTTATTACTTTGGGTTTAGTCTAGATCAGGGGTCGGCAAACTGCGGCCCGCGAGCACGTTATTTTTTTGAATGGAATGCGGCCCGCGAAGGAAAATTTTGTGGCCCGCGAGCATGTAAATGTGGCCCGCTCAGCAAAAATATATAATCAAGTTAATTTTTTTTCGGTAAGTTGATTTAATTTGATTAGTTTGGTTTTAAGTCTCTGTTTAACATTTTAAATTATTAGAAGAAATTACTGCTTTAGTAATTTAGTTTAATAAAGTTTGAAAATGTAAAAAAGACAGATAAACATTCTAACAGGATATTTTTCTCAGTTTCATAATAACTTCTTTTTTACAACAGCAAGTAATTATCTGAAAAAAGAGTGTAAAGAGTGCTTCAATATAATAAGTTAGCTATATTACACCTATTTGTTAAATAAACTAAATGCAAATGTTTTCTATTTTGTACAAAAATAATGCACAGTAATTAACTAAAGTGTCGTTTCTTTATAGCTTAGATATTCTTTTTAAATTTTTTTTATACCTAAGTTTCTTTTATAGATGTTTTATTTGTAAATTTTATATTTTAGTGTAAAAATTTAAAACAACATAGTTATAAGAAATAAGGTTTATTTGATTTTTGTTTTGACACATTTTAATTTTTAGGATACTTTCTCTACACTTTAAATTAATTTCTATGCAAACCAACTTAAAAAAATGCTCATATTTTAAACCACTTTTTATTTAATACTTTAGTTAGTTTAAGTTTAGTTTATGCATAATTTTCTAACATTGTTGTTTCTACATGTAGTATCTAAATTTGTACAGACACATTTAAATTAACATATATGACATAAATTAATATAGTTTTTGTTAGGTATACATTTTTCATTTTTCAAACATCTTATTGTAAAACTAAATTAATTTTTATGCCTTGCATATCATTACACACAATTGCTGTTTTTTTGAGCTACCTATTTAATATAAACTAGATTTAAGGATAGTAAATTTATTAAGTTTGTACATTGTAAATCAAAATAGTTTAAATTTAAGCAAATAAACAACTAAACATTGACACACACTTAAATTATCACTATTTGAAGACTTCAAATCTCAGGCCAACTAAGTCATTTTATAAGTTTTTCTATAGAATTACATTTGTTTACAAAAATATCAGGAATGTTTTTGTTGACTCAGGCTGGCTTTTTTGCTTGAAAGAGTGGCAAATTAAACTTATGATGTATGATTTGCTCAATCCACAGTGTTAGTTTTAGTTATAATATATGTTAAATTTTAAGTCTTGCAGCTGATAAAATTCTAAAAGTTATTAATATTATTGTTAACATTTGAATGTGAACAATCAGTGTTGCCAAAAAACTTGAATCCCGGAAAAGCTTTGAATTTGAAAATTTATGCTTAAAAATTCTGGAGAAAACTTTGAATTTGAGAATTTTTGAAAAAACCTAGAATTTCAAACAATTTTTACATGCAAAGTAATGAAATTTCGGTTTGACACAAAAAATTTAGCAAATTAAAATTTTTTTATTATAAAGTATATTGAAGTAGCTTAACAGTATTTTTTAATATTGATATATTTTTTCAGACATTTTTTAAACTTTAATTAAACTTTATACTAAAAATAAAAGAAAGAATTGTACTTATAAAAACTTTGTATTGGTTCATTGCACCTGTACTTGTAAAATTTCACCGATTGTGTGCTTCGCGTTGGAACTAAACCAAAAATTCTACTAAAATGTCAAAGTTAGTAAAAACATCTCTAATAAAAATTATTAGATGAGAAATAGTTTTTCTATCAGTGCTCTCATGTTAACAGATTGATTAAAGTCCTAATTTGATTTATGCGACTTTATAACCTTATGCATTTCCTGAACACGACTTCTTGTTGTCGTTGAAGAAATAAACAAAAGTTTTTCATTACCGCCAACATAAATTCTTTAAAAAGTTTTCAATTATAAACGGTATCTCATTTTAAGTAATAAATTTTGCTACTTAATAACTTGCCTTAACGATTTTTTTCTGATCATTCTGTAGTTACTGAAGATAATCATGTGCTTTGTTGTAACTGACTTTGGTGATTTGTTTTTTTTTATCGTTTCTCGCAATAACTCCTAACTAACGTTTTTTTTTTTTTTTTTGTAGCTCGTCTTATATTTTACAATTACTATTTTTAAATGCAATATTCTTATTGCAGATAAAGAATTGCTATAATGCCTTATAAAAAGTTAGTCTTTCTACTTCGCTAATGACTAAATAAAGTTTTATACTTTTCTTAAATTTATTTAAGAAACTTAATTGTCTATTCCAGCTGACTTATATATTTTTGGCATGTAATTTATTTACTCTTAACAACCTTCTTTATTTTTTTATGTTAAGAACTTGATTTTAACTGGGTTGCTACACAAAAAGGCAATTTTAAAAGCCCTAAAAACTCAGGTTTGTGTTAAACTTTTATTTCAAACACTTCAAAGAAATCTTTTAATTCTCAGAATAGTTTTTATGACTGTAGTGTAGTAAACTTATTGTAATTTTTTCTTGTTTTCTTACACTTTTTGATAATGATGATATTTTAACTAGATATTTAAGCTTTATTAGCAACTATTTATTAGCTTTTTCAACTTTTAATAAACTTAGGCTGGTTTGATACAACTCTGATATTTTGCTTTAAAAGTGACAACCATGTAAAAGACTAATCACTAATAAGACATTTTATTAAAGTATTCTAGAATTAATGTTAAAGAATATGTTCTAGCTTTTTGGAATATAGGTATTAATTTTATTAAGTTAAGTAATTACTAATTTTTTTAATGAATGTAAACTGTTTCACACGCAAACACTTTTTTTGAAGTAAATGTTCTGAGAAATATGAAAAAAGGGTTGATTATATAACAATATATAAAAGTAACCAAAAAATTGTCTTTCAAGTTTGGTTTTTATAGAGAGTTAGGTTGTAAGTGAAATTACATCAGTTTAACTTATTAAGTGCTTATGAAAGTACATAGTTTATTAACACTTAAGTATGTTAGTCAATGTAAATTCTATTCTATCAAATATTAATTTGAATAGGCATTCTATATACACATAAAAGTAATTTAAAATAATAAGTTGAACAAAAGTAAAAAATTTTTCTAGTGTAATTAAAACTAAAACAAAAATATTATTCAAGTGTCATTAAAACTAAAATTGCGGCCCGCGAAGACTTTTGAATTTTGAAATTTGGCCCGCGACCACCAATTGCCTGCCGACCCCTGGTCTAGATTAAGGGTGGGCAACGCACTCAACGCATTTTAGCTTACTAACATCTTGCATAGATCAAAATGAGATTTAAAATAACAAATAGTTTAAAATATGCCCTTAATAAACTACTATAAAATACAGTCGTGTTTTCTTTTTTAAAAAAAACCTTGACTGAGCTTTAAGTAGAAAACAGGGTAAAATTTTGGCAGGTGTGCAAGCTTTCTTTTGCAATGCATCTACATTATCCAAAAAAAAACAATATTTGTTTTCAAATTTGTTGCTTATCTAAAACTAGATTAAAAAAGCTTTACTATACAAGTTAACTAAAACAATCAATGACTGTTTTACTTTAAACGGTTGTATTAATTCAACTTCAAAAGCAATTTAATTGGTGAAAACTTTTCGTGTTATTTTTAAATTCTCAAAGATAATATTTAAGTTATAATCATAACTCCATAAAAATTACTTTTACAAACCAAATTGTGCACTAGACTTAATAATACTGAAATTTAGTAGTTGTATGACCTGTTTTAGTATTTACTAAAACCATTTATTCCTCTAAAGTTCTTTTTATGTTGTATGTATCTTCTAGTTTAAACTCTTAACTTATTTTTGTGTAAGTGTATATGTTTTTAGGATTTAACTTCAAACAACAATGTGCTTAAATTGTTTTCTGTGTTCACAACTTGCTTTAAAGTTTCTTCCTTTCACCTTGAAAAGCTTAGTTCTAAGAAAAAGCTTATTTAATAAAAAATTAAGCACTACAATTATAATTCATACCTATTACACGAGGTTTATTATTCAATAACATAAACAAAAAATTAAGTAAAAAGTTATTTTTATTTAACTTGTAGCCAAGTCTTTATCGATATTAAAAGTGTAAAAACAATTAATAAAGCGAATTATAATAATTATTTATATGTAACTAATAACTGTTTTTTTGTAGACGTTTTAACCAGGCCTTAAAAAAATATAACTAGAATTCTGTTATTCAATATGGGTTGCCAATGGTTTTTTTGAAATTTTTACCTATTTACTCTAAATTTCTTCAAAGTTTTCTATAGAACAAGTTTTTTCGTCCATTTTTAGTTTAAACCTCAAGTAAAAAACTGTCTTAAAAAGTATAACAACATTGAACAGATACTGTAAAGCTACCTTAAATGTGTGTTGTTTTTTTTTAATAAATAAAAATTTCAAAATGATAGATTTTTTGTATCTAGTTTATTACTTTGCATGTAAAAACACTTTAAAACTTTTCTTTTTTCACTTCTCAAACTCAAGGTTTTTTTTTACCTAAATTGTGAAATTCCAGGCAACCCTGATCAGTGCAAGTTTTTTTTTCTAATTTTGCTATAAATTAAAAATACATCAGGCTGCTGGTATATATAAGTGAATGTGAAAAAAAAAATCCAATCTCAGACAAAAACTGTTTAGGGATAGAGTTCTTTTAAAACAAGTCAACTAAAATAAAACTTGATAAGAAAATAACTTTAAAACAGCTTTACTAAATTCTACTAATCTAATACTCAGTAATGTTTCATCAACTTTGTTTTGCGCATTTAAATATTAATGAAGCTTAATATTCAATAGCTTAGTTATAAGTATTTAAACTAGTATAGAAGAATACTTTAGTAAATTAAATATTTTTGTGTAACTAAGTTGTTTGAATAACTTAATTATAACTTTGACCAAGTGTCAAATAATTTGATTGTAATCAGTGAAAATCTTTACAACAAAGCTGTAAAAAAGAAATATACTTTAAATAAGTTCGTTTAAAGAGAAAAAATACAACTGAACTCATTACTGATTTTCAAAAAAGAAAATACCCAAGACGCAACCATAATATTAGCATAGAATACTTTATTCTGTGAAATCAAAATTCTACCTAAATAAACGAAAAATAATAAATCTTAAGTTAATACAATTATATTTTCATTTTAATCTAAGTCTTTATAACCTAATTTCTCTGTAATCAGGTTTTGCTTTTTTATTTATGCTAATATTCAAATTTGCTTAACAGCATCACTTGATGTTGCTTACAAAGGGCCATACGGTCTAGTAATTTGATAAATAGTTTGTACTTTTAACTTATTTAGTATATATATGTTTTTTTTTAAAGCTTACTGTTGCTTTTGGACTAACAGTGATGTAATTGTTTGAATAATATCTTTCAAAAAGTTATATAAAATATTTTAAGATATATTATTTTTAAGGAAAATAAGCAAGCAAAAATTAACATAACAAAATTTAAGATTTCATAAAGTTTAAAACCTTTAAAGTTAAAATATCCAATAAAAAAACAAGCAAAAGCTCTTTTTCTAATTTAAAAAATTGTTTTAACAGTTAGTTTTACATCATTAAGTTAATAAAAAAAAATTAAGAGACTTAAAATTGAAAAAAAAAAAAAACTTTAAGCTGTTTACATTTAAAGATCATTTGTATATTTTATCATAATAATGCAGTTACTTTATCCTCATTAATGAAATCTCATATTCTTATGTATTTAAAACATTATTCAATTACGTTTTAAATAACCAAAACAAAAAGTTCATTCAGTTCTTTAAAATAAAGCATAATAATAAAAATATTAATTAAAAACAGCCTTTAAAAAAGCCGTGCAAAAAACAGATTTTCTTTGAATATGGCCAATTTTGTTAGTAAATGATAAAAGTTCATTTTCCAACCTAAATGACACACAATTAAAAAAACACTTTATTTATTAATTTCCTTCTTCCACGTCCATCATGATTTGGTCGAGGGCGGAATCTTCAAAGTCGTCCTGGGGTGCTTGTTGCTTAGCAACCCTGGTGGGTTTGGTTGGCATGGAAGCCTGCCAATCGATGTTGATGTCTTCCTTCTTCGAACTTTTCTTCATCTCGCGAGGTTTTCCTCCTGAAAATTTTAATAACTTTCCTTAAATAATACATTACAAGTTTCAATTTCAAATCTCAAAAATTTTTTAAAACAAAAAGTTATTAATTCAGGGTTCCGAAAGGTTTTTTGATAACTTTTTCCAAGATATCCGAATTTATTCTAGGTTTTTAAAAGTACATGTTATTTTGTCCATATTTAGTACAAAGTTAAAATTAAGGTAAAAAACTGCTTTCAATAGTATAACAACATTGAAAAGATTCTGCAAAGCTACTAGTGTTTTATGATAAACAAAAATTCTAAATACTTTTTTATGTTTGTGATAGATTTTTGGAATCAAATTAAAATTTCATTACTTACATGTAAAAGTTGTTTAAAATTCTAGGTATTTTTTTGGTTTTTTTTTTTTTGCGTAATTTGTAAAATTCTAGGTTCATTGCAAACCCTTTTAATTTTAAGTTACTAAAAAAAAACAAATATTTGTGAAAACATAATAATAAGTTATAAATTATTAAAACTAATAACCCTAACAGACTATCAATATAATTTTATTAATTTCGTACAAATATGTTTGTATGTACTAAGTTATCACCTTTTGTATCAAGCAAATAAGTTTAAACTTATTAATGAGTACTTTATAATATTAACTTTGTATAATTTTTTGTTTGAATATAAATGTATTTTATTTATTTTATCTTCTTCGTGTCCCGTTTAAGTGGCTCAGGTTTTGATGCTTGAGTCCAACATTGCACAATAAACAATATAATGATAATAATATAATTAAGTTTAAAAATATATTGAAATGAAACAAACCAGTTAGAATTCTTCTACTTTCATCAAAATATTGATTAGGATGAGTTACTTGGAACGCCGTGTGGTCAGACATCTGTAAAAAATAAATCATTTTGAGATTTGTTTTGAAGCATCAAAAAATATAATAATAAGTAAAGTATTAAACAAACAAACTATAAAATTAATTCAAGTATAGAAAAAAAAGAATGACAGTGAAATATTTTTAGGTTTTTTTAACGAAGTAGAGGTTCAAAAATAAATGATTATAATATTTCAAAAAAACGTTCTAAACAAATACAACAACAAACCCCGTGAGTGACAGCGAAATACTTCTGACAAGCTATCTGGTAGTGGTGCTTGCTTATCAATTGTACTATTTGCTCAATTGCGTCTGTGGGGCACTTGTACGAGGATAGCCGTTGTCTCAACACCTGTTCGCTACAGTGCTTGAACGGGCAGCCTGGTGTGTTTGTATTACATATAAAAAATATACGGATTGGATATCTGTCTCAGCTGCTTTAATTACTTTGAGAAACAGACCTTGCGACTTGAAAGGTATTTTAAGACTGCGAGTTTTTTGGTAGCGAGAAAAAAAGAATCATACTGGGGTTTACTGACAACGGTGTAAAATTGAAAAAACGAAGGGTTGTAAAAGAAGCCTCTTGTTATAACAACCACTCGGTAACAAGTAGAAACTAAATATACAAGTTGCAGAAATGCCTTGCGACGCAAAAATACAACTTAAAACTTGTTTCATAGATTGAGGAAGGATATTTATGACATAAATTTCATTTTACAAAACTTATATATTTGCTCTTTAAATACTACTACAAACAGACATATTTTACAATATTATCGTTCTTTAATTTCTTTTTAAACTACTACTTGTTATTGAAAACGTAAAAAATAATAATTAAGTACAGATCTTCTTTTTTTTTTTTGAAATAGATATTACTGTTTTGAATTTTAAATCTTGAATAAGCTACAATGTGAAAAAAAAAAATTTAACAATTGTGTTACAACAATACCCCATATTAAAACGTAAATAATAGTTATATTGTGTGCAAATTATCAAAGTGTTAACCGTGGTGTTCCTGGCTGGATTGGGGCGCATTGGTGGTAATTATCTTCATGCAGCTGAAAGGCGAATAGTTCACTCTTTTGCCCTCCTTTCCGTAATTGTGACGTATGTTGTAAGAATACTGCTTCTCAAACTGTTCATTGGTGTTTAATATATCTTAAATAAATATAAATACTATATGAAGTATAGTGCTCACATTATTCTTACATTTATAAAAGAAAAAAAAAAACATCAATTTCATTTTGACTTTATTTAAAGATAATAAAAACTTCATAACAATCTTCTCAAACTGTTCATTGGTGTTTATTCTTATTTAATTTACATTACGGTTAAATTTAGTAAAGTAGTAGTTTATCTAGGAATTATGAACATTATTTTCTAAGTTATGTTCTAATTAGTGATATACCGGATCCACTTTTAAGGATCCGGCCGGCTCCGGATTCTAAATTTTTTATGTAGTTTAAAAAGAGAACAAATTTATAAAATTTAGTTATTATAATACCATTAATCAGTAAAAACTGTTTAATACAAACATTTTGTTAAAAAAAACACAAAGTCTTTAAAAGTTTTTCTTTAAATAGTACAAATTCAAACCTTGTCGAGGTCTATCACTTTGGTGAATTCCCTCCTCCAAAACTTCAGCGCCGACTCAAGCGTGACGCCTATACCCTTCAAATAGAGGGAGTACTGCTGCCTGCCCTGGTACTTGAGGTGGTGGTCCCTCGTCAGGTTCTGGTGCAGGTTCCGCATGCACAGCGGGTACGACGTTTTCGACAACTGTGGGTTTTGATGAAAGCATTAACGCTGGTATCAAAGGTGTTTGTTGTGATTTAATAAAATAAACTTATAGATACTTACAATTAAAAGCGATTATATATTTTTAACTTAATTTAGAAAAAGTATAAAATTAAGAAAAAAATGGTTACATAAATGGATAATCGTCCACTTGGCGAAATTTAAACAATAATGGTCACCCGCTTTGTGAGTTGCGTGAAATTATTTTAAATTAACTGTTTAATTATTGCTAAGCATTAAAAGTGGGTAGAAATGTTTTTTTTTTCACTTGAGGTTCTACCTAAAAACTAGATGTTTTCGATAACTGTAAATTGTGTTTGAAATATTGAATTGGTAAAAAACGTCCTTGTGGTTAGGAACAGACTTGTTAAAATGCTAATTATTACTATGGTAATTCAGCAATGAAGCGTATAAAATTTGGTTTGTTTTGAGTTATTAATTTCACGCTCGAGTAAACAAAGCAGAGCTTTTTAACATGTCTGGTTAGGAAGCAAACTTGTAATTACTTGCCATTAAAGATGAGTTTGAATGTTTACTTGAGGTTTAATATAAAAAGAAAACTAAATGTAAAAATTATACAATAGTAATATCTAAGTGTTTGTGCTGATTTCAAAGAACTAAACTTGTAACCACTTTCCATTTTGTAATTTTTTTTAGTACAATATATTGCAATATGATACATAGTCTATTATTTTTTATGTTTCCATACATATACGAACTAATTAAAACATAGTACAAAACAAAAAAAAAACCTTATCGAGATCATCGATGTTAACATTTCCCTTGTTTTTATCAGTATCGTATGCGTTTGACACCGCTTCCTTGCTGAAAGACTTCAGTATCGGAACTATCCGGTTTCCTTCCTCTAATTGGGGCAGTGCGTGGAAAGATAACTGTAACGAGAACTTATGTGATTTTCAATTACACTTTTAAAAGTTTACTTTAATATGTAACAAGCAGTTGTTTGAGTTAGGCTTAAATCAACTAAAAGTTTTAGTCAATAGATTAGCTGACTTAAGTTTAAAAAAGTTCAGTTCCTGTTTTCATGAATACAAAAATTTTACACCGCTTAATTAAACTAAATTAAAATTTCTTGACTCAGCCAGGACTGGTGGTAAATTTTTTAGCTGTAATGAGTGTGAAAAAAGCTAAACTTTTAGTGATTTCAGGTCCAAATAACTTTAGTGCACACATTACATATAAACTTACCGTGAGCCACTTAGACAGGAAGCCTCTGTATTTAGCGCTAATTATGTTTACAAAGTTCTTTTGAGGCACGTATGCTTGCCCCTGTTAGAAAATAATTTATTAAAAAAATTTATAAGTAAATCAAACACAAAAATATCAAAAATGGTTCTATTTTCTTTTTAAAATATTTAGCATGCAAAATTTATAACTTGTTGTTGGACTATTTTCAAGTATTTGTAAAATAAAAGGTAAAAATTTTATCAAACTTAAACATTTACTAAAAAAATAAACTAGAAAACTAGATATATAACACTAAAGAAACATTTAAATCTAAATTTATTAATACATTTTCTTAAAAAAATAATTCAACTTGTTACTCAAGTTTTTTAGCTTGAAAAAAAAAAAACAAGCTATTTATTTTTCTAATTTTAACTTATAATAATATTGAAACCATATAAGTATCAATAATGACAAAAAAAGCTTTAATTTACCTATAAAAATTATATAATAATTTAATTCAAACGTGTATTAAAAAACATATAACAAATAATTTTGTTACTTAAGTTCAATGAAATTGATTTATCATAAACAAAGTATATATAAATGAACATATAAAAAATATTAAGTGAATTTTTATCTATCAAATATTAGCTTTATTAACTTTATTATCAGCTTTATGAACTTTTCGTATAATTTATTTTATTTTAGTCAAAAATAACTTAACAAACTCTAATAAAAATGTAGTTTTATACGAGAAGAACTAATAATAAAACAAATAACGCAATATAGAAATAACAATACTTTATACAGTTTTCATTAAAAAAATATTTTTTCAATAAACATCTTACTAGATAAATTTTGTTTTAATAAAAATAAAAGGAAGGTGTTTGAGCTAATCAGTATATTTTCTATCCATATTTTGTAGGGTCATGAATTAAAACAAGTCATCACTTCAGCTCGAATGTGGCATGAGTGGGATTCGAGCCCACTTCGAAATTAACTTTTGACATTTATATGTTCTAAACTAAGGGTGGGCAAAGCCCAGGAGCTTAATCCTGCTATTTAATAGAAATCTTTGGCTTGCAAGGTATTTTAAGTTCGCAAACATATTTTTTTTAAACATGAGCTTTTGTTCAAAAAATTGTTATAAAATGTTTTATTTATTTAGTTTTTGTACACAGCAGAGCCTTTCAATTTATTATTACGTTACAAATTTACTTTTAAATACTTTCTACTTCTGTAAGCACACGTTTATGTGATCAGATTTTTTATACAAAATCTTTTTACACTTTTTCCAGTGCTGCTGCACAAAAAAAACATTTAAGGTAAATCTGGCCGGCCAATTGAAAAGGCTGCCGACCCTCTCTTGTAGATTTTGTAATTTAATAAACCTAAATAAGTTCCCTAATTTAATTTACCTTTAAACTTCAAGGTAATGAAGAGCAAACCCCACTGCAACCAGCTCTTCCTGACCGGCCTGCAGTGGCCCAACATGTCGGGGCTGCAAATGTGGGTGAAGTTCATCGACCGCATCATCGAGGCGACCCACCTCGACAACCAGGTCACCATATACGGGCCCAAGGGCGTCGAAGAGGTGGTCAGGAGGAGGCTGGAGCCCATGTTCTCAAAGACTCGAAAGGACAAGATCTGGCCGCACGTGCTGTTCGTGGAAGTGGCGGACGGGCAAAAGGTGAAAAGCTCCCAAGTGACCGTGACCGCTCACGAGCTTTTAAAGGATGAAAACTTCATGTACGAGGTCAACTGCGAGCTTCAAAAGGGCGGAGAAACGCGTAGAGCGAACATGTTTATTGCTGAAATGTCAGATACAAACCAAATGGAATCGATCAAAGACAAGTTGTCTGATATACCATGCAACCCAGATGACTCAAATTTTTTTGTGCAACAAGCTAACACAGGCGGAATTTATAATTTTTCTAATCAGCTACCCAACTGGCATGTTCTAACTCCCAATGACACCAACAAAGAAGGGAAAGTTGACGGTTGGGCTGTAAAGAACCTGATCAGGAGCGCATGCAACAAAATTTCCCCTGGTTTTTTCCCGCTGCATGGCAGAAATAATGTTTTAGACCAAAACCTGCTTGTTGATAATAATAATTTTTTTCAGCTCAGCGATTTTACGAACTACCTAGTAACCGGCACTTACGGTTTGGGCACAAACAACATTCATTCGGCCGAAAAATACACCAAAGTTTACAGAGACTTGAAAGAAAAGGTGGAGGCGGAAGGTGTGAGCGCGGATCGCACAAAAAGCAACTGCGACTTTCCAAAACTGACCGTGCTGGGGTGCGGGGACGGGAACGACAACTTCAGGAGTTGCAGCGCCTACCTGTTGAAAACAACCGAGAACAGGTCCATGCTGATCGACTGCGGGCCGGGCACGCTTGAGGGCATGCTCAACCACTACGGGCGGGAAAGGTTCCACAAAGTTCTGAGCACGATCAAAGTCGTTTACATAACGCACAAGCACGCGGACCACGTGGGCGGGCTGGGCTCTCTGATCCACCACGTGTTGAAAACGAACGAGCGCGCGGAGGAGAAAATACTTTTGATCGGTCCGCCGTGGCTGCACACGCTCGTCCCCACCCAGGTGCCCACGGAGGAGTTCAGCAAAAAGTTCAGGCTGCTCAGCTTCGGCTTCCAACCGACCCACAACTGCCACAAGCTCGAAGCCGCCCTGGACGTCAGGAGCTTCAGGTGCGTGCTGGTGGAGCACGGGTGCCTGACCAAGGGCCTCGTCCTCGAAACCAACCGCGGCAACTTCAAGTTCGCCTTCTCCTCGGACACCCTCCCCATGAGCGGCCAGCTGATAAAGCACGGCATGGACGCCGACCTCCTCGTCCACGAGTGCACGTTCCTGGACCCGATGGCGGCCAAGTTCAAGATGCACTCGGACATGCAGGGCGCCGTGGACACCGCCAACAGGATGCGCGCCAAGAGCCTCATGCTCAACCACCTCAGCAGCCAGTTCCCCATGTACCCGCTGGTGGACAGGGACATTGATTTGCGCGGTTACCGGGGCAACGTGGTGGTCGCCATGGACAACTTGGAGGTGGGGCTGGGCGAGGTGGGCCGGTTGGCTCTGCTGCGCCCCCGCATGGAGAAAGTGTTCGGGGCCAGCATCGAGAAGTTTTACAGGAGGGCGGAGAAGAAGGAGTGGGTGAAGAAGTCGAAGAGCAAGAAGTTGAGCGACACTTTCAAGTTTGTCACCGGGACAGAGTGAGTTTGTTTTCAATCTAATAAAACACTAGAGTTTATTTTTATAGTAGTAAAATTTATTTTAATTTTTTTAACTTATGAATATTTATTTTTCTAAAATTTTAGTAATAAAATAGTAAAGAGTTTTTGCAAAATTAAAAAAGTTTTTTTTATTAAATTATTCTATAGTTTATAAATTTTTACCTTGTCCATTTTAAACTTTATCTTGAATGATATTTATGAAGATTTTTTATGATAATAGTTTTTTATTAAACTAAATGTTTTTAGATTTTAAAGGTTTACTGCAGTTTAGGTAATTTAGGAAATTCAATATAGTTTTTTACAAGTCACAATATTTTCTTTAATCTTAAATATGTTTTAATATTTTTGTAAGTTTGAGTTGTAAAACTAAATACAAGGATTTTTTAAATAGATTTATAAACTTAGGTAAACTTTTGCAACAACTCTTAGTAATTTGTAAGTTGTATAAAGTAACTTTACTTAAATTACTTTTAATTCTTTTCAAAAAAGTTGAAGATTGTGACTTTAACAAGAAATTATGTGCTAGTTTTGAAAAGTTTAAATTTTTTTTTATTTGTTAAATTTTATCACTGCTTTTTTTAGGTTTTTCAATCTAAAATATAATATTTGTTCGGTTTAGTGACTGTTTTTTTGCACTGCATTTTTTTTCTTTTATAAAAAAAAAAAAGAAATTTTTGTAGCATTTACCATGTAAAACACGTTTCAAAAAAGTTATCATAATTTCTATCTAAGGATATAAAGTATTTTTGTGAATTTAAAATACTTGTTTTATCTATATTGGGTAATTTTTTTAAATTTAATTAAGTTATATGAAGTATTCAAATAGGAAGTTTTTTAAACTTAAATATTAAATAACCAACAATTCGTTGATATAAAAATATTGTTAAAACAATATAATGTCGTTATTGTACATTTTAAAATATTTTTAATTTGCATCAATTCTCGTTGCAAATCAGACAAGTTTTATCCATTTTTCTGTAATTTTTATGAGCTGCATACCTTTTTTAATGTTATTATTCAAGTGTAAAAATTTTAAATTCCCTTTTTCATTGATTGAAAAACTAGGTGTATTTTTAATGTCAGCCTAGTCTTGTCACATAACATATTTGAGATAAAACCATATATTTATATATTTTTACAAAGAAAAAATTAAAATTATATTTTTTAAAACTGTTCTAAATTTAAAGAAAATTGTAGAAATAATCTTTGTATATTTTTAAATTTAAAACATATAAAAAAACTTTTAATACAACAGTTTTTAATTTTTAATGCAACATTTTTGAACAGCTACTTTCAATTTATTAATTTTTTAAAATCAATAAACTTATGTGCTTTAAAAAAATATAATACTAAATTGAAGCTTTTAAAAGAACTTAATATGAGTATTTAAGAGTTTGTACAGTTTTAAAAACAGGGTTGCTAAAAACCTGGAATTTGACAAATAAGGCAAAAGTAAGTGAAAAATTTGAAACTTTGAACAAAAATCACTAATAAACTTGGAATTTAATACAATTTTAACATACTTTACTAGAAATTACTAAAAACTTATCAAATACAATTTTTCTGTTTTGTTAATTATTTTGTTTTATAAAACACACTTAGAGTAGCATTACAGTATCTTTTATATATTTTATTCCTATTTAACACATTTTTTACCTTTAATTTGTTAAATACTTAAAAAGGATAAAAAACTTGTACTGTTAAAATCCTAGAACCTTGTAAAATATCATTTCCACAACAGTTTTTAACAAATTAAAAATGTTGGATGAAACTTGCAAATGTTTTTGATTGAAGTAACAATAGTTTCTTTTAATCAAAGTTAATTTCCTTTTTTAGAAATTAAAAAAAAAAACAAGTTTTATTTTTAAACAGTAAATATTAATTTAAACACTACCAAGATGTTTTAAGGGCAGTTTAAGAACATAAATACAAGGAAGTTTTAAATAAACAGCTTCATATAAACATTTAACAGGTTTAACAACTTAGTTTAGAAAGGAAATGTCGTAAAGTAACAACGTAATATATTTAGTAAGGTAGAAAATAGTTATGTTAAATTATTAGTTTTATTTAAACTTAATTTTATAATCAGTACTTAGTGTATAAAAACCGTATTAACCTAATATTTTGGTCTAAACCTTGGGGACTTACTCGATATGTAGCAACTCTGCATGGGCTTAAAATGCATTGAACTAGAAATAAGAGTTTTTAAGTTTTCACTGAATCAGTATGAATTATAAAATAAAGTAGAAAACAGCTTTAGTTTTTATCAATGAATTTTTACAAACTAAAGATAAAAATAACTATCTAAGCAAAAGTTATCAGAATTCATATTCCACCATAAATCAGTTTTTAGCAATTTTAGAAAAATGTCAGTTTGAATGCTTGAAAGTTTATGAACTATTAAAAGAAACTAAATTATTAAATACAAAAAAGTTGTAGTTAAATGCTGTAAAAATAAATAGCCAACTTGTAATTTATAGCATTTTATTATTTTAACTATTTCGAAGTAGTCTTTTATCGCTAATTAATTAAGCGATCCAATACTTACAAGGTAATCAGAAAACTTAAAACAAAGATTACTTCTCTGTTGCATATTTAAATAAGAAGCTTTAGTTTGTACAAATGCTATACGTACTCTTTACTCTAAAAAATACTTGTGACACCTATGTAATGTCGAAAAACATTGATTTAATTTTCATAATCTAATTAGTGTTATAAACAATACCTTTAACAAGTTTTAAGTCACTTGAAACATGTATGAAGTATTAAAATGTTATAATGATATTTATTATAATTATAATATGATTTTAGATAAGCTCTTAGCAGTGTGTGTCAGTTATCATTTTATATATAACATAGAATAAAATTGGTTTAAAAAAGACATAGAAAAAAGCTGTCTCATTTCTTTAATAAAAACAGGTTCAGGGATCTTTTGTTTTATTAAAATGTTTTCAATTCTTAATCAAAAATCTTTTTTTAAATCAATTTTATGTAAACCGAAGTATTTAAAGCTGTCTAATTTATAATATAAACAAGAAACTACCTTCAAACCATTCATTCTTCAATTTATAAATTACAAGTAGCATATTTTTTTAATAATACGTATAAAAATAGTTTCATGTTTTCAAAATGAAAATAAAGTTCAGCAAAACTCTTTACTTTTAAATATTAAGTAAAGTATTTAACACAATGTTTTAGTTTATTGATGGTTATTTTGTACTTAAAAAGTATACAATTTATTTTATATGAAAGTATTCTTAATGAAACAAAAATATAAAACACATATTTTTTCATTAAAAAAATATTTTCTAAAACTTGTTATATCTATATGACTTAATTGTAATATTCCCCAAGTACTTTATCAAAACTCCTTTTAAATGTACATTTAAGCCGTAAACTATAGTCCTAGACAAGACATTAAACTGTATCAGTAGTGTATGACTCAATAACTGAAAGGTTTTTTCGTACACCAGCTCCTTAGACTAATTTTTTTGGGAGAAGTCGAAAAAGCAGAGCGTCACTTTAACACGGCGTCACATTAGCACGGAGTTATTTTATATGTTTTAAAAATTTTTTTTAAATGATGTTCATTTACTTAATGATTATTAAGTTAAAAAACAAATAATGCGGAAATTAGTTCTAACTCTTTTGAAAATATTACTCAAAAAGTATAAATAAGTTTTTACTAGTAGTAATTTAAATTAAGCTGTTTCTTAACAATAAAGCTTAACGGTTAGTAAAGTTATTGAATTAAGTTTATTTACCCTTGAAGTAGTCTATATATATAATTTTATAAGACATAGACAATTATTAAAAAGATGCGAGACGCGTGCATGTAGAAATAAGAGGAACTTAACATATTTATGGTATTTAAAGCTGTATAGATTTTTAAAATGAAACAAGTAAAATTTTGATAGGCTGTAAAGCTATCAGAGCTTGTAAAAACAAAGATAAATTGTTTATCAATATCTATCAACCTTTGTATATTTCACCCTTTATCTAAAATTTACGCTTAAAGTTTAACCTTATTAAATCAATTTAAGCTTTTTTACAAAGTTTTAAGAAACAACCTAGAGCTTGTATGTATTGATACTAAAAAATAGTTCTATGTCGAAAACATGAAAATAAAACATTTTTTGTTAATAATTACATAGTAAAATAAGTTAAAAAAGTTTGTAAATTTAGTTTTATTTTAGCTTTAATTAAAACTCAAACTTGTATTAACAAATTGTAAACTCAAATTTAGAGCTTATTAACTTTTAGTTTACATGTTGCATAGTTCGTTTTAAGATTTATAAACGTAGTAATCCAAACTTTATTTAACAAAAAAAAATCCGTGCTAAAGTGTAACTCCGTGCTAAGGTGTCACTTTGTACTAAACTGACTTCGTGCTTTTCTGACCCGTTCCCAAAGTTGTTAAAGGCTTTTTTGTCCTTCAAAAAAGCAATTATAAACTTTTACACTGAAAAACTGTATGAACAAGTCAGTTCAGTTGTATCTAATAAACACAACTTAACTAATCAAAGTATATTTAAATTAACTAAAAGTAGCTTATATTAAAAGTATGCAAATGTGTAATCAAAATTATTATCTTACACAGTTCAATCTATCTAAAGGACTTGAAATTTACACCAAATTAGTAAAATTTAGACTTGTTTGCACACGTAGAATAAGTAATTAACTGTTTTGTTGTCAAGAAATTTTTCATAGCAATCTTACTGATCTGCACATTTTCATCTTGTTATATTTGTCACCAATGTTTAGTTTATTGCACGTGATTCTTTGTTCATTTTTAGACGTCTTTAGGTCTGTCTAAACAAGCACTTTTACAGTAGCACTCACATTTGTACATAAGAAATACTATAGCTTTATTAAGTTTTTCCTATTAGATTACAAATTGTTTTTCATGTTATATTTGTTCTTAGGTTAACTGCAAAGTATATTTTTTATTTAAATTTTTCTCGGCTTGGTTTAAATCAGGGTTTTCTAAACTTTTTTTCAAATGGCCCCCTTTAAATAAATTTAAAAAGCTATGGCCCCCTCCAACAAGATCACTCAAAAAACTACCATTAAAAACACATAAGACCTTTTTTTTGCTCTTCATCAGCAACTCTAGAATATCTAGAGTAAGTTTGAAAACTACCATTAAAAGCACATAAAACCTTATTTTTTTGCTCTTTATCATCAACTCCAGAATATTTACTGTAAGTTTCAAATTATGACCTCATGGCCCCCTGTGGCCCCTTTACTGTTCATGGCTCCCTAAATATCTGTCATGGCCCACTTTGGGAAAATCCTGGTTAAAATCGTTCCCAATGAAAATTAGTTTCAGTAAAATGGTATAATTTTAGTACCAAAGCATTCTGTTTTATATTACTGATTGTATTTAATTTATTAATTTAAATTCTCTGTTTAAAATTTCTAAACACCCATCACTTTTAATATTTTTCCTTAATTACAACTAAAAGCGCCAATAAAAGTTACAATTTTTAAAATATTTTAACTAAACCAATCTTTATTCATTAAAACAATCAAAAAATATTATTAAAAGTTGAGGTAATGGCTAGTAAAAGTAGGCTTTCGACAGATTTTGCAAACAAGAGTTTATTCTTTCTTTAAAATACGAACACGATATTTGTTATTTTCAATATTTGCCAACTTTAGACTAAAAGGTGAACCCCTGGCAATTTCATCTGCTTTATGTCACTTGAACTAAAATCCGCTTCTTTAGTGGCAATCAGTCAAATGAATATTTATTTTCTAAAAAAATCTTTATAAATAAATTGTTTTTGATCTGCACGGAATCTTATCATTTTATCTTGAGACACGTTAGTAAACAAACTTTTAACACCTCACTGCACTTTTTAACAATTTTTGTCTGCGTCTATGACTTTAAAAAAGTTTACATTAAAGAGCTAGGAAAACTTTATCAAATTTATTTGTATTTCGGAAGCTAACATTAAAATCTGCTTCAATTGTGTACTATCTTTTATTGTATTTGTCGCTTTATAGTTTTAATATGATGTCTGTTACAAAAGATTTTTTATGATTTGTTAAAGTTTAAAGATGGAAATCTTAATAAGTACTTGAGTTGTTTTTCATAAATTATGTTATTGTTACTTAATTTCTTGTTATAGTATTATGTTTAAATAGTTATATTAAAACTTATAAACGAACCTATAGTAGTTTATTCGCGATTTTACAAAAAATACTTTTTATTGTAGTATTTAATATTTGAGTAATGATAATTTTTTTTTTTGAAACAAGTCTTATTTTGTTTTTTTATTCTTAAACACTAAACAAATTATAAGATAAAATTTTACTATTATTTAAGTCACATATGTTATATGGACACATCTACAAAAAATGGGAATTATTGCACTAAAATAACTTATAGTAAGAAATTATTACATTAATAAAAGTAGTTATCTTACGTTTAATGGAACTAGTACCTCTATTCAAAACTGGTTACATTTATTCAATATGCATATAATTTCCTAAATTAAGTAAATAAATTTTTTCAACTCAAACTTTTAATAACTGAATAAAACATTCTATAAACATTTTGTTATCGGCTTTTAAAAACGTTATACTAAACTTTTTTTTATTAATGCATTTAGCCGAACTGAATTAATTTATGTAATATTTTTATGTGCTTGGAAATATTTGTTATTTAGTCTCAAGCTGAATAAACGTGTATAGTTGTAAACGGTGTTATTTAATAAATTAAACTTTTCAAAAAAAATTGTTAATCTTTTATTGGCCATAAAAAGTATTTTAGAAATATGGAAAACTTTGTAATTTTTTCTTATGCATTTAAAAATTTTTGTTAATAAGTATCAAACTCGTTTAAATATCACAAGAAAAGTTTAAGTGTACAAACTACTGAGTTTTTTCATAGTGTAAAATAGTCAACCATACAAAAATTACACTTGAAAAAAGTTTATTTATGCATAACTAATGATTCGTGATTTATGTAAAACTAGCACAAGTGTATTACATACTTTTTTAAATTTATAGTTTTAAGACACTTTAAATTTTGTTATTGTACCTTATTTTAAAGTTTATTTTTTTCAAATTTTATTACAAAATCACCAGCTTTAAGTTACAATAAGAACTCCCTTAGCACTTATGCTTTACTAAAATTGTTTATTTTAAATTTAAATCAATAAAAACCATGTCATACATATCACAATTTATAGCATTATTATTATTATTAATAGTAAAACAAACTAAGTTTTTATAAACAAGAAACATCAATAAACACTTATAGTTTATTATTAAATTTAGTTATTTACTTACAGTTTTTAACACAAAAGTACTTTCGTATAAACACTTTTACTTTACTTAGTATTAAAAAGATTAAACCAGTGCTTAGTACACGTATTGTTTTTAAGGTAACTAATATAAAAGAGCTTTAGAATCAAACAGTTTATTCACATTTAAAAGTTATAAAACTACGAAATAACAAATAAAAGCAGAGCATATTTTTCATGTTGAGTAAATAATAAAAAGTTGATTACGTTTAAAACTGTAATTAGTTAAAAAAAAGTTTGTTAAATTACATTATATGTACAAAAATTTTTTTTTAGTAATTTACAGCTATAAATCACAAATTCAAGAAAAAAAAAACATTTTTTAGCTTCTTTATACATATCTTGGTAAAATTGTAGAAAAAAGAGAGTAATATTTTATTTTTACTTTGTCCATGAAAAGATTTTTTCAAGTTTCAAAGAGCAAAACTATAAAATTCATTGAAACAAAAAAAAACAGGTCTATGAATTGTATTCATCCTCCGCTAGTCTCATATCGAGTTCTTTTAACTATAAATTTTAAGTAGTAATTTATTTTACTGAAACTGAACTTTTTAGTACTAGCATTAAAATGTACCTGTATTGTTTTCCTATATGTATATATATACATATATATAATAATAAAATAAACTATGAATACTTTTTGTTTAAGTATATAGATAAAACTAGTTGCAAAAGACAAAAAGTTCACCTTGTTTTGGTATTCAAGCGTAGTGCGTTCATACTTTTTCGAAAGATCGCTGAATACAGTTACGAAATTTTTGTACTTCATGTACAACTGAAATACAAAATAAGATAAGCGAAAATTGTTATTTTAAATCTAAAAAAATTTTGATTTAGTATTTGTTATGTACATTTCGAAGTTGAACTTTTGTCTAAATGAATTTCAATTAAAGGGGGATTTTCAACTTTAATGGTAACTTTTTAATTCATACATACTTTAGAATTATTTAAAAGTTAAAACTAAGTTTAGTTTGAATAAATAAGAAAGGTTACAGCAATGAATAGTTTGTTGTTCTTTAAATTCTTATTTAAGAGCTTTAATTTTAAGGCACTAACTAAATGTCTTTGTTCAACGTTTTTCTGTCTCCTTATTTCACTAACATAAGTGACCTAAAATTTTTAAAACTGTTAAAAATGTAGTCTTTGACCGAATTACGTTTTTTGTAAGATGTGTTTTTAACTAACTTTTGTTATAATTTTATCTTTAAAAGTTAAATCTTTAAAGCATAATTGGCTTAAGAAGCAAAATTAGTTTATTTAAAACTTCAACAAACATGTTCCAGTTCGCCTTCAAGTAACTTGATTTTTTCGTCACGATAAAAAAGTGTTTCTTGCATTTGTAAATATTTGAGAGCATACTCTCTTCTCATTTCGTCCTGTGTCTATTAAATAGCTAAAATAAATCTTAAGTTTGAAACATTAAAAGTTTTGTGAAATATTTTGTAAGTTTATAACACTTTCCGCTAGGTTAAGACTGTTTATTATTAGAGTAAGCTATTAGCGCTTTAAATTACTTACTAAAGTTAATACTATTGTTTTTATTTCAAAGTGTTTTAAACAAACTTTTCACAATCAGCTTTCAAATTAACTAACTTATTGTTTTTCTTAAATCTACTAGAAAAGTAAATAAAACAAAATATGATTGTATATAACAACATAACTTATTCTAAACTTTTATATTATAAGAATTTTGTTAGCGAACCTTTTTTTTTTGTTACGCGTTTCAACAAATCAAAAACTTATATTCCGTTATACATCTATTTTACCTTTCTTTTAATGAAAAATTTTGATAATGGCGTAAATTACTACCTACTTCCTAGTTTTAAATTACATTTTGCTTATAGTAAATGAAAATCAAAAAAGCTAATATGCTAATCAAGTTCAAGACAATTTATTACTTTGTTGAACATTGTTTGTTTATTAAGTTAAGTTTCTCATATACAACTAGATTACATGCGCTTGAATAAATTTGATATCAAACAAATATTTGTTATAAGCGAAAATAACAAAGATTGTATAAATTTTAAACGCTAACTAAGTTTTTAAGACGTTTTTCTTCTTCTAGGTATTTTTGTCTTGTTAGTTCAACTTGCTTCTTATGTTTCAAAATATTTTCATCAGTTTGTATTTCTGCATCCTGTTTGTCGAGTAAACATTTTATGAGTAAAAATAAAAACTTTTCAAGAGCAAAACCAAGTTAATTTAGAGAAAAAAATTTAAGCCTTTCACGCTAAAGAATTTATGAATTATAATTTCTTGTTTAAAAGGGTATTTTTAATATTCAAAACTTTGGAAATTTTAGTTTTGATTTTAACATTGTTTTTTTTTCAATGGTATAATATGTCTTTTTTATTCGTACCTTATTTAACAATTATAGTACAATGTAGGCTCATAAATTTCTAAAACACTAAAATCAATCAAAAAAAAACCTACTTGAAACTTCAAAATAGTTGTTTGAGTTGAAACAAATTTTTCAGGAGGTAATTGTATCTCTGTCTGGCATGAACTGCTACCAATTTTGTCATCAGTTGGTATACGTTGGTAAAAATGTTTCTAAAAATGTAAAAATTATTTCATACTTATTATTTTTTTTTGGGCACACATTTATTAATTACCTTTTTCTGTAAACATTTTTTTTTAGTTAAAGCAAACACATAAAACTTTGTATATGAATTTTAAATATTTTTAACGCAAACCTTTTGGTAGTACAGCAATGATATCGTTAGAAAAGTGACGGTTACAAATGACGCTATAACAATCACAAGAGCAGTTAAATAGTTGTTTGGTTCGTCAACCGACTTACATATAGCAAATCCTACCTTCTTGTAAAAAGGGTCGTACTTTTTGGGTTTGAATGAGTGAGTCAATAAAGGGTTGACAATAAAAATTGATGAATAATTATACGATGAATATCTAATTAAGTTATATTTGCTCTCTTTAAACTTGTCTGTGCATCGTGTTAAATATTTTTGAAGTGTGCCTCTTCTAAAAATTTCTTCATTAGCCAGAATACTTTTTTCGCTCTTACAAGACTTTATGTCTTCATGGAGCAACCCAGTCTTTACTTTAGCTATAAAGTACCTATTTTGACCGTCGTAAAACTTGTCACAATTTTCAGGTAGTGGCGCTGTATAAGTATTTCAAAGTTAAAAATAGTATAAGTAAGTTATTTCATTATCTAAAGACAGCAACCTCAAATAGTTATAGTTTTTTTTTTTAAGTTTACAAAAAACTATAAGCTTAAATAAAAATTACTACGTTTTACTTCACCTATAATTAAACTGTAATTAGATTCAATAACATGTACTTTAAATACTTTTAACATACATGTTGCTTAATAAGTAATGTTTGTTAAA
Source organism: Thalia democratica (assembly GCF_965202585.1). Classification (NCBI taxonomy): domain Eukaryota; kingdom Metazoa; phylum Chordata; class Thaliacea; order Salpida; family Salpidae; genus Thalia; species Thalia democratica. The sequence goes on from NC_139165.1 coordinate 77,788,384, forward strand.
AAATAACTTAATTGTTGTATACTTTCTAAAAAAATTTGCTTTTACTTTAGTTTTTATATCTCAGTCATTGTTATAGTTGAAATAGTCAACAGTTTTTTTATTTTTAGTAAGTAACTTTTAGTTTTTCAAATGTTCTTTAAAGACATTGTTAAGTACAGTAAACTTTTAGATAGTAGACCAACTTTAAAAACAAGCTTACACTTTTTGAAAGATGTAATATCTTTTTATAACTATTATATATTTTATAAATATAACACAAGCTAAAAAACCTGATAGTCCGTTTTCTCCCGTAATTGTCAGCAAAAAAATCCAAAATTTAAGTTTAAATATAATCATCTGAAACAGATAAGAAAATTAATTATTTAAATCAAATATGGTATTCATTAAATATTATTTTGTTTTACAACGTTCTCCATAAAACTATTTTTTAGCCAACATAAATGTTAAAACCTTTTTTTTAAACCCGCAAATAATCTGCTTTTATTGTTTATAGATTTTAATAACATAAAAGCTTTAAATGGTTTTAAAACTAGAAAAAAATTGCCCTACAAGTATTACTACTAGTACAGGTACTTTTAATTTCTACGAGGAAAAAGCACTAAAATGCGAAGCAGAGCAAATATGTCAGAGAAAAGGGCAGATACTAGCTCCTATTACGAACATGGAAGACCGCAAAGCTATTGAAAAGATAGGTGGTCAGGAATGCGGAATTTTTCGAGAGAGTATACAAGGTTATCATGTTGGTTTAGAAATTAAGGCGTGCGGAAATAAGTTTACCAAAGTGTTTTCAAACGGAGTCAAATACAATAAAACTTTACACGACAAACTGTACTATTTTTACCCAATAAAAAAGTTTGACTGCCTCACTGCGTTGTACCCACCAGGTTACGGAGCCGATGAACAAATTGTGGTAGTTTCGAAGTCTAATAATTGTAAAGGTTACGTTAGGAGGTTTATTTGTTTGGATCCGGCAAAACCAGACAATAACTCAACTGTCACTAAAGAAGCTCTTCATCTTAAAAGGTCTAAAAGAAGTGAAAATTTTAGCGAGGATAGTGTTTTATCAGGCCGACAAAACATGTATTTTATGTCTGAAGTTTTCGGCTTTTGCTTTTTAGCAACTGCATGTTGTTTTCTGTTTGTAGCAAATAGAAAGCTCAAAAAAAGAGTCAATTTTCTGGAAATGAAAACTGAACCATTTACCAACGAATGTAAACATTGAGCTTTTTAGATAAAATATCTAAAACAATTCTAAGCTTTCTTTTTTTACTATTTATACTCATTTGTTTATTTTTAATAGCATTATCTATGTCTATAAATCTTCCAATTTTGTTACTAAGCTATATGCAAAAGACTTAAAAGAAATATGTACAGAACGTACAACACATTTTTATTTGTATATTTAATTTGACACATTATTACAACATAACTTGGTATGTTCGCCAAATAAAATAAACTTGTTAAAGTACTACTCAGTTTTTTGCTGTTTAATTTAACATATTGTATCAAAGTAACCTTAACTTTACTTAGTTTTGTTTAAAAAAAACTTTTAAATGTCTGATAGTTAATTTAAGCGTTACAAAACATTATTATTTATTGAACAACAAAAAATACACTCGAAAAGTTTGGTCCAAGGACCTGGTATACAAAAAACCTGTCATTTATAAAGTCATATACCAGAACAGTTTAATGTCATGCCCAGGACTAGGGTTACAAGTTTTTTCACTTTAAAAAAACCATTTAAAAAAACATAAGTTTCCGTTTTCATACAAATATTGAAAATGTGTGTTGTACATTTTAATATTAACAGCAAAACATTTTTTAATAATTTTATACTAATCAGTGTAAGTCCCCCTGTAAGTTTAACCTTCTTAAAAGCATTCAGGTTAATATTTTTTTAGACTGCTTTTAATCAGAATTATTTTCATTATGGTAGAAATGTTATAGAAATAAATTGTGGAGAAAAACAAACAAAACAACTTTAATTTAAGTAAAATTAATGTTTTAAAATAAATCTTTTGTTATTGAAATAACAGTCTTTTTTTAAAGTTGAGAAAGTTTGGATCGAAACTTAAAAAAAAATAACTTAAAGATGGATAAAATAACTTTAATGTAAAAAGTATTTTTCTGGCTGTAGCATTTTTGTAACTTTTTTTATTATTATAAACTTTAAAAATTAAATAATTACTATTCCTAGATTAAAAAAAAAGTTACCAAACTTCTAATTTAAAGTCTTAACTTCCTTCAAAACTTTAATTATTATTATTTCTTCTAGAATAAAAGTTTTCACCCAAGTAGTTTTAATTGACGGTGACAGTATGCAAAATTATGTTTCATACTAAAAATCTGCATGTGAGGTTTGAAAACTCTGTGATGAGTTTCAAATGTATAAAAATTTTTTTAAGTAAACATATTTTAAACATGACAAGTTTGTACACTTTTTTAAATACTTTCATACTAAGGACTACTTATTTGTTCAATAGCTTTTCGATCTTTCATGTTTGTATTAGGAGTTATTATTTGCTCCATGCTCTGACATATATGCTCTGCATGACATTTTTTGGTCTTTGCTCGTAAAAATTAAAAGTACCACTTTTTGTGTCGCTTAATTTTATTCGTAAATGCAGTTTAAAATATTAAAACTTAATAATGGTAAATTTGGTAACTGCTAAGATACAGTTTTGAAGCAAAAAAACAAAATTATTGAGTAACATATAGCTTGTGGAAAATTAAAACATTCAAAAACATTTTAGATAGTTCATTTGTTTTTTTACGAGCTGAGCGGTTGAAATAGTAAATACTTGTGTAAAGAGAAAGTATAGCGATTTTACTACATGCTTACATCATAAACACATGTGTTTTTAAAGTATTTTGAAAGTTCACAATCAAAAGGTAACATATCTTTTTTTGATTGTAAATATATCCTTTAAATTATCAGTAATTAATGCTTAATTTAATTTTTATTATTTATAATACTTTTTCAAGCTATTCTTATTAACTGTTTACATAAATAGATCTTTGTAAAAAAACATATCAACATTCAAACAATTTTAAAAAAGTATCATACTTCAAATAGAGTTCTTAATTTTTAAACCTACTTACACATCTACTTTTTTTTTTGATTTGCAAGCAAAATGGTTACAAAAAAACATGCTTATAACTTTCAATACTATTTTTTATTTTATTCAAAATATTTTAGTTTAATTCAAAAACAGACTAAAAATTTTAATTTGACAAGAGTCTTTTTTTATAATTATGTTTGTGTTAACGAAATTTAAACTGTTGTAAAACTGCACTATATTACAACACATTCATATGCATTTAAACATTTGGCACTTGATACTAAGTGAAGCTTAACCATTTTTCAAATTTTGTAAAAATTTTGACAAAAGCTTTAAAATAAAAACATAAATATAACTTTTTATTTTAGCTGTTTTTTAATAAAATTAACAATAATAAAACAATGCATTTTTTAAACATTTTTCTAATCAAATACTATGCTGTTTTTTAAGAAAATTAAAAAGCCCCATTAACAAGTAATACAAAATATAACAAACTATTAGCACTAATTTAAATTCTGTGTAGAATAATAGATTTCATATTTAAATTCCAATCAACAAATCAAAAAAATAGGCTAGAAAATTTTAGCCTACTAAATAATTACAACTAAGCTTACAAAAATTTCTCATGCTCGTTAAATTAAAAACTTTTTTTTGAACAACCGATCTTATAAGTATAATAATTTTTTTAACAAAAACAAACACACAGCTGGCTATAACTTTGTTTTTTTTTTGCTTAACTACTTTTTTTTGGTTAAGACAAATGAGTATGTATATATACACATATATTTCAAGTAAAAATTAAAACTTAAAACAGTGACTTGCTCTAACAAAAGAACTAAAAACTATTTATAAAATAAAAACTTGAATACAATAAAGTAGTCCGGAAAGAATGAAAAACAAGTAATATAAGCTGATAAATATTTGTTTTTAAGGCCATTGAAAAACAACTTAAAAACTGTGTCAAAGTTACTTCTTAAAATAGAAAACAAGTCAAGATTTAAACTTTGACCGAAATATACCAAGAAAAGGGTAAAGCAAATAAACAAATCTGAATATAGCTTTGATTTAAAATTTGATTATAGAGTTTTTTAAGTTGACGTTATTCTAAAATTTTAAAGTTTAATTTTAGAAAAACAAATTTTATTGTGATCGTAAGTTGCATTAGAATTTATAATCTTAACCTTATGCAAGAAAAACGAAGCAAATTTTATCAAAGGTTTTTCTAAAACATCTATGCTTAATTTCATTGAATATCTTACTTAAATCTATAGCGTTATATGCAATATTTTAAAACAGTTAGTTTATGTTTAAAACAATTCATTGGTAAAAGTATTTTTTATACACAGTAATCTGCCGAGTAACTTTGCGACGTTATAGTTTCGGTTTTAAGAGAAAAAATTATTGTACTCAACATTTTAAGCTGAGTTTAAGGGTGGCTTGGCGTTTAGCCAACAGATCCTTCGCTCTATTGAGCACAAAAGATAGCTTTTTTTAAGAGAGTGTTCAACGTTTAAAAAAAGCTTACTGATATCTAATATGAAAGTTCATTATCGTGTAAATAGTTAAATAGCGATGAAACCAATGCGAGTTGGATAAATCAAATTTAAATATCAGTTTTAAACGGGAATATTTTCAAGTGTTTCTTACTGTATTCTTACACTATACTTTATCTAACTTTTACTACTTGCACAAAATAGTTATGTTGTTTTTTGGTTAAAATATCTAAATAAATATTATTTTATTTAAAATTACATGTAAAAAGCAACCTTACCTATTCAAAAATTATTTTAAATATAAATAATTTATTGAGACAAAATGAATGTTGTTTAATAAAACTTATAACAATGATTTTAAAAGTTTTAAACAAAAACTTTATTATTTTTCTACACTCAACGTAAAATAAAATTACACGATTTAAAAATATTTTCAATAAAAGCATAAATGAAAGTATTTAAATTATAAAATTAATTTCTATGCACAAAGGGATATTTTTAACAACTATAAAACTATTAATTTTTTCTATTTTATTAACAAACTAATAAAAAGTAGCATCTACTTACTTATAGTAAAACAACTAATTGTATATTGATAAGAGTTTAGTTTAGACTTTAAGATATATATAGAGGTGTGCAAATTAATCATTTTATTCGTGACCGGTTTCGGTGGCAAAAATTGCAACATATTAAATATTCAATTTGCATACCTCTATTTAAATAAACTCTTTACATCCCAGATTCCCAGAAAATTGAGCATTCATTTTTATTTAAGGCAAATAACTATATGACTTTTAGACATAAAGATGATTAAACTGGTAAACGAATATACTTTTTATCCTAAAACAAAAAAGAAATTGTTGAAACGTAATAAATCAAATTTATAGATTAAAAAGTTGGAATTTGATCAGTTTTAACTTAATAATAAAATATATAAAATTTATGATTAAAATAAAAACAAAAATCTTTTCAAAGGTAATGACTAGAACTTTTTTTTAGTAGTAATAAGTAAAAACTTTTAAAGTTTCAATTAAATGTTATCAAAATTAGTTTTTTATTTAAAATAAACACGAAAAACTGCGTAAACGTCCTTAGTAGAACCCTATTGTACATATTTAACATTAGTAATTGGTCGAGACATGGCTTTATAAGCAACTTAAATAGAGAATATGATAATAAATGTACATTTAAGTTTTAATAGTCACGAAAACAAAGTTATAGCATCAAAAATTTTGAAATATTGTTTTACTATATAAATTAGACAGATAGTTTAAGTCTAAAGTTAACAGTTTTAATAAGAAAATAAATAAATATACTTTTTAGTAAGAAAAAGCATAAAAACGCTTATAAAACTTCTTATGTAGAGGTTTTTACCACAAAAATTAAAAAAAATAATAAAAATGTAGTTTAAGCAGGTATAGTATATAATCTTACAATAAATAAACTTTTCAACAGAAACAAAAACACATATAAAGCGTCTTTAAAGTTATTTTAAACAAAGTTTTATGAAAAAAATAAATAAGTCAAGAAAGTATCTTTTCATAGAAATTTCTACCTGCAATCCTTCCTTATTGACAACACATATTACAATTCAGATAGTTTAATATAAACAGTTAAATTTAGTTTTTAACACTAACAATACTTAACTTAGTTTATAACTAAAATTTAGTAGTTTGTTTAGGTAATATAATTTTCAATGACATTAAACAATTTAATAAAGTTTGGTGAGCAGTTATAAAAAAGATAATCTTACAAAAAGTACAAACTTTTTGGTAAGAACAAATACAAAAAAAAATATTCCAAACGTTTTAAGTAGAGGTTTTTATTACATAAATTAGAAAACTAGTTTAAGATGTAAGTTTAGCATGTTTAATAAAAATATTACAACAAATCAGATTTTAGGCTTAAACAACCACAAAAGAACATTTAAAACGACTTCAAAGTTGTTGTAAACAAATTATTTGAAAAATAAATATGTTTGTATCTTGTGTTTGTTTTACAAAATCATTTTTTCTTTGTTTATTTTTTTGTTTTATTAAGAAAATAGATATATAGTTAATTGTTTTATCATATATTTCTCGAAATTACATCTAAGAATATAATTGAAGTGCAAAAATTTGTGTAAAATTTATAAAGTATATAAACGCTAAATATAGCAATTTTGCAATATCCGATGGCAGAGCGGTTTAGGCGCGAGACTTGGAGTGCATCTTTATCACCTGTCAATGAGTTCAAATCCAGTCTCGGCCATTTTTCAACATTAATTGTTAAGGCCATAGGGGAGGGGGTCCACTTTGTTTTTTACAACTTGATCTTATTTTGTAGAATTTAATCTGAGCTATCAGACACTTTTAACCGTTTAAAAAAACTCAAAGTAACTTTTGAGATATAAGCGATCAAAGAAAGGGCGTTCAATAGGTTCCTTATGGAAGGGGAAAACTAAAAATGTAAATAAAGACTATTTCACTAAAAATCTATCTCCTCCTTCATTTCTTGAGTAATCTTTCTCAAATTTTTACAGAATGTGTATCAATAAACTTTAAAGAGATCTATTGTAGGAATTTTTTAAATTTTGAGTAAAAAAAAATTATTGTCAAAAAACTACCCTTTTTTTTAGTTTTTTGTGGATAAAATTTTTATTTTTCAAAATTTCAAAAATTCCAACATTTAGATTCTTCAAAATATTAAAATGAACATTTCCTGAAAATTTGAAGTCTCTAGGTCAAAAAATGAAGGAGGAGATAGGTTTTTAGTGAATTTTAAAATTTCCGAGAAAATTGACCCCAAAGTCCATACGTTTATATTGGAAAATTTTTACAAAAAGTTAAATATCTCAAAAATTAAATGATATTTTTGAATTCTATAAAAACTGGCTTATAGTTTGTACTTTAAGCTTTCATATAAAAGCCAAAGTTAATTTTAGTAAAAAAAATGTTGGACCCCCTATGGAATTTTGACCCTATGGCATTGGACCACCCAATCATATGAACATTTTATGTTTAATATATTTTTATTAGAGAAAAAAAAATATAAAAACTAATTATAATAATTCTTTTATAGAAATATTATCTTACAGTATTTACTCTAAACTTTCAAAGAAGAGTCAATTTTATATTTTGTAAAAATAAAAAAATTAACTCCCTATGGCCTTAAAAAATGAATAGCTTGGTCATAAGCTTGTTTTTTTTTCAAACTGTTGAAATAGGATTTTTTCTACTAATGCATAATTCACTTTCTGAAAATATGAGGTCAATTTATTAAAAAAACTAAGAAGACATAATTTTAGTAATTTTCTTTATAGTTTTGAGGAAATCACCAATAAAAAATTGTTCTTCTACATTTCAATGAAACTTTTTATACAAAAAACTTTATCATAAAATTTAATTAGTATTTTTTATTCTGTGAAAATCATCTTATGGTATCTAGTTATCTTATCGTATATAATTTTAGCAATCATAAATATATTTAAATCTAATATTGAGAATAAAAAAATAGGATAATGGACTCAAAATGCATAAGGGTGGTTCCAAATTTATGAAAAACTTAGTACTTACCTTGTGACTCAAAAAGTTTAAGTCCAAATATTTTGTTTCTTTAAAAGTTGTTTTTTTTTCAAAAAGTCAGTAGAGGAATCACATTAGCTCTGCTGATATAAAACAGGGCTAATTGAAATTACCTAACTGAAATTTTAAGATACTAATTATAATGTATAAGTTCTTCCACTTTAGTTAGACTCTTCCCAGTATTTTTTTTGATTCTTGTGATAAGTCAGAATGTAAGCGTTTACAACAGTGTTTTTAAAGAAAACAAAGTTATAAAAACTACAATCCTGAGTTTCCATGATTTAAAAAAACCTTTCAAAAAATCTTTCCTGATAATAAAAAAAAAATTAATATAAGCTACCTTTTTGAATTTTACACTAAAAATTATACCTTTTTTAAACAAAATAAAAGACATTAAGACTACTTAAGTAAATAACTTTCAAATAAAAAACTTGAGTTAATTTCAAAAAATATCTTTCACCAAAAAATTTATTAAAATATGAAAATACTACTAAAATTTTACTTTCCAAAAAATTCTACTGACAAAAAAAAAGCTTCCTTGAAAATTTAAACTACAAATTTTGCCTGTTTTGAACAACAAAAATAAAACCATTTAATTAATTACAATCAATAATTGAATTTTCTTACAATAAAAAACTTTTTTAGTATATACCTTAAGCTTTTAAAATGGTATAGACATCAAATAATTATCTTTTATAAATAATGAGAACTTCAACTAAACAAATGGACTTAAAACACTATAACATTCTTATTATTATCACATTCTTAGATTAGGCTAACATAGATTTTATTCATTTATGTGCTGTTAAGTGTGTCACCATTATTTTTGTATATTATTTCAAATTTTATAAAACTTTACTGTTACACTCAAAAGTTTTATGTTATATTATAATGGTTAGTTCTTAGCATCAATTTATACGGTTGAATGATTTTATCTCATTTAAAAAAACTATATTTCGTGCTCAGTAGAGCGAAGGATCTGTTGGCTAAACGCCAAGCCACCCGAGTTTAAAACTGCTACAAATCTTTGCACCTGACATATACCTTCGCTTTTATCACAATTTTTTTCACAAAATAAATTTGTATTTCCAAACTTTTGAACTAATCTTTTTTGATATAAAGATTAAGTATAAATGATTAAGTAGTTACAATTTTTTTAACTTAAATTATAAGTTTTTCTTTATTTTAATGTTGAAATTGTTAAAATCACAAATATTTTAACTCACTAAGACTTTAAAATTTAACTTAAAAGCCAAGCTTTTAGTAATTGTTTTCGTATAAATACAATACTTAATAAACGCTTGTTTATATAAACAAAAGTCATGCAGTTAGATTTTGTATTTAATATTTATCTAATGTTTTACAGGTAGAAACCATTTAATTTGCTTAGCCAAGTAAAACTTGCTTTCATTGAAAACTTTTAAATGAGAATTTAAATGTATTATTACGTCACTATACTAAGCCTTCAAGTACTGAACTTAGTAAAACGGAAAGTTTTAGTTTAAGTATTAGAGTGGCGCTTATATTCAAAGTCTCAATATGGCAGATGAATGTAAAAAAGCTACTCAGAAAAAGTTGAAGCGAAAGTACACGAGAAAAGCTCCGACGAACAAGGCAAAAAGACAGAGGAAGCCGAAAAAAGCAGTAAAACTTGAAGTTAAAAAATCACAAGTTTTTGATGAGCCTGTTGAAGACCCCCTTCCAAATGTCGCTTTCTTTTTGAAACCGTTTGATGTTTACGAAGACGGACTTTCGTGGAGGATCAGTCCCTGGATTCTGAAGACTATCAACTCGCAGAAAACAAACAAAGTAAATTCTGGTATTTAAACATTTATTGAAGTGTTGCAATTTTTTTTTTTGTTCTTTCTTTTTTGTTTTAAATAAACCAGTCTCAATTTGAAGCTTTAAATGTTTAGTTTTTCTTTTAAAAAAGTTACATAAAATACTTTAACAATTTTCGGTATTTTATTCGCACTGAAGAAAGTTGCTGTTGTATCAATAAAATGATAAGTTATAGAAGTTTAAAAAAAAAGCAGTGGTCTTCAATTTTTATAAAAGTTGTGCACACTAAATTACTGTAAAATAAATTCTGTGCACACTAGACTATAAAATGGATAAAGTATTCTTACAAAACACTACTTTTAATGTTATAACTAGCTATTTCTACTAGATAAAGACAACACAGACGTTATTAAGTTTTTTTTAATTCACTAAGTTTCCATGCACACTAATGCTAGTGATCATAGGTGCACATCGTGAAGAATACTGTATTAATGTATTTAAATTTCATTATATTATATTTTTCACTAAATGTTAAAAGCATGTCCAACATTTAAATGTTTTTTTATTAAAGAATAAACTAAAACTTTGATAAAAATAGGTGACAAATTAAAAACAAAAAAGGTAAAAATAACAGAAAGTGAACTTAATGTGACAAGAATATGTAGAAAAATTGTACAACATAACTAGTGTTTTAATAGAATAAGGCTTTCTTTTCACTTTCTAAATGAGAAATCTCAGTATTTTATCTTTTATTCACTGTTAAATCAAGTATTGTTTGTTGTGCTTGAGGAGAATTAAATAAACAGAATTAAAGAAGTCAATGTTGTTACAAATAAAGCAGTTAGGTGTTTTATTATAGGTAAAATTTAATAAACATAAAAATGAAAAGAATAGTGTTTAAATATGAGCTAGATGTTTATGTATAAACCTAAAAATTAAATATGTGGTTGAAACAGATCTAACAAAGAAAAAGTTTAAGATGAAGATTCATGTAACGAAATATATTTATTGAAAAATACAGACGTTACTCGGTTTCACCGCAAACTGATTTTTAAACTGTGGTTCTTGTATAAGTCTACTTGAATAGTTAACTTTTTACCAATTAATTCAAGTGCTGTTTTTTATATCTATAAAATACATAAACTTACTACAAAATATTCTAAGAGAAACTACATATTACCAAGATTTAATGGTAAATGTTTTTTTTAAAATCTAGCTTGTTAGGATAGTAAACTGTGGACTGAAACGCCCAATGAACTATTAGATTAGATCCCATCTTGGTCGGTTTAGGTTGTTCTGAGAGATGTTTTATTGAGAGAACATTTATATATACAAAATTGAATTAGGTTGCATGGGTTTGTCATTTTCATATGCCAAAGAAAATATGCCTATGATTACTTTTAATTAAGGAGAGTTCTTATTAAGTTTGTTAATAAAATTCTTATTACTTTGGGTTCAGTCTAGATTAAGGGTGGGCAACGCCGCTCCATGCCCGCAACGTATTTTAGCTTAATAACATCTTGCATAGATCAAAATGAGATTTAAAATAACAAATAGTTTGATACATGCCCTTATTATAACTACTATAAAATGCAGTCGTGTTTTCTTTAAAAAAAAAACTTGACTGAGCTTTAAACAGGGTAAAATTTTGGCAGGTTTACAAGCTTTCTTTTGCAATGCATCTACATAATTAAAAAAAAACAATATTTGTTTTCAAATTTGTTGCTTATCTGAAACTAGATTAAAAAAGCTTTACTATACAAGTTAACTAAAACAATCAATGACTGTTTTACTTTAAACGGTTGTATTAATTCAACTTCAAAAGCAATTTAATTGGTGAAAACTTTTCGTGTTATTTTTAAATTCTCAAAGATAATATTTAAGTTATAATCATAACTCCATAAAAATTACTTTTACAAACCAAATTGTGCACTAGACTTAATATTACTGAAATTTAGTAGTTGTATGACCTTTTTTAGTTTTAACTAAAACCATTTATTCCTCTGGAATTCTTTTTATGTTGTATGTATCTTCTAGTTCAAACTGTTAACTTATTTAGTGTAAAAGTATATGTTTTTAGGATTTAACTTCAAACAAAAATGTGCTTAAATTGTTTCTGTGTTCACAACTTGCTTTAAAGTGTCTTCCTTTCACCTTGAAAAGCTTAGTTCTAAGAAAAAGCTTATTTAATAAATAATTAAGCACTACAATTATAATTCATTCCTATTACCCGAGGTTTATTATTCAATAACACAAACAAAAAATTAAGTAAAAAGTTGTTTTTATTTAACTTGTAGCCAAGTCTTTATCGATATTAAAAGTGCAAAAACAATTAATAAAGCGAATTATAATAATTAATTATATGTAACTAATAACTGTTATTTTGTAGACGTTCTAACCAGGCCTTAAAAAATATAACTAGAATTTTGTTATTCAATATGGGTTGCCAATGGTTTTTTTGAAATTTTTATCTATTTACTCTAAATTTCTTCAAAGTTTTCTATAGAACAAGTTTTTTCGTCCATTTTTAGTTTAAACCTCAAGTAAAAAGCTGTCTTAAAAAGTATAACAACATTGAACAGATACTGTAAAGCTACCTTAATTGTGTGTTGTTTTTTTAAATAAATAAAAATTTCAAAATGATAGATTTTTTGTATCTAGTTCATTATTTTGCATGTAAAAACACTTTAAAACTTAAGTTCTTTTTTCACTTCTCAAACTCAAGGTTATTTTTACCTAAATTGTGAAATTCCAGGCAACCCTGATCAGTGCAAGTTTTTTTTTCTAATTTTGCTATAAATTAAAAATACATCAGGCTGCTGGAATATATAAGTGAATGTGAAAAAAAAATCCAATCTCAGACAAAAACTGTTTAGGGATAGAGTTCTTTTAAAACAAGTCAACTAAAATAAAACTTGATAAGAAAATAAATTTAAAAGAGCTTTACTAAATTCTACTAAGCTAATACTCAGTAATGTTTCATCAACTTTGTTTTGCGCATTTAAATATTAATGAAGCTTAATATTCGATAGCTTAGTTATAAGTATTTAAACTAGTATAGAAGAATACTTTAGTAAATTAAATATTTTTGTGTAACTAAGTTGTTTGAATAACTTAATTATAACTTTGACCAAGTGTCAAATAATTTGATTGTAATCAGTGAAAATCTTTACAACAAAGCTGTAAAAAAGAAATATACTTTAAATAAGTTCGTTTAAAGAGAAAAAATACAACTAAACTCATTACTGATTTTCAAAAAAGAAAATACCCAAGACGCAACCATAATATTAGCATAGAATACTTTATTCTGTGAAATCAAAATTCTACCTAAATAAACGAAAAATAATAAATCTTAATTCAATACAATTATATTTTCATTCTAATCTAAGTCTTTATAACTTAATTTCTCTGTAATCAGGTTTTGCTTTTTTATTTATGCTAATATTCAAATTTGCTTAACAGCATCACTTGATCAGTAGGCCATACGGTCTAGTAATTTGATAAATAGTTTGTACTTTTAACTTATTTAGTATATATATATGTTTTTTTTAAAGCTTACTGTTGCTTTTGGACTAACAGTGATGTAATTGTTTGAATAATATCTTTCAAAAAGTTATATAAAACATTTTAAGATATATTATTTTTAAGGAAAATAAGCAAGCAAAAATTAACATAACAAAATTTAAGATTTCATAAAGTTTAAAACCTTTAAAGTTAAAATATCCAATAAAAAAACAAGCAAAAGCTCTTTTTCTAATTTAAAAAATTGTTTTAACAGTTAGTTTTACATCATTAAGTTAATAAAAAAATTAAGAGACTTAAAATTTAATAAAAAAAAACTTTAAGCTGTTTACATTTAAAGATCATTTGTATATTTTATCATAATAATGCAGTTACTTTATCCTCATTAATGAAATCTCATATTCTTATTATTTAAAACATTATTCAATTACGTTTTAAATAACCAAAACAAAAAGTTCATTCAGTGCTTTAAAATAAAGCATAATAATAAAAATATTAATTAAAAACAGCCTTTGAAAAAGCCGTGCAAAAAACAGATTTTCTTTGAATAAAGCCAATTTTGTTGATAAATGATAAAAATTCATTTTCCAACTTAAATGACACACAATTAAAAAAACAATTCTCTTAGAAAAAACAATTTTTTTATTAATTTCCTTCTTCCACGTCCATCATGATTTGGTCGAGTGCGGAATCTTCAAAGTCGTCCTGGGGTGCTTGTTGCTTAGCAACCCTGGTGGGTTTGGTTGGAATGGAGGCCTGCCAATCGATGTTGATGTCTTCCTTCTTCGAACTTTTCTTCATCTCGCGAGGTTTTCCTCCTGAGAAATTTAATAACTTTCCTTGAATAATACATTACAAGTTTTAATTTCAAATCTCAAAATTTTTTTAAAACAAAAAGTTATTAATTCAGGGTTCCGAAAAGGTTTTTTGATAACTTTTTCCAAGATATCCGAATTTATTCTAGGTTTTTAAAAGTACATGTTATTTTGTCCATATTTAGTACAAAGTTAAAATTAAGGTAAAAAACTGCTTTCAATAGTATAACAACATTGAAAAGATTCTGCAAAGCTACTAGTGTTTTATGATAAACAAAACTTCTAAATATTTTTTTATGTTTGTGATAGATTTTTGGAATCAAATTAAAATTTCATTACTTACATGTAAAAGTTGTTTAAAATTCTAGGTTTTTTTTTGCGTAATTTGTAAAATTCTAGGTTCATTGCAAACCCTTTTAATTTTAAGTTACTAAAAAAAAACAAATATCTGTGAAAATATAATACTTATAAATTATTAAAACTAATAACCCTAACAGACTATCAATATCATTTTATTAATTTCGTACGAATATGTTTGTATGTACTAAGTTATCACCTTTTGTATCAAGCAAATAAGTTTAAACTTATTAATGAGTACTTAATAATATTAACTTTGTAAAATTTTTTGTTTGAATATAAATGTATTTTATTTATTTTTTCTTCTTCGTGTCCCGTTTAAGTGGCTCAGGTTTTGATGCTTGAGTCCAACATTGCACAATAAACAATATAATGATAATAATAAAATTAAGTTTAAAAAAAGATTGAAATGAAACAAACCAGTTAGAATTCTTCTGCTTTCATCAAAATATTGATTAGGATGAGTTACTTGGAACGCCGTGTGGTCAGACATCTGTAGAAAATAAATCATTTTGAGATTTGTTTTGAAGCATCAAAAAATATAATAATAAATAAAGTTTTAAACAAACAAACTATAAAATTAATTCAAGTATAGAAAAAAAAGAATGACAGTGAAATATTTTTAGGTTTTTTTAACGAAGTACAGGTTCAAAAATAAATGATTATAATATTTCAAAAAAACGTTCTAAACAAATACAACAACAAACCCCATGAGTGACAGCGAAATACTTCTGACAAGCTATCTGGTAGTGGTGCTTGCTTATCAATTGTACTATTTGATCAATTGCGTCTGTGGGGCACTTGTACGAAGATAGCCGTTGTCTCAACACCTGCTCGCTACAGTGCTTGAACGGGCAGCCTGGTGTGTTTGTATTACATATAAAAAATATACGGATTGGATATCTGTCTCTAAATTAGAGAATTATACTTGAGCTCTCTCAAAACTTTTAAAAATAGTCCCTGAAACTTTTAGATGGATATACCATTATGTAACAAGTAACAACGAAATATACAATTTTCTGTGCCAGAGCTACTATAATTTTAACCTTTTGGTCGAAGTTTTGAAAGGGTAATTTGTTTTTTTACAAAATTTAATGAACGTAGAATTAATATATCATACGAAACAAACTCTTATTATAAACAATTTTCTTTAAATTTTTTCGAAACCACTACTGGTTATAAAAACGTAAAAAGTAATGATAAGCAAGCTAGTTTTTATCCATTTTTTGTTAGACATTACTGTTTTTTAAGTCTAATTATTGAAGCTAAAAACTGATAAAACAGTTTCCTAATTGTGTTAAAATACATTCATAATACATACATACATAATACATAATAGAAAAAATGTAGTGTGTAATTTTTTCATAACTATCAAAATGTTAACCGTGATGTTCTTGGCTGGATTGGGGCGCATTGGTGGTAATTATCTTCATGCAGCTGAAAGGCGAATAGTTCACTCTCTTGCCCTCTTTTCCGTAATTGTGACGTATGTTGTAAGAATACTGCTTCTCAAACTGTTCATTGGTGTTTATTATTATTTAAATTAGTAGTAAGAGTAGAAAGAAAGATGGACATTAGGGTGCATCTGGTGCCCCTCAAAAATAAAAATTTAGGAACTTCGCTTAGTAAAACTTTTTGACGTTGGGAAATAACTTAAATAGACAGAACAAAAATAGCTTCCTAGCTTAAAGCCTGCTGGAGCAAATTAATTTAGAAAATTTTGCTTTATATCAGTATGTTTAAAAAAGGGGAAAAAGACTATTTCACTAAAAGTTTATTTTCTCCTGCGTTTTTTGAGATAATTAAATGAAACGGTTAGGAAATGTTACTTGCCATATTTAGAAAATTCTGTATAAACAAAGTTTTAAAAAAATACAAAATAAAAAAATTATGCAAAAATAACGAAAAAAAATCAGTTTTATTTTTTTCTTTTGAATTTTTTTTATCTAATTTTGTTTATACAGAATTTTCTAAATATGGCAAGGAACATTTCCTAACCGTTTCAGGTAATTATCTCAAAAAACGTAGGAGAAAATAAACTTTTAGTGAAATAGTCTTTTTTCCTCTTTTTAAATATACCAAAATAATAAAAAAACATTTTTTAAGTAATTTGCTGCAACAGGCGTTAAGCTAGGAAACTTTTTTTTTTGTGCTGTCTATTTATGTTATTTCCTAACGTCAAATAAATTTACTAAGCGAAATTCCAAGGTCGGGGAAACAGATGCACCCTATTGGACACTACAATCTTAAATACGCTTTAATATTTCAAACTATTTGAAACTAATATTAAAAACTAAATAATAAAACTAATAAATATATTCCAAACCAACATTGAAAATTTATTCAAATAAAACCAAACAAAAATTTTAAATTAAAAATTACTCAAAGAGTATTTTGCATCTCAAAATGTTTATTGGTGTATATATTATTTAACTATCTTATGGTGAATTTAGTAAAATATTAGTTCTACCAGAAAAGATGAACATTATACTCTTAACTATGGTTTAATCATTTAAAACTAAACAAACAGAAAAGATGAAATTTTATTGAAATAAAGGCAAACAAAGATTTTCAAATATTCAAAAAGTATTTATTTTGATACCTTAAAAACATGTTACATTATTTATACAAATTAACAAAACAAGAAAATATATTTTATGATGTTTTTTTTTCTTTATATGTACTCAGCTCTTTTATAACGATATCATAAAATTAATCTTAAAACATGTATGATGACGATTACATGGTTGCCACAGATCAAGCAGAGAAAAATTTCCTGACTTTTTACTAAAATTTTCCTGACTTTTCTAAATCTAACTCTTAATTTAAACTTATTCTTAAATACATAATCTAGAACTAAAACTATACAAAGCTTTCAATATAATTTTAATACAGGTTAAAATAACAGTTTTTTGCAGAATTCAATCATCAAACTTCCACTAGATCACTTAAACTATCTGTGTATGATTGGTGTACATGCAATAAACAGCTCTATCAGCAAAAAACTTGTATCATTACCTTATAAACACAGCTTGTCTGAAAAAATACATATTTTTTTAGCATTTCCTAACATAAATGTATCTAATAAGTAAACAAAACGATATATAAGGAGCTTTTACAATTAAAATCTTAAAATAACGAGCTTTCACAACTAAAACCTTAAAACAATAACAAACGTTTACAATTAAAACCTTAAAACAATAAAGAACTTAATCAAACACTGTTTTTTTTATTATATGTACTAAGATTAATTTTCTCCGTTTGTTAATTAGCACTTCAACCTATTCATCTAATGAAGATATGGTTTCCTTCATCTGGTCCCCTCTCTCTTATAACTTATTTTAAAAATTTAAACAACTCTAAAAAAACTATATAGATGATATCAATACTAAAAAACTTATAAAAACTGCTTGTTCAAGTAGGGTAGTTGTTTTATATGTTAGAAGATAAGTTTTGCAGTTTAATAAAAGATATTTAATTAATTTATACCAGATGAAGGCATTGGATATTAAATAACTTTGTGAATTTCTAGAAAAAATTTTCAATTTTAGTTTGACTTTAAAAGAATTTTAGTTAAACTTTTACCATTTGGAATTTAAGGAGTTTTGTAAATTTAAACTGACAAAATCTTTTTTTTAAACTTTGTCAAATTTCCTGACTTTTTTTCAAAAACCCCCATTTTCTCCTGACTTTTGTCTTTTTTTTTTTAGTTTTTCCTGACTTTTCCTGACCTTGTGGCAACCGTGTGATTATGGGCTTTCCGCGCAAAAAAATACAGCGTACCATTTTTTTTTTTTAATTCATTCGTTGGATTATGTCTAAGCATTTGAAGCAGCAATTATAATGACACTAAATTTACTTTAAAATAAGTAACTAAAAAAAAAGTATAATGTTTGTAAAATACTTTAAAACGTAGTATAAATTTTAAGCGTACGAACTATACCTAGTATGACACTCAGGAGAAAGTATTCATTATAAGAGCAAGTGTCTAAACATGTATAATCTGATGCGGCGATCAAATTCACAAAAAAAATCAAGCTTAGATGAGTAAGATGAGTTTATATTAAAAACAATTAACTTAAATGGTAAAAATTATTAGTACTGTTTTAAAAATACTGTTTACATACTACGTATCATAGTTTGAATGAATATAACTTCTGCTTTCTTACAACTGTTTTCTTTACATCTATAATTAAATATTTTTAACTATAAATATAAAACAGAAACTCGACAGTAGACATGTATTAAAAACAAAACTTTATTTAACAAATTAAAATAAATACATAACTGAAAAATAGTAATTAATGTAGTATTTAAACTTACGAGAAAATGACAAAAAACAAAGAATAATGAATAAGTTATAACTAAGCAGTGAAAATTTTATATTATATACAAAATAGTTTTGTACTTCTGGTTTTATAAAACTAAACATTAGCAGTATTTTATAACTATATACACTTTACATTATCTAAGTTAAAATAATTGTATGTCACCAGAAATACCAAAAGCAAATAATTACCAGATGTGTCAGCCAAAATTTACAGACTTCATTTATTTTCAGCTAACTTTACAATGCTTAACACAAACCAAAAACATCAATTAAATTGTTATATTAGGATGATAGGTCACAAGTTAAAAACAATAAATCAAACTTTTTCAAGATCGATCAAACTTAAAATAAATATAGATAAATAATATAAATCCTTAATTTAAAATATCTACAAATTTTCAAATAAAATAAACAATTATCAACTAATGGCATAAAAATTAAAACTACTTTTTTCATGTCTTATGTCACTTAACACAAAATACAAACCAGTAAAAAATGCAAACCTTCTCGCGGCCTATATAATACAAATGTTGAAGACAAATCTTATTATAATGTTAATTAAATATAAAAAGCAATAAAAAATTCAAACTTTGTCGAGGTCTATCACTTTGGTGAATTCCCTCCTCCAAAACTTCAGCGCCGACTCAAGCGTGACGCCTATACCCTTCAAATACAGGGAGTACTGCTGCCTACCCTGGTACTTGAGGTGGTGGTCCCTCGTCAGGTTCTGGTGCAGGTTCCGCATGCACAGCGGGTACGACGTTTTCGACAACTGTGGGTTTTGATGAAAGCATTAACGCTGGTATCAAAGGTGTTTGTTGTGATTTAATAAAATAAACTTATAGATACTTACAATTAAAAGCGATTATATATTTTTAACTTAATTTAGAAAAAGTATAAAATTAAGAAAAAAATGGTTACATAAATGGATAATCGTCCACTTGGCGAAATTTAAACAATAATGGTCACCCGCTTTGTGAGTTGCGTGAAATTATTTTAAATTAACTGTTTAATTATTGCTGAGCATTAAAAGTGGGTAGAAATGTTTTTTTTTTCACTTGAGGTTCTACCTAAAAACTAGATGTTTTCGATAACTGTAAATTGTGTTTGAAATATTGAATTGGTAAAAAACTTCTTTGTGGTTAGGAAGCAAACTTGTAATTACTTTCCATTAAAGATGAGTTTGAATGTTTACTTGAGGTTTAATATAAAAAGAAAACTAAATGTAAAAATTATACAATAGTAATATCTAAGTGTATGTGCTGATTTCAAAGAACTAAACTTGTAACCACTTTCCATTTTGTAATTTTTTTTAGTACAATATATTGCAATATGATACATAGTCTATTATTTTTTATGTTTCCATACATATACGAAACAATTAAAACATAGTACAAAACAACAAAAAAACCTTATCGAGATCATCGATGTTAACATTTCCCTTGTTTTTATCAGCATCGTAGGCGTTTGACACCGCTTCCTTGCTGAAAGACTTCAGTATCGGAACTATCCGGTTTCCTTCTTCTAATTGGGGCAGTGCGTGGAAAGATAACTGTAACAAACAGTTGTTTGAATTTTAAATACTTTTTAGAAAGTTTACTTTAATATGTAAAACACAGTTGTTTGAGTGAGGCTATCAACTAAAAGTTATAGTAAATAGATTAGCTGACTTGCGTTTTAAATAGTTCAATTCCTGTTTTAAAGAATACAAACATTTTTACCGCTTAATTAAACTAAACTAAAATTTCTTGAATCAACCAGGACTGGTGGTAAATTGTTTAGATGAGTTAAGTGTGAGAAAATGTTGTATTTCTTATGTTTTCAGGTATAAATAACTTTAGTGTACACATATAAACTCACTGTGAGCCACTTAGACAGGAAGCCTCTGTATTTAGCGCTGATTATGTTTACAAAGTTCTTTTGTGGTACGTATGCTTGCCCCTGTTAGAAAACAATTTATTACAAAACTTTATAAGTAAATCAAACATAAAACTATAAAAAATGGTTCTATTTTCTTTTTAAAACATTTAGTTTAGCGCATCCTCAGAATAATATTGCTAAAAACTATTAATATTGTAGTGTAATTTTAGCTACATAGAATGAATTTTAAAAGTCCAGCTAAAAATTGTTCAGTCATAAAGTATAAAAGTCTGTTTAGAAAAAGCGTAAAATAGAATTGAGTTATACTAAGCTAATTTGTTTTAGCAATTTTGTCTTATAAATTACTTTATAATAGCTTAGTATAACTCAATTCTATTTTAAACTTTTTCAAAACAGACTTTTATACTTTATGACGTAACTATTTTTAGATAGACTTTTCAAATTCATTGTATATAACTAAAATTACACTACAATATTAATAGTTTTTAGCAATATTACTCTGAAGATGCGCTAAACGAAATTAATTAATTAACTTTTTTCGAAAATGAGTGAGTTATGTTTAAATTTTCTAGTCAAAGCCAGTACCAAAACCAAACTGTTCAAAAATATTTAGCATGCACAATTTATAACTTGTTGTTAGACTATTTTCAAGTATTTGTAAAATAAAAAGTAAAATTTATTATTAAACTTAAAACTAACTTAAAAAAAAGTTAGAAAACTAGATATATAACACTAAAAAACATTTAAATCTAAATGTACTAAAACATTTTCTTAAAAAAATAATTTAACTTGTTACTCAAGTTTTTTAGCTTGAAAAAAAAATTACAAGCAATTTATTTTTTTAATTTTAACTTGTAATTACATATTGAAACCATATAACTATCAATAATGACCAAAAAAGTATTAATTTACCTATAAAAATAATATAAAAAAATTTATTTTAACGTGTTTTAAAAAATAAAAAACAAATAATTTTGTTATTTAAGTTCAATGAAATTGATTTATCATAAACAAAATATATATAAATAAACAAATGAAAAATATAAGATTAATTTTTATTTATCAAATATTAGCTTTATTAACTTTTCGTATAATTTATTTTATTATAGTCAAAAATAATATAAGAAACTCTAATAAAAATATAGTTTTATGACAAGAAGAAGTAGTAATAAAACAAATAACGCAATATAAAAATTACAATACATTTTCAATATTTTGTTTTTTTCAATAAACATCTTATTAGACAAATTTTGTTTTAATAAAAATAAAAGGAAGGTGTTTGAGCTAATCAGTATATTTTCTATCCATATTTTGTAGGGTCATGAATTAAAACAAGTCACCACTTCAGCTCGAATGTGGCATGAGCAGGACTTGAACCTGCTACCAATGGATTACAAGCGCGACGCTTTAACCACTAAGCCACAACACTCTCTGGCTTTATGCAAATTAAACGCTTTATAATGGGGACATTTTAGCTGAGATTTATTTGCAAAAGTAAAAGTCTGTAGCGGTTTACATTTATTTTTAGTTTTATTTTACAACTTAAATATCATTTTGTTTTTCAACTACATTTGATTTTTTTTAATAAAAACTCACAATATTTTTCTTATATATTACTGATAGCATGTTTTTTTTAAATTAACCCATTAGTTACTGATACTTTAATAAACAAAGATATAAATTTTTAAAACTTAACTACAATAATTAAAACTATAATATACTTTTTTTGATTAGAAACAAAAATTAAATTTAAGCAAACTTAAACGCTAAATTGTACAACTTATGTATTAAAAAAAATATTTTAGATAGTGACTTTTCATTTATGTACTATAGTATCTATGATTTTGTACTTAAAAAAGCTTACATAGTTCGAAATTAACTTTTTCAACTTCAATGCGTTTTAACTTTTATTTTATTTACTTATTCATTCAACATTTAACTTTTATCAGTCATACTAATTTAAGCTAAGCATATTATTAAATTAACTACTCAATTTTAACTGAAAAAAAAAAGAAGTTCTAAACTAGTTAACTAAAAGTGCTTTCAGTTCTACTAAAACTTCAGCATACTTATTTAAATACAAAAAGTTCCAAGTATACTTATAGAAATATAAACATAAATAACAAATAAATAAAAAATAATGGTAACCATAAATAAACTATAACAATAAATTCTTACATAAATAAACAATTTTTTTCAAAAACAAACAAACCTTATACAAGAAAACTTTTCTGCATCGGACAAGGTTGAGCACTTCTGTGAAGGGAACTTTGTAGTAATTTGTTTTCTCCACGTCGGATGTAAGCTCATTGTCGCAACGTATGAACTTTATCAATTCTTGCTTTTCCCCGTCACTGATCTAATGTTAAATGACTAAAGTTACAACTCAAAAAATAACAAAAAATAAAATATTAGGTCTTATTCTATTAAACAAAATGTTTATTACAAAAGTTACAGTTACTTAGTTTGGCCTATAAAAATTTTAACGAGATTGCAAACTGATATTCAACAAAATTATTTTTTCAAATTACAAACTATGCAAAAGTTAATAAAGAATATTAAAAATGTTTTGTAATGAAATACTTTTTCTAATCACTGATCTAGTGTTAATAGATGAAAGCTAGTATTATAGAAAAAAAACCTTAATAAATGTTACAAACGAAAATTAAATTTTAATATTAGGTTTATTCTACTAGATATATGGTTAAAAAAGATTTAACACAGGAATTAATTCAAATTTTGTTACAAACTATATTTTTAGATATGCTTTACTATATTCACCAAAATAAATTCAGTTTTTTTTTTCTCGATTGAAGCAATAAACAATGAACTAATAAACATATAAATTAAACTAACAGGTTCGTATTTCAGTTTGTTCTGCTCTAAGAACAATTGCAAGCTTTCCCTAGGCTCCCTGGAAAATCTGTACTTGAACAAGTCCAACTCTTTCTCAAGGAACCAGTGCCTCAGCTCATCACTGTTTTGTAAACAATTTTTCTCAAAGCAGTTTTTATTTATAAATAAAATGATCTTTTTTTTATTATATAAAAATAATATAACTAGATTTTATTATCTCGAAATAACAAGAAATTGAAATAAAAACTTAAACTATTTATTTATGAGACTATAAAACTCTTGTTTATGAATTAAAAAATGTTGAATTGAAATACAAAAAAAAACTATGCACGTTTTTAATTTTTTTTTTGTCTTTTAAAATAAAGTGGTACTACACCTGGTTTCGCTCAAAGAGTTTGCTAGTGCATTAAATAAAAATTCTGAAAATAACATAAAAAATCATGGAAAGTAAATTGTTAATTGATAAATTAGTTATTTTTGTAAACAAACTATTATCTTGGGGCATAATCTGAATATTTAATGAAGTAAAATAAAATTAATAATTTAACTATAACATGAGTAGTATTTAGGACAAAAAATAAACAGCTTGTATCAATATGTATAGCAAAAAATATCTTAATATATGAAAATAAAACTGACGATCTGCAATAAGCCATTCTGAGTATGAAATGGGAAACGTGATCTCTTTTCCTCCATTCCAGTTCGTTGGGAGTGGGGTCTCTACCCACAGTTGTCTGTTTATTAAATATAAGTGTTAAAAAATGCTGGTGTAACATTGCATATTTCAAGTATTTTTTATAAACATTGGATGTCAAACTCTTGAATCAATACAGAAAGTTTTCATTTTTTTAAGATTGTAAAATATACTTTATTTTTCATTGACCATAAAAGTTTCTTTTTCAGTTAATGTCTGCTTTATAAATAACTACGTTTTTATAATAAATTAAACTAAACAAATAAAATTATTTGCTAACAAAGCTAATTGTAGATTGCCAAAAATACTTTATTTATATGTTTACTTTTGTGGCTCATATAAATTGCTTGTTTACAATATTTGAGTTTTAGAAATATAAAAATTATTAACACCTATTTAAAATAGTAATAATTAAAACTTTGGTTGAATTATACACACAAAGACAAATTTATTAAGGCCACAGGGGGGTCCGACTTATTTTTTTTACAAAAATTAACTTTGGTTTTTATATGAAGGCTTTAAATACAAACTACAAGCCTGTTTTTATAGAATTCAAAAATATCACTTAACTTTTGAGATATTTTATTTTTTGTAAAAAGTTTCCGATACAAACGTATGGACCGCAAATTTTTCGGGGTCAATTTTCTTGGAAATTTAAAAATTCACTAAAAATCTATATCCTCCTTCATTTTTCAAGCAATCTTCTTCAAATTTTCAGGAAATGTTCCTTATATTAAAAGGAAAAAACGGTACTTTATAATTTTAATAAAGTAAAAAGATAAAAAATTTATCATAAAAATTATAAAAAAAAAGTGTTTTTTTTAAACTTATATTTTTACAATTTTTTTTTATAAATTGCAAAGTAACGTTTTTTTGTTATTGTATAAAGATTAGACTGTGAAAGTTTGAAGAAGATTGCTTGAAAAATGTAGGAGAAGGTAGATTTTAAATGAAATAGTCTTTTTTCGCTGTTTTAGTTTTCCCTTTCCATAAGGAACCTATTATGCGGCCCGACTTTGACTAGTCATATCTCAAAAAATAATTTGAATATTTTAAAACGATAAAAAGCATCTTGAAGCTTAGAAAAAACTCTTTAAAATAAGATCAACTTGTAAAAAACATGTTTTACCCCCCCCCCACTCCCTATGGTCTTAACATACCTCAGTATAGTGTATAATTAAACTTAAAAATTAAAGTAAACAATAATTTTAGCTTACCCATTGATCAACAAAAACTGTAATAAAATAATTATATGTATCTAATTATATCTATGAATGAAAAAACAAGAAAAGTATTACTTAAATATTCAAAATTATATTTTTGCAGTATTTTTAAGTATCAAAAACATTTCAATCAACTTTAGAAGTACATAAAAACACAAATAACTTGAATATACCACATAATGTACAACAATTTAAATTATCTCCAATTTACCAAAACAATAATTGTTGCTCTTTATTTACAACAGAACTAATTTTATTTTTAAATAAGCAAAAAAAAATAAAGTTTATAACAAAACATATTACTAACAGTTAGTGTAAAGCCAACATAGTTTTTCTTTAAAAATTCGGTCAGTTTCATATCATATTCTTCACTGCCTTTGGTGTAAGATGATGATAAGGTGTCCAAGTAGTAAAGAACTATAATAAGATCATAGTATACTTTAGTTAAGATTTTTGTTTGATTCATATATCTTTTTGTTTGAAATATTTTAATTTTACATAATTGAAAAATGTATACATGTTTAAATTACTAAAAACTGAAGTTTTTGTTGAATCGTTATACCCAAAAACAAACTTTTAAACATATCCCATTAAAATTTTAGCACAGTTGAAATCACGAAATTACTAAAGCAGATGATAACTTCAGCTTACAAAATAATTAAAAAAAACAAAATTCAATAATAAAATAAACAAACTCCACTCTCACCTTTCACTCTTTCGAAGGCGTACGTTTCGAATTCGTTGAGTGTGAGGTCGTATGTGGGATAATCCTTGTACAGTTGCAAGGAATGCGGGTAGTAGACATCTCTGTTGATTTACAAATGGCTAGTTAGTGCTTAAATAGTTGTGGAATTGCATCACAAACATTTCTGTTTACACAGTTTTTAGCAACAGAAAGTTATATTTTAAAAGTTTATTAACTTTATGCATTAAACTTGTTCTAAATAGTAAACAGTGTCATATAATTTATTTATTTTGGATGAGCAACAAGTTATGTGTTTTACTTAACAGCATAAATAGTTTTTTTTTTAATTATAGAAACGACTTTAATTTCCAAAAACAGACAAATAATAACATTTAACTTAATACTGAAACATTCTTTAACTATGACTGTTTTTCAATTCATAATTTATTAAAGTTATTCCTTAAAAAAACTTACTTTTGAAAAGCACATTAAAATAAATAAATAAAATATTCTTTTAATTTGTAAATAAAACAATAATGTATGTTATGTAACTGAAAATATTAACCTGCATTTGTAAATTAAACTGTAATTAATTCTTCATTACACTTC
Organism: Thalia democratica; assembly: GCF_965202585.1. Classification (NCBI taxonomy): domain Eukaryota; kingdom Metazoa; phylum Chordata; class Thaliacea; order Salpida; family Salpidae; genus Thalia; species Thalia democratica. Next base: position 77,815,256 of record NC_139165.1, read on the forward strand.
TTGGTGGTATAATTAAAAAACGTTTGTGTCTGTTTAATATGTACAGGTCTGTTTAATATTTTAAGTTATCTTAATAAAATTTTGGTTACATTCAAATTGTTTCTTTAAAAAAGAAGTGTAATGAAGAATGAGTTACAATTTCATCTACAAATGTAAGTAGTAAAATTAGTTCATTATCAAATTTATCAAATTAAACAAAATAAAAATATGTTGCTAATTCTTTTTAATTATAATAAAATCAACTTTGTTCAAACAAGAAAAACAACATACTCTGAATAGTAATTCAGCAAAACCCTTCTTGACCTTCTGTTCTTGGCTTTTTCATTTCTGCCTACAAACTGCATAGTGTTTTATATATTTTCTATTTTTAAAAATGTTGGTCTTAAGTTTTAGCTTAAAAACTGCTTATTCAGTTTAATCAACAAAAATAGTTGTAAATTCAAAATTTCGAGTGTACCTTTTATAACTTTATAAATTAAACAAAAAAATATTTCTAAAATTCAAAATTTTCAAACAGTTGTTTAGCGAATGTGTTAAAGCTTTACAAAGAATCTCATAACTTGAACAACAAAAGTAATTTCAATATATAAAGAATACAACAAAACAAATATATAAATATAAAAACGAACAACATGCAACTTGGCCACAACAACCTTGCAAAAAAACAATCATTAAATAATTTCAAGTCTTAAATTTCACTAGTACAATGGTACATTCAAGTCTTCTCTACGACATGGGCCGCTTCCTCTTTAACCTGTGGCTCTGGCTCCCGTTCAACGAGGTGCTGCTCAGGTCGATGGGCTGGGCGGCCTCCACGCTGCACGTGTTGTAGTGCTTCATCACCTTCCTGCGCATCTCATCGTCCCACTGCTTCTTGCACTTCACACATGAAGCCCTTCTGCCCTGGTTCTCCACCGACCTCAGGTACCTGACCGAGCAGTACACGTGCATCCTCATGTCGCACTGGGTGCACTGGATGCCCTGCATCACCATCTTCTTGCACAGGCAGTACTTTATGGTGTCGCTGTCGCCCTCCTTGTTGTACTGCTGCACCAAAAACTGCTCCACTTCCAGCAAGGTTCTGAGGGTCATGCTGACCATGCCTCTTTTTATGTTCAGGTAGTTTTCCCTCTGCAGGTGGTTCAGCAGGACCTGGGCCTGCTGCTTGGAAATGTTGTGGACACAGTCGCTGGCCATGTTCAAGGCTTCAACGGAAGAAACCTTCCCCAAATTGTCAGGGTCATTTGAATTGACTATAAGGTCAATGAGGCGTTCTAAGTATTCCACCTCGTTCTTCTGGAGGTTGCAGCCAATAACAAGCTTGTTTATGTCGCTCATGTACTTTGAGATGAGCACGTACATCGTCTCCCCATTCTCTTCTTTCTGGCACTTTTTCAGCAGCAGGTTGAAGGGCTCCACCTTCTGGCAGATGGTTTTGATGAAGGCTTTTATCTTGCTTTCGCTGAACTCTATGCCTTTGCTTTCGCATATCTTCTTGATTATGGAGCGCAATTCCTTGTAGCTGAGTATCTGTCTGTCCATCATGATTTGCAGCAGGCAGATGTGGCATTTGTTGTATTCTTGATCCATGGTTTTTTGTGTGTTTTTTTAACTTTTGTTCAAAATCTAAATTACCAGTTGCATTAGTAAAAATTTACATAGTGTAAATGTATTACACTAAAAATTAGAAAACTACTAGCAAAAATGTGTTTAAAGTAGTATGATTAATTTTTATTTTTCCAATTAAAATATAAATTGTACCCAATGATCTCTTTTTCAACTTTATAAGTTTTTATTAATAAACTTTGCACATTTTTAATTGTTTTAATTATCAATACAAATAAAATAAGAAAATGTTTATATAGCCTTTATTTCATCTTTTTAGTATATAATTCTTTAGTAATTTTTTTTTTTCAATAGTTATTAATTAATAATATCAAAAAGAAACTGTAAGAGCATTTCAGTTTTAAAAATAAATTAAGTTAAAAAGCTAATTTTATAACTTAATTATCACATTTTTTGGAAGACAAATCACTAAGTGGGAAAATTACTATTCTCAATAAAATAATGGAACTTTTAAAAACCTATATAAAATTCAATGTTTCTACAACAAGCTACTTTTTTTAACAAAATAATTGTATACTGGTTGCTTGATAGTTTAATAAAATTTTTTAACAATTTTTGAACTATTCAATTAATAAAAATTTGTTAATGACCTCTAGTACCAGTGTCTTAAGTTTAACTTTTTTTTAAACTTAAGTTAAACTTTATAATTATTTAACAATTTATGTTTCAATAATAGCTAAATTAAATTTTCAGATACTCCTAAAGCCTTAGAAGCAATAAATATCTTGAGACAACATACAGATAACATACTTACTAAAGTTTCAAAAAAAAAAGTTTAATAAATGATGTTTGTCTAAACATACTAAGAATTATCTATCACTCTTTAAAACAAATTAAGCCTGATAGACCAAAACTGGCCTAAGTTTATGAAAAGAGTGAAAAAATATATATAATTCTAAGACTGAAAAAAAATTATTTCTATTTAATTATTAATACTTAGAAACATCATAATAATAACAAGATAAATAGCCTGATAATTAGGCAAAAAATAATCAAATTAGCCTGATATTTGCAAAAAAAAAACTCAAACAGGTCTAAGTTTTTCAGATAACCTGAAATAAATCAGACTAGCCTGAGTTAGCCACATTATATACTAAATTATAATTAGCCTGAGTAGTCTTAGTTTGCAACAAACTTGTGTACACTATGGTCATAACAGATACAGCTGTTTACTGCACATAATACAAATATTTACACTTATAACTTTTATGAACAAAAGGCATCTTTGGATAATGTAATTTCAAATAAAAAGTAATTTACTTTAAAAGGCATCATTTTAATTATATACAGTTACTACCAGAAGTCTTCAGTTAATTTATCAAGTATATAATACTGAAATATTTTTGGAATAAAATAAACTTAAACTTATAAATTTTATAAATATAAAAATATTGTATAATTTTGCACCATTTCTTAAGATTTTTTTGTAAATAGGATTGTTATAGAAGTATATTATTAATGTTGTTATAGGTTTTTGAATAATACAGGGTAGTCACTTTTTGAGGTAATACACCTAGCCAGGCTGACCTAAAATATCCATAGTGACTATAAAGTAGCTTGAGTTTATTAAAAATTGAATTAAAGTTTTTTATAGGTTAGTATGCACAGAAAACTTTTTAAAATAAGAAAATATTTTTATATATATTAAAAAAAGTTTTGTTCATTTTTCATATTTATCAACTTTTTTTTAATTTAATGTGTAACTTAAAAAATAAACCTTAAAAAGTAGCTTTTTCTGTTAATAAATTTTAAATCTAATTGGTAACTGTGCAAAAAGTTTCTATTAACTGTTTACAATATCATAAATTTTAAGGCATTAAAAAACACTTGCTGCAACACTTTGAAAAACAACATAATTTTATGATTTATTTTCACAGCCTTTAGTAGACATAAACCTGAAAGCCTATTGTTAAAGTTCTGCTTTCAGTGATTTAAATATGAAGTAAGAATATATCAAGTCAGAAGCAAGTAGTTCTCAACGCCTTAAATAGCATTATTTTTTTTTTTTCTTATTTTTATAATAACCATTATTTGTTATTGGCATAAGGGTTAATCACCTTTTTCACAATTTAGTCCTTTTTAATTAAGTTTTAACTTAGCTACAAGATGCTTTTTACAGATTTCTAAAACTCTAAATAAATTTTGAGATATAGCCTGTCAAAGTCAGAGAATACAACAGGTTCCTTATGAGGTGCAAATTAAAACAGCAGTTAACTAGAAATTACTAAAAATCTATCTCATCCAACGTTTTTTGAGATAACTACCTGAAACTATCAGGACATGTTCCTCACAATAATTGAAAAACTAAAATTTTATGACAAAAAAACTGATTTTTGATTATTTTTTTAAATATATATTTTTAATTTTTTAGAAACTTCTTTTGAAAGAAAATTTTCTAAATATTGCAAGGAACATTTCCTGAAAGTTTCAGGTAGTTATCTCAAAAATTGTAGAAGATAGATTTTTAGTGAAATAGTCTTTTTTTGCAGTTTTAGTTTGCGCCTCCCATAACGAACCTATTGTAGTCTCTGACTTTGACCGGTTATATCTCAAAAATTATTTTGAATTATAAAAATCTGTAAAAAGCAACTTGTAGTTATGTCAAATATTCTTATTTCAAGTAACTTGGTAGTATTTTACATTAAGGTACTACTTTTAGCAGTAAAAACCAAGTCTATTTTTATCCTTACAATATTCAGCGTTGCCATTCTTTGAAACAAAAAACTTTCCTGAGTGACAAGAATCTGTACTGAGTTATCCAAAGCTTTTTCAAATTCTTAAAATTAAACTTATAACTTGACAAAATCAATAAAAAACAGGTTCTTCAACAAAATTGGCTATAAAACACCACAACATTAAATCAAATTAACTTAATCTCAATTGAATTTAGAACAAAACTGGCCTGAGATTTTCATGAATGTTAAAATTATCCTGAGTTTTTAATAAAAACATAAAACTAGCCTGAGCCATCCTGATTAAAAAAAAATCATAGTAACATGAGACATTTAGAGACTTTAATATGTTTCAAAATATCCTGAGTGTAAGGCAACTTGCAAAATTCAATATTTTAGTTGTAGTACAACAGTCAAATTGAGGCACTTTAGTCAAGTACATTCAGGCCATGGGGGAGGGAGATAAATCACTTGTTTTGAAATTTAGTCTTATTTTTTACTTAAACAACTTAACTACAAGTTGTTTTTATAATTATTAAGTAACTTATTTTTTGCATGTGTGGGCTATGGGTTTCAATCTTGCAGCTTGGAGAGTTTTCAAGTCTATCATTAGGATCCCTACACCATAAGCCACCTGATTAAGATAAAAGCAATCAAAGTTAGAGAGTTTAATAGGTACACTAGAGAATTTGCAACCTAAAAAGGAAAAAAACAGACTACTTTACTAAAAATGTATCTCTTTTACTTTAAGTAGTTTCTCAGAGTAAACAAAATTAAGTTTAAGACAAATGAATTTTTTTAATTTGTGTTTTTTTTTAAATTTTGTTTTTATTAATTTTTAAATTCCATTTCTACAAGTTGTTTTTAATATAAACAAGAACATTTCCAGAAAATTTTAAATAAACCCTTTCATTAATGAAGTAGGAAAATAGATATTTATTTTTTTTAAACCTTGGAAAACTGACCATTTAAAATTTATCTTTTAACAAGTGTTACAAATAAATGTTTGCAAAATTATAAGTATTTTACAATACAATTAAAAATTTCAAATATTAGCTCTATATTAACTTTTGCAAAAAAAAAATTGGTATTGCTTTTAAAACTTTATTGTCTATATCAAAAATTTTGATATAAATTTTCAGCTTTTTAAGGGCCTATGTTGAACTTTGTAAACAATTATTAGATAGGATTTGTGTTGTTTTGTTTATCTCAAATTTTATGTATAATTTAAAAATAATCAATTTTTAACTCTTAAAAACTATTTTCTATAGCTTAAAATTAATAAGTAATAAGTGTTTTGGTGTGAACTTTGACAACTGAGTGGTCTTTTTTTGTTCATAGGTTCATTAACTGTATATATGAGTGTCCACTTCAGTTACCACTTTTTGAGGTTAAAAAAAAATAGCTAAAGTGATTATAAACTATACAAGTTTAGTTAACTTTCAATTACTTTAACGCCAGTACATTTGAAAATAATATTCTTAGTATGCACAAAAAAGTCTTTAAGGTAAAATTAAAATTAAGTTATGGCATTAAAAGTTTTTTTTTTTCTAAAAAAAAAAATATGAACAATGACAATATACTGTATCCAATGGTGTATGACTCAATAATTGAAAGGTTTTTTTGTACATCAGGTCCTAGGTTTAAATATTTTAACGCTTTTTTTATTGTTTAAAAAACAGGGTTGAATTTCATGCAACTATAATGCAAATAAATGAGTTACATCAAGCTAGTCTTGGTATAATATCAAAATCCACCCGCGTTCAAAATCAACCCAACTTTTTTTTAGTTATCAATTTATTTTATATATTTTTTGCATTCTTTTTTATTTTCTTTTTATTTATTTTCACAATCACTGTTACCCCTAACCCTTGATCAGTAAGCGGTTCTTGAATTTTACCAGGTGAATTTTGATTGCGGGTTGATTTTGAACGTGTCCTCTAGTCTTAGTTAGCCTGAGTAAATGATAAAATTCAAAAATAAAAATATTTATATGAGCAAAACTGAAATAAAATACTGTTGTTCATCAAGCTTAAGTACCAAAAAAAAAATCAAAAACAAAAAGACTTAATAAAAAAAGCAACTTTTAAGAAAAATAGATTGAAACTTAAAAAACTAGTCTAACATTATTTAAAAATCAATCTAACTTTGATTTTGCAAAAAAAAAAGTCGGAGTTTTTCAAAAAAGTTAATTCAAGTTTAAGTTGGCTCAAAAGTTGGTTTAAGTTGGCAAGCTATAGTACTATCAAAGACTATTTTGTGTTTATCCATTTAGTAATGATAATGACAAACAAAATAAAATGAGCAAATCCAGATTTAGAAATATTAAATTAAATTATCAACTTTAAATTAAGAATAGGTTTTATATTGGTATTCATCAATATCCACATACAAGTTTTCATCAAGTATATGTGCAGAAATAAGGTTCAAGTCAAAATAAAAATTTAATTGTGATATCATAATTACTAAGTTAGTTGACATTAAACTTGGAGTTTTGAAAATATCTTCAAATATACATATACAAACTTACATATCTATACATTTAGTACTTTTGCTAAAAATAAGATTCTTTTCCAGAAATGCACTCTCAACTGTCCTCAGATAAGATGTGTAAGTATATACTATAACTAGCTTGTGTAACTCTATATGAAACCAGTGAAAGAAATGTAAAGTTTACTTTTTTTAACAAAATACACTAGAGTTTCCCCAACTACTTTTTTGAAAAGGTCCCCTTTAAAGAAATTTAAAAATCTATAGCCCCCTCCAACAGGATTTCTCAAAAACTACTATTAAAATCGCTTAAGATTTTTTTTTGTTTCTTCAACTTCTTCATCATCAACTCCAGAATTTCTAGTCTTGTCCTGGAAAAGAGACTAAACTATATCCGTGGTGTATGACGCAATAACCAAAAATCTTTTTTGGATACCAGGTCTTTGGACCAAACTTAATGATGCTTCTTTATTTTGTCATTCAATAAACAATAATAAATTTCTGATTGATAGTGCCCCTGTGGCCCATTTACTGCTTATGTACCCCCTCCCTATACTTCTCATACACCTCTAAATTTCTGTAATGGCCCCCAAGAGGGCCACTTGGCCTAGCTTGGAAAACCCTAAAGTACACACATGTTCATTAAAAAACTAATTTTAAATTAAGTTTTAGTAAAAAACTGAACCCCACAGTTATTTAAAAATGTTAGAAACAACTTAAACTTATTTCTTACCTATTTTCTTTGTCTAAATTTGAATTAATCTCTTTACCAAGTACATCTTGCTCAGGGTTACCACTGGTTTTTGGCAAATTTAACCAGGTTTTTAAAATTAAACGTTTTTGGGTCTATTTTTAGTTGAAAATTAAGTTCAAGGTAAAAAATGTGTGAAATAGCATAACAACATTGAAAAGAGACTGGAAAGCTACTTTAGATGTATTTTTAAATGAAAAAAAAATTGATGATTACAAAAAAACCTATTTATATGACAGCTTTTGGTGTTAAATCAAAGTTTTGTAGTTTTGTTACTTAACATGTAAAAAGTGCTTAAAATTCTTAGTATTTTAGCTATTTTTGTTCAAAATTTCAGGTTTTACCATGATTTTTTTCAAAATTTTGCAAATTTCAGGTTTTTTTCAGGATTCCAAGTTTTGTTGCAAATTTTGCTAACATTTGTTATCTAGTTTTATTGATGTCTTATTGGGCTACACTTTATTAAGCTAGAATTACGTAGGGTAGTACTTGTTCACTTTTGTACAAACAACTCTTTATATAAACAACTATAACTTTTCAGGTATGTGTATTATGTTAAATCTTAATGAAACTATTTCATTTAAGTTCATGCTTTTATATTTTTAAATAGTTTGAACTGTACCTTTAAATAACATGTATAGTAGATTCTTTAAATGTAAGTTAATCAAACTTTCATTCTAATAAAGAGAATATTTAATATAAATAGCTAAAACTTTGCAGGTGTGCTGTTCAATGTGTTATCTTACAAAATAATTTCATTTTAATTCTAAATATAGTATAGTAACTACTTTTCAACAAGCAATTCACAGCAGCTTAAAAATTTGCAGCAAAGGAAATTTTAGCCCGAAGAGATACTAATTATGGAATTTTTTTCTTTTATTGAAGTGTAAGTAGAAAAAAGTGTTAGAGTTTCAATCTAATACTGTTGAAATAACTCAGTTAGTAGACAAAAGTTTTGGTTTTTACCAAACTTTTAGTTTATGTCAGACCAATAAATGTATGTTGATCTTATTGTTAAAAACTTTAATAAGTTTTTTATGCTATTTTTTATTTTTTTATGTTAGAAAAACATCAGTCCAAATCTTCTCTCTACAACAATAAATGTTTTTTGAAGGTCACTCAAGTAAATTACATCATATATATTTCTACTTACCATTTAAATTATTACACATTTTATAGTTTTTTTATATCAAAAGCTGAACACTTTTTTTAATGCATAAAAATTTATACTTTGATAAGAGTAAAACACTGATAGTTAATTGCAAAACCTTTAAATTTTTGTTCTCAAAGGTAAAACTTTATTTTAGCATAATTAGTTTTAAAATTGTTCTTCAAACAATAGATGATTTTGAAGTTTAAGTTTTGTAGTAACAGTATTGTCATAATTTTCATTTACATTAGCTAATATGACGTAGCCTTAGTCAAGATAGTTTTAAACTCCCTAAATCATATCCCGCCAAATAAATTATAATAAACAAAGTACATTTTAGCTCAAACGTAACAATTTTTTTAAGAACACATTAATTTAAGATACTATTGTGATAAAGTTAAAGTGTAAAATTTTAAGTATTAGTAAAACACTAAATTTTTATAAATATGAAACTGTTTCATTGTAAATATCAACGCTTGATGTTTAATAACTTTATTCATTTGTTATCAATTTTTATCTCAAAAAAATCATTTTAAGAGAATGCATAGTTTTCTAAGTTTTTTTATTATTTAATTTATACTTAAAACTTTTATTGCAAACAATTTTTTTTCTTTTTATTCGTTATTTAAACATAATTTAGACAATTTACTTTAAAGTTCTATTATAATCCACAAATGTAAGTGTTTTAAACGTAAGAATCTCTTTTGTTCTGCTAAGTATTTGCCCGTTTTTTAGAATAACTTACTCTTTTCAATTTTGTTTCTTAAAGTATAACATTTTTTTATAAACTTTAAATATTATTTTTTAGCTAACTTCTTTCAATTTCTTCAAAACAAAGATTTAAGACAAATTAAAATATTATTTTATTTCTAAAAAAAATTAAAACTTAAATAAATTTTATTTCAACTTTGAATGCGCTATAGTTTATTTTATTTCGAAACTTAAAACGAAAAAATAATGATAAACTGTCACTGTTGGCTTAAAAGTTTAAATTCATAGGATTCAAGTTGTTAAGTTTTGAAATACATCTCTTAGATTTTTTTTTAAATTTATTATCAATTTTGTTTTAATGTATAATAGGCCATAATATTAAACTGTACCATGCACTTTTAAGAAACAAATTTATTGATTTTAAAAACTTTGTTTATTAAACGAACTAAAGACTAGCCTTTTTTAATTAAGTTAATTAAATGTCTCAACGTGAAAATATCAACCAAAATTTAGGTTTTAAAATAGATTGCACTCTTTTTAAATCTAAATATCAAGATAAATAAAAATAAGTAAAAAGTTTAGTAATAGTTTTTTATTTAAAAAATGTAACAAATAATTGAGTAATAAGCGAAGCGGATTTTTTTTTTAGAGCTTACTTGCCACAGCGAGTTGTTTTTTTTTTTTATTAGTTTTTAATTTTCTCTTAGCCGTTGTAAGTAAATTTATTTTAAACTTAGCTGTTTCTATAGTTCTGCTTTTAGTTCTGTCTCGTTAAAACCAGACCAGACGCTAGACCAGGGTTTCCTAAAGGAGCCACAAGGGGGACATGAGTTCATAATTTGAAACTTATATTAATATTTTGGATTTGTTGATGCAGAGCAAAAACAAAAAGGCTTCAGGTGTTTTTTGTGGTAGTTTTTGTGTAAACTTGTTGAAGGGGGCTATGGATTTTTAAATTTCTTTTAAGGGGACTATTTGTAAAATAGTTTTGAAAACATGCGCTAGAGGCTAGACGATCTTATTTTAAGAAACTACAGCAATTACATTTTCAATAAATATTTTTGTTGTACTTTATTTCTGGCTAATGTGTCTAAGACTTTATTTGGCTAATAAAATAGAATAGACTCATCAAAGTTTTTCTTTAGACTTTTAGATATGTTATTTACAAAATTTTTTAAATACAAATTAGAGCTGCACCTTATTTATCTTCAGGAATCAATTTTAAATTATAGAAAGCTGTTTATCAAAAGCAACTTAATGATGTGTCAACATTCAATTATGAAGATGAGCAAAGCCTTTCAAATATACAACTCTTTGTATATAAATACAACGCTCAACTAGTGGTGCTTCGCTGCATATAAATTTAAAAAGCTCTACGGAAGTTTTTATACATCATTGTGCACTCCGTAGAGCTGATCACAACTGGTGGGCAGCGAAACGCAATTAACCAAAAAAAGTAAATTATTTTGTATTAATGAGTTACCCACTTACGGGAATACAAACTAAATGTACCAATTAAATACAAACGTTAACAACTTTAATAATCCAACTTTTTTTTTTTGATTTTAAAATTTATTGCCGTTTATAACTATACGAAGAGAAAATAAATCCTAGTCATCACTTATAGCATCCCTAATTTCTTGTTCTACATTGTAGCTAAGAATTTCTGTTTGACCAGTTTCAACAGTATTTGCCATTGCTTTTACACATATAACTACTACAACAGTGACAAGGATTAAAATGAGAGCAATTCCGGCAAAAAGTTGAAATTTTTTGTCCTTCAAAACTTCCATCACCCGGTCCAACTCCGTTTTCTTTTTTTGTTTTCGGGACTTTTTTTTCCGACGCTTTTCCCCTTTCGCCACTCGAGCGACAACTTTTCGGTCAACAGTGCCCTTGTTGAAATTTAAAAATAAAGAATATTTTCTATTGATGTTAATTTGTTTTTAATATGTTGCATTTAAGTGGTGTACGAATATTGAAACAAAAAAGTGTACTTGTACTATAGATACAAAGTTTTATCATCCAGTTTTCAAAGTTTTAAGCAAAAAGTTTGAATTAAACATTTCCTTTATAGTATGTTTAATATAAAAACTATGAAAATTTAACTGATTAAAAATCTCGTTTTTACGACAAACCTACTTAGAAGTTTTCGATAACTAGCTTATGCCTCATCTGATAGATAAAAATTAATCTTTTAACGACATTGATTTAACGAATAAAAATATTTATATGGAAGTCTTATGAATAAAATTTTTATGTTTGCAAAATTATTTTTCAAACTAAAACTTTATTAGATTCAAAAAAATTAAATCTTTAAAAAAAATAATTTTCTTAAGTATAATTGAATAATAGCGTGTCGCAATGTAGTAGATAACTAAAAGTACTTTAGATTTGTATGAACTTGCTATATATTTGTTATACCTAGTAAAAGAAACATTAAAATTCAAATTTAAGAAATTGAAATTATTAAAAATATTTTAAGAGATCATTAAAAAGTATTATTTATTTGAAAAAAAAGTTTTTAGATCTAAACAATAAGATTATTACATCAAAATAAAAATTAAAAATAAATGAATTGAAAAAGTACTTTTTTAAAAGCTTATCTTCACCATATCTCAAAAAATATTTTTTTTTTTTCTCAAAAAAAAAGGCTTCTAGTTACTTATTATACCTACATAGGCTTAATTTTAAATAAACATTTAGTTTTAAATAATGGTCCTTCAAACTTTTTTTAAAGAATTTGAATTGTTTGAATTTAAATTTTATAAATTTTTATAGTCGTGCACCCGTTTTACCTTAAGTACAAAAACAAAATTCAGGTTTTAATTAAACAAAACAAAAAAAAAAACAGTTTTGTACTAACTAGTTCACAATCATAGTTGCTTGGCTTTTGAAAATATTCATTTCGATCGTACATATTTACTGATCCTCTGTAATATTCCTGAAATTTATAACAAGCAAATTATTAGTTAAAGTTTAGTAATTTTTAATTATATTTCATTTATAAATGGTTAGATGCAAAACAGAGGGGTTGTGTTTAAGGGGTTATTATTTGTTTGTACAATGTGCAATAATTAACTTTCAAACCTTGTCTGCAACTTTATCATTTTTATTCATTTTAATTACTTGTATTAATGAAAATAATTACAAGACTGTTAAGTTTGTGTAATTAAAGGCCATTCGATTTTTAAAAGTTTTGTGTAATTGTCTTATTGACATGTTTAGGTTAATTGAGCTTTTATAAGCTACGTGTTCAGCTATGCAGCTACAAAAAGAAATAAAATTAATTTTCTGGTGATTAATAATTATGTTATACTTTAGGGTTATCACCAAAACTTGATAAATTATTATATTCGAAATATCGAGATACTTAACAAAAATTATTTTCAATTTGTACATCTGAGTTTAAAGAAAAAAAAAATAAATTTTACGTTGTCTACTTTAGTTGTTTTGAGTCTTAATTAAAATAAAAACGAAAAATACGCATCTAAACAATAATAAATAAGCTTCGTACATCATAAACATTCAGTTACTTGATTATAAATATTTTGTTAGAAATAATTAAGTCGTAGGTATTTATTCAAATTTTTGTATGAACACTTAACATTAAAAGATAATTCTTTACATTTAAAAGACTTGCTTTTTATGTTTTTTTAAAGCTTTTAAAGCAGATGAAAACCATATAAAAAACCAAAGGTATTAATGCTTACGAACAATAAAATCCTAAGAAAGTTCTTTCTAAAGGTCATTAAAAATTTTTAAAAACGATTATTGTATCTACAAGTTAGGTCCAGCGAGTAAGTTTGTAAAAAATTTTCAAGGTATCGATTTAGCTTTTGGTTGAATAGACAATATAAACTTTTTTGTTATGCAATCCGACTATACGTACTATTTTTCAAATGACGTGTAATATATCGTAAAGTAAACAAACTGTTACACTAACCGGTTCATGATAGTTAGCAGGTTCCTCATACATTTTGAGACTTGGAACTGGTTCGTTGTAGAAGTTCATTGCTGTATCTCTTAACTGAAATTCCTGTAAAAAATTTTATTTAACAACTTGATCAGGTTTCAAAAACAAAAAATTGTCAAACATTCAATGTGATCTTCATTCTTTGCAGCATACGACCATTTTCATCTTTGTCGATCTTGTGAAAAGTAATGTTAAAAGTAATAAAAATTAACTCACTTTTAAGAAATTAAAAGTTTTTTTCTTATTAGTTATTTTTTAAGTGTTAAAAAAAATTAAACTTTAAAAAACTTTTTAAACATGATTATAAATTCTATCATTATAAACTAATCTATTATTTAGTTTTTGTTAGGTGTAAATTCTTAATTTATTGCGTCATATAAGCTTTAAAACAGTTTTAAAATAACACTTGAAACTTTTAGATTAGTTTTTAAAGTAAAAACAAATAAAATCAATATCCTTATTTACAAAAAGTACAAATAACTAAAATATACTCTTTTTAGTTAAATATATCAAATTTTAGCAATATGTATTGACAAGTTAAGTTTTGGATCTAAAACAGATTCAAAACATAATGTGTGTGACTTAAGACTTTAAGGTTATCTTGCTTTACTCTTTTATTGTTACTAACCGACGGAACATAGCTAGGACGTTCTTCATACATCTTCAGACTTGGCACTGCTTCTTGTTGATGGTTCATTCTGGCATTTTTTAACAAGTACTCCTGTAAAAATTAAAGTTAAAAACAACTAAGGTTTTATAAAGAAAAAACTGTCAAACATCCAATGTGGTCTTAACTCTGTGTAGCTTGTTAGACCCAGTTTCATGTTCTTTGGTGGTAGCAAAAGTAATCTGAAAAAGTTTAACTTAATAGTTTAGTTTTATATTAGACATTTATAGCAACTTTTTCTAATTTATGAATTTTAACTACCATATTGGTGAATTAAAACTGAGTTTTATATGGTCTAAGTTTAAGGTTTCTAAACATATAGAACAAAAGACTTAACCAACTGATATATTGTGTAATTGTTTTACATAGAGATATTTATGTCATAGCGTGTTATTATAACTTTTAAGTCTATTACTAATTAAAACTTACATACTAAAATGATACGATTAATCTAAAAAGTGAAAAAAAAAGTTTAACATCTTAATAAAACAAGTAATAAAGTGTGATATTTCAAGTTTAAAAATAAAAAATGAACAGCTTATGTTAACAGATCAAGTCAAGCACAAAAATATAAATACTATAAGACTGATTTTTCTGTACATTTCAAACAATTCTCTTATCTAACATGTAACTATAGTTTTGTACACTATAAACTAGGTTGAATTTATGATAAATGCATACTAAACAATTATTTTAGTTAAATTAAAATTTATAATGTAATTCAATAATGTAACTAAAGTCGTCATTAAGTTTTTTAAATAATTTACATTAAATACACTTTACAATCCATTTTCTGAAGCCTGTCTACTTTAAACAAAACTCACTGTTGGAGTATTTCTTTCTGTCCCAGCAATTTTCTTGCTGAAAATGTTTATATTTTGTTGAGTAATGGTTAGTTTTATTTCGGTATAAATTTGTTTTACTCTGCGCTAGAGTTGCCAGTATTTTAAATTTGCACATGCTCATACACGTATGTTCTTTCAGCCGGTTAAAGCCTGGCAACCCTGCTCTGCACTTGAGAACTTTTAGTTACTTAGTTATTTGCTATGTAAATTAGTACCTCTCTTATCATTATATTTTATTAAAGTCGTATTTTATTGTGGAGTCATTTTTTATCACAATTTGTTTTTTCATTGCATACTAATTGCAGCTTTTATTGCATATAAAACAAAATAAATTTAGTTATAGAAAATGTAGATGAGGTCTATAAAAAATTACTTGTTGTAACATAATAGAGCAAGCAATATTATATAACGTAACTATTATTAAAATTAAAGCTTAAAATTCTGAAGTGTGAAATATACTAATTTGTCGTTATTTACTTAAAAAAAAAAAATTAATTCAATAAAAAGTAACGTACTAGCAAACGTTTTCAGATTGATTTGTAAATCGCTTTTCATACAAATTAATTCTTTCTATCAACTCTGTCATTTCGTTTTGGACAGAGTTTAATTGGTCAGCCTGTTTGATTATAAACCAGTTTCGAATGTTTAAAAATTTTTCTTTAATTCACAACAGATAGTATTCATAATAAATATAACTTTACTTATACTTTTTAAAATTTCTTAGATAAAAATAAAAATAAAACTTTAAAAAAGTAATACTACATATTGTAAGTTTTAATATTGTATTACCTGATAAAAATTCTTATAGTTTAACTATCACTTTATTTAAAATCAACAAACCACCAATTTGCTGTCCTCATCATTCATACAACAGTTTGAAACCTTATAAAATTCCTGAAAAACATATTTTTTCGAATAAAATCTCAATGTAAAACTTTTTATGAAGTGTTCTCAATTGTTTACAATTTATTTTTTAAACTCATTTTGAGAAATATAACTTGACTATAGGTTGAGTACGACAAAATACAAAGTTGAAACCAAATGATTTGAAGGTGTGATAGTATGTTTTTTCCTTATTTTAGTACTTTCAAAAACATTTAGATAAAATAGCTTTTGGTGTGGTAATTTTTAAATCTGTTATAAACATTTTTAATAAATTTACAAAACTGTGAACACTAATCGTAGTACCAACTTACCTGTACCATCTTGTTTATCTCTTCAAGTCTTTTCAAGGCGCTTTGGTGCATTGCTGCTTCTTTGTACTGTAATATTTATAAAATTTTTATTGCAAAGTTATTAAGGCATACACGAAATTTATTAATATAAGCAAACAACACTAAAAACACAGGTGTTAATATCCTAACTTTTTCATATTACTACATTTAATAAACTTATTTAACTTTAACACTAAAGGAATACCATACTTGTAATATAGAAAAACATATTAATATTTTTTTTAAGTTCTTAAATAAATAAAATTCCACTTAAAGTATATGTTTTTACCGTTAAGGTAGAAAAAAGTAAAAAATTCTTAAAATCACTTATAAAATTAGTTGAAACTCAATGCTTTTTACAATCAGCGCTTTACGAAAAAAGACATTATACAACAGAGCTAAAAGTCTATAAATAAACTGTATTTGTTTTCTTTAACTTTAAGATTTTCGTAGATAAATTTAATGTGTTATTTTTAATTACACCAAATTTTTGTATAAAAAGTAGTAATATTTTAGGTTATTAAAAAAAGTGCTTTAAGAATTTATAAAATTCAAAACAAACTTACAAGCTGATCATCAAACTTTTGAGAAATGTCATTGTTGAAAGTAAACTCATTACTCATGGAAATAGCTTGATGAGTAAATCCATCGCAGTAAACAAAAACAAACTGTTGACCAGTTGGACAATGCCTAGTGTTTTTGCTCACTGAAAATTAAAGTTAATATTCTCACTTGTAAATCTATAATCAGTGTAGAAATCAACTCAATTTTTTTTTAAGTCAAAGATAAACTTTTTTTTGATAAGTTATTTCGATAAACTTTTTAACAAACTTAAGAAAACAACGGTACGAATTAGCTGATAGTATAACTCAGCGGTTCTTAACCATTTTTCATCTTTTGCCCCTTTTTCGAAAGTTATTACCCAATTTACTCCTTTTTGAAAGGTGATTAAGAAACTTACACCTAATATACAAAACAGTGTTTAGTTTTAAGGAAACTTTTTTTTTTGATCTTAAAGCTTATTAAGCATAAAAAATCTAAAATATAAAGAGCTTATTTAATTTAATAAAATGACAGCAAAACATTTACTTATAAAATAAAAATACAATTTAAAAAATAATAATTTACACAACTTGTAATTAAGAAAAATTACACCCTAAGGCCTAAAACAAGGGAACTTAGCCCCAGGGGTAAATTTACCCAGGTTAAGAATCGCTGGACTATAACTTACAAAAAACAAAGTGAAATAAAAGTGTATTTATTTTGATGATTTAGCCTTCAACAAAAAAAAATATTAATCAACATATTTTCATTTAAAATTACAAGTTCAAAACATCAAAAAACATAAAACTTAAATTAAAAAAAAACTTTACCCTTGAAGTCAAACTCCAGAACACAACCATCAAAGTTCTTAAAGTTAGCAAAAGCTCTATTGTAATAATCGTCTACTCTGTTGAAACGAAATGGCAGCAGCAATACATAGTCATCAATGTCAGGAGAACTGCATTTGCATCTTATGGTGAAGTCTTCATTGTAAGGTATAGTCTTACCTATTCCAACAAATTGCACCTGTTTTAGAAAATTGTTTTTAAAAACTGTTATACTTTACAGTTTGGTTATATACTTAATGAGTGTATATTTTAAATATTTTTACAAACTACTTCAAATTGTTAGAAATATATTTCCTAAGATCCTTCAGTGATTTTTTTTTAAATTCTTATTTGTTCTTTACTATAAAATATAATTTAAAGCTATTAGTTCAAAAAGTTAAATTTTACTTAATTGTACATATACTTTATTACTAATTTAAAAATTAAAGTTTTTTATACAAACTAAAAGGAAAAAATAATACTTTAATAGGAATTTCAAAGTCTAATACTTTATGTTGACTTCACAACCTTACCTTTTTTAGTTTGTGTAGTTTATGTAATCTATGCATTGTGAAGTGTTGTGATGAAGTTTAATTTTTACCTTTGCACACATTCACGGACTAATTAAAAAATAACAATTATAACAAAATATTACTTACCTGTTTATCAGGATCCTGTCTATTTTGTAGCTCATTCGATACCATAACATTGGCATGTAATTATTACAATTCTGTACAACAATAAGTGGTATAAATAGTTTGTACACAACTGATTGAGGTATTTAAAAGAAGAGTCAAAAATCTTGTATGAGTAGACATTATAAGGCAGACATCTTTAAACAGGGTTGTCTAAGGTTTTTTGAAAAAATATTTTAGGTTTTTGAAGGTAGAAGATTTTTGTCCATCTTTAGTATAAAAGTAAGTAAGTGGTAATAAGCTGTCTTAAATAGTAAAAAAATCTTAAAGACACTATAAAGTTGTTTCTTATGTGTTTTATAACAATAAAAGTTTTAAACTATAAAAAAACATTGTATATGGAAGATTTATTGTAATAAATCAAAATTTTGTTATTTAACATGTGACAGTTTTTAAAAATCTGAGGTTATACTTTTCTCGAGTAGTCAAACTCATGGTTTTTCAATAAATTTTATTTAAATTCCAGGCTTTATGACAACCCTGTTTAAGTTAATAAAAAAACAAACAACTACAACTATTTATAATAACAAGTACAGCACCTTGGCCTTTAGTTAAATTTAAAAGAAAGTTTAAAAATTTTAAAACAAGTAATAGCACTTCAAAATAAAAAATAAACAAAACACTATATAATGACTAAAAAATAAGTTTCAAATTAATGAGATATATTCCACACTGAAGTTTAAGTTATAAAAAATGCCAAATTCACTTATTTTTTACAACCATCTACAATAAAGATACACATGCTAAACTTGTATTTAAAACATCATAAATTTTATTTGAGAAATAAAAAATTTACTTGTAGTTCTATAGCAATGTTTATATTTCAATAAAAAGACAGAAAACTACAGCTAAATCTAGTTTCTATAGGATTCATCTTGCTTTTATGTTATCAAAAATATTTAAATCTGAGCACAGCTGATTACTAAGTACAGGGTTGCTACTCGTTTTTTCAAAATTTTTTTACAGGTTTTCCAAGTTCCTTCCAGGTTTTAAGTACACATTTTTGGGTCTAATTTTAGTTTAAAGTTAAATTTAAGGTTAGAAACTGTGTTAAGTAGTATAAAAACATTGGAAAGCTACTTTGAATATGTTATTTAATAAAAAAAAAAAAAATGATGATGACAAAAATTTTAATTCATATGATAGATTTTTTGTGACAATTTTAAATTTTACTACTGAACATGTGAAAATTGTTAATATTCTAGGTTTCCAGGTTTTTTTTAGTGATTTTTGTTCAAAATTCCTGTTTTTTCCAGGATTTCAGGTAAAGTGGCAACCCTATAAGTAAAAACATTTATCTATACAAAATAAAAATTATGATGGTCTTAACTTCGAAATTGAAAGTAAAAAACTTTGAAAACTAAATTATAAAATATGTTTTATAACTCTTTTACTAAAATGCTATAGCTAATGAACTTGGAATTATTTGATCTTTTTTATTTTGACTATGAATTTTTGCTTACTTAATTGTTTAATTTTTAAGACTTGTAAAAATGATTTGTTTTTTTAATGCTTATTTCAATTTCTTAAAATAGTACATTAAAATGAAATTAAACCAATTTTTTTTAGGTAACTTGAAGATTATTTTATACTGGTCATATCTACAATTTTTTTTTACTAATATTTAGTATAAAGTTTAGATAGTTATATATTCTCTTGAACTAGACCTCATACTTATAGTATAAACTCTGATAGGTTATTGCATTAGATGCATTCTTACAGCTATATATTTTGGGTTTACTTTGGTAGCAGTGATAATAAAATAAAACTGTTCGTGCTGTATTTTACTTGTAATATTAAAACTGAGGGGGTTTGAGCATGGCCATGTTTAACCAAATATGAGCAACATCAGTTTTTTTATTTTAAAAGATAGTTTATTTTGAATAAAATATATTAATTCAAAGGATAGTTAAACAACACACAAAGTACTTAGTTGCTAGACCCTCAAAAAAAAAAAAGACTTATATCATTCTTTCTAAACAGTTTTGAATATGGCTTGTGTAAAAGGCTTTAATTATAAAACCAATATGCTACTTAAGTAATTATTTAAAAGTAAACTAAAAATAATAAAACACACACCTGCTTCATCTAAAAAGCTTAACACTTTCAAAACTAATACTTTTATCTAAAATTCCCAATTACATCAACTATATTTTTTATTTTGTTTTATGGAAGGTTAAATACTAAGGTTTCCATTTGAAACATGTGTTTTAAGAAGTTTTACATTTAAAAATGCATTCTGAACATTGAACCAAGTAATTCATGTGAGCATTACAAAAAATCAAAAACTTCCAACTTTGAATTACCGAGATAAAAACAAGCAATTTCAGCTGCAATTTTAAATTTTTATATTAAGGCTTCATGTCACATGAATCATGTGAACTATGTTTTTTGTTTTATTTATGGATCAGGTTTACCACAAATAAAGAGTTCTGAACACTGAATATAAGTTTTATAGCTTTAATTTAAAAAATCAATTGTCAAGTAATTGTGTAACAAAAAAATATCTGACATCTATAATGTAATATAACAGAACTAGTTAAACGCTATTAAAATAAAATTTCACAATAATATTATCTGATAAAAAAAAATAAAATGGTTTATAAAAATTTCTGTGCAAACTCATTAAGCTGAGCACACTGAGAAAAATCAACTTAGGTTATACTATTTTAAAGACATCTTCTTTTGTACTTAAATACATAGTTGCCAGATTTCTATAAGGAAATCGCCACACATGATATTTTAAGTTAAAATAGCTAAACAAATATTCAGTGTTCAAAAAAATTTCCATAGTTATTTTACCTATGCTTAACAATTAAAAAAAAATCATATTTTACGTCCCTTATATTCAATAACATCATTAAGAAACTTATTTTTAAGTTTTAAATGTTCATTTGAAGCACTTTTAACGGATTAAAAACAATGAATAAGTATATTCAGAATTCTGAAAAACGAACAATATGTTTTTGAGATCAATAAATTATTAAAAGAGAATAATAGCAATTTTTTCAGATTGAAATTTCATAAAAAATCTCTTTAAAATAAAAGAAATCAAATGTTGTTTTGGTTTAAAACTAATTGAAAAGTAATACTAAATATATTGATAAATGAATTAAGTTATTTTGTAATTTCTTTAAAAGTTATATCTAAAGTTGTTCTTGATAAACGTATACAATATTATACAGCTTTGAAAAAAGGTTAAAGATATTTATTCTTCTGAAGTTCCAAGAATTACTTCTTTCATATCATGGCCGGCCAGTTCTGTCTTACCAGTTTCGAATGTGTTCTTCAACGCTAGTATGGTTATAGTTAGTACAACGGTGACTACAATCACAGCGAGAAAAATTCCGGCAAAAAGTTGAAATTTGCTGTCTTTCAAAACTTCCATCACTCGGTCCAGCTCAGTGTTTTTTCGTTTTTGGTGCTTTTTTTCCCGATTCTCTTCGCCGTTCGTCACTTGAAGTACAACATCTTGACGTACAGCGCCCTGATTGAAAAAATAAAAAGTATTGAAACAATAATATTAATTATGAGGATACAACTTTATGGTTTTCGTGGTAGTGTTAGGTTTTGTTCGTTAACTATATTGTGTTTTTCTAAACTTTATGTATTTTAGTGGTGTATGAAAATTGCCACAAAAAATGCAACTACGTTAACCAAAAATCTATTGACCAACTCTCACAGTTTTGACTATAAAAAAACTCTTTAACGCAGTTATTTTTTCTGTTTAATAAAAAAATTCAAGAAGATTTAATTAGAAAATATATTTTTATGACAAACTTTTTTAGAAAATCTCGATAAGTATGCTCTTACTTCTTCAAAAACATGCTATTTAAACCTATAACAGCTCTCATTTAAGCAATATAAGTGTTTACATGAAAATTTTAAAAGGATTAAACTTTTTGTTTTGAGTAAGATGTCTATTTGTTTTAAGTTATTTAAATGTTTTATAAAAACTGTATCCTTTTTTATCACTTAATTTAACCGCAATGTGTTGGAAAACTCAAAGTAACTTAAAATTCCTATAAAAATCATACTTACTTTTTTTTTAATTTAAGTAAAAACAATAAGACATAGTTTAGATTAACATTGTCTTAACCAATTAAACTTTAAAGTTTTGTACTAAATAATTCACAATTATTTTTCTTATGCTTTGGAAACTGATCATTTTGATTGTACATATTCATTGTTTTTATGAGGTATTCCTTAAATTTAAAACAAGCAAATTATTAGCAAAAACGTAGCAAAAGTATAATTTTTTTCACTTAAGATTAGATGCAAAATACTGTGTATTACTTTTTTGTTTGTAATGTGCTATATAATACAATGTTGCAACTTTATTCTTTTTATATCAAAGTAAATAATTTTTAAATTGAATTTAAATAAAACTATAAACAAGACTGTAAAGTGTATTTATAAGTATCTTTCGGTCTTTTAAAGTTTTATGTTAGTGTATTTTTGATATTCTTAAGTTATTTGAATGGCAGTAAGCAGTGCATTAAGAATAAATAAAATAAAAATATTTTTTAAAGCTTCTAAAGCAGATACACACTTTATAAAAACTATGGTCATTTGACCTTCAAGAAAATAAAAACGTGAAGAAGTAGACTTTAAAGTGTTGAAACTTTTTAACTGGACTATTACTCAGAATAACGAGAAAATTCCAAGTATATCTTAAAACAACGCTCTAGATTTTTATTTGATAGAATAGTTAATAAGTTTATTTATTTCATATTTTACAATCTGAATATCGCTAATGATTTTTTTTAATTTTGAACGCAAACTGTATATCTTATATCAAATCTATTTCAAATGTTGTCAAAGTTTTATACTCACCGATGGAACATAGCTAGGAGGTTCTTCATACAGCTTGAAACATGGAACTGGTTCGTTTTGATGTTTCATGGTGGTATTTCTTAACAGAAATTCCTGTAAAAGTTAAAGTTAATAAACTGATCAAGTTCTACTTTAAAAAATGCCAAACATCCAATGTGGTCTTCATTCTTGGTAGCATTTGAGATTCCATTTTATGTTCTTTGGTCTTGTAAAAAAAAATCTTTAAAGCAATTAATATTCGTTTTGATTCTATACAGCAATGTTTTTATTATAGTTATTATAGGTATAGTTGTACTTTTTGAAAAACAAAAACTTTAATTAACATTTTAGATCAATCAAGTTGATCAAAGATGACACTGCGGCTGCTTGCATAGTTGCCAGAAAGCATTTTGTTGTTACATATTCTCCTAACTTTTTGAGGAGAACACTTAGCGACTAAATTTTGATAAAAAATTAACACACAAAATAAACTATACTTAAGTAAACAGTTACAATAAGAGAATATCTATTTTTGACAAATATGATGTGCCGTGCTTCATTTCTTGCTTATGGTATACAACATAAAAAGATAAAATAGTTAAGGATCAAACAATAATTTTAAAATCTTTCAAAAAAAACTTCTATGAATTAAAAAGAAGCTTTTTTAAAATCTTTTGACCACACATGGAGATAAACTTAACTAGGTTATGCTACTGTAATGACATTCTTGCAAAAAGCAACACAGCTATTTCTATAAGAAAATCTCTAAACAACTATTTGAACATGATATTTTAAGTTAAAAATAATAAACGTTAAATCAGTATTTAGATCTTTTTATTTCGAAATTTATGCATCGTTGCATAACATTAAAAAAAGTTTGTAGCTTGAAATTTATTCTTTACTCTTTTTAAATTTAATTAATAACTTTTTTTCTCAAGTTAAGATTGCAAGGTTTTTTTACAGATTTATAAGAAAAATGTGAAAAAATATTTACATTTAGTTCTGAAAAAGAGCAGCTATTAAATTTAGTAACTATTATTAATATTAATTTAAATAAAAATATTATACTATTTTGTTAAAGTCAAAAATCAATAAAAACTTGTCAAAAAAGTAAAACAAATCAAGTATAAGAATTTTACTTAAAACTATGTCAAAAAATCATTAAACAATAATTTTATTTTAAACGTAAAATTGAGATGTTAAAAATTTAAAGGGCTTTGTCAACAAAAAATACTGACATAAAAAGTTCCATTACAACAAAAAAACAAAATAAACAAAACTAAACATTATATAAAACTTAAACTCAAGATTTATTTAAATAATATCAGAAATTAATCTGTTTGTTGTTGTAAGAAAATTCATGTTTTGTTTAATCAAAATATTAAATTATCTGGATAGAATTAAAAATAGTAAACGAATTTTCTTATTTTGACTAAACAAAATTCATAAAAATTAAGTACAAATAAGTTGTGTTTTTTTTTTGGTGTTTGTGGAGATTTCAAAAGCTTAAATTTTATAATTATACATAATTAAATTAAATTAACAAATATTAAGTCCTTGTCTTACTAAAAGTACTTTAAACAATGAAATGCATTAAAAACAGTTAAACAAAAATTACACAAAATTTTAAAATGTTAAAGTTAAAAATACTTTTGCAGGTGTTAAAATTGTAAAAAATGTAACAAAAACTGGTGTAAGTTTTCTAATATCTAATTTAGAAAAGTTAAGTAAAAAACACACATTAGAAAACTTTTAAATAGTTTTTTTATGTTTAATATTTTGACAATAATTAGACAATAATGCGCCAAAGACTAAAAATTATAAAATTCTAAGTTAGAATGAGTTTTTGTATAACATAAGTCTGGGTCAATAAGTTAGTAACCTGCTCATGTAGTATAAATATAACTTAATTTAGTTCTTACTAATTTCTCAGGTTGTAATTTTCTTCTATTACACAAAGTGATTTTTAACACAAACTTTTTAAAAACTTCAAGTTTAAGAGTTGTTAAAGTTTGTGTAATTAAACTGTATTAATTAAATTGTATTTTTTAATTAAGCTACTGTATGGCTTGTCAGATTTACTATAAAATTTTAAATAAACTCTTCTCTGCTAAAACTGTCAGTGTCTGTGAAATTTAAAATTAATCAAACATGTTGTCGTGAACTACCTTAAAATCTTTAACTATAAAGTAATAAGAAAATACTAAATCACTATGTTTCCCTAGCTTATTTAAAAATGAAAGTTAAATTTTCAAAGAGCATATGAATCATTGGCTGGGTTGTTGTTTATGAGATTTTTAAATTTCTTTTTAACATTTAAATTTTTTAATGAATTTCTTTATTGTAAACTCTAGGAACAATTAATAAGGAAGTAAACAAAGATACATAAAAAAAAGTACGTAATAACATTATATTATTTTATGTAGATAAGTTTTTAATCAAGCAACTTTTAGTAAAATATGATTTTTTAACCTTAGCAATAAAAGAAAGGTGCTATTCATAATACTATGAGTTTTTATGCATTTTACTTTTAGGCACATTAAACATTACAGTTTTTATTGAAAGTTGTTACAAAGTCTTAATCTTCAAACCTAACACTCTTACAAACTATGAACCGCAAGGACTACTCGGATGGGCTAAAGAAAAAGCCGCCGAAATCAACTTGATCATGCGAATACTCGAAAATAATCATTGTTATCGAGGTCAGAAATGACGTCACAACCTTTTTCAGATGATTCCACGTACGAGAACGTCAAAGTACCGGTTGGTTATGTCGTCATTCCGAAAGACCAATAAAGACGTTGCTTTTGCTTAAAGGTGTGCAACGTTTTTTTAACAGTACCGTATTGCTGTTTTTGCTATAAAGAAGGCCGCAGCAAATACGGAGTTGACTTTGGATTATGGGGTCGAGATTCGCGGAGATGGGAGCAGGAGAACGAAAATCTTATGCGTGTGTCTGGTGTGTTTGCGAAGAAAAAAGGATAATAAAAGAAATTGATCCTGAACCAGTTCATCTATGAAGCATATCTCTTGTTTGAATCATGCTTGATGTTTATGGTGCTTATAAAAACTTCTTTTTTGTGATTTTTATTACGTTTGTTTTTGCCCTTTCTATGTTTTAAGGTTGTGTATGTGATGAGTTATTACGGCTTGAGTTGTATGCTGTGCACAAAAATATTGCAAACAAAAGCTTAAGTTTTGATTACTTGTTATTCCATAAAAACCATAATTGTTTGTAAATACAAAAGAAATAGTCTATTTAGATCAGGCAGTTAAAGTTTAACAGTGTAGCTGAATGATTAATTTTTCTTTACGTTTGTATACTTGAATCAAATTTGCTATTTTTTCAATAAGAATATTTTATTTTTAAGTTTCTCAAATCTTCCCTTGGTTGTGTGTTGTTCTTCGTGATTTTTTTGTCTTTATCAAAATCGTTTTAAATAAAAAAATTTTTTTATTTAACAAAAAAATCTACAAATTTATTAGTATTCGTTATATTGCCTTAAGTTCTTTCAAATTCTTCTTCAGTAGGCAGTTAGAACTGAACTATTTGAAAAACTTTTCAAAAGACAGGCTTTTAAAACAAAGTTTACTTTAAAACTTGATTTATAGTTACGTCATAATATCCTTTTTTTTAAACTTTTATATGCAAGAAAATTTTGAATTAATCAGTTCTAATTGCCTACTGAAGAAGAATTTGAAAGTACTTTAGGCAATATAACGAATACTAATAAATTTGTAGATTTTTTTGTTAAATAAAAAAAACTTTTTTATTTAAAGCTATTTGTTCAATAAATTATTTAATTAGAATAAAAGTATTAACATTGTACTGGTCGGTTAAGCTTAAACAGATCTATTATGCTTTATAGCTAACTATTAAGTGTTTTTCCATTGCTACTATCTAGTTGACCATCGCGTAAGTTAGAAAAATTTGTGATGCAATAAATTCAGTAACACTTTTATTCTATCTATGCTACTATTAACTACTAAAAACAGGCGTTTGCTTTCCTTTTTGTATATAAAAAGAACTAG
This sequence comes from Thalia democratica, assembly GCF_965202585.1. Classification (NCBI taxonomy): domain Eukaryota; kingdom Metazoa; phylum Chordata; class Thaliacea; order Salpida; family Salpidae; genus Thalia; species Thalia democratica. The sequence goes on from NC_139165.1 coordinate 77,842,270, forward strand.
ATGAAATTCTGTATATACTGATTGAAACTATGGTAAGTATCAGGGGCGTAGCGTGGGGAGGGACACTGGCGCATGCGTGCCACTCACAAAAAGAAAATGTAAAAAAAAGAATGTAATATCTTTATCCTTTATAGTTTATTTTTTCTGCTTAATTTGCCTTTTTTCAACTATGTTTATCTAGTATTCAAAAAGTTAAACGAAATTTTGAATACCAATTAGTGACAAGTTAGGAAAGTACATGTTATTACTCAATATACTGATTCGGTGCGTAATTGCAAATGCGCACCGATGTTGATGAAAAACTCCATAAGGAAAAATTTTATAAGTTCATTAACTTCATAAGAATTTTGACTTAAAAAGTACGCAATTAATATAGCGCACCGCCTTAGTATAACCTTATGGGAGATTATTTTTCTACAAAAAGTTTACAAAAATACGTCACGCTTTAAGAAAAATTAAACAATTTTTTTTTATGCTACATTGTTAAGACTACTGCTAGTTTTCTGAACTTTATTTTTGTAAACATACAAGATAAGCGTGTCGGCCTATGAGAAATAAACTTTGTTTGTGATTTTTATTTTAAACAAATACATTCAAATGAATTAAATTTAAAAAGTATACTTTTAACTATTTTAAAGTTGTAATAAACTTTAATAACAGTTATAAAGTTGGTCTATTTTAAATTCTGTGTAACTTTATTAAAATTATGTGCAATGAGGTGTTGTTATCACTGTTGTATTATATATTAAAGAGATTGATATTTTTTTTGTAAATAAAACAGATACTTTCGTTTTATTGAATATATTAATTTTTAAAGATATTAAATTTACTATAAGTAATAAAAGCAATTTTTATTTAGTAAGTTTACATTTTTGCAAGTATAAGTAATTCTAATGAAATTTATACTTTTATTTAATTGTTTAATTTTGTAATATATAAATATTTTTTAAAACAGTTAACGAACTTATTTTACTTAATAAAATTATTTCAATTATATTACTTATAAAAAGTTTTTTTATAGCTAATTACAAAAGTTTTAATTTAGAGGACTTTTTGAGAAAAAAATTTGCGCACCCCCTGACCAAAATACCACGCTACGCCACTGGTAAGTATCATGTATTTTTATTGAAACAATAAACAAGTTTTTTTTATATTTTAAACCTTAAAGATAATTCATAACATTTTGTATACGCTGAAGTGGAACCAAATAAAAATTGTTTTTTCTTAACAACTGTACAAAATGTTATCATTACCTAAAATACTATACTTTTTGAAAAGAAGACTTGTATTTGAAAACAGGTAATTGTAGATTATAGAACTGTAAGTAAGTCGAGCTTATATATAAACACTAGTTTTAACTTTTTTTTTGTTTTAACCTAAAATTAAAAAAATAAATTAGTAGTTTTAATTACATTGTCATTTTTTTTCAAACTTAGCGTCAACTATGCGTAAGAATTTTTTTTTTTACTCTTCATTTCAGATACAAGAATATGATTGTAAGTTTTCTAGATTTACGTGCTCGCGGGCCGCAGTTTGCCGATACTTTGTCTACTTAATAAAATTATAATGGTATGAAAAAATATTCTTTAATAAAAAAAAAATCCAAGTTACTGAAATTAACCACATTTAAGTAATTTTTAAACGTTTTCTAGCCGTATCTCGAAAAAAAAAATAGAAAAGAAATGATCATGTAAGTCTAGTTGTTAACATTTCAACGGTAAAAATTACTTTGAAAATGTTAAAGATATATTATAATAACTTGAAATTATTTTAATTTTAATTATCTGAGTTTCAACTGTTGTGTACCCGTTATAATTTAACTGTTATAAAGTAAAGTTTCATAAAATGAGTCACGAATATCAAACACTAATAGAAATAAACTCCTAATCGATACCATCATAAAATTTTAACCGGAGTTTTTTAAACACTTTTGTAAATAATTGAAACTTTTAGTTTTAAGTTTATTTATTTATTAAAAAAGAAAAGAAATACAATAGTAAGTTCAGAACTTTTTATATAAAGATTGTGTTTACATAAAGTAGTTTTTTATATATTTTTTATCTTGAATATCAAAAAAAAATGTAAAGAACTGAAAAATATTATAAAGGAAAGCTTTTTAAGAAATACATAACTGTATAAAAGTTAACTATGCTGTAAATTTTTATAAAATTTAATAAATAAAGTTCATAGTTAAGAAAAAAAAAATTGTATGCAACTGTACATAATATATATTTTTTACAAATATGCACTGATATTTTTAGAAATTTTTTAAATTATTTCCAACAATATTTTACTAACTTTCTATAGACCAGTTACAGTTTAAAATTGTTAACTAACATATTGTTTTATTTTATTTTTGATAAATAATACAACTGTCATTTTATACAACCTTGTTTATGAATCTAGTAAAAAAAAAAATTTAGTAACTAATTACGAAAAAAAAGGTGTAAATAACTAAGATTGTGCAATGCGGATAGAATGTTAAAGCAACTTGTGAACAACAATCAAGTAAACAAAAACAGAGTTTGCAGCTAACAGGAGAAGAACACAAGCAATGCCAATACACATTTTTTTACTGACACAACCACTTTTCTTTTCAGGTTCAGAAACACCGGAAGTATCTTGGTCTATTTTCTGAGATACTTTCTTACTTATCACCTCCTCATTTTCCTGAACCGTATTCTGACTTATCGGTTCTTCATTGTTCTGATTCATTTCTTCGTGGTTGGATATTTTGACAACAAAATCTTGATCACGGCCATAGTTCTTCAATGTAAAATGTTGGTAAACACTTTTGAAAGCAAATATTTAGGAATAATAGTTTTTAGTTTTTTGAATTTTCTTTTATTATTTTTTTATTGAAATAATTTTGCAAACTAGTTTAAATAAAAAACAGTTCTTAATTAATTGACATTAAAAATTGACATATAAAAGTTGACATTTTACAAAAATCAAAACATAAGTGTTTTTTTATAGAAACTAAAAATCTTAAACAAAGTTTTTTAAGATCATGGTAGACTATTAAACATAATTTTATTTGTTAGTTTTTCTTAACGCATTTCAATACAAAAAAAGCAAACTAATTACCATGTGAGTATTGTACGAATGGTTCCTGGTTTCCGGGTAGCTCATTTCATTTAAACTGGTGTTATACTGACGATGATCAACAGTATTTAGATCTCTTCCATGAGAAGGAAAACTGTAGCTCTGTTTGGAACAGTAAAGTGATTATTTAAAGAGCAAAAAAGCTTATATGTAATTTTCTATTTGAACTAGTAATATACATAAAAATTAGATCCTAGATTTAGAATAACAAAAACTTTTAGATTGTATGTTTTTTACACATCTGATTTTTAGTTTAAATTTAATTTAGATAACAACAACCTTCGTTCAAATTTTGGTTTACCATATTGTATTTATTTTTTGTTTTCTTATTTACAACCAACTTTTTTTACCAGACTTTTTACAATTTTGAGTAGGTAAAAAAAAATTTGAAAAAATTTACCATCAGCTAAAAAACGAAGTTTAGATGGTATGCTATATTTTTACTTTTTATGATCTACAGTTTTACTTATTTTAAAGAAAAGTTTCGTAACAATAAGTAGTTTATTTATAAGATTATTGTTGTAAATACAATAAATTACACTCATTTAAAGGTAAAACTACAACAACTTAAAAAAAGGCAGATTTTAAATTTCAGAAAAGTTAGAAAAAAGTCGCATAAAAAGACTTAACAAAATTATTAATTGCTTGATAAGTATATGTTTTAAATCTCTGCTTTTTTAACATAAAAAGAAAACTTAGATAATACTTACTAGATCAACATTGCTCGACTTTTGAATTTTCTCATTTTCAATTTTTGATGAACCAATTAAATACTCCTGTTTAAATTTTAAGTTGTTAAGTAATTAAATAAAAATGAAATAAAATTTTGATATCATCTTACCTCCAAGGTAGTCTTCATTCTTGTGCATAATTTTTTGTCATTTTCAATTTTCTGTCCAGCATTAATATAAATTATTGATAACACTTATCATTACTTACAATTTAAGCTCAAAGAATTGATCAGATAAACAAGTTTTTGTACAAAATAAGTTTAGATTTTCTAAAAACTTTACAAAGGATAAAAAGGAAAAAAAATATTTAAAGCAAAGATTAAATAAAACTAGCAGTTCGTTTTGTTCATAAAAAATCTGAGCAATTAACTTATGGATTTATTCATACTAATGAAATTTGTTCATAAACAAAAGCTAGTATGAGTTAAAAAATGCTCATATTTTTCGTATCAAAAATTTAATAGTTTTAAAAATTTATAAAGATAGTAACTTAATACTTTACTAACTGACTGATTCAAGCTAGATGTGTTCTCAAAAGCTTGTTTATTTCCATAGCCACCTTGCGGGTTTCCAAATAAAAAATCCTAAAATGCTTAGCTGTTAACAAAAGTTTGTTCATATTATGAAAAAAAGTGTCTTACATCCAATGAAGTTTTCATTCTTTGCAGCGTATGCGAAGGTTGTTCTTGTCGATTAGAATCTTTCTAAAAACAAATGTTGAGATATTTAACGATGAGTACTACTTAATAATTTTAATACTACAAATAAAATTTTACTTACTGCAAAACAGTCGATATTTTCCGCGTCCGAAAAGTTTTTGCTGAAAATTTTTATAATTAGTTTAATTTTTCGTTAGTTATTGTATTCCGTTTGTATAGAAGTAAATTGAAAAAGTAATGATTACCTCAAGTGTACCTGAATGAGAGCTAGCTATTTGTTTTAAAATTGAAGCATAAAAACTTGTTAAGATACACAAACAAATTAAAAATTATAAAAAGAAATAGAAATAATTACATACTAGTAACAGTTTTCTTTTTGAGAATATTGGTTCGTAAACCGATTTTCATATGAACTAATTTCTGACATCACTTTTTTCATTTCCTTTTCAATAGAGTCTAGTTGCATTGCCTGTTTTATTTTGTTAAGATAAAACAAAGTTATTAATGTTTGAAAAACTGCAATTGCGTTAGTTTTTATTAAAATAGTAATATCTTACCACGGTTAATTAAATATTAAACAATATTTTGTTTACCTATTTTTAAAATACTTGAAAACTTTGTTATAAAAACATTTAAAAAATCTTTTGTAAACATTCTAGCTTAATTATTGTCAACAAAATATTAAATTACATACCACTGATATGCCGTCTTCTTGATTGTTAGAATGTTTAGATTTTTCATAAAGATCCTATAAAAGTAAATATTAAAAATAAGGCAAAATATTTAAGTATTTAAAACATCTAAATAACACTTTTTAAATGATAAAATTATATATTTAGTCTAGCCATTAAAACAGTAAGATTTATAATTGTAGTTTTAACAACATTCTTAATTTAGATTAAACATAAAAAACTAAGTGCTCTTTTTATAAATAAATAATAAAAACACGTTTTTTACTATTTGATATAAAACTAAATAATTTCTAAGCCTAATTTTTTTTTTTGTTTTAACATAAATTTTGTTTAAATAATATCTTTTTATAAAAAACTATCTTGGAAGTTTATCTTTTACTTGTGTTAAACAAAAACTTTAAAGTCTTACTTGAACCATTTTTTGAATCACTTCGAGTCGCTTCAAAGCTTTTTGGTGTTTTTCTGCATCGTCATACTATAATAAGAACATAAAAATAAATAAAATAGATAAATAAAAAATTATTAATAGTTCATCTTAAACAAAATAAAATTTAACCTTATGTTCAAAAAATACTTCTTAGTGTTCTATTGTAGTTCCCAAATTTTTTAGTTTTAAAAACGGGCGACTTGAAAACAAACTTACAAGCTGATCATCAAACTTTTGAGAAATATCATTGTTGAAGGTGAAATCATTACTCATGGAAATTCCCTGATGAGTGTTTCCATCGCAATAAACAAAAACGAACTTCTGACCAGTCGAACAATGCTTGACTTGTTGGCTCACTGAAAGTAAGTATTTTTTTGTTTATAAGGCTTTCATTGGTATACCATACAAAGTTTAAAGATTTACAACAAAATATAATCTTCAGAAAATTAAAATCAAAATCAAGTGATACTGTGTTTACGTTATCATAGTATGTTTCTTACTGAAATTTTAAAGTTTTTCATCATTCCAATAAGTATATATTATTAGTTTTGCATATCAGGTCTTAGTAAATGAATGAAGGTCCAAGTTAAACTAAGATTGTTATTTATACTTTTGAAAATTTTTAAAACTGTTTGTAATTATGAAGCAAAATTCTAAAAGTATATATAGAACTCAGCAAAAGTTATAATTTAAGAAGTTTAAGTAAGTCTTTAAAAATTTCAAACAATAAAACGTTTTAAACTTTGCATTATTAAAACATAATAAGCTTTATTTACATAATGAACTAAAACAGATTGAAAAAATTTCATAAAATGCTTACCTTTGAAATCGTACTCCAAAACACAACCGTCAAAGTTTTTGAGACTAGCAAAAGCCTTGTTGTAATAATCATCCAATCTGTTGAAGCCAAACGGCAGTAGCAACACGTAGTCATCCATTTTGGGCGAGTTCAGTTTGCACTTGATGGTGAAGTCTTCATTGTAAGGCAGCGACTCGCCTATTCCCAGGAAGTACACCTGAACGTGTGGTTTTGTATAAACAATTTTAAAGTTGTTTATTAAAAAGAATTTGTTTTTACTTTTAAAGTTTTCTTTTCTAAAACCATTCTAATAATACTCAATTATTTTAATACTTTTTTTCTCATGAAAAACTGTTACCTGTTCATACCGGCTCCTTCTGTTGTGCGTTCTATCATCTCTACCGTTGACGCGTGTTCTCATACTTTTATTCTATGATACTAAATAGTTTTTAGTGGAAAAAAAATGCTCATGTTATGTGACTTTAAGTTTATCAATATTTATTATAATTTGTTAAATACCTTTTTAGGTAATAGTATGTATAAATAATACATTGTACTGATTGTGCATTCTGAATACCAAAGGAATACTTTAAAATAATTTATTTTTAATTCAAAAACTAAAATTTAACTTAATGTGAAATTCAACTAACTTGTTTCAAAATAAAACAAATTAATAGGTGATCATTTTTTCTGTTCTATTAAATTAAAAATATTAAACAATAACAAAATAAATTGCTCTTTTGATATCATTTACAGATGTAACTTTGTATAATATTATTAATTTAATTTGTTATAAACATGAACAAAAAAATTATAACAAAATACATAAACTTAAAACAGGACTTATCATTTAGGACTGATTTAAGTTATTCAAAACACTTATTTCTTTAAGTTTTCACAAGTTTTGATAATATCTTTTAATAAATAACTAAAAAAAAGTAAGCTATTTCGTATAAGTCTTAAACATTAAGATAAATAACAAAACAACAAAAATTTAAAAAGTTATAAACAAAAGTATTTCGTTTTAGTTTTTTATTAGTACCAATTTAAAGCGTTTTTTAGAAAATTTTTGCTCTGAAGCTTTTTTACCTATAGTTTTTATTACTAGTTAACATAGTTAATACACACTTTTGAAATTTTTTTTTTTTACTTGCTTTAAATTATACTATCTGCTTAAATTCAAGTTAATTTTTTTCATTAAAAATTCAGTGCTTTTAATATCTAAAAGTAAGTCAATAAATACTTTTTCAAGTTAAACTTTCAAAAATTTATCAACATGTATCACATATACATCAAACAAAATAACAAAAATCATTCTTGTAAATCACTAAACTCGATAAACATTTAAGAAGTTTAACAATGTAAAATTAATCAAAACAAAGTAAAAATTAACTAAAAGTAATTGCTTTTAATATGAATTTTGAAACAATGAGCAAAGTTATTTAATTTTGAGATATTACAAATTTTAAGTGTTTAATCCAAATTAACTGATTCTATTTTATAGCTAAACTAAGTAACTACTTAATTAAATATTTTTAATCTATTTCAAATTAGTTTTTAGTGTTTAATCTCCCTATAAGTTTTCTAAGCCTTTTTACTACCTTATAGACTTTGAATTAACAAGCTCATTCTTTTGCAATAAAAATAAAACGTATATTTATACTAATTTAAAAACAAATTTTAAATACATATTTAAACTGCATAATACACAATTGGGCCCGCAACTGGAAAAAGCAAAAAAAAAAAACGATTTATTTTATAAAATTTGTTTGTAAAAAGCCAAGATTCTAGCGCATTTAGTGCTTCAAACTAAACTAAAAAATTCCATTTATAACAAAAAATATGCTAGTTTGAAGACTGCGATTTGAAGGATATTTGATTAGTTCAAACTTTGATGTCTATAAAAATCGAAAACCCACAGTTAAATAAAAAACACTATTAAAAAAATACTTTACCTTCAAAATTTATTAACTTTTTAGAGCTTAGAAAATATATTTAAGTAATTGTCTAATAAAGTAAAAAATGTTAAACTAAAAATTTTGCTTTTTATATTTATTGATATACGACTAAACTTTTTAAGATAACAGATTTCTGGCACGCATGGAATCTATAAATGTATATTCTAAAACTTATTAGATTAATTTAAAACTAACAAAACTTATTCCGAGTACCCAACTTTCAATAAGAAGGAAGCATTTTAGAAAAAAATAGCTGACGTATTTTTCAAAAAAACCATATACAATCTGTTCATAAAACTTTTATCAAGTATTTTTAGTAAAAACAATTCCTTTTACTGTTTAAACTTTATATTTAGTATCTACTTCATATATACAAGCTGTTCGAAACCAAATAAAATAAAATATAAGTTTGAATTGCCTTATTTATATAAATAAAACAAAGATTTTTCAATATAAAACAGCATAGAACAAAGACATTTTATATGGGCTAGTACTTAAAGTACGATAACTTTTGTTTTACTATAAATTTTTCATTTAGTTTGGAAAATTAAATAGATAAAACCTTAGTCTACATTAGAAATAAATACTTTTAAAGATTTAAGAATACTGACTTTATAAGAAAGTTTATTCCCTATTTCAAGTTAAACGCGATTTGGCCCATTGTGTGGTAGTTGAAAAGTAATAATGTTTTATCATTATAATTTTGTCTGAAGTTTTATATCTAAAGCAAAAGTTTAGCTTTATCGGTCAGGGCCTTTAGATTTTATTTCAGAATAGTGCGTATTGCTATAGCTACAACGTACTGAGTCATTTTAGTTCATTATTAATAATACATACTCACCAATTGATTTTAAAGTTAAATTTTTACAAAAGTATGACATCAGACGAAATTGGTTATTCTTGTTGTGCTTAAAAAATAGTTATGTAAAGAAAACACAGCAATGTAAAAATTACAAACACAGTAATGTAGTAAAATGTTAATTAAAATAAATAATAATTAATTAATTAGAATAGATATTTTCCCATTTCTTCGCCTGCTTCGGTTTCTCAAAATGTTGTTTTCTCTCTCGTTCAGTCTTTTGTAAAAAAAACATCGCCATTTGTCGCGGTGATAGAAGAAAAAAAAAACTAGCCGGTTTGAATAAAAGCGTTTACTAAATTTGAAATCATAGTTAAATAAAAATTATCTAGATATAAAAATAGATAAAATCAATGAAAAAGAAAAAAAATTGTAATATATTGTTTTCAAGATCGTATAGTTATCTAATTAATTGTAAAGTCTTGTTTTTTATCAACATCTTAACGACCTTATAGTTAATTTTAATAACTTTGAAATTAGTAAAAACCTTGAATTTAATAGAAATTTCAAAGTTTTGTTAGCTAAAAGATAAGGTCAAACTATTATTTGAAAAGTCTGAATAAGTGGACAACTAGCTTCAAGAATAACAAACTGCTACAAAATTCTAACACATAAAAACCGTATGTGTTGCTTAAACTACATATACTCCTTATTCGAAAACTTTTTAAATAGAAGAAAATTCTTTAATAGTTTTTTGTTCAATTTTTAGTTATTTATTTGTAATTTAGTGATAAAAAGCAAACTTGTACAGTTTTGGTTTTTTAACGAAGATTACTGTATATATTTTATAAAGTCAGTTGCTTAAAAATTTAATTTGTCGGCTAGCTATTCACATAAAAACAAAAGTTTTGCTAGTTATCTAAAAGTTTTAGTTAAACACATAACAACAAATAAGTAATTTAGAGTCAATCTTATACGAAATACATAAGTTTTACTCTATGTAAAGTTAACTATATAAAAAGAATATTTTACGTTTATATATTATTTACAATAGATTAAATGTTGAATTTGTAGCTAAATTTAATTCGTTTTTCGAACATACTCCAACGTATTAATGAAATTAATTAGTAATAGTATATAAAAAAATATCAATGCAATGCAATCTCTTGTGATTTATATAATAAAGTTTAACTTAGTTCATGTTGAACTTACATATAGATCATTTGGGAACGGGTCAAAATTTCACGAGAGCACAAAATTGCACGAAGACCAATTTGCACTAGAGGACAAAATTAGTTGAAGACAATTTTGTACCATGGGTCAGTTTTGCACAAGCTACAATTTTGCACGGAGGGTCATTTTTACACAAAAGTAAAAAAAAGAAAGAAAATATATTTTTGCATATATAAATATTAAAAAAATGATAAAATATTAATTATTAAAAAAACAAAATAAAAAAATAAAGTTACTGACCTAGGGTAAGGGTTAGGAATAACAGTGGTAGTAAAAATAAAAATAATTAACAAAAGTTATTAGATAAAAAAAGTTATCATAAAAACAAACTATTTAAAAATAAAAAAAACCTACTAACCGAGGGTAAGGGTTAGGGGTAACAGTGAAAGTAAAAAAAAATAAAATAAAAATTAGTTACTAACTGAGGAAAAGGGTTAGGGGTAACAATGATAGTAAAAAAAAAAAACTGAATTGATAAAATAAAAACAAAAAGAAAAAATTCAACCCGTGCAAAAATGTCTCCATGAAAATTTTCTTTGCAAAAGTGTTTTCGTGCAAAAGTGCAAATGTCTCTTCGTGCAATTTTATCTTCTTTCAATTTTATCCCCTCGTGCAAAAGTGTCTTGGTGCAGAAGTATCTTCGTGCAATTTTGTGCCCTCGTGCAATTTTGTGCTCTCGTACATTTTTTCCCCTCGTGCAAACTTGATAGCTACCAGATTGTTTAGTTACCGTATGGTAAAAAAATGACTATGTTTTAGTTTTTTTTTTAATTTAATACTGAAGTTGAACAATATAACAAACTAATTAAAAAAGCTTAGAGCATACACATTATAGTATCTTCATTTAAAAGTGTAATGAGTTAGCAACCAATAAAAATAAATTGAGTTTTAATGAATTTTTATAGTTTTAAGTAGTTAAAGTAAACAAATGGTGAATAGCTTGGTGACTGAAACACCAATATATACACCATGTCCTACGACTGTATTTTCAACAAACACTAATACACCCCTTTCATTCTTTATAAGTGCTTTCTACTTTATATGTGACTTTAATATAGTAAGTTTTGATTTTTTTAATTACCTTCTTTATATAGTAAAATGAAAAAATATATATATACGAACTTAGACTTTTATGTTAAATAACCTAATTAAACTTGTAACAAGGTGTTCGAGTTTATTTGTTTCAGAAAATTAACTAAAAATTCTAATTTGTTTAACTGTATTATAGTCTTGTTTAATAAACTTAATTTCGAAACTGGCTTTCCAAAATAAAAACGAAACCTGGTTTGTAGTGTAAACGGTGTATTAAAACCTGAGAAAATTTTTGAAGTCCAAAATTCAGTAAACAGAGTGCTTACTTAATATGAAAAATAAGATGGTTTGGTTGTTATTGTCTTTTTTTGTTTGTTTATGTTTTTCAGTTTGATAAGTTTAAAAAAAAACATTAATAACGAACTTTTTAAACGGTGTCCCTTAAGTTATTTGTTTGTACTTTAAGTAATACCTAACTACATATAACTCTTATTTCGAAGGATTAACAAAACCTTGAAAAAACCGAAATGATATTTAATAAACTATTCAGATTGTTTAAACTGGACTAGTATCCGTAGAAATTTAAGACATTTTGTATAACTAACTTAGACAATTCTATATAAAACTAAACTATACATAAGAGCCCAAAGAAAGCTAAACTTTTAATTTTAAGTAACTAAAATACAATAATTTCTCAATTGTTCTTCATTACTATTTTAAATTTTTACTCTTCTTTATTGTATTTAATTAGTAAAAACACATTTCGATTAAAACACTTAAAATTTCATTTTTTAAAGTTTAATGACTACTTTTTAAACCGCGATGCACTTATTTTAAAACATCAATTAGGTTATAAAAAATTTAATGATTTTTATCAAATGGCGTTAAAACTGCAAAAGTATACTGTTCTGCAATTGAAATGCAGTCAAGTAGTTGTTGAACAAACAAAAAGGTGTCAACTTTAACTACTTCGTATTGTACAACTGAAAAGGTGTTGCATATCATTTCAGTCAATGCAGCTTCTTTTTTAAACTTTTAAAATGGATAAAATCGTAGAATGCGTACCTAACTTTTCTGAAGGAAAAAATCAAAAGGTTAGTAAAACACTTGATCAGACTTATTTTAATTATCATTTTTTTTGATAAGAACTGTAAGAATTTTTGTTAAATTAAAAGATACTTTCCGGTAAACCAGCTAAAAAAGATTTGAAGAAGTAAAACGGACTAATATTTAAGTTTTGTTTTTGAGTAAAACAAATGAATCAGCAATATTGTAAATAAAAACTTGTTTTTGTATTAAATAAGATTTTTTTTTTTAATTTTTGCTTTTAATAATCAAAAATTTATATTTAGCTATGTTGTTAGGTACTTATAAAAGGGTAAGTTAAGAATCAATAAAGGTTTATATAGTTTGTATGTAAGATAATTTGAAAATAGTTTTGTTCAAATTTAAAATATAGAAAAAATTAGGTTAACAAACTTTAAAAACTTTGTTGAAGTTTGCTTAAAAATAAAGCTTTTTATTAAATGGTAGGGTGCTAAACTTTCTTTTTGTGCAACTCTAATAAAACCTTTAAGTTATTTATAAACATATAGTTTGTAAACATGTATCTTGGTTAATTTTCGTTTAATTTATTTTCTTGCATATTGTTGATTTTTGATTTCTTAATGTTTTAAATTGTAAAAACTAACGATTTATTTTTTTAGCTCGTAATAAATTGTATAGGCATGTGGTGTATGAATAAATAACCGAAAGGTTTTTTTATGCACCAGGTCCTCAGACCAAACTTTTTGAGCGATTTTTTATCTTTAAAAAACAATGTATATATCGTTTAACTTTTTGACTCCTTGTTGTAAAACAAAACCTTAAATCTTGATTACTAACTCTAAAATAAACTTTAATTCTAAACTCCTTACTTTAAAATGAAACGTTGACTTTAACTTTAGTTTTGACGACCAAGATGTTATTCTCAATTGCTTATTATAAAAAAAAATGAAAAAAATAGACGATACATGTTAAAAAGATTACCATGAAACGGTGACGATTCAGGTAAAAAAGACAACTAAAAACTAAGTATTTAGAAATAAAACTAAAGGTTACCCTTTTAGTTTATATGATGCTTCACTTTAAGTTTAAGTTGGTCAAATTTTTCTTTAACATGCTTATTTTATTGAAAGTTTTCATTAAATCTGAGTCTTTAACTGAAAAGTTAAACTTTCTTAAAAAATTTAAATTACAGTCACCTTTTACGAATCTACGCTCATTGTAGTGCGTAGCTAAACGAGAGGTATTAAACATACCTTCTATATTTGCTGTTTTTTTATAATGTATGTGGAGTTTTCATTAAAGTTTTTCGTATATGTGTTTTTTTTAAATTAAATTCTTTATACCTATACAATGTATATTTTTCCACTTTGTTCCTTACCCACCTAAGATTAAACTTGTCTTACATGGTATTAGAATTAGATAAATATGTCTCTAATACTATGCAAGACGAGTTTAATCTAAGGTGGAAAAGAACAAGCTAGTTAAATTAAATAATTTATTGAGTTTAAACAAAACTTTATGCCACAAATATTGTAAGGAATCGAACATTGTGCCTTCCACAAGAAAACTATTGAAGTATTTGCCTTTGCTCTACATATCGAAAAAGGTATAATGTTCGATTCCTTACAATATTTGTGGCATAAAGTTTTGTTTAAACTCAATAAATTATTTTATTTAACTAACTTGTTCTTTTCCTAACTAAAAATGCAAAAATCTTTTTTAATTTATACTTTTCAAAATACTCACTAAAATATTTTTTTATGTTCCTTTCATTATTGTTACGAAAAAACTATTTTAAAGTTAAAATTATAAAATTTTTGTTTTTAAGAATTCAAAAAACGAGGGTGCGTAACCAAACTAGTACGTAGATTTGCGAGAGGTGACTGTATAAGTGTTTGAAGTAAGATAGAAAATTTTTTATTAAAAATGTCAACTAGCTAATTGAGTAACAATTCTTTTGGGCTTTATATAAAAATACGGTCAGCAGCTTAATCCGTTCGAAAACGCAGTTCAGTTTATCTATTTGTTTAAGTTTATTTTGATGATTTTTAAAACAAGCTTCTGTTTATAGCAAAAAGCCAAACCAAGTATTTGTCATATAAAAAATTAAACTGATTAAACTAACACTTTAGATTGATAACAATAAAACACTTTTTTAATAATTTGATTTAACTTTTAAAAACTTGTTTTAAACTATGACGAAACATAACAGACTATCTTGGAAATATCCAGGAGCATCTCTTCGACGCCAGGATGCCGACTTTTAGACGTGGACGCGGGAGCTTCAACCAACCGAACCGTCTTCACGTTCGTCGGAAACCCTCAATTGGTCGTACAGGGCGCTTTGAACGCGGCGAAAACGGCTTACCACCTCATCGACATGAGCAGCCACCGAGGTATGTGAAGTTACTGTTTAGTAAAGCCTGGGTTTCCCAAAATTGTCTTAATAATATCCCACCTGGTAAAAAAAATCGGCTCTTTATCAGTTAATTGCCTATTTAACTTTTGTCCCCTTAGTTATTGCCCGACGACATCCGAAATCGCCCACCTTTGGAAATCCTACTTAACTGTTTTCAACAACAAATTGTTATTCAGGCGAGCACCCTCGGTTTGGAGCGATGGACGTTTGTCCGTTTATTCCCATCAGAAATGTGACGATGGAGGAATGCGTGGAAATTGCAAACAAGTTTGCTGAAATGCTGGCAGCTGAGCTAAACGTACCTAGTGAGTTTTACTTCATGTTTTCTTTGTTTGTATAAACGCTTATTTGGTGTTTAAAACAAATTTTGTGATGAATTTATAAAAACTATAAGGAATATAACGTAAAAGCTGTCTAGCTTTTTGACGATTAGATAGAAACTAAAATTTAAATTATTCAAAATTTTTAAATTGTAATTACAAAAAATTGTAGAGTACTGTTAAAAAATAGTTTTTCAATATAATATTTATTTTAGTCTATTTGTATGGGTACGCTGCAAAAGAGGAAAAAAGAAAACTGCTTCCCAACATCAGAAAGGGAGAATACGAAAAACTGCCAGAAAAACTAAAAGTAAACTATTAAAAATCTGTTTAATTTCTTCTAACGTTTTTTTAGTTTTTGGTTCGAAAAAACAACCATATAATAACAGTTATTTCCCGCATAGAATATTTTTTGGTTAAATTTTTAATGCAATAACAATCTGTAACGTATGAATTTCAATATTAAAAATGAAATTTTAGGATGCAGAGTGGAAACCGGATTACGGACCGGATATTTTCATCGCGAGGTGGGGGGCGAGCGCAGTGGGAGCGAGGAAGTTCCTGATGGCGTACAACGTCAACCTGATGTGCACCAAGGAGCAAGCCAATAAGATTGCGTTTAATATAAGGGAAAGAGGGAGGGGGGAGGGGAAGGTTTGTTGTTATAAAGACAACTTAATAAGTTAATGAAAGTAAAAGCTGTTTCCTTAACCCGATGATTTGAACAGTCACTACAATAATTAATTATTATTATTGTTAATATACAAAACTTTAAATAGTTCAAACAAACTAAACTGTGTATTTTCTTACAAGTCTGACTTTTAATAGCTCCTTTTTAGTAAAACATAAGACAAAAGTTTCAACCGAGTGAAGTATTTAAAAACGTCAGCGATTATAAAACTACTTAAATAAAAGTCTACTTTGATAAAAAATGAACTATTTGACAATTGTTGCAGCGCGGAAGACTGAAGTGCGTTCAAGCGATAGGTTGGTATCTCGAGGAATCTGGTATCTGTCAGGTTTCCACGAACATCACTGACTGTGACGTCACAAAACTGCATCAAGTGTTCGAAGAAGTAAAAAAAGACGCTAAGGTAAAAGTCTATTTTCTTTCATTTACATGACTTTAAGTACAATACTTTTAGATAATAAGAATCAACCTAGACCTAAAACAACTAAGCTTATTGTAACTAAAACTTATAAATACAATCCTCACAATAAAAAGTAAGAAAAAAGAACTAATTTTCTTCTTTTAAAGCATATTATTGGTTTATCAAAAAAAAACTGTAATAACTTAGGAGTACAATCTTCCTCTGCTCGGATCCGAAATAATCGGCATGGTTCCGCTCGACTTGCTTTTGGAAGCAGCCGATTATTACGTCACAAGGGACGAGTTGATAGTGCTGAAAGAGGAAGACAGAGTCGAGCTGGCGAGGCACTACCTGGGGCTGAACTACAACAAAAATTTCGTTCCAAACGAAAGAATAATCGAGTTAGCTGTAATAAAATACTCTAAGCAAAAATTTATATTTTAAAAAGTGACAGCTTAATTAGTAAAAAAAAAAATGCTTATTGTAGGTTTTAATTTAAGTTTAAAAATACAAAAGGAAACTTTAAAGCTTGTTATTCAATAAAAAAATAACTAAAAAGATACGCAATCAAAGAAAAGGGTATCATGACGTCAAAATCGCTTGAAGAGTACATTGGGAGCATCGGTGAGAGAAGCGAGACCCCAGGTGGGGGAAGCGTTTCAGCAGCGGTTGCTTCCATGGTTCGTAAGTTTGACATAATTAACAGGTTTTATATAAGTTTTAAACAGTGTTTTACTCTATATTTTTGCAATACAATGCTTAAATTTAAATTACTACTCTAAAAAACTTCCTAATATTGTTTATAAATATATAAGCATTAATTAACATTTTTTTAGTAACAAAGTTTTCTTTCATTGAGAAAATATAAAAGTTTGTTTTAGTACGAACAAAAATAAGTTAGACAACTTATAGTTAGACAACTGTTGTCAAAAGGAGATAATCAAAAGTTTCTCAACCAAAAAAACTTTTTTAGGGGGCAGCACTTGGTTGCATGGTAGGACAGCTCAGCTACGGAAAGAAAAAGTGGGAAGGAATAGAAGAAATAGTGAGGAAAAACCTGAAGTTGCTTCACAAATGTTGCGAGAAATTGATTCCGATGATCGATGAGGACTGCTCCTCGTTCAACGAGTTTTTCCAAGCTTTGAAAATGGCTGAAAAAACGGATGAAGACAAAATAAGGTAAAATGTTCCAATCTTTTTATGTGTTTTATTATGTACTGGATAAGAGTATACTTATTCATAAGTGTATATTAAAGATTTTTTTCAATTAAGATTGTTTGAACTTTAGTATTTTGATTCAAAAATTGTAAATGTTAATAAAAAAAAAGTTTTTGTAAAACTACTGTTTAAAAGTAGAAGTTTTATATGTTTTTTATCTTTATATAACTCATTAACAACTATGACTAAATCTCAAAAAAAAAAAATATTTGTAAAAGTATTTATCTAACTGACTTAAAGATTAAGCTTTGATTATTAAATGAATAGCTAAAATAGTAGATTAAAACTTTTTTTTTACATTATAAAAAGTACAACTATTCTTAAGCGTTAAAAAGTTAAAATACTGTAAATAAGTAATTTTTATTTAAAGCTAATCGGAAGTAAGTTCAGTCTTAAGAATTACAAAACCTTTACTTTATCAACTATGCAAAAAAAAGAAGCTTTTGTCAAAAACTATAATTTTGCAGGAAAGAAAATGCTAAACAGCGTGGAATAATGAAAGCGCTGGAGACTCCTCTCAGTGTTATGGAAGTGGCAAATACAAGCTGGGAACCACTGATGCAGTTGGCTATTCACGGAAACATTAACTGTCTGTCGGATATACAGGTTAGTAAATATGTTTACTTATAAATACAATAAACAAACATTTAGGCTTGTTAAGTTATTTTTATACTTTTGCACGTCCTCAACAAAATTACTTATTTTTTACAGATTTATCTATTCAAAATATAATATTCATAAATGTTTTGTTTTACTAAGTTATTTTGGTAATTAGACAATCTGACAACTTATTTTTAGTAAAAAAACCTTTATACTTATGTATGTATATACAATGTAAGTAAAGTGACTAGTGAATTATTTTTTCATGAAAAAGTGAGTGAAGCAACTGCATCGTCGAAGTTTTTAATTTGAATTATATACTCTAACATTATTTTATGTTATGTTTAACATAATTGAATAAATGTTCTTGTTTCGAAAATAGAAGCACAATTTTTGAACCAACAATACAATACTGTGTTTGTCGTAACTAACTAAAACTTGTTTAGAATAATATTACATTTTATCCTTTTCAAACACAATTTATTCTCACAGGTAGGTGCGAAGTGTCTTCACACAGGAGTCTGGGGCGCGTTTCAAAACGTCCTCATAAACCTTCCTCAGCTCAAAAACGCACAAACAAAATGCAAGGTAACTTTAGAAGAAAGCATTCTGATTTAAATAAAATGTGTTATGCTCCGGATAACAATTTTATAAAAGTATTGTTACTCATTATTATAAATTAGAGGCTATAATAGTTCAAGCATTGCTAACGTTATTTAAGAAGGGTGTGCGACTATTCGAATTCAGACAATTCGAATTCCAACAATTCAAGTTCTTAAAAAAAGTTGAAAGGGCAACAGCTAAAAATGTAATGTATATTTATCAAATATAAAAAATACATATGTAGCTCCTATAAATATCTACAAGCCATTTTTTTTTAAAACATTAAATATTTTTTGAGATATGGCTTAAATAAAGTAAAAAACATAGTTATTTTAAGTAATTTTAAAATAGTTTTAAAATAATTTTAAAAATATTTATGATTTTGCAAAAAAAAAAAAAGTGGCTTCTAGATTTTGATAAGATCTACATTTATTTTTTGAATTGTCATGTAACCATTTAAGGAAGGCAACGAAATTGTTAAAAGCTCTTAGTTTTTAAGGAATAAAGAAAAGTAAAAGTTTTAGAATTCAAATTTTTTTTTGCTAGAAAGAACGCAAAAAAACTTTCAAGAACAAAAATTTTAAAAGCGTAACTTTATTTTTGTAACTAAAAGTTAGATAATTCATAAAATAAGTTTAGCTTGTAAGTAGTCTTTTCTTAAAAGGTGTATTTAAATTATCATCAAAGAAATTGGCAGTCTTACCTTTAACTAGAAAAAACTATTTACTGGATGATTAAAATTATCAAACTGTTCTGATATCTTTTCTAGATAATTTTTTTTGTAGGTAGAAGAAAAAGGAAACAGTTACATGAAAAGGGCTGATCAAAATTTACAGCAGGTGCTGAAAATTTGTGACGAAAGAAAAAAATAAATGTTTTTTATTAACATTTTGTACTACAAACCTTTATTTTATTGCGAAAGTATTTGTGTCGTAAAGTGTAAGCATTCTTAGTTTTGTTACACAACTTTTTGAAAAAAAAAATTAAGCGTCTAATAAACTATGTTACTGAGATATCTTAGTTATTAAAAAAAAAGTTTCCTTTCTACGTTGAAAAATGTTTCATGATAAAACTTTGCTAGAGTAATACCATTTTACAAAAGATAAATGAAAATGAAGCGTTTTAGCAAATATTATACATATAATAATTAACTTTTAAATAATTAAGTTTTAACATTATTTGATCATTAAGTTTGTTATTCAATTAACAAAGTAACTTGGTAAAGAATGTTAAATCTAGAACTTAAACATATATTAGAGTAAAGGGTAGATAACGTGCGGGTTCACATCCGGCCTTACATGCAGTAATTTTGGCTCGCAACGTAAGTTCTAGTTTGAAAGTTACATATGCAAAACAAAAAAAAAAGAGCTGTTTGGTGAAAAATATTTTAAACTATGCTCTTAAGTTTATTTCAAGTAAACAATAACGTTCATTGTTAAGACTAAACTGTTATAAATTAAAATCATGTTTAATTTATTATTTTATTAAAATTTTGCTTCTTAATTTTTTTTAAGTTCTTACTGTATAAATCTTTAAAGTTATATGGCCCAAAAAAAAAAATTGTTTTAATCTGGGTTGCAAACTAGTTTTTCTATAAAATCTAGACTGCAAACATGAAAATTTTCTCACCACTATACTAAAATAGTAAATTTAAAAAATAGCAATTTTTATCATACGAAGCTGAAAGTTAAAATTAACATTGTTTCTTACATATAGCTTGGTAACTATTGCATTGCTACCGCCATGTAAATTGCAGTGTGCCAAAGTTGAAGTGGCTTGTTAGCTAGCACGTGATTAAAAAGTATTTTTGTGGCAAGTTTGAAATTATAAAAACAACTGATTGCCTATTTCGTGCTAGTACCACTTATGTTTGTTGCTAAATAAACTTCGCAAAGTAATCGAAAAGTAACTTGGAGGTTAAACAGGTTTACTTATTAAGTTTAATTGTACAAATTGAAAATCAAAGTCAACTAAAATTAAAAAACGTTATGCCATTTTAAAGGTTTTAAATAAAGTTTTAAACTGTAGTTCTATAAGTTGCTTAAATAAAAAAATACTTTAAACGGTCGTTTTCACCTACCTTTCTAAACAAGAATCACAATTTTATGGCATATTAGACACTTTTATTTTTAGAAAATATTTACTGTAGTAGTTAGTGTAAACGTTACGTTACATATCAAGAAAAACTAAATATTATTTTGTAGTAAATAACTTATAGACTACTTAGTGGTAATAAATTTAAAAAAAGTTTTTTTTTTTAATGAACTAATAAAAAGTTTTAACAATAAACAAACAGTTAAAGTGTGATTTTCCTATGCGGTAAAATTGCCAGATTTTAATCAGCTGACAGCCAAGTTTTTTTTTAAATAATATGTATCTATATGTTATATTCTGCAAACTCTGCTGCGCGGTGACTGGTCTATCTTTTTTTTTTGCCAAAAGTCGTATTAAAAGATTAAAAGATACAATGAGTAACTATTATACGTCCATATGGTTTTGAACAAAAAAAAAAACTGGTTTCAGTTTTGCAATAGATAAACATTTACACTAAAGTTAAATAAAGTACAGATACAATTATCAACGGGTGTGTATTACAAATAAATAGCTAAAGCTGTAATTTGAAAAGTTTTAAGATGCATTAATAGATTAAACACAAATAAAAATAGCTAAAAAATACATAAACCAACTTTAGTAGTTACAACATTAAAAGTAGATATTTAAGTGTAAACTTAATTTTCATTTAACAATCTACTATGCGTAACTTTTAAGAACTTTCAGAACCTTTGCTTTAAAATATCAAATATTCCTTAAACAGTTAAATTATTTTTTATAAAACAAGCTTATTAAGCAAGTTGCAATCGTTGCATAGAAGCTCACTAGTTCTGCGCCTACATGCTTAATACACAACAAGCAATAAACAGGAAATCTTAATGCAAGCTCTACTCTAAATTCAGCAAGCTTCCCACTCAGCTCCAACCCACGAAAGTGTTTAGTGCTTATACACTGGTGCAGTGTTAGCAAATACCAATTTGCAAGCTCTTGGAAACTATTATAATGTTGAGCTTTTTGGTTGTATTGGCGTTTTAGGCTTTTGTGTTATTATTATTCTGTGTAGAAACATAAAATCGTATAATCAAGGTTTTTCGAGATTATATGCTTTTTAATATAATAGCTTTTAAGTTTAAAGTAACAATTAGTATAGACATGGTTTTAAACAAAAAAAAACTGGTTTCAGTTTTGCAATAGATAAACATTTTATATATTTACATAACATTTACACTAGTTATTTTGAATAACATTTACACTAAAGTTAAATAAAGTACAGATACAATTATCAACGAGTGTGTAACACAAAATAGCTAAAGCGGTAATTTAAAAAGTTTTAAGATACATTAGCTTTTAACTAAATTTTGATACTATAAATTGAACAAAAATTAAAGATTGTATTTTAAAGAACCAGAATAAATAATTAAAAACCACAATCAATATTTTAAGAAGTTTATTTTAATACAAACAAGACTATTCCCATATCAGTTTTTTCTATCTAGTCAGTCTAAATTTAAATCAATTTCCAAAAAAAAAAAAAATTAATTAATCGTTTGCATTTAAAAATACTGTTATACAAAACAATCACCTACCAAAAAAACTTCATACAAACCAACTACCATCCAATTAATTTCTTGCTAATTCACATTTAAGTGTAAAAGCTTTAAAAGTTTTACTTTTCTGGTGGTGTTTTGGTTTATTTACAGGGTTGCATGGTTGCCACTGATCAAGTTGAGAAAATTTTCCTGACTTTTTACCAAAATTTACCTGACTTTTCTAAATCAAACTCTTAATTTAAACTTATTCTAAAATACATAATCTAACACTTGAAACTATATAAAGCTTTCAATATAGGTTAAAACAACAGTCTTTTGCTGAATGCAATCATCAAACTTCCATTACATTACTTAAACCATTTGTGTATGAATGGTGTATTTGTAATAAACAGCTCTATCAGCAAAATACTTGTATTTTACCTTATAAACACAGCTTGTCCATTATTATTCCAGCAAGATGTTTTCGAAATGTGGTCCAAGACCAAAATTTATCATGTATGATAATTTTGTTCGGGCCATCTGACATGACTGTGCTATTGCACTGTCAGGAAACATTTTTTTGTTCAGCTCCGCCAGTTTGTTACACGAACTAGCTGAGTAATTGTGCTTGACAGTAATGCCCATAAATTTTCAGCGGTTGTGGTTTGTAACTTACTTACCAAACCTTTTGATGGGCTTACATCACTGCTCTCACAGCTTGTTACTCTGCCGCTGCTCTCACCAATTACCCCACTGGAGCTTGATCCAGCACTATAGAAAAATTATTGGATTCGGTTAACTACTGGCCTTTTATTCCTATGTCCAGCTCTATTTATATGTACAGTGATTGATTTTTTTCCAATATTTTATAGCTACATAGTACATGCACACCACTTGCATTTAAACTTTTGTGTATAAATCTAAGTTTCACTATGAAAGTGTCCTTGCTACAGATCATCATTACTAAAAAGCTTACCAAATCTGCTTGTTCAATTAGGGTACTTGTTCAATATGTTAATAGAAAATTTATCAGTTTTACAAAGGAAATTTTATTAATTTATACCAGATGAAGGCATTGGAAACTAAATAATTTTGTTAATTTCTATGAAAAATTTGGAATTTTTTCTGACATTGAAGGATTTTTAATTAATTCTTACCATTTTAAGGCTTTGGAAAATAAGTAAGTTTGTAAATTTAACGTGACAAATCTGACTTTTGTCATTTATTTTAATTTTTCCTGACTTTTTTTGACCTTATAGCAACCCTTGGATTGCCACTCGTTTTTTCAAATCTTTTTCCAAGTTTTCAAAATTTCTTCCAGATTCATAAAAGTACACACTTTTGGGTATATTTTTAGTTTGAAGAAGTTTAAGGTAAGAAACTGTTTTAAAAAGTTTAAAAACATTGAAAAGATACTGTAAAGCTACTTTAAATATGTGTTTTAATAAAAAGAATTATTGATGATGACAAATATCTTTTATTTAAATGACAGATTTTTAAGTCAAATCGAAATTTTACTACTGAACATGTGAAAATTTTAGATTTTTTTAGTGATTTTTGATCAAAATTCTAGGTTTCTTTTCAAAATTTCTCAAATTCCAGGATTTTTAACCTTAATTGACAAGTTCCAGGTTTCCAGGTAAAGTGGCAACCCTGTATTTATGACTAATAAGATGAACAGTTTTTGTTTTTCAATTTGCAATGTACTTTTTCAATTTAAAACATTCTTTTATTATCATTAAAGCTAGAACTTGAAAAAAGTTTTTAGCTTGTTTTAAACTTCATTTTACGATAAATTTGCATTTGCCATTAGGCGGGGGTTCCAACTTTTATTTTTCACAAAAACAATCGACGACTTAAAATATGGAACTTATGAATATAAACTTCAAACCAGTTTTTTATGGACTTATATACTTTACTAACTTTTAAGTTATAAGAATTTTTGTAAATAACTTATGAAACAAATGTATGGACCGCAAATTTTTTATTGTCAATTTTATTCCGTATTTTAAAATTCACTAAATTTCTAACTTATCCTTCATTTGCTGAGCTGGAGACCTCAAACTTTCAAGATTCATGTACAGTTTAAATACTGTGAATGGTAGAATTTCTAAAAATATGAAAAATAAAGATTTTAAATAAAAAGTGGTTACATTTGATATTTTTTTTATAATCAAACAAAAGATCAGCACTAAAAATACTTAAAAAATAGTAATAGACTTAACGTGATAATTTGAAGAAGATTTGATGAAAAATAAAGAAGATAGATTTTTAGTGAAATAATCTTTTTTCGCATTTTTGGTTTGAATCTTTCATTAGGAATTATGAAAGCTCCGGAAAACTAGTGAGCTCCGACTTGGACGGCTTATATCGCAAAAATTATTTTAAACGTTTTAAGCATTTAATTTCGATAGCTAGAATAAACTTTACAAAATAAGATCAAATTAAAAAAATCAAGGTGGACCCCATATGCCCTTGAGTTGTTTTAGTCATTTTTGATAGTTTTTAATTGTGTGACAAATCATTTTAATAATAAATGGACGACTTTTGCTGAAGATTTGCTTAAACCTTAAAATAACTGGAGTTGAAAATTGGTGATAATATGAGTTTACTATTTTTTATACTAGTTAAATCAACAAATATTGTTACCATAAACTTTTTAAATTGTTAATATAATTATTTTTTAATATATTGTTCGTCCTTGACTAAGATTTTTTAGATACTACTAAAAATTTGTAAGTAATTTTATTAAACTATACAACTAATATTAGTTTTTTGCGTCAGAAACTTTTTTTTGTAAATAGTTAGTAAAATTAAGTTTATAATTTTCCAAAATAACAATATTGTTATGTTTTTATGTTAATTATTGTACATATAATAAACATTGCACTTTTAACTAAAAGTTACTAGCTGATGACAGAACACTTAGTGTACTTAGTGATAACATTATCTTACTTTAGTCTGTACTTAATTTAAATACATACGTTTTAAGCATTATTTACAACAACTGATTAAGTAGTACTTTAGTCAGACAAAATTTTTATTAAACGATACATAAGCATCACAAAAAAAAAATTTCAATAATAATTTTACGAGACAAAAAAACTTCTGTCTGCTTACAAGTTAGTCTAAAGTTAAATGCACTATACGATAATAACACCAAAGCTACATAATATTGAGATGTGTGTTTCTAGGGAGCGAGTCGTTTGGGGTCGCGAGGGAACAGTGACGCGCTTCTGATGTTGGTCAGTCCCAAGTACAACATGGTCACTCTCTCCAATCCTGTTTAAATATCGGAGTTTTGAATAATTTTTCGATGTTTTATAAAAATTGTATCTAGAAATAACTTTAAAAAAAAGTGGTTTAAGAAAAAGTGGTGAAGAGTTTTTATTTATTTTTATAAACCTAAAAAGTTTTTTTTGTTTAATCAGTTTTAGTTTTTTTCCATATAAATCAATTGAAATAATATAGTACCAAAAAGGATGAAATAACTAATTAGTCTTTAAGAAAAATTGTTGATTATGCATTTGTTTTGAAGCAAATGTCGTAATAATACTTAACTATAAAATTTTGTTTCTTAATCTACTTTAACTTAAAGTCCTTTGACTAAAAAGGCAAAATAGAATAGAATACTCAAACTAGCTACTATAGTTTGGCTTAAACATCTGATTCACTTATTTTAAGCTCGGATTTCTACAAGTTTTGAGTAAATACTATACTCGTAAAAATTTTTATTTTTAGTTTATATTGGTCGATTAAAGTTAATATTTTGAATTTCACATAGGTTTCCGTAAAAAAAACTTCGCGTTGTTCTCTAAAGTAGAGAAAATGACATATTAAATACATAGTGTTGCGTAAACTAACTAAAAATTTATTTTTTAAAGTTTCCTATTTTACAGATAAAATAATAGTTTTATAAATCTTTTAAATATTTGTTTATGTTAACAGTAAATTATTTAAAAGTTAAGTTTATATTTAAGTAACTCTTTTTTGTAAATACACAATAACCAACCGATACCACCACCGGCGTGGGGTGGGCAGCCGTACTTGAACGAGTCGATGTACGCCTCTATGGTCTTCAGATCGATACCGTGGTGCTTGGCCCTTTCAGTCAGGAAATCCGGGTCGTGGATTCGCTGAGCTCCCGAGAGTATCTCCTCGCCACGCATGAACATGTCATACGAGTTCGACCATTTCTATAAAAAAATTTTAGAAATTTATTTTTGAATAAATTTGGGTAATTTTTTATTAAATTGTTATTTTTTGTCTTTACTGGTAAAAAAATGTTGCTTCAAAGCTGTTTTATTTTCATTTAGTCTTAGTAGTTAAAAATGAAATCTGTAAAGTGGTATAGTCGGTGTGGAAAATAAATTCTAGTTTATAAAAGTTTTGATTAGTAATTAAATTCATCAATAAAAGATTTTGTGTCATTACTTTTGAGAGACTTATAGAATTTTTCTTAACTAAATATAAAAATAACTTTTTATTGATTATTTGTGCATTTAGTCTGTGAGGTGACATAGCTTAGAAGTACGTACACTCAAAAAGTAAAAACTTAATTAAAATTAGTAAATTAAATTTTAAATCTTAACAAAAAAAGTTTAAATAAGTCGCTTAGTTGCCAATGTAATTTTAATATGAAATGCGTTCAATAAATATTATAACTATAAACGTTCAATAAATATTTTGTTGCAATACGCTTCATGCAAGCACTTGAAACAGGTGCTTGAACAACAAGTGGTCAATTATTAAAACTTTTTCAATGAAATATAAAATTATAACAATTTACACATTTAACTAAAATTATTGAAAAAAATTTTAATTAATTGAATATAATAAACTTTATAACTTTTAACAGTTATTTTAGCTTTAGGTGAGAGTTTTTACTTTTATACTTGTTGTACATGGCATATATCATAACACAACAATTTAATAAGTTAAGATTAGTTATCAAATCAATAATTAAACTCAATGATTAAATTTTTCAACACGAAACTACAAAATAAGGTAACAGCAGCTAGAATTATTTAAACAACTGATAGTAATTTCTAATTAATTTAAAGTAGTATCTGCAGAACAGTTTTCAATGAGATTTTTAACTTTACAAATCAATAGCATTAATGTAGGATGTTAAAGACAAAGCTAGTAGGTTAAGTAAACTAGTTTAAATATTTTTATAATAATAATTTGTTATCTCTTTTAAAAAAATAGCTCTTCATTATTTACGAAATAACTAAAATTGTAAGGCTTTAAACATGGGTTAAATGAAGAACTGCGTATTTTTTTATTTGATTAAGATCAAAAACTCAATACATAAATAATAAAATCTTGAAATATTTAAGAAATTAACCTCGTTGTTACGATCAGGCATCATTAAAACATTTATGACAATAAACAACAAGTGTTTATCTTATTAAAATACAATATTCAGTAAAACTTTCTAGTATAACAACAAACCTCGTTGTTGGGATCGGGCATGGTGTAGAAAGGCCTCACAGCGAGCGGGTACTTGTCAAGTATGTAGAAGTCCGTTCCGTACTTCTTCTTCACCAGTTTTCCCAACAACTTCTCGTTTGGTGTGCTGTTTAATAGATTTGTTGTATAAACAGGTTAGAAACTAACAAAGGTTGGTATAGCTTTATACAGTTTAATGATCAAGTTTTTACTTTGTTAGCTATTTTTATAAAAACTTAACAAATAAAGCAGAAGTTTTAACGATGTGATGTAAAACAGTCTAAATACGACAATCAAATCAGCAGTTTATATATTCTCAACTAATAGAAATGCTTCAAAAAAGTAGCTAACCAGATTTCATATCTAATAAAAACATTAACTAAATAAAGGGTTGTCTAAGGATTTTTGAATTTTCAGTATAGTTGGTCATAAATGAAGTATAAGGTATCACTGTCGGAAGTAGTATAAAAAGTATTTAAAATACTGTTATGCATTTTTAAATGTGTTTTATAGTAAATAAAAAAAATTAAATGACACAAAAAAAAATTAAGGACTTTTCGTGTCTTACCAAAACTTCATTATTTTACATGTAAAAGTCGTTCAAAATGTTAGGTTTGCTTGCAACCCCGTATACTGTTGTTTTTTAAACTTTCAACAAACCTGAGATCGTCCTCGTCTCCCATTTCAACGCCGACGTCCCTCAGCATCTTGACGGCTTCGGGGAACTGGAGTATGAGCGAGGGCTCGAGAAACTTGAACTCGTCGGCCGGGTACTGCTGGGCCACCGTGTCAATCTCAGGCTGGAACCTGGGGAAGTACCAATTATGATAAAAGCGTTGATGAGGTATTGAAGTATATTTAGAGTTTGTTTATGGTCGTGAATATTTGAGTGCCCATGTTGGTTATTAACTTTTCTGGTATTAAACAAAAAGCAATTTGCTACAGATAGGTTGTTATGTAAAGATCAGGTGTGCAACACAAAATTTACAGTTGATGATTTGTTGTGTAAGCAAAAACTTAGTTACTTATTGTTACATCTAAAATGAAAAAAATACTTATATATTAATTCAAATGCACTTTTAAATTATACACTACATTTTATTTTTTATAAATTTTAAAACTTACTTCTATTCATTAATTCAGTTTACAAAACTTAATTACTTAAAAACAGTCAATAAAAAACATTAACAAAATTTTGCTAAGTAGAAACTACTTTATTACAAATTTTATTTTTCACGTATTTATTTTATGCTACAACAACAAAAAAAACCGTATTTTTTCAAACAAAACCAACTCCTTTTGTAGCCCCTTGAAAATGTGAATGAAGAGGTTTCCGATGACTTCGAGCGCCTCGTGGTAGTGGTATTCTATTTGCATTTCCAAGTCGAGGCCGACGAACTCGCACAGGTGACGGTGGGTGTTCGAGTCCTCCGCTCTGAACACTGAAAAAAAATTAGTAGGATACAAAACTTGTATATAGTTTTTCAAACAACTTTTTAACCAGAGGACCAAGGCGAACAAAGTATAAACGTAAATTTCATAAAATGTTAACTAAAAAATGGTTTTAAAACGCTTGAGAATGTTTTGCAATTGTAAAAAAAGTCAAAACTTGTATTTTTTTAAAGTTTTATCTCGTAAGAGTGTAAAACAAACTATACGAGTTTATTACAGACTAATTGAACAGAAAAAATTGTTTGAAAGATATATGAATATTCAATCTGGTCTTTATTTTCTTAACTATCAATCATCTAATTCCGACAAACGTAGAACTAATAGAAAATTATTGATCAGCTCAAGCAATGGCCTTTTGAATAACTCAGTCAGTTGAGTTAAAAATTCTCTAGAGAATTAGATGGACAAGCTTAATTGGGAAATTGTTAAAACAGATATATGTATAGTAAACAATGTTTATTTGCCATATACATTATGTATAAAGTGTCATTAAGACATTGATTTTTTTTTTGTAAAAAGGAATCATTATTACATTTTAATATTAATTCCAATTTACTTACTAAAAACATTAGTTTAAAAATAATAAATGTTGGATATTTTATACTAATTAACATATTTTTACAAAAAAAAAACATAACAAAGCGAAGTTTTCTGTGAGCTACAGTTTTTTGCATACAGAATAGCTTGTAGAAAACATTTCCACGCCATACTTTACTAGAGTTTTTGATAGTAACTTTAAAAAAACCATATCGATTAATAACTCAAAATAAATTTACCTGAGTTAGAAAACTTTCATTTTGTTTAACAAATAAACTGTGCAGAACTTTCAAACTTAGTGAGGAGTTTTTTTTTTCAAGCAAACATTCTATAACGAATTACTATGAAGTAATGTAAAAATAAAATAACATACTGCTTATGCGGTTAAGAATAGTATAACTATAACCTATTTAATAAAAAAAAGTCTATTGATTTTTTATCCCAGCTATTTTTCATTAATTTAAGTTTATTGGTTTAACTTTTAAAAACGCTATGAACCTTTAATGTGCTAAAAAAATTAGAATCATTCGATTCTTTGTTCATCTTATGACACGAAAAATAATCTGAAAATAACCTGGACAGATTTAAGTATTGTATTTTATATACAAGGCTCGTTAATTTTTTTTGGTAATTTTATGTATTTAGGTTTTAAAGCCTGAAAATTTTGTTGCTACTTTGAGAATGTAACAAACATTAAAGCTTTGAATTCCACAACTTATGCTGTGGAAAACCAAAACTACACCCCTGTACTCTTTGGGTTTGAGTAACTACAATTAACAGAACAGGACAAATGTTTATATGACGCTCAAACTATCTTCAAAATGTAAAAAATGAACGATATTTGATAAGCGAAAATATGTTTTATTCTTTTCTATGTATTTTATAAAAATACCAACTTGCAAATGATAAATTAACTATGTTAAAATGAACTAGAAAAGTTTATTGTAAACTAAAACTTTTTTTTATCAAAATAATTACTACAAATTCAAAAAAATCTAAAACCATACCAAGTTACAAATTATTAAAAGAACGTCTTGTTAATTAATTAAACAAACACAATCAAAACAGCAACTAACCGGGTCCGGTGTGAAATACTCTTTTGAAGTCGGCGGCGATGGCCATCTGCTTGTACAGCTGAGGTGACTGAGCCAGGAACGCGTCTTTTCCAAAGTATCCCAGCTGGTATTATTTTTTTTTGGTGTTATTATAAAATAACTTTAACAACCACAATATCTACCATACTCAGATGTGTAAGTGAGTTTAAATAAAAGATGTAAAGATAAAATACCATTTCGCAGTACTGTGAAATAACAATTTAGGTAAATTTTTCTCCTGAGTTAAATGGTAAAAAATTAATAAACTAGCTATGCGCCGAAGTAGCAATTGAATAACAGTTCTAAATATACATAAAATTTACCAAAACGAAAACTACTTTTATTTAAATTTTAATTATCATTTTTGCACTTGTATGTGAAACTAATGAAAGTTTTAAGTTAAATTTTCAAACATGAAAAAACTAATAAAAAACAACATTACACAAAAAAAACCTTGAAAACGTTCGCTCCTCCCTCGCTGGCGGCGCTGATGAGCTTGGGCGCTTGAATTTCCCTGAAACCCTGCTGCCTGAAGTACTGCCTGAACAGGTAGCACACTCCGCCCTGCAGCTCGAATATGGCCTGCTTGGTTGGCGTCTGTTGAAAAAGCATTGATGACTCAGATGTTTTTTTTTGTAGTGAGTGAAAATTTAGCTAAAAGTAAGATGTAAAGGTATAAATGAACGTAAATTTAATTTTCAAGTTATTGATGTATTGTGAATTAGACATGGTACTATTTTGGATAATATTTTTAAGGTTGATTTTTTTTATTCTTACTATAAGGCAACTCATAAATTTTAGTTAATTGCTCTAAAATTTATTTTTATTATGTTTTTATGACTTTCATTTAGAATAAAATATTTTAAATTAAATAATCATGCTTGTTTTTCATCATAACAAAATAAGCAATAATAAATTTAATACCATTTTGGATTGTACAATTTTTAAAAGAGTTAGAGCCTAAACAACTTCCACAAAAAAATCTATACGTTGAATTTGATCAAACACTTGGTTTGACAACATCATAAAATACTTTCTCAAACAAATACCGACCCTCAAATCGATGACGCGGTTGTTGAGCCTGGTGTCCTGGGTCACCCTCGGCCCGGTCTGCCCCTCCTCGCCGTCCTCGATTTCCGGCCTGGACGCGTCCTCGATCGAGAACGGCAGCTTGGGCGCCGCCATCGACACGACGAACAACTGGAAAAAAAAACAGTTTTGTTGATAATCATTCTAAAAGAAGTAATTTTTGCTACTCACCTAAATATTTTAAGAGACCAGTTTAATCATAGTTTTAAAATGATGAATCGTTTAACTTAATTTTAAAAAGCTGAAGAAGCATGCTTAAAGATTTAGCTGCCTTGATTTAATCAAAATATTAAAATAAGTTTATTTTATGATTACAGCTTTTACAGAAATTTTTGTATAGATATAAGCTATTTGGTATAATAATAATATACTTAAAAAAGTTAATAAACTCTTATTAGATAAAAAAGTTATCAATCTTATGTAAGTTGCTAAAAACCTAAGTATTGTACAAAAAACAATGTAATTTGTATACTAACAGTTTTAACTTGAAGTTCAACGTCTTTTTGTGAACAACCTTTCACTTTTTCTGCAGTTTTCGTAACAACACCAGTGACATCGACAATTGACTCCTTTGTTACAGATCTACAAACAAATTTATATATGAATAAAAAATACCAACAAAATAAGTTTTAAAATAGTAAAACTTTTTACAAAAGTAACTTTTATTGAAGTATTTACAATAACACCAAAATCTTTATTTTTATACTAACATAGCTATCTGAAATTATAGTTTACATACACACGTATTGAATTTAAATATAACAATTATAATCATAAAAGTTAAAGCTTTACAGATTTTTAAAAAACAAATCAAACTTTAAATGAAATTAAACAGAAAAATTTAAAGTGAAAAATCACAAAACTAACTAATTAGACTATATGTGAGAAAAATCATTGTCACTGACAAGCTCTGATAAGACTTGTTTAGTGAAACAGCGTAACCTAGTGACAAATTGTTGAAAAGACTTATATTAGTTTACCTCTCTAATTAAAAACAAATGAGTTGAGATCTTTAACCCATACGATTTTAAAACTTGTGTATGAGAAAAATTAACACAATCACACCACGAACGAAACCTACCAAGTTATTTACGCCAAAATCTTTATTTTTAAACTAACATTTTAGGGTATCTGTAAATAATAGTCACATAAAAACTTCTTGAGAAAGAAATATAATAACCATATGATCATATTGAATTATAAAGAAAAATTATAAAAATATCCTAAAAGAAGTTTTACAGAATAAAGTTAAACATCAGTATACAGTTAAACATATACAGTTAAACCACCAAAATTAGAAAAAGCTAACAAATTTAACATTGTATGAGATTTAAATATGAGAAAACTGACTTGTTGCAGAACTTGACCATCTGCTTGGAGACGGTCTCGCTCACGCTCAGCACGCACTGCACCGTGTACTGCTGGTCCCTCACCACCATGAACGACTGCTTGCTGCCGACGGCGCGCACCTGGTGGAACCTGCCCCTCACTCTTACCTCGTCCCCTTCCATGGAGGCGGTCAGCTGGCGCACCGGCGTCGCTACCATCGCTGTTGAA
Source organism: Thalia democratica (assembly GCF_965202585.1). Taxonomy (NCBI): domain Eukaryota; kingdom Metazoa; phylum Chordata; class Thaliacea; order Salpida; family Salpidae; genus Thalia; species Thalia democratica. The sequence goes on from NC_139165.1 coordinate 77,875,767, forward strand.
ATTTTTTTAGTATAATTAAACATATACGAAAGTTGATATTCTTTGATAGTTATATTAACATAGACGCTATAATATTATCTAATAGTTCAAGCAATATAATATTATCTACCTTTTGCAAGAACCAAAAACAAGGTTCAAGTTATTAATCTAGAAAAACTAGTAAAAATTATTTTACAAAGTAGCAAATTTGTAATAAAATTAGTTTTGGACTTTACAGTTAACATAATTTAATCAAATCTAAACACTATATAAAACTGGAACAAACTTCAAAATACAAATCAATTTAAAAACAAATAAAGAAAATTCAAGAAACCTGCTTTCTCAGTCGACTGAACCATCTTCATCACCCCGTACTTGCCCTGGCTGACGTCGGGTCCCTCGTCTTGCTGCTGCTGCTCGGCTTGCACGTCCTGCTGCTTCTTCTGCTTGTCCGCCTTCTTCGCGGCCTTCTTCTCCGCCGCCTTCAGCTTCTTCAGCGCGTTCTTCGACATCTTGCCGTCTCTGAGTAAAAAGGAGTAAAAAATACTTAAAAAATTAGAAAGATTTAAAATTAATAACTAATATGAAAAGAGACCTGACACAACTTTCAAATTGTCAGTTTCAAAGTTTGTTCATAAAAAGTTATAATGTTAATGTAAGACAATTTCATTTTAGCTTTAGCTTTTTGTACAAATTAATGTTACTGAAAATATGAGTCGTTTATCAAAGATTTAAATAAATTTATCTTTGATTATTTGTAGCAAGTTGAAAAAATCATTTATAATAGAAATTAGTATAAACAGGAATTTTAAGCACTTACATCATCTTGAAGTTATTTTTTGAACATATCAGAAACTATTTTACTTTACTTAAAAATTTTGTTATATAACTATGTAGTTCAATGATATGAATTTACATTAATAACTCTTACTGTATGTTAAGAGTAAAGTTTTTTTTCTAATTAAGAATAATGATAAATTTTGAAAATTAGTTCTGGAAAAGGCAGATATAAAAACATTTATTCTTCTAAATGGTTTTTAAGGAAGTACAAATCCATAAAAAAAGATTGTTTGAATGCAGCTTTCTTATTTACTAATGTTGAAAACTTGAAACAGGTTTTTTACATAAATACATTCGGTAAAATGTTGAATGAATATGTAATTAAGTTAAATATTACTACTATATTTGTGTATATATCTTTTTGAATAGTTTAAAAATATTTCAAATAGAAAGCACCAAGTATTCAAGTATTGATTTAATAAAACATATTTTCTCTACAGTTCTTGTTTAGTAAGAAATTCCTAAATTTATACTTAAATTTTAATTATTATAAGGAAAAGTAAACTAATAAATTATAAAAGGTTAATTTTTACTTGACCAAGACTTTAAAAACTTTAGTTTACTTTTTATTTATCAACTATTGCAAAAAATTTAAATATAGGCAAGAGTTTTAGAAGTTACAAACCAAAAAAATTAAAACATAATAAACAAACCCAGCAACTTCAGTTTCGTTTTGGTTTGCCATTTTTATATTTATCACCTGAAACAATGTAAACTAATTAACACATACTTTTTGATATAGTCTAATTTTAAACTAAAAATTATGTGAATTATCATTAGATTTTTTTTATAAATAAATAACACTAACTAAATAAGTGATGCATTTTTAAGACATCTAAAATATAAAAGTTTAAAAAATCACAGTACTTTAACCATATGAAATAACTAATAAAATATATCTAAAATTACAATATGAGTACTTTTTAAGATAATAAGATTTGTAAAATGTATACAAGTAATATAGTTGTTTTATATTTTGTTAAAAAGATGTGAGTAAAATAAATTTATATATTGAGTTACCAAAGATTTTTTGAAAAACTTTTCTAGCTTTTCTGAACTTATTTCACGTTTTTAAAAGTACAACTTTTATTGTACATTTTTGGTATAAAACTAAATTTAAGGTAAAAACTATCTTAAATAATTTAAAATTTATGAGAATTGTTGTAGTAATACTACTTTAAATGAGTTTTATAATAAATAAAAACTTAAAAAACCAAAAAAAAAATTTTGATGATAATTTTTTAGTATTTAGTCAAAATTTCATTGGTTTACATGTAAAAATTGTTTAATATTCAAGGTTTTTTAGTAGATTTTTATTTCAAAAATTTCTCAAAATCCAGGTTTTTCTTTTTGCTAAATTGCTAAACTCCATGTTATTCCAGGATTCCAGGTTTTATAACTATCCTGTATAAAAAAAATAGCAAATTTACTTAACAGTTATTGGTGAACTAAAAACAAAACAATGAAAGTTTTGGTTAATGGATATAAATTTCATTTAACAAATATAATCATGCATTTACTGGATTCATATTAAGATGTAGTAAAAAATATATCAGGACTGATAGGTGAATTAACAACAAATACATCTCAGAATGAAAATGAGAAAAGTTTTAAACAGAGTTGCCACACAGCTAAGAAAATTCATTCTCAAAGTTAACATTTTAGTTTTTAATCGTAGAAAAGTTACACCAATTAAAGCACAAGATTATCACTATTTTTGTTCTACTTATATTAACCTGCTTATACACCTGTATTGATTTTCGAAGTCATGTTTGAAAATTAAAAAATTATTTGTTAGACGGTGAGTTTAGTTTTTATAAATGAGTAAATAGACAACTAAATTTGTGAAGTATGTGTATTTTAGCAAAAAAATGCTTTATTTTCTTATTTTGCTTACCATTTATTATTAGCCTTTTATTAGCTTATATTATTGCCTTAACTTTATAAGAGGTTTTGTGTACTTTCCTCTCTTAGAAAATTATTTTCTAATTATTGTTCATGAACATTTTGTATATTTTATAGTATAGTACAGGGTTTCCCAAACTTTTTTTCAAATGGCCCCCTTTATAGAAATTAAAAAAGCTATAGCTCCCTTACACATGTCAGTTTTATTATATGTAGTTAGTTAACAGAAATAAAAATATACTATTACTGAATTTTGTATGGACAGTGTTAATACTATATGCAGTTGCAGTATCTTAGTAAATCAGTATATTTTGTAAAGATATCCATTGTCTTTTGAACAGTCACATTATAAAAAAGTAGTAATAAGTACTTGACACTTTTTCATAGTTCTTTTACATGTTTTAACATAAAACTTAAAACTCATAAAAAATTTAAAGTTTGTGGGCTACCGATGTTGGTGACCCAACATCTAAAGCCTCAGTTTGGTCAGGGTGACTTACTGTGGGCAGATAGTCAACCTGACCTTTATTTTCAGACTTTTCCTGCAAGCGGGGTGACCTTCTAACAGGCTTATTTTCAGGACCCGCTGCAGGCAACTTATCATTAATATTCTCTAAGTGGGACATAGTACTATAACTTATTTATAAGTGCTAGTTTGTAATTATCAGTGGAAAATATATAATAAACACTTAAAGCTACTCTAGGTTACTTTATATAAATCAGACAGACAGTTTTAAGTGATGAATCTTTTATATAAAACAAAACAAGAAATAATAGCATATACAAAACTATAAATTACTATGACAAACTTTTTAGAACTACAATCTATTTAAATCTCTTTAAAAGACTTTAAACAATAAACTAAAAACTAAATAAAACTTTTAGTAAAGAAGAAACTGTAAAAGAATAAACTATTAACTATAAACCTGGCTTAAATATTAAAACAATTAAATACCAGTTAAAATATTCACTTTTAACACAAAACAATACTTACAATACATAATCACAAATCAAAACAAGGTAGTTCCAGCTGCACACCAACTAACCAACTGCTTACAAATACACTGACTGTCATTTTCTGATATTTAGTTGCATCAGAATTAGTTTGAAACACGTCAGATGATTCTCATTGGCTAGTGCAATGAAGCGTGTCAAATTCAAAATATTCTCTGAGCTCAACTTTGAATAATGAATAATGCACGTATTCATTACAAGTTGAATAAAAGTTTTTATGAAAAATATCAAAAACATAGGACTATTTAATAACAATTGTATATCATATTACAAAATTGTTCACTTTTAGGCAAAATAAAGTACAGTCTTGTATTTTGATTACTTTTTAAAATCTAATCCTGTGTTTTTTGAGTTTTTATAGTACAATCAGAATCATGTTAACAAAAATATTATTTATCAAAACTTTATGATTTGACAGTAACTATTTTCTAAAGAAAAAAAAAAGCCTAGAAAATACAGCTAGATTTTTACTTGATGTTTAAAGTTATCTTAAATGTACTTACAAGAGCTAGTAGCAGACTGTTTTCATTAACTTATTTTTTTAATAAAAGTTGCTACTATTAGGTGGCTTTATAGTACCTTTAGAACTCAAGTGATAAGTATGTAAATTTGTACAACATTAATTTTAAATATCTTTAATAATGCCATGTTTGGATAATACATTTTAGGCTATAAAAATTGCTATAACTTACTATTTACAAAGTTGAAACTAATTTATTCTTATATATTTCATCAACAATTAATAATTTAGTCAATAATTTTCTATTACAGTTTTACATTAGTGAACATTTAAACGTTTCACTGCAAAAATTCTTTATCAATTATAGTTCATAAAAATTATAGACTTATATAACACTTTATTAATAAAAGTATTCATTTATTAACAGTTTATAGTCAAAATAAAACCTTTTAAACTTTGATAAAATGTCTACAAATTCACATGTTGGCTTTTAAAGAAAAATATCATTAATTTATCATTATATATCAAGTTAAAAGATAATTGATTTAATATTTTGATGTTTGAAGATAATAATTAAAAGTTTTCAAAGATATTCTTGATCCCTTTTTAAGATACAAAAAACTAACTTGATTAAAATATCAAATAAGTAAGTTACTGTATTGTAAATAAAAAAATTCTTGTTAGATTTTTCAAACTACAGCAGTTTTATATTTTAGTAAAAAGGCCATAGAGGAGTACAATATTTTTTAAGAAAATAAACATTGGTTCCTAAATGAAAACTTAAACGTTTATACTATTCACTAAATTGAAAAAATACATACAGTTCGAGATGTAGTCACTTGTGTAAGAAGTTTTCAAAACAAATGTTGGAGAAGAAATTTTTCCTTGCGAACTTTCTCAGTATTTTAAAAATATTACTAAAACTCTACCATCTCCCTCATGTTTTAACTAACTAATATAAACTTTTTAGGAAATGTTCCTTCCTTGCATTAAATTTATAAGTTCTAGTTTAACAATTAAAATACATATAGTATGACAACTTTATGACCAGAATAAGAATTATATCTTAATCATAATTTATAAAATTGATACCATAAGATAGTTTATTTTTAAGTTAAGATTAAACTTAAAAAGTTTAACAGCAATTGCTTAAAAATTGTAGGAGAGGATAATTTTTATGAAATAGTCTTTTTTTTTTTTTGTATTTTTACTTTGGTTATACCATAAGGGAATCTACTTAGCTTTCTGATTTTGTACCCTTTCACTTCAAAAAGTAATTAATAATAAATGTGTCTTGAACTAAAACAACAATATCTAAATAGTTTTTTTTTTTGGATTGATATGTATTTAAAACTTTTAAACACTTTATTTTAATAATTATTTTTTAATGATTTGTATTTGATGCAATAGTAAGTTAATTAAAGGCCATAGGGAGTAATGTACTTATATTACATGTTTATATTATTAAGAATCTCTAACTAGCAGTTGCTTCTTACCAGTTTGTAAAATTTTAAATTTTAAATATAAATGAACTTAAAAAATTATTTAAATATTGATTTTAAAAGGTTTTTGGTTTAAGACATATTTTTATATTTATAAAATTATTTTATCATAAAGCTTTGAAAATACCTGTTTATACATCAGACTAAAAGCTTTTGGTAGACTGAGACAAAAATATATTAATAGTTTAGTCCACTTTTTATTATTTATTTTAAAATATTTTTTACTAAAACTATCTTTAAGAGGGTGGCCACAAGTTTTTCATATTTTAACTTATCAAGACTTATAAGATCTTAAATTTGTTTTATAATTTCTAGTATCAAATTATACTTGATGCAAAACAAAGATTTAATTAATTCAAATGATTTTTAAAAAAATACCATAATGCTACTATAAAAGTGTTTTATTATAAATTAAATTCTAAATATTACAAAAAATTATATTGTTAAAAAACATATTTTATATCTAATCTAAATTTTATCATCTTGCATGAACAACATGAGGCCATAACTTGAAACTTACACTAGATACTTTTGAGTTGCAGATGAAGAGCAAAAAAAAAAGGTTTTATGTGTATTTTATGGTAGTTTAGAAACTTACACTAGATATTCTTGAGTTGCAAATGAAGAGCAAAAAAAAAGGTCTTTGGTGTTTTTTATCGTAGTTAATGAGTAATCTTGTTGAAGGGGGCCATTGCTTTTTCAATTTTTTTAAAGGGGGCCATTTGCAAAAAAGTTTGGGAAACCCTGCTATATATGTAAATAATTAAAAGAAAGTTTCACATAGGAACTTTTTGATTTTCTCAAAAAAAAAAGTTAAGCTAATGAAAAATGATAAAAAACTACTAAAACCAGAAAATGCCTCCATGAATCTTACTTTAAATGACAAAGATATATCTAAAATTGACTTCTAGAAAGCTAGCTTACTCAAACTTGAAGTTTTGAAAAACTTTTTGAAATTTAAAAATTTCTAGCAACCTTATAACTTCAAAATAAGATACTCAATATAAAAAAAAAAGGATTTTAGAAAAACACCATGTAAAAAACTAATAGCTTTTGTTCTAATAGGATTTTTTATTGAGTTAATGAATTAAATTCTCAAATATATTATAGAACAAAGTTTCCCAAAGTGGGAACTCTACCCTTGGGAGCCATAAGTAAAAATAAATAGTTTATACATTATATATCTATATAGCAAAGGGGCCACAGGGGGCAATGAGGTCATAAATTGAAAATCACACTAGATATTCTGGAGCTGATGATGAAGAGCAAAAATAAGGTCTTAGGCATATTTAATGGTACTTATGAAACTTATACTAGGTATAATGGAAAAGTTTCAGGAAATTTAGGGGGCCATAAGCTGTTAAAGGGGAAGCCACAAGGCCATAATTTAAAACTTACACTAGATATTCTGGAGTTAATAATAAAGGGCAAAAATAAGGTCTTAGACGTTTATTATGGTAGTTATTTGATAAATCTTTTTGAAAGGAGCCATAGCTTTTTTAACTTCTTTAAAAGGGGCCTTTTGAAAAAAGTTTGGAACACCCTATTATAGAACACCAAAAAATTTAAGCATTTGTACTGACAAATCTTGATATACTGATGAAAAAAAGTTACTTTAATTAATTTTTAATAAAAAATATTTTTTAATTTCAAAACAAGCTCACAATTTATTAATCTATTCAAAAAATATGAGATTCAAATTTATTTTATATATTAAAACTTTCCAGCATTTGAACTAATTGAAATAAGAAATAGGTTGTTTTATTTCATGATTTTTTTTCTTTGATTATTTTTACAGAGAATACTGATTTATTATTTTAGTATTTTTTGTGCTTGTTTATTATTTTGGTTTGGTTCAACTCTTACATATAGATATAATTCAAATTTGAAAAAATTATAGGTTAAATTAAAGGGTTATATTTATTTTATTCATTTTATTAAGTTTAAGCATAGTTTTTTAAGGTACAGCTTTATTTCACTATATTTTTTAAAATATTGCAACTTTATTATTAATTTTTTGGTAATTTCCTAGCATGATGTCACACCAACATCAAACTGAAATTTTATTCAAGGTCCATTTTAACAATAACTTTAGGCTAAAAATGACATGTTATAAATACATAAATAATAATATAATACTCATTTATCATAAAAATAAAACTTGAATACTTAATTGCTTTCATTTTACAACATAAATCAATTACATCAATACAATATTTGGTTGCGATTATAAAAACTGTTTTTTTTTTGGTTTTTTTTATAATTTATAATTATTTAAAAATTCTTTCCGAAAGAATTTTTTGAACATATCAAGGAACATTTCCTGAAAGTTTGAGGTAGTTATCTAAAAAACGTAGGAGAAGATAGATTTTTAGTGAAATAGTTTATTTTTGCCGTTTTAGTTTGTGCCTCCCATAAGAAACCTATTGTTGCCTCTGACTTTGACCAGCTATATCTCAAAAATTATTTTGAATGTTTTAAATCTGTAATAAGCATTTTGTATTTCAGTAAAAACTATATAAGAAGATTAAATTTCAAAAAAAGGTGTACAAAAAACTTTACTTTTTAACGTAGAGTTTGGTATGTATTTTAATGTTAAATACTATTATATATAAAAAAAATTTGGATCATTTTGTTTAGGAAAACATTGAATGTTGTAAAATTTAATAGTCTCATTTTTCATAGAGTTTTTAATTTTTAAGTCTAAATTTTGACAGTTAAGTTTTTTTTCATGTTTTAGCTCATAATAACTTTGATCAAAGTTGGGTATGCAATTCGATTACAACTCGAGGGTTTTATGTGTACCCAGGTCCGTGTATCATAAAAATTTTAAGCAGCTTTTCGTTTTTTGTTTTTATTCAATAAACTATAAATTTATTCTAAATTTACAAAATGATTGCATCAGATTTTTCTAGAGATTAAGAAGAAAAGTTGCATGCTGACACAAATACAAAAATTTAATTAAGAAATTTTCCCTAATTCTAACCTCGATTTAAAATATAAACCAGCGACATTTTCTACTAGTTGATGTATTTTGTACCTAACCTACCTACTTTTTGATCAAACTGTTATAAAATTTTTAAGCTCTAAAGTAAAACAACTGCTTAATCTAATTGTTTAAAAATATTTTTTACATTATTGTCCTGGAAATGACGTCAAACTGTATCCGTGGTGTACGACTCGATAACCGAAAGGTTTTTTCGTGCACCAGGTCCTAGGACCAAATATTTTGAGCGCTCTTTATGTGTCGTTCAATAAACAATATAACATACATAAAAAATTTAATCTCCGAAAATTTAATAACCTTATATGCAACAAAAAAAAACAACAACTAGTTTTCCTAAAAATTTTTGGTTAAAGTTTATGCAAAAGCTAATTGAGCTGTATAGTAAATAACATTGTTTACATTTTTAGTAGTTATAACAAAGTAAGAGCTATAAAGTTTTCTGTAAATCGAGCAGGTACTTTTCAGATAATTTATATTTAAATTGTTTTTTTTTTACTTTAATACTGACAATGTAAATTCTGTAAATTAAAATAAAGGCGTTTTTTTTTTTTTGTTTGAAACCATAGATAAAAAGCAAATTAACATACTCTATTACACACTACGACTACACACTTATTTTACCTAAATGAAAGTAAAAAATGTTCTAATTGTAGTTTTTTTACCCACTTACTAGTTTTTATTTACACTATTAAAGAAAAGAGCTTAACCGCGTTTGAAATTCAGTTTATAAAGCTATTTAATTAACTTATCCATTTTAAAGTTAGTATATTATTTATTGAACGAGAAAAATAGAATCACTCAATATATTTGGTCTTAGGACCTGGTGCACGAAAAAACATTTCGGTAATCGAGTCGCACACCACTTGGATACCTTTTAACGTCTTGTCCAGGACATAGTAAAAAAATTAATGAAACCAATTGAAATGTGTTATAAAATTACAGTGCAAAAAATAAAATCACTTGGTATCTTTCAATTCCTAAGGTAATCGTAATATCAATCTTTTTTTTTAATGTGCTGCTTTAAAAACACATATATAATAGTAAATAGGTAAAAGCTACTTCAATGTTATGAGACAGTTTTATCTCGAAATTTATGTTACAAAATTTTTCTTTAAACAAAAGAACTTTAACACAAGACTCGATAACCAAAAGGTTCTTCATGCACCAACTCTTTGTACTAAATATTTTGAGCGTTCAAAAAACTGTTAATAAATAAATACATTATTAAAAACAAAAAAAAAACTAAGAAATTAGGTAGATTAGAAATAAAAGTTGTTTTTTATTCATATATTTAAAAAATATATATTTTAATACTAACTAGTTGCTCTTAATTTCATTATTAGTGTACAACAGTGGCGTCGAGTGGCCTTTTTGTTAGGGGGTGCTGCAGATTGACATTGTCAAATTTAAAAATCCATAGTTTGAAACATTTAGATAAGAATCGTAAAGGTAAAAATATAAAAAAATAAATATTTTTTCAGAAAAAAAAGTTTAACATACTTGTTTAAATAAATCTTTTTAAAAATTTAAAAGAACATTTATAGATAAATAAAAACATATACCTTTACCCTATAGCTACTTTTTTTTTCTAATTTATATCCATATATACTTCTGTATTTGCATAACCATAAATAAAGTTAAGACTTGACTAACAAGTATTATATAACAAAAAAATGCAAGAAATTAAAAAAAAAACGAGGTTGTTAAAATCTAATTTGAAAAAAATATTTATCTAAAACAGCTGAAACTTTTTATACGTATCACAAAACAAAAGATAAAGCTCATTAAGATTTTGTATAAAACTTTTTATACTTTCTAGAAGTAATAATATCTAATAATGAAAATAGTTATATAAAAAATAGAAGTTTTATATAAAAGATGCAGATATTTTTAAAAACTTATAAAAAAGTAAAGTTTAGTCAGACTTAGCTTTCAATTCTCATATTTAAGAAATAAAGTAAAACTTGTATAAAAATTACTTACTTGCTAACTAAAAAAATAAAAGTTCTAAAATAGTCTATAACTATTAAAGTCGTTTTTCAAGAAATATTAATCTTAAACTATTAACTTAATCTTCAAATAAAAAACTAAGTAAAATGAAAATAAGTATTTAAATACAAAATTAACAAAAACAGCAAAATCTATGAATTGTACAATATTTGCAAACTAACAAAACTAAAAATGGTTTTAAAACCTATAACTGTTAATATCTAATCACTAATAAAGAGCATTCAGGAGACAAAGGTATTTCTATTTTAATAACATTTTTTTTTAATGAATATTTATGATGCCCTAAGAGAGACGAGAGAGTGAAAACTTGTTATGAAAACATTACAAAACAGATGGTAGCTTGTTTTTAAAAACATAAAACTAAGTTTCTAAAAAAAAATGAAGCAACATACTAGAAAACAACAAAAAAACAGTTTAACAACCTTGCTACAAACTTCATATCAAATAACTTTTTACTTAAAATAAATGCATAAAACTTGTGATTTAAAATAAAAGTGATGAAAGTTTATATATGTCGAAGTATAAGATTTATCTATCATTCATCTTATTAATTTTCAAAACATTTTTTAACTTTTTATATATGCTTTTATTTTGTTGTGTAAGTACGTTTTTAATTAAAATTGAATGTATTTGCTTGAAAAAATAATTTGGAGTTAATAATAAACAATTTTTTGCTGAGAAACTTGTTTTTTTCTCACATAAAGAAAACTTTAAGCTCTTCATCTTAAACCAGCTATATGTCAAAACTTAATTCAAGAGCGTAGTTAAAAGAACTTATCGTTTATATGAAATATTACAATACAGAGTAAGATTAAGCTTTAAAAACATATTTAATTAATGCTTTGATATCAGATTAAATTTCAAATCAACCCACACATTATTCATGAAGAGTGTCTAAGTTCTTTAAAAAAAAAGTATTTTGATAAGAAGATAAAAACTTTTTAGTTAAAACTAAGGCAAAGCAGGTTCCTTATGTAAGGTATTTAACAGTAAAATACTAATATTTCACTAAAATCCTGTATTTTCATTCTTAGTAATAGTTTACATTTTTTTGTAAAATACATACGATTTTAAAAAATATTTAAAAGTACATGTTTAAATTTTAGAGTGTTTTTAGTAAAAAAAAATTTATTTTCATAACTTCTGCCATACTTTTTCTTAATATTTCAAACTACTTCAATAAAATTTATTTTCAATTTCTAAAGTTTTCAGGTTACGATCTTAAATAGTAAAAGAAAAAATAGGCTATACAATTTTTTGAATTTATCGTTTTGTTTTCTCCCAATAAGAGATTCTTACTTTGCCGACTTGCCTTATCTAAAAGGTTAGTTTGAATTTTTTTTTAATCAGTAATGGAGCTTGTAAGCTAGCTAAAATTTTATAAGACAACTTCGAAAAAAAAAATTCAACACCCAACCCCGTCATGACCTTAATTGATAAAAGGATGTGGATCTAACCTTATCCTAGTTTTTTAGAAAAAAATATCCTACTAATGAATTGCCAAGCTTATTTATAATGAGTATTTTAAATTTTTGATTTTTTTTTGTACACAATTTGTATTATCAATATCAGGCAAACACATTTAAAACTTGCATGTAACTTGTTAGCTACATTTGCTTATCTAAATAGTAGAAACCATCGAAAAACTAAATTAACTATTTTTTTTAAAGTTTAATATGTAAATAAGATAGGTTTTTTTTTTTTCTTTAGATATTTTTAGGTATTCTGATATAAAAAAATAATGATATGAATAAAATGGTTAACATTTTATGAAAAATTACTCAAACAATTATCAATAAAACACACACAAAACTGTAAAGTTTTGTAATTTTCATACAATAATGCTTTTTAAGAACTTTTTACAAATTTTGGCTGTGATATTGTTTATTAAACCACAAAAAATACGCTCAGAAGGTTTGGTCAAAGGACCTGGTGTAAAAAAACCTTTCAGTAATCGAGTCATACACCAGAACAGTTTAACGTCATGCCCAGGACATAGTAGTTTTATTTTTGTTGTATATGTCTTGACCACTGGGTCTTGATCTTAGCCAACTCAACGTGTAAACTACACATTCAGTATATTCAGCTTGTTAGCTATCAGTACATTTCTCAATACATATTGTTCAAAACAATTTTTTCAATTCACTTGTCGCTGCAGTTCATTGCAGCACTAAATTTGAGCTTTTCAACTACTTTTTGTATGGAAAGTTTGTATATGTTTAAAATGCAGCTGATACAGATTGAACATGCAGCTCTAATTTTACTAGTATTTGAAGATTAAATATAAAAAGTATAAAAATAATCAAACGTGTCATTAAATTCAATTAAAAAAGGTGAAGAATCTGAAATTAGTGGTTAATTTTTTTTTTCTTTTTTTTTTGATTAAATTTTACAACAGCTGCGGTGTGCCACCCACGCGACGCCCCTGGTATTCAGTAGTAATTTCTAAATTATCGCTTTGATACAATTTCGCTTTTAAAGATTTTTTAACCTAAATATTGATAATATAACCTTGGCCGCTAATAATTGTTATTTTGATGTATAAACCCGCACTTTTTTTTATCTTAAATCTGGCACGTCTACTAAATTTTTTTTGTAAATAATTTACTCCTAATGTAAAAAGCTTTATCATTTTTATTTATTATTTCTTAAAGTTTAGTTATTTAAAGTTTCTCACATTCTCTTTTAAATAAATTAAAAATAAGTATTTATTTAAGTTTAAATAATTGTCTAATTCTAATCTAATTCCCTGGCCAACTTTAATTTTTTGTCTAAAGCTTGTATGATTATGTCCTATATAAAAGATTTTTTCAATGTCATTCTACCAAAAGTGTGCATTATGCAACTTTGCAAAATATTTTTAAGGAAATTTCTATCTCTGCAACACTGCTGTTTCGTATAGTTTGACAGAACTTTACAAAACTTTAACAAGTGATGTATCCTCACCGTTATTTCTCACCGTTATTTATTTCGAAACAGGTGATGTTTTCATGCATTTTAGTTTGACTTAAAAATATAGCCTTAAAGTTTAGTATCAAAATATACTTGATTTTATTAACGGTTCAAGTAAGAATAAAAAATAAAGTTTGAATAAATAATGAAAAAAAAGTTTTATTTTAATTTTGACACTTACTTTTCATCAAATTTTTCAACTTCAATTCTTTGGCAAACGATTAAAAAATAATTAAGACTCTACCACTGCCCAAAGTTTCAAAATTGTTCCCCCCTCTTTTTCGTTTTCTTACAAGTTATTGCCCCCGTCCGACTTAATAAGTTTGCCAAAAAGGAACAAATAGTACTATTTTGAAAATCTGCTTTAGATTATAATATTTTCAGAAGTTCCACATACCATACTTTAGTTTGCATTAATAAAGTAAAAAACTTAGAAAAATATTTGTCTACGCTTGCTTGCTTATCAAAATTATTTTTGTCTTTGACCAACTGTGCTACAATTTTAAGCATCTTAATAAAACGCTGCTAATTTATATAGTAAATAACATAACAATAAAACAAGCGAAAGCCACCGATTCGAGGACCTCAAAACACTGGGAAAGAAAGAAAGCAAGAGGAAATAAACGCTCGAGCTTAAAAGAAACTTCCTTCTGGCTACAAAAATTCTTTAATAGAAATTCAACTTTCCCACGCGGTCAACAAGCTTAAGAAGAAGTACAATGTATAAACGTCGATATTTCCTAAACAGCCAGAGCTTGGGTGCGTCATCCACAAGTTTTACCAACTTTAAAAGCGAAGTGAGGTTAGCAAAAAAAAATGCGAAAACGTTATGTCGTTGTCCCACGGACCGTGCTATCGCGAAACAGATAATAAAGGAAGGTTTTCAATCCGTCTGTGATCTCACGTATCGGTAGTCTACATGACGGAAGACGCAGAGACGGCTTTGACCTTTTCTTTAGGCAAGACCCTTGATTTTGATGAGTCGCATTTTACGTTTATGACGTAGACGGCATCGGAAAAGGATTATAAGTTGTCTGGCAAACGAATGGGAAAAAACTAATTTTCATGTTTGCGATGAAGGTTTGGTTGTCACGAGTTATTTGATATTAATTTATTACAAGATAAGTGTCTAAAGCAAGAACTAGTTTGCTTAAAAATAATTTTGTTTTTTTTTTAATTTTTTTCTATATAACTTTTTTTTAATGTTTCCATAATGGTGAGTTAAGTTGAATTCTTCATTATCGGTAAATATAAACTTTTTTTTTAGCAAGGGTGTTCATTGAAATACGTGCTAAAATTTTAATAAGTAAAAACTGTTTGAACTAGTCTGAATTATTGTTGTTTCCAAATATAATATAACTTTTGTTTTATGAATACATTTTGTATGCAGTGCTTTTACATGAAAACATTTTTTTTCCAGTAATTTTAGCTAAATTTTTATTTGTCATAAAGCATTTATTTTTTCCTACAAGTGTTTACTTATTATCTTATTAATATTAATTAAAAGTTTTGAGGTTTTTGATCGCCGTTGCAAAGTTAATATTCGTTTATGTTTAGTGTAAATTTAAAGTACGCTATTTGTTTTAGTCTACGAATAACCTTTTTAAAATACTTTCTTGAAATACTTAATAAAAAAATGATGACTTTTTCTTGTTAGCTTCTAAGAGATCTTATCCATTAACTAATATTTTTTGTCTAGCTTGAAAAAAAATACTTATCTGCTTCTTACCTAATTTTTGATAATAATTTATGTACATCTTTCTGTTTTTTTGTTTTTAACGAATATTTTACGACAGTTTAAAGATTAAAACATGTCAACACTGAAAAAAAAAGTTTGAACTAAAAAGTATAATCTATAACTTTTAAAATTTAATTAATGATCAAATTCGATTTAAAGTTTTAGTTAATACCAAAGTTTAAACTTATAGCGTGAAATTAACTATTTTAAACTCTATAACTTTCTACTTTTATTAACAAAATGTTTTATCTACTAGTCAAACTAATAACTGAACTTTGGTATATTTTTTTGTTAGCGAGCTTAGCTTAACTCAGGGGTCGGCAGCCTTTTGTAAGTTTCAATTTCGCTAGAAAAAGTTGTTCGCGGGCGGCACTGTATAAAAGTCTTCGACAGGCTGCAGTTTTTTAAAAGTATCTGTAGTATTCAACATAAAATTACTACTTGAAACCCCAAGAAAAAAATATACGTAAAAGTAAAGCACTAGTATTGAGTAATTATTAAGTTAATAGCCTAATTGTAAATTTTTAGAAACTTTTTGTTACTGGTTTTAGCTGATTAGTACCTCGCGGGCTACGGATTCCGGCTTTGAGGGCCGTATTTGGCCCGCAGGCCGCAGTTTGCCGACCCCTAGCTTAACTAAACCTTTAACTGTTTAAGTTTTAAGTAATAAAGTTTTCGTAGTAATAAATAGCAGCTATCAACAAGATAAGGTACCCAGATTTGTTGTAACTTGTTAAGTACAGAGAAATAGTACTATGTAGTATGGAACTCTTATGATTAAACTATTAAGTATTTAACATAAATCATAATACTCTAGGTCTTCAGAGTTTTAGCATGCCAGTTAACGCATGCCAAAATACAAACTATGATTGTTTTTTTGACCTAATTTTCTTTGTTCACAAGTTGAGAGTTTGGCACAAGTGTTAAGTAATTTTAGCAAAGTGTTAAATTGATAAAACAATTCAAATTTCTATTAAGTTGGATAAAACTCTGTTAAAACAATTGTAGCCGATCACTAGTTGAGACAGTGCTGTATTGAAGAAACTTTTCATTAACTTAATAAAATACACAGTTAGTTCTTCGTTACTTTGGTTTAAAAAGTAAAAAACTGATTGAAATGTTATTTCAAAAACTATACTATAACAGTTTATTTAAATTATTTTTTGTTTAAATAAAAAACAGGACAAAATAAGTTGAAAACTTTTTATTAAAATCATTGTTTTCAATTATGTATACAATAAATAAAAAAACAGATGAAATTTAGATAAAAAAAAAAAAATTCAATCAAATACATCTAGTGAAACAAACACTACAGATTTTAGCTAAATTTAAAAGAAAACAATTTTGAAATGTTTCACTGCAAAACTCTCTTCTGCAGCTGACTCGGTTTTCTTTCTGTTTGTACCTCAACATTTCAGCTCCATCTTAGTCCTCTTCAGCAGATTTCCTACAATTTTCTTCTCCTGCAAGGACTCCGGAATCTTCCTCAGATTGCGTCTTCACTTTTATCTTCGCCTGCATCCTTGTTTATTTTATTGAACAATTTATAAACTTAAAGTTAATATTTAAAAACTTTCGGTTTAAACGTAAAAATTTAACTATAAATATAAACACGAAGGTTTGGTCCAATATTGAAAACTATACAACTGTTGTTGACCGCTAATTCAAAAACTAATAGTTGTTCATATTTATTTAACCTTGTTCAATTCGATTTTATTGATACTGTTAGTTATTTTTTTATATTTTTACTCTCTTTTTTTTTACTTTTTTTTACTAATTTTTTTTAAACCAAATCTGTGTTTACAGTATACTAATCATTCTTTATGTAATAGATTAAAACTTTAAAAATAAATTTCTTGTATTTAATTTTATAACTAAAACTTTTAGCTTACTTACGTTCAAAAATACTTGTCTAAAACTTATTATGGAATGTTTAAAGCTTTCCTTTAAATAAAAATATATATAAAATTTCTAAACATTGTACATAAACTTAATAAGCTTTATACTCGTTAAAACGTTTCTCTACTATTTGTCTTACGCACCTCTTTTTTGTCTGTTTTAAGTTAAAAGTCAGCACTTTTCATAGCTAACCCAAAAAAACTTTAAACTTGATTTATCTTGAAATACTGAAAGGTAAACAAAATGTAGTCTAAAACGCTTTAAATTGTAATTGTTCATTATTAACAAAATTATCATTTTTGAAGCATAAATTGACTTCATTAACTTTTTCAATAAAAGTCGTGAATAAAATATATTTTACAAATTTAATAACTTTTGATTGATGCCGATGATAAAGCTGAATTTATTTCGCTGTAAACTGTTTGTAAGTAAAACAAATACTTAAAAAAACTTAATAAACTGTTATTTCATTATATGGAGCTACTAACTTTTGTATCTTTTAAAACCGTCTTAATTCAGTAGATTTATCAATCGTAAATTTAGTTTTATAGTTAATAACAAAATTTCATAAAGCAATCTAATTTGTCATTAAGTTTCAAATTCTCGACAGTATAAACGGTAAGATAAAATAAAACATATATTTAAAATTTTAAAGCAACTTTATCTAAAGTAAGAACTTTCCGCATGTTTGTCGTAGTAAATAGAATTTTATTAAGATGAAGCTAATAAGTAAAACAAATAAATTCTCGCAATTCTAAAATATTAAAGTGTTTTAACTAGGATACTTCACTTTTTTCACTAGTTAAACTACAAGCAAACATTGAATAAATGAGTTTAAATAAGTTAAAGGTATAAGATTATTCATGTATAAACACTTTACATTAAACCTCAATGAAACAATAAAAAAATATTTTGATAGTAGCGCCAATAAAGTTTTACACTGAAATAAAATATGTACTTAGTTATGATGTACTACAAATTTAGTTTTTTTTTTATTTATGTATATACTTTATTAGTTTAAGGTTATATACAATAAAAATTGGGTTTTGTCATTTAGATAATTGTATTCCTTAAAGTCAAGTTCTATTAAAGCTAGTAAAGATTTTAATTTTTTTTTCTTAACTTTAATCAAAAACATTATTAAAAGCTTTTGTGGTCGTTTCAAGAATTAAATTTATAATAAACTACATTTGAACACGGGTCTTACTTATATTCAAACAAATCTTTATAATACAAAAGAAATAGTCGTAACTTGAAATTACAAAACGTTAATCTAAAATCTTTACCAAAAGCTACAAAACATAAACTTATGGAAATATCAATTATCATTTAATATTAGTATTTTTACTTAAAAGTTTATAGCAGTTTAACTTTGTTTTTATATATACTTAAATACAGTTTTATTAGATTTTTAAAGCTCATAATTAGAAGTAATTTTTAATCTTTTAGAAACTTTTTGTTAAAAACTTATTAAACTTTTTTTAAACTACGACATTATCTTAGTGAAAAACAACAACAGCAAGTTAAATACTATAAAAGGTTTCATTTAGTTTGTCTTAAATCTTTTAAAGATTGTCAAACAGTTAGCAACTAGTACCTTTTCTAAAATAAAAATGCGATTTTTGAGTTATGTAATATACAGCTTTTGTTTTTTACATTTGTAAAAAGTTTTAAAATTTTTATAGAAAAACCAAGCTTGACAGGGTAAAAAATATTTTTAAAATATCTTTATTCATATTAGGATTAAAAAAAATAATTGTAAGTTAGGAGCAGAGTTTAGTTTCTTCCGAAAATTTTAAGTCAAAAATATGCAAAATACGGCTAACAAGTCAAATTAGACCAAAAGCTTCAGGACCACGGTAAATTTTTAGCTAATAGTACCAAACAGAATAGTTGTATATTTTCACAATAATCAACAAAAAACTTGCTTTAAGTTTAACTTGAGTCAGAGATTATTTTTATAAGAGTAATTATAATGTTTACAACTTTGCTTTTGAATTATAACATTTTAAATATTTTCTTGTTACAATTTACAGTTACCTGCAAAAGAACTTATCTTATAAAATCTACCCCGCAAACACAGTTTTCTTGTAAATCAGGCCAATTTCTATGTAAAAGACTGCTGACCCTGATATAATAACTTATTTAGTTACTACATTTTATATGCATACTTTAAATTTTTGAAATAAGCATGCATAGCAGTTTGTGAAAAATATATTAATAAGTAAACCTTACAATAAATTTAATACCTTTTTACTAAAACTATTAAGCTTAAAGTTTCCCCGGATTATTGGTGTCTTTCCTATATTCTGTTCTCATCTTCTTAAAAGTAACCTTAAATTTTTTACATTAATCAAAACTCTGAATTAAAATTTCACTGCTTTGACTCGCAAGATCAATCTTTAAACAAGGCTAGTAACAGTTTTTCTCATGTTTGTTCTTAAGTAATATAAGCTTGTAACATATCTTGTTAAGCTACTATCATTATTCATTACACTTTGTTAAACCAGGACTTTAATTCATTTACCAAAAAGGTTGTTGTTTGTTCTATTGTCAAAGTATACATATTTACTTAAAAAGTACTTGTATCTTATTAAGTCTACAAATTTTGTTACCCTCAGTTCTAAGTTTAAAACTATAGTTAAGACATATGTAAATACGCAGGATAAAAGACCTTATTTATACAAGTTTAATAAAAAAATAAAAAATATTATTTTAGGCTTTTAAATCACAATGTTTAAATTTCGTTGTACGTTTCATTCTAGGTGTATAGTCTTATAAATAGTTTATGTAGTTATACATTTTAAACATGTCCTTTTATGGTTTCGTGTAAGTTTGTATTATTTAATCTTCTTCTTTTTTTGTGATAAACTTTTTGTTTTTTGTATTTTTTTTTTTCAAATCTCGTACGAAAAAATTGTTTACATAAACACAGTTTAATACAAAATATTAATTAGAAAACAGTTGTATCAACTGTAATTTTAAAAATTTTAAAGGAAGTAAAATAGATGAAAAGGAAGTAAACACGTACCCAAAATATATATAAATCAAACCATCAAACATATAAAAACTTTTTTTTTATAGCCTAAAGTTTAGTTGATTTTAAATATGTTTTAAAAATTTATAGAAATGGTTTTGAAATTAACTAACTGTTACAAAGCTACTTATATTAGTGCATGTTAATAAATAAAAGGTTGAATGTTAAAGCTCAATATGTATTAATTAAAGACGTAGTAATTTAATTTAACAATGGTCTATAAATTTCTTTTTTATTAGCCAGTCTTTTGTTTGACAGTTTTATTTTTTATAAAAAAAAATTAGAAACTATATATTTCAAACATGGCAGGATAATTATGTGAGTTATACACTTTTTAAGGTTGAGCTGAAAATTAGTGGCAATTGTAATTTTTCACAGAGTCAGCAAGTTATCGTATGTGACAAGGAGAAAATTGCTGTAGTTGACATGCGAGAGCAATTCAGTTTAGTAATTGCAATTAGTATAATTAGTTTTAATTAAATTATTTTTTCATCGAATTTTTTCTCTAGTTTTCAAATCATGGGTGTATAAACTTATTTTATTATATACAACTGAACAGTTGTACCTCGAATAAAACTAAACTTAAAATTTTGTTATAGCTAAGGTTTTGTTCACTTACATTTACTTTACTAAATAGTCTTGATTTAACACAGTCAAATAAAAAATTATACCAACTTTCTTTTTTTATTGTATTTTACTTTGTGAGAAATATACAAAACAACCTGTATGTGAATTTTAAAATACAGAGTTTTCACTTTGTAAATCCGTTTAAATAGGGAAGGCTGCAATATATACATTTATTTATTAAGATATATGTACTAAACATGTTAATTCATTTCGTTATGTTTTAAACTAAAAATAATTTTGTAAAAAATTGTTAAAAGCTATGGTTAAGAATAAAAAAGAAGTTTTTTATTAGTTCAGCTCGAAGTTTAATTAAAATGTAAATATGCCGATAAAAATTAGATTAAAATCAATATAGTCAGTTTTGATTTAACCCTTTTTTTCTGTTGTATTTTTCTGCCTACTTATTTTTATTTCACCTTATCACCTTAAGACTGACTTTTTTGAAACTTTTTTTTGTTTGTAAATAGCTAAAATTCAAGTTACATGGTGTAACTTGATAACTTAAAAAACTAAGAAAAAATAAAATTGAGGAGCGAGAAATTATACAAATTTAGATTTAGTTTTTTATACAGCATAACATTTTCAGCAGTCAATGCAAACTCATTTTTGTTAGCAGCCAAACAAAAATAAGCTAAGATCAGCCCAGTTTGTTGCCTACTTCCTTAAACAAAAGTTTCGTAATAGCAATGTAATTTAATTTATGCATGTGTATTTTTTTATATATAACATTAAAACTTACCATTCTTTTCACATAATTTTGCTATTATTTTATTCTAGCTAAAAAGATAAATAGCTTAAAATGAAGGTCGATATTAAACTTAAATAGCTTAGAGTTAAGTTATTATTATTTTCTAACACCTTTTAGACTATTTATTTAAAATTTTAGTTTTAAAAATCTTTTTTTTTTTAACTAGTAATAGTTTTATAAAGTTTTCATTTTTAATCATTGGCGCAAGTTAACTAACTTTAAATGTAACAACATTTTTTCTGAAAATTTTATGTTTTAATCTTCAGGTAATTTTGTAAATTTTTGTTAAAGGCAACAAGGATTATGCAAAACCTAGATGCAGATTCAGGTCTAAATCATCCAATAAGCTCTGCACTAGGAGAAGGTTTTTTTTTATTTTATGTTTATATATTTTTCTAAAACTTTAAAATAGTACATAATTGTACTAAAGCTAAAAGGCAATTAGAATAATTCTAGAACCAAAGTTTTACTTAAACAGTAATCAAAATGTCTAAACTGTTAAAAACAAAAGCTTTACCACTAAAGTATAAACTATGTAATAACGAGTAAGTTAAAAAAAAATATGACATCAATTTTTTCAATGACAATGTAGAAACTGTAATGTGTTTTATAAAATAATTTAAAGTAAGATTAATTTATAAAGCAATTAGCAAAATTAAGGTTATTCCTATACTTAATATTTAGAGTTATAACTATAATTTTAGAACTAAATATATAAACAACCTAAATCTGGTTAATATAAAAAAAACACATACTTAATTTCGATTTTAAGTTTAGTCCCTACAAAAACTGACAACTATTCGTAGGTTGGCTTTAAAAACATTCAGCATTACCTAACATAATATTGTAATGTGCTTATTATATTTTGAATGAATGATATCAAAAAATTGTATTTTAATTTTCTAAATAAAATGTTTTAAAACAACAGGTATTATTATGGAACAACAAATTGTATGAATTTTTTATGTTACCTACTTCTAAAGTGTTATTGATAAGTCTAACGTACCTCATTTAGGCTTAAAGTTTGAAGTAAAGTTGTAAATTTATATAACTGAACAATTTCTACATATTTATTTTTTTTGTGAACTGTAGCAATTTATACTTGTGTTTATAAATATGTTAAATATATATTATAAGCTAGATAAAAGTTTTAAAACCATACTTTTTCTCTTATTTAAAGCTAGTTTTTAAATATATGCAAATAATACTTCTATGAATTCTCAAATTTTTTTTAATATATCTAACAATTATTTTTAGCTGAAGTTATTTTAAGCTAATATTAATTGTTTATAAAACTGTCTAAACTAAAAATAATATTATTTCAAATTTGATTAAATTATATTTTCGTATAATTTACACTTAAAAATATCAAGCAACTGTAACAAAATAAAATTAAAAACCTAATTTATTTTTTTCTAACAGCTTTTGCAATCGAAGATGGAGAGACGCATGTTGAGGAAAATTTTGTCATGGAACAGCAGCAACCCCAACTACCGCAAGCTGTCCATCAACAACCACCTTCTTACCCGGACGTCCAAGACCTACCACCCACGTACCTTGATGTCCAATACCAACCTCCCATGTTCCCGGATGTGCAACACCAACCACCCATGTTCCCGGATGTGCAAAACCAACCACCCTTGTTCCCGGATGTGCAACATCAACCACCCATGTACCCGGCTATCAATCAACCCACATACCCTACTGTCGAATACCAACCACCCCAACAGCCCCAAGCGATTCCTATGCAAGTTTTACCAGGCCAACAACAAAGTCATCAGCCTCAACCACTTACACCATACTACCAAAGCCATGTGCCACCATCCCACCACCATCCCTACCAATATAATTATCAACAGTGGCAACATCAAAACTACTACCATCACAACAGCTATCCCAACCAAACACCAGCACCTAGTAACTGTTGGCATCAAAATCAGTCGCATGCAGCTTATAACAGTCAAGCTCAGTATAGCTATCCCAACTCGATATCAGGACCAAGTAATTTTTGTTTAAATGCTTTTAGTAATGAGTATTAACTCAAAAATATATAAAATAAAAGTGTTAAATAAGTAAAACAGCAAAATACTATAAGAATTATCATATCACAGTTATATCAGCTTTTAACGTAAAACAGTAAGTGTACTTTTAAAATGAAAATTAATTTTAAGTATAATTAAAATTAGTTTATACTAAAAACACAAGCACACGTACTAAAAAAATATTTGGTATTAGTTATATAAACTACTAACTTGCTATTTACACAAAACTAAAAAAAACAGCGTTAAAAAGCTTTTAGTTTTTTGAAGCTTAACTTTTATTTATCATTTTTGGCTTATTAACATTTAAAAAACTTTCTTTACAGATGCTCTGCAAATGCACAGAAATGATATACCAACTGCTGACATGAGAGGTATTTGTATTTCAAATTTTTAAATACTAAAAACATCCTTACAAGTATTATATTTGAAAAGTAAACATTCTGCTTTCATTTTTACAACTAAAAATATGTTTTAGCATATCCGACATCGCAACAACCTATGCCAATCAGAAATGGGAGAGTCTTCAGGCCAAGCATGTACCAGATGCCCTACAGCAGGAACATTTACCCCCAGGTTCCAGCATCAATTCAGAACCCACCCATGCGTTAGTCGAGTTTATATATATATTTTTTTAGATTAAATGTTATAAAAAGCATCACACGCGCTGCGTTCTAAAAACAGAGTCCATACTAAACCTCATTTCTTCAAACTAAACCTTATTTCTCAATAATCAATTTAATGTTATTAATTTCAAAATTAAAAACTTTTTTCAGCAGCAAGAAAAGATAAAAGGCAGCGAACGAAGATAACTGACCGGCAAAAAGCCATCATGAACAAATACTTTGATGAGGTGGAAGACCAACCAGATTACCTGCAGAGAGAAGATCTTGAGAGTTTGACTGGACTCTATGATCACCAAATCCAAGTTAGTAGAACTGTGAAGATTGTGATTTCATTGTTGCAAAAGTTTTTTACTCAAGAAGTAAAAGTTTTTCTACGTAACAAACTAATTATACAGGTCTAAATTTGTTTCGACAAAAGCGTTATACTTTTGTTTTTTTCTGATTACAAACTAATTTTTTGCTTGTAACCAAGGTTCTTTTGTTAATAAAAGTTTAAACTTTTTTTTGCTATTCTGTTGTCTTTTAGATTAAACTATCATAAATATTGAAACAAAAATTTCAAAATTAAAACCTAATTCAAAACATCCACAACTAAACAACGGAATACTTTCTCACAGAACTACTTCGGCAGCAGAAGGCGTCAGAAGCGGTTGAGACGTGAAGCGCTCGAAAGGCAGCTGCAAGAAGAAGAGGAAGATGAAGCAGTGAAGAGTGAAGCAGCTGTCAAAGAGGAGGTCAAGGTGAAGAAGGAGGCGATCAAGTCGGAACCAAGTTGGAGTTCTTTTGAAGTGAAGCAAGAACCGAAGCAGGAAGTGAAAGCTGAAAAAAAAGAAGAGCCTTTGTAAGACAAAAATGATTTTCTAAATACTCCTTTTATGTTTGAAATAGTTTTGTTTAAAGTATATGTTTATCTGAATGTTTCTTTCTTGTCTGACTGTTTATATTTTTTATGTTTTTTGTCTTTTCTAAGCTAAGCACTTTGGTTCTAAACTTTGGCTCAGAGAAGCAAGAAGCGAAACATGAGTTGAAAGTAGAAATAAAGAAGAACCTTTTCAAGACAATAAAGTCTTTTTTTGCTAAATACTAATTTCATAAATCTTCCTTTTATGTTTGGAACAATTTTGTTTAAAGTTTATATTTGTCTGACTGTTTCTTTCTTGTCTGGCTCTTTTCTGTTTTTCGATATTTTTTTCTTCAAAGCTAAGCATTTTGATTCTAAACTTCTGATTCAGGTAGTTATTTTCTATCATAAATGACCATTGTTAAAGTGTTGAATAAAATATTTTAGTCTAAATTAGTTTGTTGTATAACCAATTAAAAAAAATCTAGGTTTTAATCTAAGTTGACATGCTAACTAGAATGAAATAATTCTAATTTGAAAGTTGAAGAAAATAGCTTAATCAAAGGTAAAAATATAAAACTTTCAACAGTGTAGCTTCAACTTAATAAAGCTTTGTATACTTTCTGTACATTTAAAACTGTTTCAGTAAATAACATTTTTTAAATTTTGGGAAGCTTACAAACGCTTACTTTCATAGTTGTTTGTGTTACACTGTTTACACATTAAAAACTTTTTATTTATTTATGTGGTCCATAAAGAACGAAACCAAAACTTAATAAGTAACAAGTTATAATTTTATGAAGATTTGTTGACAAAATTTCTTGAAAATTTTTACATTTCGAGACACTATAGGAAATATTTTGGTAAGGACTCATTTAACGATAGCAAAAAGTTAATAATTGTTATCACTTTACTTGAAAACAAAAAAAAATCAGAAGCAAATGCTTTTTTTTTTTGCTTCTTTATGACGTTAGCAAATATAAAACGCGCAATATAATTAGCTAATTGTTTTTTAGTTTAGTAAAGTGTTATTCCGGAAGTTTCTTATACACATAGAAACGTTAGCAAAAATAAAATGTGAACCTAATTAGCTATTTTTTTTTTCTTAAGTAAAGTGTTTTTCCGGAAGTTTCTTATATACATATAAAAATTTCAAACAGTGTATTTGTTTTTGCTTTATTTCGATTGCACAAGCACAAAATATCGAATAACAAATAGTTAATTAAATTTTTTTTTATTAAATTGAAAATAAAAATCGGCTAATAAAAACATTTTAAAAATATTCGGTCTCGAACAGAAATTCCCAAGAGGACAAAATCGCTTTTTTAGGCCGATTGTGTTATGTTTGTAAACTTTAAAGTTGTGCCTTAGCAAAGGAGTTGGTAGTTTTAAGCCTGTTTGCAAATGTGATTTCTGTCACATCTATTTTAACAAAGTGCTAGGGTATCTAGATTTTATACACCAAGGTTAATAAATACAAAAGGGAAAAAATAATAATAAATTAAATGTTTCCATTTTCGACATTACTGTTATTTAAGTTTACTTTTTAAACAGTTCGTGCTTTGGTTGAGCCTTTCTTAAAAACTTACAGTCTAAAATATCTAATAAACACGTTAAATAAAAAATTTACTACCAAATTTAGTTAAGCATTCATTTACTTATAATAATTTAAATTATGTATTTAATATGCATATATTTTAATTTATGATAAACTGAAATAAACAAATAAAAAGATGGCTACAGTGAATAAGTGTTATAAAGAGTAAAATAACTAAAAACATAGTTTAACTTATCAGAAAAATTTCACTAATAAAGCTTTTTTTTTAATTAAATCGAAGTTCAAAAGTTTAGAAATTTTTGAGCTTAAGTTTATAGGCTATTTGGTTATGATTTCTTCAAATTAAGTTCAATATTTTCTTCTCTTTTTAACAATCGTAGGTACACTTTTTATATTATTACTTTTCATTAAACTGTACTGCCTAACCATATACAACAGATTCTGGAACAGTTAATAAATATAGTTGAACATAAATAGGATGTTTCAAAGATTATTGTTGTTGATTGTGCAGTAAAGTCTGGTGAACTGTGTGGTTGTGGTAATTCACTCATTGTTAGTGAAAGTAACATTGCTTCTAGTTTGTTAAGTGTAAAAAAAATTTTCCGCTTAATTTATAAGTTTATTTGCAGATAACTCACCAATAAAACTAACTTTTATAACCTCTAAATAGAAGAATTTTACACTTTTCCAAAAGATTGCTATTAAAAAAAGCTTACAATGATTTTCACATTGATTCTTTATACTACAAATAAATCAAATGATTTAAAGCTGCATAACTCAACAATTATTTTTACGATCTTTTAGCTGTCATTAAAACCACCCTTATTGCTTTTTATTTCTTTATTTTTCTTGTGTTTTTTTCCAAAAACTTCTTGTAAACTATGAAGTTATAAGCTATTTTCAGTATGGTTGTGTGGGTTAAAACATAAAATTAATTGTTACTTAAAACGGTATTAAAGGTAGTAAAAAGAAGTCCAGGTAAATAGTTTTACTAGTACACATTCAAAATTAACATTTTAGTAGTAGAAACTGTTTGAGATGTTCGTGATAAACAAAATTAACCAAGACTACCTTGCATGCTCAACCATTAACAGCAAATCTCCGCGAATCGTTCTGCGTTTATCCGAACGCTTGTGGTAAATGTTGTCACGATGTACCACTGTATCATTCTGACCGAGCTGTACATAACTGGCTTATACAACAGTTCCTCGTGTAAGTAAAGTCAAAAATAAATTTTGTTTTAAAAGGAATTAAACATTATGAGCTCTAAAAATTCCATTCCGTCAAGCCACGTGTCCTTCTTTAAAATTTTCATTGTTCGTTTTATTTCTATTTTTTTTATATTAAGTTCCTTTAATTTCTACTGTCAGACTACTATAATTATATAGTAAAAAGTAAAAGATAAAATTAACAAAGTTTGCTACTTTTTCAATGCTTTTTTCTAATATAATTTTTTTAGATTGTTAAACTACCACCGCTTTAATAACAGCGAGATGATGAAAATAGTGTTAAAAAATTTAATTAGTTAAGTTACTTAAAAAAGTTTTCTAAACTTATTGTTAACAGTAAGATCTTTTAAGGTGGGTAGTGTAGTGGGTAACCTAAAATAATTTACATATTTCATTTTATAAATAAAAAAATATTTAAAATTAGTGTCTCAAACGCAAACCTAACAAACTTCAAACTTTTGGTATACTTAAATCATTTACAGCAGCGGTACCCAAAGTGGGCGGTACCGCCCCCCTTGGGGTGATTTTAGTAACGAGGGGAAATAATTAGTAAAGAGGCGAAAGGAAGGGGGAGTTAATTTTTGGGCAGTCATAAAACTTTTACTTTTTAGCTTTCTATTTTACTTATTGTAGCCTGCTATTGAATATTTGACCATGAGGTAAAACTTAAACAAAAAATTTATTTTGTTTACGTAAAATATAGAAAAAAAAATTAAGTGCTTAGGACTACTATTTTTAAGCAAATTACATATTTTTATTCATATCTTTTCTCGACATCTATAACAACTATATAGGTCATAGATGGATGGAATCCCTCTCACCATTTCATAGCCTGACATATACGCTATTTGAGATCATAAATTCTTTGTAAAAATCTATGTTATCTATTAGAAACTATCACCTCATCATATTTCCCTTTTTTTTTAAGTCATTTAGTTAGACTAAAAAATAAAACTATATTAAAGTCAATTTTTCAATAGAATAAAAAAGTTGTTGTAATTAATTAAGATATGTTTTGAAATCAATATTTTGTTTTTGAACTTGAACTACTAAATTACAAAAAGTAAAACAATTACAAAAATTAAGTGAATTTAGTAACCTCGTGCAATTTTTCTTGGTGCAACTTTGATCCGTTCCCAGGTAGTGTATATGCAAATTAGTTATTATCATAAATATTTGATAATCACAATAATTTAAGTATATTGTGCGGCTTAAAAAAGTTACTTAGAATTAACCACTAAATGTACGAAACTCGTTACATCAGAGATTATTATAATATCAGGTTTCAGTTAAGATTTCAGATAGGTAACAAACTTCGACCCGCTAAGTAAGTTGAAAACTACTTGTGCAAAACAAATAAAATTTAGTTTTTTGATACTTAATATTTTTAATTACGCTTTAAATTTGGTTTTCAGTTCACAATAGCACGTCCTAGATCACAATAGTACTAGATCATTGTATTACAATTTTGGTCGTTGTTTTCTAAATTTCTTATATGTTAGTTTTTTAATTAACGCAGCCCGCAAGTACATTTATTTAAAAAGTCGACATGATAAAGGATGATTTAGTAAATATGACTTGCTGACTAAAAAAATTGTCCACCACTAACCTAAAGGGTTCATCAGTTTCAAAACAATTCATATTTCAACAGAATTGATTACAGGATACAATAGTCTTACTAATAATAAAGTATAACAAAATACTTTACCAGGCTTATAATAAAATAACTGCAAATTAACAAACCCTGTAAATTACTTTGAATACAGCCTAAAAAGTACCAGTCTAAATTACATTTCAAACACAACGTTTTTGTCTCAAAAGTGCGTACTCAAGAAGAAAATTACTGTATAAAATCATCGGGGGCGATTTAGTAAATGAGTTTGGGAAATCCTGGTTTACAGCATTGTTTAATATTATGTATTATGTTTTTTGTTTAGCTACATGTTTTAGTTATTACACACAATTATACTTTCTAAAATACATATTTATAAATTTGAAGCCTTTTTGGTCAAATATGAGGTTTGCAATGCACTACAGTTTCTTGTAAGGTTTCAATTTTAATTTTTAAATTTTTAGACTTATTATACTAAATAAACGTATACCACAATTTGATTCTTTTTATTTATATCCCGGAATAGAGTTCAATTGTTATAAAAACTAAACGAAACTTACAGATTGTACATGAAATAAAGGTTTTTTTCTATTTTTATTAAGTGTTATAAAATGAATAAAAGTTTATAAAACTAAAAAAAATTATGAAAAATAATTACTATAATTTCAATTAAGTCCTGAACAAGACATTAAAATGTACCCAAGTGATGTGCGACTCGATAACCGAAAGGTACTTTGTGCACTAGGTTCTAGAACCAAACACGTTGGGCGTCTTTTTTTCGTTCAAAAAACTCTAAACATATAATGATAAATACAACTTACTTTTAGAAAAAACGTTATAAACAGCAAATCATACATGCATAAAGGTTTATTATTGACTATTATAAGTATTCATAAATAAAAATAACAAACTTAAGTTAAGTTTATCATGATAAAGTATTTCGAAACAGTTTATTCATCAGAAAATGCGAAGTAAGTTAACGAAAAACTCATTTTATCTCTTATGGTCAGCTTGCTTCACAACATAACAACAAATGATGTGTATTATGGGAATTTGATTTAAGTTATGTTTTTATTTAACTTAGTAGTAGTTACAATTTAGGCACAGTGATAAAAAATTCATCTAAACTTTTAACATAGTACAAATTAGAATTAGTGTTTTTAATAATTGTGACATTAGTTTTTGTTTTTGAGTTTCACAAATTTGGTAAATGTTCAAAACCAGCATTACATGTATACCACAGTTTACATTAACTTTTATAATTTACAGTAATTTTTTTAAATCACAACAGTAACTTAAAAAGGCTTAAAAAATAGTATTTAAAAGTAAAACCCTTTAAAGGATGAATAACCGTAGCAATTAAAACACAACTAATTAATTTTTACTAATTAAAATTATTGTTTATTCAACAAACAAGACTGAGTTAATTAATATAAAGCACATTATATCTTATATTCTCATTTTACTGCAAAGCGCTTAAGGATACATATCAAATATCACTTTATCAAATAGTTTGCTAAATAATGCAGCTTTGTATGTTTACTTAAAACAAACTGCACAATAGAAGTTCGTTACTATACTTTTAAAAATAATGAAGTAATATAATGAATACTTGAAAATTTATAATGTTAATCAGTTTTGAAAATTTTATATTTTCAAAATATAAAATAAACTTTATTGTTTTAAATTAGTTTAAATTAATTAACTACTTTTTTTAAACTTGACTAGAAAATTTATAGTTTTATTTTGTTAAATAGATATAACAATTTGCATAATTATATTAAAGTATATACTGACTGTTTAATAAGTATATAACAGTCTTTAATTTTGCTAAAATTACCAGACATTAACATTTTCAAAAAAAAAAATTGCAATTGCAATTATGAAAAGTTTTTAAACTTCTGTTGCATAGAAGTAGTGATGTACCGGACCCACAATTTCGGGTCCGGCCGGACCCGGATCCGGACTTTTTTTTCAAGTTAGAATCCGGCCGGAACCGGACCCGGACTTTTTTTTCAAATTAGAATCCGGCCGGAACCGGATCCGGACTTTTTTTTCAAATTAGAATCCGGCCGGAACCGGATCCGGACTTTTTTTTCAAATTAGAATCCGGCCGGAACCGGATCCGGACTTTTTTTTCAAATTAGAATCCGGCCGGATCCGGATATCAGACAAAAATGGCGATATCCGGCCGGACCCGGATAGTAAGTCCGGTACATCACTAGTATTAACTAGCCTGAGTCAGAATGAGGTTTTTAAAAACTAAAAAAAAGAACTTAAATCTAATAATAAGTAGAACAGCTAGCCACAAGGTTTACAAATTTAGGTGTTATTTACAATTGAAAATCTGAATTTAAAGTTCTTGAACAAAATACACTAGAAAATTACCAAATATTGAAAACTGGATCAGCTCAAACTCATTCAAAAATTAAAAGAAAACTAGCCTGAGTTTTTATGAAAAACTAAACTAGCCTGAGGCAGTCCAAGATTTTCTAAAATTCCCAAAAATTTACTAACTAACAGGGTTGCCACTGTTTAAGTCAATAAAACTAGCTAGAGTGAGTATAAACAAGCCTGAGTCAGAATGAGGTTTTTAAAAACTGAAAAAATTACTTTAATCTAATAATCAGTAGAACAGCTAGCAAAGGTTGACAATTTGGTAGTAAAGTTGTGGACTGATTGTGGTACACTTAATATATTAGTACTACCCATAATAATTAAATCCTACCTTATTTAATTAATATCTAACAAATATTAAAATCTATCTGAGACTACTTACTATAATCAGACACGACAGTTTTGTGTGATGAATCTTTTAGATAAAACACAACAAGAAATACTAGCATATACAAAATTATTAATTACTTAGGTAACACTTTAAAAACTGGAAGCTATTTAAATCTATATCAATAGACTTAAAACAATAAACTAAAAATTAAATAAAACTCTTAGTAAAGAAGAAACTATAATATTTTTAATAAACTATTAAAATATAAGCCTGGCTTAAATGTTTAAACAATTAAACACCATTTGAAATATTCACTTTTAAAACAAAACACTACTTACAATAAGCCTTCACAAAAAAGTTCAAGATATTTTGTTGCTTTAAGCTGCACACCAAACTAACTAACTGCTTACATATAAACTGCCTATCATGTTCTGATGTTTTGTTGCATGAGTATTTAGTTTGAAACATTTTGTCATATGATTTTCATTGGCTCGTACATTCAACCGTATTAACTCTAAATATTCTCTGAGCTCAACTTTAAACAATAAATAATGCAAGTATTCATTCCAAAGTTTTAAATTTTACAACATATGTAAAGAGTTGCATTCCTGAAATGTTTATTTCATAGTTTAAACGTAAACAAATGAAATTAGTCACGTGTACAAAATGAGCCAATCACTGTAGGTGTTTAATTTTAACTGACGAAAATGACTCTTTTTACTAACTAGATCCGGGTCCGGCCGGATCTCTGTTAGGATCCGGCCGGACCCGGATCCGGACTTTTTTTTCAAATTAGAATCCGGCCGGAACCGGATCCGGACTTTTTTTTCAAATTAGAATCCGGCCGGAACCGGATCCGGACTTTTTTTTTAAATTAGAGTCCGGCCGGATCCGGATATCAGACAAAAATGGCAATATCCGGCCGGACCCGGACCCGGATAGTGAGTCCGGTACATCACTACATAGAAGCAATTAAAAACACGCCGCTTTAAAAAAACTTGGCATGTTTTTATGCGACATATCGACATTTTAAATAAATTAATTGTTGCATCAAAATTTCAAACTCAAAATTCTAAAGTCATTACTTTTATAATTACACATCAGTTTGAAAGTTATTTAAGTGTTATTAAATTTCTAAAAATGATTTCACTAAAAAATTTGTATAATGAAATATGTTTATTGGTAAGTTTATTTTTATACTAAAATTTTA
Source organism: Thalia democratica (assembly GCF_965202585.1). Lineage (NCBI taxonomy): Eukaryota > Metazoa > Chordata > Thaliacea > Salpida > Salpidae > Thalia > Thalia democratica. The sequence goes on from NC_139165.1 coordinate 77,909,328, forward strand.
TTTGCCTTAAGCTAATCTATTATCTTTTTTTTTAATTTGCTAAGATTTCAAATATTAAAAATTTGTTACTTAAACTCTAGTATATAAATAATCTGTACATATTGTTTAACTAGTAATTTAATTTTGAAAGTTAATGTTTTTTTGATTTCTTGTAGTTTTAAAATTTAGTTATTAAATTATGTTAAAATTTGAAAAGTTTAATAAGTTTCTAATACAATAGTTCTCAATTTTTTTAAATGTTGTGCACAGGAACTTACTTTAAAATACATTTTTTGCACACTCTAAAGCAGCAAAGGGGCCACAGGTCGACCATGAAGCCATAATTTAAAACTTACACTAGATATTCTGGAGTTGAGGATGAAAAGCAAAAAAAAGGTCTAAGACGTATTTAAAGGTAATTTCTAAATTTATACTAGATATTATAGGGGAAATTAAATATCTATGCGGTCTGTAAAACAGAAATCCAAAAGGCCGCAATTCGAAACTTACACTAGATATTCTGAAGTTGACGATGAGAAGCTAAAAAAAGGTCTCAGACGTACTTAACGGTAGTTTTTGAGATTTTTTTCAAAGGAGGCCATAGCCTTTTTTTTATTTTTTTTAAGTGGGCCTTTTGAAAAAACGTTGGTAAATCCTGCTCTAGACTATAAGAAATATAAATAGTTCTTAAAACACACTTTTTTTTAGGTAAATATTTTTCAAACATTTTATGAGCTGTTAATTCTGTAATTTATCGTTGTTACGTTATAATAAACTTATTAATATAGAAAGTTCAAAGTAAAAGTCACTTAAACATTTTTTTACTTTATTATGTTTTCTATGCACACTATTGTACGTGAGAACCACTTGCCAAATATTTTATGGAAAGATTAAAAAGTAATCTTTTTTAGTATGTTATTGTACAGATCATAAATACAAAATTTGCAGATTTACTAAAATGAACTATCAATTTCTCCTAAAATTTAACCTTAAAGTTTACTAGGCAAAAGATTGTAATTTTATATAGACCAGGGGTTGGCAGAAATTTGGTGGTCGTGGGAAAAATGTTATTTAGAAGAAAATGTTTGCGATTTTATTTTTTACTTTTAATTACAGACTTAAAATACCTAGTGCATATTTTGAATTGTTTATTTATTTTTATTGTTTGTTTATTGTATATATACTTCCATACTTAAATTATTTTTGGTTTTCATTCTAAACCGCAAATTTATCCACTCTTAATAAGTTTATCTACTCTTAATTATCTAATAATTTATAAAGTCAATTTTGCTCCCCGTTTTACCACTCATGAGCTGCATACCATTTAAAAGTAGAATATATGACGACCTATGACGTAGATTTGTTAAATAACTATTTATAAACAGCTGAAAATAGTGCAAGAAGTTGTTTTACTTTTTAAAGTTAATAAATTAAACAGGTAATTATATTAATTTAATAAACAATTTGATATTATTTTCCATGCCTTATAGTTTCATGCTAGTCTGCTAAATAAATAAACGGTTATAAAGATATCACAATTAAGCACTTAGAAAAACAATATTTGAAATACACTTTCGTATAATTTAGTGCTTTTAACTTAATATTTATTTATTTTTTTATAACTACATTTTACAAAATTATATATTTTTTCCTTTGGTTGACCATATCTATTTGCAAAATATGGTTTTGTTAGTATTCTATCCTTGTTTTAATTTCAGTTTAACTCAATGTTAAAATTTAAAATAGGCTTAAAATTCTATTAAAAAAAACAAGTTATTTGAATAAGGGTTGCCAAGCAACCATAAATCATTGAAAGTACTATTATTTAACCATACGTATTTTATGTATTATTAACCTTCAACCTATAAAAATCTATAGCAATTATTTTATCATTAATGTACATATGTGTATACCTACTTTAGCTTCTATTCTTTTCTTACAATATTTTTTATGTACAGAGCTCCCTTAAAGTGTCTTAATCCGGAAAGCACACTGTATGATTTGTTATCATTATAAGAATATATTTTTATTAAAAAACAAATTTAAAGTAGTTTACAGCATGTTTTCTCTGCGGTTATACTATTTTAGATTTTTACCTTAAACTTAGTTTTATACTCAATATAGACAAAAAAATGTCTTATAAAAAGTCTGGAAGGAATTAAGAAAACCTGTTAATTTTTTTTTTAATCTTTGGGTAACCCTAAAAAGTTTAAAACTATTTACTCAGTTTTCATTACCCTGGTAGAAACTTATAAAGTTTGTTTTTAAACACTGAATAAAACTAAATAACATATTGAAACTTGAAGACATCTCTTGTTAAGTGGTAAAACTTTTTTAATTTTCTATATATTTATTGAGAAAAAGTTATAATGTTTTTTTTTTGAATCTACTTTCAATCACACTGCAACATACTCAAAGTTTTACACACTTTTGGGTTATGTCACATGTAACAAACTGACTAAACAACTTTAATGGTCGAATTGCTCTTTTGTAAAACAGCTAGCAAAGCCTTCTAGCTACAATTAATTTTTTAACATGAAAAGAGAAGTTTATTTTAAGACAAAAAATAACTTTAAAATTTAGTGGGAACTGGGAACCCTTTTGGTTATTATGATGGTTAAACAAGCAATGTGATAACTTTGAAATAAAAATTTTTGATTTTTTTATTACTTAAAACTTGTATTCAAGTTAAAAACACTTTCTGAAATTAAGATTTATTAATAAAAGTATCTTAGTTTACAACACTCACTGTTTATATAGGAAACGGGTCAAATATGCACGAAAACACTTTTGCACGAAGGTACGTGCAATGTGTTAAAGTGTTTTTGTGCAAAATTGACCTCTTTTGTAAAATTGACGTCTGCAAAAGTGTCTTTGTACAAAAGTGTCCCTTCGTGCATAATTGGTACCTACCCGTTCATGTAAATGTTGACCATAAAGACTAATTAGCTTAAAATTCAGAAAATTACAATGAATATTGCAGTTTTTTGTATATTATGTTAGTATTACATTAATACGTTAAAGTAATACAAACTAACTTTATTTTTGTGTTTATTTTTTCTCTATCTATAGTATCTTTTAATTTAATCTGATTAGGAGAATATTTATGGAAGTTTTTTCATTAAAAGTATTATCCAATAATAATGATACAGTACTACAATGAAAAAATTTCAAAGTAGGTGTTAAAAAACGCACGTAGGGACACTTTTGAACTGGTTAAAATTATGATTTTATTCTTCCTTTCCACATAATTTATTATTTACTAGCACTGTTAATCCTAACCTTACCCTAAGTTGTTTTTTTAATATTTTTTTGAATTATTTCCTTTTAGTTTAATTTTTATTTTTTGCTCTCATGCAAAATTGTCACTCGTGCAAATTTTAACCTTTGTTTAAATGTTTTTTCTTGCATATTTTACCAAATATTCTAACCTCCTTCCTTAAACTATTTTACCAAAAAGTTATAGATATTTACATTTAGTGGTAACTCATTTTACTAAAAAAAACATTTTTCTAAAACAAAAATTACTTAAAACATTTGAAAATATGGGAGAATCGCCTTGAATTTGCAGCTAAGAGGGGTAAGCATAAATTGTTTAAAATAAGGCCTAACACACAAACAGGTTTGAAATCTCTCGTTTATATCAAAAGATATTTTGATTGTTTTAATTTAATTTATTTATTTATTAAAGTTTTTAGTTACTATTTTATAATTTTAGCTAATTCACTTTGTTCTACAAATTTGAGTTTAAAATCAAAGATTCGAAGGTAGTCAACTTTATTTTTCTATAAAACAATTTATGTTTGAAAATTTTACAATTCATGAATTATTTAATGGAAAGGAATTTTTTGTGATAAATAGTAATTGAAATCTGTGCTTTAATCTGCAATGGTTCCTTTGCACTCGACTTCCTTTATGTATTTTAAAAGTATTGTTTTACTGCATATTTCACTATAGACTATGTTATAAACTTATCTAGTATATTAGATTTATAACTGACTTTTAAGTATTTAAAATTTTAAATAACGTTCAAACCAGATAGTTCAATTAAGAACTTTTAATGTTAATACTTTACTTATTGCAACGTAAGCGTTTTGGACAATTTCGAGTTTTTTACATCATATGAAATTTTACTTAATGCTTTGCAAACTTCTAACAAGTAAATAAGTTTTTGGTTTTAAATTTTCTATAATATAAGTTGATAATAATGTTTTCTAATAAAAAACGTGAATGATACAATTTTTTTTTAATATAACAACAACAAATTGATAAGTACTCAGTTTATTAATGATTAGTAATGTTTTTCTATGCTATTACTAGCATAGTTTTGTAAAGTGTTTTAAAGAAGATGCATGTCCATATTTTTTAACTAGATTATATCAAAATAAAACGTATATAGTTATACGAAAACAATATTTTTTGTTTGAGTTTAAGACAAAGCAACTTAAACATAAGTAAACGATAAGCAATTAAATAAACAAAGATTTTTTTAAATTTGAATTTGCATTTGTAATAATTTGATAATAAATTTGTTAAACCTTTTTTTTTTGTAAAAGAATACAACTTATTTTTGTTGGAAAGATTGTTATAAGTTTTGCTTGAGTAAGAAAAGTTTCTTAGTTAAAAAAAAGTTAAGAAACACTTAGCAGCTGAACAACAATAATAACAACAGCTTAAACTAAAATTTAGAGAACAATGTTAAAGTAGGAATGTTATATTGAAAAACTTAAATTTTTAACCAAAAATAATAAAAAACTTGGAATTTTGAGAAATTTTTATATGTAAATTGATGAAATTTAGATATGATTGAAATATATAACACGCACACTAGAGTTTTTTGTAAAAATTCATTTGTTATAGTTTATAAATTTGAATTGTTATAGATTATAAAACACATTTAAGGTAGCATTATAGTGTTTTAACACATTTTTTTATACATTTTAAAACAGGTTTTTTACGTATAAATTAGTATCATAGCATAAATGGACACTAAAAGCTAGTAGTTGTAAGAAGAAATTTAAAAATAAACATGTAAGTTTGTTTTTGTTTAATTTTTATTTTTCATTACAATGGATTAATGATTTTATTTTAGGATTAACTTTTATTGATTAATATATTGGTATTTTGTAACAGGATTGCCCAAAACTTAAGCCAGTTAAAAAATTCAGACTTCATTTACTCAGGCTGACCTAAGATTTTTTGCCCTTTTTTATGTAAAGCACAGGCTAGTTTGAAATTTTTCAGAAATCTCAAGCTAATTTTTCTAATCAATTTTATTACTTAATAATGGCTTTTTTTATAAGTCTCTTTTTTATTACATTTTTCAATTACAAATCTTAAACAAATACATTGAATGACAAAATAAAGAGCTCAAAATATTTGGTCGAGGACCTTTTCTAGGACTTAACAATACATTTATCCAGGATTAATTATTAACTTGTTCAGCTTTTGGGTCTTATAACCTTTTTTCATCTGTTTTATAAACTTAGGTTAGATTTTGGTCACTCAGACTAGATTATTTTGCTTTAAAGAGTTGCAACCCTGAAATTAGTAAACTAAAGATTATTTTATTTGTTATGTTACTGTTGATAAAAATCTTAAAAAACTTCTTCATTTTTTTAATTTGAGTGCCCTCTATAATATATTGTTCAATTAACATGATGATTGTATAGTATAATGATTCAAAATTTCCTGCTTAAAAACCAAGCAGCTCTGTTAAATAATTTTTTAGTTAGTTAAAATTTAGCATAATTTTTAAGTATGATAATCAAGATTTAATGTCAATTTTTTTTTAATTTTCTTAAAAATCAAATATTATCTAACGTTAAGCAATTTTTTAAATATTTTCCTAAAAATCTAAAAGTACCTTAACTTGCTGCAATTTTTTTACTTTTTTTATCAAAAATTTATAAATAAGGTCTTTCTTTGTAGATGAGGTAAAATATAGAATTACTTTTTAACAATAAGTAAACAAAATTAAAACAAATTTTAAATTTTTTTGTATTTGCATTTAAAATAATAAATAATGAACTTTACCACACCATGACCATCAATAACAGTATTCAAGATGGTTTGTTCTAATTAGGACTCATCAGGCAGGTATAGTAGCAAGAAACTATACATGAGTTAAAACTAAGTCAGTATTTTCAAAATAGTTTGAATTTAATTTGAAAAAAATAAGTGCAGTATAAAATGAAAATTTTAAACTTATCGCACAAAGCTATGACAATTTTTAAAGTGAAAAGCAATAAATCTAACTTTTAATTTAATCTTGTTGAAACTTTGTTAACATTTGGTTTTTAAACCTTGTTATTTACAAACATTTGTTTGAAATCAATCATGTTATTACATATTGAAAAAGTATCTAATCATAAATTTTGCAACTAATGTATGTCTGTTTGTAACTATTATAAATTAATACTTTATTTTTTTATAACTAAGTACACAAGTTTATTGCCAATGCCTATTACCATATTTAAAAAAAAATACATTTTTTATACCCTTTAAGTTAAAATTTTACATTTTATATAACTTTTTGTAAAAATAAAAGGTAATTTTGAGCAAACAAGAGCAACATATATTTTTTTTTTAATATAGAGTAAATAATATAAAAATAGTCTTCCTTATTATTTTTAATTTTCCATGAAACATTTTGTTTATTCTATATTTGAAAATTAAAACCATGAAAAATATTCAGCATTAACTTATATGATGTTTTTATTTTTTTAGAAGTTTAAAACAGTTAGCAATAAGTAATAAAATAACTTCCAGGCTGCCTCACATTTTGGGTAGTTTTAACTTTTTTGAAAACTTCAAGCTAGTTATTTTATGTTATAATTTAGTTTTGATTGATTCAGTTTTTAATATTGTTAAGTTTATAGTAAAGTTATGTTTTAAAATTTCATTGTTGAAATTTTTACAGTGTTGGTTTTAATAATTAGATAAAGAGTTTTAATTGTGGCTAGCTTTAACTAAATAAAAACAAGGTATTTTCCGAAACAGCCTAGTAAAGACTTAAAATGTAAAAGAAATATTCCCAATTTTGCTTAAGTAGTTTTAAGTGTTTAGCATCTGAAAAAGCTGTATACATTTGTCACTTTAAAGTTATGCCCAGTAAATTACGGATTAAGTTTTGTGCACAGTAATTTAAAACAAACTGTTTTAATTATAAAAAATCTTTTTAGACTCGGTTGTCTTTATAATTAAATGACATATTTAAGGTTGTCAACAACTTTGACAAACTGATTATGCATATATTAAGCTTTTTTTAAATTGAAGATTTTTTCGACACCTTGAAAAATACGTGCACAGCACAATTACTTAAAGATAATTTTACCATAAGTACAAAAATTTATTGATGTATTTTAAATAAACTCAGGATAGTTATTTTTAATTCAAAGACCGGCAACCCTGTTATTATAAAGATAAAAAAAAATATTTTTACTTATATGCCTGTAATCTAAAGCATGTACAGGTTTAAGTAGCCAACAATCTATTAAAGTTAGAATAAAAGGTTTACATTCTTGATTATTTTAATTATAGTTTCACAATTAGATAACTTTCACGAAGTACAAGTCGATTATATGTAATGACTTAACTGTATTTTATAACAGCAGGGTCATTAAGTTAATTAAAATCTGTAAACCCTAAATTACAAAATAAGAATTTTGTGATTTTGTTAACCCCAAGATATAAATTGTAGCTAGTATTTGAAATCCTTAAACATTTTTAATTGTTTTTTTTTTTTGCTTATATTTTATTTTAGTCCAGTTAATTTTTACTTATAATTTTCTATAAACATAATTAATTTAATCAGTTTACCCTGTTCCAATTTAATAAACTTTAAGTTTCATTGATTTTATTTTACATTAATATTTTACTTGTACTACATTCTTAAACACTAGTTAGAGTTAAACATTACCAGATTATCCTTAGTAATAATCAGATACTGTTTGTACTTTGTAGGGAATGGTAAATATAAATATTAGGTCAGTTTAACTAAATGAAATTTTAATCAGCAAATACTGTCTGTTTAACAAAGATATTAACACTAAAAATTATTACAGCTAAATCCGTTGATAATGTAAAACTCCTTTAAACTCCTTGTACTTCTGAATAATTGGATCTGTGTTGATCTTAAACTATTTGTGTGATCTTGTTGCTAGCATGATGCTGATTTTTGCTCAACCTAAGTGTAAGCTGTATTAATGATAATGCTCAATGAAGAATAACAAAAACTAAATTAGTAAAACTAGTTATTGAAGAAATTATTAGATTTTTTTATAGAGTTATTAAGCAATTAATAAATTATAAAATAATAACAAAGTTAATTAATTTTTGTGAGATTTTAACAATATATTCAACATCAATAAAAGATACATTAACTTTTAAATTTTTTAGTGCATTGCTCTCCCAAGAGATATATTATTGTTAAATTTTCTTACTATAAACAGTTGTTCACAAGCCCACACATCAGTTCATCTTTGCTTTTTTTTTGTTTTTAGTGTCAACTAGAGCTAAAAAACTATTTTCTGCAAGATAGGTGATTTGCAATGCATTTGTTGCAAGACGGTTGTATCCAGAATTTTGTAGAACTTTAACCCAGAAATTTGGGTAATTTTTGGTTTTACTGAAACACGTTTCTTGCACTCCATCACTACTTATCTCTATAAGTATATCTTCACTGGCTACATCTTGATTGTAATCTTTATAATCCTTTAGATAAATGAATTCAATTTATTTTTTTTTCAATCATACCATTAACTTTTAGGGAAATATAAAGAAAAATTTTCATAAAGAAGGTTGAGATGATTAATTACCAATCTCTTTAATTCAATTTCTAGATCAGCATGTTCAGTTTCTCACTTACATGTTTTTTATAAAAAAATTTTAGATCTTGTAAAATACAAAATCTCCAGAATTAAATTTTTCAATCAAATGTGTTATTTCTTTTTCATGGCAGTTGTTTTACCAATAAAAATATCTCCACCTAAACCTTCTAGTGAAATTTTTAATATGTTCAATTCTAAAAAAAAGATATATAAGGAACTCCACTAAGCCAATTTAGATCTTTAAAGTAATTTGCACTTTCACTTGTGTTCTGATAATGAAAGCCTTCAAATGTTTCTTTTAAAACAATAAATCTTTTGAGGACTTTTTCTCGTTCTTAAAACGTTCTATGTTTTTAAAAAAGATACAACTTAATTATACTAGTTATTGAAAAACTTGTATTTCATGCATTTTCATTTATGCATAAAATACTGAAACTTAAGGAAAATTATTTTTTACATTTCTTTAAAAATCCTTAATAGTCTGGTTTTTTAAACTTGTTATTAACCAGGCTACCACTCAGTAGAATAAAGCAAAACATTCTTTGTCAGTGACCAAGTAGAAGTTAAATACATCTTGAAAATATTACAAAATTAAAAAAGAATTAAAAAATGACATTGTCAACAAAATATCTACATATAGAAAAGTTTTTGTAAAAACATAACGACTTAACATTGAGAGTAAAACTCATACTTTTTGAAAAAAACGAAGTCATAAAAACTAGCCTGAGTTTTGTTTTCTGATTTTTGCATGTCCTGTTTGGAGGAGATTTAAAATTATATAAAAATAAAGTTTAATTATATTTTCTTTAGGAAAAAATTGAATTCAAACAAAAAATAAGTAAATTAAATTTTGAACCATTTAAATTAAATAATGTATACAGATATAATTTAGATACATTTTGCAATTAACAACAATTACTTTATTTTACCTGTGACTATAAAATTATAAAATTTAATTACATTCGTATTGAAAATATTTCTAAATTATAATATTTAATATGAATAAAATTTCATGTGGTAAGTGTTAATTTAATTTACAAAAAAAAAAACTAGTTTGTTGAACAGGGTTGCCACTGTTTTAAGTCAAAAAACTGAGTGAACTTAAACTGTCCTGACTCTTTCTGAGTTTTGAAAATCCTTAAAAAAATTAATAAGTTTAAAAATATTAAATTAAGTTTTCAAAATCTATAATATTAAGTTTTTAACAAAATGGTTAAATAGATTTATGCAAATTGTATATTTTATTCGCGACCAGTTTTGGTGGCAAGAGATTGGGTTTTGGTGGTAAGAGATTGTGACCTTTTCAAGCAAAAATAAAATATGAAACTGCATATAACAATGTTAGTTAATTATACTGTTGTTTAAAAACTTATTCATGCGTGAAGAATATAAACAAAAACAAAAAAGGCAAATAACTATAGAACAAAATGGTTATAAAATATTAAATGTTAAAACTTTACTGAGATTAACAAAAAAATCTTTAAACTATCCCAAGTTTTTTATCAAAAACTAAAATGGCCTAACTTATGCTAAGTTTAAAAAAAGACTAGCCTGCGTTATCTTAAGGTTTTCAAAAATTTCAAACTATACTGAATTATCCTGATTGTACAGAGTATCTTGAGTGTAGAAACCCTGAATGAAACAAAAAAGTGGTAGTATTTAGAATTTATTATTTAAATTAGTCACTATCACATAGTTACCAATTTTTGAGGCAAGCGTAAGCCTGAGTGACTAATGACTAGACTTAGTTACAAAAATTCATCTAGCCTAAATTGGTCGTTTTTTAACAACAACGAATTGGTGAATAAAAAAAGTAAAATAAGATAGAAAGGCTGAATTTGTCTTTAATGTAGAACGAAATTACAGAAAACTTCAATTTAGTTTCTGCACAAACTGAGAAATTCGTCTAATTCAAAATAAGTTTTGTGCACCCCAAAATAAATTTCATGTACACTTTGACAACCACTGTTTTATACTGATAGAGTAGTAGAATTTGAAAAAGCTGTTTTTTTTTTAAATACTGAATGCAAAATTTTTATTAGAAATCTTTAAAAGAAATTACAACTCAAATGATGACTAAATTGCAGGGAATCTCTCTGAATGAGGATTTTGCTTGTTTAATAGAGTAATATTAAAACTTTTATTTAAAAAAAAAAATGTTCATAAATGTCCCGCTAATTATAGGTTTGAAAAGGTCAGGGCAATTCTCATTTTGACTTGGATCTCTAAGACCCACATATGTTGTATAGACTCCAACAGTGTTAGAAAATTGCGCCAGGAGGGTCAAGGAGATCTTGCAGGGAGGAACTGGTTGTTTGTGAGGTGTTTATTTGAAAAATATAAACTAACGTTTAACGAAATCAAATCAAGTTTTGATGTATAAAGATTCATAAAATTAGATGATTAAAATTTATTAATGAAGTTTTACACTTGAATTTAAGCTTATAAACTGAAAAAAAATTCAACTTGTTTTTAAGTATAAATATTTTTAAAGTTTGTTTGAACGAATGATTATTTATAATCACGAAATCTCTTAATAAAATAATGATGAGCTTTGTCTAATAAAAACTATTTAATGTAAAAATGTATAATTTTTTTGAAAAACTAATGAATTAAAACTTTAAATCAGAGCATATAAGTTCACTCCAAAATATCATCTTGGGTATAGGAGAGGAAAAATTGAGAAGCAGTTGATCTGACATTTCCTCTCACAACCTTTCCAGGTATAAATTTGTTATCTTGTATAAAATTTATCTAAATTGTGTAACTGATAAAATGTTTTTTATTAATAATTGTCGTTTAGTTGAAGTCTCTAAAAGTCTATATTTCTTTCTAAAATTTTGATTAAAATACGATTAGTTTCAGTTTGCGCTTGAAAGAAATTTCATACTTTATTTAAACAAACAATTAAGTTTTTTTTTATTTATTTAGTATTGCAAAAAAGTAAAACAAATAACTTAAACAGTGTTTTTAACTTTGTTACATTATTTTGATAGTAATTTTTTTAAACATTTTATCCAGGTTCTCAAAAAACCTAGAATTCTAGAAAAACCTTGATTTTTAAATTATTTTTATATGTTATGTAACAAAATTTCTATTAGATACGAAAAACTATCTAAAAAAAAATTCTATAATTTAAAAAATAGTTCAATAAAAACATATTTAAAGTAGGTTTACATTATCTATTTAATGTTTTTATACTTTTTAAAACATTTTTTTTTAACCTTAAATTAACTTTTATACTTGAAATCAACCAAAAAACTTGTTTTTTTAAACCTGGAAGAAATTTCCAAAAAAACCTTGGTAATCCTGATTATGTTTTTTTAGTTATACTCAATAGAACTTAAAGCAGCTAAAAAAAACTAAATTATAAATTATGCATAAAATTTCTAAGTTTTAATAAAAAACGATCTGATATAATAAAAGTTTATACGTTCAATTATTAGTTGTACATTTAACATTAAATTTTAAGCAAAAAACCTGGTTTAAGGGTAAAAATAATTATTTCTTTTTGGAAAAATATAAGTTTGAACAAAATCATAAAAAAATCCCAAAATAAAGAACTTATTGAAAATTCTGGAATAATCTGTGGGCCAAGTTTGATCCACTTTTTTTTCATACCAAAACTGTCATTAGCATCTAAAAAAAACCTTAAAGTATTAACTATAAGCTATTTTTAATTGAATGAATAACTTTAATATTTTTTAGATATAAGTTTCCGTTTCTAACATATAGACCACAATTTTATATTGTCAACTTTATCATAAACTTGTAATAAATTTATAGTTTATTGATTACAAAAAATACGCTCAAAATACTTGGTTCTAGGACCTGGTTTAACAAAAAACTTTTCGGTTTTAGAGTTGCACATCATGGATACCTTTTATATTTTATAATTTTTTATGGTTTTTTTTTCTTTAATAAAATTTTTATTTTTAACTCATTTAAAATTCTTTTAGACAGAATTTTCTCACTATTGCAAGGAACATTTCTTGAAAGTTTAAGGTAGTTTTCTCAGAAAACGTAGGAGAAGATAGATTTTTAGTGAAATAGTCTTTTATTACAGTTTTAGTTTGAGCTCCCAAAAGGAACCTATTGTTGCTTCCGACTTTGACCTGCTCTTTCTCAAAAATTATTTAGAATTTTTAAAACCTGCAAAAAGCATCTTGTAACTTAGTTAAAACTCAATAATATAATATCAAATTGTGAAAAAAGTGACTTACCCCCCATTTAAAAGTGACAATGCCAGAAAAAAAGAACGTTGTTCTTATTCTTTTGATGTCATTTTTTTAGTTACTAGAGCTTTGCCGTGTAGCATGCAGTGAAGAAACTGACAATAAAGATTATTTTTTATGTAATCAATTAATCTTTTGTGTTTTCCAATCATTCTAGTTACAGCAACACTGTTTTTATTCTAGTTTTACTGCCCTGAAAAAATTGTCCAACTTTGTGAATAGTCTTACTCCAGTTATTTGTATACCTACAAGCTCACAAAAAAAGCATTTGTTTTATATTTTTGCTGGTGCTTGTATCTAGAAATCTGCACCAGACACTTCAACTCTCTTATCTAACACTCAAATGAGTTGTGTCTTTTTGATTAGCTGCATTAGTTCATAAAATCTTCTACGATTTTAAAGGAAATCAGTTTTATACCATAAGCATCAGTTAAAGGTTTTAAAATCTTCATTAAGAAATGTGTTACATCTATTGAATACAATGCTGCAGGACAACTTTCAGCAAAATTTTTTAAAGTTTTTCAAAACAAATTCCAGGTTTAAGGTTGTTTTTTATAGTAGTCTTTAAAGAACTGTTTAGATTTGTTCATTTGCCCATTATGTTGTTTATCCAAGTGATTCTGAAGCTTACTAGGGACCCAGCCTTGATTGCTGTACGTTAATTTACAAAACATACACGGGGAGTCTTCTTTATCTGGCAAACTTGATTTATTGATAGGTAAAAAAAAACATATGCTAGGTATTTATCATTTTATTTTTTGGGAGTTGATTTTTTGGTGTATTTGTGATTGGACAATGCTACTTAATAAAATTAAACCTATGTCAATAAATGAAATCTAAATTTTTTATATACATATAAACTATTTTAAGAACTCACTTAAAGTATTAATATTTTTGCAATACTGTTAACTAACATTTTTTCAAATAAGAGAAATTATAAATTATTATGATAAGTTTTAATATCATTTATAGTCATTTTGGTAAAAAACAAAAATTAATAAAAACTTTAATACAAATTTACTCAAATTAAAAAAAAAAAAAGTTTGAAATACACCTCATTTAAAATCTGTGAATAAAGTATAGAATGAAACCTTCAAGTAAAAACTTTATTATTTGGCTAATAACTCTTTTTTTTCTGTCGATTTGAAAACATATACCGTTCATCTTCTGATAAACAAACATACAAGTAATTTAAAACTGTCTTTGTAGTTAAAAACAATGTTTATACTTAGTATACTGAGTAATTTTTTTACTACTGTTTAAATAACATTAAGGGCAAAGAAGAGGTCCACCTTGATTTTTAAAAGTTGATCTTATTTTGTAGAGTTTTATGGGAGCTATCAGATAATTTAAACTTTTGAACAAACTCAAAGTAATTTTTGAGATTATAGTCGGTGACCTCAATAGGTTCAAAATGAAGGAGAATATAGATTTTTTGTAATTTTTTAATTTTCAAGAATATTAACCTTTAAAAATTTGCCGTACTTACGTTTATATTGGAAACTTTTTTTGAAAATTACAATATCTAAAAAGTTAAATAAAATATTTTTATTCTATAAAAGCTCCCTTGTAGTTTGTACCTTAAACTTTCATATAAAATCAAATGTTATTTTTAGTAAAAAAAAAATGTTGACCTCCCCCCCCCCCCTATGCCCTTAATAGTCTTTCGTCTATAATTAAAAGTACAAAATACTTTGAAACAACACTTAATTTTGAAAAGTATAATAACTTATTATTAAAACAACGTATTGTTTATGATTAAAATAAAAACTTAATAAGTTGAAAAAAAAGATACAACTTCATTATAAAAACATATTCTTAAAAAAGATATAACTTCATTATAAAACTCTTTCCCTTTATTCAAAAACTTGTATTTCATGCATTTTCATTTATGTATAAAATATTTAAGCTTATAGAAAATTTCTAAACTAACCTGTGTTTCTTAAAAAATCTTTACTAGTTGGGTTTTTCAAAAATTTCAAAAAAACACAAAACTAGCTAAAGTTAACCAAATTAAAAAAAAACAAGTCTAATTATGTGTCAACCCTGAACAATACTAAAACCTATTATTAAAAAGGCTTACACTCAGTAGAGAGACTCAGCAAAAAAATCTTTCTGAGTGAGTAAGTAGAAGTTTAAATCATCCTGAAAATATTTTCTAATGCAAAAACAAAACACTTAAAATTACATTGTCAACAAAATATCTACATATAGAAAAATTTTTGTAAAATCATAATGACTTGACATTCAGAGTAAAACTCATGCTTTTTGAAAAAAAATAAAGTCATAAAAACTCGCCTGAAATTTGAGAAAAATTACGAAACTAGCCTGAGTTTTGTTTTCTGATTTTTGCGTGTCCTATTTCAAGGAGGTTTAAAATTATATAAAAATAGAGTTTTAGTTATATTTTCTTTAGAAAAAAATTGAATTCAAACAATAAATAAGTAACTATATCATAACTGTATCATAACTTTATTATATAACTCTTTCCCCTTAAGTTATTCAAAAACTTGTATTTCATGAATTATCAGTTATGTATAAAATACTTAAGCTTGAGGAAAATTTTTTAACTAACCTGCGTTTTTTTTAAGTCCTTACTAGTCTGGTTTAAAAAAAAGGCTCAAAAAATTTAAAACTAGCCAAAGTTAACCTATTTAAAAAAGAAATAAATCTAACTGTGTTTTAAACCTGAACAATACTAAAACTTTCATTAACAAGGCTAACGTCCAGTAGAGTAAAGCAAAAAATTCTTTCTCGGTGACCAAGTAAAAGTATGAAACACCTTGAAAATATTTTTAAATAAAAAACAAAAAACTTAAAGTGATATGGTCAACAAAACATCTACATATAGAAGAATATCTGTAACAACGTAATAAGAGTAAAACTCATACTTTTTGAAAAATATGAAATCATAAAAACTAGCCTGAAATTTGAGAAAAATTACCAAGCTAGCCTGAATTTGCAAGAGGTTTAAAATAAACTTAAGTTAGCCAAAGTTTTTTAATATAGTTCTTTCTAATTTTTAGCATTTTCTTTTTCGAGGACATTAAAAATAATTTAAAAACAGAATTTAATTATATTTTATTTAGAAAAAAGTTGAAGTCAAAAAATAAATAAGTATGTTAAATTTGGAACTATTTAAATTTAAAAATGTTACTGTGTTACAGAAAAGATTTGAAAATTCAAAATACATTTTGCAATTGACAACAATTACTTAACTTTACATTTAGCTATAAAATTATAGAATTTAACCACAGTTGTTACTTAAAATATTTTCAATTTATGATAATAAATATGAATAAAAGTTTATGTAGTATGTGGGGTAAGTATTATTTAAATTTTCAGAAAAAAAAAGTTGTTGAGGGTTGCCACTGTTTTAAGTCAAAAAACTATTCCAAGTGACCCTTAACTCTCCTGAGTCATTCTGAAAATCCTTAGAAATATAAAATTTTATCAAATTTTCAAAATCTATAAAATCAAGTTTTTGAGCTAAGTTGGTTATAAAATATCAACATGTTGATGCAGGAATAACTGAATCTCCTTTAATATTTAGAATTAAAAAATTTTACCAAAATCTTCAAAAAATCTTTAAACTATTCCAAGTTTTTTATCAAAAACTAAGCTTGTCTTAGTCAACCTGAGTTTAAAAAAGACTAGCCTGAGCTATCCTGAGGTTTCCAAAAGTTTCAAATGGTTATCCTGAGCGTACAGAGTATCTTGAGTGTGTGGAAACCCTCAATAAAGCAAAAAAGTGGTAGTTTTACAATTTATTGTTTAAGGGCATAGGGGGTCCAATATTTTTTTTTACTAAAAATAACATTGGATCTTATATGAAAGCTATAAGTACAAACTACAAGCCAGTTTTTATAGAATAAAAAGATATTATTTAAATTATGAGATATTGTAATTTTTATAAAAATTTTCTGATACAAATGTATGGACCGCAAATTTTTCAGGGTCAATTTTCTTTGAAATTTAAAAGATCACAAAAAATATATCTTCTCCTTCATTTTTCGAGATAAAGACCTCAAACTTTCAGGAAATATTCCTTTTATAGTTTAAAAGACTTTGAATGTTGGAATTTCAAAAATGTTATAAAAATAAAAAATTTAGATAAAAAAACAAAAAAACTTTTAAGTAGTTTTTTTTTGATAAAAATTTTATTTACAAAATTTTAAAAATTCCTCCATTCAATCTTTTTAAAATTTAATAATACACTTTCTGTGAAAATTTGAAGAAGATTGCTTAAAAACAAAAGGAGGAGATAGATTTTTAGTGAAATGGTCTTTTTTCGCGTTTTTAGTTTGCACCTTCCATTAGGAACCTATTGAGGTCACCAACTTTGGTCGCTCATATCTCAAAAACTACTATGAATTTTTTCAAGCGGTTAAAAATGTCTGATAGCTCAGATAAAACTATATAAAATAAGATCAACTTGTAAAAATCAAGGTTGACCCCCCTATGCCCTTAAATTAGACACTATTACATAGTTACCACTCTTTGAGGCAAATTTAAGCCTGAGTGACTAATGACTAGACTTATTTACAAGTATTAAGCTAGCCTTAATTAAAAAATAATGAAAAATTCTTCAACATGTGCAAAAAACTAAAAAAAAATCAAATGCTTAGATTCCTGGAAAAAACCAAAATAATAACAATATTAATTAATAAAAACCAAATAAAAAATTTACAGTAAAAAAATTATTGAATATTTAAAAAAGATATCCAAGTAAGCCTAATTTCTACAAGTTTGTTAAAACTAGCCTCAGTCATGCTGAGTTTTTGTAAAATATTAAAACTTGCCTTAGTTGGTAGAAGTTTTCATAAATAACTAGTCTGACTTATCCTGAAAGATAAAAGTGTGTGACAACCCTGATATTATTGTTACCATATATATTTAAATTTGTTGGATGTAAATTAAAAACACCTAATAGTTAATTCTTTGTTTTTTGCTATGCATCATCAGCTCTAGAATATCCAGTGTAAGTTTCAAAACTACCATTAAAAACACCTATGACTTTTTTTTTTTAGTTTTTGCCCATCATCAACTCAAGAATATCTAGTGTAAGTTTCAAATTAAGACTTCATGGCCCCATAGCTTTAACTTGTTCTAAAAAAATATGTATGGTAAACGAAATTCCTAAACTGCTAAACAATATTTAAACAATTTGTACTAAAGTACAAATAAAATTTAGAAAACTCAAAAATAATATTGGTTTTATAATAATAAAATTATCACAAAAATTTCAATCACCAAGCAAAAAACGTAACTTCTAGAGATTTGTAGGGGTTTCTACATATTTTTTAATTTTTTCTAGGTTTTTACCGTAACCGTTCTAGAGATTTTTTAGAATATTGCAAATTTCTAGGGAAATAGGAACCATGTAGTTAAGGCTTTTTGATAAATAATAAATTACTGTACTAGTTAGTTAATTCAATTGATATTTTAAAATTCTCTATATTCACCTAATCAAATCAATTAAATTTTATTAATGGTAGTTTTTTAAGTAATCTTGTTGAAGGAGGCCATAAATTTTTAAGTTTCATTAAAAGGTCTTTTCAATAAAAAGTTTGGGAGACCCTGGTCTATAGCATAAAGTTTTTATTATATGCTATAAGCTATATAAAATAGACATAAAAACTGTGAAACATCAAACTCTATTCTATAACAAATGTAAACTTGATAACTTTGATGATAAAAGTATCGTAATATTAACATTAAATTGATATTAAAATTAAGTTCAAGAAGAGTATGAACAGTAGCTTAGTATAGTCTTTATCTAACACTATCAAGCAATATATTTTTGATAATTTCCCTATAAGTTTGCTATATTTTATGGATTTCCCTTTAAGTTTTTTTTGAACTTTTAGTGGAAACCCTGTATATATTCATATGTCAATATGTATTTTGTTTTAAAGAAATGTAGTAATTTATATAGAAATAATTATTAACATGTTAAACACTCAAACTTAAACAATCAACAATGACATAATTTTCTTTAATAATCTTAAGTTTCCACAACACTCCACTTAAAAACCATCTCATTTCAACTACAAATATTTTTACCCAACAGTTTGCAGCCAACAGGTGGTGCTCAAGAGACCCTTAAAACAGGAACTAAAGATGCAAACTTGCTTGCTCCTTTTGTGCCAATGACGGTAATATCGATTTGTTGAATGTGCTGGTGACCGTCTTCATCCAACAATGGAGCTGGGGTTGGAGAAATAACTTTTAAAGGTAATGATTTGTACCTTTTGACGGTGAATTCTCAAGCAATCTCATTGAACGACTCACCAAAGTTTGGTGTAAGTCTTATTATAAAAGCTAATCAGCCATTTTATTATCTGTTAAAAAAACGAGGTCTGTTCTATTTAAAAAAGGGTTTATGATAAAACTTTATGCAAAATGGGTTAAATTGTTCTTATTCTTACATCTACTAATAAGCTCAACTGTTCTTGCACTTTTTATTTGTGCATTGTTGTACAATTTAGATTAAATATCAAACTGTTAAAATGCGTAATGTAGGATTATTTCCTTATAATTGAAAGTTTATTAAAGTCTAATTTATCTGTAATTATCAAATTATTCATTACTAAACATTTAAATCACAACGCAGATCGCACAAATAAATTATTGTCGCATGAAAAGTATTTTAAAGCTTGCCGCTTAAAAAAGTTCTGCAATTTTTTATGCGACATATCGACATTTAAGATTTAGTTTGTTTTTGCATCAGTATTTTAATTTTTAATTGAAAGTGAAATAAGTGTTTTTTTATATAACTTTTATCTTTTTCATACTATACAGTTTTTCAAAAGAAAATAGTTTATGTTTTAGACTTTATTTTTAATATTATATTTGTTTATCTTAAACTACAGTATTAGCATTTTTTCATGCACTAAGACTAAATAGCTTAAAATTACTTATTGGTACTGTAATGTTTAATTTTTTTGGCATTATAAGTTTTATTTATTTTAAGTTTAAATGTTTTGTATTATTTCTTATACTCAAAGAAAGTTAAAGTTTAAAAGTTAGGTAAGATTCTTATGTAAGTTAGTGATGTTTTAACTGAAATATTCAAAAAGTTAACTTTATAGTTTTTCATTAAGTTATATAAATTCAAAATTTCCAGTTTTTGTCATATGTGCTAAAACTTTTTTTAATTAAAACCTTAAGTTTACTAAGCCAAAAAATGTTTATTTACTAAGATAACAATTATTTACTTTCTTATAAAAAAGTAAAAGTAGTTTTTTTTTAAATACCATTCACGACTTAGTATTACTATATTTTCCATTTTAAAATTTTATAATCCTGAAGTTTTACGGATCTAATTTTGATTCTTTTTCAAAAGTTAAGTGAAGTGTAAAACAGTCTTGAAGATTGTAGAAATAATTAAAATGATTATGCATCATTATAAAAGAATGCTTTTCAAACTAAAGTTAATAACAAAAACTGAGTACAGTGCTTCCTCGCTAATCCGGCCAAGTTGGGCAAGATTTTTTTGAAAATACGGCCGGATTTGCCTTTGGCCGGATAAGAACAAAATATTGCTTTTTTTACAAATTATCTACCTTAGTTATATTATGAATGTATTTAACAAAACGTACTATAAATTTTCTGTTAATTTAATTTATTTTACTTTATTCAAAGAAAAAAGAATTAAAACAGACAAAACTAAACGAAACAAAATCTTATAAGTTCAAAATTAATGGAAAAAAACTACACTGTTAACACTTTAACTAAATTAAGATTTTTTTTGAAAAAAGAAAGAATGGAATATTGTTTTACAGTGCTTTCTCATTTCTTAGCAGAAAAGTAACGAAATTGGATGAGTTTTGACACATCTTCAGGGTAGGCTTCTGGTTGGCAACGATAGTAAGCTAAGTAATCGTCCATTTTCTGCATGGCTTCAGCATAAGAAAATGGACACTTAGAAGGCTGGGAAACACCAATTTCATCTTCAACAACTTCAACAGCCTCTTTTTCGTTATCCCCAGTAACCAGTTCAACAATTCCTTGCTCGTCCATATGCTCATATCCAGGACCATCGCAACTCATCCATCTTTGAATATCATCTTCTGTAAATGTGATATTTAATCTCGCAAATTGCTGTACAAACTCGTTGTCTTGAGTTTTTTCTGAAGGGTCTATGTTTTGCATGGAAGAGCTTTGCTGTAATGGCATTAATTTCTTCCATGAGTTTCTTATGGAAGAAGGCTTTACCATACCCCAAGCAGATGAAACGGTGTCGACAACTTTTGTCATGTCGGTTCTTTTTAAAAAATTTTTAATTTTAAAAGTTGATTGCGATATAAGATGTCTAAGAATCGACTTTCTATAAACCCTTTTTATGGACTCGAGTACACCTTGATCCATTGGTTGTACGAGTGAAGTAACGTTTGGAGGCAGAAACTTTGCAGTGATTTTTCCATCAGCTGATACAAGTTCGTCCTCACTAGGATGAGCAGAACAATTGTCAAGGAACAAAATTGCCTTTTTTTCTTGCCCAAGTTCACTTAGTCTTTGTTTTGTTTCGGGAACAAAACAGTTAAAAAACCAATCGCGAAAAATGTCACGATCGACCAAAGCAATTTTTTGACTACGATAGACAACTGGCAGCGCTTCCTTGTTGAGGTTACGGAAACAACGCGGGTTTTTAGCCTTTCCAAATAACAATAAAGGTAGCTTTATTGTGCCACTTGCATTAGCACATGCGTTTATTGTTACCCTGTCCTTTGCTTTCTTCGTTCCATCTGGCCGGTCGTTAACTGAAGCTAATGTATGACCAGGCAACATTCTGAAGTATAACCCAGTCTCATCGCAGTTAAAAATTTGGTGTTCAGTTTAGCCCTCAGTTATGACAGAAAACTCATTTATGAATTTATTAGCAGCTGTACTATCTCCACTAAATATTTCGCCACATATTTTAATATTACGCAAGCCAAATCTTCTGCAAAACCTCCATTGAAACCCCGTACTTGCTTAAAAGGGCCTTGAGTGTTCACCGTAAATTAAACGATGGAACTCGGAGGCTTTTTCTAATAGTATTGGGCCAGTTATTGGACAACCCTTTTCACGTTCCTGACGAAACCAAATGTAAAGGGTGCTGTCTAGCTTGTCAAAGACGCTTCCCTCTACTTTTTTGCCGTTTTAGCAGCTCCAATTAGTCCTAGCTCCTCTTTTTCAGCTTTAAACTTTTTGAACTTTTCTTCGCCTCTCAAAATGTTATTTAAAGTTGACTTACCAATGTTAAACTGACTCATTATAACAGCTTTAGGCACATTATTGTTTGCCATTTCGCAAACTTTTAACTTGTTTTCGATTGTTAGTTGAACGCGTTTTCGTTTCTTTGCTGTCTTATCTATTTTTTAACCATATATGTTGATTGTAGTATATTAAAGTGTAACTTGCTTAGCAAAGACAGAAAAATTGCAAATGAATAATAAACAAGTTTGTTAAAACTGAGCGGGAAAAGTATGAAAAAAAACTTAAGATTATATAAATGATACTTTATTATGACGTAAAAATATATTGCTTGCATACTTATAAAACGTAAATTGAATACTTTTTCGAAGTAAAATGAAATTAAACGCTAAAGTAAATAAATCGACTTCTCGACTAAAACCGGCCGGATTAGCGAGGAACCGGATTAGCGAGGAAGCACTGTATATATTTTAGTAGTAAGGCTATATTTTTTTTTAGATACTTGCGTGTTTAGTTATGGTTTTTTTTTTTTTTTTCGATGGACATCGATTCCATTCTATAAAGCTCACCTAGAGCACACCTTTTACAAACTTGGAAATTGCTGTTGATATTAGAGTTTTTGGCGTTGTATACAATATGAACCGCACAATTCCTATTCGATCAAATAGAAGAAGCGCTTACCGACCAAGGGTAAGGGTTAGGGTTAATAGTGATAGGAAGTGATAGTAAAAATATATAAATAAAATATTTTAGTTGGAGTTGTACGCCGATGGGAATTGTGGGTAAACCATTTACAATGATGCAAATGGATAGCAATGTCAAAAATAGCACTGGGTTTGTCGTGTCATTTGTGGTCATTAACTTTTCTAAACTTTGTTGCGCGATGTCTCCCCATATAGGAGATGCTTTAGTCAAAACTCTAATATCAATAACAACTTCAAATTCCTTAAGAGGTGTTTTCAAGGTGAGTTTTATAGAATGGAATCAATGCTCATTGAAAAAGAAAAAAATTAAACTAGATACGCAAGCATCTAAAATGGAAAGATAGGTCTACTAACAGTATATTAATTAACTTTTGCTATTAATTTTAGTTTTAATAGCCTGTATTATTATAGATTAGTTTAATATTTCATATTTATTTTGAAATGTTTTTTTTTTAAGAAATTTCAAAACTGTTTTACATGTCATTTTACACTTGAAAAAGAATCAGAGATAGATTCAAAAAGCTTAAAGTTTTAAAATAAACTATATAAAAAATACAGTCATACTAAGTTTTGATTGGTT
Source organism: Thalia democratica (assembly GCF_965202585.1). NCBI lineage: Eukaryota > Metazoa > Chordata > Thaliacea > Salpida > Salpidae > Thalia > Thalia democratica. The sequence continues at coordinate 77,932,858 of NC_139165.1, forward strand.
TCTATTTACAAAAAAAATCATTTGCGAAATACAGTTTTTTTCTTACTTTTAAGCTTTTAGCGTTGCAGAAAACAAAAATTTTAATAATATTTATATTTTAGGCAAATAATTTTATACTTATTTCCATACCTTATAGCTTTGTAAAAAAGTAGTTGAAGAAAAATTAATAGTACAAAATCATCAGAACAACATTCTTTTAAAGATGTTTTTTATAATATTTATGTTTTCCTTTTTTTATTTTTTGTTCTTTTTTAGTCTTTTTTTAACTTCCCTAAAATTTTAAAAACTATTGTTTTGTTTGTTTTGTAATTTTTAACAACTTTTGTTTAACTACTTTTTAAAACTTTCAATAATATCTAATATCGTTAAAGGTTACGTTTAAAATATATATTTTAGAATAAAAGTTTTTTTACACAAAAAACTGGATAAAACTATATAAATATAAAAAACACAAAGATTTCCATTTCTTTCCGTAGCAAAACTTTTTTTTTTCACTTTTTTATAAGTAATAACAATATATAAGTTTAAATTAATTTGCGTTTGAGAAACATTGGCTTGAGCCTCAAATTACAAATTGGCTAAGAAGCTAAAATTGTCGATTTATTCATTCATTAAAGTGTTTTATAGAAGTTAAAGCAAACAAAAATATAAAATAACTTTCAAAGTTTTTATTTCTGACCAGGGTATCTTCACACGGCTTATAGTTTGACAACAATGCCACCTTCTCTCAATGGACGCCACCTCCGTACTGTCCTCTGGAGTCCTCACCTAATAATGTTGACTTCGCCATAAAGTACAAGAAGATCTTGTAAGTATAAAACAAATGTTTATGAAGTGTTCATTTGAAAAATAAAAACTAAAGTTTAACAAAATCAAATCAAGTTTTAATGTATAAAGTTTCAAAAAATTATTAATTTGTTATACGTTTGACTTGAATTTAAGTTTCTTATTTTGAACAAATACTTTATGAAAAGCACTAAATCTTTTGATAAAAAATAATGATGAACTTTTTGACTAATAAAAACACTAACTGTATAAATATTTAAAAAAATTAACAGCTAAAACATCTAAGTCAAAACTTTAAATCACAGGAATCAAGTTCACTCCAAGATTCATCGCCATCTTGGGTTTGGGAGATCCAACGTTTTCTCTTTCCAGGTGTGAATTTATTATGTTGTAAAAATTTTATCTAACAATCTATCTATTATATCTAATGTTTACATATTAATTACTATTAGTTGTCCTTTTAACTATTTGAAGTCTCTAAGTTCTATGTTTCTTTCTAAAACTTAATTGAAATATGATTAACTATAATGATTTGAGTTACATTATGCACTTTAAAAATATTTTATTAATTTATTTTAATAAAACTATAAACTTTTTTAAAACAAAAAAAAAGCTTATTTAAAATAGTAAAGCTATCAGCCACAGAAAGTCTTTAAAATTTGTTTCATTTATTTGCTGGAGTTATTAGACAAATATACATTATTACTTTATTTAATTATACTCTAACTAAAGAACTACCTTGCAAATAAAGTTAGAGTAGCAAGAAAATATTTAAATATAAACTAAATTGAGTTTTAAAGATTTTTTATTAAACCTTATTGATATGATAAAAGTATATAGTTTAATTAAAAGCTATACATTTTACCTGGAATTAAGAAAGTAAGAAAAAAAAAATCTGAAATTATGTACTCATTGGAAAATTTTGAATGAAAATCATGGAAGCATCTAAAATATTGAAGAGTATCATCAATGATTGGTATCAAAATACAAAACTGCTGATGTAGTATACTAATGAGTAGCAAATATTAAAAAACATCTTAATAAATTATAATATAGAAATGTTTTTGTTAGCTTATATTTTTTGTTTTAATTTTTATTCGAAAGTTTATATTTATGTTTAGTTTAATTATATTCAATGTTAAGATTTGATCATTACTTATACAAATAATTAGAAAAACATGTATCAATATGTATTTAAGAAAAAGGTGTTAGTATTTCTGTGATTGTTAAAAACCAAATAGAAATATTCAATCCAATTTCAAATTATTATGATGCTTTTAAACTTAAGGATAACTTAAGCTAGTTTAAAATTTTAACAAAACTCAAGCTGACTTAGGCTAGTTTGGATATTTTTCCTAAAATTCAAGCCCGTTTATTATTACATTTAATTATCTTTACTATTAAAGTTTTCTTTTTTTAACTCCTTCTGTCAACATTTTGTGTTATTTTAGGTATAAACCCTGATTAACAGTTTTTTTTCAGTGTCTGGAACTTTAGGTTTGTTTCATCATTAAACTCCAGGTGAATCACGCTAGCTTGGTGTAACTCAGGCTAGCTTTGAGTGGTAACCCTAATAATATTTATCTTCTGTTTATTTTGTGCAGCATATATCATTTGTAATAAGTTTAACATGTAAAAAGAAAGTTGTCACCATTTAAGGTTCCTAGTGGTATGTTAACTAAATATTTAAATAAAGAATAAGTTTGCTTTTTTAATTGTTTTACTGTTAACGTTGAACAGCTGAAAGTATTGCCAGCCCATCGTCTTTGTATAACTTTACCCTAAAGGAACAAAAGACATTACTTATCCGTCTAAAACAATGTTGATTTAATTTTAGATTTAGCTTATACATAGTTCAATTTTATTAGCAGCGCCTTTCCTCTATTAATAATAAGTCCTTTTTCAATCTGTTCAATGGTTATTTATCTGGCCAGTCTATTATTAAAGCGCTTAGGGATTTAGGTTTTTATTTTTGTTGTTAGTCAATGCATTTAAATATTTGATGTTGGTCGTTCTACATCAAAGCGTATAGAAGTATAAGTTTGTTGTAGTTAAAAACTTTGTTTTTTATTTTAATATACAAACTTTATATTAAATTATGTTTTTATCTTTGTTTTAAACAAAATGAACTTTTTGTAGATTTTTTTTTTCGTTAAGTATCTTTGTGTTTAAGTGGCCTAGGTTTTGATTCCTAGGTCCATCATATGGACAATAAACTTGCAACAATAATAATAAATAAAAAGTCTGATAGCTTGCATAACTATTTAACTAGGTAAGACCTGTGTGCAACATCAATAATATATATTTTTTTTAATTTTTAACTTTGCTGTAGTTTTTTTATTTCTACGGTATTGACTTCAGATTTTTTTTTTGTTTTTAAAGGTAATGTTAGTGTAACTTCCAGCTAAGTTCACTGGTTTTATCACTAATTTTTCCTTGGTTGAGGAATAAAGATGAATCTTACTCATTTAGTTTTATGAAATTATACAAGAAAGTTTGAAAATTACTTTAGACCAGGACTCCCCAAAGTGAGCTATTTTAGAAGCTTAGGAGGCAATAAGACCATAGTTTGAAACTTGCACTAAATATTCACGTGGTAATGATGAAGAGTCAAAAAAAAAAACTGTCTCTTAATTCTAATGAACTTTTAGATTAAGACAAAGTTTTACATAAGCTGTGTTCAACTCTACCCAGATGCTAACTATAAAAATATATTTCAATTTTTGTATAAAATTAATCCAGATAGTTGAATAATTTTTAATTTATTTGAAAAAAATGTCAAACTTCACTTTTTTAGACTTAGATATTTTAGATTTAATAAATGTATGTTAACACTAATATACTGTTTGGATATTTTAACTTTTACAGTAAACATATCCTCTTAACAGGGTTGCCAAAAAACCTGGAATTTGAGAAATCTTTCAAAAAAAAAACCTGGAATTTTAAACAAAAATCACTAAAATACCTGGAATTTCAAACGATTTTTAGATGTTAAAAAGTAAAATTTTAATTTGACACGCATAATCTACCATGTAGTTAAAAAAATGTACATCATTAAAAAAAATATTTAAAACACATTTATAGTAGCTTTACACTAAGTATCTTTTCAATGTTTTTATACTACTTAGCACAGTTTTTAACCTTAAACTTAACTTTAAACTAAAAATAGACCCAAAAACGTGTATTTTTAAAAACCTGGAAAAAAATTTATCAAAATAATTAGGCAACCCTGTCTTAACTTTATTTTTTTTGATTTAAGTATAGTAGTGAAATAAAATATTTTAATTGTTGTACTTGTCTACTTTTGTATTATAACTATTTATTTTATATAGAAAAAAATGAGTTAAGTATAGTTCAAATAAATCATGTTTAGATCGAGTACACTTATAAAGTCCTTTACTTAAAAAAAATCAAATTTTCTTGTTATATAACTAGTTGTGTTTTTTATATTGAAAACTATAGAAACATAACACTAAATTTTAGGGACCATACACAACAGATTGCATCTTCGGTTTTCCTTTAGAACTAGCTGAACTGGTAAATGCTGATCACTGTGAAAATTCAAACAAAACTTTGTATTTTCCGAGTATATCAACTTTGTTTTAGTTTTTGATTTTAATTCGTTGTTTTTTTTTTACTTTGTATTATTTCATTTCATATTCTTTTTATTGAATAAGTTTGTATACTTTTTAGTAGTTTTCTTTAAACAAAAATATTTTTCAAAAAAACTGTGATTATTTGAATGAAAAAAGTTAACATTTAAATTAGCTTCTTTATACAACACAAATAAAAGATTTTTTATTTTAAAAAAATTATTTACTTATTGAGTTTAATCATAAAAAATATATTTATTCAAAAAAAACTTACGTTTAAAAATCGATATAAACGTAAACATTGAAGCTTAAACTTACATTTTCCTATCATGACAAAGTCTTAGTTTTAAGTTTACTTAAAATAAAAGATAAGAACTGTTTGTTATGCAATTGTTTCAATTAAGTTTTGTTTTCAAGAAATTTAATATTTTTTCAAAAAGCTACATATGTGTAAAGGCCCTATCAATATAAATAACTGATTCATAATAAAATAGATAAATACTGGTTTAGATAAGATAAAGTAAAATTTTTATATCTGTATATGTTAGAGAGTACACGAGTAAATAAAAAAAAACAATCAACGCATGTAGGTAATTTTCTTCTAAATAAAGCTTGTACATTTATTTATTTTTTTTTTACACTTACGTAAAAAAAATATTTCTAACAATGCTACAAGCTTTCAGTCGTATACCTTTTTGTTTTATACATTTTAAAGAATCATTTATTAGTTTATTGGGAACAAAACTGATTTTAAATCTTTCGAACTGTTCTATTTAGTATAAAGATGTTCTAAAATCTTTAACGATTTACTTAGTCTGAAGCGCTATGATAAAGTTTTCTAGCTAAATTAAGCATGTTAGTCTTTAAATTTATTATAAAGCACTAGTCAATTAATCTAAAACTTGGAGGTTAATTTTGTTGACCAGAGGTATATTTTAAGCAAAAAATTTACATGTTAATCAATACAAAAACTTGTAGTCTACATACTTGCAAATTACTAGAGTCAATTAAAGAAAGAAGTGAGAATTTTGGTAGTTACAACTTTTTTTACACAGTTCGTAATAAATTCCACCTGTTCTTGTTTTGAAGATACTTACTTTTTGTATACTTCTAGTCTATTGAACACGACAAAAACTCAAATGTTTCGGTGAAAGGAGCTGGTGATAAAAAGAGCATGTGATATTTAAAACGATGCAGTTGTTATCTGATCGAAATAATGTTGTATGATAACAATGACCTGTCCTGGTTAAAAAGGTATCCAAGTTGTGTGAGACTCGATAACCGAAAGGTTTTTCGTACCCCATGTACTCGGATAAAATATTTAGGCTTTCTTTTTTGTGTTTGATAAAGTATACTACATTTAATGAATCAAAATAAAGGGATTCTTTTGTTTACAATGTTTTCTCTACTGATTGTTTTTAGTATGACCTACAACTTTATAAAATCTATTATTACTTATATATTTTGTACGTAGAAAACTAAAAAATAAAATCAATTATTTTAATTTTTTTTTTTGGAAAATTTTAAAGACACAGGTAGTGGTAGGTTTAACTAATATTTATAATTTTTTTTAAACGGTATTAATAACTTATATTGTGAGTAAAACTTACTTATTATAGAAAGTTACTTAGGATGTAGGTTTTTGAAAAAATTAAATAGTTGTATGTTTTACTCTAGCGCAGGGTTTTCTAAAAGAGGTCATTATACTTACACTGTAGTTGATGAGAAATAGCAAAAAAAAAAGTGCCATAGGCGTTTTTAGTGGTAGTTTTTTGAGAAATCTTGTTTGAGGGGGCCTTAAAAAACGGTTTAGGAAACCCTGCTTCGAGTCTTAAACCAAGTTTCAAAGAGCCATACAGTGAATCAACTTACAATATTTATATATACCAAATTCAGAAACCAACAAAAATTAAAAGCTTTATTAAAATAAGAAACATTAGACAAACAACAATTTAGTTACAGTTTATAAACAGTTCAATAAATTATAACGTTCTTTCAATCAATTTATGTACTACTTAGTTTATTGAACACGATAAAAAAGTCAACACTCAAGAAAATGGTCAAATGACCTAAGAAATACCTATGGGTCATCGAGCTACACACCACTTAAAAAACTTTACTACTTTGAGTAATATAAATAAAATATAAAAAGTTTAATATTAAAAACTTAGACTTCTAAAAATTTTAGAAGAAATTAAAAAACAATTCATGACACTTTATTATATTATTTATTGAGCGACAAAAAAGCGCTCAAAAATTTTTATACAAGGACTTGGGTGTACGAAAAAACCTTTCGGTTATCGAGTCATACACCAGGATACAGTTTAATGTCATGTCCAGGACATAATTCAAAATAATTTAACTAAAAAAGTGTTCAAAAAAGAAAATAAAACAGTTTAAAACTATAAGATCAGGCGTACCAAGTTGTTATTAACATAGATAAAATTGTAAAAGATAAGTTCTAGGTGTTTTCAGAAAGAAGAACAAACTTTTTATTTATTTGTAACTAATTTTTTATACTTAGTTTAGTGTGAATACCTACTTATTTAACTATAACGATACAAAACATTAAAAAAAATATAACAAAGTTATCTAAAATACTACCAAATTTATAAGTAACTCTATTTAATTACTTGACTGTTTAAGTTTTTGGAAATAGTTGTATCAGAAACTTAGTAAATTCACTAACCTAAAAGATATATTTGCTATATTACTTTAACTATTACTAACAGTCGAAATATAACACTAAACGTTACGACCTAGACTTGATTAATGGTATTAAAACCCAATCAATATGCTCAGTAGGAATTATTCTGAGATATAACGTTGTTATCAGTATAATCCTATAAAGTATTAAATTGTTATCCCTATTGTAACTTCTTTACACTTAAGTCATTCAATTGATCTATCACTTTAAATATTTTTGCAACCTTACAAAATAGACTCCGTTTTAAATATTAGGCATTTCTGTCAACAGTTTACTACTCTGAGATTTGTGCTCATGTCTAACATGTTTTAGTATAAAAAGTTTTCTATGACAAGATATTTGTAAATGGTAAATGGTTTTGTACTTTACTATTTGTATATTTACATAAAAACATAATTAGTAATAAGTTATCTTTAAGTTTTACAATGAGGCACTGAATTCATAATTATTACCATAACAGTTTATTTAACACCATAAAAATCAAAGCTCAAACGTTTTGGTCTAAAGGACCTGGTGTATAGAAAGACGTTTCCGTCATTAAAATACCTACAAACTATTTTAAAAGTTTTATCATAAGTTCTGGTCGATAGTGCTCGACAAATTAAATTGGAGCTAAATATTTATTTAATTATATAAAAACTATAATTTATACAGCTGTTTCATACATGAAATATAAAGTTTCATGTACTCCTCAATAAGCTACAGTTTATTACAATAGTAAACAGAAATTTAGATTTTGAAAATTTTATAATAGTTGTGATGTATAAAGATACAGTTTATTGTACAGTTAGCTGAATTTGAAATAATTAGCTGTAGTTGTTAATTTACGCATTTTAGGAAAGTTTAGAAAGGTTATTTTAGAAAAATGTTTTGAGCTATTAGAAATTTTTTTTGGACTGTTGGAGAAATGTTATAAAATACTCGTGTTTGCCGCTTCGACCAACAATTATTATTATTATATTAAACAGGACAAAATCAAAATTCAATACTAAATTCGCCTGCAAACTTTGTAACCTATAACAAATAGAATTCGAAAAATCAGATAAGAACGTAACACTAAACAAGAAAAGCGAAAGACAAAACATATGTATCCATTATCAAAAATACCTTTTTAACAAAATTACAACCAACTAAATATTAACCCAAAATAAAATTTGAGCAGCAAACACGAGTATTTTATAACATTTTTCCCACAATTTAAAAAAAAATGTTCTAATAGCTTAAAACATTTTTCTAAAATAACCTTTTTAAACTTTCCTAAAATGCATAAATTAACAACTACAGTGTAAAATTTCAAATTCAGCTAACTGTACAATAAACTGTATCTTTATACGTACGTTTATGGATATATTGTCTTCGTTGATTCTTGCTTCATTTATATTCTTTCACAATACTAATAAACCGTACCTAATGTGGCTCATTTGGAGTAAGTAAAAGTAAAAATAACAAAGTTTGATTTTTGTTTTGTATAAAAAAACATTTTATTTTGATTATTTACGTTTTGTTGTTCCTAAATTTTCTGTCCAGTTTAAGATAAATTTCGATTATAAGACCAAAAAGTTTTTCAATCTTTTTATAATTTTCTCTATACTAGTACTTGAGTTTTTTATTTTTTTTTACTAAATAAAATGGCATGTTTCTAGTTTTATAAGAACTTGCTCTTTAAGTCTGTTTGAAATAATCTAGCATTTCGAGTTCAAAGACAAGGTTGGAAATGTCAACAACATCAGTATATATTGTTTTTAGAACCATTAAAAAAAGCGATTAAAAAGTTTGGTCTAAGGAACTTGTGTACGACAAAACATTTTTGTTATCAAGTTATACCACACGGGTAAAGTTTAATATCTTGTCCAGGACAAATATATCTTATTTAGACTTATTTAGCAAAATTTCTCTATCCAAAATATCAAAAGCTTTACTTAAAACTTTTTTAGGTACACATACTGATTCACCTTTATCTAACGTAGAAAATATCCTTCAACTTATATTTATTTCAGTGTATTTATTGATTTTCGTGCTTTATACTTACAGTTGTTTTTGTTACTCATGCAGAAGTAGACTTAACTATAAAGTTTTAAGATTTTCAAACGTTTTTTGTCTAGAATTTGTTTTTCACAGCTTAAATAGTTAATTTTTAAATAAAAAAAAGAAAATTAAATACAAAGTTTAAAGTAGTGATGTGATCGAAACTTGATATTGAAAGGTTTAATCAAATAAAAAACTTGAGGGGAAGTCTACAGAGCATAAGCCTGGACTTAAGTATGCTGAGAGACAATCTCAAGTTTGCACAAAGGTTTGATCATACCAGTTCGATCATCAGACCACGAGCTTAAGGTAGACTGAGACCCGGGTCTAAGTCTACCGTAAGCTTGTGGTTTGGTGATTGAACCATTAAGTTAACTTAAAATAAATAAGGTCAAACTGAACCTTATGGGTTAAACTTAAAATGCTTGAAAATAAGTCTAAACTTTTTGGTAAAGTTTTAAAAAACTATTTATACTCCCTTAATAAAACAGGTTCTTTATAGAAAACATGTTTATTTACAGTTATGTTAAATATTCTTAATATGCAAAAAACTAAGAACATCTGAAATCGGGAGTATCCATAATTTCTTTAGGCATAGACCAAAAGTACTAATTCAAAATTTTAAGACTTTTTCTTTCGATGAATAAATAGTGTTTATTTAAATTATCAAATATACAAGTTTTAAATAACTACGTTTAATTTCTATGCAAAAATATTATATGACTTGAAACATGTTTTCTATATTTTTACAACTTTCTATTTTATACTCTTTATACATGACTCACAGATAAAAAGTAAGCTTTCTATTGTTAAACTGTAAGAATAAATTAAACTACTCTTTTTCAATTTTTACAACGTAGTAAAAAAGATTAATATTTAGATAAATTTAAAATATTTAGTACAAAGTAAGTTTTAAGTTATTAAGATAATGTTATAAATAAACATATTTTGAGCACGTAAAATCGGAATATTTTAGTATCTCCAACTGATAAGCGTGGAACAACAAGTTTACTAAGTCATAGTCTAACTTACTTAAAAAGACTTAAAGAAAAATTTAAGAAACAGCTCTAAGTTCAACTATGTTTTACACTTTTTTTATATCAATACATATTTTGAAAAAAACTCGTTTGTTTTTTGAGCTTTTCAAAAACATTATATCTGCATTAAAAATTAAATAAAATATGTTTTAACAGCAACATTGTAATTTCAAGCTAAAATTCTTGAATATAATCTTTATTTGAAATCTGTTTTTTATAAACAAAGCAAGAAAAATGATTTTTTTTTAGCTGTTTAAAGTACAAGCTTGAAATTTAGATAATTAGAGTTAATTGAAAATTTTTCGAAAATAAGCAATAGATCGTATTACAAAGGGAAGTAAACTGCTATCGATAACATACGTGAGCATTTTAGCTAGTTTATTGCAATTACTCTAATTAGTTTTAATTGCAAATAACTTTGTATTTTATATCGAAAGCTTTTTTCCTTTTACTTTACTTTACTCGAAGTATCGACATGTAAAAAATATTTTATACTTAGTAAGTAGTCTAGAAGCAACACAGTCAAACAAAAAATAGTGTTTTGTTTTTGTTCTAGTTTTTTTTTTCTGTGTTTCACGTAGTATTAGTATGTTACACTGTTTTTTTTTTCGTTTTTTTAAGGTAGTAAATTTGTTTTATCTTAGTGTTTTTGCTTAGGTCTATACTAGAATAAAGCAGATTAAAGCTGCACTAACAAGTTAGAATAAACAAAAGATAACACAAGAGAGTTTGTATAAATGATTTTAATTACTATAACTAGTCTTTATTACATATTATCTATTTTTCTATGTAGAAGTAATTTTAACTTAGTTTTACTTGTTAGTCTTATGAAAAGTCTCATTTATTTTTGTTAGTAAACAGCTAATATAATTTAGTAAACAATGTGTGTAGAAACTGATTAATTCAGACAAATTTAAATAAAACGAAACTGTATTAATTCAGATTTAGCGTTTAGAATAGCTTAACGTTTATAATTAATGTTTACTGAACTTTAGTTATAAATATGTTTAAAAAAATATATGTTAAACAAAATATGGGGTTTATTTACCTTCTACTAGGTTGAACAAACTGTTCGAAAGAACTGTACTACTGACTACACTGTTTTTGTATGCAAAATGTTGTAAATTTTGTATGTGTATAAACTAGTATTTAATTTTTTATGATTTTTTCATTTTAGCTTTGAAAAAGTTCATAAATAAGCATTATGCTAAAGTTAATTGGTTTAACGTAAACAGCTAAAATGAAATTTAAACCCTTTCTTGTGATAGTTAGGCTAAGTATTTTTTCATGTTGAATCAAGATTTGAATTTTTACTTAACTTTAAAACTAGCTTGATAGACTTTTTCATAAAAGAACTTTCTACTTGTAGTTTTTTTGTAATAACAAAAAACATTAAATGCAAGTTTTAAAGAACAAGTATTTTAACTTTTTCTACTTAACTGTGAACAGTTGATTCGACAACATACTGTAATTGAACTATCTTTTTATAAACATTGAGTTTGATAGATAGATTAGTAAAGTTTAACTTAGTTTACATACAACATATTTATATCTTAAAATTGCTATTTTTACTTTAGGTGATTTAATTACGATATTGCTACTTTTTGTGCATTTATACAAAATGCAAAATTTGCAGGAAGGTATTCAATTCAGCTCTTCAATAGGCGAAGGTATTCTATATTTAAAAAACCTAATCTGAACTCATAAAAGATAGATTGTTATGTTAAACAGAAATTTAGGTTTAAAACAATAAAAACAGACTAATACCAAAATCTAATAAAAATATATCAAAGGTTTTGAATAAAAATTGTTTTAATAACAGTTGAGAGCTAAAAAATATTTTTAAAAGTTTGTTTCGTCATTTAATAAAGCTTATTAAAATGTTGTTGGTCCAAAATTAAGAAAAAAAACTTACAAATTAACTTAATCTTGTTTTTATAAAGCACATCAACAACAACCTCAACAACAACAACTACAACAACAACAACAACAACAACAACAACAACAACATCAACCACAACAACTACAACAACAACCTCAACTACCACAACAACTACAACAACTACAACAACAACTACAACAACTACAACAACAACCTCAACTACAACAACAACAACAACAACTACAACAACTACAACAACAACCTCAACAACAACAACTACAACAACAACATCAACAACAACATCATCAACCACAACAACAACCTCAACTACAACAACAACAACAACAACCTCAACTACAACAACTACAACAACAACCTCAACTACAACAACTAAAACAACAACCTCAACTACAACAACTACAACAACAACCTCAACTACAACAACTACAACAACATCAACAACAACATCATCAACCACAACAACTACAACAACTACAACAACTACAACAGCTACAACAACAACCTCAACAACTACAACAACTACAACAACAACCTCAACTACCGCCTCAACGAGTAGTTTTTCAACAAATTCAAGCGATTCCACAGCATTTCAACCAACAAAATCACGTTCAGAATGTTCAACAACATGGTGTTGGTTATTGGACACGGCCATTGGTGACAGACAACACCAACTACATGTATCAACAGCAAAATAACGCAAATTTTCAAAACCAATATCAGCCGCAACAATCCTACGCCTACCCACCTCAACGGAGTGGTGTTTATCAAAACTCTTTTTCCGGATCACAACAACATTTTAATCAGCATGTCTTTAACCAAGCACCACATCAAGCACCTTATACGAATCAAAACAGCTTACAAAGCTGGAACAGCTCACATAGCTCGCATAGCAGCTATTCCAACTCAATCTCCGGACCAAGTAACTTTTTTAATAATGCATAAAGGTTTTTTTAATTGTTTTGTTTTGATATTCATTAGCGTTAGTTTTTTAACAATACGCTAAAATAACAAGTACTATATGCAAAAAAAAAACTAGAGTAAACATAATTATGAGAGGTAGTAATAGCTTCCAGTGTGTTTAAACAACAACGCTTATATTTTACTATAACTAAACAATACTTCAGCTTTTCCGACATCGCAACCACCCTTGACTACTCGAGATGGGAGAACTTATAGACCAAGTATGTTCAATCGAATGATGCCCTACAGAACTCAACGTTATACTTTTAATCGTAAGTTATTTTTTAGGTCACTTTACAAACAAATATCTTTTTTTTTTCATTTAAACTTATACACTGTTTTTATAAGTGCAGCTTATGATGAGTTAATGAGTTACAAAATAAGTGAATGAATACAAAATAACGAATAAATAAAAAGTGCTCAACTGGTTTTAGTACAAGCTAAAATTAATTAAATAATAGTTGAAAATTATAAACTTACAATAACCGCCCTACAGCTTTTGCACGAGACGCGAGAACACCGAAAAGAAGGGTTATAACAACCGAGCAGAAAACCACCATGAACCAATTCTACGATGAAGTGTCAGAGCAGCCGGATTATTCTGAAAGGATGCGGCTCATGCGGATGACAGGATTGGAAGACAGTCAGATACAAGTTGGTGAAAGAATAATTATAGTAGTAGTTTTTTGTGTAGTTATTTCATTGAAAAACATTAAGTTAATAAAAAATAATTAACCTTTAGTTACTTTACTGTTTTTCATTTTGGTTCCATTTATAACACTTTTAAGCCATGATTTGCATTTTTTTTTATATTTTACTAAACTTTTTAGCTAAATTTCTTAAAGTAAAGCTTTTTCCCTGAGACAAAATTGTTTATTTGAAATTTGAATTTAACTCAAATATCTAATAATCAACATAACAATTTTATTCACAGCGATACTTTGGCAGCAGAAGATACAAATTCAGGCAGGAACAACTTGAAAGGCAGCAAAATGAAGCAGAGACTGCAGTGAAGGAAGAATTTAAAATAAAAAAAGAAGAAATCAAAATGGAACCGTGGACTTCAGTCAAACGTGAAATTAAAGTGGAAATAAAAGAAGAACCTTTGTAAAACAATAAAGCATTTTATTGTTCTTGTTTTGATTGGTTATTTCTATGTTTGAAATAAGCTGCATTTAAACTTAGCTTATCTATTTGTATTGTTTAAGTGTGTTTTGATCTCTAAGCTGAGTGTTTTTGTTCTAAATTTTTCTGTTTAAGTAATGATTTACTGTATTTTCTCAATTTTAAGGTGCTGAATAAAGTTTTCTTCTTTTTTTTTTTGTTATTTTTTGTCAGGAAAAATTAAAAACGCGAATCAGATACCTGTGGCTAAAAGCAGTAGGTTTCAACATTAAAATCACAGAAAGTTTTAACAGTGTAACTTCAACTTAGTTAAGCTTTGTATACTTTCTGTATATTTAAAACTGTTTTAGTAAATAAATTTTTTTAAATGTTGGGAAGCTTACAAACGCTTACTTTCATAGTTGATTTTGTTACATTATATATATAATATACTGTAAATAAATTTTTGAGTAACAAATAATTACCTTAAGAAAAATGATAATAAGAAAAAACATTATGAAAAGAAGTTTCAAAAATTTTTCTACAGTTTTAATACAGTTTTTCGACTGTCAACATAAATATAATTAAATAAATTGTTAATTGATATGTAAACACGAAATGTTTCATGTTATTTAAAGTTAATTGTACATACATTATTCATATAACCAAAAGCAAGTTTATTTTAAAATTTATGATAGTATACAACTTTGAAAAAAAAGAGCAATAACTTAAAACTTCTGCTACGCTTTTCAAACTTAGCACTTAAAAAACGTGCAACCTAATTAGCTAATTGTTTTTCTATTAAGTTGACAGTCGTTTATTTTTTACAGGAAGTTGTTAATTTATACTAACCATCAAGAGTTTCATAATTTTTAGAAGTAGAAAAAATTAAATTATACAACCGTAGTTCACACGCTTAATATGCAACTGTTGCAATTTACTAATATATTGTATAAAGAAAGATTGACTAAATTTTGCTTAAAGTCTCCGTCATGTAGAAAATGGAAATTTGATTTGAAACTCATTTTAAAATTGTAAACGGTTAACATAAATTCGGTTTAATTCATGTTTCAATTATTGTTAAAAATATTTTTTATTAAGAAGAAAGAATAAGAAACATGTAGAAATAGTTTTTTTAATACCCTGCGACAAAATTCCACTTTCAACAGAACAGATTTTGTTGAAAAACTTTATAGTTTTGTGTGAGGGGGTAGAAAAATTTTATTTAAAACTCAAAAAAAAATATTTATACATAAAATTTGTGATTAAAATCCGATAAAATTCAAAAAAATTGTTCAAAAAAAAAAACATATTTCTCTCAATTAACTACTAATGTTTAAAAACTACTAGGTAAAATATTTTTTCCATATCTCCATCTAAAAATGTTTAATTGTTTTATTTTTTTAATTGCTTGTTTCAAGTTTAAGCCTTTAAAGTCGTTTTGAGCTGTTATCCTGTAAATTTGTACATACTAAAAGTATTAGTGTTTTAATTTCAATTCTTTAATATCTCTTCTACTAACCTTAAATTTCTATGCTCTTTTTTATAAATTAAGTTTTTTTTAAGCAACCTAAGTTTTCAAGTAATACCTAATTATCGATTCTTTTATTTTATTTATTATATTTAATATTTATTAATCATAAAACTAGGTGTCTTTTTGATCTTAAAATTTTTTCCTGTTTTTATGGTTCGTATGTCCCTGTTTAGTTGGCTTGGGTTTTAATAATTTAGCATTCATTTATATCAAGATTTAATAGTTTTCAATCAGTGCTATATGGTATTATATGCTTTTAGGATAAACTTATGTACAACATTATTAAAGTAATTTGTGTTCCATATTGTTTTTAACTTTCTTGGATAAACAGAAATAAAAAACTGGATATTTCTTGTCAGGCTAAAATTTTTGGCCTGCAGCTTACATTTTTTTATAAAATGTAAAAAACAATAAAATATGCATCTTTAAAATTAAGGACAACTAATAAGCAAAAAAATCAAACTTGAAGGAAACATCGTAGTTAATTAAACCTTTTTTTTTTCCTTGAATAAGACAATTTAGTTTGAAATGAAAATAACAAAAAATGACGGACTGAAAATCCTTATATCTTAGTAGATGTCTGATATGCACGAAGGGTCAAATATGAACGAAGATGCTTTTGCATAAAGTCTCTTTTGCACGAAGGGTCACATTTTAACGAAGAAACTTTTGCACGGGTTGAAGTTATTTTTTGAATCTTGTGCAAAATAGACTCTCTGTGCAAAAATGTCTTCGTGCAAAAGTGACCCTTCGTTCAAAAGTGTCAGTGTCTTCATACAAAAAAGTCGTCTTGCAAAAGTGTTCCTTCGTGAAAAAAGTCGTGCATATTAGACCCTTCCCCTTTATCTATTCATTTTGCTATTTTTTCTGTCTCATTGTGCTGAAACCTTATTAGTCTGACAAATCAGTTTTAATATGTATATTTTCTTTATTATTTAAGGTAACTATATATAACAACAATCAACAAAAAAAAAATATATTTTTTTTTTTTCAACTCTTTTAACCTTGTTAATAAGCTTAGTTATAAATACTTTAACTGTGTTTTCCGTTTTATTGCTAGTTTTAACTAAAATCTTGGGTGTAAAAACATTTTGGTCTCTTAATACACTACGATTTTAGTTTGCGGGTGAGCTTAAACTAAATACTTTTTTTTTTATACTAAAGTTCAGCAAATTGGAACTAATAACTTTCAACAAAGACTATTTTGCGATATTGATTTTAAGTAAGAAAATTAGGTTATCAGCAAATAATTGGTTTAAATTGTGCTTATTTTTCTTGAAAGTGTACTTTAGTTTTAATTTTGATAGAACCACAAAATATGAAAACGAAAAGAAAGTTTTAATTCTTTCTAGTATTTAGTAGTACACAAGAGTTAAACACTTTTGATAACAAAAATTAATTTTAGAGATATGTTTATGTATAGTGTAAAAGTTACAAAGTATAATCATTAAGGATAAGTTGTTACATTATAAGTTCAAATGCTGAGTAAAAGGGATTCAAGTGTATTTGTCGATTTAAACTTAAAAACTTTTAGTTTATTTTAGAAATTGAAAGTTAAACTTCGAAACTAAACTTATATAAAATTTCATTATAAGTCAAAAAGATTTATTAAAATATGATATAAAAAGCCTAATAAACCTTATAGTGTCAAGCAGCAATTATCTTGGTTAAACCTTGCAATTTTAGTGGTTATAGAAAATAAAAAGTTTAATTGGTCTTGTTCTTTACTGTATGATTTAAACTTATTTTACAGATTTAAGATGTAACCAAAAAATATGTTCTATGTTTTCAGCTTAGTTTTCTATAAACACTTAAACTGCAAGGTTTTGCCAAGATAGTTGTTGCTGCTTGTTTTTGTCTAATTCATATATACTTTATGTTTATTGAAAAAAAATGTTTGTGCATAAGCTGATGAAACTTAATAATGTCAGTCACTTACACAAAACTTAAACACAGCTGATAACAACAATGTGTAAAAAAAGCAGAACTTGATAAAATAATAAATTTATTTGAAGGTAAAAAAGCGCTGATCAACAATCAATTTTCAAAAACTCTTCGTTTCATCTCCAAACTTTTATTAATAGGAACTCAGCAGGTTCGTTGACTTTGTTTTCTTTCCAGGAATCAGAAATGTTCTCCAATCTTCCGGTTATTTTCGCCAAAACTCGGTTGTTTTCTTTATAAGCTCGCTCCGTCCTGTCATTACGCTTGCTTAATTCGTTCACATCCAATTTTTCCACCAAGTTCGCGAAGGCTTCGATACTATTGCGATTTTTGCTAAATTTCTGCAGCATTTCGACATTTCTTTTGACCTGTTCATCCAATCTGTCGAGGCGTTCGTTTAAATATTTTACAAACTTTAATTTTTTGATGATGTTTTCGTTATCTTTCGGTGGTTTGGAGTTTGGACAACTCATCGAGCGCAAGTAAAAACTCCTTGCGAATGTTTAAGAATATTTTCATCATCGCAACATTTTTTTTTTTAGTTTTTTACCATGTTAGTAAAACTTAGTATGTGTCAATTTACAATTTTATATTAAATGCTTAGAATAGTAGTGCAAACTTCTTATTACTTTTGAAACAACTTTAAAAGTACAAAAATTCAATTTTTTTTATAACTGTTGAAACTAATTGTTAATGCTGACTTTTTCGATATATTAAAACAATAACTTTTTGGTAAATACTGTAAGGTTGAAATTTTTTTTGAATTATTTTTTTTGATTTTTTTTACTATCACTGTTACCCCTAACCCTTACCCTTGGTTAATTACTATTTTTTCTTTTTTCTTTTTAATTAGTTATTAATTTTTAATCTTAACTGATACCCTTAACCCTTTGTTGGTCAATTTGTGTTTTTTTATTATTATATTTGTTTTTGTTATAATATCTTTTTAAACTTTTGTGTGTTTTTTATTACTTTCTTATTGCTATTTTTTTTCTATCACTATTACCCTTAGGATAGAAACAAATCTTTTGTTATTTTTTGTCATATTTTGTAAATTTAAAGTTTTAATGTGTTTATTTAATTTTAAATAAACACTTTTTAGTTTATGAAAAATAAATCTCCAAATATTTTTACTTTCAAGAAACAAATGTCGTACAAAACTGATTCTCCGTGCATAATTTTTGCAGTGCGTGTTTGATCCACTTCTGTAATTTTATTTAAGTGAGATTAACACAACTTTTTAGCTATTTTAATTAGATATATTATATAAAAAAAAGTTAAACTAATTAAAATACTTTAAACGTCTTAAAAAATATAGAAATAGGTCTAATTTGAAAATATACTTTATACTTAAACCTAGATTTAATGCTAACAAGTGCTTTAAAGATTGTTTAGTAGACTAAGATAAAAACTGTGTTTTAATTATATATTAAACGTTTACAACATGGCTCAGCAAAGCAGCTTTATATCTTGAATGATACAACAGTCGTCGTTATAAACAATTATAATAAAAAAAGAAAAACTAAAAAGACTATTACCAAGAACTTTTCTTTATTTTTACACCATAGCTTACTAAAAACAAACAAGAACATTCTAAATTATAATATAAGTAAGTTAGACTGATTTTACTAAAGTTCCTTTATTTACAAGGCAAACTGCGGGACAAATATTTTTGTTTTTTTTGTGACGTAGTTTATCCAGTTCTGGTCAAAAAGGTCAAATATTTTTTTGAAGTTATAAGATTATTTAAAATTTAACTATATATACATTAAATTAAATTCATTTAAGTTTTAAAACTTATAATGCCTTGAAAATAGTTTTAACCTTTCTTGTTATTTTTTTAAGAAAAAAGTGTTTTAAAATTAGTGGTTGGAAACATTATCAAAGTACACAAATATTAGTTATTTTTGATTTTCTTTTTGGCTGAGACATATCAGGTTCACATAATGTAAATACATGTCCTGTCAATTCTGCTGTTTGAGGTTGGTTTAAATTATAATAATTTTATCGAATTGATAGTATTCAAATTTTTTTTATCTCTAAATTAATTAAGGTTTGCTGTGTAAATTAAAATTGGTTTGACACCATCATAATTTGTAAAATTATTGTCTCTCTCTATTCAGTTTGAACCTATAATGAAAAGTTTGAGATAACAATTCTTACATTTATTTTAATAGTTACAGCAAGCATTATATGTCTAATATATAGAAAGCAAAGCATAAAAGTTCACATTCATATACAATCATTTAAAACTTTTTACGTTATATATGATATTTTTTTAATGCAAAATTATTCCAAAAAGCTATGAATTTTAAGATGATTATTATAATTAAAGAAGTTGAGTAAATAGTCCTAAAAAAATATATATTTAACCAATCTTCTTTCTAAATGCTAATCAAAATAGATTAAATAATAGTCTTATAAATAATTTTCTGAAACTTTCCCCTAATATCTAGTATTAGTTTAAAAATTACATTTAAATATACCAAAGACTCTTTTTTTATGGAATGTGTATTTAAAGTTTATATCCCTTGTGTCGACTCCGACAAAGAATTATAATTTATCTTACACCTAAATTTCTAAAATTGTCCCATAATTTCTGGTATAAGTTTCAAAACTCCCACATAATCTGCCCAAAAGCTTTTTTTCTTTTCAATATCAACTTAAGAATATCTTATGTAAGTTTCAAATTAAGACCTCTTGGCCTTCCTATTGCTCCATTACTACTCACGACCCCTTGGCCCCTCTGAAGCTGGTGGACCCCTAAATTTCTTAAATTGCTACTTTGTCAAAATCTGGTGCAGAGGAATGAGTAAGAATTATTTTTTCCACCATAAACAAAACTTAAAAAAACATAGTACTGTACTTTTTTATTGCAGGGTAGCCACATGCTCAAGATAGGTTGTAAATCTAGAACTCTTTGATTCAGGCCTGTATGACTTTTTTTTGGCAAAACTGTTGTAGATTTTTTCCTGTATTTCAATCTTATTATTTAATATTTAAAACAACTTTTTCTTAAAAGTTATGATTTTTCTTCTACACATAAAGGCCATTAATTGATATTTCACTCATTTTTTTAAACATTTTCACATTTTTTTACACTATCAGGCTTGCCAAGAACCTGATATCCTGGAAAAACCTAAAATTTGAGAAATTTTGAAAAAACCAGGAATTTTGAAAATCAATCACTGAAAACCTGGAATTTTTAAGAAAACTAACTAAAAAAAATCAGGAACAACTTGGAATATTTAACAGTTTTTAGATGTTAAGTAATAAAATTTTAATTTGACACAAGTAATCTAGCATATCAAAAAATAATTTATTAAAAAAAAAGTTTAAAGTAGCTTCACATCATTGTTTCAATTTTGTTATCCTTCTCAGCACAATTTTAACCCAAAACTTAGTTTTAAATTATAAGTAGACCCAAAAATTAGGACTCTAAAATCCTGAAAGAAATTCATAAAATCTGGATGAAATTTCTCAAAAAAAATTTACAACCTTGCATAATCAACCCCATGCCATCAGCGGATTTTGACTAGTTTATAACTTAGTTTTTTAATTATAGAAGATTTTTTGAAAATTTTAAATAGGTTCCTAATGGAAGGTGCAAACTTACTAAAAACCGAAAGACTTCTCATTAGAAAATAGTTAAGTTAAAAACCAGAACCTTTTTGGTTATCAAAGATACTACACTATATGCTTGAAAACTTCCTTACATATTACTGAAGACCATTTTGTTATATTATCAAATTTTAGTCTAATCAACTCAAGTGTTTTTACACCAAAAAAAAATTTTAAAGTCCAAAAATTATTGTTTTTTATTTAAAATTTTTTATTGACTTCATTCAATTCTATAATTTAATTTAACATATTGGTCTTCATAAGTATGTACACAAACTATCAAAATTATATGTGCAGTAACTTATGAGGTAATAGGGTTCTTAGCAAAAAACAAGTTTTTGATATGATATCGGAATCGGAGTTACCAAATCGATACACCTAAAACTTTGGTTATAAACAGGGTTGCCACTTTGTCATCATCAAATTTTTTTTATTTAAATAACATATTTAAAGTAGCTTTACAGTATCTTTTCAATGTTTTTATACTATTTAAGACAGTTTCTTACCTTAAACTTAACTTTAAACTAATAATAGACAAAAATGTGCACTTTTAAAAACCTGAAAGAAATTTGAAAAATCTGGAAAAATTTGAAAAACTTGTGTGCAACCCTGTATAAATTAAACAATAAATTTCAAACATATACATACAATTAAAAAAAATTGTATGTACAGTAATCTTGTGAAAAAAAGTGCCTAATTAAAACTGCATCCTACAACTGTTTTCAAACTATCTTTTGATAAGAAGTCTATCTTAAAGCATACAACTCACCAAAAATGTATCTCTTAAAATATTCAACAATCATTTTTATAATTTTTTGAACGTATTATTTTATTTCAATTATAGCAATTATTATATAAAAGTATTCTTCTTATAAAACAATTTAGTTTTTTCAAATTCAAAAATTTAAATTTTCAAAAAACTATTTGTTGTGATGATTGTTTTAAAGTGTTGCAAGGAAAATTTCATAAAAATTTGAGTTTTGAATAGTCACAAAAAAAAAAAAAAGAATACTTATTTTAACTTCTTAAAAGTCTTTGATAAGAATTTTATTCTTAATTATGGTCATAGGGGTGAACCACCTTTTTCACAATTTAGTCTTATTTTATTAAGTTTTAACAAAGCTACAAGTTGCTTTTTCTAGACTTTTAAAACTCAAAATAATTTTGAGATATAGCCAGTCAAAGTCAGATACTACAAACTAGGTCAGATAGGTCAGATATAGTCAGATAGGCTCCTTATGGGAGGCGCAAACTAAAACAGCAAATAACTAGAAATCACTTTTTTTTATAAATATTGACTTTGGCATTCACATGATTGTGTAATGTACAAACTACAGTTTTTATAGAATATGAAAATATCATTTAACTTTTGAGATTTTATTTTTTGTAAAAAGTTTCCACTACAAACATACGCAGAGCAATTTTTTTCTAGTTCAATTTTCTTAGAAATTTTAACAATCACTAAAAATCTATCTCCTTCATTTTTAAAGCAATCTTCTACAAATTTCCAGAAAATGTTACATATATTAAAAAAAAAAACTAAGAATTTTGATAATTAAAAAATTTTTTTTTATGTTTTCATGACAAAAATTCAAAAAAAAAAAAATTTTTTTCTCAAATTTTTGAAAGTCCAAAGTAAGTTTTTTGTTATTGTATAAAGATTCTGTAAAAGTTTGAAGAAGATTGCTTGAAGAGTGTAGGAGAACATAGATTTTAAATAAAATAATTTTTTGGTGTTATAGTTTTCCCTTCCCATAGGGAACCTATTATGTGGTCAGACTTTAAATGGTCATATCTCAAAAAATAGTTCAAATTTTTTTAAACGATAAAAAGCATCTTGAAGCTTAAAAAATACTAAATAAAATAAGATCAACTTGTAAAAAAACATCGTGACCCCCTATGGCCTTAACTTTTAGCTTTAAACAATATGTTAAATTAAATTAGCATCTCAGCTAGTTTTTTCAACTAAACAACACATTATTTGCATGAATCAACCTGTAAATTCGTTTTATTTATATCTGCAGATAAGCATTTCCCTGATCTGGCTACATGGCTTGGCCTTCTTTGTTCCATCACTGCCGGCTTCCCTCCCAAAGTGGTAATGGAGGAAAAACAACTCTACTTCTACATTGAGAAACATTGTGACATTTCTAGAGAATTTGGGTCATCCTCAAAACGACTAAAAAGGGTACTACATAAAAGTTTTCTTTACTTAAACTGATAAAATCTGCATGTGCTAGTACGACATGAATACCATTTAACTTCTCAAATTTAAATAAAATTAAATACCAGTTATACGCAACTTAGTACATTTAACCTTTTTAAGTGTTGGGAGTACCAGCTGCATGAGCCTGCTCCACAATACACTTATAAAGTAGTAGATCCTTTAAATGATTGCTCAACCATATAACAGGGTGACCTTTTGCACAACCCTATTTCAAAGTTTGAATAAAGATTGTCATTTTAAGCAGTTGTAAGTCAATATCAAAATTTAAGTCTTTTAAATAAATGATGGATTAACTTGCTTATTTATTTCAATTAAACTTTCTAAAAATGTTTAGACTCAAATTCTGAAAGAAAAACGACCCACATATAGTAATAAATATTTTTGACATTTACTAAATCAGTACAATTTTGTAGGCTTGCAAAACAAAATAAAAAAATATGTTTAATATACCTTTTGTTGGTTACTTTACTTAAATTATTTTGCGATAACCTTTATAACATGGGTATTACAGAGATGGATAATTGTAAAATAAGAAAGACTGAAACTTCTTTAACCTTCGTACATACCTCAAATGATCTTTTTAATATGACTTAAGGTCACAATTATTGAAAACTTCAACTGAGACATGAACAAAGCTCCATGAAAAGTCTACCTCAATTTTTTTTACAAGGTATGAACTGTGAAAATTTTGATCAACTAATTTAAAAAATTTCTCTAGCCAAATTTTTATATAATGCGTTGAATGGTCAGTGAGTGTGTCATCTGCCACACAAACCTCGGAAGAAACTTTTTTACTCGGCAAATTCACTTAATATTGTCAAAAACGTGTATGTGAATGTTTTTTCTAGTGAAAGTTGTAAAAATGCAATTTATATTTGAAATTCTTTTTGAAATGTTATTAAATAAAGTCCTCTTCTCTATCTATATTTTCTTAAGCAATAAACTTTGTTGCTCGATTTTTTTAATAGCAGCTTCTTCATTGATGTTGGCGATGAATGATTGTTTAGAATTTATAACGCAACAAACAACCATCAGAAATTTTAACTGTTACCTGATTTTATTGATGTTTCTAATGAAGTTACTCCTGTTTTGCACTTTGGTTGTAGTATCTATTTAAAATTCAAGTACTTATAATTTAATTTTTTTTTAAATGAACTAAAAAACTAATGGCTAAATACAAGAATATTTATTTCATTTCGTCAAGATCCGGTGACATCATTATTTGGTTGCTCCCCTCATCTTTTTATGCATGATTGGTATGATGCTCCTATTTATGAGAGGCGACGCATTTTTCCTTACAAACAAAAAAATATTACAGATATAAAGAACCAACTTTACGTACTTTTTCTAAAATCATCTTTGCTGTTATAGCTTTTTGAAGGTTTAAGTTTTGTTTGGTTGTTTCAATCTTTCAGAAGAGCCATCAAGGGGAGGATATCATACTTTGATATAAGACAGGGCTCAATCGGAAAGCATGTATTCAAATCTTCTGAAAGAGTGAAACAATCCTGTAGACTAAGTGAGTAATTCAAATACATCCTCTCCCGCTCTTGTTCTGAACCAAGGTTTCCAGGACGAATTGGCTTTCATTCCTTTACTCAACAAGTTGTCTATATTGACTATTTCAGGGCCTCTGCTATATACTACCGCATTTGACCTTTTGTTAATACGTTCCTGCATCTTCTCTCTAGTTCAGGCTGCCATCATGCTACCTGGTGCCGAGTCTCCAATTGAAGCTTCAAAAAGTTTTTGTTCAGTACTTATTTTTTGTATTTTTTTACTGTTTTTAGAACCTTTTTTCTATACAATTGTGAAGTTAGCTTGACCGCTTTTTTAAGAATTTTAAGAAGATGTCCAAACTTTGGACCTAATTATTTTCCTTAAAATAATAGCTAATTAATTAATTTTTATTGTGTTCTAGAAAACGGTCCTTTGCCTTTTAACTTGAAAATAATCCATTGGATTAGGGTTTTTTTTTTGAAACCCTTTGAAAAATGGGTTCCTTTTATGAATTTTCTTATTTTATGAGCTTGAGTAAAAAAAAAACTTTTATAATAATATGTGAATAAACGGCTATAACTTTTTTTTTTACTAACTGTTAATATTTTGTACAATTTGACCTTAATTGGGTTTTTTATGATTTTTTATTTTATGAGTTTGAGTAAAAATTCCTAAAAAAACATAATTAAGGCCAAATTGTACAAAAAACACACAATATAAACTATAGTATAACTGCAGTCGCATTCAATTCTTCTACATACCTAGTTAAAAATTATCCTATTGTTGTTGACTGCAAGCTGTTATACAAGTAAGTAGTTTTATTTTCACTAATCGTTCCACATTTCGCTTCTATGCAGCCAGCCATTGTTTGTAGGAAGTTCTGTAAAGATTGGTTGGTACTTGAAACAGTTGATGGTGAGTGGTTGTGGGATTTAAATTTTTGCATAACATTTATGCTTCTTTTTACACGTTGGCTGGTCATTAAAACGTTTCCGGGAAGCATTTTTTTGATAGTAAACATAGTTCATCGACATGATCCATAGTAGTTTCTGTTTTATTGGTCTACCTTAAAGTAGTATTTGATAGAGTTTGTTATTTGTTTGTTTTCTAATAAAAAAAATATTTACTATTAGTTCAACTACTATGATGTAGCCTAACTTATACTTGCTAGATAACTTTTAAATATCAACTATAGAGTCTTAGGTCAACGAAAATGTAACTAAAGATAGATCACTGGACATGTCAGTATTGTGTTACGTAAAGAAGCATGGTAACTTAGACTGGGCCTGTTGGCTGATAAAAAGAAGAAGACCAAGAAGAGTGTGATAAAGGTGTATGTGGTCTAGTTATGAATGATGGTTTTTGGCACATGAATAAGAGTCTGATAAAGAGTCTGTGTTGGTTTGCTATAAGTTTAAATTTTGTATGCATTGTTGTGGTTACTAATTAAGTAATAAAAAAGAGTGCTTTTTGTCGCTCTGGAAGTTATTTTGAGGCAGCAATTATTAAGAATTCCTAAATGTCGTTTGTTATAATAAGAATTTTTATCTGCCACTAACTTAATGTTCATTAGTTTCTTAATTTTATTAATCATTTTCATATGTTTTAATATGTAGATTTCAGTGATAAACTTTTTTTTAGAATTTTTGTATTCTGTATTGTAATACTTCTCTAATATATGTTTTACAACGAATGTTCTTCAATCTTTTTAGAGATTGGACACCTTTTGTTCATCAACTTGATGTCAACTTGAACCTTTTGTCTTTTCTTCTTGAGTTTGCTAGCTAATTTGTTGCAGCAAAACCCAAGTTCAAAGACAGTTTTTAGGGAAGTTCGGTCATTCAAATCAAGCTTTTATAATTGGTGAAGGCTGAGGTCAGAAACCATCTCGTCTTTCATAATGATGCACAGCAATTTGATCATCCATCACAAAGTGCCCTCATGCATAAAGGCATCGATAGGCTTGGTACTCTGGTACAATGTCAAAAAAGGTTGCATGATAGACGCTACATAACTGAAAAAATGCATCTTCACCAGGACAAGGTCATCAGCTGCTGCATCCCTTAAAATTCAGTAACACCTGTTTTTATTTGTATTAGTTTATTTTGTTTTTTCAAATTTTTCACCAAGTTTAAAAATTTGATTTTGTTAGTTTAGAATTAATTTTTGGAAGAATTAGGAAGCGGTCATCGTTTAAAATATTCATTGAACTTACAGTCTCATTATCTTGTTTAAACGTGCTGTCTCCAATCCTAAATAGACGAGTTTCGCTATATCTTAGTAAACAGTGATGATTTAAACTGTGTACGGACGATTTTATTTCTATGACACTTGCTCTTTTAACCTGATTTTAAAACTTTTTATTTATGTTTGCCAAATTTCGATGGCACAATCAAACACTAGCTTATTGTTAATCGAAAGAGTTTTACAAAAGGAATACGGTAAACGTTTCCTACCAGTTATGTCCGTTCTCCGTCCCCTGGCATTAAAAAAGTTAATGTAGATTTTAAACGGCATCTAGTTCCGTTTGGTAGCGTCAGCTCCAAGCTCAAAAGCTCTCGTAGCAATGTTGACGGCGAAGTCTTTTTATTTAATACAAAAGAATCTGACTCCCGGTTATTTAAATTAAATTTTCAAGACTACCTCGCGCAGCCTCGTACAGCTCAACTTGAGTGCTGAAGGGAGCTGCTGTTGAAGAACTTTCTATCTGAAAGTTCAATTTTCCGTCTGAATAGCTGATTTTCTTCAATTTCTGTATATAAAATATGCAGTTATTAGAAACAGTTCTTTTCTTTTATTTCTTTTATTTTTTAGAATATCAACATTTAAAATGTTTTAAGGTTCAGCGTAACCCTCGTAATTGCTGGCAAGGTTCTCCACAGTTTTTGTTTTGTGAGTATTTAAGTAAACTAAGTTTTTTCTTGGTGTGCAATTTTTACTCTTTGAAATTTCAGAATTTTCATCTTTTAAACTTTCTGAGGCCTGTTGCTTTTGTATAAAATACAATAGCCAACGGTGAAGTTTTTTCTTCTGCGTTCAAACTTCTACTATCACGGATGTTGCTAACCGACTCGAGCGTTAGTTTCATCGATTGCTTGAACGCGAGAATGCAAAATACACCCACTCTTGAAATTCTAAAGGTCAGTCGCTTTCAGTAAACTTCGAAATTGCTGGCAGCTGCTTTTTCACCAACTAGTTTATACACTGCGAATCTTCGTGCGGACTGTATGACCTACCTGATAACCTGCTAGGTTGCAATAGCAAGGTTCTCCACAGTTTTGTACCTGCCGCAGTCAAAATTGACTGGCAGCAGGGACTCTTTCTTCTTTTATTTAATATTCGATTGATTAGTTTAACCCTAATATCGTTTAGACCTACATCTTGATAAATATAAAGGATAACTTACATCATCTACGCCACTCCAAAACCCATTTGCTTGACAAATTCTTCTGATATTTGCTGAGCTTCACGAGCAACTAATTCGACGTGAGTAAAGTTTCATTTGGCTGCTGCAAAAGCAGTCGTTTAAAAATTAATACCAAATTTTTGCATCAAAGACTTTTAAACTTCGTTATCAACACATCTCTGATTCTTTTTTTTGTATTTGACATTTAATCGGTTTTTAACACCTGGATGACCATAAAAACCTAACTTAAAAGGTTGTGTAAATGACCTCACTTTTTTATGCCTCATTCTCGTATTCAACAAATTGTTTCGTCCAATAACTCACGGAACTTTTAGTGCTCCTCTTATAGCAAATAACAGTTAGGATTGTTTTAAGATTGACATTAAAAGAAACACTTTTCTGTTATTCAATTTCTTGATCTTTTTTGTACCTTTTATTTGAGGAAAGTTTGGTCCATAGCTGTACAATTTATTTAACTGTTTGGCTGAATCATTGTTTAAAACTTGTTCCAGCATTTCAAAAAAAAAGAAGTTTTGCTTTTTTATTGCAGCTAGCAGCCTGAAAGAATTAAATTAAATTGATGAGCACTATTATAAACTTAGTTAAGGTTTTCATATACTTTTTTTTTACTTTTACACGAACCCTCTAATCATTCTCATCTGCTGAGAGCACCACCGTTTGAGCAACTACTTCACTATTATCTGACTGCAATTTTTTTACCGCATCCCAAAAGCATTCTGCTTCTAAGCATTTTTTACTTTATTTATTTTTTAAATCCATTTTTTTGCATCTCTTCAAATTTGTAAAATTAATGAGCTTTTGCGTCACAGCATTCATTATTGTTTCTATAGACAAGTTATTTTGCACTGCTACATCAGTAGTCTCATCAGTAATTACACTTATATTAGGTGCTTTGCATACTAGAAAAATAATTTTATAATAATAATAGACTTGAAGAAATACTTAAATTACTTGACAATTTGAACTAAGGTCTTCTAAATCCACCTAGGTTTAATGATTTTTTTTCATCACTTTCTTTTCATTTAATTTCTTGAAAACCACAAAAAATAAAATTTAAATTAAAGTAAAAAACTAAATCATTGTTTTTTTATTAGTTTTTTCAATGCTTTGACTTGAAATAAATCTTTTATAGTATTTTGTCCTAATAAACTAAACGAAACTACTTTGTCTATATGACTTGATGATACTTCATTAGTAATTTATCTACTAGATATTTTGTCAATCTTTGCTCTAAGGTGACATCAAAAACAGAAACAACAAACAATGATACGTTTATCTTATCAA
This sequence comes from Thalia democratica, assembly GCF_965202585.1. Taxonomy (NCBI): domain Eukaryota; kingdom Metazoa; phylum Chordata; class Thaliacea; order Salpida; family Salpidae; genus Thalia; species Thalia democratica. The sequence goes on from NC_139165.1 coordinate 77,962,510, forward strand.
GTGAGTGCTGTACGGTGTAGAGAAGAATTTTCCAAAAAAATAATTTTTACTTATAGTAGGCGATAACATTATCCAAATCGCTACTTTCTTAGCTTAAGAACTAATGGTGCCAATGAAGTCTGATTGGTGTTTAATTCGAATTTGATTGCAATCGATGAAAAGACAAATCACTAGGCCCAAAAGGGGATTGTCCACTACTTGCCTTCAAAAAGTAAGTTTTTTTTAAAATGTTTATTTGTTTCTTTGTATGATTATATTTTTGTTTTTTGTTGATTTATTATCTTGATCATATTCAACTTTATTATTTCATTAACAGTACAATTAACAAACAACACATATAACTATTTTTGATATTAATATAGCTCGATGATAAATTTTTTAGCGGTGGTATAAATTTTAATGTACTTATTCAGGACAGCTGATTAAATTAAATTTCAAATGAGCTAATTAATTTTTAAAATTTATACAGGCTTGAATTCACAACTGGAGCGAGGAAGAACGGAATCATCTACTTGATACATTCGAGCGCCGTGTGCACATTCAATCGAGATGCTGACACAATAATTTTTGTTTTTTGTGTTTTTAATAAAGTATAAGTTTTTCCATGTTTGTTGCAATTTTTGTTATTTAAATAACAAATACTTTAACGTAATGCATTAAAATGTCGCTTGATCAGACTTGCGACTTGATTTTTATGTAAAAACTAGTGATGTACCGGACCCACAATTTCGGGTCCGGCCGGATCCGGACTTTTTTTTCAAGTTAGAATCCGGCCGGAACCGGACCCGGACTTTTTTTTCAAATTAGAGTCCGGCCGGATCCGGACTTTTTTTTCAAATTAGAATCTGGCCGGATCCGGATATCAGACAAAAATGGCAATATCCGGCCGGACCTGGATAGTGAGTCCGGTACATCACAAGTATAAAATAGCCTGAGTCAGAATGAGGTTTTTAAAAACTGAAAAAAAAGAACTTTAATCTAATAATAAGTAGAACAGCTAGCCACAAGGTTTACAAATTTAGGTGTTATTTACAATTAAAAATCTGAAATCTAGTTCTTGAACAAAATACACTAGAAAATTACCAAATATTAAAAACTTGATCAGCCCAAACTCATTCAAAATTTGAAAGAAAATTAGCCTGAGTTTTTATAAAAAACTAAACTAGCCTGAGGCAGTCCAAGATTTTCTAAAATTCCCAATAACTTTGAAACTAGCAGGGTTGCCACTGTTTAGGTCAATAAAATTAGCTAGAGTGAGTATAAACAAGCCTGAGTCAAAATGAGGTTTTAAAAAACTGAAAAAATTACTTTAATCTAATAATCAGTAGAACAGCTAGCAAAGGTCGACAATTTGGTAGTAAAGTTGTGGATTGATTTTGGTACACTTAACTTATTAGTACTACACATCATAATTAATTTCTACCTTATTTAATTAATATCTTACAAATACTAAATTCTAACTGAGACTACTTTCTATAATCAGACACGACAGTTTTGAGTGATGAATTTTTTTTATAAAACACAACAAGAAATACTAGCATATACAAAATTATTAATTACTTTGGTAACACTTTAAAAACTGGAAGCTATTTAAATCTATATCAAAAGATTTAAAACAATAAACTAAAAATTAAATAAAACTTTTAGTAAAGAAGAAACTGTAAAATTTTCATAAACTATAAACCTGGCTTAGATATTTTAAACACCAGTTGAAATATTCACTTTTAAAACAAAACACTACTTACAATAAGCATTATCAAAAAAGTTCAAGATATTTTGTTGCTTCAAGCTGCACACCAAACTAACTAACTGCTTACACATAAACTGCCTGTCATGTTCTGATGTTTTGTTGCATCAGTATTTAGTTTGAAACATTTCGTCATATGATTCTCATTGGCTCGTACATTCAACCGTATTAACTCTAAATATTCTCTGAGCTCAACTTTAAACAATAAATAATGCAAGTATTCATTCCAAAGTTTTCAATTTTACAACATATGTAAAGAGTTGCATTTCTGAAATCTTTATTTCATAGTTTAAATGTAAACAAATGTAAATTAGTCACGTAAACAAAATGAGCCAATCACGGTAAGTGTTTAATTTTAACTGACGAAAATGACTCTTATTAATTTACACAGGGTTTGTTTCAGAAAAAAATACTTTTCAGTATGCTCTTTTTTACTAACTAGGTCCGGGTCCGGACTTTTTTTTCAAATTTGAATCCGGCCGGAACCGGATTCGGACTTTTTATTCAAATTAGAATCCGGCCGGAACCGGATTCGGACTGAGTCCGGCCGGATCCGGATATCAGACAAAAATGGCAATATCCGGCCGGACCCGGATAGTGAGTCCGGTACATCACTAGTAAAAACTTATTTCAAAACCTGAAGTTGATTGTCATAATGATAAATAATTGTAAGATGTGATGCTATTTTATGATTTGTTTTTTAATAATTAGTTGCTTTAAAAACTTGCTCGTTGATCAGAACCCATACTTATTTATTCAGAAATACAAGTTTTTATTGAATGAGACAAAATAATAAGAAACAATTCTATTCTTAGCCGATATTTAGTTTTTAAACAGCAAAATAGTTAAAATTAAAACAAATAATTAAGTACATGATGAGTGTGCCATTAAATATTTAAAAGTGAAATGTTGTTACAACCTGTTAATGACCTCAAAATCTTATTGAGTCATAAGGAGAAAACTTATTTTACCAGATTATTTTTAATGGCCTCATAAATATCTTTCATTTCGATGAGCCAGTCTTCTACTAAAACAAAGCAGAATTACAATAAAATATTAAATAAATTAGCATATAATTTTAACTTGTTATAGTATTTGAGACAAGATATAGTTGTATGATAGCAATGCCATTTGGACGTTCTGGCCGGCAGTGACATAGGTACACTGGTATAACTAAGTTGATAGGCCAGTTGATTTAAATACGGCAGGGGTGGCCAGTTCTTGTGTCAGCCCTGGTTTTTAGTAATCCTATAAGTGACACCTTAAATGATATGAACTTTAAATATTTTTCTATATTTTTAAAATTGTTTATACAATAAATTTTCTATAATATAAGTAGTGTCATTTTATGTTTAAAGTAAAAATATAAATTAACAAACCTAAAGGTGAGATTGTCTCATATCTTTTAATAAAAACTAAATTAAATTGCCATTTATTGCATTATAGAAGTGAACATTTGATAAGTGACTCTTAAATACTATGTAGTAAACAAAAACTTAACAATTTTTGTTGAAATAAAAATAATAACACAATTATTTAGTTTAAAATGCATATTTTTTTTCGATTAAATTTTAAAAGAATAATAGATAATATCTGAAAAAAAAAGATGGGTCATGTAATATAATATTTCACTATAGTAAATATTTATAAAGTTATTAAAACAAAGTTGTAGTACTTACGTAAACCCAATTATTAGAACATAAGTCTCAATTTCCAAAAAGATGCAACAATTTTTAGTGCATAACTAACTTGTAACTGTTATGAAAATTTCAATTACATTTTTTCAGATGTACTTAGTGAAGGTAATACAACAAAGCACAGACTACAAAAAAAAAAATCAAATTTTAAAGTCCTTAAGTATTTAACTGAGAAATGGACACCAATTATTCCGTTAATATCTGCAACAATTATAGGATTTATTGAAAATAAAAACGTTTTTAAAAACAACTCAGGTTATCAGAACACAGCATATCAAATTGCACTTAATAACTGTTTGAGATTTATGGAAACTTTTGAGCTAAAATCCTTGTTGATTTTTGTGCAATGAGATGTAGACTCTTACTTATTAAAGTCTAGTTGATTTTTTTTGAGATAAACAAGTCTTTTTATTTTGTTTAAAAATCGTGATTTCACTTGCATATACAACATCCTAGATCCAAACGCTGCGTTCCGGAGTCGAACCTGATTTTTTCTGTTAAGATCGAACTATAGAGATTGTCAGTCTTTATCCAATTTAAAGAGTTTATACAACTTTTTGCGCATATATTACAGTTTTTTGTATATTATATTTATTAAACTGTAGGATAAGGTATAGTAGTAAATTTGTTTTTTTTTAATCTACTTAAAATTTGTTTTAGAATTCTTAATAAATTATGTTTGATATTTTTTTAATTAAACTAAATTTTTAAAATTAAATTCAATGTTTAGTGAAAGAAATTTATTTCTTTTCACTAAACATTAGTACTTAAATATTTTGCATTTTAAGTTCAAATGTTTTAAAACAACTACAGCTCCTTAATTTAGTGCGGACAAATATATAAAGATTGTATTTGTAGTTTCTAAATAGTATAAGTAAAAAGTTTACAGCGTGCATCACACTATTTTACAAATAATAATATAAATCAATATTAACTTTTATTTATTTTCACAAAATTTAAAAATTATAGAATCAATAAACTAAAGCTTATATTTCTAGTGTTTTTTTTACACAATGAGTATTTATGTACAAACTAGTTTCTTAAACTAATTTTCAAACTACTTATATAAAGTGAATTACATTTAGTTAACAAACCATTAAAAAACACAAACTAGCTAAAACAATTTTTTCTTACAAAAAATGTCAATCAACATATTGTAATTGCAGTTACAGTAATTAGTTTCAAATCAATTTAAGTTTTAAATCACTGATTTTTGTGACAACTTACACCAAGTGAATAAATTACATCCTCTAACTACATCTTGTTAATCTTTATTTCGTAGAAGCCTTTTTCGGTTAGTAGCAATTAATTCAATTTTTTACTCCACAGAAGTTTGATTTTCTTTAACTCGTCGGTTATCGTTGATAATTGGTTTGAAATATTTTCAACAGCAACCCTTAAACTTGCAGTAAAATTTTTCAATTCAGGTAATTTCTGGTCCACTTTTTTACAGCGGTCATATGCTGATGACATTTTCTTGAGAAGTTCTACTGTTTGTAGGCAAACTGCAAAAATACCATTTGCAACGTGGTTTCTAATTTGACACTCAACACCATTTAGTTACTGATTTGAATTTTGATCACAACGGTTTAACGTCTTAGAAGCTTTATTTTCAAGTTCAGAATGCTCTGGTGAACGGTTTAATCTTCGCCTTCGTCGCTGCTCCAATCCGAGGCGGAAAACAGAGCCACTTCGTAGTCGTCAGCAGCGTTTGTGACGTCATTACGTCACCGAATCGAAAAGTTGTGTGAGTCGTCATCAGAAGAAATCGCGCCGCTTGCGCAGTCGTTGATCTTTTGATGACTTTGTTGTTGAAGACTCTTTGCAGGATTGGAAAAAGTTTCGTCAATGTTTGTTACGTAATAATTCGTTATTTCGCATCGTTTAAGCGTAATTTTTTTTTCTAACTACAATGCTGTGGAAGAACATTTGAATAGTATTGAATAAAAGAAATTTAGATTATGGACAGTCGTAACATTTGTGAGCACAGTGTGAAAATATAATTATAACAAATAACATTTTGATCTTCAAATAACATGTCAAAACTTACGACCCTAAGGTTGAGTTTTATACACAATAGAAAACTTACTTTTTATAAAAGCTATATTTTTGATAGAACTTACTACAGTTCTATCAATTTTTAAGTTCTTAAAATTTGCAACAACACGTTTAATTATTTGATTATTTTAATTTTTACCACAAATTGTGCTAGCTGGTTTATAAAGTTTTAATAAAAACAAACTTTTATGAGCTTTCTAATCAATTATCTAACTAATTAAACTGTTATTAAAATACTGGGAAAATTCTTTTAAATATTTCAAACATATTTTCAGTGTAACTAGTAGTGTGAGCAGTAAACAATCTTCACGAAACCATTGGTCACCAACAAACAAAGAATAAATGCATGTAATTGAAAAAATATTATTATTAAAATACCTGTATGTATCAATCTTTAACTTTAATAATTTGCCTCGCAACTTTTTTTTGAAATTGTGCATTAAATTTTGTAGAACAAATTGACTATATATCAATGAATTTGTCTTAAAAATGAGTAACTACTTTCAGTTCTACTGAAAAAACTTTGAAGTACAAGAAGTTTCACTTTAGTAATATTTTCAAACAAGTACGATTTGTGACTTAAGCAAACTAACAAACTAGTTTACAAATACTAGAAACAGCCAAAAGTATATGTTGTTCTACATATTGAAAACATTATAAAGCAATTATTTTAGTGACAAATCAGAACAGTTAATTACATACTGAAACAAACTTATCAAAAAGTAACTAATTGATAAATTTTTGAACAAAATAATAACTTAAGTTTGTTTGAAGACTTTTCAAGCAACACAAAAATGTTTATATTTTTATAAGTCTGTTATAGTAACTTCTTATTTATACTTTGCAACCTTTTTAAATTATTTTAACAAAAATTGTAATTAGATAATTTAATTTTTACTTTATAGTAAACTAGGCCAAATTAGTTAATGTCAAGTTTCATGTAATTATTTTTATTGTATCTAAAAATTTTAGATTTTTTACATGTTCTTGAGATTTTTTTTATTTTTATAAAGTAAAAACTGAAAAATTAAAAGGATAAAAATCATACTATTTTTAAATAAAATTTAAATTAAAAATGCTGAAATGATAAAAAAAATCAATGCTGATCAATGACCAAAAGCAGAGAATTGTACGATACAGTATTCTGAAACAACAAAAAAACAATAAAAAGAGGTGAAACACTAAAAAACATAAATCCACACTAAAATTGTTTACATAAACTACATAGCAGTTAAGTAGAATTTATTTAAAAAAAAAGATATGTATACTATAAAAAGTTAAACTTGTATAGAATTAAAAAGTTAAGAATTTTACAAAATATAAAAATAGAAGCTTTAAAATCAACTAAAACTCCTTAAAAATACTGTTATTTTTATTTACATAACATTCTAACAATAACTGGAACTTATTGATAGTTAATTACTTTTTACTTTTAAATACGGTTTGTTGCAGCTGCTTTTAAAGTTTAATTTTGTCAAAAACTTTTATCAACATAAAACAAATCTTTTTCAAACTTTATTTTTAAGTAAAAAAAGACTTATAGCTTTGAGTGGATTTTACGAAAAAGCCGTGTGAAAAAGTTGCGTTAATTTAGTGTTTTATCAAAAGATGCTGCTTTTTCAATTTAATTTTTGCTCCTCTTTCCCCTGTTCCTCCTCCTGCGCCTCCTCTTTTTCTTCCCGCACCTCCCTATGCTCCTCCTCGCCAACTTGTACTCCTTCTTGGTGTACGAGTTCACCCGGTCGGGGTTTATCATGACCTTCCCGTCCGCCTGACCGCTGTTGCCCTGCACTATCACCTTCGCCCGCGACCTTTAGAAAGTTTTGGTTTTAACTCTTTTTTTATTAAGTTTTATTATAGATTATACCAGTTAGTTTTCACTGTAAATAAAAGCATCGTTTTTCATTATTTTCATCACAATATACTTTTTAAAAGATATAATTTAAAAAAAAAGTTAGTAACGCTTCGGTGAAAAACATTTAATTTGTATTGAGTTTTTGAAATGTTTTTATATTCTACGTAAAACTGTCAACAAAAAATGTTATACATTTTAAGTGAGTTGTTTAAAACGATTTGATTTTCATACTTTAGTTGGTTTTAATAATCACGCTGTGGTATGTTTAAGTTTTATAATGAAACATTTTGCATAATTTAAACTAGTACAAAAGTTTTAACTTATTTACGTCCTGGACAAGACGTTAAAAAGTACCCAACGGTGTGCGACTCGATAACCGAAAGGTTCTTCGTGCACAAGGTCCTAGGACCAAACTTTTTGAGCGCTTTTTTTTGTCGTTCAATAAACAGGTAGTTGATAAAAGTTATGTTTGCTAGCCGTTGAACTATACTTAAGTTGTTTTGTTAAAGTGGTACACAACTTTAAGACTATCCACTAAAAACTATTTATAACTTTTAAAACGTTGTAGTTTTATTGGTAACATTCTCATTATAGTTAACTGTTTTACCATAATTAGAGCTTGGTTAAAGACTGTGTAAATATATTTTACAAATGCTTTTACGAAGCATTTTTCAAATTGTAATGTTAAAGATTTATATACTTATTAATATCATAAAAGGTCAAACAAGAATATTTTAATTTTTGACAAAAAAATAGAAATGAGTTAGTGTTCAACTCTTTTTAAAATTTGAGTAGGATATTATAATTAAGTTTTTTTTGAAAAATGATGACAAAAAAAATCAGCTAGTTGTTGACGTAAAAATGCGGTTATCAGCAATAATGTTTAAAATGTGTTCTAGAAAAATATTTTAACTTGTTATAGTTAAAAAACTTAATGACTACCTTAATTAAAACTAAGCCTAGTTAAACTTTAAACACCAATATGAAATTATAACTATGTTTATGTCTAACTTGAATTCAGGGAAACATTCAGGGCAATCAAAGTACAAATTCAGTCTGGTTTTCCTCTTAATAGTCCACCCAGTGGGCTTTTTCAACACTTTCTGCACGATGATTTGCACGTTCAGCGGTTGGTTTCCTTTGCGGGACTTCACCCTGCCCACACGACCCAAAATCGCTGTTATAGATAAAAAATATTGTGTAAAAAAGTTTGCTTTTCCATAATCACAAACTTTTCAAAAATGGAGTCATTTAATAATTCCATTTTTTGTTTGGCTTTTTTATATCATAAAACTTAAAATAAACTAAAAAGGTAACGAGATAAAAAATTATTTTAGTGGTATGAAAAACACTAATACAAGTTTAATTTAAATAGAGTTTTCTAATGTTTTAAAATGTTCCAAAAACATTTTAGGATTTACTAAACTAGATATTTGATAGAATACGTTTTTAGTTAACTACTTTCAAGTTATAAACAGTATTTGAATGCTTATGCAAAACTGTTTTAGAATCTTCTAAAAAATTATTAAGCTTTTATTACTACTTATTTTTTATTTTTTGAATTCTTAAAAGTTTTTATTTAGTCTTAGTTCTTTTGATTTAAAAATGATTTTATGAAACTATATATTTTTTTATTTATAAAGGTAGTCTTACTATTATTGTATTTTTTAAAGAAATATTTTTAAACTTAAATTAGTCAAAAAAATTGTTAAAGCTTGGTAGTAGTTATACATTTAAAACAATCATAAAAGGGAACAATGTTTTTACTAATGAACAAATAACTTATTGGTAATAAACAAAATACATCTTAATTTAAATTTAGTTAAATAAAAACAAGTTTTTTTTGAAATTGACACAGAATATAAATTTGATATTTAAAATATTTACTTGTACTACCAACAGTTTTTTCTTTGTTCTAAAGTTAAACGTATTTCCACGAAATGTTCACAAAGGTATTTAGAATTATCTCCCCAGATTACCACATTTAATCAATGATCAGATAAAAGGCTAAGATTGCAATAATATATGTATCAATTAGTTTGATAAAGTTTTATCTAAAACACGTTTTTTTGAGTCTAGACAAAATCTGTAGGAAACAAAAATAAATCAATTGACGTATTTTAAAGGTATTTTATAATCACATACAATCTGTAACCTAACTAGACAAACCAAAATTGTTGCTGTAACAAGGAGATAGATCGACTAAGCTTAAATTAAGAGGTTAAGTAAAGTTTATAGATAAGCTCAAGATTCAGATTAACTTGAATATTTATTAGAATAAATTTTCTATTAGACATTCTTTTAAATATTTTAAACTTTTTAGTGCAAAAAATATAAGCATTACAGTGTATTTTGTTTTCTTTAAAAGCAGAAAAACTAGGCTTTTATTTTTTATCGTAAATAAGGTTTTTTTTAGATGATCTAAATTTTTGTTAGTTTTATAAAAAACCCTTTAGTCTAGTTTAATTTCAAACAAAAATTAACACAAAAGTTTTAATTTTATAAATCTAGAAACATTTATGATGTAGCAATGTAGCAACGATTTTAAGTTGTATGTATACATAACATTTGCGAAACTTGAAATGTACAAAAAGTTAGTATTTATGTTAAAATGTTTTCATAAAATAAAAAAGTAAATTAAAACTTTTTGAACATTCAATGAAATTTATGTTATGAGTATACCATTTTGGAAAACAGTTGATGACTAAAAATATTAACCATTAAAATTTTCTAAGCTTTAATGCAAAACTGTATATTGAAACACTACTTTATGAAAAAACTTTCTTAACTTGAAAATAGGTGCTTTAATATATATTTTGTTATTTTAAATCATAACAAATGTAAATTCAAAACTGTTGCTAGCTTTAAAAAAAGATTACCTTTTAAACATTACTAAATAAGACCTAAAAAATATATTAAATTTATAAAGAAACAAGTCTGTATACCAACAACAAACTACGTGTGGTATTTTCAAAATACTTGTATACCGACGACTTTTAAAAACTTTTTTTTTATCGTATCAACAGCATTTCTAAAAAACTTTATAAAAAACTCATCACTATCTTCACCAATTGAAGTAAAGTCATAAAAATTCAAACCGTAGTAAGTCGAGTTGCAGGGAGCCACTGTTGCGTCATAGCAGGCGCAGCCCTCCTCCTCCTCCGCGACCACTTCCGGTTCCGGTGACGTCATCAGGCGTGACGTCATCATACTCGTCGTCGTCATCGGAGGTTTGGTAACTTTCTCCTTGGTTTTTGGAGCAGCTGATTTATTTTATTGTTTTGTTGCGTAAAGTAATAAAGTTGGAAAACTATGTGTAGATACCAAGTTAAATTTTCTTTAATTTAACCTTTTTTGAAATAATGTTTCAATTTAATTAGCTTAGCTAACAATTTTTTGAAGGAAAAAAGCGGAACTTTTAGTAGTTTAATATTAGGTTATTTTTGTTTTCTAAAAGTTATTTTAGCCAACTAAGTCTCAAAGAGCTTGCTTAAGATTTTAAGCTGTTTTAAAATAATTTTTTTCTCTATTTACAAAGCACAATTCCTAATCGTTTTTGTAACAATCAAACCTACAATTTAACTATACTTTGTTAAAAAGGAAAAATAAACAGATTCAACCTGTAGTGCTTGTTATTTTCTCCCTGGTCTCGTAAGATGCCGAAAATCCGACGTTGTTTCCGCTGGAATCCGAAGAAAAGACGACGTACATCTGAGTTCCGCCGGATACCAACTCGTCAGGAATTTGAGAAAGTTTACAGAACTTTCCTAGGGACCTGCGTTAATTTTCATTTAACTATTTTATATAATATAACTGTATTAAAACTATTTTATAATACTCATTTTCAAGTGACTTTTTTTAATAATTATAAAAAGAGTTTTCAATAAACTGTATGTTTTGAAAAAGCTGCTCTTGTTATTAATTAATTAAGTATTTTTTATGTAACTAAAAAGTTTAATGAACCCATCATCTTAGTAAATATACAAGTAACTATCAAAAACTTCAAGTAGGCTCAAAAAAATTATAAGATTCTAAATGATTTTTTAGTCAGTGTTTAATTGAAAATATTTTAATACTTTTGTTATTTTGTAACTTTTTAAAGTATATTCTAACGTTATTTCTTTAGTGTCATCCGATTTTCCGTAAACTGTTACCGAGTCGTAAGTGCAACCTTCAGAGTATTCTATGTGAAATTTTCCAAACTTCAGCACAACCTGTTGGTCAATTATTTAAGTACAATTGTTATTTTGTATTACTATTAAACTGATTAAGTTTAGTTGAAAAATTGCAAGGCGTTAACTTAGTCAAAGCTTGACGACTAAACCATGTATCTATAATGACGACTATTATGCATAACTACGACGTAAACAATTTGCGCAACTAGCATTCATCATCAATACGCAAGATACAAAAATTCCTTGTCAAATTATAAACAGTTTAAAACAAAATAAAATAATAAATTTGCTTTACTATAAAAAAAAGTATATATTTTTATTTTTTAAACTTTGCATGAGAAACAAACGGTTAGACACGAAAATTAACCTGACGGTTGCTTCCGTCGCTTTTGATGTGCCAAACACAAGTCTGGTCGTTGGGATAGTTGGACTTTGGAAAGTTGGGGCTGTGAAATTTCCCCGCGACCCCACTGAGCACACCTCCGCAGGAGCCCGGCTCTAAAAAGGATAAAATCCATAAGCGTTAGGTTCGTAATAAGTTTTAGTTGTGCTCACAATTTATAAGCTTTTTAGCAAATGTTTTTTTTTTTGATTTAAATCAAGATTTGCAAGCGGAGTTAGGACACTTGAAACTTGATGAAAAGATTTGAAAAAAAAATTACAAATTACGTTTGTGTTACAATTGGTTGTTAAAGTATTCAACGATAATAAAAAACAAAGTAGTATATTTACTTAAAGTTAGAAAAAAAAAACAAAAAAACACAAATAGTTTTCCTTGTAAACTGTTTGCTGGCATTTTCATCATTTCGAGGTTTTAGCGTATACATTGCATTTTAACATTGTCACTCATGCAACTTCACACCATACGGCTTGAAATAATCCGTTGAAATTACAAATACTCAAGAAACTTCAAAGAGAGCGTAGAAATGTTAACATTATTAACTTGATAACAGTTGTTTGTTTTTTCAAATGTTCCCCACCATTGCCGCGGCACGTGCAAATCGTCGGCGTGAAATTTCAAAAGCAGCTTACCGGCGCTGATGACAAGCTTCGGTGGCAAACACTTTGCAGTTGCGTTGCCAAGCAACCGCGCTTTTGAAAAACGCTATTGAAAAGATCAAATAAGTTCTTGGAATTTCGCGAGCTATTTACGGTTATGATGCGGTTTTATAGTCTTAGACGTTGAAAATGCGAAATAAAATGTGTTTTGTCTTCAATGCTTGTGTAATTCAAAATCATTTTGCTGCATCGTAAGTCTAATCACTGATTGTTTATCTTTTAGAAGCATTCTGAACAAAAAGGTTTTAAATGTTTCATGTTGTTATATTATAATATTTTTTATTGTGCATTGTTGGAATTAGGCATAAAAACATGAGCTAATTAAACAGGACCGATAAAAAGAAAAAAAAAGTTTATATTCAAAAACTTAAGACAAAAAATGATCATAAACAAAAACATACAACTATACAATATGTTAAATGAATACTTAATTATTTAAATAGAATAAAAAATAAAACAAAATATAAAATGCTAAATATTAAAGTTATATATACAAAGATTAGTTATTTTTTCAATTCATTTATGTTTTAAAGGAAATATAAACATTTACAAAAACTACATTAACAAATATTTATCTGCTCCTACTCAATTGTTAGTTTCTGTTATTCAAAAGAACAATAAACAAAGTTGTATTTTTTTATCAAATTCAATTGTATAACAGCTACATTGTTTTAATATTTCTGCTGCGGTTTTCAATCTGTCGTCTCGACAAAAGCTCGTTTCAATACGACTGAGGTGATTAAAACAATCCGTCTGATGGAATTTAATCTGGCTCATTAAAAAGCCAACAATCTGTTTTGTAAACTTTCACATACGCTCGGTTGAATTGCTCGCACCGCAGTATCCAATTAAAATTGAATTATGTGTAATCTAACAGCAATTATCAGTATTAAGTTCGTTTTAACTTGCTACATGTTCGGAAAAGAATAAAACAGGCCTTTGTGCGAATTAATTAAGGTTTGAAAGTTAAAATACATTTAAAAAAATTTTATAAGTAAAAATTGATATTACGTAGCTATTTTTATTGTTTGTAAAAATAGAAAATAGTTACAATATTTGAGAAATTAATAAGTTCAGACAGTTTTTTAACAACGTTACAGTCTTTTTGCACACTTACAAATCTTTAATTTAAATTATTTGGTACACAATAGTTTTATTTTTAGTTTTTTAAAGATACCCCAAAGAAAACATATTTTTTTTACTTTAAAATATAAAAGAAGCTTTATGTTTAATTGTTAACTTTATGTTTTAAATTTTCAAAAAACCTGTTTAACATCTATTAGGAAGTATTTATTAATATTTAACTGTTTGCAACAGGAAACAGCCTGTTAAAACAAGTCAATCTGTCAACACTGAAAACATTTTCAAAACAAGTTTACTGATAAAAACCTAAAAAATTGCATTGTTTTTAATTAGTTTTGTTGGTGAAAAACAAGTTAGAAAGTGGTAATTAAACCGGAATTGTTTTTGCTAACAAATGTGTTAATGTGATTACTTTAATAGAACTCATTTAACCTGCGAATTTTTGTACTTTATATTGAAACGGTGGTTTAGTTTGGATTTCACTGATTTAGATTAATTAATTTTGAACATTTTCGACATCTTAATTTTCTTTAAGTATTTACATATAATTATCTTAGAAGTATTTAAGTTGACAAAAGTATTTACAAATTAACGTAGACTTTTTTCTTATTAGAACTAAAACAAATTTGTTTGAGTATATGAAAAAAACTTTTGTTTTGGAATAAAAATTACTTTTTATCAATAAAACTTATTTATCTTTTATTTATAATCACTATTAAAAAAAATTAAACAGTAGGATATTTTGTCCAAAATACAGATTGTTCTAAAAATATTGCACATTTAGCATTAACAAATAAACAGCTGTGTGTTAATGGATAAACTGCATGAAATGTTGTGCAGTTGTATTGTTACTTGTCAGTTTTGAAGATGAAGCATTGCAAACTTCGTGGCATTTGATCAAAACTTAACTATAAACAGCATATTTTATAGTTGACTTTTTCAAATTAAAGTTTTATGAAAAATATTTCATTCAATCATGTCACAAAAAACAAACAAATATTTTTTTTAATATTTATTTTTTTTCAAACGAACCGGCCAACTGCGGGGACACGGCCACGTAGCTGGCGTAGAAGCCGAACCGCTGCTGGCTGCCGTCCGACACGAACCGCAGCAGCATCTCGTTGGTCGTCGACACCACGTCGGGCGGCCGGAACGACCCGCAAAAACTCCCCAACTTGAGAGTGCTGGTGGTCAGGCCGTTGTACGCCTCCAAGCGGTCGTACCTGCAGTTTCCCGTCAGCTCCACGTCGAATATTCTAAAGTTGAAAAAAAAAATTGAGGCGTCGAAAATGTTCAAAATTGTTTGATCTGAATCAGTGAAATTATTTAATTTCAAAAAAAAGGCTTTTATAGGCAAAACTTTAAAGAGAAGTTTGTGTGTTTTATTTTTAAAATACAGTTTTTTAATTCATTTATTTGAAAAATACTTCAAATACTTTACACCGAAAATATTTTTAACTTCAAACTAATACAAAACTAGGCTTTTACCTAAAACATAAAGATAATTAACTCTCAATAAAAAAAGTTATTTTTATTGAGAGAGTTTATTACAGAGCTATGTCTATTTTGAATTAAAATTTTTTTTTTGGGATTTTTTATTATTATTTGATGTCTAATTTAATAAAAAAAAAATGAAACATAAAAAGAATTAAAATTAATTTTGCGACTGTTTGTAATAATTCTGTTATATCTTTAAGCTTATAAGTATTATTTGTTTAAGCATCCATTTAAGTTATATAAATCTTTAAGTGGAATGTTTTTTTTAATACTAGAACAATAGTTTCCATAATAATGGATAAATTTTGTGGTTTTTATTTAAAATCTTAAGTGCAAAACAAATATTATGGAATGCGTTTACAATTTTAAATTAGTGGGAAAACAATATTTTTTGTTTAAGCAGTTTGATTTGTATTTCAAACATTTGTCAATTTTGTTTTTTTAATTAAAATATATTTTTGTATTTATAAATCGTGTATCTTGCATAATTGAAATAAAGTAGTTCTAAAAAACTTTCAATCATAACTTAAAATCAATAAATCATACTTTTTTATATTTTAAAACTTTTGATGGTTTTAAATTACTAAGTTTTAAATATATTCTATTTATATTTTAAACCTAAAAAAACTTATTGTTTTCGTCAGATGTATAATTTTATTAAAAAATTGTGAAACAAACACCAAAACTTCATATAAAGTTCTCGTATGTCCAAAGTTTCTTAACATTTGTACTTTATTTTACTGTTTTTTATAATTTTTTTTAAGTTTTTTAAGAATAGGCTCATATCTAATTGTAAAAACTCATAGAAATAACAGTAACTATACCTAAAAAAACTATATTATTATGGCAAAAAAAATTATCTTTAAAAGAATCATTTACTCAATTTTTTACAAAAATACATTAGCTACATTTTTACTTTCATCTTATTATTTTTCTACTTTCTTTAGCTACATACATTTAATTAAGTTAATGCTGTAATTTATTATATTAAAACATACCTTCTCAGCTTTATTGAGTTTCAAAAAAAAAAAAGAAAAAATAATTTATACTCGAGTGAAAAAGACTCACACAAATCTGAGAAGAACACTCCGGTCTTCCTCAACGACGATCTTGTACTCGCAGTCGGTGTTCGGGTCGTAAGCGTTGGGGTAGTTGGGCGACAGTATGAACCCCGTCGAGTCTCTGATGGTTTCCCCGCATTCTTGGTGAATGCTTGATCTGACGAAGTGTTGTAAAGATTTTTTAAAGGTTTCGTTGTATTAGTAGGAAAATAAGAAGAATTATAATTTTTACTTCAGAAAACAATATATTAAAAAAAAAAGTAAAATAGCGACATTTTCTGTACCGTTTGAGATAGATTGTTACTTTTTATTTTTAATTAAAATAATTTTTGAAACAAAAATTATGGTTAAGTAATTAAGTAACTAAATCAAACAGTAAAACTTTTTCAATTCCTTAAACTGAATTCTTATAGATTGTAAACTAAAGTACTAAATTTTCTGCTTTAATCCTTAAAAATTAAATTCGTTAAATATATACAATTACAACTAACACTAACAAAAAAAAAATCAATAATTACTCACGGAACAGTACTGTTAGATTGTTGCGAGGAAACTAAACAAGCACAGAAAAGCGCTGCTAAAGCAGCAATTTTGTTTTTTTCCAACATTCCTTTTTCTTGTGCTACCCTATTAACTGTCAAAGAACAAAAATTCAATTTGCTTTTGAACCCTGCAAAAGAAAAAAATCAAAATTTTTCTCGAAAAAAAATTTTAAATAAAAAAAGGAAAAACGGAAACCGTTTCAGACGGCCTCATGACATCACAATTCGGTTGCGAATTTTTTCTATCGGCGAGCGCTGAAAAAAGTTTATTTATACTTGAATGAGCGAAGGCGTCTGGTACAAATATATCAGCGTTGAAACTGCTGCGAAATATTTTTCATTCAACGCTCAAACGGCCATGTAAGAATTTGTTGATGTTAAATCGCACGTGTTTAAATGCAAGCTGTTTGTGAGCGGCTTACGGCAGATTGATTGACCTGAATATTTTTGATGCCAAATAAGTCGTGAAGGTTTGCTAGAAATTTTTGTGGATGTTTGAAATTTTTTATGCAAAAAGCTGCAAGAATTTTTATTAAAACTCAGTTTAAGTTTCGGTAAACGAACACACTTTTTAAATAGTATTTTTAGTAAAATTTATTCCTTATTGTTTTTTGTGTGCTTTTGCATGAAAACTGTTAAATAAAACTGATTATCAAATGGTCGTATATCTATAACTAATTAAAAAACACCTAACTGTTTTGTAAAGTAACAAACTAGTCAAGATAGATATCTAATTTTAGTTTAAAAATCTAGGCAAAGTTACAAAAGTGTCTAAAAAAATTATAAGTCATTTATAACTAATTGAAAAAAGTAATATAAATCTAAAAGATGAAAATTTCTATTTTTTACAAAGCTGCAAATTTTTACTATTAAACTAAAAGACTAAAACATAAATAACAATAATTCATAAATTTTAAAACTGTTTTTATTTTATATAAAGTTTTTAAAGTAGAAAAAAAAATCAAATGCGTAAATTAATGATACTTTTTAAAAATTTTTTACTTCTACTGTACTTTAATAATTAAAATTATTAATTTGAAAAAAAAAATTAATTTCATTTCACAATGTATGTATTTCCTACTACTAAGTACGTTTTTTCTGATAACCGTAATAAATTAAATAAATTTATTTTGTTTTTTAACGGTTAAACTGATTGTCTAATTCAACTGTAACTAAATAAAATTTATTTGAAAAGAACGAATGTTTTCATGCTACATAGAAAAATGTATTGAATGGTAAACTAAATGATACTTACTATTCAGTAAAGTCACACATGATTAAAACGTTATTTTACTTTTTTAACTTCTGCATAACGTTTTATGTTTGAAAATAAATTGATATCCTAATATTTTATAACGAATAGTAAAAACTTATTGCTTATTATAATCTGTTAGTTGTTTTTCTTTACACATATCAACATAAAAAACATTTATATATTAGAAAACTATTCGAAGTCAAAGTTTGTCAAAAAAAAAGGTTTTAGACCTTTAATTTACACCACTTTGATAAATCATTTTATAGAAATTTACTCAATACTTATGTTTTTTTTTAGTTTCACTCTTTAATATAATAATATTAAAACTATTTTAGAAATTATTTTCTTACATTGTACAAATTTTTGGGTATAAAATAGGTATATTTTGTAAGATTACAGTTTTAATCTGCAAACAGTAAAATATTATTAAAACCACAACTAGTTACAAAAGCGTCCATCATTTTAAAAAGTCTAGACTTTTTGTGTTTTTTGGTAAAATTTTAAAACTGATTTATTAAAAAAGTCAATCTTTGCCAATATTTTAGATTTTTGAGTTTAATTTAAAGTCAAACTTTGTTGTATACCATAAACAGTTTATTATCTTAAAAATGACTAATTAAGGATTGAGTGGAGTATAAACTTTCACTTAATTATTGTTTAAACTAAAACAATTCTATTATATATCTGTTTACAAAACAAGCTATATACGTACAGAAACTTAAAAAAAACTTAAAATTTTAAATTTCGATACCCAACAGTTACAAAATGTTTATCGTTCATTATAATTTAGTAGATCTTATAACATATTTATGGAAAACTTTGGTATACTTACACGATTTTTGCTAAGGTGTAAAAGTTCAAAAATACTTGTAAGCGTAAAAAAAAAACAAAACTAACTTTTTTTATAACTTAACAATCTAAGTACTTGGAATGTAGACGACTCAAAATTCGTAGCATTTTTCAAAAGTAGTTTACGGTTAGTTAAAAAAACACTATTATATCAACATTATAATTAAGAGGAAACAATAAACAAATTACACCTAAATATTGATTTAAGAAAAATCAATGGCATCTTTTATTTCTACCAATCAATGTACGAATGCAACAAGCCACCTAGCAAACTAGTTTCATGTGAAAAAGCAGCGAAAATTCTTTAAAATCCTTTAAAAATTTGTATAATTAAAACATTTGTCACAAAAATTTACATTTATAATCCTTTTTTTCTCATCATTGTCAGTATGATTGAAGCAAAACAAATGAAACTAAGCAAATAAATTGCATGTTCAGTTTAATTAGTTTACACTGTACTTATTTTTATAATTTTTTTTCATGGAATCTGGTATCGATAAACAAACAACAAAATACGTATTGGTTAACATAGTTTTATAACTTTAATCATAGTATGTAAACACTAAAAGGATAAGCTAAATATAACAAAAAATAAAAACACACAACGTTATTTAAAATCGTTACCAAGTTTTGCATATTGTTTAGTATGGCTAGTAGTTAGCAATAAATCTAAAAATACGTATATTTAGCAAGTTACCTTTAAATGCACGTTAAACTTGTAATAAATTTTCATGTGATACAGTAAATAAATTTTTATTTACATAACTGGCTTAAATGACAACTTTTTAGTTTCATATTGTAAAAAAACTTGATAAAATATTGCGACATGCTTTTGAAAACAAAAATATTTTAAGCTAGCTTAAGAAAAGTATTTAGTTTCGAGTTGGTTAATTAAAGTACTATTTAGAGAGGATACTAAGAACATATCAAATGAAGGCAAATGAGAAATTCTTTAAAAAAATGTAAAGTATGAACAAACAATAAAAATTGCTTTATGAAGACAAAATTAGCAAGTATAAAACATTTCAACGAAAAAATAAAATTAAGATACATAAAGCAATTATTAAGTGTAAAGAAAATTAGTAGATATAAAGTTCCATTGTTTCAACAAGAAGTTTTAGAACTACTTTAAAATGGTCTTATTACTAGGCTGATGAAAGTTTCTGTTTACAATTAATAAATTATAATTAGCTGTGTTTACTCTTAAAAAGCTGTTTTAAAAGTATTGCCAACTTTTTTTTTCGAAGCATTAAATACTTTTTACAGATTAAACCTGTTTTTAAAATAGCTATCTTCTATTATTATAAATTATTCTGTGTACAATATGATTGTTTCCTCTATTTTTCTGAAAGTGTATAAATGTTCTAGAACAAAGTTTTAACTTATAAATAAATTCTACTTTTCGTCTTTATATTTGTCGTAAAAATTACTGAAAAAAGAAATTTTTTAAACTAACAATCTTTTAATTTAAAGTAGTTGAACACATTGTGTTACTAAACTTACATTGATTTTAGCATCGGAGTTGTTGGTTGCATACTTTTAGTTCCTACTAACGATTTATAAGAACCATAAATTTTATTTTTTGGTACAAAATTAAGTTTAAAACAAAATGTAAGTTTCAAGTTTGTTCAAATAACCTAATTCTTACGGATAAATAGTCAGTTTCACCACATATTTTTTTTCACTTCTTAAAACTACTTTAGAGCAGTAAGGCCTAAAAATATTTAACGTTTGAAACTTTTACTAAGTATTTTATTTGTTTATTTGAGTTTTTTCAATATTGATCGAATAAACGAAACTCAAAGTTCTATATTTGTAAAAGATGACCCACGTATTAGCAGTTATTTCAAATCATGATACTTACTTTATTAGATATTATTTTTTATATTTGAAAAATAATAACGTTTGAAATATGTAACATCAGCCATTCTAAAATATATAATAAACAATTCAAACGTTCATTAATTACCTTAAATACAACTTTAAATCTTTCTTGATATTGCTTTAAAACAGAAAATATCAAGCAGTCTTCGTAATTATGTTTTTAATATTATAACTTAACAAACATTTTGTTTTTGTGTACAAACAGTTATGAAGTTTAAAATGTTTTGTTAAGTATCAACTTGTGTAATAGAAAAACTAGAAATAGAGTTTGAGTCCATAAAATATATTTGCTATAAGTAAAACTAGTACAACGTTTTCAAAAGTAGAAATAAGTTAAGATAGTATAAAATTCTAAGATTATTTTTTGAGTGGAGTTTATACTAAAACCAAAGTCGATATCGTTGTTTGATTAGTACAGTTTAAACGACTTTTTTAGCCTGAAATTTTCAAAAACTTACTAAAATACCATTTCAAATACAATGTTATTGCAGGAAAAACTTTTTAAAAAACAAATTCTTAGTTAGCAAATCTTCTGTGCTACGCAAAAAACTTACATTTTTACACAGTTTGAAAAAAAAAAGTATTATTTATTTTAAAATTAAACAAAAAATGATAATGTATTTCAAATAGTTAGGTTTCAAGTATGCAAGAAGGGTCACTTTTGCACGAAGACAATTTTTCACATATAATTTTCATTCAACACAATTTTTCAGTTTATGTTTTTTTTAAAGAGTTATTTAGGGCTAATGCTTGTTTTTCAAATCCCTAAAATTTAGATTATGTTTGAATACTATTGGCTTGAAAAGTAATATACAACTTAATACTAATTAAATATCATATTGAGATAAGCTTTAATCCTATGATTAACTAAACCTTTAAGTTAAAAAATGTCAGAATGTTTCAAATGCAGTCACAGTACACAGTGTCTTAGAAACAAAAATTTTAGCTAAAGTAATTGAAATGCTTCTCGTTTATTGAAAAGTTTTATTTTTTTCTGAATTTATAATTTAATTAAGTTCGTTGTACAAAAATGTGTATATTGTTTAGTTTTAATTTTTTTTTCTACTTTTATAATACTTACTACTTTAGTACTTTTATATATTAGGGTGAGAAAAGAAAGCTTTTAAAATTATTTCTTCTCTACCTTTGTTTTTATTTGTATAGAACTTTTCTCTTTGTAATTATATTAGTATTCTAAAATTAGGAAATACTTTTAGGATATAGGTTGTACTGATGTCAAACATTTTTTCCCTCAAAGACCATTGTACAAAAAGAGAAACTAGTATGTAACTTGTGTACAAAACAAAATTTGTTTTTTAAAGAAAGTTCCATAAAATTTCAATTAAATTTTACTCCGTACTGGTTAAAATGTGCTAAATACTTAACTGTATAAAAGTTACTTTGCTTTTATACAAACTTTTTATAAAAATAAAAGCTTGTTACAGCTGGTTTATTTACTTATGGACAAAATCCTCCTATATTAAACCTGAGCAATACATCAACAATGTACAACGAGCTGCAGCTTGTAAATTCCTGTTTGCACTCTGCGCCAACAGCCGCTCAAGCAAAAGTTTCGCTCCACAAGCAACTGGATGCCGCCCAGCACGATGCATCTCGAAAGCGGGAAGCTTGCAGACTCAGCATTCGTGCCATCTGAACTCGCTGGCTCAGATGCGCGCTCTGGCGGACGAGATCGAGCGCGTGAACCGGGAAAAGTGCTGGCGACCGAAATTCGCGAAACAATAGCCAGTAAAGTGAAAGGGTAGGGCGAGGAAGTGCGGTGCAGGCAGCTCGGGGTGATGGTCGGACGCGACGGAGGTGGTTGCAAGTGGAAGTGGTTCCACTACGGGTGCGCAGGTCTCGAGCGAGCGCCTTCTAGAGACAAGTGGTACTTTCATGCATGCAAAATAGTTTTCGTTGTTCGGTTTCACAGTGTTTGTCATTTTTGCAAACGAGTTTTGGTCAATGGTTGTTGTTGATTATTTATTTTAACTTTTATCAATTACATTAGCTTTTTTAGTTATTAAACTGTTACAAAGTTTATATTTTTTAACGTCTGGACTCTTTTTTAAACTGTTAAACAGCCTTTATGCCTTTTTTTTTGTTTCATATTGAAAAATTTCTGTTTGAACACTTTTGAAGAGAAAAATAAAGACAACTTAAATCTGTATGTTTAATTATATGTATTAGTTAATATTAGTTTTATATTTAAGTTATAAAAACCGTAAAAAATTATACATTTTGTGCAATTAAATGAATATCATTTAACAATAAAAGCATGTTATAAGTAAAATATAATATTTAGAGTTTTAGTCTAATGTAGGGGTCCGCACGTTTTTATAAGCCGCTTCTTAAGTCTTTTCTATTTAGAAAAAGTTGTTCACGGGTCGCAATTTATTGGAAATCTTCCGCGGGCCGCCTTTATTTTAAAATACTTGAAGTGTAGTAATCCACATAAAAATACTAATTTACATCAAAAATGTGATAAAATAAACATTAGTAGAGCACTAGTAATGAGTAATTCTTATATTAGGAGCCGAACTGTAAGCTTTTGTCACATTTTTTTTTCTTACTGTCTTTTAAAAAGTATGTTTTTAGCTGAAAAGTGTTTTATTACATTCAAAAAAAGTTTAGAATATAAAAAATACATTCTTTATGATTTAAAAATGTTAAATAAAAATTCCCAAATTTTTTAATGGCTAAAAAATGTGTTTTATAAATTAACTTAATCTTAAACTTTGTTCTAATTTCTTAATGTTATTTTATAATATCTTCTAGATTTTAATTTTTTTTTATGAAACAGTAATTTCTTACAAACATATGTTTAGTATACGCACAATAAACAATATTTTTAGAAAAACTAACTACGTAAATAACTAAAAGGGTTGACTAAACTCTTATACTTTCAACTGATATCTATACGCTTGAAATTAATTTAATCAAAAAAGTAGCTCTCTTAAAAATTTTTAGGACAAGAGTCTAACTTTATAATTAGTCAAATGAATTAACTAAGCTTTTTACTACAAGGTTTTACAATATTTCAACAAATAAGGTTGTTCAAAAGCATCAAAATCGCGTTTTTCATAAAACTTTGCTAAAACGTAGTTTGATAATAAAAGAAAATTTTCTTAACGTTTTTTCACGTTCGATTTCTTTGAAGTAGTTTGAATAGCGTCAGTAAAAGGTCGTTTATTGAATAGCTGTTGAATGTGTTCTAAGAAAGTTTAAGTTGAGTAAAAAAAATTAAAAAGTTTTTCGTGAAATGTCTTTTTTCGTAAAAATCTTACATCAAAACATGTATATTATTGTAAAAAAGGCATATGTAATTAGTAATAAAAGGTTGTTTTATTTTTCTTTGTTTAACCTTTTTTATACTAGTTATTGTTATTAGACTAAAAGCTATGTTTAAGTTTTGAAAGTTTGTATCATTTTCAATTCAATTTTCAAGTTAAAATGTCTAAAGTTTATTAAAATATATTTAAATTTTAGTATTTAAGTATTTTAAATAATTTATTTTTATAGCTGTTGAGTATATTTTATTATAGATTAATCTGTTTAGAATACTTTATGAGAGAACTAAACTTTAATATTCACAACAACAAATTAAACGGTTATTAATTTTTACAGAGAAACTTTTTATCTCAGTTTTTTAGTTACTACAATCAACAATGAATTGCAAAGTATTTTATGCATTTTTCGTTTTAGCATTTCAATTTTTCATAGCTTCAAGCCACAGTTGGCTTGCGTGTGTAGATTACACTGAAAAGAACGGAGCAATTTGGAATCCTGATAGATGCAGAGGTTTTGCCAGAGATTCTCAGATGTACGCCAGGAAAGATAGTTTTGGTGTTGACAGGGGTAAGTTGAAAATACTTGAATAGTTTAAGTATTTATTACTGTATGAAAACGCCAAATAGTTCATTTATTTTAAGCTTAATAGTGTTTTATTAAATGACTTAAATATATATATTTTAGAATTAAAACATACTTTTATTGCTTCAAAATAATCGTAAAAAAAAATGTTATACTTCATTAATATTTTAATTGAAAAGCTTATAGCTGTATTTACTTTGAATATCACAAAGTAGCTACAACCCTAACTAATTTCGCATATAAATTAAATATTTTAATGCTGTGCTCTACACATCGACAACTATTTGACTTTTTAAATTTTCGAACAAAGCTAATTTAAAAATCTAAAAATAAGAAGGCTTTATTTAACATACAACTTTACTAACTTATACTTACAATTACCTTTTCAACAAAGTAGCAAAGCTGTTCTATTTTTCCATTGAGCTTAGTTTTATGACTATCAGAAACAACACTTTCAAATAAAAAAGGTTTACAAGAAGAGGTACAACATTGAATAAGCAGAAAGTAAAAACTAGTTACTATTAAATATAAACATTTAACAAACTTACTTTGCAGGTTTCGATCATAAGCCAGGGCAAGATGGAAAAGCTTGCAAAACTGATTACAGTGATAACTCTTACTCCGAAGAATATCCCAAAGCCGTTTATTTTCCCGGGCAACAAGTTGTAATTGTTCACCCCATGAAAGTACATAGCATTATAATTGCTTAATTTAAAAAGCAAAAAACAAAAAACTACTTTCCTTATTACCATTTAGTGAAGATAATTTCATTGCAAAAGGAGTATAAATATACACGTATCTAACTATTTTTTTACCTATTAAACTTCAAATTTTATAAAAAAACCTTAAGTACAAAAAGTCATACGAGCTTTGATGATCATCTAATCATCATCTCCATTTATTTTCAAAGAAATGTTTTCCATTAATATTTTAGTACTTCTCCTAATACTGTTGATATACATTTTTTAATTATCTTAACTAGTATCAATAAAAATAGCTTCGTTCCACACCGCTAGACATTGTTTCTTTTGAATTCTAAACGCAATAACAGTTTGGTACTCCACATTTTATTTACAAACAAATTCACAACTACGATATTATTAAATACTTGTTTAGGGATTTTTTTTACAGAACCACGGAGCCGCCTCTTGTACAAACAGGTGGATCCCCGACCACGGGAGCGCCGTCTACCGGTCGAAAAGAAACAAAAACAACTCGAACATGCCGTTGAGCAAGTACAAGAGGAAAGTCGCCGACCTCGGAGTTTCGCTTTTCGGGAACCCCCTCAAAAATCCCGACGGGTACCCGAAGCCGGGATACCAGAACGCGCCGAACTTCTGTCGGGACACTGACAAGTCCATGGCGAGTTACAGCTTCAATGTTCCGAGGAAGCTTTCACCTGGTCAGACTATTTTAACTATTATTTGGAATCTTGATTTAAAAACACTTAGACTAGATTAAATTATTATACTTTATTTATATTAAGTGTTAACAATTATTAATTATATTTTGTTCAGTTGTCTAATCCAATGATTCTCAAATTTCGGTTAATTGTATATACTATATCAAAAGAGATTTTGTTATACTTAGTTAGATAAAAAGACTTTTATTATAAATTGTTTGTAATTGAACTTTACAAAAAATAATAAAAATGTTGAGTTTAGACTGAAAATTACTGCTATTAAACGAAAAGTGTGAACAATATAAAGCGATAGTTGTTTTTGCTGAACTTACAGTAACTTTAGATAACGACTCAATAAAACAACATTTAATCTGTCAACAAATTTAATTTGACTGCAAAGAAGAAACTAATATTTAAGTATTTGTTAGTAGTTTTGGGTAGATTTTGTACTGACTTTCAAAAAAAATCAATAAAATAAATAAAACTTTTTTTCAAATATTTTCATAAGTTTTAGATAACAATATCAAACTTATTAGTTTATTGTATTTTAGGTGAATACACTTTTGTGTGGACATGGGCTTTTAACTCTGCTGATGACATTTATTCTACCTGCTTTGATGTTACTGTTGCTAAAATTAAAAATGAAAGAAACAGAGTATTACAGGTAGGCAAAGTAATAATTTAAAATTCTATGCGTTAGCTTTTCTATTAATGCAAATACATAGTTTTATGTAAAAATAAATTTCACAGTTGTACGTATTACTTTTATTTTCTTCTACAAACTTTAGTTTGCTTTACTTTTATGTTCTTCAACAAAGTTTAATTTTTATCTAAACCACTTCGAAAGCATGAATGCAATTTTTATGACGTCACAGAGCATGCGCGTGTCAAACTTGCAAGTTCATTGCGGCGGGACGACTTCAAACAATCGAGCCGGAAGTGACGTAGGTTGCGATGACGCGTCAACACGAACTATGACGTCACAACCGACAGCTTCCACCGTTCCAACTAAAATGTGAGATTTCTTGTACTTAATAGTCTTGTATGACAAGTATAGTTAAACTAGCTTTTTTTAGCATTTTCAAACTTGAGAAACATAAACTGCTTTTTTTAAATGTTTAGTTTTACCAACCTCTAAGAATACTAGATTGAAGACCTACAAAAGTGTACTCGATGAAGTCCTGTAAAATATTTTACTGTTTGTCAAAAGTAATTTAAATTAATTTAGCAGCACACAGCCAACTTCATCAAACAGTTTGCCAATAATTACGTCACAAATGAGCGGGTCAATCAACTTGGGAACTCCCCGAAAAAGCGTGAGCAGAAGAACGATAGAAGTTAATTTCAATTGCAACATTAAGACAGCATCGGTTGGTTGAGTGGTAATGATAAATCAACTAAATTATGACAATAAAATTGTATAAACTAATAACAAAATATAAAAACTTAACAGGTGTGGAACGGCAGGTTGTTAGAAAGAAGCGAAAAAGGGAAGTTGAAGATTGTACAAGAAAACCTGTATCACGTGAAAAGCGGTGTTGTGAATTTTTTTGTAACTTTCAACAGTTGTGATGTCACCAAAAACTCACCAAGTGCTACAATTTTGAGTGAAGAGTGAATATATTTTTTAAACTGTATGTATGAGTTTTCAAGTATAAAACACTCAGAAATTGCAGCCTTTTTATCTTTACTATTTTTCAGGTTGCTCTTAGTTGATAAAAATATACATTAGTCGGAGTCGTAAAGTTGAAATTTTTTCAAGTTATATTATTGTTATTAGAAATTAATTTGCGTTGTAATAATATCTTGCGTTATTGAACTACAATAAAAGAAAGCAAAAGAAAAGTATAATTGATTAAAAAAGCATAAACCATTAAATTTAGTACAAAAGTTGTAATAAAAGTATTTTTTTAAGTATACAAATGGGAATATACCGGTTTAAGCTAAAAGTTTTATTTAAAAGCAACCGGTATATTTTTTTACTTTCTTTTGATAAAATTCTATATTTCATTAATTGTTTATTGAAAGATAAAAAAAGCTCTCAAAAAAATTAGTCAAAGGATCTGATGTACAATGGAACCGTTCGATACCGAGTCGTACACCACATGCTGATAAAATTTCTTACGAACTTTTACACTTATTTTTGTCATTTAAATCTTTAGTAATAAAAAAATAAATTAAACGAAATAAAAGAAAACTTAACAAAAATTAGCTGAATTTTGTGTTTAAAAATGTACTTGAAAAATTGTTTAATAATATAAGATATAGAAAAAAAAAACTTTAAATTAACTTATTAAAGGATATAAACAACACTGTTAGCAAAAATGTGAATACTTGAATAATAGTGTACAATTTTTTTTAAAGAAAGTAAAAATGTAATACGCTGAAATGTTTTTTTGTTAAGTTTTATCAGTATTTTGTACTCTTAGTGTAAATTATCTTTTATATTTAATTACTTTACTTGAACAATAAAACGGAACTTTACATTTGAATAGATAAATAAACTATTGTATATTTTTTTAATAACTTTAAAGAAGTGAATTCTACCATAAATGAACTCAACTTTTATAAATGAAAATTAAAAGATAACTGTAGCATTTATGCATAAAAAAAAACATTAATATATATTGTTTATTGAAAAACAAAAAATACGCTCAAAATATTTGGTCCTAGGACCAGGTGTACAAAAAACCTTTCGGTTATCGAGTCGCACACCACGGATACCTTTAAACGTCTTGTAGAAGACAATTAATAATCAATAATAATAAAAAAAGCACAACAAATTTCCTAATTGAATATTTTTTCTTTAAATTTTTTGAATACTTGCCTAAGTCTAAAATTGTAATAATAGAAAGCATTCATTATTTGCAAACATAAAAATGAATTTTTTTTTTTGATTTCCTTAGAAAAAGAGATTTTCTAAAATAAATTTGTATTAAAAATTTATCTCAGCATACTACTTAATTTTATTTCAAAGTATATACATTTATAACTAATTTTTTTAGATTGGCATGCTAAAATCAAATAAAACAAAGAACAGAAAGTTTGTAAGTATTCAGAACTTAATTCAAAACAGTAATCTTAAAAAATAGTATAAAGGTTAACCAGATAGAAGATGCTGCAATCTAGAATAAACCACTGTTATTGTAACCAAACAAATCAGCTTTTTAACAAAAAAATAAATTAATAAAATGTTGGGTATTAAACGACAAATACTATTAACTCCTTAAACAAAAACAAATAGACCATAATCACTATTCAATAGATGACTTTTAAATTATCCATGAACTTTACAAAATTACTTAAAAAAATTATTTTTCAAAAATGACAAAATTTTTAAACATAGTGGTAGCTTAGTCCATTACTTACTTTTCTAATCTTCGACAACTTTCTAAAAAATAATAAATTCTGTATTACATTGATAATTGCACTAACTAATTAAAAACTTTTTTAATAGCGTTATTAAAACACTACATTTCGCACATCAAAACTGTACCTTTATTAAAAAGGCACATGTAATAGATAATGTGTGTTCAAGAGACATTCCAGTATTTATTGACAGAAAAAAGCGAAGTTTTTATATAAATGCAAATGTATATGTTTAATACTATTCTTATCTCAAAAAAAAATGTATGCAGTAGTTATTTGTTGCATCTGTTAGTAAGGCAAAATTAAAAAAATTAAAGTTTACTAATGTTTCATATTTACCTTAATCTAAAAAGTTTTCAAACGTATTTTGCTGTTGTTTTGCCCCATATTACATTTTAAACAATATTTTTTTCACATAATAACATTTTAACCAAGTTTTAATAGACTTTATTTTTTAATTTTTGTTTGATGTTCCTTAAAATCGTTTTGGTACAATTTATTTTATTGTGATACTGTATAACTATAATTTGATTCTATTTTGTATCACAAATCACTGGTACAATGCACATCTTCTATTTCATTAAAACAGCTTTTATTCTATACATAAGGATAAAAAACAAGGTGTCTTAAATAGTTTTAGTATTACAATTTATTGTCTAAAAAGTGTATTTTTAAAGTTATTAAACACTGTTATTTACAATCTGTTTTTCTACGCGGAAATATGTTTGTTACGATATATCGTTAAATTTTGTCAATTATTCACTAAATTATAAAAAAAAAGTTTTAACGTTCAACAAAAAGTGTTTAAGACAAAAAAAAGACTACAATCGAATTAATATACATAAATATTACAATATAATATAGTTTATTAATGTAAATCAAATTTCAAAACCTTAATTAACTCCAATTTTTGTCCATAAGTTTTAAAATCGCTGGTTCGTTCCAACAGTTCTACGAAAATCTTGAAGTATTTATCGAGATTAGGCTCCTCAGCAAAACTTAAACTTCTCACTTCAAAAAGTCGCGAACTCTTCATTAAAACCCCTCGCAGGAATGCTCCTGCAGTCTGCCACCTTTTTCCTCTTGTCTCTGCTACCGATCTTTTTGTCTCTTGCAATTTTTTTTCCAAGCAGTTTTCCAGGCCTGAGTTTTATGAGGACGTGCGATTATGAGGCACTTCAGATAATCTCTGCGGCTAAACTTTTTCCCTTCGAGGCAGTTGATAGAGCAATACTTGCATGTTCCCATATTTTGGTTGTTTTGTTTTAAGTTTGTTACTTGGATCTTAATGATTTATTTTTCTCAATGTCATATTTGGTCTACTCTTTTCTTTGTATAATTTACAACCTAAGCATTTCTTAAAATAAAATATTTAAGTAATACCATAGCCAGATTAAATTAACATAAAAAATTCTAAAAACTTAACTACTAAAATTTATTTTTAAAGTATGATTTAAAAAAAGGTTTTAAATATTACAAACTACTTTCAAAACATGTTTACAAAGTGGTATAACATTTTTACTAAAGTTATGCCAAAGCATACAATTTAGTTTAAAAATTTTCTTTACAAACTCTTTAGACTTTATATCTTCCTTTAATTTAAGCTACAGCTAAAAATTTACTTTAAGCCAAAAACAAAAAATAAGTAACTTTCAATTCAGTACTTAAGTTTTTCTAATTTTATGTCTTAATATCTTAAACTCATTTTAGTTGGAGGCTGTTTTTGTATTTTTTTACTAACGAGAAAATAAAACTTGCATAAACTTTTGTAGTACAAATGAAGAACTATTAAGGTCAGTATAATTGATAGGTAAAATCTCATCAAAATTTTTTATTTAATTAAAAAGTTTAAACATAACTGACTCATTTTCGAAAAAAGTTTGTTTATTAATTTTGTTTAGCTCTCTTCAGAATAACATTGCTAAAAACTATGAATATTGTAGAGTAATTTTAGTTATATATAATGAATTTGAAAAGTGTAACAAAAAATAATTACGTCATAAAGTATAAAAGTCTGTTTAGAAAAAGTTTGAAAAATAGAATAGAGCTATTAATTAATAATTAAATTATTTATTATTTAATTAAACTTAATTTTTTAAGCTGTAATTTAAAGATTTTTTCTTTAAAAAAAAGAAAAGTTTTTTGAACTTAAAATGATGAGGTACAAAAAAGGATAGGTAAAAGATAAGTTTAAACCTTTTTTTAAATTATTCTTAGGAAAATTGTTTTAATGAGATAACTGTAATACAAGTTTAGCAACACATATACCACCTCTCTGAGTATATAATATGTGTAAACGTAAGACGGTTAGAAATATACACTGTATAAGAACTATAAACTTCATTTTTTATTTAAAGAGCATACCAACAAGTAAATATAACATAGAATTAAAAAGTACAAAAAAGTTTATAACTTGTTAAAAAATAGAAAATTAAAAATGAATGAAAAGCACTTCATTTAAACGATAGAAGTACAGTAGTCAAAAATTCAGACTATGACGGTTTGTATCCAAAAAAAAAACATGCTCTCGGGCATAAACTCTCAACTAACTTTGAAAATGACCTTGACGAGTTGATAATTAATTAAAAAAGCTTATATCTTTTTTTTAAACTTAAAACTTAGCAATGACTTAAAAGAAATAAAGTCTACGAAGAATTTTCTATTTTATTTTCACATAAACCTTACAGCTTATACAAAACTAGTGCGAAAAGTTTAAAACTACAAAGTTAATTTTTTCTAGAAATTCACATTTTTACACAAAAAAAATTGGTAAAACTAACATTTAAGCAAAGGAAATAGTTACGAAATATGAAAGGTAAACTTCCTAAACTATCTCAACAACAGAGTTATAACACTTTAAAGAATCATAAACCAGAATTCCTTAACCAATTAAGCTGTAGAATGACTTTTCGAGCAAAAACTTTTATTGCCAAACGTTATGAAGCAAGTTTATGTAATATTAGCAGTTTAATTAGTTTAAAACAAAAAAAAAACATATTAAGTACATATTGAACTGGTTTTAAAATCAATTTTAAAGTTCATCAAACTCAGTTTAGTTTGATTTTATCCAAGCATTTCAGCCAAAGTTAAAAAAATTGCTCTAGTTTTGCTGCAAGCCTAACTAAATTAAGGAATCTTAAAAAGAATTTACCAGACATTGCTGCAAAATAGTACTTTTTTACGAAAATTAACAGTGGTAGAAAAAGCATTTCAAGAACATCTTTGATTTACCAATGCGAAGCTTCCATAGGATAGAAATTCGCGAATTAATTGGTCTTTATATATTAGACATACTGAAGAAGAAGTTCTTTGGCATATACCGTAACAATAGTTTGGTAGACATTTTACTAGAACTAAGTATAAAGAGGAAAGCAAAACAACCAAGAAAAGGTTATTGAAACATTGGCTTTGATGCTATCAATGAAGCCAATTTGTTTGTTTCAAATATAACATCAGTAATATATTATATTCTAATACTCCTTTCTGTAAAAGCGTAGAAACGCGGGTTGGGAAGTTCTCACTAAAAATTGAACTAATGACCATCCTTACACTTAAGTTTCTAGAAGGAAGACACTAAAAGTGTCCAATTACTTCATGCCAAAATTAAGAAACTTATTT
Organism: Thalia democratica; assembly: GCF_965202585.1. Lineage (NCBI taxonomy): Eukaryota > Metazoa > Chordata > Thaliacea > Salpida > Salpidae > Thalia > Thalia democratica. The sequence goes on from NC_139165.1 coordinate 77,995,534, forward strand.
TTCAATTTAAAATAGCTGATCTTTGTAGCAATAAGCTACATGGTACGATTGTTCTTTTTTTTAATTTACAAAAAGTATTAAAAAGCCCTCCCACGCGGTATCATGGAAGATTGATCCAGTTGAATAAATCTAATTTTATGTATATATGTTGTATTACTCTGCTATCTAAACTAGAAACCTTGAACTTTTTCCCTACTCTTGTAAAATTTACAAAACTTTTCAATAAACAAATAATTAGTTTTAATAAGTGTGATAGCATTAATAGTTCAACTTTAAACATTTCTATTAGTGATGTACCGGACCCACAATTTCGAGTCCGGCCGGACCCGGACTTTTTTTCAAATTAGGATCCGGCCGGACCCGGACTTTTTTTTCAAATTAGAATCCGGCCGGACTTTTTTTTCAAATTAGAATCCGGCCAGAACCGAATCTGGACTTTTTTTCAAATTAGGATCCGGCCGGAACCGGACTTCTTTTTCATATCAAGATCCGGCCGGATCCGGATATCAGACAAAAATGGCAATATCCGGTCGGATCCGTACCAGGATAGTGAGTCCGGTACATCACTAGTTTTCACATAAAAAGTAGAGCTTATATTTGTAGTTTCAAAATTTCATTTTTATAAAAGCTTTTGTGATAAAAAAAACTGAATAACTTTAAATTTAGTATAAGGAAAATTGACAGAAAGATAAAGTACATCACAGAAACAATATCTGGTAGCTAAGATTAAAATCTATTAAATAAGATCAACTTGTAAAAATCAAGGAGGACCCCCCTATAGCCTTACCAATCTAAAATCAAGTTCTTGGACAAAATTAACTAGAAAATTACAAAATATTGAAAACTGGATCAGCTCAAGCTCATTCAAAATATAAAAGAAAACTACCCTGAGTTTTTAAAAAATCTTAAAACTAGCCTAACAGTTTGGTAGTAAAGTTTTTAATTTTACAACATAGGTAAAGAGTTGCATTTCTGAAATGTTTATTTCATAGTTTAAATGTAAACAAATGTAAATTAGTCACGTGAAATGAGCCAATCACGGTAGGTTTTTAATTTCAACTGACGAATATGACTCTTTTCAATTTACAAAGGGTTTGTTTTAAAAAAATTCTTTTCTGTATGCTCTTTATTACTAACTCGATCCGAATCGGCCGGATCTCTGTTAGGATCCGGCCGGAACCGGACATTTTTTTCAAATTAGGATCCGGCTGGACCCGGAATTTTTTTTCAAATTAGAATCCGGCCGGAACCGGATCCGTACTTTTTTTTAAATTAGGATCCGGCCGGAATCGGATCAGGACTTTTTTTTCAAATCAAGATCCGGCCGGATCCGGATATCAGACAAAAATAGCAATATCCGGCCGGATCCGGACCCGGATAGTGAGTCCAGTACATCACTAATTTCCATATAAAATAACAACTCTTTAAAATGAAAAAAAAAAATATTAGGAGTATATATAAACTACCTAGAGTTTTGACAAGCTAAAACTTTGCATAAAATATTTTCAGTAACAATTATAGCTTAAAGTGTTATTACAAAAAATTCAAAAAAAATTATAATAAAAAAGTTGTTAACAAATTATTCAAAGAAAAAATTTAATATTAGAAATTATTTAGAAATCATTTTAACAGTTTAAAATATAATATTTTAATAGCCGAACTACTCCAGAGAACAATTAAACAAGCTCAAAAAGTTACATTTGTGCTTACTATCTAAAACTTCAACTAATTGAAATAAAACGAAGTTCATAAAACTTAATGTACACAGAGTAAAGTGTAAACTGAACAGTTAAGCCTGAACTGATTAAAATTGGCCTTACTGTATTCTATTTTCCAGACAATTTAACATAAGACAGTAAATAAATATTTTAAAGTTACTTAAGTTAGGTGAGCTTTTTTGCATCTTGCACAAAATTTATATATAGATACTTTCAATAAAAAAAGGACTTTAAATAAAAAAATCAGTCTAATACTTAAACTTTAAAACTGAAATTAAAAACTTTTTTCTTAAGTATATTTTAAAAGTTATATCATTTGAAAAAACAATAGTATTACCGAATAGTATTTTAAAAGAGCTTCAAGTTTTATAGGTAGAGTTTTCATAAACATAACAATAAAAACTATCAAACATTAAATATTAAAATTACTTTCCTTCACAATTAGTTACACAATCGTAGTAGATAATTATTCTAATTAAAACAATCTTAAGGTTAAAAAATGTTTTGAAAACAATGGGTTCAAATTTAATTCAATTTAAATTAATTATGTCCTTATAAAAAACTATACAAACAAATTAAAAATTCAATAACCAAAATATTTGTGAATCTTCCAGAACTATGAAAAAGAATTTTGCAACAGCTGTCAATATAATTTATCCTAGAAATTTAACTAAAATCCACAAAATTCTCATCTCCGCCTCGAAGAAGCATCGTGACGACGCTCTCTGCTGCCACTAGAATGTTTGTGGTCACTCTCGTGCTTGTTACGCTTCGATGATTTTTCATCATCTCTGTTCCTCTTTGATGTTTTTTCTTCTCTCCTACTCTTCTTTGCCTTCCTCTCATCCTCGCTGCTTCTCTTACGCTTCTTCTTCTTTCTGCGATCTTCTTCCTCGGACGAGGAGTCGCTGTCGGAAGACGAGGACTTTATCTGCTTCTTTGATTTTTTGGTCTTCTTTTTTTTCTTTGGCGCTTCTGTGTAAGTGATAGTTTACTAAAAATATTTATTTCATAAAAAATTACAATTACAATAAAGTGCAAAAGCTTGGTTCAAATCTAACGATTTATAATTTTAATCAAAAATGTTTTCACTATTTTATATAGATTTTACTAATAAAAAGTTATATCTACGAGCAAAAGTACTACAATAACCAAAAATAAGCATTTATTTAAAAGTAGAGTAAAAAATAAAATGAACACACCTATTAAACTTTTTCAAGTTGTCAATTTAAAAGGCATCAAAAAATGTTTTAATTTAAAAAACCAAGAATATTTCTACCTAAAAAGTATTTTTACATCAAGATTTTGACTTAAAACTTCAGAAATTTAAATAATTAAGCAAAACATAAAAACAGTTTTAGTTTTTACAGAAATGAAAAAATACATATATACCTACAGACAATTAAAAAATGCTCAACAAGCATTTTAAAATCCGGCTAAACCTTAAAATGTCATATAACAACTTTAAACAACCTTCCTCGGACGAGTCGCTTTCTGAGGAAGACGAAGAGGACTTTCTCCTCTTCTTTGACTTTTTGGACTTCTTGATCTTCTTTTCTTTTTTGGGCTTTTCTGTTTAAGAAATATTAAAGGTATTTTGCTCAGGTCATGAAAGTTGCTTATACAAACACAATCATGACTTGTAAAATAGTGTATTCAGGTCGCACCTTTTCCTTCTAAAAATATTTTCAGTATTTCATATAAGTTTTATTAGTAGAGATTAGTTTTTGTGGCTAATTCACTTATTTAAGACACTATAACATTTGAGAATTTGAAAAATAGTCAATATCTAAAAAAAAAAGTTCTTTTTTTTTACTTTTCAAAACGACATAAAAGTGTGTGAGTTTAAGAACAACAACAATATCGATATACTGAGACTACTTTTATTTTAGTATGTGAACTTGTAACCTTAGAATACTGAAAAAATAAGCGGAATATAAAAATAATTTTGTTTTGTAAAGCAAAACATTTCTATGTACATTACATACAAGTTACAATAATTTATTCTTTTTTTTTGATTAATGTATTATCATAACTATTAATAGTTTTCTTCCGTTAAAAACTACTTTTTTTTTTCACAGCCAACAACAAATTAAGTTAGTCAGCAATAATCAATCATAAAAGAAACATTACATCAAAACAAACTTTTTATTTTGATATCTGGCATGGGGATCACGTAATCGTCTTCTTCCTCTTTCTTAACATCCACTTTTTCCTCATACATATGCATCACCTGTGTGTAAGTATTCGCTTAAACACCAAGAACTAAGCATTTGACATAACTGTAGATTTTTGTTAACACTTCATCATGTTTTGTTTTAATAAGATTCGATCGCCCTTGTTTATTCGTTATTTAATTTTACTAACCTGTGGCGCCACCCCGTGCTCGTGTATCTTGTTGGTGAGCTCGTCGTTGTGCTCGTTCTTCTCGTCCTCCTTCGGCACCTTGTACTCTTCAACGTGGTCCACTCGCATCTGACGACCGCATACCTGTTGGTCAGATTTAAAAATATTAACGTTTTTGAATGAATGTTTTGATCCTGAGGCTTTCTCAAAGGTAAAATATGTTTTCAAAGATAATTGTCAAAGTTTGAGCAATTAACATCATTTCAAGTTTTTTTGCGTATACCAGTTGATTGTTTCGAATTAAGCACATCAAGTTGGAAACTTAAAGGTTGACAATAAAAAGAAAGGCGTGAGCAACACCATGTTATTAAAGATAATTATTTTAGTTTAAGTGATTAAAATTTTAATATTTCATAATACAGTTATTAGAAGTATAGTTGAACTAAATTTAAGTTTTAAAGTTTCAGCTAATTGCAAACTGTTTCACTAAAGTTATAAAGTCCTCAAATACTAACAAAAAATAGCATATAAATACTAGGTTTAGTGATTCCAAAGTGGAAAGTTTAACAAAGAATTAAGCTTTAACATGAAAAATTAAATATAGAACTTTAACCAATCAAAAAAAAAAAGCAAAATTGTCAAAAAGAGATTGACTGTAGGTGGTTATTATCACATATATATATATATATATATATAGTGCAACAATTTGATATATATATATATATATATATACATATAAATAGTAGTTAAGGACTTTTCTTTTCAAATATTTATATTACCATAAATTAATGGTAACTGTAATAGCAATGACAGACAAAATTTCAAAAATGACAAAAAATAGTTATCAATATGTTTAATTCAAAAATGTGCATGTACATGGTTGCCACAGACCAAGCTGAGAAAAATTTCCTGACTTTTTACCAAAATTTTCCTGACTGTTCTAAATCAAACTCAAAATCAAACTTATTCTAAAACATATAATCTAACACTTGAACCTATATAAAGCATTCAATCTTATTTTAATACAGGTTAAAACAACAGTTTTTTAGCTGAATTCAATCATCAAACTTCATTACATCACTTGAACCATTTGTGTATAATTGATGTATTTGCAATAAACAGCTCTATCAGCAGAAAACTTATATATTACCTTATAAATACAGCTTGTTCATTATTATTCCAGCGAGATCTTTTCGAAATGTGGTCCAAGGCCAAAATTTATCATATATGATTATTTTGTTCGGGCCATCTGACATGACTGAGCTATTGCACTGTCAGGAAACATTTTTTTGTTCTGCTCCTCCAGTTTATTACACGAACTAGCTGAGTAATTGTGCTTGACAGTGTGCAATGCCCATAACATTTCAGTGGTTGTGGTTTGTAACTTACTTACCAAACCTATTGATGGGCTTATACCCCTGCTCTCACAACTTGCTACTCTGCCGCTGCTCTCACCACTTACCCCACTGGAGCTTGATCCAGCATTATAGAAAAATTATTGTATTTGGTAAACTCCTGGTTTTTTATTTCTATGTCCAGCTCCATTCATACAGTGAGTGCTTTTCTTCTCATATTTGACAGTAACAGAGTACATGAACACTACTTGCATTTAAACTTTTGTGTATATATCACAGTTTCACTACGGAAGTGTCCCTGCTACAGATCATCAATACTAAAAAGTTTACAAAATCTGCTTGTTCAAGTAGGGTACTTGTTCAATATGTTAATAGAAAAATTTTGCAGTTTTATAAAGGATATTTTACTTATTTATACAAGATGAAGGCATTGGAAATTGAATTATTTTGTAAATTTCTATGAAACTTTGGAATTTTTTTGTCTGACTTTAAAGGATTTTCAATTAATTTTTACCATTTGAAGGCTTTGGAAAATAAGGAAACTTGTAAATTTAAACTGACAAATCTGACCTTTTTTTTAATTTTATCAATTTACCTGACCATTTGGCAACTCTGCATGTAGTAAACTATTCCTTTTAATCAAATAAAGAACCATATTAACAAAACAAACTTAAATATATATGTAAAACTTACTTTTGATCCATTCAAGTTATCCACAGCAAGCACGGTGCTTCTCTGGTCTTCAAAACATAAAAAGCAGAATCCCTTTGACTTACCCGTTTCTCTGTCTCTTATCAAGTTTATACTGATTATTTCACCATACCTGAAATTTGAAGGCAATTATTGAAAAACTTTAATACTGGTAGACATGTAATTATGGAATCGCAATAAAAAGTTTTACATGATACTTTTTAATTTTGTATTTGTACTGTAAAATTAGCTTTAAAAATAAAAAAAAAGGTTACACATTTGTACCAGAAAATATTACACAAATGTATTTTATGTAAAAAAGTTAAAAGAACCATTATTATAATTTAATTATACTACTTAAGCTTTTAATCAAAGTATTATTTTTGAAAATAAAACAGATAAAAAAGTAATGAAAAATTATAAACCAATCAGGGTTTTTTAATATTACAACAAAGTAAACTTAGGTAAATGCAAGGTGAAAATTACTTTTACAGTTGTAAAATAAAACAAATTTACTATAATAAAAAACTACTTATAACTAGCCAAAGCTTAAAAACTTTCACAGTTAATCTTTTTTAAAGAAAAATGCTATGACTCTTATTACCATGTTTATAAAATACCATAACTAGGTATAGTCATTTTTTAGGATTAAATTGTTTAACTACAAAAGCTTAATACAAATTGTTGACAATAATTTTCTTTAACAAAAACTGTATAACTAGAAATAGTGGTTATGTTAATTACCAACAAATTATCGTTATAAACTAGTAGATTTTTACAACATAAAAAAACCATCTGCAGAAGTAATAAAAAAAAAAACAAATACAAGAAAATAATTTAGCAAGATAAAATTTATTGGGTTTAAAAAACATAAATCAACCTATTGTTTAGAATTCTAAAAGTACACATATTTCTAGATAATAGTTAAATAAATGATGAACTATACAAAAAAAAGTTAAATAATCAAATTCAACTTACTGTGAAAATACAGTGATTATATCGCCTTCGGACAGGTTGTATGGCATGTTTCCAGCGTAAATCCACGCACTTTTTCTGTACTGCCAGTGCCATGAGTTGGCCGTGTTGGCAGTTCCAAGGTCAAGTTCCCTCTCATTCAGCTCATTTACCGCTCTTATCTTTGTCAGGACACTGTTTATAACATTGTTTATCATGAAGTTTATGACTAACACATCTGGGTGACAAGTAATTGTAAACTAAGTTTAAAACTATTGAAAATAAGTAAACAATCAGCTATTCATGTTATATAAATTTATAAAAATGTTTCTACTTATAGAACTTCTTGTTATTTAACTTTTTAAATTAAATATTGAAGAAAAATGTACATACAAAGCTTTATAAAAATTAGTATACATGCAAGTGAAGAATTGTAGACTACTTAGTATACTTAGCTGTAGCACAAAAAACATTATAAAGTTTTTTTTTGTGATACTTAAGCTATATGAAGGTAACTACTTTTTTTTACAAGTTGATCTTATATCAAGATATTAAAATTACCTAGCAGAACATTTTTGCCATTTGCTATAAATTCAAACTAGTTTTTGAGACATAAGGGTTAAAAGTCAGAGAGCTCAATATGTTCTGCGAAAAAAAAAAGGTTAAAAATGTGTTTTTCCCTTCAGTTTAAAAAAACGGTTCCAACCTTTCGAGTCTATTCTTGACTTAACAATAATTAATTAAACTGTTGGACTTTTTATAACTTATATATAAAATTTCATTTCAAATGATTAACTTTTTTTGGTAATAAAACGTTTATTTATCTTTTACTTTTTTTAAATAATTACAATATACTTCTTTCTTTTAATTTAAGAGTCATTTCCTAAAAATTAAAGATTTTCAAGTTAAAAAATAAAGGAGAATATAGTTCTGTAAGAAATTTCTTAAATAGCCAAAAAATTGGAAATGAAAAATTTGTTCTCCAAAAATCTGAATATATTTCTAAAACTAATTTAAAATTTTGGTGGCAAAAAACATTCTATAGAGCTTTCAAAAAAGGATCAATGTTAATTTAAAAAAAAAAAAAAACGTTGAACCCTTCCAATGACCTTTATCTATTAGTGTAAATAATATATTTATTGTACCTTTTTATTTAATTTTGTTTTTCTACTTAAGAGGATGAGGGGGAGTAAAAACTATTTTTTAATATTTAGTCTTGTTTTTTACATGTTCTACTAGCAAAAGTCAACAGAGCCTACACCTGGACTTGCATATGTTGTGAAACAAGCCCTAGTTAACATAAAGGTCATACATTTTGATCATCAGACCATAAGCTTTTGGTAGACTTAAACTTGGTCTCAATTTACCAAAAATTTGTGGCCTGATGATCAAAGTGGTATGACCAAACCTTTATGATAACTTCTTGACTATAGGATTAAAACTTTTACAAACATTACTTGGGTATGTACAGCTATCATAATACTGAGAAACATTAAGTATAATATGTATGATGATATGTTTATATAATTAGTTTATAATACATATTATTTTTATTCTTTGACATATATAAAGCAGTAGAGGTACTGCAAAAAACTATTATTTTTTAATAAAGGTGAATTTAGTGTTCAAAAACATACAACTATGATGGGAAACCATAACTTACACACCATAAATAAATTAAGGGCATACGGGAGTAAATCACTTTTTTCACAACTTAGTCTTATTTTATTAATTTTTTTCACAGAGCTAAAAGTTGCTTTTTACACATTTTTAAAACTCAAAATAATTTTTGAGATATAGCTGGTCAAAGTTGGAGACTACAATAGGTTCCTTTTTTTAAATAATTTATTTTAAATATTTTTTAAAAAATCTTTTTGACAGAATTTTCTAAATATTCCAAAAAACATTTCCTGAAAGTTTAAAATGATTATCTCAAAAAACATAGTAGAAGAAATATTTTTAGTAAAATAGTATTTGTTTGCGGTTTAAGTTTGTGCCTCCCATAAGGAAACTACTGTTGCCTCCAAATTTGACCTGATGTAGCTCAAAAATAATTTTGAACTTTTAAAATTTGTAAAAAGCATCTTGTAGCTTTGTTAAAACACAATAAAATAAGATCAAATCATTAAAAAAATGATTTAATTCCTTATGCCCTTAAATCTAAATACTTTTCTATATACACTTTGTTCAACTTAAGTAAGAATGAAAACTTTTTTACATGAAAAGTACAAGAACAAAATAAAATGTATGAAACATAAAAGTTTGAAGAAATAGAGAGTAAAACACTTTTTACAACTTCATCATTTTTTGTAGTGTTTTAATTAGGATACAAGTTAATTTTTTTCAGTTTTTTAATAATAAAACTAAAATAGCCAGTTGAAGCTGGAGAGTACAACAAGCTTGCTACAGAAGGAGAAAAATAAAATGTTTAACTAATAAAAATCTATTTTATCCTATGTCTATTAAAACAAACACCTCAAATTTTTAGGAAATGTTGTTTGTGGTATTTAGAAAATCCAAATAAACAAATTAAAACTTTAATATTTTTTTTGAAAAAAAAAATTCTACAATAATTTTTCACACTTCAACGGAGCTATGAAAATGTAGGAATACAATAAATTTTACAACAATTCTTCTTAATATTACAAGGAACATTTTTGGAAATTTGAGTTAGTTATCTCAAAAAATGTATGAGAATATAGGTTTTTAGTGACTTTTTTAATAGTTATAATTTTGTTCTCCCATGAGGAACATATTGTACTCCCCAACTTTAACCAGCTATTTCTCAAAAAATTGTTTAAATTTTAGAAAGCTATAAAAGGCAAATTGTAGCTTTATTAAAACTTTAAAAAAATTAAGTTACAAAAAATAAATTACCTACAACCTATGGCCTTTTTTTGTTTTATTATCATGCTTTAAATATACTTTAAGAAATTACATTTTTGAGTAAAACAATAATAACATTAGCCAAATAAACTATAGTACTAAACTTACTCTAATTTTAATACTCCAGCCCTTGCCAAAAATTGTTATGCAAATATTACCAAGATAAAAATAATATTCTAAATTAAGCAGAGAAAATAAAATAAAATTGAAAAGTTTTCGAATTAAGCTAAGGTTTAAAAAATAAAAAAATAAACATTGGCTCCTATATGAATTTTAAAAGTAGAAACTATAAGTCAGCTTTTAAAAAATACAAAAACTTGAATCAACCTTGAAACTATAAAAAATAAGGAACATTTTACTTTTTTCTTTGTTTTAAAGTTATTGACCACAAAATTTTTGATAATATTCCTAGAAAGAAAAACTCAATTGTAATGATATTAAAAAACCTGATAAAAAATAATTTAAAAGAAAAAAATAGGTTTTTATTCAAAATTAAAATAATAAAGACTACCACTTTAACAAATGGTGAAAAACAACTGCCATGTTATTTAAAAATTTCTAAAATAAGATCAAAATGTGAAAAAGTGCTTTAACTGCCTATGCCCTTTACAAAAATAAAAACTACTGACTTTTGACACTTATCATTTATTCTATTTTTAATAAACATAATTTTGATCAATACAAATCAGTATAATAAATACCCAAACACTTTAACTATAACTAAAATAGGCAAAAAAAAAGTCGTATTAACTGATTAATTGAAAGTTTAATTACATTATTTACTTAGAACAAATAAAAATCACTTACTTCATTGTTAGCAGTTAAAATTGAGTATCCAATATATTTGTTTTAAGCAGCTGAAAAAAAAGTATAAAAATTCATACAAAAAAAACTTAGTTTATGTATACAGATTTTATATATGTAGTAAGCATAATTTATAAGTTTGAAAACAAAATATCTAAAACTTTAAATTAGCTAAATGTATAAAAAAAATCAATTTATAAAATATGCAAAAATAACTAAGTTACATTAAATAATTGAAGTATATTTATAATTTTAATAATTGGTAATCATACTATGTTACCTATAATTTTATTTAATTTATATTTGTTATAAAGTATCATATATTTAAAATTTTTATTTCATTCCATTGAGATATATAGTTGTTAAAATAAAACTGAAAAATAATATTATATATCTATGTTCAGTTGATATAAGTAATCAAACACTTTGTAAGTCTGACATTTTTTCCCAAACTTTGTTGATTAACCTATAAATATAACAAGGAAAAACAATGTAACCTATTAGATTAGTTGAAGTTGCACAGCCTACAAATAACAAAACTTTTTAGAATTTTTTTTTTCACACTAACGAATTAGATATGCCCCTAAATAATATCATAAAATTTTAGTTTTTGTAACTTAAATTGTTATGCAATACAAAAGATTATTTAACATTTTATTTTTAGTAAGAAAGCTCAATTTTTCTCAATACTTAAACAACTTTAACTATATCAACACTGATACACTCACCTTAAGATAATACACTCATTTTTAAATTTACTGTAATCTATGAGGATAATCCTTGTACAGTCAATTTAAAATTTCAGTACTGGTAAAGAAATAAATAATATGTATTCTAAAGAAAAATAAATCTCAAATTTCATTTAGAAATTCAGAACTTTTTCAGGTCTACTAGATTATTTCAAGGTTTTTGAAAGTACAAGTTTTTTGTTCATCTTTACTACAAAATTAATTTAAAGGTAAAAACTGGCTTTTATAGTATAAAAATGTTAAAAAAGTATTGTAATACTACCTTAATTGTGTATTAAAATAAAATAAAATTCTAAATGCAGGGTTGCCACTCGCATTTTCAAAATTTTTTTTTCAGGTTTTCCAAATTTCTTCTAGGTTTTTAAAAGTACACATTTTTGGGTCTATTTTTATTTTGAAGTTAAGTTTAAGGTAAGGAACTGTGTTACATAAAATAGAAATATTAAAAAACACTGTAAAGCTATTTTAAATATGTTTTTATTAAAAAAAAAATTGATAATGACAAAATTTTTTTATTTGTATGATAGATTTTTTGAGTCAAACTAAAATTTTACTACTGAACATGTGAAGATTGTTAAAATTCCTGTTTTTTTTAGTGAATTTTGTTGAAAATTCCAGGTTTCCAGGTAAAGTAGCAACCCTGTAAATGATACAAAAAATTGTATATAAAACATTTTTCATATCTATGAAAATGTTGTTATTTACACGTAAAAATTGTTTAAAACTCCTGGTTTTTATAAGGTCTTAGTGATTTTTGCTCAAACTTCTAATCCTATCCCAGGTCTTTTCAAAATTTCTCAAATTCCAGGTTTTTCCAGTTTTTTTTTTTTCTAAATAAAATTCCAGGTTTTTTTTTGTGCTTGTATAATAAGAACTTAACAACCAAAGATAAAATATATATTGATATAAAAATAAACCATTTTCAATTAAAGATCACAATAGTTTGCATCAAGGAGGAAAATAATTCATTTTAAGACATTTTATTTTTACATTAATAATTAAGCTACCATTTATTTTACCTTATTTAAAATTCAAAGTAACTTTTGAGAAAAAAGCAATCACTAGGGATCTAATAGGTAGTGCAAACTAAAATGCCAATAAAATTGATGTTTTCTTTCATTAAAAAAAATAATATTTCTAATATTTTTTCACTAATTCTGATACTAATTTTTAAATGCAGAAATAATTATAATAAAAAGGAAAAAAAAACATATTAACACCTTTTTTAAATCTAAGACTTTTATTTATATGTATTTTCAAATTTAAAAATTCAAAGTTTTTCAAACTATATAAGTTTTTTTTTTAATTTGAGGTCTCTAGCTTAAAAAATGAAGAAGATAGATTTTTAGTGAAATTTAAAATTTCTAAAGAAATTAAAAAGAAAAGTTTGCAGTCCATACAGTTGTATCAAAAGTTTTTACAAAAAATACAACTTTCTAAAATATAAATAAAATTATATAAAATTTAGCTTGTAGTTTATACTTGAATCTTCATATAACAGCCATGTTAATTTTTGTAAAAAATGTTGGACTATTCTCATGGTCCTATAATCTAAGTATTCATTGAGTTGGACTGAAATATTTGACTACATCTTCAAATATTTACAAAAATATTTTTTTACATTCTTAAAAAACTAAAGCTTAAAACTTTCCCACTTATTAGAACAGTCTTGGTTAATTTTGATTTTTTTTAAAATTCAAAATAGATAAAAATGAAGAAATTTTGGGTAGTAATTTAAAATAAATATTGCATATTTTATCTAGGGCAGAGTTTCCTAAACTTTTTTTTCAAATGGCCTCTCTAAAGAAACTAAAAAAGCTATGGCCCCCTTGTACCAAGATTACAACTACCATAAAAAACACCTAAGTCTTTTTTTGCTATTCTTCAGCAACTCCAGAATATCTCTGTAAGTTTCAAAACTACCGTAAAAAACATTTAAGACCTTTTTATTTATTGCTCATCACCAACGAATCCAAAATATCTAGTGTTTCAAATTATGACCTAATGGCCCCCCTGTGGCTCTTTTACTGCTCATGGCCCACTTTGAGAAACCCTGAACTAGGGCAATTGATTGATTTCTTAGACTTAACTTGACAATTATGAAGGGTGGCCTCTGGTTTTTAAATATTTCTTCTAGGATTTTGAAAATGCAATTTTTCTTTTCTTTCTAAGAAAACTAATAAAAAAAAGTTAAATAATATATACTTTTATATATAACAGTTATTTGTTTTTCATCTAAATTTTATAAACAGTTAAAAATTTCAAGATCTCTAAATTTTTTATTTAAAATTCAAAGTTTTTCCAGTATTTTTCTCTTTTAAACTATTAAATTCCTGGTTTTCCAAGTTAAATTGTCACCCTGCATATATTTTTATATGTGTTAACAACTGGGATTGATGTTGCAATACACCAAGAAAGTTAATAATTCTGTTATTAGTACATCTACTCCAAACCAATTTTTATCACAGAATTCTTGACAATGATCAAACTTTAATTAATACCATTCTACTTTCTAATATTTTTTATTTAAATGTAATATTCTGAAGATCTTTGTTGCATATGTGTTAACCAAAGAGTTTTGATCTATCAACTCATAGAGTTAAGTTTGTAGTAGTTTTAGAATTGATTGACAATCTGATAAAATTTTACAAAAATATATAAGTCAAAATTCTATAATAAGCAACCAGATAATTTCTAAAAATAATCATACTTATGTTTAATTTTATAAAATGAGACAACTCATACAGCTATAAAATTAGTATAAGTAACAAAAAAATAATATTTACTGTGGCAATAAACCAAAACTTATAATTTTTTTTGTCTATTTGTTGGTCATGGGTTTTGATCTTGCAACTGTTAACTCAGAGAATATTAGAGTTTTAAAATCTATTGTTAGGACCCCTTCACCATAAGGCCACAATTTTAGATTTTATGGATGCATAACCAACTATACACTTATTTAAACAATTCTGACTAGTAGATATATAGCAGTTGAAATGTAGTATTTTTGCTTGGAAGGCTGCAGAAAACTTACAAGTAAAAAAACTTAATTTGTTATTATTTAAAAATAATTTAGTAATGCTTTTAAGGGTTAGCATATTTTTACTATGGATTCAGCAAAGCAAAACCTGACTAAAACTAAACATACTATGTTATTAATAACAAGATATACCAGAGCTGAGCGAACATTGTAAGAGTTTGTTTTAGATTAGAAAACATTAAATACTAATCAATATAAAATTTAAAATAAGTATTTATTTTATATGGAAGTTTTAAAAATATAAATTTATTAAAAAAACTATGTACAAAGTGAAGGTAAAATTTATTGAGTTTATTTCATACGTTTAAAAAACAATCGTTAAAAACTAATTAAAAGACAACAGACAACATTAAGTATAAATTTCAAAATATGATTTCAAAAAGAATTTGAAAAAATTATAATCGAGTTGTTGTGTTTAAATTAGTGTTTGTAAAATAGATTGTTTGGCTATTGAAAACAGCATTTTAAAATAATACAGTAATTGAGTTTTAAACAAACCGTCATCAGAATAAACAAGATTCCAAAAAATAAGGTTCTAAAAACTTGATTTTTTTTTTCTAGCTTAAAATGTCATGCTATAGTAAATATGTGGCCTCATGCTTATCTTAATCCAGCAACTAAACTTTTAGAACAAACATACAAAAACAACACAAAATACAACTGATTTTTCTTTTAGATTTTTTTAAGTACAGATGAAAAATAGAAAAATTATGCCAGTTTGACATAACTTACACAAGTTTTATTAAAAAGATCGATAGACATTATGTATATACATTATGTATAATATATATACTTGGTGTATATGAGTGTGGTATACGACTTTATGACTTAATTTTTTTTTCGTACACCTTAGACCAAACTGTTTGAGCTTTTTTCTTTTGTTGTTAAATAAACAATACTTATAAAAAACAAAAGTTATAATAAAACTTACACAGTACTTAATAAGAAATCTCACTTTAATGCTGTGCAGTGTGCACTCCAGTCCTTTGGAACAGCTAAAACTAACTTTAAATTGAATTTCATTATGATTTTCAAAACTTTATAAACTTGTCAGAACTTGTTTGTAAAAGTAAACTTTTGACTGCTTTCCATAAATTTTTAGCTTTAAATGCTAGTTTAAGTAAATAAGTTAAAGTTATGCACTATTTTAAATTAGTAATGCAAGTTTAATTTAAATTACATAGTTATTGAAGTTGAACAGCAATTATATACTTGTATACATAAACTTCTGTGAAGCAAACTATTATCTATTCTAAGCATAGAGCGAATAATAATAATTTTATTAAATTAAAGCAGACATCCGCCCTGTACATCTTTATGCACTTTTATGTTTAAGATAGGTACATAGGTTTTAAACTTTTAAGTTTTAAATCTTATAGTTTACTGAAATCTGGTCATGTCGTTTCATCTACTCGACTCGATTATGACATAGATAAAAGAACCTTACAAAGATTTCTTTTAATTAGATTTAACAAAAACATCGGCAGAAGTCTGCAGAGCAGAAGCCTGGACTCTCGTATGCCCTAAGATAAGCTCAAGTTTGCAAAAGGGTTGATCATACCAATTCCGTCTGATGATCGAACTGGTATGAACAACCCTTTTTTAATTAGAATTAAATTCAGAACACTTTATGTTGTATGATCTTTTAAAGATACTTTAGAATTGACATTACAGAAACCAGTGTTTTGTTTTTAAATGACAGTACAAATTTTGACAGCTTGTTTAATTTGTTTAGAAATAGATAACTATGCTTTTAAAATTATGTTTAAAAGTTATTAACTATAGTCATTTGAAGCTTTTAGTTTATGTTTTAAATTTATAATTTGTTTTTGTTAAAATTTTTTAAACAATACTTAATATCTTTTAACACTAATTAAATATTTATGAATTATTATTTACTTGGTTTTAAATTTTGACTAAATTAATTCGTATGTTTTAAAGTTTAAAAAATCAGTTACATATAATATAAATACCTGCTAGTCCTGGTCAAACTTCATTCATGGTGTACGACTCAATAACTGAACATGTTTTTGTACATGAGGCCCTTAGACTAAACTTTTTGAGCACTTATTTGTTGTTTAAAAAGTAACATTCTGACATGAATAATATTAGTTAGTAACTTTTTAGTACTTGCTCAAACTTATATTTTTTATGCTTAAGTTTTAACAATTAGTTAATGTCTGCTGTCACTTTCTTTTATATGGCTTCAATGTATTTTTTTTTTCAGATTTATCTATACTGATGTACTTATCAAGCAAAATAGTGTTTGTGTTTTTTTTTTAATAAAATAGATAAATTACTACAAAAGTGTTCTCAGTATATCAATATTAGTTTTATATTTTTTTAATCAGTACCCTTGTGTTATGTATATATATATATAGATATGTATATACATGTTTAATAAAAAACTAAAAGTGTAGTACATAAAAATTACATGAGAAAGTTTTTAGTAGGTAATCTCAAAAAAATTAAAAAATTGTGAAAAATGCTTGTCAAAAGTGATATTAAAAAGTCAGTTTTGAGGAAATTTTTGTTAAAAGAAAGCTTCAGTAAATTTGCTTTATTACAAGTAATTTTTATTTTTTGAAATTGTCAACAAATAAAGTTTTATATTTAAATAATAAGTTTTCAAGTTTGTTTTTTTAATACCTTTAGTTATATAAAATATTATAGTTAAAAAAAAAAGTATTCATTCTAATAATTTTGAAATCAGATCAAACTTTTACGACAAAAAAAAATATTCTAACATTTAAATAAATCTTTGACCTTCAGTTTTAAATGTTTGCCACAATTAGTGATGTGTACTATTTTAAAAAAGGAGTCGGATCCTAATAGATTCTTCAAGTCGAATCCTACATTATGGATCAGTTAAATTACTAGTCATAATGATTTGTTAACTAAGTTTGTTTTATAAGCAAAAAACTAAAAAAAACTCTGAAACCGCTTATAATACTAACTAAAGTTGTTTTCGATAAATTAAGTACTTTATAAAAGTTTTCGTAATTTTTTTTATTTTAGTTGAAATATATCGGTAAACAATTAATTGTTTAAGACTAAACAAACATTATTTTTACTCTACTTTTAGTACTGATTAAAAAAACAATTTACAACCAAAATTTCGTTTTAGGCAAGGAGGTCTCAAAAAAATTCAAAAGTATGCAAAAAGTTCAACAGAACATTTACTGAAAAAATAGAAACTTGGTCAGTTTAAAAAGCATAACATTTTAACTAAACAATATTTTTACTGTAATAAAATGTAATATAAACTATGTTGTTATTTAATGCTAAAAATGAAGACTTGTTTTTAACTAGCATATAAAAATTTTAAGCATTAAGATTTGACGTATCAAGGTCAAAAACATTTTTTTAAGTAGCTCGAATTTATCTAATTTTTATTATAAGGATTTGCTTTGTAAAAAGATTTATAATAAGTTGTCAAAACAAACTATAATTATTGTTTATTGAACGAAAAAAAAAACGCTCAAAAGTTTTGGTCCAAGGACCTGGTGCACAAAAAACCTTTCGGTTATCGAGTCATACACCAAAACAGTTTAACGTCATGTCCAGGACTTAATTTATTTTTGTAAGTATTATATTAATCCTATTTTTTATTCTTTTTCAATATGTTTAGTCTTTAAAAAAATAATTTTCTTTCAAATCAATTGTGTTTTTAACACAATAGTTATCTTTTAACCTTAAAATATTTTTTTAAAGTTAAAATTTGTCTTGATGATAGTCGTTTAGCAACTAGTAAATAACACATTTCAAAATTTATTTTAGCAAATATGCTTATAAAATTTTAAAATATTTTTAACTTGTTTATATAAAAACCTCACTATTTCATTGTTGCTATATTTTGACTTTAATTTAATAAAATTATTATAAGTTTAACAGATTTTTAAAAGTAAATTAACTAATATAACTTAAGTACTATGTCCTAAGTTACGTAATACGTTCAGAAAGGCTATATAGCCCAGAAATAACTGTCAAATCAAATATAAACCAAACTATTTATTCAAAAACTTTTCATAATTTATTTGAAACTATCAATGTAATAAACGGCTGTTAAATCTTGACTTTCAACCAAGTTTAAGTAATACTATTGTTTTATGTTAAACAAATTTTAAAGTTAATTTTTTTCTGTACTTATAATTATTATTAACAAAATACCATGCGATGCTAGCTACTGCTGAATACAACGGCAATACAAAGACTAACTTATTTTTCATAAATAGTTTGATTGTAACTTAAAATGCTTAAAACTAACTCAAATCAGAGTTTAGTTTTACTTTTTTTTATCTATTATAATACAACTGTTTGTTTAATGTAAGTTTTTATAAATGGAATTAAGTTTAAATTTTTAAAAGCTCAATTGTGTAATAATTTAATAAAATGATAATTTTTGTTTATTTAAGAAAGTTAGTTCAACAAAAGAGTTTATTTCTAATGATTAGCATACCTTTAGCTTGTACGATTTAAACCTACATTATATGGGTGGGTGTCACTTTTGCACGAGCGTCACTTTTGCACGGGGGGACACTTTTGCACGAAGGGTCACTTTTGCATGGAGGGTCACTTTTGCACGGCGACTCTTTTGCAAGAGCGTCACTCTAGCACGAAGGGACACTTTTCCACGGCGTCACATTTTCACGCAGGGTCACTTTTGCACGAGGGGACATTTTTGCATGGCGACTCTTTTGCACAAGCAGACACGTTTGCACGGCGACATTTTTTTGCAGTGACAATTTTTTACGGCAGCATTGTTGCATAACGATACTTATGCACAACGTCACATTTTTACGATGAAACTTTTGCACAGCGACATTTTGGCATGATGACTTTTTCGCACGGAACAACAGTTTTGCATTTTGATAAAAAGTTTTTTAGCTAGTACCAAATCTGTAACATATAAAGAAACTGAAAACTAAAGTCTTATAAAACACTTATATTAAAGGCAAAAATGAATGATTAAAAATTTTAAACAGCAAAATTTAATGTTGTAAACAAACTAACGAAAAGATAAAATTATTTATAAAAGATTCATACCAGAAACAAAAAAACTAATTTATTTAAAAATTAGAATAAAAAAAACTTTAAGCGTAAGTAAATTGTTCTAGTTTCTTTTATACTTTTATATATAATCAACAATTATGCCTTTTTATATATTTTACTACAAGTTACAAGTTTATTATCCATATGATGGACCTAGGCATCAAAACTTAAACCACTTAAACTGAAAAACACATAAAGAAAAACTAAAATTAGCACAAATAGTTTATTTATTAAAACAAAGATAAAAACATAATTTGATATAAAATTTATAGGTTAATATAAAAGCAAAAGTTTAACCACGAACCTATACTTATTTACGCTTTGATGTAGAACGATCAACATCAAATATTTAAATGGATTGACTAACAACAAAAATAAAAACCTAACGCTTCAAGGACAATAACAATAGACTGGCCGGATGAATAATCTTTAAATACATTGAAAAATGACTTATTATTTATAGAGTAAAGGAGCTGCTAATAAAATTGAACTATAAACTAAGCTAAACCTAAAAATTAATTCAACGGTTGATAAAAATTACTTATTAATTTTACTAACACAAATATAACACAAATATAAGGATAAAACTTTTTTAACCTTAATCGAAATTCTTTAAAACTTTTGCAAGAAAATAAATTATTTTGAAGTTTGTTCCATATTTCAACTGACCGATAAAAATAAAGATTTCTGCCAAGCCTCATTATTTAAATATTGCAGCGGTTGAAGATTAATATGGTATATTTTCTTTGAACATAAGTTCAAACTTTTAAATGTTACTCTCTCATTGGCTTATCATGATCATGCAATATTATAGTAATGTAATAATCCAAGTTTTAATCATGAAAAATGTGCTATTTTATTGCTCTTTTAATTCTCACGCTAAATTAAAAAATAAACTAAAAAAAAAACATCAAGTAAAATCTGAAATACCTTTACACTTCGTAAATTAACTAAATCTTTTTTTTTTAATTCAACAATAGTTCAAAATTAAGTTAAATTTAAGATACTTTATTGAAAACTATATATTGGTAATTTTAACATCAAGAGAGTATAAGTTAAAAATAATACTCAGGATTCGTGGTTTAAAGCCTTACTAAATTAAGTTTATCTTTACGTTTAAAAATTGACAAGATTCAGATTATTTTTATTTAAAGTATTCAAAATTGTTTTTATTCAAAGTTAGAAAATGTGTATCCATCTAGTTTATTTAAATTAAGATTATAAATATGAGTTAATGAATTGTGGTACTTTATTATATTGTTCTACGTACAACTTCAAACAAAACCTTTTATTTAAGATCATTATTTAAGCACTGACGAGGTCTTTGACCGAAACTTAGTTTGTAAAATAAATTCTTGAAAGAATAAAATCATAAAAACTTTACATAAAAATTCTTTAAAAAAATACCACATTTTATTCATTCAAAACTTCAAAAAATGCTTATTTTATTTGTTTGACAATTAATTTCAATAATAATAAAAAACAACTTTCATTTAAAGGCAAATATTATTTAAGTTGACAAAAAAAAATTATTTAGTTTTTCATTTGAGAAAATAAAAATTAGAAGCGTGCAAAAAAGAAATTCTGTTCAAATTGACTGATTTTTTTATTTTATTTTTGCAGCTCATAAGTATGTTCATAATAATATAACGCCGTGCGAAAGTGACGCTTTGAAAAAATGTCGCAATGCACATGCAACGTCGTATAAAAGTTTTGACGTGTAAAAATGTCGCCGAGCAAAAATGACCCTGCGGGCAAAAATGACGCCGTGCAAAAGTGTGCCTCGTGCTAGAGTGACGCTCGTGTAAAAGAGTCGAGGTGCAAAAGTGTCCCCTCGTGCTAAAGTGACGCTCGTGCAAAAGAGTCGCCGTGCAAAAGTGTCCCTTCGTGCAAAAGTGACCTGTTCCCACATTATATAGTTTTACTTATTTACCACCTCAACTACTTTGATAACATCAGGTTTAGTTTTTTTTTAACAGATCTTGTTTATGAGTCCATAAAATTTAAAATATTAAATGTACTAGTTCAAAACCTGTAACTTTTATGTAATAATTCAACTAATAAAAAATCAATGCAGTAAGTTTTGGTGTTTATAATCAAATGAACTAATTCGGTCAAAAGTAAAAAGGAACATCAATATTTGATAAGTTTTATAATATTTTTCGTGCGAACTTTATTTGTCTAATTATATATTGTTAATAAAGTTACTTTTTCTCTACTTTTATACAGTTTGTTCAAAAAAGTTTTAATTTAGTATCTTTGTTTACCTTACTTTTTTAGCGAATACTACAACCATTCGTACATTTACACGTTGGTTTCAATTTCTTAACGTGTTTACGAATTAACTTCATTTTGTCAAAAAAAAATGTCTTTTATGAAAAAAACGTTCTACCGAAAAAAAGTATATAAGTTAAACAAATTCTATAGAATTTTGTCTAGTTATAACAAAACCCAAATTGCTTTATTCCGTTTTAAAAAAACTAAGCAAAGCATTTATATTGAACTTAAAGTGAAAAGCTGTTAGCAAACAAAAATTAAAGATAATTATTGGAATGTCGTTTTACTGATTATTACAGAAGATAAAGATTTTCTGTCTCATTAAATAAAAAAATTGCAGAGGTTTCTTGTAAAACTAAATAAGTATATATACAATAGAGTTTGACATGTTTAGTAAAATTCTTAGTCTTAGGTTAGAGAATAAATGTTTTTAAATTTTTTTACCTTTGTATTGCTTGACCTTAACATGTAGGTAGGGTTGTTCTTTGAAAATACTGTTTGTTTAATTTAGTTTTTACGTGAATTGTGTTTGTATAACAGTTATACTCCTTTTCAATTCAACAACAACCGAAAAATTTCTTGTGCTAAACTTTTTAAATACCGGATCTTTTTAAGATAAATCACTTTTCTTATAAGTAATTATACAAAATAAGTTAGTATAGTTTACTTAAAAAAAATACTATACTTTAAGGACAAATAATAAAAGTTTGTTGATATTTTATGTATTTTTCAAGAAAAAATATTGTTAATATATTGATTTTAATTGTTAGTATGTTTTAACCTTCACTTAAAAATGTAAAAACTTTTTTGATAAAATTTTATTAAGAATTCATCAGGGGTCAGCAAACAGCAGCTTGCGTGCCAAATGCTGCCCGCGATGTACTTTTCAGCTGAAATGTACTTTTTTAAAACAATGAAAAATAATGATTTTGTACTTGAATATAACAGTTTAGCTTTTAGTTTGACACTCAGTAATTAATAGCGATTTATTGTTGCTTGGGTCATCGAAATTGTAGCTTAATTTTATATTTTTGTACTTATTGCTACAAACGACTATGAAAATAGACACGTAAAAGACTTTTTTTATAGTATGCGGCCTGCGATCAATTTTTTATAAGAAAAGTGTACGCATGTTATAAAAAGCTGCCACACCATGAGTTTTTACGTCACTTTGTTTAAAATTAGTGATTATCTGACCCTGAGTAATTAAGGACATTTAGGTATACAGAAAATATGTCTTCATGTAAAGTAACTTATTAAAGTAAAATACAGTTAGTATAAAACATAGTTTCATATTAATAAAATCTCAAAATAAACAAAAGTAAAGTTTATTAGAAATAACTTTATTTTTTAAACGAAAATTTGATTAGACCAGACTTTCCAAGCTTTTTTTCAAAAGCCATCTTTGAAGATATTAAAAATTTCTCAAAAAACTACCGTTATATATACCGAAGACCATTCAAAAAAGTTCCGTATTGCGTGAACTTCAGAATAATTAGTATAAGTTTAAACTTATGGCTTCATGCCCCACTGTGGCCCCTTTACTACTCATGCTCTCCTCTCGCTTTGGCCCTCAAGGGGACCATGTCGCCCTTAATTTTTAAACCCTAGACTAGATAGACTGAAAAGTACATTGGAGATTAAGCTTTGCGTATATTAAAAAATAGATAAATTGTTGGTTGTAAGTTTTTCATAAGTACATTTTAAACTTTAACTTTATGAAGCCATAAACAAGATGTGTTCTAAATATTAAAAAAAAACTAGTGTTTTAAAAGTATACTAGATTGTAAATAAGTAAAGCTATTCTTAAGAAAATAAGGTTAGACATAGTTTTTTGTAGATAAACCTTTTTGTTAAACACATATACTGCATTAAATGAAAACTCTGCGGTTTATTTGCAAAATATTTTAAATAAAGCTACGGTTTAAAATTAAAATTCAAGAATAAAAAAAATTCAAGATACGGTCTGATCCTTTCGATATCAAGTATAAACCAGATACTAATCTAACTTACAAAATATTTTTTACCTTAGGAATTAATACTACACTTAACTAATACATTTCTAACATTTTTATACATCTTGTAACTTAAGTAATACTAAACCTTAATCTTGCTAAAGAGAAATGTCTGTAAAATTTTGTTGTATATCTAAAGTATTGTAAAATCTATTAATTGGTAAATTGAATTTAAATTTTTAATTATGTTTGTAACCAGTCTAAACACTACAAATTAAAACGTAAGGAGTTTTGTAGTCAGAAAGTAGCTTAGTTAGTCAGTTGTTAGCAATTTAACATACTGGTTGCTTTGGTTTTGTTATGTTTGTTTAAGTTTTACACATTGCCAAGATTTTTGATTAAGATAAAAACGCTACATTTAAAAGTGAACAACTTTATGCAATAACTTTCAAATAACTGATTACTTTTGATAATTTTTTTTTAATTTTTTATGTTTAATTTCTTATTAAACTAGACTCTAAATATGTTTTATGTCCTGGACATAACATTAAACCGTATCTTGGTGTATGATTCGATAACCGAAAAGTTTTCCCTACACCACATCATTAGACCAAACTTTTGAGCGCTTTTTTTTTCGTTCAATAAACAACAATATGTTTATACGTACGTATAAAAAAAATTTTAGTCTGATATTTTTGAACAAAAAGTGTAAAAGGATTTTCAGACGGTGGTTTTGCACAGTTTTATTTTTTGACAATGACTAAGGCAAAGTCAAAACGCCGTAGTCACAATGAAAAAAAAAAAACTATGAAATCGTTACGCCCAGTTGTAGTTACCTATTGGTTGCTTTGGTTTTGTTATGTTTGTTTAAGTTTTACACATTGAGGCTTCGTGACTTCTACCAAAAAAACTTAAGTTTTATAAATGTATGCAGTAAAAGATTAGCGGTATCAAATGTATGATGAGCATCAAAATTCCAACACTTAAACTTTGAACTAAGTTAGATATTACAAAAAAAACAAATTCTGCGTTAAGCTTTTATTTACAAAAAAATAATTACAGTACGAAGCACGATACGAGTTCAAACAAAAGAAAAATTAAACTAAACGACAAAATTCTAACTTGAAAATATTTAAAAAGCAAAAAAAATTATACACTTTTTGGAATTTAAAAAAGAACAAAAAAAATTGTTCCTAATTCAAATTTAGATACAAGCATACAAAAAACAAAACATACACAAAGAACGTTTTCAAACGAATTCTTGTTTCACTTCAACTTTTACGGCTGCGCTTCCGCCTGCCGCATTCCCGCTGCTGATGCGGTTTGTGATCGCTTCGTCGATGTCCTTAAGGATGGATGCAATGTCTCCGGTAGAGGCGCTGCTTCCTTCCTCTTCACCGCTCCCCTCCTCGTCTGTGTCCTCCTCCTCGCTTGACTCCTCCACCCACCACCCGTTGTTCCTCCGCTCCCTCCTCCTTTCCTGCCTTCTTTCTTCCTGCTTCCTCTCGTACACCTTCCTTCTTTGGTACCTGAACCAGCTCTGAAAAAAAAACAAACAGTCAGAATTGGCAGGTTTGTTGTAGAATTGGATTGTTTAGGTTATAAATTTTCAAATGAAAGAAGTTTAGTTAAATTAGAAGAAGTTAGAATTTAATCAAAGTTTATTTTTCTTTAGTTTCTAATTTTTGTAAACACATAAAAAATATAAAGGTTTTTAAATTTTGAAGTTACTCTCTTAATAATCACTTATAAAATAAGAAAACAATAGTTTTGAAATTTTCTCACTCACCAGGATTCTTTTGTACGGCAGATTTGTAAGCACTTCCAATGTAACATAGTCAGCAGTCTTGGGATGCTGACTATGTTGGAAATGCTTTTTTAATATTTGCTTCTGAGGCTTCGTGATTATGATCTTTTTTCTTTTAGCTCCAGGCACTGTAAACATATTTAGTTATGCCGAAAGTCATGTAGTCGTCAAATATTTTTAAATTTAAAGTTTGACTTTCTTTAAAACTAATTACAAATTATTTAAGCGTTTTTTTACTTACCCTTAACTTCAGGGACAGCTGGAGCATCTGACTTCAAAAATGTGCAATTCTGAAAACAGAATTGCACGTTTTTAAGCTCCGACTGCAGACAGTGTGGCACTGAAAAAGGATAATTTGTTTTAAACAGTTATTTACAAACTTTTTTAAAAGTATTTACTTAATATGTTTCAGTCTTTGATGTCTTTTTTATTTAGTATTGAAAATTAAAGTTAGTACAATAAATTTTTAACCAATTTGTGTCTAAATCACTGAACATAATTTTATACGCTAAATCTTAGTTAGAAACATTAATAAAAAATGTTACAACATATTCAGTAGTTTTGAAAAAAAATCAGGCTAATTAATTTCTATATTATTAAAGTCATAAAAAAATTTATTTTACTCATTAAATATTTTTTCAACAAACCATGAATTCCTGTTCTATCTTTCACAATTACGACGCAGTTTTGAAGAATAATTAGTTTGCGTTGACGATCTTCTATAAAAAATATAATATATAACTATAATTTTAAATAACTTCTTTTAGTTTTTTGTTAAACACTTTATAACTTGAAAACCTTAGAACGGAGTTGGAAAATGACAACTAAGTTTAATGTTACAATTAATGTACTACTAATATCCAAAAAAAAAAATTAACTCTTTACCTTGATTCTGTTGCGTTTGCTGCTGCTGCGTTTGCAGTTGCATATCTGCGCGGTTCTGTTGGTTCCGATTGGGGCTTTGTTGTTGAACGTTTCTGCGAGAGCTTCCAGCTAAAACGTATCAGTTTGTCAATTTGTTTCAATTTTAGTTTGAGTTAAATAAATGTTTTCAAGATGTCTTAGTATTAATTAATTTCGTGTTTAAAAATGTTTTTAAGACAGCTACCTTGGTTCTGCTGGACCTGTTGTTGCTGCTGCTGCTGTTGGATTGTACGAAAACCTCCGGCTGCTAAAAGTATTTGTTTTAGTTAATTTTTTTTGTATTTCATTTCACATAACACAGTTTTGTCTTCAGCCGTAGATTACAGTTTTTAAAGTTCAAATTATACTATTAAAAAGTCTTGAACTGTATTCATCTATTAGATAAAGTTAACTGTTTTCTTTAAAACACAAACTAGTCTTAAATACTTATTTAGACTAGAAACTATTTAAACAATTTTCTTTTATGCACCAAAAAAAAAGATAACTTACGTTTAACAAAAACAAAACTAAAATTTCAAATATTCATACATGATTAAAAAAAATTTATTCAAACCTGCAGCCTGAGCTATCTGTCTGTTTTTTGCTTGTTCGATTTTGTTTAACAGGAGCGGTTGCAAGTTTGCTGCATTCTTCATCGAACCGATCGCTACACGGCATATTTTCGTATCTTCAGCTGTTCATAAAAAAATTAAAGGCTTGTTTTATATTGAAATTAAAAGTTGTTTCAGTTTTTCTTAAATTTGTAAAGTAAAACCTTTTTTTAAATTCAGCAATGCTATAAACTGTTATTCATGGTAACCAGCTTGTGAAGACTTAATTTTAATGGTCTGTTATAGTTTAAAACAAAAACTTTCGAAGTAAGTTATAAAGCTAAATCTAATTAACAGTAATTGAAAGTAAGCTATTAAAAAACAACAATAAACACTTAAAGCATACTTAGTTGTGTATATGTTAATTTCAAAATGTATAAAAACTTTTTTTAAAGCTACTAAAAGAGTCAACTTTGGCAAAACACAAATAAGAAGAAGATAAAGTTAGAATGAGTTTTCAAAAAACCTTTCATGCTCTTTTGAAGCATATTTACCATCGTTGTTAGGTTGTTTACTTCATTGTTGAGTAACGCTGCAACAAAGTTACAATTATTTACACAACCACATTTAGATTAAAAAAAAAACACGGTGAATAAGGTAATAATGATTACGAAAAATAATATTAATAATTATAGTTTATGATTTTTGGTTTTAAAAAGTAAGATATAAAAATATGTATTATATATGACTATACTATTTTGACTTATTTAATTAAAATTAATTTTAGATAGTTAATATTAAAAAACTAAACATAAACAACTCTAAACTTACTTTCTTTTGTATAAATAAGATACATAAAAATATTATAATTCTATTTTTAAATCTATCAAATAAATTACATCTAAAACAAATAAAATATACAAACTTTGAGGATAATGCATCTTTTGCTGGTTTCTATGACTAGTTTGGTTGATATGTTTAAGTAACTCTTCTATGGTTCCTTTTTTATGTGCTATGATAGCTAATAAAAATTATTGTTGTTTATGCACGTCTTTCAAAATCAAAAAAATAAATTGCAAAAAAATAGGTCAATAAAGCTTTAAATATCTGTAACCAGTATCAAACGTCCTTTATGTTTGAGCTTAATAGTCTATTAAGAAATTGAAATATTTATTTTTGTTCCTAAAAGAATAAATAAGAAGTATTTTTTAAAGATTACATAAATTAGTAACTAAAAACTTTTTAAACTTTAAGAAAGAATTATTGCAAACTAACTTGTTTGTCCATTTGCCATGTTGGTAGTTTGCTGGTTCATTTTGAAGATTTTGTTTGTTTATAAACACTGTCGGTTAAAAACTTTATTAGCTAAATACGTTGAAAATTAATAGTTATATATATATATATATGAATATATATATTATATATATGTTAATGATGTTAGGTAAATAATTTTCGAGACCATTTTTATTTACATATTAACAAGTTCCAGATACAGTATTTTTCAAAACTATTTGATTTATACTCTGATTAGTTGTTTTATTTTTAATTTTTTTGTAGTTAAACTTATAATTGTTTATTATATTTTATATAAAAGTTCAAATATACTTTTTTAAATCATAAATTTGCTTAAGGCAGCTTTTAAACTGAAGTTTTCAACTTTTAAATGAGCGAAAATGTTATTTTTCATGCACAGTTATCTTATAACTTCGTGTATAAACGAGCTTTACGGCTAAATATTTCTATGTAACAAATGCTACTAATCGATAACACTAAATTTATATACTAAAACTTAATATATTATTTGCTTTAATGAAATAAGTTGTTCTGTTTTATGTTAAATTAATACATAAAATTATCGTTAACTGACCTTTATGCCAACTTTTTGGGTTGAATAAAATAGATTTATAGTAAATTCTAAGCACTAGCTTTTTTTAATTGTACATAGTTTTTGCTTAAACTAAAAAATGTTTTTGTTAAGAAATTGTTTTAATCTATTTATAACTAAAAAAACGATAAGAAAGGTTGTTTTCATTTTATGACTACTTCAAATAACTGATTAATCAAAACGAAGAATTGCCACGTAAATTTTTAAAATTGTTGTTATATGGTTTCTTAATATACAATGTTAAGTCAGTATCACTGTGTTCTTTACTGTATGTTGAAATAAGTACAGTGAGTTTACCACTGTCAGTACGAATTCTCTCTTTTCGTAACAAAATTAGCTCACTGCTTTACGCTGTAACTGACTGTCTAAAAATTTTTAAGTTTTACAACAAAAGTTTCTTAGCTAAAACAAAAACTCTAACTTTTTACCATTAAAAAGAAATTACAAGTTTGTTCAAAGCACTCGAAATTCAACATTATTAATGATGTAAGATAACTATTTATTCGAAATAGGGTCAATAACAGTAATAAAATGCTTTGAAAACAAACTAAAAAAATAGTTATAACTATGAAAAATTAACCCACAAAATCAAAAAACAGATTAGTGTTAAGTATAAAAGATACAGTTTGTAAAAAGATAATGACTTGATAACAAGTGAATGTACCATTATACACAGACCAACTGAATAACAAAACAACATCTATATCAAAACTTATCATCACTTTGACTTAAATTTCAAAACTACCTTTACTAGTAATGTAAATATAAGTAACAAAGTTATTATGTGTTAAAAAATAACTTTAGTATACATTCTTAAGCTTTATTTTTTATGGTTTGTGTAAAAGTTTAAAAGAGTTTTGTTTCAATTGATTACCTAAACAACTATTTTCCATATAATAATGCTTTTTCCTTGTGTGTTTTATGCAGGTTTTATCATAAATTTAGTAAGCCTGTTTACATGTACGGAAAAGTCACATTTAACTTATAAAGTTACTTTCACTTATAAAGTTCAAAATATAATTTAAAAAGTTTAAATATGAAAACATGCACAATTGAAATATATAGCACAAACTTAGTCATTACAACATTATCATTTAGTTTTGATTCTAAATCTAGATATTAAATCTAGTTTCTATTCACTTATTTCGAAAATAAGTTGTACCACTTACAAACATACTTCTAGTTTTTTTTAACCTTCGAACCTTTCAAACTTCAAACAAAGGAAGGTAAAATTAACTTAAATAATTTAAGACAAACAATTTTTTTTACATATATATGTAACAACCACTTACCACGTTAGCTTCCAAATAGATATATTTGCTTTTGTAAGTTGGCTTTTATACATTTTTAAATCTCTTATTTATTTATTAAACTACTACCTTTTTCTTATACTTAGCTATTATACCTTTTTTTCAGCGACGCTACAAGCACATTTTAAATCTCTCATATAGCACGTAAAATCTTTTATTTCCCTTTTGTTTCCTAATTTTTAGCTAGCACCAGTCTAAACGTTTTAAAAGTCTCTCATATTGGTTATGGTGCAGACAGCATAAGATTATTTCATGTTTTTTGTTTTATTGATGGTCTGACCAAATAACATCACACAGAATTCGTTCGCCGCGCTTTATACTAAAACAAACTTCAAAATCTGGACATTCTAGAAAATTCATGCACTTTTTTTGATGATAATGATTTCAATGCTAAATAAAAGTTTCAAATGAAACTGTTTTATATTAACAACATCTAAATAATAGTCTTGTTTTTTGATTACTAGTAATAACAAAAAAGTGGCTATTTTGTTAAACATTACAGCATAAAAAGAGCAAACAGATTAGAATAAAAATAATGCAGTATTATACTCGTTCATAAAAACATAAATGATAAATAAACATCTAAACATAATTTTTTAAGTACTATGTAGACATTATCCTCATTTAAGTTTAAAGCAAGTCTTCTTTGATCATTTAAATAGCTTACACATACGGGTGTCAAACTTTTTATCATATAAAACCTTGTCAAATAAGAGTATTTTCAACAAGTTCAAAATTTTAAAGAACTGGTCGGCAATTTTATATCAAATAAATAAGTTTACTACAATTTGTTTTGCAATATTGAGGCATTATAGTTTATTAAGTTATAATTTATATGATTTAAAAATATTTGTGTTATGTAGCTTGTAAAAAGTAAAATAGTATTACGTACGTTTTGATACATTAAGTCTCAAAACTATTTAATAATACAAAATAATGACTTTTATTAATAACACATATAAAGTTTTCAAGAACATTTCTTAAACAATAAAGAACAATTAAAAAGCCTAATATTAACAACGTTTTATTAAATATATTAGTGAGTTTCTTTTATCAAGCGCCCCAGTAAATAACAGTGTATGTTTGTATGTCAGTTGTTTAGTTTGATCACTCTGTGATACAAAACTGTTAGTTTGGTTTCTGTCTTTGTTTGATACTTTTGAAAAACTAAATATACTAGAAATTTTAGTTTGAACAATTTTTTTAATACCTAAAAATTTACAGAGTTAAGTTTACAACTGACTTCACTGTTTTTTTTTTAATTTTAAAGTTTTGATAACTATGCATAATCATTAAAAAGCAAATTTAGAATAAATCAGGAAAATAATTGATTAAAATAACAAAAGCTTTAACCTTAATTTAAACTATTAGCAAAATTTGTATATAATTTAAATAAAATAAAAAAATATTTGCAGAATTTTATATAAAAGTAAATAATTGGGTTAGTGTTCTAAGCTTAATTGGTTTTCTTGTTGAAATAACACTTATGCTAGACAAACATATCGTTCTATTTAAACTTTAATCGTTTAAAAAATGTTAGTAAGGTTAAAAACTCTAGCCAAATAAAAATTATCAATAATATTGGTTTAAGAAAATTTTTATCCTCAATGATAAGTCAGAAAAAAACATTTGTTAATAATTTTATTCAAAAATAAAACAAATTCAAGGTCTAGTTTAAGTACTAAATAGGATAAAGCTTAAATAATTAAAAAGTAATGTATTTTTTTATATTACTCGGTTTTTAAATATTGTTGTTTTATGTTTTATACTGTTTCTTTTCGTTATATTATGATTTTAGAAAAAAAAACAAAACAATTTTAGCTTACTTCTTAAAAAAAAAATCGAGTATCTCATTGACATTTGTTCAGAAATTTCTAAAAAATAAAAATAGTTTATTAATTTTGTTTTTAATTTGTTTATTTGTATGTCAAAAAAATGCGTATAAAACACTTAAAAAATAACTTTTACTTACCAAAATATTTTGCTTGACGTTTATAGATAAGTAAATTTGAAAGTTAGAAGACTTTTAAGTAACTTAAGCTGA
This sequence comes from Thalia democratica, assembly GCF_965202585.1. NCBI lineage: Eukaryota > Metazoa > Chordata > Thaliacea > Salpida > Salpidae > Thalia > Thalia democratica. The sequence goes on from NC_139165.1 coordinate 78,027,860, forward strand.
ACTTTAAAATATACTTAAAATAAGTTAAACGGTTTAAGAGACATTAAACAATTTTTGAAGTTTATATTTTGTAAATTAAGTAAAAGTGCTATTTAAATGTAAGCATTAAGTTTTAGTATGAAGCAATATAGCTTCTGTCAAACGTTTTTGTTACTCTGACTGAGTGTTTACTAAGCTTTACTTAAACGTATCAACCAATGCGAATTAACTCTGTATGCTTCAAATAACACTGTGTCGATTATAACACACCACTCTCTTATAGCTCTACAGCCTTCGCTTCTCGCTAGTTTTCGCTATGAGCAAGTTTAGTTAACAAGAGTAATTAATGTTACAAAAGAAAAACTAAGGTTAGTTAAGCGCCACGTACAACTAAACAATAAATTCATAAATCCTGGCAACAGTTTGTTTCAAATTTTATATGTTGTCTGCTTAAAAAGTTTAATTTTGCTGTGGCTGACAAAAGTTTTCTTGAGTTAAACATGTATCTTTGCATAAGAATATTGTTTATTAATACAATTAAATAATTTTTTAAGCAATTAATAAAGTGAAACTGTTCATGCTTACCTACTTATAGAGACAACTTTAAAATATTATAGTTCTTTAACATGTTTAGTTACATAAACTTGCTTTATTATTTTGATTTTAAATCTTTAGTTTAAACGTGAAATTTTTGTATAAGGGAACGCTAGCAATGACCTCAGAAAATTTGGCTAGCAAAATTGTAAATTATTTTTATATTTATAATACATGTAAAATCGATTTCGGCTAATGATTTTCAACTACTTTTGTTAGCAACTAATTTTTAAGATTAAATTTTGAGTATATAAATAGTTAGAGGTTACATCAGAAAAATCAATTAACGCTAATTAGCATAATTGAGCAAAAATTAATTAGACATTCCCAATTCATAAATGCATATATAAAACAGTTGATCAGTAATTTAACTAAGATAAGCAACAATGAAAATAAAAGATAAGCGACAAAATTCAAATAAAATCTATAACAACTTATAAAGATTAGATTTATAAACGTATTGTTGCTTACACAAATTAGGTTTACATGTTTTTATAAATAAAGATTCTAAAACACTTAGGTGATAATCGTTACGAGATTTACTTAAAATTGAAAAGTTACTATCACTATAGTTCTATATTTGACAAAATTACAGTTGACTTAACAAAATTACTGCTTTTAAATTTATTGGTTAATCCTTTAAAAAAATATATGTAGAGAATAATAAGTGTGATGAATTTATAAATGTTTTAAGGTTTTATGGAATTGATGTTCAAATTAATTTTATACTAGTATTAATTTCTTAGTAAAAATAAGTAACAGTTCTCGAGTAAGTGTCTTTAGTATCAAAACGAGTTTATTCAAAGTATATTAAAAGTTCAACATCAGAACTTTTGTGCCTTTAGATGTTTTCAATAACAAGTTAAATTTGTATCAAAACATTAAACTTGAGTATGTAAGAGTTTTAACCTTTTCCCATTTTTTTTAATTACTATGCAATTGTCATATGTCCATCTAAGGCTATATATTAAAAGAATAGTTTAGAAGAACAGTAATAGTATTTGTGTGATTTAAAACAAAGTTTAAAAATTAAGATTCTAATTTGTTTTTGTAGACTTTTTACCAGATATTTTAATGAAATATTTTATCTTTACAGTGCTTATTCACTTATCCCGACACGTTGGGCAATATTTTTCTGTAAACGTGTCCGGATAAGTAAAAATCCGGACAAGTAAAAATCCGGATTACTACAAAAAAATTTTTTTTCATATTTAATATAACTGCTGCATCCAATGCAATGCATAATAAAAGTGTTATGGTAAAAACAAATACATAGTAATTGTAAGTAATATATAATAATATGATAAATAATAAAAGCTAAACTTAAAATTAATTAGTTTTTTTTATATTATAGTAGAAAAACATCAGACTTACTAACCCTCTGCAACTATATACATTTTTTATTGGTCAAACAAGTAAAATTCATCATTTGTAATTCCTGCTACCCTAACTATTAATTTAAAAAAATTATTAACTTTTGTTTAAGAGAAAACATGAATTAAAATTATCTTTAAAAACAATAAATAATGTAAACCTATCTCTTTAAATGAAATGAATGACTTTTTTTTTAATTAAAAAAACAGACAGAAAGAAATCGGGAAACTTTGACTAAGTTTAAAGTCAATTTAACAGAAACATATCACTCGTAACAAACTAGTTTTAATTGAAAGTTTTACTAAATTTAGAAATTATATACGTTTGTTTTATAGTTTTTCCACGTTTTTCAGCAGAAAACTTATGGAATTTAAAAAGTTGCGAAACTTTTTGAATGAATTTTTGTGTTAACTATTGAATTTTTTTGAAATTTCTTCTTACCGAAACTGTCCGGATAAGTGAGCGTCCGGATAAGTGAATAAGCACTATATATATATTTAAATTTTTTTTTCTGATGTTAAGCAATGTTACCTTAACACTAAAAAAACGTTTTGTATTCAGTCTGTTTACATAACCTTACTTAATGTAAGTCAAATCACACTGAAAGCTATAAATTACATTCTGTCGATTATACCTTTCACATCTTACACTACTGCTGTAATATTCGTTTCCCGCTTTTTAAAATTAAACTATACTGTCAAAATACTAAAAATGTGAAACTTTTTCATGGATTTTATAGCTAAAAAGTTTATTTAAATAACTATTAAACATCAAGCAAAACTTTATGACATACTAAAAAGATTAACCAATTATAATATTCTTTTAAGATTAATACTTTGGAAGAAAAATCAAAATGTTTTTCAGTTTCGAACATCAAGTGCAACTATGAAATATGAGAACTCTGTGCGTTTACGAATTGTTTTTTTAAGCTGACAGTCAATATAGGCTGTGTGCTTTAAAAAACGATCTGTCAATTCCACCCGTCTCATACAACAACTTTTTTTTAACGGCGCTGTAAGCATTTGAAGTTTTTTTATATATATTTCGCCTAATTACTTTTTTTTTATGCTAGCACCTTTAAAAATCTCTTATATTGCTTATGGTATAAACAGCATAAACATAAGTTATGTATTTTACTTTTATTAATGGTAAGATATTAATTATGTCACACAGACGTCGTTCGCCGCCCTCTCTAATAGAAAAAATTCAAAGACCGGATATTTCAGAAAATTCATGCATCTTTTTTGATTATAACGATTATAATGTTAAATAAGCGTTTTATAAAAGTTTAGTGAATAAAATGTTTTAAAGATTGTTAGTAATAATAAAAATGTAGCTATTTTATTTTACATTATAACATAAAAAGAACAAACAAAAAAAAGATAATGAAGTACTATATTTGTTAATAAACATATAATTTATAAATAAAAATCAAAATATAAACTTTAAAAAATATTATACACCATTCATCAAAAAGATATATAAAATTAAATATAATTATCCTTAAAGTTTAAAACATTATTTTTGATTTATCAAAGTGCTCACATATATGAGTAATACACATTTTATCATGTAAAACCTTTGTTCAATAAAAATTTTCAATAACTTTAAATGTTTAAAGAACTGGTTGGAAATTTTATTTCAAATATATAAGTTAACCACAATTTGTTTTGTAACATTGAGGTATGATAAATTATCGAGTTATACTTTACACAATTTAGAAAGAGTTGTGTTATGTAGCCTCTAAAAAGTTAATTAACATTACGTATTTTTTGATAAATTAAGGCTTAAAATTATTTAGAATTACAAAATAATATTTTTCAAAATTCATAAGTAACACATACCAAGTTTGAAAGAACATTTTTCAAACCACAAAAAACTTAAAAAAAAACAAGTAGCCTTGTATTAACAACACTCCAGTTGAATATATCAGTGAGTTTCTTCACTCAAGCGCCCCACTTAGTTACACTTGTGCCTCTGTATGCCTTTGTGTTTGTGTGTAAATCGGTTACGCAGTTTGTTTGATCACTCGCTCGGACAAAATTGTGATTCTGGTTTCCGTCTTTGTATAACACTTTTGGAACATTTAAAGCACTAAAGTTTTAAACTTTGATAAATATTTTTAGCACTTAACAAAAACTTAATTAAATTTACAGCTGATTTTTATTTTTTTTCTTAAGTTGTGATAATTCTATCTTATCAATTACAAGTAAGTTTTGAATATAACAGGAGTAATTAATTGATCTAAATAACATAAAATATTGTTCAAGTTTTAACAGGACTGTTTATAATTATTTATCAATCAGTAAAAAAAAAAATGTATACAGCTTAAATAAAAAAAAAATGCTTTAATTTATATAAAAGTCATAAATATAATATTCTAGTGCTTTAAACTTGAATGTTTTTTTGTTGTTGAAAAAAATACTTATGTTAGACAAACATATATATTTTTTTTAAACTTTAGTCGTTTCAAAAATGTGATAAAGTTTAAAAACTTAAACTATAAAAGAAATAATAATGTTTCTTAAGAATATCTCTTTATTCTTCATAAAAAGTCAGGCAAAAATAATTGTTAACAATATTATACGAAATTAAAATATATTAAAGGTCTTGTTTAAGTTTTAAATAAGGATGAACCTTTAGTATTTAAAAATTGTTATTTGTTTTTTGAAAGTATAACTTGTTTCTTAAAATGTTATTGTTTTATGTTTTCCACTGTTTAGTTACATTATGTTAGGGAAAAAAAATACAAATTTATATTAGCTTACTGCTCGTATAAAAACACGAAAAGATGTTCTAATATTTAATTGAGATGAATTCAGAATTTTTTGTGAAAAAATCAAAATGTTTAACAATTTTTTTATATTAAAAAAATGCAGTATAAAATAATTTGAAAACAGTTTTTAGTTACCAAAATATTTTAATTAACGTTTATAGATAACTAAATTTAAAAATTGTTAAATTTTAAGTAGCTTTAGTTGAGCTGTTTAAAAAACTTATAATAAGTTAACCGGTTTAAGATGTATAAAACAATCGTTAAAACTAATATTTTGTAAACTAAGTTAAAGTGCTATATAAATATAATCTTTACGTTTTAGTATGAATCAATATATGTTCTGTCAAATGTTTTTTTTAATCTGTGTGTCTACTAAACTTTACATAAGCGTATCAGTCAATGCGAGTTAACTCTGTATGCTTTAAAAAGCACTGTGTCGATTGTGCTACTTTCGTATAACTCTCCACTCTTTGTTTTTCGCTAACTTTTAGCTATGAGCAAAATTAACTGTTCGAACAGACTGACTGTAATATAATAAAAGTATAAACCAAAAATAGTTAAGTACCGCGTATAAATAAATTTGAATTTCATAAACCTGACTACAGTTTATCTTTAAATTTATATGTACTTCTGTTTAGTTTTTTTTTTTCAATTTTGCTGTTACTGATAGCAATGTTCTTAAGTTAAATATTAACATACCTATATTGTTTATGTTCTTATATAATTAAACTAATATTGTGTAACTAATGAAATGATACTGTTTATGTGTACAAAATTCGTAATAAAAATTTAAAAATACTCCGATTATCTAATCTGTTTAATTATAGAAATTTCTTTTAAAATTTAGTTTTATAAATTTTAATTATATTTTACTTTTATATGTAAATTAGCAATGACCACAGAAAACTTAACTAGCAGAATCTAAATAAAAAACTTTTAGTATAAAATATTAAATGTATACAATGTTAGAAATTCAACAGTTAACTTGTTTAGTTTAATACAAAAACAAGGTTTTTAGGAGTCTTATTATAATACTATTTTCAAAAAAACTGACGAAGTTATTTACTTTTAAATTCATTTAAGAACAATAAGCTAAAACATTATTAAAACATAAAGAAAATTATACCGAGTTTTTTTTTCTTCTCTTTTTGCAAATGTATGCAAAAATAATCCTATTTGTTTTTGATTAATTTTATGTTTAAACAACCAATTTAATTTATTACTGGTCTTGATTATTAGTTGTGTAGTTTGATTAAGTCTTTCTCTGTTCTATGTTGTTCTAGTTGTTTTATAAGTATTTAATTTTTTTTTTGACAAGGGCATAAGCAAATTCCGAAAGAGAGCTAAAATTGTAACAAAATTCAATATTGGAAGAAGTGTTTTGTCACGCAATAGAATAATACTTAAAAACAAGTAGGTATACTAGAGTTTTTATCTTTGTTTCAGCTTCTTTAAATACTTAAAGTTTTAAAACTCTAAAAGTACTTATTTTTATTTATCTGTAAACAAAATGTAATAACGTAACTCAAAAGTAAAATTGTAGCTAAAAATAACTACAAGGTTTAAAAAAAAGTCTTATCCATTATAAAATATACTTTGTTTATTAAACAGAATTTATAACACAAAAAAAGAGGAAAGCTTAAACTATATTTCTGTTATCAAAAAATTGTTTTTTTAAGGTCAATAAACCGACTCTATATTTCTATTATGCTACCTATGCTGGCGATAAAATGTTAATTCATATACTGGAAGCAAAACCCGCGGGAAACAAATATAATCAGTAGTCGTAGAGTTGTACAAGTTATAGTTTACATGGTGGTCCTTTGAAGCATGTATACTGTATTTCCTGGCAAGCTTACAACGATGTACTTACTTATAATTTCGTAAAGTAGTATTAGGATTACTTAAAAAGCCTTTCATACTATTGTATCAAAGTCAGATTTTTTATTACTGTTTATTTCATAGAAAGAATATTTGTCAACTTAAATTTTACTTTTAGTTTATTCTATACGTTTAAGCTCTTACACTAAATTTGTTTTAGGGTTTTTTATTCAAAATGTGAGAATAGTTTACACTTGCTACCTAAACTTTTTAAGCTCATTGCTAGAGGTTTGTTACACAAAAAATTTAAATAAAAGCTTGAAATCAAAATTTAAAATAAGATTATGTAATGAAAACAAACAGGTAAAATAATAAAGGTATTTTAAAATTTGTCTTTTTTGTAGGTAAATATAAAATATTTTATTTTTACAATTCTTTAAAATCAATTTAATTGTAACAATATATAAACAATATACATATGTATACATACAATTAACTTTAGAACATTGCATTCAGTGGAAGAAAAATTTAAAATTTTTAAACAGACTACATATAAAATTTGAGATAAACTGTTGCCAGGATTTATGAATTTATTGTTTTGTGATACGTGGCCCTTAACAAACTTTGCTTTTTTGCTTTTATAACTTTACTTACTCTGGTTAACTAAACTTTTATGCTCATAGCTAAAATCAGCAAGAAGCGAAGACTGTAGAGTTATACGAAAGTAGTACAATCAACACAGTGTCAGTGTAATATAATCAACTGAAGGCCTTTTAAAGCATACAGAGTTAATTCGCTTTGACTGATACGCATAAGTAAAGTTTAGTAAACACACAGACTAAAAAAAAAACGTTTGACAGAAGCTGTATTGCTTCGTACTAAAACTTGATGATTATGTTTTGATAGCACTTTGTTTTGATTACAAAATATGAATTTTAAATATAGTTTTATACCTCTTAAACTGGTTAAATTGTTTTAAGTTTTTTGTAAAGTTCAGCTCTAGTTAACTGTAAAGTTTAATAAAATTTAAGTTAACTAATGAACATTTAGTAAAACTATTTGATGAGTAAACGTTTTTTATTACGCCTTTTATTACGAAAAGTTTTTTTTAAAACATAACAAATTCTATTACACAATATTTTTTTACCTTTCTAATTTTTCAAAGACTCCAAAAATATCTTAGTAATTCTTATTATGCATGAAGTTAACAACTTTTTTTTGTAAATTTTTGCCTTAAAAAATAATATAACGAAATGAAACACTAAAACACTTTAGACATAAATACTTCTGAAAAATAGTTTTATTTTCTAAATTGATTAAAACCCTTAAGTAATAAAAGCTGCTTCTTAATTTTGTAGCTAAACTAGACTATGTTTTGTTCTCGCATAAATTTAGAAACAAATGATTTAATCTCTTTTTATTAATTAAAAAATTAAGAACAAATTCTTATCTATTTTGTAGTTCTAAATTTTACATTTTTAAACATTTTTGAAACGATTTGAATTAAAACAGAACGATACATTGGTCCATCATATCGATATATTTCATAACAATATATTTGTAAATATAACTTTTTATCACTAAAAACACTAAAGTTTAACTAACTTACCTTACTGATAATATTTATTATAAATACTAAAGTTAAGTTATAATTTCATAACTTTAAAATGTATACACATACTTTTAGTTTTAACATTAAAATTAATTTTATTTTATTAATAATAACATAAAGTCGTGCTAATAGTTTGAATAATATTTCTTCAGATATGTACTCAAAAACTTGATATGTATAAATAATGAAATTAAAAAAGAAATATTCCGGTTTTATTAAACTTTTAGTCTAAATGTGCATAAAAAATACGTAATACAAATTTATTAGAAAAAAGAAAAGAACACAACTCTTTTTTTAATTTGTATAAATTATAACTATGAAAATATTCGTACCTCAACATTACAAAATCAATTGTATTATTATTTTACACTTTAAATATCATTACCAACAAGTAATTAAAAAATTTAAAATGATTCAAGATATTTCTATTAAAGAAATGTTTACATGATACAACGTTTATTACTTATATATAAAATATATCTAAAATAACCGAGATAATGTTTTAAGAATTTCAAGGACATTAATATTTATTAAAAAAGTTTTACAATTTTATTTTTTTTTAATTAGACTTTTTTTTTAATACTACAACTTATTAAATGTTATTTAAGATTTGTTTGCATTTTTTAAGTTGTAATGTTAATTAAAAGATAAAATTTTTATATAGTTAGTAACATTCAAAAACTCAATACTATTATTTTGAAGTTTTTAATATAAAACTGTTTTACCTGAAAATTTTCTTAGGTATTAAACTAGTTATTACAAGAAAAGAGGATTGAATTTTCTAGAAATATTAGACTTAAATTTTTTCTTAGTAAAAAGCGCCGCGAACGAATTCTGTGTGGTACAATTCTAAGTCACACCAAAAATAAAAAATATTTTGTGCTGTTTGTACTATCAGGAATATGAGAGACTTATAAATCCCTTACACTGGTGCTAGCTAAAAATTACAGGAAAATCATTTATAAAAGATAAACACTTTTGTAAGCCATATGAGAGATTTAAAATATGCTTGCAGCGCCGCTGAAAAAAGGTATAAAGCTAAGCCTAAGAAAAAGGTAGTAGATTAATAAATAAATAAGAGATTTAAAAATGTATAAAAGCCAACTTAAAAAAGCAAATATATCTATTTGGAAGCTAGCGTGGTAAGTGGTTGTTACATACAATTGTAAATTATATTTTCAGTCTTGAAGTAAATTTTAACTAGTTCTATATGATTTAGTAGTTTTTTAAGAACAAGAAATTAAAAAAAAATTAAAGTAATATTGTAAGTGGCAAAACTTATATTTAAAATTAGTGAGTAGAACTAAAATTTAGAGTAATCGTTTTTAACTAAAGTAATAATTTTAATTTTGTACTAAATTAGTGCTATATAGTTGATATTTTTAAGTATCTAAATTGAAGCTTATATTTTATCTTCAGTATATCATAAACAAAACATTTTTTATTAGTGGTTTTTTGTCTTATCTATACGGTTTAACATGCTCGATAATTTATTTTAATAATTGTAAAGAACGTAAAAGGTATAAGTATACTAAGGAAACCAACAAAAAAATTGTGTTAACCTTTTACAAGACTTTTAAGTTTTTAAAATATAAAATGTTTATTAAAATTGTTGACTGAATGTAGACTACTAGTAGTTGTTATATCGAAAGGTAAGTCAAAGTTATGATAGGTATTGATAAGAATTTTGTTTTGTTATTCACTTTATGTTCGTATATTGTTACATTTGTATTAACTTATCAATTTATTTTTGAACTAATATTATTTAGTCTTAAATTTTATTTTATATTTTATGTTATTTGTTCATAATTGTACTAACGTTTTCTTATTACCAGATCTAATTACTATTAGAACCTTATTTTGAATAAACTCTAACCTATTAATTTTTTTCAATATGGTACTAAAGTTGTTTTGAGACAAGCTTGTATAAAATGTTTACAGATACAAAGTTCCCAGACTCAACTTTAAACTTAGCTAGGACTTTTTTGTTGTAAAAACTAAAACTTTTCTAGGCAGTCAGTTACAGCAAAATCCGTTTAAGTTTAAGCAGCGAGCTAGTTTGTTTATAAAGAGAGAAACTGTACAGGCAGTGGTTAACTCAACGCACTCATTTCAACACACTAACACTGAGTTTAAAGTGTATATTAAAAAACTGTCTAATAGAGGTTTCAAAGTTTAGGTGGGAATAAATTATTTGTTGTAATAAATAATTTTAGTCATGAGTTCAAAAGCAATTATAATATAAACTTATTTATTGAGATGTTAAACTTTCTACGAACATTAATAAACTTTGCTTGTAATTTTATAAAGTAAAAGAGCTTGATACTACGTTAATTTATTTAATTGATGGATTTAAGAAGATTCTTAAATGTTTTATAAATGGTATATTGAATATTTGTCAGTTTAATAAAAAAAATTGACAAAGCAAGTTATTAAAGTATAATAAAAATGCTTTAAACAACACTATATTAAGATATTGTTAAATTGAAATCATGTTATTTGAGAGTTTTATATAGAACTACATTAGCATATAACGTAATTTTAATTTTAATGTATTATTATTAAAAAAAGTTTACATCAACAGAGTTTATAAACAAAAAAGTCTTCAAAATGAACCAGCAAACTACCAACATGGCAAATGGACAAACAAGTTAGTTTCCCATAATACTTTCTTCTACACAGATTTTAACACTTAATATTGTATTCTTTAAAAAAAGTTGTTTTAGGAACAAAAGCGATTTTAAATGTTTTACCAAACTATTCAGCTTCACTCAGCTTTAAGAATTTTTTTTTTAGCATTTTATTTGTTATAAAACTTAAACGACGTTGAATTATTTTTTTAACACTGGTAATATACATTTAAGACTTTATAAACTTGTTTTTCGTAATTTATTTGTTTAGTTTAGAAAAAAAAAAGCATAAACAACAACAATTTTATTTAGCTATCATAAGAAATCAAAATGGAACAGTTTCCAACGCTAGTAACTTACAAAGGATGCAAATAAACCCTCAAGGTTTTATATAACTTTTTTAAACTTTTACGTGTAACTTATAAAATAAGTTTAAAAAATACTAAAATAATATAATTTTATGAATCTAATTATAACAAAAAAAAAGTTTAGATTTGTTTACATTTAGTTTATTATAAAAACTATCTAAAGCTGTTTTTAATTACATTAGTTAAGTAAGTCAGAACAATCAAGTCTTATTTAATACATATTTATAAATTATACTTTTTTAAACTGAAAAACATCAAAAACAGTTATTAATACTACTTGGCGTCATTATTTATTTACCGTGTATTTTTTAAATTTAAATGTTTTTGTGTAAATAACTGTAACTTTGTTGCAGCGTTACTCAAAAATGAAGTAAACAAAGCAGCAAAGATGGTAAATACGTACCAAAAGAGCATGAAAGGTTTTTTGAAAACTTATTCTAACTTTATCTTCTTCTTATTTGTGTTTAGCGAAAATTGTTTCTTTTAGTAGCTTTAATTAAGTTTTGCATATCTTTTAAAATTAGGTTATAAACAATTTAATATGGTTCAAATGTATATTGTATTTTTTATAAAGGTTACTAAAAATAACTGTTAAATAGGTTTAGTTTTAAATTTTATATGAAAAAGTTTTTGTTTCAAACTTTAACACACCCTTTAAATTAAGTCTTCACAAGGTGATTATCATGAATAACAATTCATAACATTGCCTAACTTAAAAAAAAAGTTTTACTTTAAAAATTTAAGAAAAACTGAAACAATTTCAAATTTCAATAAAACAAACCTTTAATTTTTTTATGAACAGCTGAAGATGTGACATTCTGCCATGTAGCGGTCGACTCGCTGAAGAATGCAGTCGGTTGTTCTCACGTCGTACGCACAAAAATAGCTCAGGCTGCAGGTTTGAATGTTTAAATTTTTGTTAGACATATAAAAACATATTTGAAATTTTAGTTTTGTTTTTTTTAACGTAAATTCTTTTTTATGGTGCATAAACGAAAATAGTTTAAAAAAAATTAAATCTAGATAAGTATTTCAGACTAGTTTGTGTTACAAAAGACAAAAAATTATTATGTTTAACTATTTTAAATGTTTTATAGCAGCCGGAGGTTTTCGTACAATCCAACAGCAACAACAGGCCCAGCGAAACCAAGGTATTTGTTTTAATAACATTTTTTAAACACACAAAGTAATTAAATCAAGCAAAATAAAAAAAAAATTTTTGATTTGAAATAAAACTGTAACAAAGTAAGTGTACAATGACTTCTTTATTTGGAAGCTCTTGAGAATTATTCTCATACAAAAGACAAAACTATACTATGTAAAATAAAAAACAAAAAAACTATTTAATTTTTTTTTAGCAGCCGGAGGTTTTCGTACATTCCAACAGCAACAACACCGACAAGCCCTGCAGAACCAAGGTAGCTGTCTTAAAAACATTTTTAAACACAAAATGAATTAATACTAAGACATCTTGAAAAGATTTATTTAACTCAAACTAAAATTGAAACAAATTGACAAACTGATACATTTTAGCTGGAAGCTCTCGCAGAAACGTTCAACAACAAAGCCCCAATCAGAACCAACATAACCAACTGAATGGCAGAAACATGCAACTACAACAAACACAGCAGAATCAAGGTAGCTGTCTTAAATATATTTTTAAACTCAAAATAAGTCAACGCTAAGACATTTAAGTAAAATCATTTAATTTGAACTAAAAGTGAACTAAATTAACAAATTGGTACATTTTAGCTGGAAGTTCTGGCAGAAACATTCAACAACAAAGCCCCAATCAAACCCAACAAACGCAACAGAACCGCACAATCGTGCAACAGCAACAAGCGCAACTACGACCGCAACAGAGTCAAGGTAAAGAGTTATTATTTTAATAATGCTAGTATATAATTATATTACTATAATTAAACTTAGTTGTCGTTTTATTTTAAGGTTTTCGAGTTTTAAAGTGCTTTATAAAAAATAAAAGTAGTTATTGAAAAATTTAGTTGTATGCACATTTTTTCTTAATAGAAGATCGTCAACGCAGAATCGTCACCCTACAAGATTGCCATCTGACTGTGAACGATAGAACAGGAATTCATGGTTTGTTGAAAAAAATATTTACAGAAGTAAAATTAATTTCGCTTTCGATTTTAAATTTTATGTTCGTTTGAAATTAATTAACCTGATATTGTTTGTTTCAAAACTACTTTAAATGTTGTAACAACTAGTATTAACTGTTTTTAACTAAGACTTCAGCGTATAAAGTTATCTTTAATGATTTAGAACAATATTGTTTGATAAAAATTATTATATTAATTTGAAATTAGAATATCAAGAAAAAAGTTATATCAAAGATTGAAACATATTAAGTAAATAATAAAAAAAACTTTTGAATATAACATTTTAAAAATAAACATCCTTTTTCAGTGCCACGCTATCTGCAGTCGGAGCTTAAAAACAAAAGTGTGCAGTTCTGTTTTCAGAACTGCACTATCGTGAAGTCAGATGTTCCAGCTGTTCCAGAAGTTAAGGGTAAGTAAAAAACGCTTAAATATTTCATAACTAGTTATGATTTATAATTAAAATAAATATGTTTACAGTGCGTGGAGGTAAAAGGGAAAGGCTCACCGGGCACCAGACCCAAATATTAACAAAATACTTTGAGCATAGTCAGCACCCCAAGCCTGCAGATTTTATAACGCTTGAGGTGCTGACTGGCCTGCCGCACAAAAGAATCGTAGTGAGTGAAAAATTTTTAAAGCTATTTTATTTTTAAGTGATTACCAAGAAAATAACTTAGAAAATTAAAAACCTTGATTTTTTCATGATTTTACAGAAATTCAAAGTTAAAGAAAAAACGATAAAACTTTTTTCATTTGAAAATTCCTAACATAATCAAACTAATTTTACAACAAACTTAGCAACTCCGACTGTTTGTTTTTTTTTCAGAGCTGGTTCAGGTACGAAAGGCGGAAGGCGCACGAGAGGGAGCAGGAAGAAACCGACGAGGAGGAAACAGACGAAGAAGAGGAAACAGACGAGGAGGAAGAAGGAGCTGCTGAGCGCCTACAGCGGATGTTCAGGCAACTAGGAGAAGATCTTTCAAGTCTTACCAGAAGCGTAAACGAAGCGAGCGGCAGTGGATCAACCACAACAGGAAATTGAACCGGCAGTGGATGCCGAGCTGTCAAATTTGAACCGTCGAAACAAGAAATCGTTTGAAAATGTTTTAGTTGTAAAGTTTCCTTGTGCGTATTTTATTTTTTGTATGTTTGTATCTAAATTTAAATTCGGAAAATTGTTTTTTATACTTTTTTAAATACAAATAACTGTACAATACATTTTTTTTGTAAATATTTAGAAGTTGTCCTTTAGTTTTTTTTTTTTTGAACTTGTCTCGTGTTTCGTCCTGTAGTTTATGTTTCTGTAAATAAAAGCTTAAAGCAGAACTTGTTTCTTTGTAATGTTTAATTTAGTTCAAAGTTTAAGTGTTGGATTTTTGATGCTTATCATACATTTGATACCGCTAATCTTTTACTGCATCTATTTAAAAAACTTAAGCTCTTTGGTAGAAGTCACAAAGCCTCAATAAAACCAAAACAACCAATAAAATTACTACAACTGGGCGTAACGATTTCATAGTTTTTTTTTTCATTGTGACTACGGCGTTTTGACTTTGCCTTAGTCATTGTCAAAAAATAAAACTGTGCAAAACCATCGTCTGAAAATCCGTTTACACTTTTTGTTCAAAAATATCAGTTTAAAATATTTTTTATACGTACATATAAAAATATTGTTATTTATTGAAGGAAAAAAAAGCGCTCAAAAGTTTGGTCTAATGATCTGGTGTAGGGAAAACTTTTCGGTTATCGAATCATACACCAGGATACAGTTTAATGTTATGTCCAGAACATAAAACAAATTTAGAGTCTAGTTTAGTAAGAAATTAAACATAAAAAATTATAAAACAATTATTAAAAGTAATCAGTTAACTGAATAGTTATTGCATAAAGTTTTTCACTTATAAATGTAGCGTTTTTATCTTAATGAAAAATTTTGGCAAGATTTGTTGCTTAGTTAAATAAAAAAGCAACCACAAAACTTTTTACATTCTCTTATTACATTGAAATAGTTAAGAAAGCTTTGTTCGAAATGTTAAGTGGTTAAGAAAAGTTATTCTAGAATATTTTACTTTGTTGTTAAAAACTTATGAGCGTAAATATTTTTAAAATGCACTTACTTATATTAAAAAATCTACTTTAAGTTAAGAAGTAATTTTATTTGTAGGTTTTTTTTAATTTATAGACGTTTAATTTCTTAAACGACATACTTAAAAAAAACTATTTAAACATTATAAAATATTATAAAAAAATCAAGTTGCTGTTTAATGATAACGATCAAGTAATACTATTTAGCAATTATCTCAAATACTTTTGAACCAAACTCTGTTTTTTTACTTAATAATATTTAAGCGTATCAGCCAATGCAAATAACTTTCTGTTTGCTTTAAAATGCACTCTGTTGATTATATTACACTACTCTTATACAACTAAACATTCTTGTTTCCTTTCGTTGATAGTTTAGTCTCAAGTGTAAATTGTTCTGTTAATTACATACCAACTTTTGTAATGAAACAAAAGTATATAGTTGACTTTCTGAGAAGAGAAAAATAAAAAAAGGACTTTGATAACTACAAAATACTAAGAAAAACTTGAAAATAATAAGTTGGTAAGAATAAAAGTTTTAAAGTAAGTGTAGAACAAAAAATAAAAAAGTACAATCAAATAAAATTAAAATATAAAGTAAGAAATAAATTGATATATAACGGCAATAAGTAAGGGTTTATGTATTAATCACAACGTTCATAATCTACTTCAACATACATGAAATAAAAATGATTTTTATAGTGTGAAGGTATAATTATGTAATTTTATCTCGATATATATTACTATAGTTAACGAGAAATTAGAATTTAAATGTTAGTTGTCAACTAAAAAAAAAGAGCAAAATGATAGTAATTTGTATTTAGAAATTGTATAGAAATTAAATTCATAACCGTTTTATTCTAATTTAAATAAAGTATTAGAAATATTTGAAAAATCTACAACTAACACTAACATTTCTGAAAATATATTTAAAACCAATGATGAAAAAAAGTATGTTTTTTTTTTTATTAACGAAGTAAAGTCACTAAAATAACTTACAGTAAAAAATACTTTCCAGACAAAGTTTATTGATGTGCAAATACAAAAACAAACATTATTTGATCTGAGCTTATTAAAAATGAAGATACCCAACAAAACAAACACTTTATGCCTTGTCCTAGACAAGACTTAAGAGCTATTCGTGGTGTGCAACTCGATAATTGATAGGTTTTTTGTGCACAAGATCTTAAGGACCTAACATTTTGAGCGACTATTTTATGTCGTTCAATAAAAAATGTATTAAATTACCCTATTTGAAAAAAATTTTGGAAAAAATTTCTTAAATCTTCACAAAATTTTCAAAGATATTAGGGTAAAATACGTGTTGCGTTTAAAACTTAGAATGTGGGGAAATGCTTTTTCCTAAAGGTTTCAATTAATGATGTACATGAATGATGTGTAGTCTATAAATTTACCTGTTCAGGCGATTAACCAGTATATTGGTGAGACTGAACGACAACTATTTGTAAGAATAGCATGTAGCTCTAACTAATACTGCAGTGTTTATTTGTGCACACTGTAAAACTATAGAAACAACTACTACTGTTTTAAATTGTTTAAGTTTGTAATTCTCACAATAGTTTATTAGCTACAAAAGCTCTATTAATTAAAAGTCTGCAACCAAATTTAAATAATCAACTTAGACCTGATAAAGGATCGAGAGTAATTATTAACATACATAAGTAATCAATTTAGTTTTTGTTCAGACTTTTGTTTATATACTATTTAAACTATTTGTTTTGCTTCTTTAACTACTTCAAGTTTTAAAATTCGGTAAGTCTGCATTATTTGATAAGAACAATAAACTGTGTTAATTCTTTACCAAGTTGTGTTTTTCTAGCATCTGCTGTCATTTTTCAACTAACTTGTTTCTGTAGTATCTTATTTCACATAATTAATAGCTTTTATTATGCAGTCATATTTTTAAAGGACTAACTTTTTTATCAGTAAACAATCTGTTTGAATATAGCTTAATAGTAAAACATTGCAGCTGAAGAACACTAAAAGATTATATTTAAAGTATTCTATTAATTCTAAAATTTTTTTTAGATGTATATTTACAAAAGCAAAGCGAAAAGTTCATACGAGACCTGAATATTTTATTGAAAAAAAAATGCAGTTGAAGAACACTGCAAGATTTTAATCAAAATTTTCTAGCAATTGTGAAACATTTTGATATTAAAATATATATTAACAAAAACAAAGTGAAAAGTTCATACTAGACCTCAATATCCCAATTATGTGTCTCCCAACATTTGGTGATCAACAATGATGAAATAATATGAAGGGTTTTAAACTTCCCGCATACAAGTAATATTAGATGATCGTTAGTTTTATATATCAATATAGACATATTTTTAGTTAAAATCAAGCATCAAACAACCAAGTTTTTACTTCAAAGAATTTACCAAAGACTAACGGGTTTGATTACGCTAACAGAATACCTTTTTACAATAACTGTTCAGATGTTGGCACTAAAACTCATAGGAACTAACAAAAAAAATTTACTCAATCTATTAGTAGACTGAAAAGCAACACGTGTGATTTGAGTGATAAATTTTGTAGAAATGTTGATCCAAGCTTAAAAAACTTGGCTGTACGGTCACGATGTATAGGAAATAAAAATATGTGAGTTATAAACTAAGAGTCAGGTCTTTGTAGACAGTACAAAATAGTTTTGATTTTAAATGTTCATTAAAACATCTTAAACCCGTAGAAATTATTTTCAATTGCAAAACGCAAGATTTACCAGACATAATTACTTAAATTCTGTAAACCCTGACATGAACCTAAAAATTTATTTTATTACTACAAAACAAAGAAATGAACAAACGTGTTCAAAACATTTTAAAATTAGCGTATAAATAGTCGTCGAAGTTACTTTTGGGTAAAAACGTTAATGTTAGCTTTTGAAAATAGCTTCTGAGTTGTTTACAATTAGTTATTATAGTTCAGTAATAAAATTTTAATAATTTAGTAACAAACTTTTAATTTATATAAAATTTTTAATTATAATTTTTGTAGAGTAAGCATGCTTAATTTGAAATAAATCAAATAAATTAATACGTATATATTATTTAACTAGTTTCTATTTTCTGTGTATTTGTTAAATCAAACTAACTTAGTCTATATATAGTAAAAATAAAAACTTTTGACATAAAACATTTTTTTTTGATTTGTAAGCCTTTTTAAATTTTATTATATACTTATTCGAGTTGGTATGCATAAAAACTGAACATTTATTTTTTTTCCCTCTGAAGGTGATAAGCGCAACACCAATGGCTACTTAAGAATTTTATCAGTTAATCTAAAATCAACTATAAAGAAAACAAACTAAACATTTTACCATAAAAAAACCTTAATGAGATATGTTTCAAAACATTTTTTTACAGAACATAAGAATTGAACAAAACTTTTACATGTATTTGTGAGTTTTTTGATTATATGTAATGGTGTTATTTAGTTGTTAATTCTTTTCTTAACTATAAGCTATGTAGTTTTATAACTAACTTGTCTTATACAAACTTTCTAATAATTTTGAAAATTCTACAACTTTTTAACTTTAAATTTAACATAGTTGATATGAAAATTTATAACAATTTACTTAATACTTAAATAGCTGAAATATACTTCCAAAGAGGTAAGTGTGTCATTAAAGAAAATTCTATAGAAATACATAATCGTACTCACACAAGTCAAAAAGAAAAGACATGTTAAAAAAATATTCAATTGTTTAAAAGTAAAAAAAAAACAGATTATCCTTTCAAATATTACGACTTAAGTTTTTTTTAAAGGATTTTCTAGTTATACTTAACTTTATTGATTCAAATTTACTAAAATTGTAAAGATATTAATACATATTAACGGTAAAAAAATCAACCAAAATAGTATTTCTAAGAGCATTTGCTAGAAATAAAATTAATAAGTCATTAATAATTTTATCAGCAATTTTTCCACCACTTCTTGCGATGTCAATGCATCAATAAATTTTCTTGCAAAATCTTCATAAACATCGATTTTTGCTTTTTTGTGTTCAATTTTCTTGATATTGGCAGTGAGTTCAGCTAATTTTTCAGGTCTAAATAATTAGGGCGCGTCAGTAAAACTAACTGTACCTAGTAAAATTTTATATAAAATGTTTTGTCGTTAAAAAAAAAAACTAAAAAATTTTTTTAGACTTATCTTTAAAAATAAAATAACAAGTCTTAAAAATTTTTGGTAGAAGTAAGAATGTTAAAAGTATATACTGTAGTTAGATTATAAATGAAAACGTTTATAATATTATAAATAAACATTTGCTGAAATATTAAGTAGACTAAAGTTACTAAAAATGTTTATATAATTAATTTAGTGGTGAGCAAATGATTGGTTAAAATATACACGTGATATTTTGTTTTTCTACTTATCAAAAACTGTATATCATAACTACAAGGTTAACAAAGTTTTTTCAAAAACTTTTCCAAGATTTCTGAATTTGTTTAAGGTTTTTTAAAGAACAAGTTTTCTGGTCCTTTTTCATGAAACTAAATTTAATGTAAAAAACTAACTTAAATAGTATATCAATATTGAAAATATACTGTAAAACTACTTTAAATTTGTTTAAAAAATTAAAATGATAGAGTTTTTACCTAACTATTATGATAAATTTTTTGTATTTAATAAAAGTTTCATTATTTTAGATGTAAATAAAGTTTAAAATTCCAGCTTTTTTCCAAAATTCTAGGTATTTCCAATTTTTTTAGTTTCTAAAACTCCAGGCCTTATTGCCTAATTGTCAAATTTCAGGTTTTTCCAGATTCCAGGATTTTTAGCAACAATGTATTTACAAATAGTATAAAGTAGTTGTAAAAAAGTTAAAAAGGTAAAAAAGTGAAAAAGCTTATTTTATGATTCATAAATTAACTTTTTGGACACTATGAATTGTGTTAAAGAGCTAAATTTTTTGTTTTTGAATTTTTTTTCAAACTTACTGCTGTAGATTTATGTTAATGAAGTCAATTTTGCTCCACACAGTAGACTCTTCGTACGGAATTCTCGTTGGTTTCCGGTGTTTAGCGCCTCCTTGTGGCAAATATCATCCAACGTTTGCATCCTGATACCTGTTTAATGAAAAAAAATACCTATGTAATTTAAATGAAAATTAAGAATAAATTATAACTGGTATAACCAAAAATTTTGTTTTTTTAGTTGTCATACAGTTTTTATGAATTAATATTGTTTCTAACTACAAAGACTGTTTTAAATTACTAGTATATTTGTTTATCAGAAGATGAATGGTATGTGATTTTAAATTAGTAGTATAAAAATTGGTAAAATAAAAATTAGTCTTAGTATTTTATCAAAGGACTATAGATGAGATTAAAATTTATCATATTTTTCTATTATGAAAAAAAAAGTTATCATTAAGAGCATAAGGAGTCCAATATTTTTTTTACAAAAATTAACTGGCTTTTATATGAAAGCTTAAAGTATTACAATCCAGTTTTTATAAAATATAATATTATTAACTGTTTTTTCAGATATAGGAACTTTTGTAAAAAAATACTAATACTAACAAAGGGACTGCAAACTTTTCGAAATTAATTTACTCGGAAATTTAAAATTTAAATAAAAATCTATCCTCTCCCTAATTTTTTGAAGTAGAGACCTTAAATTTTCAGGAAACATTTCTTTTATAGTTTAAAAGAGGTTTAACTTTGGGGTTTTAAAAAAATATTGAAAAATTAAAAATTTAGATGAAAAAAAAAAGGTTTTTCAAAAAAAAATATTCCTTCATTAAATCGATTTAAATATTATTAACGGACTTACTGTAATAGTTTGAAGAAAATTAATTGGTTATAAAATGAAAAGGGATATAGAGTTTTAGTGAACACTTAGAACGCTTGTATCTTGAAAGATACTTTGAATTTTGTTAAGCGGCTAAAATGTTTGATAGCTCAGATTAAACTCTAAAAAATAAGATTAAGTTATAAAAATCAAGGTGGACCACCCTATGCCCTTAATGCAAAAATATTAAGATTTAATAGTTAATGTAATATCGTAAAATATTTTATTTGTTTTTAAAAATATCAAGTTTTATATCTTCAGAGAAGTTTAATTTTGTTAAATAGCATTGTGCAATCACAAATACACCAAAAAAATCAACTCATATAAAATCAGCTCTAAAAAAAAAGAAATGATAGATACCTAGCATATGTTTATTTTTACCTAAATAAAGAACACACCCAGTGTATTTTTTGTAAATCAACATACAGCAATCAAGGCTGGGTGCCTAGTAAACTTCAGAATTACTTGGAAAAACAACATTATGGGCATATGAACAAATCAAAACAGTTCTCTAAAGACTACTACAAAAAAGCCTTGAACCTGGAATTTGTTTTGAATAATTCAAAAAAATCTTACTGAAAGTTGTCCTGCAGTATTGTATTCAATAGATGTAGAACATTACTTAATAAAGAATAAAAATCCTTAACTAATGCTCAAAGTAAAAAAGTGATTGTCTTTAAAAATGTAGAACATTTTTCAAAAAAAAAAACTTTAAGGTTTTTTCATGACTTCGAAACTTATATTTTGAACAAATAGTACTAAACGCCAAGTTTTTTGCTTAAATTTAAAATTCAACATCAAATGTACAACCTGTAAATGAACGTACAAACTTTTATTGCACATTATAAATTTAATTTTTTTTAAATTGAACTTAGTTTGCATTTTACTGTTTACCAACTACTTTTATATTATATGAAAGACATCAGTTCTTTTGTGTGTAATTAAAAAATGTATGTAATTTAAACTTTAATAATAACATAAGGATGTAACAAATTTTAAAACGGTCAGTTTTACTTTTTTGCAATATCTTTTATAAGAAAACTTAATAGTTTAGTTTAAATAAATTATGAAATTTCATTAAAGTGCAAGTAGTAACAATATATCATCGAAAGTAACCATATTTTTATAAAAGTTTTAATGTGAAATATAGATTTTTACAAACTTCAGTTATCTTAAAGGTCAATTAATATAATAATAAACATGCTATAAATTAAAAAAGTTAGATAAATACTTTACAAAATAATAACCTTATACCTAGAAACCTGGAAAGTACGTGAGAGGAAACGTTGATCTTACGGGGTCTCAATTTTGGCTCTGAAGAAAATTCTCCCATAACCAAAATGGCGATGATATGTTGAAGTGATTCTAAATCCTGTGTTTAAAGTTTTAATTTAGAATGTTCAGTTGTTTTTTAAAACAATTCTATATGTTTACATTAAGTTATTTTTATTAAATTAAAAAAATCATAATTGCTACTATATTAAAAGATGCCGTGCTTTTTATCAATCATTTATTCAAACTGAGAAAACTTTAAAATTATTATTCTTAAATATTAGGTTAAAAAACCTTTCTACTTATACAAACTATTGAAAACTTACGTTCAAGTCAAATGTATCACAAAATACTAGTTATAAGAAACATAATACACTAAAACGTGAATTGATTTTGTTTAAGTTTAGTTTTTCAAATAAACAATTGATTCATTAAGTAAGATCCTCGTCACCTTCATGTCTGAGTTGAAATATGTATAGGGACTCCAGCAGGGACGACCAAGTTTAAAGTTATATACTACTATCTTTTATAAAGAAGTGCAAAAAAAAATTTGCTACAGACAAGAAATGCAAAGCTCTGAGTTTTTCATGATTTTTTAGTTTTATTAAGTATTTTGTGTAAAACAAACCTTGTTTTTCTATAATTTATTTTCTAACGTCATATTAAATGATTTCAGTTAACATTGAAAGTTTTAACATTGAAAGTTAACCAAAGTGAAAACAAATGAAACAATAACTTCAAAATTATAATGAAATAAATAAAAATAAGACTTTAGCAAAAAAACCTATATAAATATTACTTTTTAATTTTTATGTTTATTTATCTACAAAGGCAACAATGTTTCTCCCCTAAGGGATCTTCAGGCCTGTAAAATAAAATAAACATAAGACGATGGACAACTTAAGAAAATACAATAATGCAAAAATTATAATTGAATTCAAATTAAAATTAAAAATGTATAGTGCTATTACTAGATAATTAGTTAACAAAATTAAAAGTTTTATAATAATGAAAAATACTTTTTAAATTTTTAATATGATTTATACTTACAATAGATGATTTGTTCTATATAGATTTGGATTTAGCTGATTAACACAAAACAAAATGGCGCTTAACAAATGAGGGTACAAGTAATAACAAAAAGTTTTAATAATCATACAAAAAGTGCAGATCATAAAAAGTGCAGAATCATACAACAGACTAATGAAAAACTGCCTGACTTCTTCATACAAAGTGTCTGATAACAACATTATAGAAAAAATCAATATTGAATCCCAGAAAATAATATCATCCGAGCGTTTTAACCTCAAAAACAAATAAAAACCTAAATTCTCCTCATTTGATGCATTCATTACGGTTAAAGACCATAAGAAAGAGTTCCCACTAAGCATCGAGTGCAGAACTATCAACCCAAGCAAGAATCATCTAAGTAAAATAAGTAAGAATATACTAGAAAATATTGTAAACCAAATAAAAAAGAAGTCAACGTTAATCCAATGGAAGAATTCTTACGAAGTCATTGAATGGTTTAACAGTATAAATGAAAAATCAAAAAAATGCTTTGTTAATTTCGATATCCAAAAAATTTACCCGAGTATCAAACTAACACACCTTATGAATGCTATAGAGTTTGCAAGAAAGTTCACTGAGATAAGTGAAGAAGATGTGAAGATTATAACACACACTTGTAATTCAGTTCTTACCTACGATGGAAAAGTATGGACCAAGAAAAATCAAGAATCATCGTTTGACGTCCCTATGGGGTCGTACTTCGGAGCTGAGTTATGCGATCTTATTGGTCTGCACATTCTTGATAGATTAGGGAAAACATACAAGTCAAACCAGATAGGCCTATATAGGGATGATGGCTTGGCGATTATCAAGCACAAAAACAACCAGGACCTCGAGAATATAAAAAAACAAACAATAAAGACCTTTAAAGACATTGGTTTCAAGATAACAATGGAAATTGGTATGACTAAATGCAACTTCTTGGACATCACACTAGACCTCGCAAACAATTGCTATATGCCATACAGAAAAGAAAACTCCTCAATCAGATATATCAGTAGTGACTCCAACCACCCGAAGATAATCAAGAAAAACCTACCCAAAATGATTGAGAAAAGACTAAATAGACTGTCCACAGACCTAAGAACCTTTGATAATGCAAAACATAGCTACCAAATTGCACTGCTCCAATCCAACTTCAAACACAAGCTTGAATATGAAAACAAAACCAACCCTGTTGACAAGAAGGAACGTAAACGAACAAGAAGTGTTATGTATTTTAATCCCCCATACTGCCAGTCAGTAAAAACCAACATTGGGGGGAAATTCTTAGACCTAATTGACAAACATTTCAAAACAGAGAGCATGAAAAAGATCTTCAACAGAAGTAATTGCAAAATATCATACTGTTGTATGGATAATGTCAAATCACTAATAAGTAGCCACAATAAGAAGATACTAAATAAACTGAATCATAAGAACAACCAAGAGGAAAAAACGTGCAACTGCCGCGACAAAGACTCCTGCCCCTTAAGTGGCAAATGTTTGCAGGGGAATGTTGTTTATAAGGCGACGATTACAAGTCAGATCGAAACAAAAGAATACATAGGATCCACAGGAAGCCAGTTCAAAAAGAGATGGTATGCGCACATTAGTGACATTAAGAATGAAAATAACAAGGGAACAGAGCTTTCCAAGTACATTTGGAGACTTAAAAACAATAACACCAGCTACGATTTAAGATGGAGCATAATGCACAAGACCAGGGAAATGAAGAATATAGGTAAAATCTGTAAGACTTGCAATTTGGAAAAAATAGAAATAGCACTTGCTAATAAGAAACGAATTTTAAACAAAAGACAAGAGCTCTTCTACACCTGCCCGCACTTTAGGAAATTTTATTTTAAAACTTAGCGTATTAATTCTTTTATCACTTAGTTTTATTTTTGTTAATACTTGTACCCTCATTTGTTAAGCGCCATTTTGTTTTGTGTTGTTATAAGCTAAATCCAAATCTATATAGAACAAATCATCTATTGTAAGTATAAATCATATAAAAAATTAAAAAAGTCTTTTTCATTATTATAAAACTTTTAACTTTGTTAACTAATTATCTAGTAATAGCACTATACATTTTTAATTTTAATTTGAATTCAATTATAATTTTTGCATTATTGTATTTTCTTAAGTTGTCCATCGTCTTATGTTTATTTTATTTTACAGGCCTGAAGATCCCTTAGGGGAGAAACATTGTTGCCTTTGTAGATAAATAAATTTAAAAATTAACTTTGTCTCCAAAACCAAAATTGTCGAGACCTGTTGTGCCCAAGGAATAATCCTTGCATATATATATAAGTATTACAAAAAATATTTTAAAAACAATGTTTTTCTGAAAATAAGGTAGTGTTACTTTTATCTTTAACTACTTTTTAACAAATTTTTACAAAGCTATAAAAGGTATCGAAAATACTATAATAATTCTTGCTTAAAAAATATATCATTAGAGTTTTTATTCTTAATAACGTAAAAGCTTCAAAAAGAACTAAATTCTATTGTCAGAACGAATTTGATACCATTTGCAACATAACATGGCTATATATCTTATCTAAAATTTTTTTAATTTTAAGTTTTTTGAATCTTATATCTGCTTCTTTTTCAAAAGTAAAATGAAAAATAGTTTAAAAATTTAAATGAAAAAAAAAATAAATATGACGTAATTAAACTAATTTTTTAATATATAGGCTATTCAAACTTTGACTAATAACAAAAGTTAAGTTAATATATTTTTAGTAAAAGTATCATTCAGTTTTAGATGCTTCCGTATTTAGTTTTGTTTTTTCTTTTTCGATGAGCATTGATTACATACTATAAAACTCACCTCTAGAACACCTTTTAAGGAATTTGAAGTTTTTATTAATACTAGAGTTTTGGCTAAAGCATCTCCTTTATTAGAGAGACATCGCAAAAAAAAAGTTTAGAAGAGTTAATGACCACAAATGAAATGACAAACCCAGTGCTATTTTTGATATTGTTATTCATTTACATCATTGTATATGGTTTACTAACGACTCCCATCCGCGCACTATTCTAACTAAAATATATATTTTTAATTTTTTTATCTTATTTATCTATTTATTTATTTTTACTATCATCCCTAACCCTTACCCTTGGTCGGTAAGCGGTTCTCGTACTTGATCGAATGGAAATTGTGCGGGGGTTGGAACTTAGCGGTTCCTATTGTATACAATGCCAAAAACTCTAATATTAATAGCAATTTCAAAATTCTTAAAAGGTGTGCTCTAAGTGAGCTTTATAGAATGGAATCAATGTTCATCAAAAATGAAACACCATAACTAAATACACATGTGTCTAAAAATGGAAAAACAGCCCTACTAACAGTATTTTAACTCAGTTCTTACAATTAATTTTAGTTTGAATAGCCTTTTTTTGTAACTTTGTACTATTACGTCATAATCATTTTAAATTTCAATAATTTTACAATCTTCAAGACTGTTTTACATTTTTTTTAACATTTGAAAATTGTTGTTCAAAAACAATCAAAATTATACTCGAAAAGTTTCAAATTAATAAAATTCTTAAAACGGAAAGTACAGTCATATTAAGTTGCAAATGGTATTTAAGAACAAAACTACGTTTACTTTTATATAAGGAACAGGGTTGCCAAATGTTTTTGGGAACTTTTCTCCTGGTTTTTAAAGATACTCGTTTTAGGATCTATTTTTAGTTTAAAACTAAGTTCAACGTAAAATACTGTGTTTAATAGTACAACAACAAAGAAAAGATACCTTAAAGCTTCTTTAAATAATATTTTTTAAATTGTGTTTTTTGATAAACTTTTTTGATGATGACCAAAAAAAATCTAAACTTAGGGGTAGGGAGTACTTGGGTGATGTTTGCTGGACTTATGAGGAGATATGATTTGGATGTGTTTTGGCTTCATTGAGAAGAATCTAAAAAAAAAGTTGCTGCCCAAAAAACTAATTAAAACCCCAAAAATCACATATTTTTCGACTAAAACAGTAACAACATAACTTATACATGTCCTATACTTATAATTTGACTAAATAAAAGCTTATATCATGGTTGCCACTCATCAAGCTGAGAAAAATTTCCTGACTTTTCTAAATCAAACTCTTAAAATAAACTTATTCTAAAATACGTAATCTAACACTTAAAACTATATAAAGCTTCCAATCTAATTTTAATACAGGTTAAAAACAATAGTTTTTGGCTGAATTCTATCATCAAACTTCCAGTACATCACACCATCTGTGTATGATTGATGTTTGTAATAAACAGCTCTATCAGCAAAATACTTGTATTATTACCTTATAAACACAGCTTGTCTGAAAAAAGAAACAATTTTTTAGCAAACCCTAGCATAAATGTATCTAGATAAACAAACGACATATAAGGAACTTTTACAGTTAAAACCTTGAATTAATAACGAACTTTTATAATTAAAATCTTAAAACAATAACAAATTTTTACAGTTGAAACCTTGAAACAATAAAGAAACAATTTTTTACCAGTTCCTAGTATAAATGTATCTAAATAAATGAAACGACATATTAACCCCTTAAATCAATAAGGAACTTTCACAACTCAAACCTTAAAACTCAAACCTTTAAAAAATAACGAAATTTTACAGTTAAAACATTAAATCAATAAAGAACTTAACTAATCAAATACTGTTTTTTAAAATATATATACTAAAATTTATTTTCTTAGTTTTTTTATTAGCACTTCAACCTCTTCATCTAATACTAAATTAGTATAAAATTTGTAACAAATAGATATACTCTTATTTACTTTAAAAACTTGAGTTACTCTACAAAAAATACAAATAATAAGTAAACTTAATCTTTGCATATACCTCTCTTATAACTTATTTTATAAATTTAAACAAATTTGGAAAAATTATAAAGAGGTAAAGTATACACATTAACTTGTTACATAAAATACTAAACTAACTGCTTAGTTATTAAGAACTTAATTGTTTACTTAAACAAAAAACTCTTTGATTCTAAAATTATGCTAGATAAACTTTTGTGTATATATCACAGTTTCACTATGGAAGTGTCCTTGCTACAGATCATCAAAACTAAAAGCTTACAAAATCTGCTTGTTCAAGTAGGGTACTTGTTCAATATGTTAATAAAAAATTTTTGCAGTTTAATAAAGGATATTTTACTAATTTATACCAGCTAGAAGGCATTGGAAATAAAATTAAATATTTTTGTAAAATTCTAGGAAAATTTTGGAATTTTTTCTGACTTTAAAGGACTTTTAATTAATTTTTATCACTTGAAGGCTTTGGAAAACAAGAAATTTTGTAAATTTAAACTGACAAAATATGACTTTTGTTTTTAATTTTATCAAATTTCCTGACTTTTTTTCAAAACCCCCCATTTTTTCCTGACTTTTCCTGACTTTTGTAATTTTTTCAAATTTTTCCTGACTTTTCCTGATTTCCTGACCGAGTGGCAACCCTGTTATATATACAGGCATAAATCCGCCTACTCTAAATAAATTAAAGACATTTCAACTGCTTTTGATGTATTATTACGTCATTATTACACAAAGTATGCTATTTTTTTCTGTAAAATCGTACTTTTTTTCTAATATAAAAAGCAAATTCTTCTGCTGTTTTTACTTTTTGATTTTGAATGTAAAATGTGTAGAGTCAGCTAGCTAGAAAGATACTACTGATATAATGTCATTTCAATTGCATGTTAATAAAGATATAAAGCCTTTTTAATCACTTTCCGTTATTACAAATTATGATTATTGAGAGCACCTGTCTAAGAGTAAAAGATCTAGACCTATATATCATAAAAACTGCATGTTTTTTTTATTAGTGTATTATATTATTATTGTTTAAATATAAAGAGTTTTTATTTAATTAAACAATAATTATTTATCTGTATTAAGTTTTTTTTAGCTTTGAGTATGTTATCGTTTTCACATTACTATAAGTTTAAGTTTATATAGTATTATACATTTAAGTTAATTTTTTTTAAGCGGCAAGCTTTAAAATACTTTTCATGCGATAATAACTTATTTGTGCGACCTGTGTTGTCATTTAAATTTTTAGTAATGAATAAATTTAATAAGCTTTAATTTGTTAGGAGGGAAATCTACTATATTTTATTTGACAGTTCAATATATAATTCAAATTCTATAACAATCAGGTTGCCAATTATTATCTGTAAATTACTTCCAGATTTAAAAAAAAACAAGTTTTTTGGTCTATTAATAGTATAAATTAAACTTAAAAAATAAGACTTCCTTAAATAGGAAAAAAAAGAAAAGACACTGTAAAGCTACATTAAATGTAGTTTTTTTTTTTTTATGATAAAAAAAAATTAATAGATACTTTGTACCTAGTCACAACTTTACTACATAACATGTAAAAATATTTATAAAATCAAGGTTTTTAGTAAATTTTGTTAGAATTTCAAGGTATTTTTCAAAATTTCTCAATTTCTAGTTTTTTTTGTCTAAGTTGTAAAATTCCAGGTTTTTCCAGAATTCAAAGTTTTTTGATAACCCTGAACAGTGCATATATATTAAAATGCAAGAGTTTTTAAATCAACTATTCAATGCAATATTCAGAACAGTTTAACCAATTTTGCATAAAATTAATCTTATTATTAACTAGAACTAGCCCCATTTGTGAACAAATAATAAAAAAGCTGTTGAGCTCTTTTGATAAGACTTACATTTAAAAAGAAGACATTTAGTAGACACAAACCTTAAGAAACTTTTTGTTTATTGACAAAACAACCAATCTTCCACTATACAACTCCATGTTTACCGGCTTCATAAAGAAGATGGTCTTGTCTACAACAGCATCTCCAAACAAAATTACCCTCTTTAGCATAAGGAGCGGGCAAATTGGCAACATTGATTCCTATTTTGAAGATCTCAAAAATGCTGGAAACTGTTGAGTGAAAATATTTGCTGTTGATATAAAATGGTTTTTAGTGGAACTTAGTGAAAATATAGGAATGTTGCTCAAAATTTTATTAGTTGTCTATTTATTTTTTAGAGTAAGAAGTGGCTTTGATTTATATTCAAATGAAAGTTAGCTGAAAAGCTCTTAGATTGGTTTGTTTTGGTCAACAAAATATATATATATAGTTTTAAATTAAAAACAAGATAGCTTATTTTGTACTCAAAAACAGATATCAAAAAATATCAAATATTTATTAAGGACCTAATTCTTATATTTAAATTCATTTGTTAAGTAAAACTTGTAGTTAAAAATATATAGGTTTATATTTAGTAAACAATTTTTATACGCTCAAACAACTTTATTTCTACTTGTAGTTTGGAGTATATCTAACGTGAGGTTTTTTATAATGGTTTATAACATTATTTTTGTACCATATGATGTAATTAGTATAAGCATTCTCTTTTTGATACAATAGCAAAAACTTTAAAAATTTTTAAATACTATTATTAATATAATTCAATTTACTTTATTGGTACTTTTGAATACATTTGAACAATCTTATTAAATAATTATGAATTAAACTTTATTTAAAGAGCCTGCTTAATTTATTCAAAAAGTCTGCCAAGTTTTGTCTTACAATTTACTCCTTACTTAAGTATAATTTTAAATAAAAATAACTTTGATAGATAATCTTTCCCTTGAATACACACTTTAAAAAGCCTAAAATGCGTAATCAACAGGATGATGACTATATAAAATTATATTTTAAACATTTTATTAAATATATTCTTAAATTAATAAAATCGTGATAAAGTATCACTCTGTGCTTAAGTGTCATTCCGTGCTATAGTGTCACCCAGTGCCAAAGAGATACTCTGTGCTAAAGTGTCACCCTGTGCTAAAGCATCATTCTGTGCTTTAGTGTCTCTCTGTGCTAAAATGACACTGTGCTTTTCTGACACCTACCCAAAAAACGACCACTTTTGTACTAATAGAGTAGCTTGTAACATTTAGGTGTTTCTCCTAAGATTTTTTGAGTCAGCAAATATTTTAAAGGCTTTTTAAATGTTTTGTAATAAACAATGAACTTCACAGCACGCCTACAACAACAGCTTCAGAGACAACTTAAGACCGGCTAGATTAGTTTTGGATAAAAAACTTGAAATAGTTCAAATACTTTTTGAAAATTTCAGTAAGTTTTTTTTATATATCTTGAAAGAGGTTTAGTTCCTCAGTTTTGACATTTAGATATTTTATAACCAAGTTTGTTCAAAAACTTGATTTTATGAGTTTTATTTAATATTTGTAAACTTATTTATTTTTTTTAAGTACTTTCAAAACTCAGAATGACTCAGGCAAGGTTCTTTATAAGATCAAGCTGAGAAAAATTTCCTGACTTTTTAATAAAATTTTCCTGACTTTTCTAAATCAAACTTTTAATTTAAATTTACTGACTTTTAAAAGACATTTAGTTATTTTTATGCCATTTGAAGGTTTTGGAAAAAAGGAGTTTTGTTGAATTTCCAGGCTTTTGTCATTTTTTAAGTTTTTCCTGACTTATCCTGACCTTGTGGCAGCCCTGCTCAGGACAGTTTAAGGTTACTTGGGATAGTTTTTTGAATTTAAACAGTGTCAACCCTGTTTAACAAACATATTCTAAAAATTAAAACAATACTTACCACGCATAGTAAATAAAATTCATATTTAATTTTTAAATATTTTCAATAACAACTATGGGTAAATCTATATGTTTATAGTCACATGTGAAGTTAAGTAATTGTTGTTAATTGCAAAATGTATTTTAAATTTTCAAGTACTTTTTGTGAAATAGAAACATATTTCAAATTTAAACAATTCCAAATTTTATGTACTTATTTAGTGTTTGACTCCAATTTTTTTCGAAAGAAAAAGTTTTATTTTTATATCAGTTTTAATGTCTTTGAAGTAAGACATGCAAAAAATCAAAAAATACTATATTGAAAAACTTTGGTTGAGTTAAGTTTATTTCAAACCTCTTGCAAACTCAGGCTAGTTTGGTAATTTTTCTCAAATTTCAAGCTAGTTTTTATGACTTCGTTTTTTTTCAAAAAGTATGAGTTTTACTCTGAATGTTAAGTCATTGTGTTTTTAAAAACATTATTTTATATGTAGATATTTTGTTGACAATGTCATTTTAAAGGGCATAAGGGGGGTAAACACCCTTTTTTGGTTTTTGATCTTATTTTATATAGTTTTTACTAAGCTACAAAATGCTTTTTACAGATTTAAAAAATTCAAAATGTTTTTTTAGATATAGTCGGTCAAAGTCAGAGGCAACAATAGGTTCCTTATAGGGGCGCAAACTAAAGCGGCAAATAACTAGAAATCACTAAAAATCTATCTCCTTCTACGTTTTTTGAGATAACTACCTCAAATTTTCAGGGTATGTTCCTTGGTATATTTAGAAAATTCTGTCGGAAGGAATTTTAAAAAAATTAAAAAATAAAAATTCTATATAAAAAATGAACAAAAATATCTTTTTTTTTTGTTTTTTTGTTATAAAATTTATTTTTAAAATTTTTTTAAATTCTGTTCCGACAAAATCTTTTAAATATTGCAAGGAACATTTCGTAAAATTTTGAGGTAGTTATCTCAAAAAAGGTAGGAGATAGATTTTTGGTGATTTCTAGTTATTTGTCATTTTAGTTTGCGCCTCCCATAAGGTTCCTATTGTTGCCTCCAACTTTGACCGGCTATATCTCAAAAATTGTTTTAAATTTTTTAAATCTGTAGAAAGCATCTTGTAGCTTAGTAAAAACTATATAAAATAAAATTAAAAACCAAAAAAGGGTGTTTACCCCCCCATGCCCTTAAGTGTTTTGTATTTTTATTTAAAAATGTTTTCAAGATGTATTAAACTTCTACTTGGTCACTGAGAAAGAATGTTTTGCTTTATTCTACTGAGTGGTAGCCTGGTTAATAATAAGTTTTAAAAAACCAGACTAGTAAGGATTTTTAAAGAAATGTAGGTTAATTTAGAAATTTTCCTTTAGCTTCAGTATTTTATACATAAATGAAAATTCATGAAATACAACTTTTTGAATAACTAGTGAGTGGAAAAGAGTTTAATAATGAAGTTGAATCTTTTTTGATAATATGTTTGAATAATAAAATTGTATTTTTTTAAAGAATATGTTGTAATAATGAATTTGTTTTAATAATTAAGTAATATCTTTTTTAATAACTTTTTGAGTGTTTTCTAACAAGACATTGTTTTAAGAATAAGCTATTATTATTATTATTTTTCAAAATTAAGTGTTGTTTCAAAGTACTTTATACTTTTAATAGAAAACTTTTAATTCATTTTATAGATAAAAGAATATCAATGTTATTTAAACAGAAGTAAAAAATTACCCAGTCTACTAGGTCTAATATTGTTTTTAACTTCAAAGACTTTTAAATTACTACTATATTTGTTTATGAAAAGTTGAATGGTATATGTTTTTAAATTGGTAGAATAAAAGTTGGTATAATAAAATTTAATTCTAGTATTTTACTAAAGGACTATAAATGAGTATATATTTTTTTTAATTTAAAAATAATCAATTATTACTAAGGGAAGGGAGTCCAACAATTTTTTATATACAAAAATTAACTTTGGCTGTTATATGAAAGCTAAAATTATAAACTAAAATCTATTTTTATAAAAACTTTAAATATTTTTTGAAATGTACACATATTTGTAAAAAAATACTAATACAAACGAATGGACCAAAACTTTAGAAATTTACTTGGAAATTTAAAATTTCAATAAAAACATATCTGCTCCTTAATTTTTCAAATTAGACATCTCAAATTTTTAGGAAAAATTCTTTTTATAGTTTAAAAGACGTTTAATGTTGGGTTTTTAAAAATATTGAAAAATTAAATTTTTAGATTAAAAAAAAAAAGTGTTTTTTATTTAATATTCATTTTTCAAAATTTAAAATAAAAGTTTCCAATAAATTCATTTAAATATTAGTAATGGACTAACTATGGTAGTCTGAAGAATATTGGTTAAAAATTAAAGGGAATATAGATTTTTAGTGGAAACTTTAAACGCTTATATCTTGAAATTTACTTAAAGGGCATAAGGGGGGTAAACACCCATTTTTGGTTTTTGATCTTATTTTATATAGTTTTTACTAAGCTACAAAATGCTTTTTACAGATTTTAAAAATAAAATTCAAAATAATTTTTGAGATATAGCTGGTCAAAGTTGTAGGCAACAGTAGGTTCCTTATGGGAGCCGCAAACTAAAACAGCAAAAATATATTATTTCACTAAAAATCTATCTCTTCCTACGTTTTTTGAGATAATTACCTCAAACTTTCAGGAAATGTTCCTTGATATATTTAGAAAATTTTGTTGTAAAGAATTTTAAAAAATCTAATAAATAAAAATTTTATAAAAAAAAAAAAAAAAATTTTTTTTTAGTATTTTTGATATAAAATTTTTATTTTTGTAAATTCTGTTCCGACAGAATTTTTTAAACATTGCAAGGAACACTTCTTGAAAATTTGAGGTAGTTACCCCCCATGCCCTTAAAATATCTGATAGCTCAGGTTAAACTCTAAAAAATAAGATCATCTTGTAAAAATCAGGGTAGACCCCCCTATGCCCTTAATGCAAAAACATTAAGATTTTAATAATTAATTTAAGCTTTAAATTTTTTTTATATGTTTATAAAAAATTAAATTTCATATCTTGACAGAAGTTTAAAAAATCAACACTCCAAAAAATAAAATGAGATGACAGATAACTAGCATATGTTTTATTTTACCTAAAAATAAACAAAGTTTGCCATATAAAGAAGACGCCCAGTGTATTTTTTGTAAATCAACATACAGCAATCAAGGCTGGGTGCCTAGTAAACTTCAGAATCACTTGGTAAAACAACATTATGGGCATATGAACAAATCTAAACAGTTCTTTATAGACTTGAAACTGGAATTTGTTTTGCAACTCTTTAAAAATCTTACTGAAAATTTCCCTGCAGTACTGTATTCAATAAATGTAGCACATTACTTAATGAAGAACAAAAAACCTCTAACTGATGTTCAAAGTAAAAAAGTGATTGTTTTTAGAAATTTTAAAGAACATTTTTCAAAAAAAAATTTTTTATTTTTTCATGACTTAGTTCAAAATTTTTATTTTGACAAAGTAGTACCAAACTCCAAGTTTTTTGCTTAAATTTAAAAACTTAACATCAAATGTACAACCTGTGAATGAACGTACAAACTTTTATTGCTTATTATAACTTTAAATTTAAACTTTTTTTTTTGAATTGAACTTAGTTTGCACTTTTATGTTAGTAAAAGACATCAGTTCTTTTGTGTGTAATTAAAAACTGTATATAATCTATATTCTAAAAATAACTTTAGCAATAAGATGTAAAAAAATTTAAAGCAGTCAGTTTTACTTTTTAGCAAAATATTTTATTATAAAACTTAATACTTTAGTTTAAATAAATTATGAAATTTCATTAAAGTGCAAGTTGTAACAATAAATATTTTTTTATTAAATTTTAGTCTGAAATATAGATTTTTATAAACTTCAGCTATTTTAAAGGTCAAATAATAAAAATAAACATGCTATAAACTTACATAAGTTAAATAAATACTTTACAAAATAATAGGTTTATACCTGAAAACCTGGAAAGTACATGAGAAGGAATTTTGGACTTTTCTGGTTTTCTTGAAGAAAATTCTCCCATATCCATGATGGTAATGATATCTTGGAGTGAAATTAAATCCTGTTATTTAAAGTTTTGATTTAGAATGTTCAGATGTTTCTAAAAACAATTTTATATATTTTCAATAAATTATTTTATAAGATTAACAAATTATTATATTAAAAGATTCAGTGCTACTTATCAATCATTTATTCAAACTTGAAAATTATTATTCTTAAATATTAGCTAAAAAAACCATTGTAACTATATAAACTATTAAAAACTTTTCAAGTC
The DNA here is from genome assembly GCF_965202585.1 of Thalia democratica. Lineage (NCBI taxonomy): Eukaryota > Metazoa > Chordata > Thaliacea > Salpida > Salpidae > Thalia > Thalia democratica. The sequence goes on from NC_139165.1 coordinate 78,064,296, forward strand.
AAATGTATCACAAAATACTAGTTTTAAGAAACTTAATACACTAAAACGTGAATTGATTTTGTTTAAGTTTAGTTTTTCAAGTAAACAATTGATTCATTATGCAAGATCCTTGTGTAATTCATGCTAAGTTGAAATATGTATGAGGATTCCAGTATGGACGACCAAGTTTAAAGTTATATATTACTATCTTTTTTAAAAAAGTGCAAAAAAAAATTTGCTACAGACAAGAAATGCAAAATTCTGAGTTTTTCATGATTTTTAAGTTTTATTTACTATTTTGTGTAAAACAAACCTTGTTTTTTTTATAATATATTTTTTTAAAACTTTAAATGATTTCAGGTAACATTGAAAGTTTTAACAGTAAGTTATCCAAAGTAATTAATTTACAAAACAAATGAAACAATATTTGCAAAATGATAGTGGATTTAATAAAAATAAGACTTTAGCAAAAAAAAATAAATACTAAAAAGAATATTTCAAAAAGAATGTTGTTCTGAGGATATAATGGTGTTACTTTTATCTTTAACTACTTTTTTACAAATTTTTACAAAGCTATTAAAGGTATCGAAAATACTATAATATTTTTTGCTTAAGAAAATATATCATTAGAGTTTTTGTTCTTTATAACGCAAAAAGCTTCAAAACAAACAAAACTCTATTGTAAGAACGAATTTGATACCATTAGCAACATAACATGACTATATATATTATCTAAAAAAAAATTAAATTTTAAGTTTTTAAATCTTTTATTTTTAATTTTTTTAAATTTTGTTGCAACAGAATTGTATAAATATTGCAAGGAACATTTCCTGAAAATTTGAGGTGTTTATCTCAAAAAACGTAGGAAAAGATATATTTTAGTGATTTCTAGTTATTTGCTGTTTAAGTTTGTGCCTTCCATGACAATCCTATTGCTGCTTCCGACTTTGACCAGCTATATCTCCAAAAATATTTTGAAATTTTATAATCTTTAAAAAGTTTCTTGTAGCTTAGTAATAACTTTATAAAATGAGATCGAATTTCAAAAAAAAAAGTTTTTAACCCTCCCCCCATATGCACTTAATCAGCCATGAAAAGAAAAACTAACATGTTTGGTTGAAAAAATTATTTCTGAAGATTTTTGGTGTTACAAGATCTTAAAATTTTTATAAAAACATGTAAGTGGGAAATTGAACACTCTGAACTACAAATTAAATTAAAGAGATTTGTAATTAATCATCTCAAACTTCTTTATGATTTTTTTTTAATTTCCCTGTAAGTTAATCAGATGATTCAAAAAAAAAATGGATTATGAATTCATTTATCCTAAGGACTATAAAGATTACAGTCAAGATGGATCCAGTGAAGATATGCTTATAGATATAAGTAATGATGGGATTCAAGAAACCTTGTTTCAGTAAAATATAAAATTACCCAAATTTCTGAGTTAAAGTTCTATAAAATTCTACTGCTGTTTTTTCAGCCTCAAAATCCATCCTCAAAAACGAAAAAAACATCTTAAAAACATGTGTTTTCAATTATCTTTTACGGTTAAAATTATGAATGTTTTTAAACAAAAACATGTTAAATGGTTCTGATATATAGTTTATTGAACAACAAATAAAATGCGCTCAAAATTTTTGGTTATAGGACTTGGTGAATGAAAAAAAATCGTTTGGTTATTGAGGAGTTGCACACCACTTGGATATCTTTTAACTGCTTGTTTATGACATATGATTGCTTGGTAAATTATAAATAAAAACTTTTTATCAAGTAAAAAATTTAGACTTTTTTTTTAACTTTAGAACTAGACTATTTTTTTTTTTGAATAAACTTCTTTTATAGAGCATAAGCCTCGTTTCAAAAACTTTTTATGTTACAAATTTCAATATTTTTAACAAAAAATATCTCAAACTGATTGCTTTGTAGATTATGAATAAAAAAATTATTTCAAATAAAAAAGTTAGAAAAAGTTTTTTTAACTCTAAAACTAGACTTTTTTAATAAAATTCTTCTATTGAAATAAGCCTCTTTACAAAAATCTTTTACCCTTACAATTTTTAATGTTTTTAAACCAAATTTTATTTTTATACTTTTTTATTTTTTTTTTACTTTCACTGTTACCCCTAACCCTTACCCTTAGGTAACTTTTTTAAGTTAATTTATTAATAAATTTTATTAGCTAATTGTTTTTTATCTTTTATTTTTACTTTCTCAGTTACCCATAAACCTTACCCTCAGTCAGAAAGTTTTTTAATTTATTTATTTATTTCTAATTAAAAAAAAGATGCTTTCTTGTTTAGCTGTATGCTTTCTGCTTTAAAATAAAGAAATTTTATTTAATTGTGAATAATAAACTTTGAAAGTTGTCATTATTTGTAATTATTCAAAAAAGTTGCAAAAGTATGCATATTTAAGGATGTATTTTTAAGGCTTAAAAGACTTTGGTACAAAATTCTGGATACAACCATTTTGCAACAATAGCATTTAAAAAACTAGTTATGATGCCAACCACATATCATGCAGAAAAGGGTTCCTAAGTCCTAGTTGACACCAAAAACAAAAAGCAAAGATGAGTTGATGTTTAAATTTTCCAGGGTCAATTCTTCTCCTTAATTTTTTGAGCTAGATACCTCAAATTTTAAGAAATATTCCTTCTATAATTTAAAGACTATTAACGTTGGGTTTAAAAAAGTATTGAAAAATCAAAAAATAAACAGAAAAAAAGTGTTAATTTTGTTAAATTTTTATTCTCAAAACTAATAAAATTCCTGCATTAAATCAAATTAAATATTATTAATGGACTTACTGTAAAAGTTTTAAGAAATGTTGTTAAAAATTGAAGAAGGAGATAGGTTTTTAGTCAAATAGCCAGAGTAATTCAAAACTGAAAAAGTTTAAAACTGGTTTGAGTGTTTGGCATCCCTGCTAACTTATACAAATAAAGAAATAAATAAAAGTTAATAGTAATTAATCCACCTTTAACAAAAAAAAGAACAAACTTACACAGGGGCAGCATTTATTTTGAAATTTCTTCTTAGTTTTTGAAAGTACTAGTTTGCATTATTATCATAAAATTCTGTGTAAAAGATCTGTTTTTAAAATTATAAAAACATTGCTAAGATATTGTAATCCTACTTAAAATGTGTTTTAAAATCTATAATAAATAAAATTTATAAACTACAAAAATAAAAACAAATTATACAGTAATCTTCCTTTATTCTACCAACATATGTTTCTGTGTGTCAACGAATCAACACACTTCAACTGGGATTATTATTAATAATTTTTCTTATATTATTGACTGACATTGACTTTCTATATTTAATGTATGTTTTAATTGTAGAAACTTTTTATAGAAAAAATAAATCATTTTAAGTCTATAAAAAACTTTGCAGATTAGAACTATGTATTAAATGTTATTTAAATAAGAAAACTTGTTTATTTGGATAAATTATTTGGTGGCTAGTTGTAAGAAAGAAAACAAAAAACTAAATTTCATATTATACTATGGTCAAAAAGTACGCACTGCTGTGCTAAGTACGCACTTTTTGGTCAGTTTTAACTTGTGTACTTAAGTGGTAGTCTACTGTACTCTTAAAAGTTTATTAAACCTTTTGTTATTATTGTTGATCAACTGCTAAGTGTTTCTTAATTTTTTTCTTAAATAAAAATATTTTCTCAGTCAGTCAAAATTTATAAAAAAACTTAAAAAAAAAAAAACTAGCTGTATGCTTTAAGAAAAAAATAGATATTTTTTATAGTAATATAATTGCAAACAAGAACTTTCATATAGATCTAATTTTTCTATTATTTTTAATTTGATGTCTAAATTGCTTTGTCTTTAAATCGAACCAAAAACTGACGTTTTTATATAACTATATAAGTTTTATTTCGATAAGATCGAGTTAAAAAAACGTTATACATAAATATTTTTTGAAAAACTCTGAAGAGCCAGACTAGTAATAGCATAGAGAAAAGTTATGAGTTATAAAATTACTAAGTACTTTTCAATTTGTTGTTTTACATTAATAAATTCCAACAAACTCGTTTTATAGAGATTTTTTACAAATAAACATCATTACCAGTTAATATTATTGAAAATTTAAACCTTTAAATTTATTCTAATTGCTTATAGTTTTTCATTATGAATCAAAGAAATATTAAGTATTTACAAAGGGTGTAACACACTTGCTATTGCCCAAGAATTTTAATCAATGCAAAGGGTTAAGTTTGACTGAAGTTTTTAAAACCATTAAAAAAGTTTTAATTGCTACTTTTAGCAATGAACAAAATGTTTGTAATGTTTATTATTCGGTGCCATAATTAAGAAAAAAGATGTTTTTATAATACAATTTTGAATACATATATTTGCAGTGTAACAATGACTTCAGAAAAAAAAAGAAAAAAAAATCAAGTTCAAAGAAACCATAGTAAACTGCACCATGTTGTTCATTTATTAACCAACAGGTCAATTTTTTCTGTGTATTAAGCCATTTATGGATGGTATAATTTTTTATACAGTTTGATTTATAGAAGGGTAAACTTGACAACTGTTTAAACTTTAATTTAAAATACAAATGTGTAGGACGAAGTGAGTTTGCCACATTTGTAAAAGAGTGATTCAAAAAAGTTAGCAAATAAAGTAAAAAAAAGACAAAAATGAAGTTTTATAATTCTGCTTATTTAATATAAACGAGGGTTATCAAACCTTTTTATGTGTTGGGCCTCATTTTTTTTTCAAGTATTTATGACCTCTGTTAGCTGCAAAGTCAAGGTGTTTCTCTAAGATACTTTTAAAAGTTTTAAATATTTTTTGTTTTATTTGAAACATGTTTAGGTTGGCTGGGTTAGCAAAGAGTTTATAAAGAACATTTCAAAGTTATAGATAAAATAGTGTATAACAGGGGTTTGATTTTATTAGTTTACTACTGTATTATCACCTTATTTTATTTTCATAAAACTTTAAATGAAAAAATTCTAAAGCACAAATACTACAGCCGGTATTTTAAAACTTTCTCTTAATTAAATTGATTGAAGATATATTATAAATCGAGAACAAAACACAACCCTTTTCAAAAGTTAGTAAAAATAAGTAAATTTTGTAAGTAAACAGAGTTTAACTTGTTATTTAACTTTTTTTCTTAACTTGAGAAATTATTAATTGTTTTTGCTTACAAATTTTTAGTTATAAATTTAAAAAAATCTGTATTAGTTCAAAAAGTATTATATAAATTGCTTAAACCACCACATTATCTAAAAAGGTTCCCATTAAAATCTTAGATTGTATAGTTATAAAAACAGTTTTTAATTCACATTCAAATAAAAAAATAATGACAGTAGCTAGAAGGCTTTACTAGTTGTTAAAAAAAATAATTCTGCTATTAAAGATATTTAGTCAAACTGTAATATGTACCTTAAGCAAAAAGTGTGTAAAAAGTTAAGTTTGTTAAGTGTCAACAAAAGAAATTTTAAAATCACAATGTGTAACTTTTTCTAATAGTATATATATAATGATAATAGTTAAAAGCAAGAAATGACTCAGAGATTTTTTAACTTCTCTTTAGTGTTTCTTATTGAAAAATAGAACTTTAAAGAGTTTACCAGGGTTATGAAAAACGACTAAAAAATTTTACTTCGTAAGTAAATTAATTCTTTTCTAAAAAATAGTGTTTTAAACCTTATTTAAAGGTTATGTTTTAATTAAAATCTAAAGCAAAAATAAAACAAAGATGAAATACTAAATAAGCAATGTTTTGTAAAATAATAGGTTAGGTGGGAATATATGATTTTATTTAAATAATAAAATTAATAGTTATTAAAAATATAAATTAACCAAAAATCTAATTAATTTATTGCTATACTGAGAATTTAAAAATAAGAAATTTATTATTGTTAAATTATTAAGCGGATATGGATAGTACAAAATTATAAGGCATAGAAAAACTATTAAATATTTTTATAATGTTTAACATTTAGTTTTATATATACATACAAAATAAAATTATTTTTTTACATTCTTTTCAGTAATTTATAAATTATTAATACTTAAATCAACATCAGTGGTCGGCAAACTATTGTGCCCAGTCCGCGAGCATGTTATATTTTAAATGGTATGCAGCTTGTGAAAGGTAAAACTTCGGCTCACTAGGATGCAAATTTGACCCGCAGTTTTTTTTTTGAAATTCACACTAGATATTCTTGGTTAAAATAACAATCAAAAAGAATAGAAGAAAAGTAATATGAAAAGTTTATGGTAAATTTAGACTTACATAACATAATCATTTACAAAATGTGCGCCGAGACCAGCAAATGCCCGCCCACCTGTTTTAAGTTAAAACAATTTGCCTGGTTCGCATAATGCTTAAACTTTAGTAAAACGTGGCACTTCTGTGGATCTGAAAGTTTTGTAGTTATTGTCTATTTTGTATTATAACAAAAGTTTTAAACCGAATAAAATCTAATCGTTTACTACTTCAACCTTTCATAAAGAATTTTGATTCTCACAATATGCATTATGATGTGCATAGAAAAGGCTTTTTCTGTGCATAGAATATATGTAAAGAAATAAAAGAACTTTATTTTGTTTTTCTTTTGAAAAGATAGTTTATAGCAAAAGTTGAAAATTTTTATAATAATATTTGTAAATAAAACAGAAAAAAAACAAATTTCTTTAGTACTAATTGTTATGTTTTAAAGTCAAGTGTGCTAAAAATGTATTTTTCAGTTTTTTACAGTGTGAAGCTTTTAAAAATTTTGTGAACACCGTTTTAGACAAGTACAAAATATTTTTTATTAAAATTTTACAAACTACAACAACAGAAATAATAAATTTACTGTTAAAACTAAAAAAAGTTGAGATTTTATACTATTGAAATAAAAAAGTTAGAGTTTTAATTTTAAGTTTTAGTTATTTCAAATCTTAGTGCACGAAGAAAATATTTATAGCTTAGTTTTAAGTAAAATGTATTACGTTTAGAAATAAAGTTTAACTTATAAGCAATTTTTGTTATACAAAATATTAAGTGAGAAAAGTAAAAGTAAATAAAAACACTTATTTCTTCTTTAAACTAAGGTACGATCATGAAAACACTAGCTTAAAAGTTTTTAGTTGTAAACTTTGTTGCAACAATTGATTTAACTTTAAATGGCGATTTGTCGCATTAAAAATTGCAATAACTTTTTTTAAAGCGGCATGCTTAAATATGCTTTTTATGCAACAAAAAAACTCAAGTATTTTGCTATGTTGCTATTAAAAATTTTATTTTTTGAAAGTATTAAAACCTGTGATTTTTTATAAGTACTAAAACTTGTTAATTCTTTGAAAGAGTTAAAACCAATTTGTTCTTTATAAGTATTCAAACCAGTTGATTCTGGTAAAAGTAAAGACTTTTTAAGCTTCCAGTTTTTTTTTATGAGTAAGAATTATTAAATATTATGATGTTTCAATAACATAAAAACATTAAACATTTTGTAGATGTGTTTAAAATAGTAAAAATAAATGTTTACTAAATTAGTCAATTTGAGTATATTGCACAGCTAATTGTTTATTTTTAACATTGTTTATTATTAAAAACTTTCAACTATTTAGCACTTACTTAATTCTTTTGATAATGTATAAAAACTAACTTATATTGAGTAATCTGTTTAAAGTAAATAGCTACAAAAGTTAAACACAAAAGTTTTATTTAGCAAGCTATTTGAAATAATGGTATTTAATATGTAGCCTTAAGAGCCTTAAAGTAAACTGAGAATATCATATAAAGTATGCTTTAATTTAATTAACTCAGTGTTATTTGTTTAATAAACAATAATTTCAATTAGTAAAAAATTATATTATTGTGTTTTAACTGTAATGTTTATTTGTTCTTTAATAGGTTTTAATTTACAATATAAGCTTTTAAAGCGTTTTTCTAATTTATTTTTGTGATTATAAAATAATAATATAAATAATTTATATTATTATAAACTGTGGTATTATTCAGTTTTAGAACATTTATAAGTAAATACTAAAACAAACACTAATCTTAAATTTGTTTGAAAACATTAGTTCTATAATACTAAACTAAACAATTGCTATGAGTTTATACTTATGTTGAAAGGCTAACTGAACTTCTTATAACTGTGCCTAAATTGTAACTTCTGTGTAAAAAATTGAAGATATAAACTATTAAAACTCACATAATACACATTATTTGTTGTTATGTTGTGAAGCAAGCTGACCATAGCAGACAAAATGAGTTTTTCGTTAATTTACTTCGCATTTTCTGATCGATAAACTGTTTCGAAAATGCAATAATAATTTGATTAAAAGGTACTCAATAGTGTAAAACTGTATCTATTTTTTGTTGTTTTCGTTTTATCTTCTTAAAAATACTTACAACAGTCAATAATAAAACCTTATGCGTTCCGCTTTACTGTGTATAACCTTATTTCTCAGATTATATCACTATATGTAGTTATTTTTTATGAAACTTTAAAGTTTTATTTAGTTTTTATAACTATTTAAATCTATTCCAGGTTTAAGTTAAATTGTTGTATGCGTTTATTTTGTATAATAAGCCTAAATGTTTAAAAAAATTAAAAACTTACAAAAAAATGAGGTGCATTTCCAACCACATATTGATAAAAAAGGTTTCAAACTTCTAAATTTGTATTTCAAAATGCATCATTATGAATAATAACTAAAACATAAAACTATATAAAAAACACGATGCATAGTTTTTAACAATACTGGGTATAATTTAATTATACAAAAAGTTATTTTATTTAAACAAATAATTTTAAGCATTGAAATTCGTCAGGTTTGCGTTTGAAACACTAATTTCAAATATACTTTAAATCACAAAACGGATAATTTATGTTAAGTATTTTTAGAATACCCTTTACAATAGTAACATCCAAATAAAAAATACTGTGCTAAGAAATTGTTTTTTCATATCAATATATTTTATAAAATGTTTAGTTCTTTTTTATTTGCACTGCTGTGTGCGGAGTGTTATGTTAGTATTATTTAACAACCTTAAAGGTTTATATTTAATTAAAAACTATGCATATTAAATGCATAAATTAAAAATAGCTACAATTAAATGAAAGCTTTAATTTTTTCAATAGTAATTTTTTTAACAAAAGGGTAAATCATGCCAATTCGATTATAAGACAACAAGTTTCGGTAGACTGAGAACGGTTTCGTCCTTATTTTGACTCATCAGTCAGTCACAACCGTAAAACAAGTAATTTTTTTTATCAAATGTGTTTATTAAGTATTCTAAAATATAACTGTAAAAGAAAGGCTTTAAAAAGCACAAACTGTTTAAAAAGTAAAGTTTAATAAGATTTAGTCAGTAATGGAAGCAATTAAAATGCTTTTTTCCCTTATTGTATTTAAATACCTTGGAATACAACATCAAGTTATCTAATTTTTGTTAAAATAGATGTGACAAAAATCACATTTGCAAATTGGCTTAAAATTACATATCTTTCCTTAAAACTTACCTAAAAGTAAATTTATAAATCACAATCGCTCTTAAAGAAGCTATTTTTTTCCCTTAGGAGTTCTTGTTCTACAATGGACATTTTTCAAATGCTATTTATTGACAATTTTTTTTATTCAATTTAATAAAAGTATTTCTTAAATAACTATTTGTTATTCGATACTTTAGGCTTGTGCAATCGAAATAAAGCAAAAACCAATACACTGTTCGAAATGTTTTATATGTATATAAGAAACTTCCGGAAAAACACTTAACTTAAAATAAAAAATAAGCTAATTAGCTAACGTTTAAGTTTGTATTAGTTATTTTATATAAAAGCAAAAAATATTTGCAAATGCTTCCAAATAATTTGTTTTTAAGTAAAGTCGAAAGAATTATTAACTTTTTGCCATCTTAAAATGAGTCCAAAGTACCAACATATTTCTTGTAATTTTTCAAAGTCGTCAAACTTTGTATACTTTCTCTACATATAAAACTGTTTCAGTAAATAACATTTTTTAAATAAGCAGAAAGTATACAAAACTTCATTAAGTTGAAGTTATACTATTAAAAATTTGCATGACTTTTTATACCGAAATTTTAACTATTTAGCTATAATTAAGCTATCTTTTTTAATTTTTAATGTCAACTTTTTAATTTTAATTTTTATAAACAAAATGAAGACAATTCAGAATAGTTTTTAAATCTATTTTAAATCGTTTATCCAACAAACCAATTTAGACTAAAAATATTTTATGCATTACTAAAAAATTTGTCAGTTATAATAGAAAAGAACTACTTGAAACAGAAGTTTAGAATCAAAGTTTAGTGCTTAGTTTTGAATAGACAAAAAATTGAAAAAAAGAAAACAGCTAGACAAGAAGAAACAGTCAGACAAACATACACTTTAAATAAAACTGTTCCAAACATAAAAGGAAGGTCTAGAAAATTTGTATTTAGCAAAAAAAAAAAGACTTTATTGTCTTACAAAGGTTCTTATTTTTTTTACACTTTCAACTATGTTTCGGCTCTTGCTTTGCTGCACCAAAGTTTAGAATCAAAGTGTTTATCTTAGAAGAGCCCAAAAACAAAAAATAATTAAACAGTCAGACTAGACAGAAACACTCAGACAAGCATATATTTCAAATAAAACTATTTTAAACATAAAAGGAATATTTAGAAAATATTTTTTGTTTTACAAAGGTTCTTCTTTTATATCCACTTTTACTTTCTGCTTGCTTCAGTTCTTGCTTTTTATTCAAAATAACTCCAACTCGGTTCCACCTTGATCGCCTCCTTCTTCACCTTGATCTCCTCTTTGAAAGCTGCTTCACTCTTCACTGCTTCATCCTCTTCTTCTTCTTCTTCCTGCTGCCTTTTAGCGATTCACATTCCAACTGCTTCTGACGACTTCTGCTACCGAAGTAGTTCTGTAGAATTTTTTTTTGTTTAGTTATGGATATTTTAGATTAGGTTTTAATTTTTAACACTTGTTTGCTTAATATTGAATATAGTTAAATCTAAAAGACATTAGAAGAGCAGCAAAAAGTTAAAACTTTATTTAACATAAGAACTTTGGTTGCAAGTAAAAAGTTAGTTTGTAATCAAAAAAAAAAAAACATAAGTATAATACTTTTTTCGAAACAAATTTAGACCTGTACATTTAATTTGTAAAGTAGAACAGTTTCTACTTCTTGAGTACAAAAGTAACTTTAGTAAAGTTTTTGAGTAACTTTCACAACAATTATATTATAATTTACACAGTTTTACTACCTTATATTTGGTGATCATACAGTACAGTCAAGCTCTCAAAGCCAGGGGATCTGCATGTATTCCGGCTGCAGCCGGCTGGTCGTCTACCTCGCTCTGTTTTGAGACGCAGCGTGTGTGATGCTTTTTAAAACATTTAACCTAAGAAAATACATCCAAAGAAACTCGACTAACGCTGAGGTGAGTTATTAAGCAGAGAAATCAAATTATTGAAAGATAAAGATAATGAAATTTTGTTTGTTATTTTTTATTTAGGTGGTACGCATGCGCCAGTGCATCTCCCCACGCTACGCCCCTGGTTCATATCTAAAACAATAACATCAAAAATGACGTAGTTTTATAAGCTTTTTTCTACATTCAATATTTTCATATAGGTCAATTTTTCACGAGGAGACTTTTCTGCACGGCGACTCTTTTGCACGAGCGTCACTTTAGCACGAGGGGACACTTTTGCACGAAGGGTCAATTTTGCACGAAAGTAAAAAATAAATGTATGTAGTATAAAAAGAAAAATAAATTAAAAAAAAAACAACAAAAAATAAAAATTAGTAAATAAAAATAGTTACCTACCGAGGGTCAGAGTTAGTGGTAACAGTGTTAGTAAAAACAAAATAATAAAAACAAATAACTAATTACAACATTTTGAAAAAAAAAAAATAAAAAAAAAGTTACCGACTGAGGGTAAGGAGTAAAAGAGACTGTAAAAACAATATATACACCTAATAAAAATCACTCATTAGGTAAAAACAGGAAAATAGAAAAATTGTACAAACTGAATTATAAAAAAAAAAACAAAAAATAAACTTACTGACCCAGGGTAAGGGTTAGGGGTAACAGTGATAGAAAAAACAAATATACACCTAATACAAATTATTATTCAACGAAAAACAGGAAAAACGAAAATTATGTAAAATAATTTATTGAAAACAAAAAATAAAATAAAAAATTTACCGACCGAGGGCAAGGGTTAATGAACAGTAATAAAAAAATGCCTAATAAAAACTACTAATCCAAAAAAACAGGAAATTTAAAAAATAATACAAAATAAATAACAAAAAAAAAAGAAAAAATTTACCTACCGAGGGTAAGGGTTAGGGGTAGTAGTGACAGCAAAAAATGTAAATAATTTAGTAAATATTTTTTTCACTTGTGCAAAAGTGACGTCGTGCAAACATGTCCCTTCGTGCTGAAGCGACGCTCGTGCTAGTTGTCAACTTGTGCTATAGTGACGTTCTTATAATATTGTCCCCTTGTGCAAAAGTGACGCCGCGCAAAAATGTCCCCTCGTGCTTAAGTGATGCTCGTGCAAAATAATAAAAAAGTAATGTTTACTTGTCAAATATAAAAATTACATATGTAGGTCATAATAGTGTCTACAAGTTCATTATTTACTTTTGGAAAACATTGAATATTTTTTGAGATATGGCTTAAATAAATTAAAAAACATAGATATTCTTAGTAATTTTAAAACATCTTGAAAATTATATATGATTTTGCAAAAAAAGAAAAAAATGGCTTGTAGATATCAATAAGATAAACATATGTATTTTTTTTCTAAACTTTTATTACTTATTGAGATATAGTCTTTTAAATATAATTTATTTATTTGAATTGTCGGAGTTTGAATTGTCATGTTTTATGTAAAGTAAATATATAGTTAGTATACATAGTTTCATATTAATTAAAAATTTAAAGTAAAACTTGAATTTACTCTTCAGTTTTTGCTTTTTTTATTAAATAAGCCTAAGGTTCTTATTTATTTCCCTCAGAATAAAAAAAAATCCTTGTACATTGGGAGTAAACTTGGCAATTACCACCCATAAAAGGGTAAAATTCGGAAAAAAGGTTTAGAATCCTTGTATTAAATCGCTGCTAAATATTGTTTAATAAGAAAACTCAAGTTTTGTTTGATGATAAAGATAAAGTAATAGTTTTAACTTTTTTTCTCAAATGGTTTTGCACCCAGCTCAGTGTGTTTAAATAAAATTACTAAAGCATATCAGCCAATGCAAATTACTGAATGTACGCTCTTTCTGTCGATTATAATACACGACTCTCGTATAACTCTACAATTTTTGTTTCTCTTCGTTGATGTTTAAGCCTCAAGTGTAAAACTTTTGTTGTAATATACCAAATTTTGTAATATAACAGAAATATATAGTAAATTTTCTAAAAAATAAGTAATATAAAAGGACTTTGATAATTAGAAAATACTAAGAAAAACCAAAAAAACAATAAATTGGTAAGAAAAAAGTTTTAAAGTAAGTGTAGCCAAAGATAATAAAAAATACAATCAAAGAATTACACAACAAAAAGTAATAAATAAACTGATAGACAACTTCAATAAGTAAGGGCTTATGTTTTAGTTACAACATCCATAATCTATTTATAGATACATGAAAAAAGACTTTTATAGCGTCAATATATAATTATGAAATTTTTTCTTGATATATACTACTATAATTAGAATTTTAAAGTTTATTCGTCAACAGTAAAAAAATAAGAATAAAACGATTATTACTTATATTTAGATATTGTAAAACAATTGAAATAAAAACCATTTTATTCTAATACAAATTTAGTATTAAAAGTCTTTCAAAATTCTACAACTAACACTAACATTTCTGAATAATATTAAAACTAATGTTGAAAAAAGTATTTAATTTTCATTAAAAACCTAAAATTACTAAAAGAACTTTTAGTAAAAAATATTTTCTCGACAAAGTTTATTGATGTGCAAATACAAAACTAAACATTGTTTGACCTGAGCTCATTAAAAATTAAGATATCCAACAAAACAAATAATTTAAGTCTTGTCCTGGACAAGACGTTAAGAGGTATCCGTGGTGTGCGACTCGATAACTGTTTTTTCGTGAACCAGTTCTTAAGGACCAAATGTTTTGATAGACTTTTTTATGTCGTTTAATAGTAAATATATAAGAATACTCTATTTGAAAAAAATATGGGAAAAAATTTCCAAGTCTTCACAAAGTGTTCGAATATTTTAGGTTAAAATACGTATTGTGTTTAATACTTAAAATGTAGGGAAGTGCTTTTTCTTAAAGGTTTCTATTAATTATGTACATGAATGTTGTGTAGTCTATAAATTTATCTGTTCGGGCGATCAACCAGTATATTGGTGAGACTTAACGACAACTATTTGTAAGAATAAAAGAGCATGTAACTCTAAGTAATACTGCAGTGTTTAATTGTGCACACTGTAAAACTATAGTAACAATTACAACTGTTTTAAATTATTAAAGTTTGTAATTCTCACAATAGTTTTTTAGCTACAGAAGCTCTTTTAATTAAAAAACTGCAACCAAATTATTTAAATAATCAACTTAGACCTGGTAAAGGATCGAAAGTAATTATTAACATACTTATGTAATCAATTTAGTTTTTGTTTAGACTTTTGTATATACAATTCGTTTTGTGTTAACTACATGACTTGATTATTGCTGTTGTATTTTGATTTAGTCTTACTCTGTCAATGTTTTTTCAGTTAATTCATGAGTACTTAAGTTGTTTTTAAAAACGTTTGTTGAAATAGTAATTTCCGAAAGCTAGTTTAAAATTTAATAAAAACTAGTGATGGAAAACGTGTTTTTTCATGCAAAAGAATGGTTTCTTAAAAACATTAAAGGTTTTCTTATACTAGAGTTTCTATTTTTGTTTTGCTTCTTTAATTACTTCAAGTTTTAAAATTTGGTAAATCTGCATTATTTGATAAGAACAGTAAAATGTGCTAATTCTTTACTAAGTTGTGTTTTTTCTAACATCTACTTTCATTTTCCAACTAACTTGTTTCAGTAGTATCTTATTTCACATAGTTTATATTTTTTATTTTGCAATCATATCTTTTAAAGGACTAACTTTTTAATCAGTAAACAATTTGTTTGAGTATAGCTTAAAAGTAAACATTGCAGCTGAAGAACACTACAAGATTTTATTCAAAATATTCTATTAATTACAAAATATTTTTTTAGATATATATTTACAAAATCAAAGCGAAAAATTCATACGAGACCTGAATATTCCATTGAAAAAAAATTGCAGCTGAAGAAAACTGCAAGATTTTGTTCAAAATTTTCTATTAATTGTAAAATATTTTGTTATTAAGATATATATTGACAAAAACAAAGTGAAAAATTCATACTAGACCTGAATATCCCAATTATGTGTCTCCGAACAATTGGTGATCAACAATGATGATATAATATGAAGGGTTATAAATCTGCCGTATACAAGTAATAGTAGATGATCTATTAACTTTATATATCAATATAGATATGTTTATAGTAAAAATCAAGCATCAAACAACCAAGTTTCTAACTCAATGAACTTATCAAAGGGTTTGAATAAGCTAACAGAATACCTTTTTACAATAACTGTTCAGATGTTGTTATTAGAACTCATAGGAACTAACAAACTAGATGTACGCAATCTGTTAGTAGACTACAAAGCAATGTGATTTGAGTGATAAATTTTACAGAAATGTTGAGCTAAGCTTAAAAAGTGGTCACGAAGTATAGGAAATGAAAACCTGTGAGTTATAAACTTATAGTCAGGTCTTTGCAGACAGTACAAAATAGTTTTAATTATAAACGTTCATTAAAACATCTTAAACCCGTCCAAATTATTTTAAATTGCAAAACGCAAGATTTACCAGACGTAATTACTGAAATTCTGTAAGCCCTGACATGAACCTAAAAACTTATTTTATTACTACAAAACAAAGAAATAATTAAACATGCTCAAAACATTTATAGATTCCAAAATTAGCGTAAAACTAGTCGTCGAAGTTACTTTTGGGGTTAAAAACGAAGTTAGGTTTTGTTGTTAATTTTAGTTTTTGAAAATAGCTTCTAAGTTGTTTACAATTAGTTATTATAATTCAGTAATAAAATTTTAATAATTTAGTTACAAATTTTTTATTTATATAAATTTTTTAATTATAATCTTTGTAGAGTAAGTATGCTTAATTTAAAATATATCAGATAAATTAATACGTATATATTATTTAATTAGCTTTTATTTTCTATGTATTTGTTAAATCAAACTAACTTAGTCTATAAATAGTAAAAATAAAAACTTTTGACATAAAACACTTGTTTTTTGATTTGTAAGCCTTTTTAAATTTTAGTATATACTTATTCGAGTTGGTATGCATAAAAACTGAATATTTATTTTTTTGCCTCTAAAGGTGATAAATGCAACACCAATGGCTACTTAAGAATTTTATCAGTTAATCTAAAATCAACTATAAAGAAAACAAACTAAACATTTTTCTATAAAAAACCTTAATGAGATATGTTTCAAAACATTTTTATACAGAACATAAGAATTGAACAAAACTTTTACATGTATTTGTGACTCTTTTGATTATATGTAATGGTTTTATTTAGTTGTTAATTCTTTTCTTAACTATAAGCTATGTACTTTTATAACTAACTTGTCTTAGACAAATTTTCTAATAATTTTGAAAATTCTACAACTTTTTAACTGTTAAAAATTTAACATAGTTGATATGAAAATTTATAACAATTTACTTAGTACTTAAATAGCTAAAATATACTTCCAAAGAGGTAAGTGTGTCATTAAAGAAAATTCTATAGAAATACATAATCGTACTCACACAAGTCAAAAAGAAAAGACATGTTAAAAAACTATTCAATTGTTTAAAAGTAAAAAAAAAAACAGATTATCCTTTCAAATATTACGACTTAAGTTTTTTTAAAGGATTTTCCAGTTATACTTAACTTTATTAACACAAATTTACTAAAATTGTAAATATACAAACACACATTTAACAACTAAAAAAAAGAATCAAAATAGTTTTTTTAAGAGCATTCGCTAGAAAAAAAGTTATTAAAAGTTTACAAATTATTAGTTATTCATTTTTCCACCACTTCTTGCGTCAATGCATCAATAAACTTTCTTGCGAAATCTTCATTGTCATCAATTTTTATGTTCAATTTTCTTGATATTGTCAGTGAGTTCTGCTGATGTTTCAGGTCTAAATAATGGAAGCGCATCAGTAAAACCTGATTAAAATTTTCAATAACATGTTTTGTCGTTTAATAAAAAAATTTTTTTTTAGACTTATCGTAGAGAACAAAAAAATAAGTCTATTTTTTCTTTTATCGTGACTATTAAAGTTGTACAATTTTATTTAAATTTTATTTAAAAACATCTAACTTTATTATAAACGATTCATTTTTCATTTCGATAAAAACATTTCAAACAAGATTAAATTCAAAATAAAAACAAGAAATTTATGAAACTAAAAGTTTTCACATATCAAAATGGCCTGATAAATTAAAATTTAGTTAATAACTGACCTTCAACTTAACAGTTTTTCAATTAGTAACTATTAACTATGCATAAAAAAAACACGCTTACATGTGGAAACCGGGAGTTAACACTGATGGAATTGTCACTAAAATTTTCAACAAAGTGCCAACACTTGTTAGGGACTATCAACACATCACCCGCATTTAATGTCACCACGTAGGGTTCAGTTTCTATTAATTTATTCAAAATTAAAAATCAGTTGGTTAAAGATATCTAACTATAAAATATTATGGTTAAAAAATGTTATAGACAGATGAATATTAAACTATTTGTTAAAAATTAGTTTTATTTTGTAAATCTTTTAAGTTTGGTAGAGGTAAGGATGTTAAAAATATATACTGTAGTTAAATTATAAATGAAAACGTTCGTAATAAATATTTTCATAAATATTAAGTAGACTAAAGTTACTAAAAGTTTTTATATACTTAATTTAGTGGTGAGCAAATGATTTGTTGAAATATGCACATGATATTTTGTTTTTCTATTTATCAAAAACAATCATAACTACAAGGTTAACAAAGTTTTTTGAAAAAATGTTCCAGGATTTCTGAATTTGCTCAAGGCTTTTTAAACAACAAGTTTTCTGGTCTTTTTATTTAATGAAAGTAAATAAAATGTAAAAGTCTGACTTGAATAGATATCAACATTTAAAATATACTGCAAAACTACTTTAAATGTGTTAAAAAACAAAAATGATAGAATTTTTACCTAACTTTATGATACATTTTTGTATCTAATAAAAGTTTTACATGTAAAAAAAGTTTAAAATTTCTGGTTTTTTCAGGTTAAAAAAATATCTAGGTTTTTCCAATTTTTTTTTTAGTTTCTTAAATTCAACCCCTTTGCCTAAATTGTCAAATTTTAGGTTTTTCCAGGATTTCAGGTTTTTTAGTAACAATGTTTTACAAATACTTCACAATAAAAAGTTAAAAAGTATCAAGTATTAAAGCTTATTTTATACTTAACGAATGAATTTATACATTACGAAGAGCTAAATTTTTTGTTTTTGAATAATTTATTTCAAACTTACTGCTGTGGGTTGATGTTAATGAAGTCAATTTTGCTCCAAACAGTAGACTCTTCGTACGGAATTCTCGTGGGTTTCAGGTGTTTAGCGCCGTCTTGTGAAATATCACCCAATGACTGCATCCTGATACCTGTTTAATGATAAAAATACCTTATGTAATTTAAATGAAAATTAAGACTGAATTATAACTGAATATTTTTTTTAAGTTGTCATACAGTTTTTATGAAATAGTGTAAACTTCATCCGTATTTTTAAACAAATTGATTTAAACTTTTAAAATGTACATAATCAAGGAAACGAATAAAAACTATAAAATCAATATATAGTGTCTGTAAGAAAATTGGTAAAATAAAAACTAGTTTTAGTATTTTACTAAAGGACTATAGATAAAATAAAATTTATCTTATCTTTTTATTATTGAAAAGAGAAGTTATCATTAAGGGCATAAAGAGTCAAACATTTATTTTTACAAAAAATAACTGGCTTTTATATGAAAGCTTAAAGTATAAACTACAATTCAGTTTTTATAAAATATAAAAATATTAAGTATTTTTTGAGAAATAGACATTTTTGTAAAAAAATACCAATACAAACAAAGGGACTGCAAATTTTTCAGAACTAGTTTACTTGGAAATTTAAAATTTCAATAAAAATCTATCTTCTCCCTAATTTTTTCAAGTAGATACTTTAAACCTTCAGGAAAAATTCCTTTTATAGTTTAAAAGACGTTTAATGCTGGGGTTTTAAAAATATTGAAAATTTTTGATGACAAACACAAAAAAAAAGGTAGTTATGTTTAAGAAAATGTTTATTCTTCAAAAAAAATTATTTATTAAATAATTTAAAAAATTAGTAATAGACTTACTGTAATAGTTTGAAGAAGATTGGTAATAAAATTAGAGGGTATATAGATTTTTAGTGGAAACTTTAAACGGTTATATCTTGTTACTTTAAAATATCTGATAGCTCAAGTGAAACTCAAAAAAATAAGATCAACTTGTAAAGATCAAGGTGGACCACCCTATTCCCAAAATGCAAAAATATTAAGATTTAATAATAAATGTAAGTTCTAAAAATATTTTACTTGTTTCTAAAAAAAAATAAGTTTCATATCTTGACAGAAGTTGAATTTTGTTAAGTAGCATTGTCCAACCACAAATACATTAAAAAAATCAACTCCTATAAGATTAACACTCCAAAAAAATAAAATGAGATGATAGATACCTAGCATACATTTTATTTTACCTAAAAATAAATAAAGTTTGCCAGATAAAGAAGATGCCCAGTGTATGTTTTGTAAATCAACTTACAGCAATCAAGGCTGGGTGCCTAGTAAACTTCAGAATTACTTGGAAAAACAACATTATGGGCATATGAACAAATCTAAACAGTTCTTTATAGACTTGAAACTGGAATTTGTTTTGCAACTCTTTAATTATCTTACTGAAAATTTTCCTGCAGTACTGTATTCAATAAATGTAGCACATTACTTAATGAAGAACAAAAACCTCTAACTGATGCTCAAAGTAAAAAAGTGATTGTCTTTAGAAATTTTAAAGAACATTTTTCAAAAAAAAAATTAATTTTTTCATGACTTAGTTCAAAATTTTTATTTTGACAAAGTAGTACCAAACTCCAAGTTTTTTGCTTAAATTTAAAAACTTAACATCAAATGTACAACCTGTGAATGAACGTACAAACTTTTATTGCTTATTATAACTTTAAATTTAAACTTTTTTTTTTGAATTGAACTTAGTTTGCACTTTTATGTTAGTAAAAGACATCAGTTCTTTTGTGTGTAATTAAAAACTGTATATAATCTATATTCTAAAAATAACTTTAGCAATAAGATGTAAAAAAATTTAAAGCAGTCAGTTTTACTTTTTAGCAAAATATTTTATTATAAAACTTAATAGTTTAGTTTAAATAAATTATGAAATTTCATTAAAGTGCAAGTTGTAAAAATAAATAATTTTTTATTAAAGTTTTAGTCTGAAATATAGATTTTTATAAACTTCAGCTATTTTAAAGGTCAAATAATAAAAATAAACATGCTATAAACTTACATAAGTTAGATAGATTTTTTACAAAATAATAGGTTTGTACCTGAAAACCTGGAAAGTACATGAGAGAGAATTTTGGACTTTTCTGGTTTTCTTGAAGAAAATTCTCCCATATCCATGATGGCAATGATATCTTGGAGTGAAATTAAATCCTGTTATTTAAAGTTTTGATTTAGAATGTTCAGATGTTTCTAAAAACAATTTTATATATTTTCAATAAATTATTTTTAAAAGATTAACAAATTATTATATTAAAAGATTCAGTGCTACTTATCAATCATTTATTCAAACTAAAAATCATTATTCTTAAATATTAGCTTAAAAAACCATTGTAACTATATAATATAAATTATTAAAAATTTTTCAAGTCAAATGTATCACAAAATACTAGTTTTAAGAAACTTAATACACTAAAACGTGAATTGATTTTGTTTAAGTTTAGTTTTTCAAGTAAACAATTGATTTATTATGCAAGATCCTTGTGACATTCTTGCTAAGTTGAAATATGCATGAGGATTCCAGTATGGACGACCAAGTTTAAAGTTATATATTACTATCTTTTATAAGAAAGTGCAAAAAAAATTTGCTACAGACAAGAAATGCAAAATTCTGAGTTTTTCATGATTTTAAACTTTTATTTACTATTTTGTGTAAAACAAACCTTGTTTTTTTTTTATAATATATTTTTTAAAACTTTAAATGATTTCAGGTAACATTGAAAGTTTTAACAGTAAGTTATCCAAAGTAATTAATTTACAAAACAAATGAAACAATATTTGCAAAATGATAGTGGATTAAATAAAAATAAGACTTTAGCAAAAAAAAATAAATACTAAAAAGAATATTTCAAAAAGAATGTTGTTCTGAGGATATAATGGTGTTACTTTTATCTTTAACTACTTTTTTACAAATTTTTACAAAGCTATTAAAGGTATCGAAAATACTATAATATTTTTTGCTTAAGAAAATATATCATTAGAGTTTTTGTTCTTTATAACGCAAAAAGCTTCAAAAAGAAACAAAACTCTATTGTAAGAACGAATTTGATACCATTAGCAACATAACATGACTATATATATTATCTAAAAAAAATTTAAATTTTAAGTTTTAAAATCTTTTTTTTTTAATTTTTTTAAATTTTGTTGCAACAGAATTGTATAAATATTGCAAGGAACATTTCCTGAAAATTTGAGGTGTTTATCTCAAAAAAACTTAGGAAAAGATATATTTTAGTGATTTCTAGTTATTTGCTGTTTAAGTTTGTGCTTTCCATGACAATCCTATTGCTGCCTCCGACTTTGACCAGCTATATCTCCAAAAATATTTTGAAATTTTATAATCTTTAAAAAGTTTCTTGTAGCTTCGTAAAAACTTTATAAAATAAGATAGAATTTCAAAAAAAAAAAGTGTTTAACCCTCCCCCCATATGCCCTTAATCAGCCATGAAAATAAATACTAACATGTTGGTTGAAAAAATTATTTCTGAAGATTTTTGGTGTTACAAGATCTTAAAATTTTTATAAAAACATGTAAGTGGGAAATTGAACACTCTGAACTACAAATTAAATTAAAGAGATTGGTAATTAATCATCTCAAACTTCTTTATGAAATTTTTTTAATTCCCTGTAAGTTAATCAGTTGATTCAAAAAAAATTAAATGGATTATGAATTCATTTATCTTAAGGACTATAAAGATTACAGTCAAGATGGATCCAGTGAAGATATGCTTATAGAGATAAGTAATGATGGGATTCAAGAAACCTGTTTCAGTAAAATATAAAATTACCCAAATTTCTGAGTTAAAGTTCTACAAAATTCTACTGCTGTTTTTTCAGCCTCAAAATCAATCCTCAAAAACGAAATAAACATCTTAAAAACATGTGTTTTCAATTATCTTTTACCGTTAAAATTATCAATGTTTTTAAACAAAAACATGTTAAATGGTTCTGACATATAGTTTATTAAACAACAAATAAAATGCGCTCAAAATTTTTGGTTATAGGACTTGGTGAATGAAAAAAAACCGTTTGGTTATTGAGGAGTTGCACACCACTTGGATATCTTTTAACTGCTTGTTTATGACATATGATTGCTTGGTAAATTATAAATAAAAACTTTTTATCAAGTAAAAAATTTAGACTTTTTTTTTAACTTTAGAACTAGACTTTTTTTTTTTGAATAAACTTCTTTTATAGAGCATAAGCCTCGTTTCAAAAACCTTTTATGTTACAAATTTCAATATTTTTAACAAAAAATGTCTCAAACTGATTGCTTTGTAGATTATGAATAAAAAAATTATTTCAAATAAAAAAGTTAGAAAAAGTTTTTTTTAACTCTAAAACTAGACTTTTTTAATAAAATTCTTCTATTGAAATAAGCCTCTTTACAAAAATCTTTTACCCTTACAATTTTTAATGTTTTTAAACCAAATTTTATTTTTATACTTTTTTATTTTTTTTTTTACTTTCACTGTTACCCCTAACCCTTAGGTAACTTTTTTAAGTTAATTTATTAACAAATTTTATTAGCTAATTGTTTTTTTATCTTTTATTTTTACTTTCTCAGTTACCCATAAACCTTACCCTCAGTCAGAAAGTTTTTTAATTAATTTATTTATTTCTAATTAAAAAAAAGATGCTTTCTTGTTTAGCTGTATGCTTTCTGCTTTAAAATAAAGAAATTTTATTTAATTGTGAATAATAAACTTTGAAAGTTGTCATTATTTGTAATTATTCAAAAAAGTTGCAAAAGTATGCATATTTAAGGATGTATTTTTAAGGCTTTAAAGACTTTGGTACAAAATTCTGGATACAACCATTTTGCAACAATAGCATTTAAAAAACTAGTTATGATGCCAACCACATATCATGCAGAAAAGGGTTCCTAAGTCCTAGTTGACACCAAAAACAAAAAGCAAAGATGAGTTGATGTTTAAATTTTCCAGGGTCAATTCTTCTCCTTAATTTTTTGAGCTAGAGACCTCAAATTTTAAGAAACATTCCTTCTATAATTTAAAGACTATTAACATTGGGTTTAAAAAAGTATTGAAAAATCAAAAAATAAACAGAAAAAAAGTGTTAATTTTGTTAAATTTTTATTTTCATAACTAATAAAATTCCTGCATTTAATCGAATCAAATATTATTAATGGACTTACTGTAAAAGTTTTAAGAAATTTTGTTAAAAATTGAAGAAAGAGATAGGTTTTTAGTCAAATAGTCTTTTTTTTGCGTTTTTAATTTGTGCCTTCTATTAGGAACCTAGTGTGGTCACTGACTTTGATTGCTTATATCTTGAAATATATTTTAAACATTGTTAAGCGGATCCTAATAGCTCAGATTATACTATACAAAATAAGATCAACTTGTAAAAATCAAGGTCAGCCAGAGTAATTCAAAACTGAAAAAGTTTTAAACTGGTTTGAGTGTTTGGCATCCCTGCTAACTTATGAAATAAAGAAATAAATAAAAGTTAATAGCAATTAATCCACCTTTAACAAAAAAAAAAGAACAAACTTACACAGGGGCAGCGTTTATTTTGAAATTTCTTCTTAGTTTTTGAAAGTACTAGTTTGCATTATTATCATAAAACTCTGTGTAAAAGATCTGCTTTTAAAATTATAAAAACAATGCTAAGATACTGTAATCCTACTTAAATGTGTTTTAAAATCTATAATAATTAAAATTTATAAACTACAAAAATAAAAACAAATTATACAGTAATTATACTTTATTCCACCTACATATGTTTTTGTGTGTCAACGAATCAACACACTTCAACTGGGATTATTATTAATAATCTTTTTTATATCATTGACTGACATTGACTTTCTATATTTAATGTATGTATTAATTATTTAGAAACTTTTTATAGAAAAAATAAATCATTTTAAAATCTATAAAAAACTTTGCAGATTAGAACTATGTTTTAAATGTTATTTAAAATAAGAAAACTTATTATTTGGCTTAATTATTTGGTGGCTAGTTGTAAGAAAGAAAACAAAAAACTAAATTTCATATTATACTATGGTCAAAAAGTATGCTGTGCTAAGTACGCACTTTTTGGTCGGGTTTAACTTGCGTACTTAAGGGGTAGTCTACTGTACTCTTAAAAGTTTATTAAACCTGTTGTTATTATTGTTGATCAACTGCTAAGTGTTTCTTAATTTTTTTCTTGTATTTTTTGAAAAACTCTGAAGAACTAGACTAGTAATAGCATAAAGAAAAGTTATGAGTTATATATTAACTAAGTACTTTTCAATTTGTTGTTTTACATTAATAAATTTCAACAAACTCGTTTTATATAGATTTTTTACAAATAAACATCATTACCAGTTAATATTATTGAAAATTTAAATCTTTAAATTTATTCTATTTGCTTAAAATTTTTCATTATGAATCATAGAAATATTAAGTAATTACAAAGGGTGTAACACACTTGCTATTGCCCAAAAACTTTAATCAATGCAAAGGGTTAAGTTTGACTGAAGTTTTTAAAACCATTAAAAAAGTTTTAATTGCTACTTATAGCAATGAACAAAATGTTTGTAATGTTTATTATTCAGTGCCATAATTAAGAAAAAAGATGTTTTTATAATACAATTTTAAATACATTTAGTTTCAGTGTAACAATGACTTCAGAAAAAAAAAGAAAAAAAAAATCAAGTTCAAAGAAACCATAGTAAACTGCACCATGTTGTTCATTTATTAACCAACAGGTCAATTTTTTCTGTGTATTAAGCCATTTATGGATGGTATAATTTTTTATACAGTTTGATTTATAGAAGGGTAAACTTGACAACTGTTCAAACTTTAACTTAAAATACAAAAGTGTAGGACGAAGTGAGTTTGCCAAATTTGTAAAAGAGTGATTCAAAAAAGTTAGCAAATAAAGAAAAATAAGACAAAAATGAAGTTTTATAATTCTGCTTATTTAATATAAACGAGGGTTATCAAACCTTTTTATGTGTTGGGCCTCATTTTTTTTTCAAGTATTTATGACCTTTGTTAGCTGCAAAGTCAAGGTGTTTCTCTAAGATACTTTTAAAAGTTTTAAATATCTTTTGTTTTATTTAAAACATGTTTAGGTTGGCTGGGTTAGCAAAGAGTTTATAATGAAAATTTCAAAGTTATAGATAAAATAGTGTATAACAGGGGTTTGATTTTATTAGTTTACTACTGTATTATCACCTTATTTTATTTTCATAAAACTTTAAATGAAAAAATTCTTAAGCACAAATACTACAGCCGGTATTTTAAAAATTTCTCTTAATTAAATTGATTGAAGATATATTATAAATCGAGAACAAAACACAACCCTTTTCAAAAGTTAGTAAAAATAAGTAAATTTTGTAAGTAAACAGAGTTTAACTTGTTATTTAACTTTTTTTCTTAACTTGAGAAATTATTTATTATTTTTGCTTAAAAATTTTTAGTTATAAATTCAAAAAAATCTGTATTAGTTCAAAAAGTATTATATATATTGCTTAAACCACCACATTAACTAAAAGGGTTCCCATTAAAATCTTAGATTGTATAGTTATAAAAACAGTTTTTAATTCACATTCAAATAAAAAAATAATGACAGTAGCTAGAAGGCTTTACTAGTTGTTTAAAAATATAATTCTGCTATTAAAGATATTTAGTCAAACTGTAATATGTACCTTAAGCAAAAAGTGTGTAAAAAGTTAAGTTTGTTAAGTGTCAACAAAAGAAATTTTAAAATCACAATGTGTACTTTTTTCTAATAATATATATATAATGATTATAGTTAAAATGCATTGCACCAAGATGCAAGAAATGACGCAGAGTTTTTTTTAACTTTTCTTTAGTGTTTCTTATTAAAAAATAGAACTTTAAAGAGTTTACCAGGGTTATGAAAAACGACTAAAAAATTTTACTTCGTAAGTAAATTAATTCTTTTCTAAAAAATAGTGTTTTAAACCCTATTTAACGGTTATGTTTTAATTAAAATCTAAAGAAAAAATAAAAAAAAGATGAAATACTAAATAAGCAATGTTTTGTAAAATAATAGGTTAGGTGAGAATATATGATTTTATTTAGATAATAAAATTAAATTAATAGTTATTAAAAATATAAATTAACCAAAAATCTAATTAATTGATTGCTATACTGAGAATTTAAGAATAAAAAATTTATTATTGTTAAATTATTAAGCGGATATGGATAGTACAAAATTATAAGGCATAGAAAAACTATGAAATATTTTTATAATGTTTAACATTTAGTTTTATATATACATACAGAATAAAACTATATTTTACATTCTTTTCAGTAATTTATAAATTATTAATACTTAAATTAACATCAGTGGTCGGCAAACTATTGTGCCCAGTCCGCGAGCATGTTATATTTTAAATGGTATGCAGCTTATGAAAGGTAAAACTTCGGCTCACTAGGATGCAAATTTTACCCGTAGTTTTTTTTTTTCGAAATTCACACTAGATATTCTTGGTTTAAATAAAGATCAAAAAGAATAGAAGAAAAGTAATATGAAAAGTTTATGGTAAATTTAGACTTACATAACATAATCATTTACAAAATGTGCGCCGAGACCAGCAAATGCCCGCCCACCTGTTTTAAGTTAAAACAATTTGCCTGGTTCGCATAATGCTTAAACTTTAGTAAAATGTTGCATTGCACTTATGTGGATCTGCAAGTTTTGTATTTTTTGTCTATTTTGTATCATAACAAAAGTTTTAAACCGAATAAAATCTAATCGTTTACTACTTCAACCTTTCATAAAGAATTTTGATTCTCACAATATGCATTATGATGCGCATAGAAAAGGCTTTTTCTGTACATAGAAAATATGTAAAGAAATAAAAGAGCTTTATTTTATTTGTAAAAAGATATTTTATAGCAAAAGTTGAAAATTTTTATAACAATATTATAAATAAAACACAAAAAAAAAAACAGATTTCTTTAGTACTAATTGTTATGTTTTAAAGTCAAGTGTGCTAAAAATGTATTTTTCAGTTTTTTACAGTGTGAAGCTTTTAAAACTGTTGTGAACACCGTTTTAGACAAGTACAAAACATTTTTAATTAAAATTTTACAAACTACAACAACAGAAATAATAAATTTACTGTTAAAACTAAAAAAAGTTGAGATTTTATACTATTGAAATAAAAAATTAGAATTTTAATTTTAAGTTTTAGTTATTTCAAATCTTAGTGCATGATGAAAATATTAGTAGCTTAGTTTTAAGTAAAATGTATTACGTTTAGAAATAAAGTTTAACTCATAAGCAATTTTTGTTATACAAAATATTAAGTGAAAAAAATAAAAGTAAATAAAAACACTTATTTCTTCTTTAAACTAATGTACGAACATGAAAACACTAGCTTTATAGTTTTTAGTTGTAAACTTTGTTGCAACAATTGATTTAACTTTAAATGGCGATTTGTCGCATTAAAAATTGTAATAACTTTTTTTTAAAGCGGCATGTTAAATATGCTTTTTATGCAACAAAAAAACTTAAGTATTTTGCTATGTTGCTATTAAAAACTTTAATTTTTGAAAGTATTAAAATCTGTGATTTTTTATAAGTACTAAAACTTGTTAATTCTTTGAAAAAGTTGAAACCATTTAGTTTTTTATAAGTATTCAAACCAGTTGATTCTGGTAAAAGTAAAGACTTTTTAAGCTTTCAGTTTTATTATGTGTAAGAATTATTAAATACTATGATGTTTCAATAACATAAAAACATTAAACATTTTGTAGATGTGTTTAAAATAGTAAAAATAAATGTTCACTAAATTAGTCAATTTGAGTATATTTCACAACAAATTGTTTATTTTTAATATTTTTTATCATTAGAAACTGTCAACTATTCAGCACTTACTTCATTCCTTTGATAATGTATAAAAACTAACTTCTATTGAGTAATTTGTTTAAATTACATAGCTACAAAAGTTAAACACAACACTTTTATTTAGCAAACTTTTTGATAAAACATTATTTGATATGTAGCCTTAAAGTAGACTTAGAATATCATATCAAAAGTCCTTTAACTTAATTAACTCAGTGTTATTTGTTGAATAAACAATAGTTTTAATTAGTAAAAATTAATTAATTGTGTTTTAAGTTTAACTGTCATGTTTATTTGTTCTTTAAGAGGCTTTAATTTACAATAAAAACTTTTAAAGCGTTTTTCTAATTTGTTCTTGTGATTATAAAATTAAAATATAAATAATTTATAACATTATAAACTGTGGTATTATGTGAATTGCAGTTTAAGAACATTAATAAGTAAATACTAAAACAAACACTAATCTTAAATTTGTTTGAAAACATTAGTTCTATAAATCTAAACTAAACAATTGCTATGAGTTTGTACTTATGTTGAAAGGTTAGCTAAACTTCTAATCACTGTGTCTAAATTGTAACTTCTGTGTAAAAAGATTGAAGATATAATCTATTGAAATTTATACAATACACATCATTTGTTGTTATGTTGTGAAGCAAGCTGACCATAGCAGACAAAATGAGTTTTTCGTTAATTTACTTCGTATTTTCTGATTGATAAACTGTTTCGAAAATTTAACAATAGTTCAATTAAAATTATTGTAGTACATTCTATCATGTAAAATTCATCAATTTTTTGTCATTTTCGTTTTATCTTCTTAAAAAGACTTACAACAGTCAATAATAAAAACCTTCTGCATTCCGCTTTACTGTGTATAACCTTATTTCTCAGATTATATTACTATATGTAGTTATTTTGTACAATAAGCATAAATGTTTTAAAAAATAAAAAACTTATAAAAAACTAAAGTGCATTTCCAACCTCAAATTTGATAAAAGGGCTTCAAATTTGTAAATTTGTAATTTAGAATTCATTGTTTTGAATAATAACTAAAACATGAGACTCATAATGCAAAGTTTTTAACATTGCTGGGTGTAATTTAGTTATATAAAAAATTAAATTATTTAAACAACCAATTTTAAGTTTTTGAATTCGTCAGGTTTTCGTTTAAGACACTACTATTAAATTTACTATAAATTACAAAACGGAATATTTTAATTGGTTTTAGGTTATCCACTACAATAGTAACATCCAAATTAAAAACTCTAAGCTAAACTAATATTTATTATTGTAAATAGTTATTGTTTTATTACATATTGATTTTATAAAAATTAGTATTGCTGTGTGCGTAGTGTTATGTTAGTATTATTTTACAACCTAAAAAGATCTTTCTTACTGCTAACAAGAAGCTTAAAAAACTATTTAATGTAAATTGCTTATAATTTTTGTTACTACTTTCGTCATCTCGCTGTTATCAAAGCAGTGGCAGTTTAACAATCTAAAAAAACTTATAATAGAAAATAGGATTGAAAAAGTTGCAAACTTTATTTATTTTGTATTACTCCTTATTTTAAAATTAATGTAGTCTGACAGTAGAAATTAAAGTAACTTAATATAAATAAAAAAAATTATAAAATGACCGATGAAAAGTTCAAACAAGGACACATGGCGAGACGGAATGGAAGTTTTAGAGTTTATAACGCTTCATTCCTTTTAAAACAAAATTCATTTTCGACTTTACTAACACGAGGAATTGTTGTATCAGTTAGTTATGTACGGCTCGGTCAGAATGGTTCAGTAGTACACCGTGACAACATTTACCACAAGTGTTTTGATAAAAATATAACGATTCGCGGAGACTTGCTGTTGATGGTCGAGCATGCAAAGTAGTCCCGATTAGTTTTATTTTACAAGAACATGTCAAAACGTTTTTACTAGTAAAATTTTAGTTTAAAATAAAAAATAAAATATTTTTCTTTAGCTCTATGTTTAATTCCGTTACAATTAACAATTAATTTTATTTATTGTTTTAACGTACACAACCATACTGAAATAACTTATCACTGCATAGTTTATAAAAAAATTTTGGAAAGGAAGTTAAAAAGAACATATAGAAATAAAAGCAAAAGGGTTAGTTTTAATGACAGCTAAAAAGATCGTAAAAATATTTGTTGAGTAAAGCAACTATAAACCAATTTATTTGTTTAAAGTAAAATGAATCTAAGTAAAATTCATTTTAAGCTTTTTTCAACAACATTCTTTTAAAAAAGTGTAAAACTATTCTATTTAGAGGTTATGAAAAAATATTATGTCGATTTTAGTTATTAGATATTAGATTCATAAATTAAACAGACAAGATTTAACTTCACTTAAAAAAAATAGAAGCAATGATTTATATTACTGTCAGCAAAGTTGAGTGTATCACAACCACACAGTTCACCAGACTTTACCGCACAACCAACAACATTAGTCTTTGAAACATCCTATTTATATATTGATTTACTCTTGCAGGGTCTGTTGTAAATGGTTAGGCAGTACAGTTTAATGAAACGTAATAAAACAAAAAGTGTACCTACGATTGTTGAAAACAGAAGAAAATATTGAACTTAATTTGAAAGAGTCATAACACTACAGGTAAACTATAAACTCAAGCTCAAAAATTACTTCACTTTTTTACTTTCATTTATAATAAAAAACAACTTTATTATTGTAATGTTTGTGATAAGTTAAACTATATTTTTAACTATGTTACTCTTTATAACACTTATTCACTGTATCAAACTTTTTAATTGTTTATTGCATTTTATCTTGAATTAAAAACTGTGTATATTAAATGCATGAATTAAAAATAACTACAAGTAAATGAAAGCTTTAGTGTGTTTTTTTTAGGTATTCTAAACTATAAATTTAATATAAATAAAACCAAGTGTTTAAAAAGTAAAGTTTAATAAGATATAGGAAGTAATGGAAGCAATTAAACTGCTTTTTTCCCCTAATTGTATTTAAATACGTTGGAATACAACATCTAGTTATCTTAGCTTTGTTGAAATAGATGTGACAAAAATCACATTTGAAAACTGGCTTAAAATTACCAATTTTTCTTTAAAAAAATATCTAAAAGTAAATTAATATAACACAATCACCCTGAAAAAAGCGATTTTATCTCTTGGAAGTTCCTGTTTTACACTGAATTTTTTAAAATGCTATTTATTAAAAAATGTTTGTATTCAATTTAATAAAACTATTTAAAATTAACTATTTGTTATTCGATACTTTGTGCTTGTGCAAACGAAATAAAGCAAAAAACAATACACTGTTAAAAAGTTTTTCTATGTATATAAGAAACTTCCGGAATAAAACCTTACTTATAAAAAAAGTTAGCTAATTAGGTTGCACGTTTTATATTTGCTATCGTTTAAGTTTGTATTAGTTATTTTATACAATTGCGAAAGTTTTTTGCAAGTGCTTCCAAATCATTTGTTTTTAAGTTATGTCGGAAGAATCAATAACTTTTTGCCATCTTAGAATGAGTCAAAATACCAACATATTTCTTGAAATTTTTCAAAATTGACAAACTTTGTATACTTTCTGTACATTTAAAACTGTTAAAGTATATAACATTTTTTAAATTTAACGAATGTAAACAAAGCTTCATTAAGTTGAAGTTACGCTGTTAAAAATTTGCATTACTTTTTAAATTGGAATGTTATGTTCATAGCTTTAATTATGGTATCTTTTTTAAGTATTATTTAAATTATTTCATTTTAATTTATATGAACAAAAGCAGAACAACTTAGATTAGTACTTAAATTTATTTAAAATCGTTTATCCAACAAAAAATTTAGACTAAACAAATTTTGTTCATTACTAAAAAATGGTCAGTTATAAGAGAAAAGAACAACCTGAATCAGAAGTTTAGAATCAAAGTGCTTCGCTTTGAAGAAAAAAACATCGGAAAACAGAAAACAGTCAGACAAGAAAGAAACAGTCAGACAAACATAAGCTTCAACTAAAATTGTTCCAAGCATAAAAGGAAGATTTAGAAAATTTGTTTTCAGCAAAAAAAAAAATTACTGCTATACAAAGGTTTATTTTTTTTTCCACTTTCAACTCATGTTTCGGCTCTTGCTTCGCTGAGCCAAAGTTTAGAATCAAAGTGCTTAACTTAAAGAGACAAAAATCAAAAAAAAAAAAAAAAGAAACGGCCAGACTAGACAGAAACACTCAGACAAACATATATTTCAAACAAAACTATTTCAAACAAAAAAGGAATATTTAGAAAATCAATATTTTTTTTTACATTTTTTTTTCTTTTATATCCACTTTCGCTTCTTGCTTCACTTCAAAATAACTCTAACTTGGTTCCAGCTTGATCGCCTCCTTCTTCACATTGACCTCTTCCTTGACAGCTGCTTCACTCTTCACTGCTTCATCCTCTTCTTTTTCCTGCTGCTTTACGTTCCAACCGCTTCTGCGCCTTCTGCTGCCAAAGTAATTCTGCAGAAATATTTCATTGTTTAGTTATGGATATTTAAAATTATTTTTAAATTTTTTATGATAAGTTGGTTCATTATTGAAGATACTTTAATCCAAAAGACATCAGAACAGCAGAAAAAAGTTTAAACTTTAACAATAAAATAACTTTGGTTACAATCAAAAAAGTAGTCTGTAACTAAAAATAAAGCACGCTAATATAGTGCTTTTGTCAAAATAAATTTAGACTTATACATTAAATTTGTTAAGTGGGAAAATTTCTATTTCTTGAGTAAAAAACTTTCACAACAATTACACCATAATTTGCACTCCGATGCACTTCTTGAGTACAAAACTTTCGCAACAATTACATTACAATTTGCACAGTCCTACTAACTTGGATTTGGTGATCATAGAGTGCAGTCAAACTCTCAAAATCTTCTCTCTGCAGATAATCCGGCTGGTCATCCATCTCGTCAAAGTATTTGTTCATGATGGCTTTAAGAAATACAAATTAAGCAGGGAAATCAAATAGTTGAATAATAAAGATAATGATTTTTTTTTCTTAATTTTATTTTAGGTGGTACGCATGCGCCAGTGCACCTCCCCACGCTACGCCCCTGGTTCATATCTAAAACAATAAGGTCAAGTAGTTTTATAGGCTTTTTTCTATGAATTCTTTTTTTTGGAACTTGTCACTTTTGCACGATTGTCACTTTTGCACCAGTGGTAATTTTTGCACGGAGATACTCTTTCACGAAGGGTCACTTTTTCACGAGGAGACACTGTTTCACGGTGGCTCTTTTGCACAAGCTTCACTTTAGCACAAGTAGACACTTTTGCACGAGTGGACAATTTTGCACAGTGGCTCTTTTACACGAGCATCACTTTAGCACGAGGGGACACTTTTGCACGAGTGGACAATTTTGCACAGTGGCTCTTTTGCACGAGCGTCACTTTAGCACGAGGGAAACTTTTAGACGAAGGGTCATTTTTGCACGAAAGTAAAAAATAAATGTATATAGTATAAAAAGGAAAATAAATTTCAAAAAAAAACAACAAAAAACAATAATTAATTAAAAAAAATAGTTACCGACCGAGGGTCAGAGTTAGTGGTAACAGTGATAGTAAAAATAAAATAATAAAAAACAAATATTAACAAATTTTTGAAAAAAATTAAAAATAAACTAATAGCAAAACAAAAAAAAGAAGAAAGTTACCGTCCGAAGGTAAGGGGTAACAGTAATAGAAAAAATATATATATACCTAATAAAAATTGTTAATTAGGAATAATAGGAAAATAAAAAAATTACACAGACTAAATTATAAAAATAACAAAAATAAAGTTTACTGACCGACGTTAAGGGTTAGGGGTAACAGTGATAAAAATATATATACACCTAATTAAAATTATTATTAAAAGAAAAACAGAAAAATAGAAAATATACAAAATACATAACAAAATAAAAATTAAAGAAAAAAACTTGAAATAAAAAAAAAAATTCGGGGTAGTAGTGACAGCAAAAAAAAAAAGAAAAATTAAGTTAATAAATGTTTTTATTTTTCACCTGTGCAAAATTGACGCCGTGCAAACGTGTTCCTTCATGTAAATTTTCAACTCGTGCAAAAGTGACACCGTGCAAAAATGTCCCTTCGTGCTATAGTGACGCTCGTGTAAATTGTCAACTCGTGCAAAAGTGAAACCGTGTAAAAATGTCCCTTCGTGCTCTAGTGACGCTCATGCAAATTTTCAACTCGTGCAAAAGTGACACTGTGCAAAAATGTCCCTTCGTGCTATAGTGACGCTCGTGCAAATTTTCAGCTCGTGCAAAAGTGACACTGTGCAAAAATGTCCCTTCGTGCTATAGTAACGCTCGTGCAAATTTTCAACTCGTGCAAAAGTGACACCGTGCAAAAATGTCCCTTCGTGCTATAGTGACGCTTGTGTAATATTGTTCACTCGTGCAAAAGTGACGCCGTGCAAAAATGTCCCCTCGTGCTAAAGTGACGCTCGTGCAAAATATTAAAAAGATAATATATGCATGTCTAATATAAAAAATACATATATAGGTCATACAAATATCTACAAGTCATTATTTCTTTTTTGGAAAACATTCAATATATTTTGAGATATAACTTAAATAAAGTAAAAAACATAGATATTTTTAGTAAATTTGAAATATCTTGATAATAATTTATAATTGTGCAAAAAATAAAAGAAATGGCTTGTAGATAATAATAAGATCTACATATGTTTTTTTTTTTAAATTTATATTACTTATTGAGATATAGTCTTTTAAATACATTTTAAGAATTTGAATTGTCGGAATTCGAGTTGTTGGAGTTTGAACTGTCATGTAATCAAGTCGAGAATATAACTTTATGTAAAGTAAATAAATAGTTAGTATAAAACATAGTTTCATGTTAATAAAAACTTTAAAGTAAAACTTGAATTTACTTTTTAGTTTGTAGTTTTTTTTATTAAATAAGCCTAAGGTTCTTATTTTTTTCCCTCAGAATAAAAAAATCCTTGTACATGGGGGTAAACTTGGCAATTACAATCCATAAAAGGGTAAAATTTGAAAAAAAAAGGTTAAGAACCCCTGTATCAAACCGCTGTTAAATATTATTTTATAAGAAAACTCAAGTTGTTGTTTAATGATAAAGATGCAGTAATAGTTTTAACCATTTATCTCAAATGGTTTTGCACCCAGATCTGTGTGTTTAAATAAAACTACTTAAGCATATCTGCTGATGCAAATGACTGAATGCACGCTTACTCTGTCGATTATATTACACTACTCTCATATAACTCTACAGTTTTCATTTCCCTTCGTTGATGTTTTAGCCTCAAGTGCAAAACTTTTGTTATTATATACAAAATTTTGTAAAATAACACAAATATAAAGTAAATTTTCTAAATAAAAAATAATTAAAAAAGGACGACTCTGATAATTAGAAAATACTAGGAAAAACTAAAAAAACAATAAATTGGTAAGAAAAAAAGTTTTAAAGTAAGTGTAGCACAACATAATAAAAAATACAATAAAAGAATTATACAATAAAAAGTAAGAAATAAACTTATATACAACTGCAATAAGTAAGGGTTTATGTTTTACTTACAACCTTCATAATCTACTTAAACATATATGAAAAAAAAAGGTTTTTATAGCGTAAATTTATAAATTTTAAATTTTATCTTGATATATACTACTATAATTAGAGCTTTAAAGTTTATTCGTCAACTGTAAAAAAACTAAGAGTAAAACGATTATTACTTATATTTAGAAACTGTATAGAAATTAAAATAAAAGTTGTTTTATTCTAGTTTAAATTTAAAATTGAAAGTCTTTCAAAAATCTACAACTAACACTAACATTTATGAATAATATTAAATCCAATGTTGAAAAAAAGTATATTCTTTTCATTAAAAACCTAAAATCACTTAAAGAAATTCGAGTAAAAAATACTTTCCCGACAAAGTTTATTGATGTGCAAATACAAAAATTAAACAGTATTAGACCTGAGCTCATTAAAAATAAAATTACCCAACAAAACCAACACTTTGTGTCTTGTCCTGGACAAGACGTTAAGAGGTATCCGTGGTGTGCGACTCGATAACCGTTAGGTTTTTTCGTGCACCAGATCATAAGGACCAAATATTTTGAGCAAACTTTTTATGTCCTTCAATAAACAACATGTAAAAGTACACTATTCGAAAAAAATATCAGAAAAAATTTCTAAAAACATCACAAAATATTCGAAGATATTAGGGTAAAATAAGTATTGCGTGTAAAACTTAAAGTGTAGGGAAATGCTTTTTTTTAAAGGTTTTAAATAATGATGTACATAAAAATTGTTTAGTCTATAAATTTACCTGTTCAGGCAATCAACCAGTATATTGGTGAGACGGAAGGACAACTTTTTGTAAGAATAAAAGAGCATGTAACTCCAACTAACACTGCAGCGTTTAGAAATATTGATAATTGTGCACATTGTAAACCTATAGTAACCTATAGTAACATTTACAACTGTTTTAAATTATTAAAACTTGTAATTCTCACAATAGTTTATTAGCTACAGAAGCTCTATTAAATAAAAAACTGCAACCAAATTTAAAAAATCAACTTGGTCCTAATTAAGGATCAAGAGTTGCTTTTAAAATATTTGGGTAATTAATTTAGTTTTTGTTAAGACATTTGTTTAAACTATTTATTTTGTGTTAATTAATTGACTTGGTTAATACTGGTGTATTTTGATTCAGTCTAACTCTGTCAATGTTTTCTCAGATAATTTATAAGTATTTAAATTGCTTTCTTGGCAGAGGAAAAAGTAAGTTCCGAAAGATAGCTCAAAATTTAATAAAAACTAGTAATTGAAAAAGTTCTTCGTCTTGCAATAAAACGATTTCTTAAATACATTTAAAGATTTTCCTACACTAGAGTTTTTATCATTGTTCTGCTTCTCTAATACTTGAAACTTTAAAACACAGAAGAACTGTGTTTATCAAATTAGCACAGTAAAATGTTGTAATTTTAACCAGGTTGTGTACCTGCTAACATTATCCAACTAAATTGTTTCAGTATTATCTTATTTCACATGTTTTATAAAAGTTTTTTTTTTTTTAAACACATATAAAATATTCTCAGGTTTAAGAAGCTTACAGGTAACATTTTTCAAATACATATACAGATGTTGGTACTAGAACTTATAAAAACTTAATGTACATGGAGGTAGACTACAAAGCCATGTAGTTTAAATTATAACCTTTGTGATAATGTTGACCCAAGCTTGCAAAACATGAATGAATTACATAGTATAACTAATAGAAACTTGCGAGTTACAAACAAATAGTTTAGTAGAACTTCTTTTCAACCAAGACAAAAAATTATTATTTTTTTTTCATTAAAATAAATTTCAGTTTAAGTCTGGTTCAACAGGTTGTCATCTGCAGAACACATGTTTTGCTAGACAACAAAACTCTGAAAGATCTAATGGACAATGTTTAAAAAATTAAATAAAAATTTAAACAAAATTGATTTTTACCACAAGACACCAAAAGATTCAAACTAAAAATTTAAAACAACAGCGTTTAAAATATTTCAAAATAAGCTCATGATTAGTTGTTGAAGTAATTTTGTGGGTTAATAAAGAATGTATAGTTTTGTTGAGATATTTGACTTTATTTTGTAAAAGGCACATTTTGTATTATTTAAAAGATAGTTATTATAGTTTTAATAATTTAGAAACAAAAATTTTAGTTTTTAAAATATCAGCTTAATTTTTATATACATATGTTACTTATTAACAGTTAAAAAAGCTTTTATTCTTTTTTTATGTTAAAACAAACTAAATAAGTTTATGTATACTAATATAAGAGTAGACAAAAACTTTTGAAAATTTATATTGAACGTTTGTGGTTTTTTATTAATAGTTTTTATGAAATTTAAGTGCTTGAATACTTGTTTTAGCTTTGAAAAAAAGTTTGAACAGTTTTATTGCCTCTCTAAGTCAATATCAATAAATGCAGTATTATAGTTACTTTTATAATTTTAAAAATTAATCTAAAATCAACTATTAAGAAAACTAACAAAACATTTTCATGTAACAAACCCTTTAGGAGAAATGTTTTGAAACATTTCCTTACATAATACAGGTTTGAACAATTTTCTTACATGTAACGGTTTAATTATATTGTTAATTATTTACAAAACTGTGTTAGCTATGTAATTCACAAAATAACTCATCTTATGAAAATTGTTAACAAATTTATAAACTTATAATTAAAC
Organism: Thalia democratica; assembly: GCF_965202585.1. Taxonomy (NCBI): domain Eukaryota; kingdom Metazoa; phylum Chordata; class Thaliacea; order Salpida; family Salpidae; genus Thalia; species Thalia democratica. The sequence goes on from NC_139165.1 coordinate 78,103,056, forward strand.
TTTATTACTTTTAAAACTATCATTATAGTCCTGGACAAGACGTTAAATTATTCTTGTGTATGACTCGATAACCGAAAGGCTTTTTCGTGCACCAGGTCCTTGGACCAAACTTTTTGAGCGGTTTTGGTCGTTCAATAAACAATATAATATAATAACTTATTTTAAGAAAATTGTCTAATGATTTTGACAAGTCTATAACTTTTTCACTAGTAAGAGTATAATATTATTGAAACTTAACTTTACAATGGTTTACTTAGCACTTAAACAGCTAAAAAATCTATTCAGGTTAGTGTGTCATAAAAAAATTCTTTACAAATACATAATTGTACTCACACAAGTAAAAAAAATAAACGAGAATTGAAGATTACTGATAAGTTTAAAATCAAGAAACACGAAAACACAGCTTAACCATTCGAACTTGAGAACTTTTTAATGTTTTAATAGTTATACGTTTTAATGTTTTAACGAAATGTTTTAATAGTTAAACTGAATTAGATGTATTAATACTGTGAAGATACTAACACATATTTAACGACTATAAAAATCAATCAAAATAGTTTTTCTAAAAGTATTTACTAGAAAAAATTATCTAAAAATGTATAAATTAAATTTCTAGAATTTTCTCGGCAATTTTTTCCACCACTTCTTGCGACGTCAATGCATCCAAAAACTTTTTGGCAAAATCTTTATTGTCATCGATTTTTGCTTTTTTACCTTCAATTTTTTTCATCTTGTCAGCGAGTTTTGATGCCTTTTCAGGTCTGAATAATGGAAGCGCATCAGTGAAGCTGTACCTGATTAGAAATTTAAATAAAGCATTTTATTATCCTCCAAAAGCCATTAATCTTTGTTTTGAAGTTTAAATTCAACAATAAAAATATAATCTAGAAAATTTTTTTTCTAAACTATCATAATTTTATTAAGGTTACTAAAAAAATAACTAACTGCCTTATATATGAGACATTTTCGATTTCAATCACTTTTTCTTCTGCCTTGTGTTTTACACTTTTGCTCGTCAACTTATTTGTTGCTTCCTTAACTAAATCCAAGCTTGTACTGATACTTTCGTCTATAGAACTTTCTGTATTAGAAAGTAACGGTAACTTTAAACTGGAAATCAGTAGCTTTGAAATAGACTCAGCTACTCTACTGAAATCATCGGTTTTCTAAAAATAAGAATAAAGTCTTTTAGATGGTTGAATAAAAAACAGAAGAACTTTAAAAAAAGTCATAATATTTCTTGTAAATAACATTGACACATAAAACTTTAATAAGGGTTGAAGTTTACACTATGAACATCAAATAATTTTAAAATCTTGAAAATTACAAAAACTTGTATATCAAAAAGATGCATTTTATTTAAAAAATTGTAAACAAATCAGTTTTAACATCTTAGTAATTTAGTAATTTTTGATCGCGTAAAACATGATTATCAAAAAAAAAACGTGTTTAAAACTAACATGTGGAAACCAAGAATTAACACTAATGGAGTTGTCACTACAATTTTCAACAAAGTGCCAATATTTATTAGGCACATAAAGAATGTCACCCGCATTCAGTGTGACCACGTATGGCTCCGTTTCAATTAGTCTGTTTAAATAAATAAAAAAACCGTTTGTCTTAAAAGAAAACCTAGTTATAAGATTATTTTGGTTGAGTAACTAATATCTACAGGTAAACACTTAAACTGTTAATTAGCAAATACTACTTTCTACAAATCCCTGAATTCTTGATAGAAGAAATGTTAAAAGTACTTACTTTGAGTAGAAATAAAAAATTGTATATTTAAAAAAAATAACTTATGTTGTAATAGAGTATGTTTTAAATTAATCATAAGAAAATAATTTGTAAAAGTGTACACAGTTTTTTTTAAATTATCAAAAAATATTTCACAGAATAAAAACAAATACAAAAATTAAAAATAAAAAAAGAAAAAGGTATACAAGTATTATTTATTTTACATTATGAAGTTAAAATTTAAATACCAGAAATTGTAGAAAAAGTGAAAATAATTCTCAACTATAAATTAAAATGCCTTTCAGTTTCTGAATGATTTATTTTAAACTTACTGCTGTGGATTGATGTTAATGAAGTCAATTTTGCTCCACACAGTAGACTCTTCGTATGGAATTCTCGTGGGTTTCAGGTGTTTAGCCCCCTCTTGTGGCTCAAATATCACCCAGCGTTTGCAACCTGATACCTGCAATATAAGATATGACCGTGTAATTTAAAAATAATAGGGCTGAGTATAATTTTATGTGAGTTATAAGTACTTTTCTAAAGCTTGATCCACACATAAATTACGTTTTTTAGTTATCAAAAAGGTTTTTTGGAAGAGCGTAAAATTCAGCAGTTTTATAAAAGAAACTGATTTAACCTCTGAAATCTTACAGAATTAGAGTAGACAGTAAAACACTATAAACTTATTATCTAGTGCCTCAACCCACATTTTTTTTACTACATTGATTTATTTATTACTTCAATAACCTGATAAACAACATTGTAGCAGTAAGAATCCTGGTGACACTGAGTGTGGGCTCCCTCACTACCCACCCATATCGTCGAATCGAATCCCTCGTCACCACTGTAGCCCAAACTGGTCCAATCAACCAGTTGTTCTAGACTCGTACCTGGAATTAAGTATTTAAAATTTTTGTTATTTTACTAAGTATGAATGATTTCAGTAAAAAATTAAATGATGGTAATTGATGGTAACTTAATTCATTATACAAACAAACTAGCAATGTTACAAAAATTATGACTAATTTAGGCTAGCGAGAAGTAATATATCGGATATAAGCTAGAGAAATTCTCGCTAGAGATTTGATTTTTTTTATAGAAATTATAGTACCAGGTAAAAGTACTTTTGTGAAATTGCTTTTACCCGGAATATCCTTTATGAGCCATTGAAGATATTTGTAATCAGCGTATACCCAGTAGTGGTTGTACTCGTATTCACGCAGTGGGTTTTCATCGGAACAATTATTATTGATCCACCCAATGTAATGTCCCACTGTGGCTGAAACAAACTTGCATTCGTGCTCCCATTGAACACCTTAACATTTTTAAGGTTTATATATAGAAAAGTAGTTTTAAAAAACTAGGAAAATAGGATTTTGCATTGAAAATTTCAGATAAGAAAAGATGTTAAAGTTATTGATTTTAATGATAGTGTTTTAAAAATCAATTATAAGTTTTTCATAGATTTAATTTACGTATTTCTTAAAATTCTTTATAAGCATATATAGCAGTAATACTAATTTAAAAACTTTAAATGGTATTTAATTTTATTTTATCAACTTTTAAAAACTGTAATCTACGCAAAAATCTAGACGTTTTTAACAATATGTAAACCTCTGAGTTTTTTCTCAATCAAAGTAAAATATAGCATGTTTTTTAACCTTTGGTGTAGTTTTTCATGCCAACTCTGAATTTGAGCAGTTTTTCTTTTATAATTTTTGACAGCTTTATCATCGTGCAACCATGCAGACCCCAATATTTAACAGCTTTACATTGTTGTATTACGAATGGTTTTTGGTTGTCATTATTTTCTACGAATTCCTTTAAATTCATAGTTTTTCTGTTTAAAATAGGTTGTATTAAAAAAATTTAATATTGATTTCATATTGAAAAATTAAAATATAAGTTAATAGTTTTAAGTTTAAAAACTAAAAATATTTTGTAACTGTTACTATCAACTATTTTGTAAACAAAAACTTTTTAGTATTCGTTAATATTAATTAGCTTTTAAATCAATAAATTGTCAGTGTTTTTTTTGCTTGTAGTTAAATTAAGATATACAACCTCTTCTACTGAGCTATCAAAAATCTCATGTAAGTTTTTTTTAGAAAAATTTTACAATATTAAAAGACTTTTTTTCATAAAACTTTCTTTTGCTGTTTTACAGTATGTAAAAAATAGTGATGGTATTAAGTATGTCAAAAATTTACAACAACAGCTTTTAATACTACGATACAAGACAAACATTTTACAACTTGTTAAAAGGATCTTAACTTTTTTTTTCCTAGACATTCTTATAGAAAATTATTGTCTCTAGCAATTTGAATTTATTCTGTATGACATCATAAGCTGTGGTTTAGACTAAAGGTTTTAGAAGGAGGAAAAAAAACAAACGGGTTTTATTGAGAAAATTTGGCAGGGATAAGAAGTATCCTAGTAAAAGAGACACAAATGTTTATAAATACTGTTCTAATTATTTTACTCCAAAAACTCTAACGCAGGAGTTGGTAACCTTTAAAAGTAAAAGGCAACTTTCCTAGAAAAAGTTGCTCACGGGATCAATTTTTTAGAATAGTGTTATAATCAATAAAACAACTTCTTTTAATCAAAAAATGTGACTAAGTATGCTTTAATAAACACTATTACTTGTTAAGCCCTACTATAAGTTTAAGTCCCCAATTTTTTTTAATATATAATATTGTATGGTAATAGCTGAAAAGTGAATCGCAGTTTGCCAAACCCCTGTTTTAAAACAAATCTCATTTCTATAAAGATCGTGGTGCGATTTTAAGTTATGAACAAAATAGAGAAAATAATAGTGTAATCAATTTCGGTTATGTTTAAGGCCATAGGGGGGGGTCCACTTTGTTTTTTACAACTTGATCTTATTTTGTAGAATTTAATCTAAGCTATCAGACACTTTTAACCGCTTTAAAAAACTCAAAGTAACTTTTGAGATATAAGCGATCAAAGAAAGGGCATTCAATAGGTTCCTTATGGAAGGCGAAAACTAAAAATGCGAAAAAAGACTATTTAACTAAAAATCTATCTCCTCCTTCATTTTTTGAGTAATCTTTCTCAAATTTTTACAGAATGTGTATCATTAAACTTTAAAGAGATCTATTGTAGGAATTTTTTTCATTTTGAGTAAAAAAAAAATTATTGTCAAAAAACTACCCTTTTTTTTAGTTTTTTGTGGATAAAATTTTTATTTTTCAAAATTTCAAAAATTCCAACATTAGCATTCTTCAAAATATTAAAAGGAACATTTCCTGAAAATTTGAAGTCTCTAGGTCAAAAAATGAAGGAGAAGATAGGTTTTTAGTGCGTTTTAAAATTTCCGAGAAAATTGACCCCAAAAAATTTGCGGTCCATACGTTTATATTGAAAAATTTTTACAAAAAATTAAATATCTCATAAGTTAAATGATATTTTTGAATTCTATAAAAACTGGTTTGTAGTTTGTACTTAAAGCTTTCATATAAAAGCCTAAATTAATTTTTTAAAAAAAAATGTTGGACCCCCCCTATGGCCTTAACAATACAAAAGTAATTTACCACTGGTAAATTTCAATTATTTTGAAACTCTTATAAAAAATCCTAATAGTTCCATCTTACCTAAAGATTAAAATTAATTTAATGTTTTCCAACAAATGATTTAAAAGAAAATCTTAAAAGATATAAAAAACGAGTTATCAATACAAAATTAATTGTAAGCATAAAAGCAGGATTATATTTAACTAGTTTTATCAAGAAAAAGATTTTATTGAAATTGCGTATAGTTATTATTTTATTGGTTATTTGGTATTTTTAAAAGCTTTATCTTTTATTTTTTACAACTTCAGTTGCAAGCTTTAGACTATTTTCTAATTTAATAGCAATAATTGAAAAACAAATAAAACTATTTAGATTTACTAAAAAAAGGTTCTTATATACTGCTCAAAAACCAAGACTAATTGTTAGTAAATTTTATTAAGCAAATATAGTTTTCAATTTCGGTTCGAAAACTACTTATTTTCATAAACATTTTAAACATATATTTTTTGGTACAAATAAAAGAAAGAAAATCCCAGCTTGTTTTAGTTAAATATATCTTAAACTGTTTAAAATTAAGTCTACACAAAACTAAATAATTTTAAGTTGAATACTTTCTGCACGTTTGTATAAAAATGTTTAAAAAAGTAATTTAGATACCCTATAAGTTTTTACGAGAATAAAAACATACTAAAAAATAACAGAATGAAAACAAATTTTAGTATTCTAACCTTTTTATTAGGATTTTTTATCAGTTGAAGGTTAGCTTAAGATACTTTTCATGTATATATATAAATATAATTAATTATCTGCAATATATAAAATAAAAATATATTAAATATAAGTTTATTTACTAGGCACTTGAAAGAAAAAAAAAAACGAAGAAATATTTAAAAGACCTTTGAATAGAAAAAAAAAAACAAATTTTAAAATCATAATATATCACTTAAAAATTTGCAGTAACAGCTTCTGACTGTTTTTGTTAAAAAAGATTCTTATGTAAAACCAGAACTTACGATGAAACTTCCTACTATGAAAAAGTTAGGTAAAATAATAATAAAAAAGGATCAACTCAATGCTTAAAAAATAACTTAAGTATAAGTTATTGAAAATTATAAACGCAACTTGGCACTAAAATAATTACAAAAGTGCAAAAAAATAATTAGAAGATATAATTTGTTTATGAAATTAAAGATTGACTAAACTCTTGTTTTTTAATAATATAACAATAATAATTAAACCTACTATTTAAGCCTTAGCTATAAAAATCTTTGTAAAAAGAACATAGTAGAAAAAATGCAGTAAACCAAAAAAAATATTTAGGCATGTCTAAGCTATTATTTAGATAAAAAGTCTAAAGAGTTTCAAAGATTATAATTTATATAAATATATACAAAACCCCAATCAAAAAAATCAAAAATTTCAATGTCTTACTTTAACCTTATTTTAGATATTCGTTTTAAAACAAAAATTTCAATAATTTTGTGATCAATGGTAAAAGAAAACAGAAAAAATTTTTTGAGAATTAAAATGTCTTTTTATACTTAGAATTTAAATATTGAACAAAACTTCATTTTAATACAGTTTTGTTTCACAAGTTATAAGGTACATTTCATACAAAAAATGCAGTGTATAAATAATATAAAAAGCTTTTTACATCAAAAGAAACTTCTATAAAAATATTTCAACTTTTAAACAGTTTCTTAATTAAAATCAACATTTTATACACAAATTAACTAAAGACTTGTTATTAAAAACAAATATAGTTTATGTTAAGTTTTGACTAAAACATGATGAAATTTTTTACTATTGTCATTTGTTATTAATGTCATAAAATTGATTAAAAAACTTAGTACTTGAGAAAGACTTATAGTATACAATTATAAAAATCTCTTTCCAGCCAAATATCAAATAACAAATGAAATATTGAGCAAAATCAGAGTTTAGTTCTTATAGTTCAAAATACCTAATGTGAATTTTTTCTTAATATTAAAATAGCCTATGACAAAAAGTCTATTTAAAAAATAATGTATAAGTCTGCATAATTTGACATTACTGTAAACTGTTTATTATCTATAAATAGTTCACTATGAAAATTATTTAAGCTACATCAAAACTTTACGTACAGCAGAAAACTTAAAAAATTGAAGTCAGCACAGTTTAATTGACGCTTATAAATATGTTTTTTATTTGTAATTTCGTGCACACCAGTTTTAGACAGACAAAAAAGTAGCTGACTGCATTTTCTCCTGTAGTTCAATGGCACCTTCATGGGTGGGATATTTTGTTATTTTCTGGCTATAAAGCGCTGTTGTAGTCAAGCCAACAGCACTTCTGAGGTGGCACAGTTTTGTTGATATCCTTCAGGTTGCTGACAACTTCTCTCGAAGTAACATTCTGATTGGTCCTATACTTTACTCACTGTTGGTCCTTTAATAGAATGATCATGTCAACCCATATTTGGAGATTGAAACCAACACATTGCAATTCAGAATGTGTCACACGCCTTCGAAGACAAAAGACTACAAAATTTCAACCATCTTTTAGCAGGATAAATTTCTGACACTAGTATGCCACAGCTACACTTTGATTGGTAGTCGCTGTCATCTCTAAGAACTCTTATAACATTTTTTTTTTTATATCTGAAAAACAAGAAGATTAAATATTTTTGTCACTCTGTAAACATCATAAAAACAACTGTGTTTAAAGCATTAACTGTAAAAATTTTTGATTTCCCATTGCAAATTAACCACAGTTTATTTTGTATAATGAATTACTAAGATAAGTTTACTTATAATCATAACATCACTAAGATAACTTTGTTTTAAACTAAAACAACTATATAAGCATTTCAACTATAAATGTATATAAATTTAAAACTTTTAAAACGCTTTAGTAATATGAAACAAAATAAACAAAGTTAAACTTATAATTACATAAAGAATTCTTTAATAAAACTCAAATAAATTTATCTATACAAATTTATTCAATAGTATTATGTCTTAAAAAAAATAATTTTGAACAACTAGTAAAGCTTAGTTTAAAAAAACATTAAACTTGTTAAACAAAACTTTAATATAAACAAAAAAAAATTATAAACAGAAAAAAAATGATTTAAATCTTCTTTTTGAATAACTAAATGAAGTATATAAGAAGCTTGTATAGCTATACTTTATTAAACAATATGTCACAAAGTTTACAATGATTTATACACATGTAAAGGTTCTTTAACATGAATTATTAGTTAAAAGTACACATGTTGGGAACTATTTTTACTATTTTATTTTAGTACTCAAAGGTTTTCTAAAAAAGTTGTTCTTTCAAGTTCATAACTAGCCTAAGTGCAGCACAATTTATTAGAACTTTAGTATTTAATACTGCTATTACTATTTTTTAATACTTTTTTTAAAGCTTACAGATAGAAATTAAAAAGAACTAAGAGTTAGTTGTTATATACTTGAAAGTACTTTAAAACATTAAGGTTATAATTTTTAGATGTAACTTAAAAATCCATTAACAAAATTGAGTTTGCTTGCTAGTTGTAATATACAGTGACATTTTCAAAAATAAAGTCTTTGAAATCCAAAAATGCTCACTTTAGAATTAATCAACATTGTGTTGTTTCTATAACTTGAACAATAAGAATAAATGTTTAAATCAAATTAATTTCAAAATGGTCTAAAATCTTTAAATTAATGATATCAAAGCATTATTAGAGAGATGTCAAAGAAGCTTATTTTAATCATTTTCTATCTATCATCTTTTTAACAAGTTTTCTTCTCTTTTAAAACACAACTAAGAAATCAAATTACTTTGTTGTTGATCGTTTTAGAAAGCTATAAAAGTTAAAAGTTTTTATTTAATATTACGATTGTAAACACACTGAAGCAAGTTGTTGAAATATATTTTCGTTCAGGAAAAAGTTTTTTTTTTACTATATTGTTTAATAATAACACCAATTACAAAAACACTCTGTTGTGGATAATTTTGTTTTACAAAATTTCAGACATTTTTGCAGAAAATATTTCAGCTTTGGCATAAAGAACAAATAAATGGAAATCTTTGTGTTTAAGACTTATGTGTTACTTTCATAGCATTTGTGGGCAAGATAAAACATTTTTTTTTATAAAGTTAAAAACAAAAAAAAATTACACATTACATGTTTTTCGAGAAATAAAAAAATACTATTTAAAGAACTTATTGTATAGTTTTAAATTGTATAAAAACAGAGCTTAGATATATTTTATGTTTAAGTTTTTAGAAAAGTTATATTTTGATTTGAAACTCTTACAAATATTTATAATAAAAAACTTTTTTTAAACTTTTGAAGTTTAGAATTATAAATTACTAACTTATTGCAATTAGGTTGTGTTAACCAGTATACTTATAATGTCCAAACTTTAGAGATAAAAAAAAAGAAATCGGGTTCATTCATTAAACAATAAAAAAATTTAAAAAAAGCACACCATTTTTTAAACAACTTATTAGAAACATATTTATTTACTTTTTATGTAATTTTTGTATTAATCAATTATATCTTTGAACTAAAACACTATTTTCTTGGCATGTGGTTTTTAAAAAATATATATTAAAATATATACCAAAAAGTTTTTCAAATGATCCCCTAAACAGAAATTAAAAAAGGCACCCCCACCAAGTTTACTCAAAAAACTACCTTTAAAAAAACCTATGACCTTATTTTTTTTGCTCTTCATCATCACTAACTCAAGAATATCTAGTGTAATTTTCAAAACTTTAATAAAAAAAGAGAACTTTATTTTTTCTCTTTATCATCAACTTCAAAATATCTAGTGTAATTAAATTAGAAAAGTTTTTATTTTCTAATTTCTCAAAGCCTATTTTTTTCAGTTTTTTAGCTTAAATTGTCAAATTCCTAGTTTTTCCAGGATTTCAGGTTTTTTGCCACCCTTTAGAGATAAGATTGCTAAAAATTAAAAAAAACTACCTTGATCTTGTAGGTACTACAAAAGAGTTGGGACCTAATAAGCAAGAATATTTGACCCACAACATATTTTAGCTTAAAATTGAGCTTATATTCAATAAAATTTTCATTTGTACCCTTAATTTTCTTTTCAGTAAATAGTACAGCTTTAATAATCTCTTCAATGTACCTTTTTTTTAATGGTTTAATTTTTTGCAATTATGCATGCAAAGACTCTTTTGCAACATTTCCAACAAAACAGTTGTCAACCAAAACACTTTGGTGCATTTATAAACTTATGTTTTTATTTGTGAATGGCTTGATTGCAGTAGCCTAGTAATACTTTTTAATGTTTATATGTATAAAAATACCCTATTACAATAAAACTTTTTAACGAAGCAAAATTTAAAAAAAATAGTTAATAGTAGTAAACAAATATTTATTTATACAATTACATAGCTACAATATAGCTTGATTGTAGAGGCCTAAAACTACTCTAGAAAGGTACAGATTTAAAAAAAAATACTTTTTCATAAAATAATTTAACACTAATGCAGAAACTTAAAAGTTTAATTAATAGTAGTAGATAAAGATTAATTTATCAGAGGTCGGCAAACGGCGGCCCGTGAGCCAACTGCGGTTCGAAAAGGGTAAATCTGCGGCCTGCGAGCACGTTTTTTATGAATGGAATGCGACCCGCGAAAGAAAATTTTGCGGCCCGCGAGCATGTAAATGTGGTCCGCTAAGCAAAAACATCTTTAAGTCAAACTTTTTTTGGTAATTTAGTTTAACTTTATTAATTTCGTTTTAAATTAGTGTACAACATTTTAAAACAATTAAAGTACGTTACTGATTTGGCTTGAAATGTGAAAGAGACAGATTAGCATTTGACCAGTGTTTTTTTTATTCTAAGTTTCATAATAACTTTATTTTTACACCAGCAGGTTATTATCTGAAAAAAAAACCATGCTTGGATTTAGTAAAATATTTATATAAAATTCACTTAGCAAATAAACTAAAAGCAAATGCTTCCAATTTTGTAAAAAAATACTGAACAATAGTTAACTAAAATATCATTTCTTTACAATTAGATATTTTGTTCAACATGTAAATTATACCTATGTTTTTTAAGATGTTTTATCACTACAAGTTATACTTGAATGTGCACATAACAATTGTAATAACATAATAATTAGAAATAAAGTTTATTTTATTTTGGTCTTGACAAACTTTGACTTTTTAGAAGTTTTCTGTGCTCTTTAAATTAATTCCTATGCTGACCAATATGCACAGATGATCGTTTTTTGAACTACTTTTTAATTTAATACTTAGTTAGGTTAAGTTTAATTTAATAATAATTTTCTGTTATTATTGTTTCTATGTGTTATATCTCAGTGTGTACAAACACATTTAATACAATATATATGACTTACATTAAAATATTTTTAGGTATTCATTTTATTTTTTGAAACAAAATATTTGAAAAAATTAAATTAATTTTTAAACTTGCATACTAATTTACACAAATGCTGTTTCACAAATTACCTATTTATTACAAACTAGATTTAGGGATGAAGTTATTTAGTTTGTATATTGTTAATCAAAATAGTTCAAATTCAAGCAAATTAACAACTAAACGTTGCCACACACTCAGACTAAGTCAGGTTTATTTAAAAATTTTCAAGTTTAGGCATTTTTCATGTTTTTTGTTTTAAAACACAAGGCTAGTTTAAGTCTTTCAGGCTAGATTTTTGTTTCGAAGAAAGGCGAAGTAAATTTATGATGTATGTTTTGTTCAACTTGCAGTGTTGGTTTGAACTAAAATCATGTAAAATTTTAAGTCTTGCAGCTGACATAATTCGAAATATTTTTGTATTATTTATATACAAATAATTGTGAGCAATCAAAGTTGCAAATAAACCTAAAATTTCAGAAAAGCTTAAAATTTAATAATTTGTGCCATAAAAATCTGGAAGAACCTAGAATTTTAGAATTATAAAAATACCTCGAATTTAAAACAATTTCAAATATGAAGTAGTGAAATTTAGATTTGACATAAAAAATCTATAATTTGATTTTTTTTTGTTATCACCCTTTTATTTTATTTAAAAACACATTTAAAGTACCTGAACAGTACTATTTTAATTTTGCTATACTATTCAACACTTTTTTTTCTTAAATCTTATTTTGTACAAAAAATAGAACCAAAGAATTGTTCTTTAAAAAAGCTTAAGATTTTTTTTTAAAAACTTTTGGCAAACCTGAAACTGTTTATATTCTTTCTAAAAGTTAAAAATAGAACAAATATTTTTTTTGACATATGTCCTGTTTATAAAAAGCAGGAAAAAATTTGTTTACAAAATAACAAATAATGGTAGTTTTAAGTATAATAACCAAACAATTTAAAATTCTTATCTTTAAATCCCTTGTAGGTATCTAGATCTATATAGTTTCGCAGTATAATCTTCTTCCATTTTATGCAAAACTATATACAGAAATAGTCATAGGCGTAATTTTAATGTACAGCAATTACTTTTGCTATTTTATAAATTCCCTTTAGATTTTTTTCTGAATTACTGTAGTTACTGAAAACAATCATGTGCTTGTTGAATGTTTTTTTTTTATTTTTTCTCATAACTAACATTATTTAATTCTTATAGCTCGTCTTATGTTTCACATTACTCTTTTTAAGGCATTTTTTTTTGCAGATAAAGAATTGGTATATAACTCAAAAAAAAAAGTTTTTTCTATCTCATTTATAGCTTGACAAACTTTTACACTTCCGTTAGAAGTATTCAAGAAACTTAACTGTCCATTTAAGCTGAATAACAATATTTTATTTGCTATATAGTTAGTTCACTGTTAATAAATTTCTTTTTTCATTGTTTTTAACAAGGATAGCGAACAAACAGGCTAGTTTAAAAAATTTAAAAACTCAGACTAGATTAGATTTGTTTAAGGCATTTTTAAAAACTCAGGTATGAGTGAAAATGTTATTTCTAACTTTTAGAATAAATTCTCAAAATCTTTATTTTTTTCTATGTACTATGAACATTTTTTATGACAGTAGTGTAGTTTATTAAGTGTAATTTTTTTTCTAGTCTACTAACATACTATGTAATTCTTTATAATAATAATATACAAGTTAGTTATTTTAGCGTGATTACCAGTGTTGGACATTTATGCAAAATTTTATTTTCCCTTATGTGTCCAAATTTTGATAATTTAAAGAAGTTAATGTTTTTCACTTGATATTATGTTTTTCCTTTAAAAAACAATAAATAAATATAGTAAAACTAATTCCCAAAAAAACTATTTTTCACAAACGAAATAAGTGTTAATTTATGATGAGTATGTTTCTGATTTCTTGATTGAAATGGAAATAACTTGTTGGCTAAGGGAAAATGAGAGAATCAAATGAGAGAGTGCGTGATCTACAGTCCAACAAAAATTTTAGAAAAAGATTCGAAAAGCTATAGATACGCCCAACCAGAGCGTGAAGCTGGTCATTTTTACCTCGAAACAAGCACGAAGCGACACTCTGCTGCTCGCAAATTTGAGCGTTAGCCGCCATCTTGGAAAAGCTAGATGACATCCGAGAAAACCTTTTTATTCAACAACGTCGACGGGGCGAACAACTCGATTTGAGTTGTTAACGTGCCATACTCATAAGCCTACGCATACTGTAGCAGACAACTTCTTTTGATCAATTTGAACACTGAACTCCACGATTGAGTCCACAGCGTTCAAGGAAACAAACTTAAACATTCATCTTATCGAGTAAGCCCACACAGACTGTGGCGTCAACCTACACTTCTACGAACAAGTTGTTTTTGTACTTTTAATTAATTCTGTCGTAATATTTATACATATTTATATTATCGTATCTACTTACTATTGTACTTGTATTGTAATATTTATACATATTTGTATCATCGTGCCTATTTAATATTGTATTTCATCGCCACGCTCCGATTACGGAAAGGCACCTAAAGAAGACCAAGCAAACGTTCATCAAGATTCTGTAAACGAGACGGACCAACGTCGAGTGCCAGAAACTGAGCGACCGGAGACCAGTGACACGTCAAGGAGGGAGTCCAGAGCACGTTTCCCTTCTAATTATTAACTTTAAGTGTTTAGTCTTATTGTGAGCTGTCATTGCGTTTATTTGTACATAATAAAACAACATTACTTAGTTTTATTATATTTAGTTATATAAATTATATAGTTATGTCCTTAAAACCCCTAAAAAAGGCATTAATCTTAAAAATGCCAGGCACACATTCGCGAATCGAAATGAGTTGTTCCGAGACTACTGCTAACCTGGAATCTGATGAGATTGTCGAGCCTGAGACCGAGGCAATTTCGAAGGAAATAAGTGAGGCTCCTAGTCTGTGTAACAATACCAGCAATCTTTTATCTTTTTCAACTTTTAATAGATTTAAGCTGGTTCAATATAACTCAGACATTTTTGCTTCTAAAGTGACAATATTGTAAAAGGTTAATAAATTACTAATAAGTTATTTTAATAAAGTGTACGAGCATTAGTTGTATTAGAATTTTTTTCATTACAATAAAAATACTAGTTTTATTTAATTAATTAACTACCGACCGACTATTTTAAAAGTGCAAACTACTTAAAACCTAAAAAAAATTTCAAAAGTTATCTTTTTTGAAAGTATGAAGAACTGGGTTCATAACAAAAAAAAAGAATAAAATAGACCCATTATTGTTTATTATACGTTAAAAAATACGCTCAAAAGGTTCGGTCTAAGGACCTCTTGTACAAAAAAACCTTTCGGTCATCGAGTCATGCACCAGAACAGTTAAAAGTCATGCCCAGGACATTAATGTTTTTTTAAACTCGGTTTTTTTTAAAGAGTTAGATTGTTAGTAAAACTAACATTAAGTTAAACTAAATAAGTGTTTAAGATGGTACATAGTTTATTAAGACTTAAGTATATAAGTCAGTGTAAATATTAATTCAATTAATACATATAATTTAAGTAGACATTATATGTGTAGCTAAAAATCATTAATAATGATAAACTGAATGAAAGTAAAATTTTATTAGTGTGACTAAAACTAAAAGATTATTTAAATGTCACTAAAACTGCGGCCCGCAAAGATTTTGAAAACTTTAATTTTAGCTCGCGAGCAACTACTTCCTGCCGACACCTGATTTAAACCATAACATAGCAAAAAAAACATGCTGTAGCAGAACTTTTGCTAGTGAAAACAATTTTTATCAATATTATATTTTTATTTCTATTTAAGTACAACTTAAAATAAACTCTTACAGTCTCCTGAATTCATTATAAAGCTAACATACCTAATTGAATTTTTTACTGATTGTTCTTGGAATATTTAAACTGTTTACTTTTTTATGGCTTATTAAATAACAGTAAATAAATAGGATAATGTCTAACTAACAAAATGCAATTATTATTCTTTAAGATAGTGGGACAGATAAGTTTGTTTAGTAGGCCGCGGGCTGCATGTTGCCCTCTTTTAATTTAATAAAAATCACTAAATGGTGGTGTTAAACAACTTTAATATATAGTCTTGTTTTTAACTTCTAAACTTAACTCTATGTTTTAAGAACATAACTCTAAATACATTTTACAAGTTTTACAAAAGTACATAAAAACAAATTATGACTTTGTATAACGATGTACTTAAATTACAAAACTTTAAAATATAAGATACAGTATTTCTAAACTTTCATTGGTTCACACAAGTATAAAACTAATCTGCTCAGAATATTCAGTGCTTACTTTTCTTTAGATTTCTAGTAATATAACTTGCCTAATTTGTATCTTCAAGCTTCCAAAAGTTTCTTGTATTGTTGTAAGTTGTATTTTTCTTATTGATTGATAGTAGTATGAAAATTACATTTTAATTTTTTCTTAAACGAAGCTTTTTTTTTCTTTAAGTTTTGTACACTAACTTAAACTTGTACTAAAAGTCTTAAAAACAGTACTTTGTTATTTTTAAGAAGCTTTGCTTTAAGTTTAAACATATTTATTAAGCTCAAATGATATTTATACCTTATCAAAACTTTATGTTTTTTAACTTGTAAAGTTCGCAGTAAAAATTTTCATCTATTTTTTTTTACTATTGACTTTATTCTATATATATTTTTTTAGAATTTAACTTGTAAATTGTAATAAAAGTATTAAAAAGTGTTACTTTTAACTTATTTAAACCGATTTTGATGTCTGCACTAAACTCACAATTTTAAAAAATAATTTGTAGTAATTTTTTTAACTTTAATCTCTTTTGTTTTATTAGTCATTGTAAACTAATATCTTTTGTAAGCCCTTACAACTTACGTCTAGTTTTCGCACAGCCCTTTCAAATGTTTTTAGTTTAGAGCAGATTTCCAATATCATCGAGTAAATTACCTACTCTTTATGGTAAAAAACAAATCTCCCTCCTCTTGAATGGACGTTCAGCTGAAAACTTCAAACGTAATTATACCATGTATTGCTTTTTTATTATGAATTTACATATTTTAATTCCGAATATAATTTATTTACATACTGAACATGTTAGTTTTGAAACCTATCAAGAGAAACCAAAAAAAAAAAACAGAGTTAAAAGTTTTATAACAGAAAATTGACTTATTTTAATTTTGCTAACGATTATTTAACATGCAAAGAACAAAAAGTTTTGCGCACATTAGTTTTAGTAATATCTTGCTATTTGAGTTTGGTTTATTCGTAACAGATTATTGTTTTTTAAAAACTTCAAATATTTTTAATTATAATTAATTGACCTACTTTTTATAAAACAAAATAGCAAAAAAAACACAATGCTTTCCAGAACTATTTTTGATGAAAAAAATGAAGTATTAAAAAAATAAACTCCAAAAAGTGTGTGAGGTGTCATAGTTCTTTGGTTAAAAGAGTCTTAAAACCTGATTTAAAAAAATCAAATAATTAATAGAACTTTGTGGCCTGTTTACTTTTAGTTTAGTTGTAAGTAAAAAAAAAGTTAAAACTATAATTAATTTAATAAAATTGACATAAAAAGTCTTTTTTGCAGCTAAACCAAGATTAATTTTTGTTTGTTATCCTGTTCTTCAAAAATTAGAAAAAAATCAAATATTCTTTGAGTGACTAGCTTAAGTAGAGACGAAAAATATTTTAGTTAGCAGGCCAAAGTTACAGGATAGAATTAAAAAACTATTTTGTGCCGCGATATTCAAAACAAATTAATCTAAGAAACTGAAAAAATATACATATATCAAAAATTTTCAATAATTCTTGCTTAATAAGCAGCAGAATGTCTTTAAAATAAGTTAACTAAGAGCACGTTTTGCACGTTTTGTTACAACAATGCTCAATTTATTTGTTTTACCAAGTCGTTTTCAACTTAAAAGTACGTCGCTGGCTAAATACTTTTATTTCCGAAGCGAGACCGGCCCGCGGACTGCATGTTGCTTTCCCCTTTTTTCTAACATTAGTGATAATTAGCAAAATAAATAAAAATTAGACAAGGGTTTTGTGATAACGCAATAAGATAAAAATATAAATGTTAGGAACGTGTACGAATGACTTATTGGAAAAAACTAAGAACACTGTTTTAATATTTGTTACACAAAAGTTTTGAACTATCTGTTTTTTGATTTTTTTTCAGATAAAAAATACGTTGCTCGCCCAGATTTCTTTATTTAGCCTGACCCAGCTCGTGGACAGTAGGTTTCCTACCATAGGTTAAAGTAAAAACGCCAAATTAGGCTTTGAAATAAACTGAAAAAGTATAAAAATAAAAGATTTTTTTTTAATTCTGTGCAGATGGAAACTTTTGGTTGTTTAAATTAATTGAATAGTTTATTATTATTATAACTTTTAACACGATATTTAAATAATAAGTAAATACTAAAGACTTTTACTTAGTTAGTGATTTTTTCCTATCAAAAGTAAAGCTCCTGTGACAACTACTATAAACCATAAAACAAATTTACCATAATCGTTTCTGCTCACGTTTTTCCTACTTATTTAAAATTAACTTGAATTGGGCATTTTCCACAAAGAACATTAAAATAAATTGTTTAACTGAACAAATAAAAAAATTACAAAACAACTGTGATAACCTAATACTTTAATTTTGTGTAAGCTGTAATGTAATTTTTTAGTTTATATGGCTAACTATTTCCTTAAATAGTAATCCAAGCAATACAAGTGATTTAACAATAGTTTCTTTTTCAATTATGTGATTATGTATAATATATCAGATAACCTTGCAGCTACCTATACCCACAAAATATGTACTGAAAATTGTTGACAGGTAAACACTTTTGTATGTAGAATATTAATGTTCTTTTATAGTATAAGTTTTAAGAATTTGTGGCCTGATGGTGTAGGGTACTAATGATTAAAAACTCTCTGAGTTGAATGTTGCAAGATCAAAACCTATGGCCAACACATAAACAAAAAAATGTTTAAGATATTAAATTTATTATTAAGAAAAAAATTGTTATATTAGCCCCTTTCTAATTTTTGTTCTGGTAGTGACAAGTATTTATAGTACTGAAAGTATTCAAATAAGATAACTGTTTTTTCTATACTTATAAAATATACTTTAAAATTTGGTAGATAATAATGAATTCTATAAGTAATTATAAAAGTGATATTACACTAAGACTCACTAATGTAATTCTTTTCATCAACAGACATTGTTCTATACTTTGCCAAAAAAATCCTTTAGTTTATAATATCAGGGTTGCCACAAACTTAGTTTACAAAGGCTAAATCAGACTACTTTGAAATTGAAAATAAACTTACGATCAATCAAGCTAGTTTGGTTTTTTTAATAAAAAAGTCAGGATAGTTTTAAGGCTTTATAAAAGTGTTAGTGAATTTTTTTATTGATCTTGAGGTTAGTTGTTCTAGCCCAACATTTAAACTTTAGCTCTTAATTTACATTTGCCAACATCCAAAATAATTCAAGATAGTGAAATTTTATAAAATCCCAGAATAAATCAGGCCAGTTAAGTTTTTTATATAAAACTCAGAACAGACTTAAATTTTTTGGAAATCTCAGGCCAGTTTTTTTTTTCTTTATTTGAAATTTAATTAGTTGGTTTAATTTCCTGAAATCCTGGAGTTTGACAATTTAGGTTATAAGACAAGGGAAAACCTGGAATTTTGAACAAAAATCACTAATAAAACTTATAAAAATCTGGAACTTTTAACAATTTTTACATGTTAAGTAGAAAAATTTTGATTTGAAAGGAAAATCTATCATAAAGATGAATTTTTTTGGCCATCATCAAACATTTTTTATTAAAAAGCACATTAAAAGTAGCTTTACTTTATCTTTTCAATGTACTTATACTATTTAACACAGTTTTTTTTACATTTAACTTGATTTTAAACCAGAAATAGACACAAAAACGTGTATTTACCTAGAGAAAATTTACCAAAAACTAGTGGCAACCCTGATCTCAAAATATAGTTGAGATTTTAGATAAATAGGTATAAAAAGTATTTTATAGTATATACTCTAAGCTTTAAAATAAGAGCCAATGCTAGTCTTTGTATAAAATATTAAATAACATATGCCCTTAATTTGATCTGTAAAGTATGTACTACCAAATATTTTTTATATAGTAAAACACTAATACTATATATAAAAGGCTAGGGATTATTTTTCTATTTTCAGAAAATTTTTATTTCAATATTACCAAAACTTGCAGAAAGTAAGTTTTTAAAGAAAAATAGTTGAAGGGAAATATATTTTTTGATTTTTATCTAAAATATATAAATAAAAACAAAATCTGTCTTCTACAAATGTTTAAGACTTGACCATGTTTGGTTAATCTCTGAAAAAATGTAAACTGATTAAATCTTTATGCCTAGTATATAAATTATTTTTATTTTATTCAATAAAATTACTTTATTAAGGTTTAGTTGTTTTCTTTTAGAGTTCCTACTTTTTTCTTGAAAATTGCAATAATAAAAAAACTGATTTTGTTTTTTTAAATGTTAAGAAACTATACAAAATTTTAATTATTTTTTCTTTTACTTAGTGATTAAATCTGGATTATTCAACAAGTTTTACATGTAAGTAATACTATTTTAATTTGACACAAAACATGTGTCATATAGACGTTTTTTGTTATCTTCAATTTATTTATTCATTTTTCAAAAAAACATTTAAAATAGCTTAACAGTATCTATTCAATGTTGTTACACTTTTGAAGAAAGTTGTTTACTTTAAACATAAATTTATACCAAAAAAGACCCAAAACCTTGTACTAAAAAAAAAACCAGGAATAATGTTTTCAAAAAATTTTGGCAACCTTGTTTAATGAATACTTGCATTATTCATTGTTTAAAGTTGAGCTCAGAGAATATTTTGAGTTAATATGGCTGAATGCACAAGCCATATTCTTTAAGTTATGAATTTAAGAGCAAAACAATTAAAGCAACTTGAGCTATTTTAAGGATATGGTGTGCAATACTTGTTCAAATTTATCATAATAAAAAGTTTTATAAAAAGGCCCAATGAGTTAAAAGTTTAAATTTGAAAAAGAATTTAAAGTTTAAATATGAATTAAGCAGTCTTCTGAAACACTATCTAGATTTTGATTTATAATACAATAAGCAACTGGCTAAAATAAAGGAAATTAAACAATTGAAAACCAGTAAGAAAAAAATCATTTAATGTTCTTTTGGTAAAAATTTTCAACAACTTGGGAAATTATACATCTTATAGCTGCATAAAGTAATAAATCTGAGCACTGAATTGAAAAATAGAACAAGACAGTATTGCATGTTAGCAGGAGTAGTACAAGATATAAATAAACACTAGTTTAATTACAAAGCTTTATTTTACTTCCTGAAAAGTCTTGATAGTTTTTGATTTTAATTAATTCTCAGCTTTCATTATTTTAATCTATTTATATAACATTTATATTAGAAATATGTGTTAAATTTAGTTTATTTTGTATATAAATTTGTATTAAAAACAGTACAATATGTTAAAAAGTACTTGATATTTCCTTGAAAATTCCTTAATTAAATGTACTTTCTAAACTTTTAGGTAAGATTTTTGTGGTAGAACAATAGTTTTTACATCTTTCACTTGTAAGATAAATCAGGTTGATTTTGAAAATCTGGAAAAATTATGTCAAAAATATTTGACAACTCTGATTAGTAGTTGTTCGGTCTATCAAGTTTGTATTTCTGATTTTTTCAAAGCTACTGGATAAACTTTCTTGTCCCGGAAAATCTGTTCAGTTTGTTTTAAAATAAATATTAAGCTGGGGTCTTACTAAACTGCAAGATTTTGGATTTTTTTATGTAAATAAGACAGAAAACATTGGATATATTTGAATAATTACTGGCCAACTGGCTCCTGTTTGAATGTTTTTGCCATTAAAAAAATTGAAGTTTATTTTGCAAAACTAGACTGAGTTAATATTTTCTAAATGTTTAAATTTTAATCATTTTTGGTTAACTTTATATTTTTTATAGAGTGGCCAAATATCCTGAAATCCTGGAAAAACCTAGAGTTTGACAATTAGAGCAAAAAAAGCCTGAAGTTTAAGAATTTTGAATAAATTCATTAAAAAATTACTAAAAGTTAATTTTTATACTAATAATAAACCAAAAAAATAGTTTTTTAAAACCTGGAAGAAAATAAAATAAATTTTATTAAAACTTAAAAAAATTAGTAAATTAGTAAAACTTGTTTGCAGTTTTTCATAACTCAAGTCTTTTTTTTTTCAAATTCTAAAGCTGGTTTTTACTACTTTGAAATCAACATTTTTCTTTGAAAGTAAAGTTTAATTTTTCTAGAGACATAATTAAGTGTTTGTTTTATTAATTTAATTTTGCTAAGTGTTCAATTTAAATTAACAACAATTTTTCATCATCAATTAAGTAAATATCAATAAATTTTTTGCTCAAAATAGTTGTCAGTCTATCAGGCTTATTGCTTGAAGAGTAGCAGTGATGATAGTTGCCACAATTTATAGCATTTGTCTAGAAGAAAAAGTTAAAATTTGATCAAATTACAATATAATGTTAGTAGTCTGTAGATAAATTGTTTCTTACTACCCTACTGTGCAGGCTCATTTGCAACAAGTGCATTTTAATGTGCACTAGGGTGCATCTGTTGCCAAGACCTTGGATATAAGCTTAGTGCATTTTTTTATGCTTGACAAATCATATAAAAAACAAACCAAAAAAATTAGCCTTCTAGCAAAACTGTAGATTGTATGGGACCTTAAAAGTTCAACCTTCAAGTTATTCCAAAAAAATTTTTGTGCATTTATCAATAGTCACAAAGACACATTCTACGCTTAAGAAAATTTGAATAAAGTTTATGGAGGAGTTGTTTGATTATCTGTAAATTTTTATCATGTTTTGTTAACTAATATTTTTGGATAAAATCAAGAAGTGCCTCAATAAAACTTTCTTCAAATTGCCTTTAAATGCGTTGAAAATATTTTTGTGGCTATTGATAAATGTACAAAAATTTTCAAGCAAAACTTGAAGGTTAAATTTTTAAGGTCCCATAAAACTTACATATGGATTGTTTTTAGAAAATTGTAAAAAGCACAAAAATGGTAAAAGCTAGGAAGCAAATTTTTTTTGCGTTGTTTTTAAAAAATAAAAATATATGCACTAAGCTTTACTGCAAAATTTTCATTTATGAGTAGCAAGAAGTGCACCTAAGTGTGCAGTGGTGTACACTTAAAGAAAAATCTTTTGTGATTGAAGTTTTTATAATTTTTTTAAATATTGTGTACATATATACTAGTTTTTTAAACTTATAATAATACCTCCATAGCTCAAGGGTAAGTGTTGTTTAATTGTAAACTGCATGTCACAAGATCAATCCCACCTATGGTCAACTAAAATATCTATTGTATTATGATAGAAGTATATTTCATAAGATCGTCTTAACATTTAATCTATGTACTTATTGTGTATTTATAAGTTTGATATTCTTACAGACTTTACTTAGTCTATTTATGCAATTTTGTTCACAAGTATAGCTGTATAATATCTAATACCTCTTAGAAAGCACTGATTAATCCGAGTTAGTTTTTTTTTTTTGATTTATATTAGTTTTTAAGGCTGAACCTTCATAAGTTAGGGTTTTTGTTTAGTAATGTGACATGTTGAACCAACTATGTTCATTAAAGTGTTTACTGAAAACTTTGTTAAGGTCAGTTTAAAAAGTGTTGTCAAAAATAACCTGTTAACATTCAGGTGAAATGGGTAGAATTTTGTATGTACTGGTGTACTGTTTGAGAATCACAGAGTTAATCTTTTTCGAATTATTTTTAACTATAGAAATAGTAGCAATATTTACAGAGACTACATAAAAGTTTGAATTAAAATCATCAAGCATAAAAATTATTTAGATAGATAATTTTTATGCTTGAAGCTTTTAATTTTCAAATAAATATACTTAGCAAAATTTCTCTTTAAAACAGGGTTGCAACACACTCAGGTAGTTTTTATACTTTTCCTAAATCTTAGGCTAGATTTTTTAATTTGTGCATTCATTAAGCTTTTTGTTGTTATTTTTAGGGTAGCTACTAAATCTGGAATCCTGGAAAAACCTGCAGTTTTGACAATTTTAGCTAATAAGCAATGTCAGATGTTTTGAAAAAAAAAGAAAAACCTTGGAATTTTGAACGAAAATCACTAGAATTGTAAACAATATTTAAATGTTTTAGAATAGTATGTAAATTAGTAAAATTTTGATTTGACACAAACTATCTATCATATAGATAAATGACTTTTGTCATAATCAAAAGTTTTTTAATTAAAAAAACACATTTGTATAATCTTAACAATATCTTTCCAACGTCATTATATTACTTAACACAGTTTTAACCTTAAACTTAACTTTAAGCTAAAAATAAACCCACAAACATGTACTTTAAAAATCTAGAAGAAATTTATTAAAACCAGTGGCTACCCTGTATTTTGGTATTTTAAGGTATTAAGCTACAAAGTATTTAATTTACAGTTTTTTGTTTTAATTTCCTTACAAACTTCGGTTGGCTTGTTGCATATCATGCTGATTTTTGTCTCAAACAGTGGCTATATAGTTAATATTTTTAATAAGTCTTCTATCTCCCTTACTTACTGACCAAATGTATGTCATACAAATGTGCCTCAAATACTAAGGTTCGAACCCATCACCCCTGAGTTCAGTGTGATCACATCAATCATAAAAACAAGCAGGCTAAAAAGAAGTAATTGTCTATTCAGCAACTAATTTCAACTAAATACTTAGTGATGCATTTTTAATTTTGCTTTTTTTGTGTATTATATTTTTAACTTTTAATTTTTAATCATTTATTATTTTATATTATCACTTTTTAATCATGGCAAATGTTACATAAAAAACAAGGGATAACTATTTAGAATTTTTATTTTCAATGTAAAGTTTAAAGGAAAGAAAGTGAGGTATTTAAATTGTTAAGTATATTTAGTTTTAAATTGCAATTATTCAGTATAAAGCTACTGTAGTAAGATTTTAAGCAAATTAGCAGTAAGTTAAAGAATATTTAGTAAAAAAATTAGGTAGTTATTAAAAATTTATGATTTATTACTTAATATTTAATGATAAACTTTTCAAAATGATTTACAATGTTTTGAAAATATTAATAAGTTAAAGCTTTTAATTAATATTAAAGTACAGTTCCCTGCTGTGTAATTTTGCACTGTTGAACCCAACTCAACATGCTAAGTTACACGGCAGGTAACTGTACTTAAAAAAATTAGCTTTTGATTTTTTTTTCGCATCATTTCCCCTTGCCTTCCCCTCTATCATCTGCTACATTGTTGTACAACATATTCTGCTCACACTGGGACTCGAACTCATCACCCCTTGACTTGGGTATAATTGCTCATGCCCATGAGCCATCGGGGGTACGTACAAGGATTGAAACTAAAGGTTATATAGCTGGCATCTTTCCGATTTCATAACAACACATGCTTTTATATAACTAAGAAGTTTTAGTATTAACTGTAACTATATTAATAGTTTAATATGTAACTGTTCAAAATATAGGTTTAATCGTTTGCTAATAAAAGATCCTAGTTTAATATATATATATATATACATATTGTTTTTTAGTGTGATTTAAATATTGTACTAATAAAATTTTTGAATGTTTGATAAATTTAAAAATTATTATGCTCACTCTTAAATAATTTAAATAAAAGATAAAATTGAAATAAGGATGTTGTCTGTTTAGAATAAATAACTTAAATTTCAAAATTACTTACAATAAGTTGTACACTAACTATTTAAAAAAAACATAATCAAACCAGTTTATTAGAAATGATGCGTTCTTTATTTAAAATAAAGTTTTGATATGTCATTATTGCATGTTAGTTTAAGTTTATACAACTTAATACTTAATTTTAAATATATTTTGTTTTTTTTTTAAATTAGACAGTTATTGTATTGTCTTGATTTATTATAGTATTTTCTTCAAGTTATACAGACTAATTATTTTGTTTCAGATTTTATAATAATATAAAACATTTTTAAGGTACACCAGAAGAAAACAGGTAAGTTTCAAAAAATATCGTAATACTTATTAAACATTTCGAACTCAAATACTATATTTTTACTATATTTAGTTTACTATATTTACTTGTTTGAATAAAAAATGCTATATTTATTTTTAAAATATATGTAACTTATTACTTGGTAAAGCAATAAAATATAACTATAATATTTTTTGCAATAGATAAAAGTTTGCATTGAAAATAATTACTATTCTAATTACTATTAGCTATTTTAGCATAATTTGTATTGAATAACTTAAAATTTGTTTGCAATGCATACTATTTTGCGAAAGTAACATGATTTAATATTAAGCACCATAAAACTAACAACAAAGTAAAATGAACATTGTAAAATTTTTTTCAACTTATATTCTTGTCTTGTTAATAACAACTTAAAAGTTTCCAAACACTTTACTTTCAAGCAACCTTACTTTTTTGTACTTTCCCGTTCACACAATGCAGCAATGGACCCAACCAAAAGGCTCAGTAGTCTCGTTAAAAAAAGCAATTTTGCCCCTAAAAACCCATTTAAAACTCGCACTAGCAGGTTGCCGAGCAAACCGAGCAATGCAAAATGTGATAGAAAATCAGATAATTTAGAAAGGCCGAGCAAACTGAGCACGCCTGGTAGCAACAGGAACGTTGTAAAGAGCAACACGCCCACAGACGGCAACATGAACAAGTGCGGATGCGAGGACGGGGAGTCGGTGGAGCAAGAGGACGGGCGAGTGGTGTGCGGCAGCTGCGGGATGGTGCTGGCAGTTCAGCACATGGTCAACACCGTGGCCTTCGAAGAAGGAGAGGGCGGGAGCAGCAGGTTGATGGCGAAGATCGTCGTTGATGGTCAGTAGTTTAATGTGGACTTTTCATTAGATGTTTTTTTTTTGAATTGATACAGTAATCTGCCTGCTAGATGGTTAGTAACTGTGGTCAGTTTTTAATTTAATGTGGAGGTTTCGTTCATGAGTATTTAATTGCATGTTGAGCCAAACTTTTTGAGGGATGGTGAAGTTGTATTTAATTAATAGTTGCAATATAAATCGAAAAAAACTTTTAAAAGAGTAATTCATTGCTGATTTTAAACTCCTGTATTGAAGCAGTGATCTGCCTGTTACGTAACGCTGGTAGCAGTTTAAAAGTTTAGTTTAAACAATCAAATAAATATAATTTGAATAAACAGGTCACAAGATGGCTTTTGATGCGAATCTGAAAATGGGAGGTCGGAACACCTACAAGGAGCAAATTGTAAAGGAAGGTAATTTAATGTTAAGTATTGAATTAAATTAGAAACAAGGTAATTAATTACGGATGGTTGGAACAAGGTATTATTGTACTCAGCCGAAGTTACAATGTTTTATAGCTGATAAATCTTT
This sequence comes from Thalia democratica, assembly GCF_965202585.1. Classification (NCBI taxonomy): domain Eukaryota; kingdom Metazoa; phylum Chordata; class Thaliacea; order Salpida; family Salpidae; genus Thalia; species Thalia democratica. Next base: position 78,130,204 of record NC_139165.1, read on the forward strand.
TAACTGTTTACGTCTTTCCAAAAAAACAACACATATAAGATTTTACAAGTGTTCAACGTTAACCACTAATAAAAGCTGAATTGAAGTTTCAACAGCTTCAAGCATTTATTAACAGCTGAAAGTAAGATAAAATACAGGGATTTAAAACTCAGTTTAAAACTTTGATATTCGGCGTGCTTTTTTAACAAGAGAATGGTTACAAGCTGACAGCTCTGTTCTTACTCTTGCAATCATTCAACATTCACAAACAGCTGAAACGAAGATCAGGGGCGCTTGCAAGTCGCTCAAGATTTCCGAAGAGTACGTGGAGAAAGCGTTGAGATTGGTCAGGCTCATCTCAAATTACAACATGACCACTGGGAGGAGTTGGGACATCACGATTGCCGTGTGTTTGTACATTGCCTGCAAGGAGGGCAAGTCTCCTCGTTAGTCAATTATATATATATTATAAATATAATCTTATATTATAGTTAGCTGCATTATATATATATATTGCCTGCAAGGGAGGCAAGTCTCCTCGTTAATTTGTAATTATATACGATCTGTTATATTGTAGTCAGCTGAATTATATCAAGTATGATGCAGGGTTGCCAGAAAGCCTGGAACACCTTGAATTTTAAAAGTTTTGAAAAAAAGTCCTGAAATTTGGAACATAAATCATTAAAAAATCTGGAAATTTTATACAATTTTTACATGTTTAGTAGTAAAGTTTTGATCTGACACGGTAAATCTACAATGTTAAAAAAAGTCATTTTTAGAAATTATTTTATTAAAATACGTTCATTTAAAGTAGCTTTACAGCATCTTTTCAATGCTGTTATACTACTTAACACAGTTTTTGACCTTGAACTTTACTTTAAACTAAAAATAGACCCAAAAACGTTTACTTTAAAAAACTTTCTCAAAAATCAATTGCAACCCAGTATATAAAGTATGTAAAATTATAGTCAATTAGCTAAATTATATTTAACTAAATAGTATGGCTTGTTTTTTAAGTATGGTTTTGCCTTTTTTTATAACTACAAAGGATAACAAGTCTTTTCGTTTGGTTTATTTTTTATTGATAAATTTTTTCACATGAGTCTCAGTAACAATCTTCAATGTATACATCATTTGTCAAGTAGTCCCGTTGTAAGTTGAAGTATTATAATCAGTTTTAGTTTGTTAGATATTTAAAGTTGCTATTGCACGAAGCAAAATGTGTGATTAAATAAAAACAAATGTTTTTGATGTGTGTTTAACGCTTTTCTTACTTTATCTGAAGATGGTCATATGATTAAAAATTAGGTTTGATAAATAAATAGTTTGTTTAAATCATAATTTTATAACAAGTCTTCTTGCACAAGTTTACATAATGTGCAGCCTTTTTTATGAATTTAAACTATTAAACTTGTAAATTTTGTACAAATTGTCAATTGCGAAGAGCGTGGTAAAGACGTTAGAGATGAAGAAATTGAATATTACACTTCTTCCCCGCGTTAGTTACTTGTTTAAATTTGTCATCAAAAACTATTATTATTTTTCAACATTATTTGGTGGCTGAAAGTTGAAGTTTTATCATGAATTAACTTCTTTTTATATTTTCATTGATATATATATAATTTTTTAATGTTAAAATTTGCTATCTTCTCAATGTGAACGAAGAAAATTAAAAAAAAAAATTCTTTTCAAACATGGTTTAATGGCTGCTGAAAGTTAAAAGAGTTTGTTTATATTTGTAGTTATATTTGTTTTGGTTTATATTTGTATTACATTGTAGTTTTACTATGTACATAACAAACCTCTTAAATAATCTGTTTTACAATGGACTTAATGAATACTCAAATATTTTCTTGAAAAATACTTTATTTAGAAAGTTTGTAAACACTTCAGTTGAAGTTTACAGCTTACTGTTTAATATATGCAAAATTAAAGTTTTGAGCGTTCTCTAAAAAATTTTTTTTAATTTTACAAAGTGTTTATGGAAATAAGTATTATGCCTTAGAGAAATACATTGCAAGAATCAAAATCAAATGTCATTTCACACCACCCGTAAAAAGAATACGCCCCATAAAAACTATAAATTTTAATAAAATACTTATCACTAACGGTAAAAACTTGTAAAAAATACAAGTAATAGAATATTTTTTTTTAAATATTATTTTCTGCAGACATGCTCATAGACTTCAGCGACTACTTCAAAGTGAGTTGATTTATTTTTTAATTAAATATATATAAAATGTTTACTTTCAAGTTGCCAAATGTTTCTTTTTAATTTAAGCATTTTGACATATATAAAACGTTGTTTTATTATCAAGCTAGCACGTGTTGCTATACAATTTGCAGGCAAAGTGTATAATATAGTATAAAAATTTTTATTAACTTATTCAGGTGAACCTTTTCACGTTGGGAAAATTCTACCAAGTAGCCATGAATAAACTAGGATATAAATGTAAAATTTTGGGTGAGTACTATCTATTAATATTTATTTAATATTTTCACCCATTTTTAGTGGGCTCGCATCCTTTGTGCTATAATTTTTATTGATTAAGTAGTAGTAACGAAAATGTTAAAAAGTTGCGCTACATTAACACCTACGCTGTTTCGCGCGCTATTTAGAAACGAGAGAGCAATTCCCCGCCATTTAATTACGAAAGAGTAATTTCCCGCCTTTTTTTTTGCACAGAACCATCGCTTCTTATTGAGAGGTACGCGCACGATCTAGATTTTGGAGAACACGCAAATCAAGTCACAATGACCGCATGCCGGATAGTCAAAAGAATGAAAACCGACTGGATTTCATACGGGAGAAGACCAAGTGGTTAGTTAAAATAATATAAGTTTGAAATATATATATATATTCTGGATTTCATACGGGAGAAGACCAAGTGGTTAGTTAAAATAATATAAGTTTGAAATATATATATATATATATTCTGGATTGCATATGGGAGAAGACTTCGCAGTAGATTTTGAAAAAGTTTTGTAGTCTTTTGCCAAGTTATTTTTTAATGATTTCTTAGACGAAGTTGAACGTTATTCATTATGATTTAACTTTTAAAAACTGATTATTATCAACAAGTATTATACTGATTTATGTAAAACAGAAGCACTAATTTAAAATAAGAATTTAACCTTTTCCATAAGTACAAGTTGGCCACTAAACCTGAATTACTGAAAAAATCTCGAATTAAAAAGTTTAGGCTAAAAAATACTCGAACTTGAAAAATTTTGAAAAAAACCTGGAAAATCTGGAATTTTAAACAAGTTTTACATCTTAAGTAGTTTAAATTTGATTTAAAACAAAAAATATATCATGTAGATAAGAAACTTTGTCATAAACATTTTTTTTTTGTTAAAAAACACAAAATAAGTACCTTTTCAGCAGAGTTTCCCAGACTTTTTATCGAAAGGCCACCTTTAAAGAAATTAAAATAACTATGTTGCCTCCAACTTATTTCCTAAAAAAAAACTACCATTTTAAACGCTTTCGGCCTTTTTATTGCTCATCATCATCAACTTCAGAATATCTAGTTTAAGTTTCAAATTGTGACCTTGTGGTTCCCCCTTTTACAGCATATGGCGCCGTAAATTTACGAAAGTTGATACATAATATCTAGCATAAGTTTCAAAACTACTATTAAAAATGCTTAAGACATTTTTTTCTTTTCCTTATCAAATCCATCCAGTGTAAGTTTCAAACTATGTATTCTTGGCCCCCTGTGACCCCTTTGCTGCTTCCTCTAAGGGGTCAACTTTGAAAACCCTGTTTATAGTATCTTTTTAATGTTGTTATTCTACTAACACAGTTTTTACCTTAAACTTAGCTTTGAACTAAAAACAGAGCAAAAAACTTGAACTTTCTGTAAAATCTGTAAAACCAGTGGCAATCCTGTAGGTATTTAGAATGCTCACAAACAAATTACATAAAATAAGAAAAGTTAATTTTTCACAGGCATTTGCGGAGCAGCATTAATTTTAGCCGGCAGAACCCACGCGTTCCACATAAAACCAAGTGATATAGTTGGCGTTGTTAAAATCGGCAGTGCTACTATTAGAAAAAGGTATTTTATTATTGTTTGTTTTATTTTGAATTCCACTAAAGCATTTTATAGTATTGGTGTCGTTAACTGTAGGTAACATGTTAATGTTAAAATTATTATATTGGTGTTTCCTGAAAATATTTACGTTCAGTTTGTCACCAACTGTAAATTAGTTAGCAAAAAAAGATAAGGATTAGTTATATAAACAATTCAATTGTTCATTTTATACAGTAGTTTAAGTTGTTAAACTTATAATTTATTCAAACTGACAGTTTAGCTCCAAAGTAATAATTAGATATCAAATATATTTTTAATAGTTGCCGAACATCTTTAGTAATCAGAAACAAGTATAATCAAACAACAAATAAATTCAATATAGGATGAGAGAGTTTAGTAGAACTGACTCATCGCAACTCTCCATAGAAGAATTCATGTCGACCAACTTGGAAGCAGCTCACGACCCTCCTTCCTTCGCTGATAAGGACACGTTGAAAGATGAGGATCTGAAGCAAATTGAAGAATATTCTACAAAAATTCAACACGATGTTCATCAGCTGCATGCCAAAAATACAAGTTTGATAAGTTTTTGTTTGTTAACTGTTTTTATTTTTTATTATAAATCTTGTTTATTATCAATCAAAATAAATGTTTTATTTTTTATAATTTTCAAAAATCCAGTAAAATTAAAACAGTCCAACGTGTAGTTAAGTTTTGTGTCAAAATAAAACTTTCATATGTAAACTATAATTTTATTTTTAAGATCGAGCAAAAAAGAATGAGGAAAAAAGAACCGAGGGTAAATATTTTAAATTATTGATTTTTTAAACTAGTAAGTTTTATATAAAGTAAGTGATTTTTGAATTTATTAAAGTTTAAAATGGTACAAACTTGAGTTATTAAAAAAACTTAACGTTTTAAATCGTTGTTTGTTTTTTATTGTGGTTTGTTAGTCAAGTGTACTTAAAATTACCAGTACTTATAAATTAGTTTGTTTTCTCTAATTGATATTTACAAAAATCCAGCTATTTTTAGTAATATAAATACATGAAATTATTTTAAAAATAAAAATTTTAAGTTATCAAGACTTAAGGTGTTACGCTTAAAAGTTATCTATTTAGCTTTAAAGTAATTTTTAACTTGATTAAATTCATTTATCTCAATAAAAAAGTGTGTAAATATATCTCGGTGCAGTTTAAATTAAGTAGTTTTTTCAATACAAAATATGCAAAAATGATTAATGCAATTTTTCAGATTTTATTAGAAAATTTACGAATATCGATAATCCTCATGCTCTGGCTGATAAATTTTTTAACAAAGCAAGAAGATTGGCAGCTTCTTTTTCAAACCCTCAAATCAAATCTCCAGGTTTGAAATTTTTTTGAAAAGATGATTTTTAGGTTATGTGGGTAATGATTTTTTGATAAAAATAAAAAGTTCAATGTTTAGAAAGTTTTAAATTGTACAACTCTATTGATAATCCTCCATATATAAGTGTAAACATAAAAAACATTAGTATTGAAATTAAAGTTGTAATTTTAATAAACTAAACAGAAAATTTTACTTGGGCTCTGTACAAGAAATGATCCTTTGACTTTTATATTTTTGTTTGAGAAACGTAATTATATAACCTTGAATAAAATAATTTCAAAAACATCTCATATGATAATAAACTATAGTAAATATTTTATACTCAAAATTATTTAGATGCTGCAGAAGACGATGTTGAAGAATCGAGGAACAACATCATCAGCTGCCTCCTACCTGATGACATGATCGGGCTGGGTAAATCCCCCAAGAAGAAACTTGACGAGCAGAAACAAAAAGGGAACGGTGAACTGGATCTCACCGGTATCGATGAAGATGAAATAAACCAGGTTTTTGTTGGCAATATTTTTTATTAAATATTTAGTTTTCCGGTAAAAAACTGAAATTTATTGTTATGTTGAATTAAAAATTAAAGTCTGTTTGAGAAGAATTAAAAATTAAAATAGTCAAATAGTTAAATTTGTGTATAAGTTTATTCAAAACAATTATAATCAAAGAAAAAACTTATACGTTCTAGTTTATGTATTATTTATTATCTATATAATTTAATAATTTTTTTTTTAGATGATAGTTCCCACCGACGAAGAAGTTCGGCAAAGAACTGAAAAGTGGAATGAGAAAAATCCTGATTACAAAGAGGTATTATTAAAATTTAATTAATTTAACATCACGACATTATTAAAATTTAATTTATTTAATAACATTTAGCATCACGACATCACTAAAATTTAATTTATTTAATATTATTAAGCATCACGACATCATTAAAATTTAATTTATTTAAAATTATTTAGCATCACGACATCATTAAAATTTAATTTAAACACAATTATAACTAAAATTGTAATTTTCCTCTGTTTTGCACAATTTGGTTCAAGTTATACATGAATTTATTAAAATTGAGGAACATATAACAATTATAAGATATAAAAGAAGTTTTTTTACTATTTAACTGAAGTATCAATGGCGATAAAGTTTTTTAATTAATTCAAAGAAAAAGTAGTTTTTTAACTAAGTTTTAATTAAACTTGGTGAAAAAGATGATAGATTAGTAGTATATTGTATATATAATCACGGATATTAACAATTTCGTATTTGTACTTGAATGTTTAGTTTTTAAAAAGATTGGAAAAGAAAGAATTGGAACAACAAAGAAAAGTAAAGAGAAAAAGAAGGAAGCCTGTTGATTACTCGTATGTACATATGAATATTAATATTAATTTGTGTTAAATTAATATTTCTATTTATTTATAAAGAAGTGCACCCATATATAATTCTTTTTTATTATATCTATTTCATTAAATTCTTTAGCCGTAAAACTAAACATAACTATCATATGCGTATTATAACGAATAGAATTCTTTACAATTAAACTCATTCCTCCAATTTTAAAGTGATTGGAAGCCAAGTGCTACCATTGATATATATAAAGTGTAATAATAATAATATTTAACAGAAAGAGTAATAGCGCAGCAGAAAGTTTAAACATGTACCGAAAAACCGCAAAAAGTAAAAATGTTGACTATGACGTACTGAAAAGGGTTTGTAATATATTACAGAATATTTTAAATTGCTTGATAATTTTTTTTTAAACTTTAAGTTCACTTTTTTATGTGGCCTTCTAAAAGTTGTTAGTACTAAATTTTAATTTTTCTTAAAAATAAAACAAATAAACAGTTTTTAAGTTGTATGCAAATGAAAAAGCAAACTGAAACATTTAATTTATCATACTTTATAAAACTACGGAGAAAAAGTTGTTTCAAAGTAATTTAAAACACAAAAACTGCCTGACAAATTATAAAAATATTTTTGAATATTAATTTCAGATAAACCAGGATCTCGGTTTTAATACAGGTGAAGCTGAGGTTAGTTTATTTTTATAATCTGTTAATTTATTGTATATATTTAACAAAATAAAACTGTTACCTTGAAGACGGTTAAGTTGGTATAAAATAACAATTATACAAGTAAAATCAAACAGCAACCCATGAAGCCCGTGATCGAAGTTGAAGGATCTGGTTTACAGCTCTCGAGCGGCGCAAGCGGCCAAACTATCTCACAAAAACAAATTGTTTACAACAGAAAGAGAAGTCATGCGCCAATCATCGACTCACCAAAGGTTTGTGAAATTGTTCAAACTAAATTTTTGTAATTATGAGAGAAAGTGAAAACAACAGACTTGTAGGCCAAATAAAAATAAATGTAAAGTATGTTATTAATTCAACAGAAGCCCAGAACATCTCCTCCTGTGACCTGCAAAAAAAAGTCAATGAAAGAAGATAAGAATGAAGAAAGCGAAGGTGTTCAGATGAATGATGAATCTTTTGTTCGGGAAAATCCCCTGATTGAGGAAAATATGGACGAGGTTCCGGATGATGGTTTTGATGAAGACGATGATCTTGGTTTGTTTTTAATAACTCTAAAAAGATACACATCTAAAAGATATAAACTATCTTTTACTGATGGTTTTCAAAGATGTTTTACTCATTTGTTTATTTATTCTACTTCAATGAAATATTATTATTCAGTTTAAAGCTTACTGTTCTGCATTGTTGAACATAATATGTAAGTACGTACTTGCAGTTTAAATTATCATAAGAGTTTGGACAAAACATTATTTTGTATAATCCAATTAACATTTTCAGGTCTCGGAAATTACGGAGTCGCCCAAGATGAATTTGTAGAAGAATATTATTAATTTCAATTAGAAACAATAAAAATATTACAAACCTCTTGTTGCACATTCCGCATTTAAGTTGTCACATAGCATTTTTTTTTAGTTCAATTTTTATAAGTTTTTTGATGGATGTAGAATTTACATGTGATATAGAGTAAAGTAAAATTTTATTTGTTTATAGAATTTAAGTTATTATACTTTACAACACACCTTTTATACTTTGAAAAATCATTGAAAAAGTGTTTTGTTATGAAATATAGATATTCTATTTCGATTATATTTAAAATGTTTTGTTAATTTTGATACAAAGTTAAAAAGCAGCCAATATTTCAAACTTTTCTTATATTAGTTTAATGCTTTATATTTAAGTTTGTGTCTTAGACTAGAGGTGCTATAAATTTTTTTAAATATCTTTATTGAAGTTTTTATTACATTTATGGCTCAAAAGACTAATTTTAAATCTCTTTTACCTATGAATCAGAGCAAAACTTTTATATTGACTGAAGATGTTTTTTTAAATATGAATTCAAGCAATTTGAAAATTTTTAGTTTTTTAATAGTCGCATGTTTGTAATTAGAAATCGTGTAGAATAAATGAAATTTTGCGTGAAAATATGATTGTTGTTATTAGTTGTTAACCATGTACATTTTGTCTTCACAATCTCCTGAAAAATCGGAAGTAGGCGATTTGGTAAAAAATATTATTAAAAGTCAAAATAACTGCTGACACAATTATATTAGTTGCCGTACATTAGGGGTAGTCAGCGATTTTTAATTTGGTACAAAAGTTTCAAATGGGTTCTAGCTTGATCTATCGTTCACCATAGAAGTGCTCTATTAACAATTTAATACAGGGTCTCCCAAATTGGGCCAAGTGGCCCCCTCGGGGACCACGAGTAGCAAAGGGGTAAGAGGGGGGCAATGAGCAGTAAAGGAGCCACAGGGTGCCATGAGTTCATAATTTGAAACTTGCACTAGATATTCTTGAGTTGCAGATAAAGAGCAAAAAAAAAGGTCTTTTATATCAAAAGTTTTTAAGTCAATTATTTTTTTTTGTATTTCAAAACAATTCTAGGGAATACGCACGATTCGGGGCACGCATTATTCAACATTATTTGCAGGAGTTATTTTCATTTTTTGTATGATATTTAATATACATTTACTACCAGATCCAAATTTTTACAGTGTGCTTTTAAAAAAGTAAAGAAATCTGTAAGGTACGCTTTTTTAGGGGGTACGCACTCGCGTAAGGTAAGCAAAAAAATTCTAATTTTTAATATTATATTGCTTTTATAACTTATTTAAAACCAAATATTTACAAACATATTATAGGTGTTATCGGAGAAGAAGACAAGCTCTTAAAAGCAAAGATAGTAAACTGTAAATACTAGTGACATTTTAACTACGTTTGACATTTCAACTATATAAAAACTTTATCGTCAAATAGATAAAAATCATTCTTTTTATGAAAGCTTGTGTTTGACTAAAACTAGATAATTAGATTTAAAGTAAGTTAAAGGTTAAACTAAAGTTTAATTAAACTTGTACTAGAACTGTTTTAAATAAAAGATTTTATTTTTTCTTTAGATAAAGTCAAGAACGCAACTATTTTAAAGAAATGAAACTCTAAAACTGATCAATGTAAAATTATACAAAATATTTTTTTTTTTAGTTTAAATTACAGATTTTTTTGCTTATAATAAATAACAACTTAAATTTAAGTTTCAAAGTTAAACAACTATACTAAGTGTACTACTCAGAATTTTCGTTTTTATTTGTTTCTTTTATCGTTAGTTATATTTGATAAAACTAAATTTAAAAAATTTATTAGATCGTTCTTACACAATTAAGGTTTTAAATGTAATTAAATAGGTTCAAGTCTGATTTGTTGTAAAAAATTTCAACACTTTGTCAAAAACTAAACCTAGAAATCTCGAAATCATTCCATTAAATATGATTGATGAAAATCGACATACATCAAAGTTTTTATTTAAGAAATACTTCATATTCAATCTGAAATAGTCTCAAAAAAAAAACTAGGTTTATGTAGAATACGAAAAGATTGAAGAGTGAACTATAAAATCATTAACAATAAATAAATTAATTTGTCAGCTAAGACTAAACTTGTGATCGTACTGAAATACATAAAGCCCAGAGGCGTACCTTACTTTAACTGCGTACCTTACAGTTTTAGATACCCTAAAATTTTTACACAGATAAAATAGTATGTCTTTATTATTTTCAAATATAAAAATGCCAAACAAGCACGAAACTTATAGTTTGTTTTTTAAATTAAAACTATTTAATTAAACAGACGCTCATTAAAAGCATACAAAACTGACAAGACTTATACAAATCATGAAACTAGACTGAAAAGCTCAAGCTTTAAATAAGTAAAGTTTAAGAAATAAGGTTTAAATAATCATAAAAACAAGCACAACAAGATGATAGTTAATAACAAAACACTAATCAATGGTGATTTTTAACTGTACTGTATAATTATAACCTTACAGCATAAACTAGCTGAACTCGAAATGAGAAAAGAAACACCAATTAAAACTGCAGAAGTGATAAAATCAATTGGAGCACACAAGTACATTGAATGTTCAGCAATGACGCAGGAAAATGTGAAAAAAAAAATGATGAGGTGTTAAAGGCAGAACTAGCTAAACCAAACACGAATAAAAGTAAAGATTGCGCGAATATGTGAAACTTATTTTAGAAAATGTAGCAGTAAATAAGTTCTACTATTAAAAAAAAAATTGAACATTACTATATTAAACATAAAAGCTCCTTATTTTTTTTAAGTTGCAAAACTTTCATTGCGTTTTTATTGTTTCTAAATAATAAATTTTAAAAAGAAATACTAGTATTGTTTCTAATATAAATCAATTGATAGAAAAACCAAGTGCCTACAAAAATCTACAAGTTATTTGTTAAGCGTTAAATTATTTAGTTTTTTTTTATTTGGTATTTTATTGTATAAAATCTGTTTTAATAAAACTTGTTATAAATATTTTTTGGGGTGTATATAACTTAAAAACAATATAAAGCATAATTGTACATTAAGAGGTGTAAATAATTCTAAATAAAACTTAATTCCACTGTAGCATCTGTTTAAAAAAGTATACATGAAAACAACCTTTAGTTTACAGTGCTAATGTTTCAATTTATAAAACAGACTTATTTATAGAATCCTTCTTAAATTTTTGTTCTGAAAGTATGTTAACTTACACATTATGATTATACTGTTGTTCATTAATAATTAAACTTTTATTGTTTTTTTTTTAGTCTTTTTATTCTATTCAGATTTAATAAACCTTCTATAACCTTTTGATAACTATTTTCCCAAACTAATCAAAATCATTAGATAAAATAGTTTTTTTTTTGAGGTTGATCTGATAATTTTAAAAGATGTATAAGTTTTAAACGTTTATCGGAACTAACTGAATTTAATCAAGATTTTTCTGATAAACTATTCTAATATTGTTTTGATATAATACTATACAAAAAAAAAACAAAGTTCTATAACACAAAATAGCTTTATGTGCTTCTCACTATTTCTTTTCTAATAAGTGACTAAGTATTAGTCTGTTTAAATTATTAAGTTTCTTGAGAATTTTTTTTATAAACGTCTGAAAGGCTTATTTAGTAAGCAAAAGTCAGCTCTAATGTTTTTCTATCTATTTAAATTTATCAGTTTCGTAGATTTGTAATATATGGTTAAGTATTTTTCGTTTATATTTACTAGAAATAACCGGTGTATAAAAGCCATTGTAAACAAGAACTTCTCCGCTTAGTTACATTACTAGTAGCAAATTACTTAATAATTTTTTTTTGATTACTCGTTGTTGATTATTTGAATTTAGATACCAATGTAAAACATATTAAAACTGATTTCAAACTTGTTTCAATAATTATAACAAGATTTATGTTTTAATTTATTTTAGTTCAATTCTTAAATCAAAATTCACGTATTTTTTGACAAAATGTTTTTTTATTTAAATAAGATTTGAAATTTAGTGCGTCCTTGCGCAGATTAGCACCCATTAATATGCGCACCTTATCAATATCCGAAATGCATGTATGAAGTTTATGTATCAAGTATGAAGTGTAGGACACGAACAGTGCCCGTAAAATTGTCAAATTTTTAAATGCAATTATTTTACTAAATAATGTATATAGTAACTATGATCATCAAAATTAAACTGGTTGTTTGGTTTGTATAAGTGGTCGATTGTATTTACTTTATGTTTTAGGTTTAAGTTAAGTATTCAACTGGAACTTTGTAAAACTTGCAGCTCTGTCAACAAAAAATCATGTTTGAAGTATATAATTTTTCCCTATACATTTTCGTATTTTTTAGTTTCCTGTTGGTAAATAGATTCTATGATAAATTAAATAAATTTATAATAGTAATAAACCAGCTTTAAAATCAAAATTCATATTTAAAGAGGCTTAGAAAGTTGAACTGCTACGAAGAAAAAGTACATTTTTTATAATAGAAAATAAAGTTGCTGTGTTTTATTTGAAACTATAACTTTCAATGGCAAACCAGGTTATTTTATCTTAATAATAAGTTTGTTAAAGAACATTTTAAAAGAAAGAAGTTATTAAAACACAAGAGTTCTTTATCTAACTTAAAATGTTGACTATATTTTTAAAGTTTTACACTCTATATAAAATAATTTTATAAACTATATAACATAGAGTACGTAAGTCAGTGTTATGCTGCTTAAGACATGATAAGTTTAAAATTGAATGAAGAAGTCTACTTTATTTGTTAATAAGCTATAATCAGAAACAAAACATGTTTTAAGCTGTATTTAAAAGACCTTTATTTGTACTAAGTATGTTTAAAAAAGTTTTGAAGCTAATGATAATAACTTGTAATTTCTTTGAATAATTCAAAGTTGAAATGTAATTGGAAAAATTAAAACTTTAAATTTTTTATTTATATTAAAACAAATGCAAAGATTGTTCAAAGTTATATTCTAAACAATTTATTTATATAAAAGTGACCTGAACGATTTGTTTGTGGAAGTTTTATTAAGCATATAACGACAAAATAGCAATGAATGCTTTACAAACTACACTTAACAACTATAAAAAATAAACACTTTTTTGTACTTTAAAGTGTGACAAGTTTTACTAATTTTAAAACTAAATTAAAATAATTTGAAGAAGTGTATTTCCTAATCGATAGACTTCAGAACGTTTGCTATCAATTTTATATATCACTCGTTTCATTTACTTTCACTCAAAATAGCCAATTAATAAACAGAAGAAAACCGCTAGTCATCAGCAAAGTAATAGTTTTAAATACTAAGTTATTCGAATCTTTCCTCATTCCCTGCAGAATTTGTTGATTTTAAATACTATGTCATATATTTCTATAAAATATTACATGACGTTAGTAAATTAAACAAAAAAAAATTTTTGTTAATTTTAAGCAATGCAGGCGATTTATTTTAATATTTGTTTTTATGACTTTTTTATTAATTTTGAATTGTAGTTTTTGTAATTATAAAAAAACAAACTAGTTTAAGTAAATTATTAGGAAAAAATACTTAAAAATTCAATAGAAAAGTCTCTAAAGAAAAACAACCTTTTGGTAACTTTAAAACAAAATTTAAAAAATAAACTAAATGTCATTGTAAGACAACTAATGCTCAACGTAACTGAAAGTATAACTGTTACTATTGAATTATGTACAAACTTCTCTTAATTTTTCATTTCTAATCTTTCGGTCGTAAGTAGTTTCCATCATAGTGTCTGAACTTTGTCGATAGACCTATGAAATTGTTAAACAAGAAATGTAAATTAAAGAATTGTCATGAATAAAGTTTTGTTATTTACAGTTACTTAACTCAGTAATGTAACTTAAATTTTTCTTTTAAAATAAGGTACTAACATTTGTAACTTTTAAAAACCGTCACTTTAGTAAAAGTTAAGTTTGAAGTTTTCTTATAAAAGTTTATCGACTATAGTAACTTCTACTTAACTTTTTCTTATAATCAATATTAGGAAATACTTAACAAACTAATAAACCCACATGATCACTTATGACTGCTTGTGTTCTTGCAATATCAGCAAATTTTTTTTCTAGACTTGCAATTTTATCTGACACTGTTTCTCCGGCTGCAACTTCCTCTTCTTCGAATTCAAACTGGTAAATTATTTGTAAATTAAAGTTTTAAATGCTCGTTCATAATTATTATACTAAAAAATATAAAGTTTTCAAATAGACAAAAAAGTTTTTAGAATTTTTCTTAGTACTGTTTGCTTTTTTAAATGAACAAAACTCTTGTAATCTGTTAGTTTAAACTAACTTTTAATTTAAAGATGTTCTTCTTTTAAATTATCAACTAATTTACTTATTTTCTTCTATTCAGTTAAAATACGGTGAAGTTTAAGAAAATCGCCAACTCAAAAGTTTTCGGTTCACAAAAATTATGCATTAAATGATATTAGAAATCACATTATCACTAGTTTATTTATTTGTACACAGGTTCTTAGATGCTTACCTTATTTTCCTTACAACAGAAAAACGCTTCATCATCAGAATCACTATCTTGAGTTGTTTCACTACAAATTATTTTCAATTATACTGATAAAAATAAATAACAAATTGATTTGTGCATAAAGAAGCTCATAAAATCTATTAATTGTGCATAATAGCATATTTACACAATTAACCGAAGTAGTTTTGAAAGCGAAAGACTGAATTTAAGAATAAATAGTTATTATAGATACAAAACTTTCATTTAATAAATAAATAAAAAATAAATATAAAAATAAAAGTTTTTACATATAAAAATAACACAAAATTAGTTTTTTATTAGGTCAAGAAGTACTATTATTAACTTTTATTAATTAATATCATTAATTACTTGTATAACTTAATTGTGAAAAACATATTTATATTAGTCTGAAACATTAACTTACGGTTTTATTGGATCAATAAATTTCCGTCTAAAACTTTTTAGTGCCGTATAAACGTTTGAGATGTCATCGATTGACTGTTTTAAAATGAAAGTGGCATCTTCTTCTTCTATTGTTCCTTTGTATTCGAAATTCACTACAATGTTTTAAGTAAAGCTAGTGAAAAACAGAGAGTTACAACAACAAATAAGAGTTTGAAAAATTATAACTTGATTCTGCTTGAACAATATTAACCGAATACTTACTAATTTTATTATTTTTTCAACTTACTTACTTCTTCAAAATGTAAGCTTTTTATTTTTTAAAGCTAAATGCTGTACCTTTAAAAGGTTTTTTCGTACTATTAAGTTTTAGTTAAAATGTTAATTATCTTTAACGTTATTCAGTTTGTATATATGTATTTGTTTTAATGACTAGTATTAAAAACACAAATTTCTATATTACTTTAGTACTACAAGTAGTTAAAAAACTTCATTGTATAACACGAATAAAGTTTTTAGTACAAAAAGTATAAACTTTTTGTGTAAAGAAAGTTTGATTTGTAAAACTTACAAAGTAGATCACTAAAACACTTCTGGACATTATCGAATTTTGAATCCCATTCTTCTTCAAACAAGTCTCGATCTCCTCTAGTTAAGTTAGAATTTGGAATTCCGAAGTATTTGCTTTGATATTGATCCAAAAGTGTATAAAGCTTTTTGACTTTTTTCACCTTAATTTGATTTAAATCATTATAGTTTTAAATATAAATGTTTCGAAAAAAGGTATTTATAAGTAAATCACAATTATCAGGCAAGCTAAATTATTTTTTTTAATGGTGCACCGTAGAGCAGTTAGAAATTAAAAAATAACTAACAACAAATCCATAATCTTCTCCAAGAAGAGGTGTGAAGTTTTGTGCTTCATTCAATGATATAACATGGTTGTCCAATGAAAATTTTGAGCTTCTTACATCTTTTAAAAGTTCTAACAACTTACGAACTGCGTTTACATTCATGTTAATATTAATTAGTGCCCTAAAAAAATTTTGTTGAATTGTGTTACTTCTTAACAATAAATTACTGTAACAGTTTAAAACAGCTCAATTTATCAATAAAAAACGAAAAAAACAAAAAGTATGTTTTAATCTATCACTGACACCAAAACGTTACATGATTAATCGCAGAATAAGTCTGTATATACTTGAGACTTTTGTGTTTATAAGTTTTAAAAGAAGAAATATTGATTCTTTATATAAAAGTTTACTTTCATTTACCTTGAAAATTTTAAAAGCATTGTTCAAAAGCTTAATTTTCGACAATAAATTACTAGCTAATGTTACAATATGTTAAGTTAACTCTGTTCACATTAAAAAATTATTTTATATAAAAGAATAGTATTAAAATTTTCGAGAAATCAAACTACAATGATTAAATTACAGAAAAGTTAGGTAAATTAGTATTTAAAATTCAAAGTAGAATTCAAAAAAAAATTTACTAATTAAATAAATATATTGAGATTAATTAAATATTACAACCAATTTTTGTTTTTTTTTATTTTATGACTATCAAGTTGTTTAATGAGTTGAACATATTTCATGGTTTAATGTTTCAATCTTATAAAAGTATAAGGGGTAACTATTTGTATTTAAGTTATTTATAGTCTTTAACAAACTGGAATATCCTATGGATCATTTAAGTAAGAAAATTTTAAGTAATTTTAAAATGTAAACAATTCAAAAACAACTTTTTTAAAAACAAGTAACTAAATTTCAAATCAGGGGCGTATCTAGGATTTTTCAAGTGGGGTAGCATACTTTTTTTTTTAAACAAGTACTTTCCAAAGTAATTTTATATAAAATACTTTATAAATGAATTTGGTGGCTTTTATTATATTATAACTTTTCGTAATTTGTTATATAAATTAAATTAATTTTTCATTACTAGGTTGTTTAAACATTTCTAGTGGCTATTCCTTTCAAATTTTATAAAAGGTTTTCATCACAATGAAAGTTTAAAATGAGACATGATTTAATTTTTTCATCTTATACAAATATTATAATAACTAACTTACTTTGTATAAATTTTATACTTTCTATTTAGTAAGTAACATCATAATTAAAACTTAAACTGTTGTTTAGAAAAAAACATTGGCTATTGAAAATTTTTTTTTTTTTATTTCCACCTTTATTTTTTTGTTAAATTGATTTTTACTTTGTTTATATTAACTAAAAATAATTAACTAAAAATTGTTTTTATTAATTTTAAATTCATTAAGAATCATCACTATTTTTACATTAATGGTTAGCAATAAAATAGATTGACAAAATACATAAAAAAATATTTATTAAAAAAAATGATGATAATTTTAAATATACAACTACACTAAAAACCATACTTAAATTAAACATAAACTTACTAAAATTAAACAATACTAAGGGCTACTCTATAATAAACTAGACATGACATGAATGAACATATTTTATGTAAAATAACAATTGCAAACACTAACAAGTACATGAAAAAACACCATACTTTAAAAAATACTTTTAATGTGGTCAAAACTTTTACACAAGAATTAAATCTAACAGGAATAGTCTTTTGGAATAAATAAAATAACATTACATTTAACTACTTTAAGTTTAAATAAAAAACTATTTATAAGAAATAACATTTTCAAAAGTTAGTTTTAACATAAACAATACCAAATCTACATGTTAGCAGCAGCAAGGTGGTCTTGAGTTCTTGTCACTGTCCGAACTGCCTGAAATTTTATTATTTAAGTAAATTGTTAAAATGATTATTTATTTTTTTGATGACTTTTAAAAAGTAAGTAAAATCCTAATTTGGAAAAAAGACTATGATAATACTTAAAATTTTCATTGGCTAAAATTTAGTTGGTTATCATAATTTTGATGAAAATATGCTATTTACTTTTTTAAACCTTCTTTTTGAAAAGTAAATTCAAAGTAAATTAAAAATAAGTGCCACTTCAAATATTCTAATTTTATTTTATAAAAACATACTTTTACTTATGTTATTTTTAAAAATGTTCTATAATAATATAAAGTGTTTTATTTTAAGCTACTTCAAACATAAAACTACAAATGACAAGAAAAAATTTTATTTGATGAGCCTAGACACCCCCCATGTACTCAAACGTTTATTAGTTTTCAGTTTCAAATACAATTAATTGAACACTATAGGTTAGTTATTAAAGCAATAAATTTCTTTTTAATAAACTACAAATTTTTTTACACTTAACTTAATTCTTTTCTACAAAACTACTTAAAGAAACAAAAAATCTCCTAAAATTTATGATTATATACAATTAATAAAACAAATGTTCTTGAAATCTACCTATTTAATTATAAAAAATGTTAACAAGTCTCTATGAACAAAATTGATGTTTTGTTCTTTATTATTTAAAAAATATTGCATTTATGTTGCTACAGGTAAAATACTTTGAATTGCTACAGTAAAATTTTTTAGAATTTTTTTAAAATACTTAACAACTTCTACAGTAGTTACAAAATGGTCTTCTTAAGTGTTTCCAAAATTAAACTTAAATATTGAAAAATACTAAAAAATGTTAAAGCGAACTGGTAAAAAAACACTATAAATAAACTTGACGACTAAGGTTTTTAAAAAGAAATAATGTTGCATAAGTAGTTTAATTAAACACTAAATAGTTTATCGAAAAAAATTAAGTGTAAAACTTTGTAAATTTTTTTTTCTATATAAACATGTAAGCTCATTACGTACGTAAAATAATAAAGTTGTATACAATACACACCACACATTGATATTTTGATAGGAGCAAAGATTTAGATGATTTTTAACTGAATCTCAAACTGCCTTTGTTGTTAAATTATAAATCTTAAAGTTTGCTTTTGTGACAATATTTTTTATAAGACAGGTTTCATATTTATATTAACAAATATCCATAAAGTTACTAAAGCATTATCTCTAACTGAAAACAAAAAACATTTGCTCAGTATTCAGAACTTTTTGATTTTGGAGTTCTAGCAACTCTGCTGTATAATAGTCTTAAAAAAAAGTATATAGCTTTAAAATACTTTGTACAGTAATTTTCTTCAGATCCAATTACATACAAAAAAAATAAATCTTATTAATAGCTCTTTTTCTATACCAGTAGAGTAGAGTTTATTAAAGGATAAATAATAGGTCAAAATATTTGGTCCTAGGACCTGGTGCACTAAAAATCCTTTCGGTTACCTTTTAACATCTTGTCCAGGACAGTATGAACTATGAAGTATTAACAATTAATCTAGCATGTAGTACACCTACTAATACTTTATTTATTTATCTAGTATGATATAATCGACTACTGTACAGGTCAGTAAAATGCAGTTTGTAGGCTGTATGAGGCTTATAAAGCATAAATTTTGGTTTTCGATGTGATTTTTAGTTAGAAATACTCCTTTTAAATACAGCTAAAATGTTCAAATGTTCATATATATTGTGACGTAATTATTAGATATATTTTTTAATCATTAGTAACGGTAATTAATTTGAATTAGTTGTTATTTCCATTAATGTAAGTGATTTATATTACTATTTGTTGTTTTGTTGTGTATTTTAGTATACTTTACTTAATATAGACTTAATAATTACAAATACTATAGAGGTTTATAACAGTCGGATTTAACATTAAGTATTTTACCTATTATTAGCTATTAACCTCTAAAAATCTGTAGAAATTATTTTAATTTTAATGAACACATTTATACAGTGTATACATAGTACATACACCTACTTTAGCTTCTATTCTTCCATTACAGTGTTTATTTTTTTACAGAACCCAGTTCAAGTGTGTTAATTCATTAACACACAGAAACATATATTGGTACAATAAAGGAAGATTACTGTATAACTTCTTTTCATTTTAGAATACTAACTATACATTTTCATACGAAATTGAAAGTGAGTAAGTTAAACCAAGAAAACTTGATTATAAACTTAAAATTAGGTGGTTAAAGTATAAAAATAGAAAAATAATTTTTTTACAGTTTATAAAACTGTTTGTGTCTAATAAGTTCAAAATTTTATTCATAAAACGCTACTGCATTTGGGTCATCTACAAAAAATTTTTCCAAATTTCAGGCTAAGTTTAATATTACGTAACATAGTTAATTGAATAAAGAATAAGTTCTACATTTTACAACTTTATAAAAATAATTATTATAGTACTATACTAGCTCAGTATTAGTATAGTACTACAAAGCAAACCAAATATGAATAACTGTTGAATGTTGAAGATAATTATTTTAATTTACAAATAATGCTAAACAATAGTAGAAAAAGATTAGCGTCTTTTTGGATCACATTTTTCGAGATCACATTTTTGTTGAAAACAATTTTCTAGACAACATTTTTTAAGTGTTCCGTGATTGGCTTACTAAAAGGTTACTAAAGGTTAAAGTTAAATTTATTTTATACTTACAAACAAATATATGATATGTAAGCAAGTTAAAATAAATATTACAATTTTAACGTTAATAGAAAAGTAAACAAAACAAAATTTAGATAATCAGCAAAAGATATTTTATTAAATAAATATTACAAAAAAAAAAAAATTAAAAATGAGAATCATAAATAAAAAAACAAATAAATTAATTAAAATACACCTTCAGAAAAGAAAAAAAAATCAATAGAAAATATTGAAACATAAGTTTTATAAAAACCTGAAAAATATTTTAATAAAATAGTAACAAGTTTAAGAATAGTTATTAAAACCAAAATACTAAATAATAAAAAATTATGTTAATGATATAAAAGTTTAAAACCATTCTTTTATAAGTTTAGGTAATAAACCAATTTATATCAATCTAAAAATTTATTAACAAATAAAAAGAAAATATAATCATATTAAAATTTTATGCCATTTAATTAAAAAACTATATATATCTGCATAAAAAAAAATTATTCGTGTAATGTATAGAAGTTATGTTTAAAACGTAACGTGTATCATTTACTAATCGACCGTTTGAAACTTATCATCAAAAACATTCATTAGGTTGTAATAAACAGTCTAGTACCAGTACAAATCTGACTGACTCATTTCTCAATATAAATAACTGAAACTTTGCAAATATGTAATTTAGGGGTATTTCTTGGTACCGCTATATTTTTATGCATCTAGATTAAATATTTTTGAAGCAGTGACCGCCTGAAATTTACCTTAAATAAACACAGTCGGTTGACTTTAAAAAAGACAACTTAGTACTGCTGGACCTCTAACTCCTTTTTTTGTCAATAAAAACATATTAAACTTTGCTAATATGTTCTCTTATGTTTTCACTTGGTTGAAATTAATTATCTCATTTCTAACATGTTCGGTTTTGAAAATATGATTTGACCAAATAAATCAGCAAAATTGTTGTAAGTTCCGTATAAAAACACGTTCATTTTATTAAAAACAAAACAACGTAGTACCAGTACAAATCTGACTGACTCATTTCTCAATATAAATAACTGAAACTTTGCAAATATGTAATTTAGGGGTATCTCTTGGTACCGCTATATTTTTATGCATCTAGCTTAAATATTTTTGAAGCAGTGACCGCCTGAAATTTACCTTTAATAAACACAGTCGGTTGACTTTTAAAAAGACAACTTAGTACTGCTGGACCTCTAACTCCTTTATTTGTCAATAAAAACATATTAAACTTTGCTAATATGTTCTCTTATGTTTTCACTTGGTTAAAATTAATTATCTCATTTCTAACATGTTCGGTTTTGAAAATATGATTTGACCAAATAAATCAGCAAAATTGTTGTAAGTTCCGTATAAAAACACGTTCATTTTATTAAAAACAAAACAACGTTGTATCAGTACAAATCTGACTGACTCATTTCTCAATATAAATAACTGAAACTTTGCAAATATGTAATTTAGGGGTATCTCTTGGTACCGCTATATTTTTATACATCTAGCTTAAATATTTTTGAAGCAGTGACCACCTGAAATTTACCTTAAATAAACACAGTCGGTTGACTTTTAAAAAGACAACTTAGTACTGCTGGACCTCTAACTCCTTTATTTGTCAATAAAAACATATTAAACCTTGCCAATATGTTCTCTTATGTTTTCACTTGGTTGAAATTAATTATCTCATTTCTAACATGTTCGGTTTTGAAAATATGATTTGACCAAATAAATCAGCAAAATTGTTGTAAGTTCCGTATAAAAACACGTTCATTTTATTAAAAACAAAACAACGTTGTACCAGTACAAATCTGACTGACTCATTTCTCAATATAAATAACTGAAACTTTGCAAATATGTAATTTAGGGGTATCTCTTGGTACCGCTATATTTTTATGCATCTAGCTTAAATATTTTTGAAGCAGTGACCGCCTGAAATTTACCTTAAATAAACACAGTCGGTTGACTTTTAAAAAGACAACTTAGTACTGCTGGACCTCTAACTCCTTTATTTGTCAATAAAAACATATTAAACTTTGCTAATATGTTCTCTTATGTTTTCACTTGGTTAAAATTAATTATCTCATTTCTAACATGTTCGGTTTTGAAAATATGATTTGACCAAATAAATCAGCAAAATTGTTGTAAGTTCCGTATAAAAACACGTTCATTTTATTAAAAACAAAACAACGTTGTACCAGTACAAATCTGACTGACTCATTTCTCAATATAAATAACTGAAACTTTGCAAATATGTAATTTAGGGGTATCTCTTGGTACCGCTATATTTTTATGCATCTAGCTTAAATATTTTTGAAGCAGTGACCGCCTGAAATTTACCTTAAATAAACACAGTCGGTTGACTTTTAAAAAGACAACTTAGTACTGCTGGACCTCTAACTCCTTTATTTGTCAATAAAAACATATTAAACTTTGCTAATATGTTCTCTTATGTTTTCACTTGGTTGAAATTAATTATCTCATTTCTAACATGTTCGGTTTTGAAAATATGATTTGACCAAATAAATCAGCAAAATTGTTGTAAGTTCCGTATAAAAACACGTTCATTTTATTAAAAACAAAACAACGTTGTACCAGTACAAATCTGACTGACTCATTTCTCAATATAAATAACTGAAACTTTGCAAATATGTAATTTAGGGGTATCTCTTGGTACCGCTATATTTTTATGCATCTAGCTTAAATATTTTTGAAGCAGTGACCGCCTGAAATTTACCTTAAATAAACACAGTCGGTTGACTTTTAAAAAGACAACTTAGTACTGCTGGACCTCTAACTCCTTTATTTGTCAATAAAAACATATTAAACTTTGCTAATATGTTCTCTTATGTTTTCACTTGGTTGAAATTAATTATCTCATTTCTAACATGTTCGGTTTTGAAAATATGATTTGACCAAATAAATCAGCAAAATTGTTGTAAGTTCCGTATAAAAACACGTTCATTTTATTAAAAACAAAACAACGTAGTACCAGTACAAATCTGACTGACTCATTTCTCAATATAAATAACTGAAACTTTGCAAATATGTAATTTAGGGGTATCTCTTGGTACCGCTATATTTTTATACATCTAGCTTAAATATTTTTGAAGCAGTGACCGCCTGAAATTTACCTTAAATAAACACAGTCGGTTGACTTTTAAAAAGACAACTTAGTACTGCTGGACCTCTAACTCCTTTATTTGTCAATAAAAACATATTAAACCTTGCCAATATGTTCTCTTATTTTTTCACTTGGTTGAAATTAATTATCTCATTTCTAACATGTTCGGTTTTGAAAATATAATTTGACCAAATAAATCAGCAAAATTGTTGTAAGTTCCGTATAAAAACACGTTCATTTTATTAAAAACAAAACAACGTAGTACCAGTACAAATCTGACTGACTCATTTCTCAATATAAATAACTGAAACTTTGCAAATATGTAATTTAGGGGTATTTCTTGGTACCGCTATATTTTTATGCATCTAGCTTAAATATTTTTGAAGCAGTGACCGCCTGAAATTTACCTTAAATAAACACAGTCGGTTGACTTTTAAAAAGACAACTTAGTACTGCTGGACCTCTAACTCCTTTATTTGTCAATAAAAACATATTAAACCTTGCCAATATGTTCTCTTATGTTTTCACTTGATTAAAATTAATTACCTCATTTCTAACATGTTCGGTTTTAAAAATATTATCATATAATATATTACCATACGAAAAATCATGTTAATTCAAGTTGATAACAACTTTTTTTTTAAATTTAGTTAATGGTATATAATTTATCTTTATAATAAGAAAAATATTTTTAGGACCATTATAAAAAGTTGCTATTTGTCAAAGAATATTACTAAAAATTGTTTATTTTTAAGTATTTATTATGATTTTTTTTTTAAAAACGAACAAAACATAAAGTTTAAAAGCTTTGTAACAACACGCTTAGTTGATTTATAACTCCTGAAATTTTCGAGTTATATTACAATTGCCTTTAGAACAGTAAAAGAACAGTATTTCAAAGAAAAATACAAAATATTGCAATTTTTCAAATAGCTTAATTAAAAATGGATTATTACAACTTGTTTACTTATTAAATCAGTAAAAAAAAGTTTAAAGACCATCCAAAAACTTGCTTAGTTGATCTATAACTTCTTGACATTTTCGAGCTACATTAAAATTGAATTTAGAACAACAAAAGAACAGTATTTCAAAAAAAAATATATTAAATATTGCAATTTTTCAAAGAATATAACTAAAAATGGCTTATTTAAAAGAAGTTATTATGATTTTTCACTTAATAAATGAGTAAAAAAGGTTTAAAAACCATTTTAAAACACGTTTAATTGACTTTTAACTCTTTGATTTTTTTCTGAGCTTTGTTACAACTACCTTTAAAACATATCAAAAGAACAGTATTTTAAGAACAATTTAAAAAGTTGCATTATGTCAAAGTAAATTATCAAACAATGCTTATTTTAGAGTAATTTTTATGTTTTTTTTTTACTTAAAAAATGAGTAAAAAAGCTGTACAAACCGTTGAAAAACACGATTAATTGAATCAAACTCTTTTGAACTTTTTGAGCTACTTAAAAATAACCTTTAGAACGATAAAAGGACAAAATTTTAAGAACAATATAAAAAATTGCAATACTTTAATGAAAGTTATATAAATGATTGATTATATAACATATGCTTAATTAATGATTTAATTTCCCTACACACATAGAACAAAAGAATGATTCAGTTTTCTTAAGCCTTCTGGATATTTTTAGACACCTATCATGGAACCATCTTCCACATTTTTCTTCTTCGCATCCCGTCTGTAAAAGCAGAAAAGTTAAAGAATATAAAATAAGAAATAATTTATTATTTTTATATAGTGTTTAAGCTAAACATACCCATACATCGTTTTTTCTCCTACAATGTCCAGTTTCTTCGACCAGTTTTTTTCCGCATATGTAACAACATTCACTAGGAGGCCCTTAATTGTTATATTTGCTTGTTATATTGTATAAATTTTTATATAATCTTTAAGATCTTTACGAACAAACCTCCTACTTCTAGAAGCTTGTTTGCTATATCCTTGCGAATAACATCAGATGGCTTAACCTTAATATGTCTCACCGCTTCATTTGCCAATAAATGTGTTGCTAACTATTAATATGCATATTTCTTTAATAAATAAGTATAATAAATAACTATTAATTATTTGTATGCGTAACTAACCTGTAGCATAACAACTTTTGAATTTATGGTCTCTATCGTTTCAAGGGAATCATGCGTAGTCTGAATGTAGTTTAACGTTTCTTTCATTAATTGACAAAGGTAATTCTCAAGACGTTGGTTTTCATTTTCAGATAGTTGAATTTCAATTTTTGTCCATGTTTTTTCGTTCATGTTTATAAACTAAAACAAATAAGTAAGCTTTATATTGTATGTCAAACAAGCTACAAATAAATTACTGATTTATTTTTTAACAATCAAAAATTTACCAAAAACTACTATTTATTTGCTTACCAAAAACTTTGTAACTTTTCCTTTAAAAACAAAAAAAAACTTTTTTTAAATGTTTTAAACTGGTTAACTCCTCGTCTGTAATAACTGTTTCAAAATCAAGATCGTCTAGACTTTTTTCGTCAATAAAGATTGTTGCTGTCTCTAAAACAATATTTTATCTTTTATTTGAACTGATTTGTTTACATAAATCATCAAAAACTAACCATTGGGATGAAACAGCTTCATGTAAAACAGCCAAGTATCATTCGTCATTTCATTGTTAGGTTTTAATGAACAAAAGTCTTTATGCGATAAAACCAACTTTTCGTTTTTCTCAGCTGTGCACGCTAATACTTTAATGCAAGGTTTCAAGTTCCACAGATAGTTTCTCTGTTATAGAGATTAAAGATAAAAATTTCTTTACTTTCTATAAATATTAAAAAAAAACTTTAGTAACTAACGTCTTTGATTAGTTGATACAATTTAGCAGCATCAGTCGTATTACCCTCCAAGGAGATGGAAGTAAGTACCTTTTGAATAGTTTAAGTCATTAAATCTAGATTTTAAAACTTTGACTATTAAGTATTTACAATAACCTTTTGATCTTGTTTATAGAACGACTTGATATTTTTAGCATTTCGTTTTGTTTTTGTTTTGCATAAAGAAATTCCATCAATTGCTACTGCTGAATCTGTTTTACTCAGTTGTCTTTCGTTTTTTGTAGCGTTTCTCCAGTCAATATGATGATTATCAATATACAAATTTTCATTGAACCTTTCATATGAAAAAATTAAATTAGTTTGTTCTAACTATATGAAAAATGCATTTAAAAAGTTTTTACCTGAATTGATCACGGGCAAGCCGAAGAAAATTTCCAATTTCCCAAACTCCTGATCTTTTTCTGAAGTCATTTAATGCTTCTTCCTCTCTTTCAGGATGGGCTGGCTGGTGTTTTTTCAAGTTAGAAAAAAGCGCTTCAGCTGCCTGATTGTTTTGTAAAAACTCTTTTTCACCAATTATTTTTAACATGATTCCTGTCCATAACGGTATTATAGGAGCCCATTGTTTTAAAAAATATTCAATGAAAAGTTTACAATATAAATCATTCAGAGGCAATGTTTGTTGTTTTGAATCGTTATTCTTGATGGATTTTTCAACATCCTTTCGAATAATCTACAGAAGTATTAAATTAGTAAATTAAACGTCCAATCTAAACACTTAAGTTTCAGTAAAAAAAGAAAGTGCATTGACAACTTTTAAAAGCTTAATCAAACTTTTTTCAAATAAAAACCATCAAATCTTTTC
This sequence comes from Thalia democratica, assembly GCF_965202585.1. Classification (NCBI taxonomy): domain Eukaryota; kingdom Metazoa; phylum Chordata; class Thaliacea; order Salpida; family Salpidae; genus Thalia; species Thalia democratica. The sequence goes on from NC_139165.1 coordinate 78,157,628, forward strand.
TAAATTGAGATGTGTAAATAATCTCCTCTTCCAAATCATCAATCTCTTCTAAATATTTTGTGATTTGATTTTGATCGAATGTTTTTTCTACAAGTTCGTTCACTGCTTCGCTAAACATTATTTAGAATATTTTAGATATACTACTACTAGATCATATTATATAAATTTACTTACTCGTTATCTAGTAGACTGTTTAGGAGTTTTAAGTTTCCTCTAACTTCCTCTGTTACATCTATAAAAGGATAAATCATTAATTCAAAACCTTAGACTTTAACTAAATAATATTATTTGTTTATTACTTACATTTATTTAAGGTAATCGTACAAATAAGCTTGAAGATATATTGCACTTTTTCATAAGTTTCTGATGTTACCATCCTACAGCAAGATGTCATCAAAAGCTTTTTTAAATCTCCTTTGTATTTTTTTCCGATTTTTCTGTCGCACCATCGTTTGAAACTATGCATCATATGAGATCCGCACAGATGGATTGTGCAATCTATGCAGCTGTCGAACAGGTCTTTTTGCAATTTTTCTGTTAATAGGTTTAACTATTTTTACTACAAATCATAGAAACCACTGTTATTAAAGCTTTAATTCTTAAAAACAATTTAACTAACGCTCGCTGGTAACTACTGAATGGTCGAAGAATAAATAATTTTTTAGACTTGTGCCATTGAATTCTTCTGCCGCGGAGTGAATTATTGGCAGACTACAATCACACTCAACTCTTTTAAAAGACTTACCTAAGTTTTAAACACTTGATAATAAATTAATCTTTATTTTATTCCTAATAGTGTAATGCGATAAAACCTACCTCCTGATATTTTTTTGAAGTCTCTTTTTAAAAGAGACATCCAGCACTTGTAGTTATGTTTGTCTGTGTGTACAGAAATCATATCACTTACTACAAGACATGGTGTGTTTTTCGATTTAACCGTCTTTTCTTTGGATTTTTCGGAACCTGTAAAATATATATTTATTTATTTTCATAAAAAATATAAAAGTATATAACAGCTTACCTCTTAAGCATGCGGCTGAGTAACATATATTGCTGTCATCCAGTTTATCAAAAAAACCGCTGGTTGAGTCAATATGAAGCGTCTCATAGATACTTTTTTTTAACTTTTCCTTGGCTACTCTCATTTGGCCTTCTTCATGTGTTATTATCCTTAGTGGTTTTGAACAAAATTCTTGTATTACTCCTTTAATTATCTGTAAAATTTTAAATGTAACAATGCTGCGTAACATTTTAAAATGATTAACATACCTTGTTGTTACGGTAGCGTTCGTTTGATTCTAGCGAGGTTATTGCCTTTTTTATTCTCTCATCAAAGCTTCCTTCGTGTTTTTTACGTTGTTCACTAGCTTGATATTTTATATTACGTACACTCTTGGGTCTAACAAGGCGGTTTAAGTTTCCTGTCGCAGTTTAAAGTTAGTTGTGTAACAATTTGTAATTAAAACAATATTTGTTTCTTAAGATGAAATTATTCAACAAAAAAGTTAAAATTTGATATTTTTAAAATACTAAGGATCTATTACAAGAAAATAATATAGTTGAGTTATCAAAAATACAAAAGTGACTGTATGTTTACCGTGAAGAAAATCATCTCTTTCAAAACTTTGAGACATTTTCTTTGCAACAAAATTGATGTTACAATTCTTATCCAGCTCGTTTACAATACGCTCTGCAAAAGTATTACTATGGTTGAAAAATTACAAATTTAATTGAATTATAAAATAGACTAAAGTAAATACATTGTACAATAACAACTTCTAAAACCAATGTACATCTACAGACCGGTTAAAGACAGTTCTTTAAAAAATGTATAATATAAACATTTTAGCCTAAAAGTGTAACAATTTTACCGCTGTCACTGCGACCAATTCTTGTTCTCCTATTTGCATCGGCATTTTGATGATTTCTCTGTCCCGTTCTTGATAACTCAATTTTATCTTTGTTGATGTAACCCTTCCATATAACGTTACATTCCTTGACCGAGCATTTTAAGGTAAGCGCGAATGATTTGGTTTTAAGCTTATAGTACGTACCTTTAAATGCGTAACAATGACAGTGCTTTATTTCAGGGTGCAACTTTTTGCGTAACATCTGTAATACAAAAAACATGATTTTTTTAAGGTTTATGTACATTGTATGATTATAATTAATTATAATTTAAAAGTTTTTTTCAAAATGAATAAATTTATTATGTTGAAACATTGTAGTGTTTGAAGCTTAAATACATAATACCAATAAAAAGTAACTACTTACATCAGTCCAACCTAACTTAGTCATTTTGTATCTTTGATCATTTGGTTTTAGATATTCCTTGGTTTCATCATACATCTTTTCCCATTCATCTTTAGAAACTGTTAATGATATGCGTGTATTTTCTTCTTCTTCTAATTCTTCATTCCTCTCTTCATTTGAATAATGCGCTGGTTGTGGAGTTTTTCTAAAAAAATCATTTGCTTCATCATTTTGAAATGGCGATTGAGAACTATCACTCAACACTGGTAGTAGTATCTCTTCATCATCATTTCTTAGTTCTTCATCTGAATTCTCTAAATATGCTCTGCATGCATTTTCTTCTTCTTCTTCTATTTCTTCCTCATCTTCATTTCTTTCTTCATCAAAATAATGCGCTGGTGGTGGAGTTTTTCTAAAAAAATCATTTGCTTCATCATTTTGAAATGGCGATTGAGAACTATCACTCAACACTGGTAGTAGTATCTCTTCATCATCATTTCTTAGTTCTTCATCTGAATTCTCTAAATATTCTCTGCATGCATTTTCTTCATCAGAAATAGGAGGAGTTTCATCACCTAATTCTTGGTTTATGTTGTGCTCATTTTCTCCTGAAGTTTCAGGTTTTTTTTCTTCGCCCTTTTCCTCTTGAGGAACTTCTTCAACTATTTCTTGGTTTATTTTGTACTCATTTTCTCCTGAAGTTTCAGGTCTTTCCTCTTCGCCCTTTTCCTCTTGAGGAATTTCATCACCTAATTCTTGGTTTATGTTGTACTCATTTTCTCTTGAAATTTCAGGTCTTTCCTCTTCGCCCTTTTCCTCTTGAGGAACTTCTTCAACTATTTCTTGGTTTATGTTGTACTCATTTTCTCCTGAAGTTTCAGGTCTTTCCTCTTCGCCCTTTTCCTCTTGAGGAGCTTCTTCAACTATTTCTTGGTTTATGTTGTGCTCATTTTCTTCTGAAGTTTCAGGTCTTTCCTCTTCGCCCTTTTCCTCTTGAGGAGCTTCTTCAACTATTTCTTGGTTTATGTTGTACTCATTTTCTCCTGAAGTTTCAGGTCTTTCCTCTTCGCCCTTTTCCTCTTGAGGAACTTCTTCAACTATTTCTTGGTTTATGTTGTGCTCATTTTCTCCTGAAGTTTCAGGTCTTTCCTCTTCGCCCTTTTCCTCTTGAGGAGCTTCTTCAACTATTTCTTGGTTTATGTTGTGCTCATTTTCTTCTGAAGTTTCAGGTTTGTCCTCTTCGCCCTTTTCCACTTGAGGAGTTTCATCAACTATTTCTTGGTTTATGTTGTGCTCATTTTCTCCTGAAGTTCTAAGTTTGTCCTTGTGACCCTTTTCTTGAGTTTGAATAAACTCTATTGCTGCTCTTTTACTAAGTAACATAGATTTGTACTTGTAAACCTTTGAAACAATTATTTGTTTCATTCTTGAAGTTAAAGTAAAAGTGCGCTTTGTCTTAAGATACTTAAGGCAAATTTTTTTCATAATAATACTTCTGTTCTTTTTTTCTTCAAAAAATCTGAAAAATTTTTCAGGATCATTTTCAACCTTTCTAAACTCAGTTGGAGAACTGAAAAATTGTTCCATTTTCTCGGTGAATTCTTTTAAAGTAACACGCATTTTGACATTAAACACAATCTATAAATTATTAATTATGTTAATAGCATAAGAAATATGAAACTGCGACCTTACTTTAATGGCTAAATATCATAGACAAAATAACTGATGAAATAAAACTAATTAAAATCATTATCTGAAAGAAAACTAACTTATGTTTAGTAGAGACTATCTAAGAAAAAAATACAATTTTAAAATGGTGTTTACAATAAAGAAGTTTGCTTAATATTTAACACCTAAAAAAACTAAAGTTAACCCAAATTCAATACTATCTGTGACTTGACTAAAAAATAAAAGTGAAAAAACAAATCAAATTTTCATTCAATAATATGTTTAAAACCTTAACATTGTTTTTAGTTCAGGCAGTTTTTAAACTATTAAACTAAAAAAAATTACACAAGTATTTTTTTAAAACTTTTTAAGTCTAAAAAATTAAAATATTCTCAAATAAAGAAAATTCTGTGACCTTACTTCACATTTAAAAATTAAAACTGAAAATTTAATAGTTGTGCATAAAACCTTTATATCATTTTTAGTTCTAAACTGTTGTGTTATTTTTGAAAAATTTATGCATTCTACTATGCTTGATATAAAATTATAAAAGAATGTAAAACTAATTTCAATTAATTATATCTTTTTATCTTACTATAAACAAAAAGAAAACAAACTTTTATTACTCTGTAAACGGATATCAAATATTATTTGAATTATTTATAAATTCAGTGTAAATCTTCGAGCCTAAATCCATGTTTATCCGAGCGTTTAAGAGAAAGCTCGAAAGATCATGTGTTATACTGATGCAAGTTAACATAATGAGAAAATAAAATGCAGACAAGATATTACTGATGTAATGTTGCAAAAGTTTAAAACGCTGCTTTACAAACCAGCCATAGAAAGTATTGGGAGAATCTAGCCACAGCCTGCTGCAGTAAACATGTTATTCATGTTAAATAGACACTTTTAATATTAAATTGTGAAATTTAAAGTAAAGTTTTAACAATGTTACTTTTTATGTTCACTTTTAAATAAGTCCTAAGTATTTGAATGTTAATTTATTTTATACATACTTAAGTATATTGCTGTTAGAATGATTACTAAGTAAAGTTTAATAAAATGAACGTGTTTTTATACGGAATTTACAACAATTTTGCTGATTTATTTGGTCAAATCATATTTTCAAAACCGAACATTTTATAAATGAGATAATTAATTTTAACCAAGTGAAAACATAAGAGAACATATTAGCAAAGTTTTATATGTTTTTATTGACAAATAAAGGAGTTAGAGGTCCAGCAGTACTAAGTTGTCTTTTTAAAAGTCAACCGACTGTGTTTATTTAAGGTAAATTTCAGGCGGTCACTGCTTCAAAAATATTTAAGCTAGATGCATAAAAATATAGCGGTACCAAGAGATACCCCTAAATTACATATTTGCAAAGTTTCAGTTATTTATATTGAGAAATGAGTCAGTCAGATTTGTACTGGTACTACGTTGTTTTGTTTTTAATAAAATGAACGTGTTTTTATACGGAACTTACAACAATTTTGCTGATTTATTTGGTCAAATCATATTTTCAAAACCGAACATGTTAGAAATGAGATAATTAATTTCAACCAAGTGAAAACATAAGAGAACATATTAGCAAAGTTTAATATGTTTTTATTGACAAATAAAGGAGTTAGAGGTCCAGCAGTACTAAGTTGTCTTTTTAAAAGTCAACCGACTGTGTTTATTTAAGGTAAATTTCAGGCGGTCACTGCTTCAAAAATATTTAAGCTAGATGTATAAAAATATAGCGGTACCAAGAGATACCCCTAAATTACATATTTGCAAAGTTTCAGTTATTTATATTGAGAAATGAGTCAGTCAGATTTGTACTGGTACAACGTTGTTTTGTTTTTAATAAAATGAACGTGTTTTTATACGGAACTTACAACAATTTTGCTGATTTATTTGGTCAAATTATATTTTCAAAACCGAACATGTTAGAAATGAGATAATTAATTTTAACCAAGTGAAAACATAAGAGAACATATTGGCAAGGTTTAATATGTTTTTATTGACAAATAAAGGAGTTAGAGGTCCAGCAGTACTAAGTTGTCTTTTTAAAAGTCAACCGACTGTATTTATTTAAGGTAAATTTCAGGCGGTCACTGCTTCAAAAATATTTAAGCTAGATGTATAAAAATATAGCGGTACCAAGAGATACCCCTAAATTACATATTTGCAAAGTTTCAGTTATTTATATTGAGAAATGAGTCAGTCAGATTTGTACTGGTACAACGTTGTTTTGTTTTTAATAAAATGAACGTGTTTTTATACGGAACTTACAACAATTTTGCTGATTTATTTGGTCAAATCATATTTTCAAAACCGAACATGTTAGAAATGAGATAATTAATTTTAACCAAGTGAAAACATAAGAGAACATATTGGCAAGGTTTAATATGTTTTTATTGACAAATAAAGGAGTTAGAGGTCCAGCAGTACTAAGTTGTCTTTTTAAAAGTCAACCGACTGTGTTTATTTAAGGTAAATTTCAGGCGGTCACTGCTTCAAAAATATTTAAGCTAGATGTATAAAAATATAGCGGTACCAAGAGATACCCCTAAATTACATATTTGCAAAGTTTCAGTTATTTATATTGAGAAATGAGTCAGTCAGATTTGTACTGATACAACGTTGTTTTGTTTTTAATAAAATGAACGTGTTTTTATACGGAACTTACAACAATTTTGCTGATTTATTTGGTCAAATCATATTTTCAAAACCGAACATGTTAGAAATGAGATAATTAATTTTAACCAAGTTAAAACATAAGAGAACATATTAGCAAAGTTTTATATGTTTTTATTGACAAATAAAGGAGTTAGAGGTCCAGCAGTACTAAGTTGTCTTTTTAAAAGTCAACCGACTGTGTTTATTTAAGGTAAATTTCAGGCGGTCACTGCTTCAAAAATATTTAAGCTAGATGCATAAAAATATAGCGGTACCAAGAGATACCCCTAAATTACATATTTGCAAAGTTTCAGTTATTTATATTGAGAAATGAGTCAGTCAGATTTGTACTGGTACTACGTTGTTTTGTTTTTAATAAAATGAACGTGTTTTTATACGGAACTTACAACAATTTTGCTGATTTATTTGGTCAAATCATATTTTCAAAACCGAACATGTTAGAAATGAGATAATTAATTTCAACCAAGTGAAAACATAAGAGAACATATTAGCAAAGTTTAATATGTTTTTATTGACAAAAAAAGGAGTTAGAGGTCCAGCAGTACTAAGTTGTCTTTTTTAAAGTCAACCGACTGTGTTTATTTAAGGTAAATTTCAGGCGGTCACTGCTTCAAAAATATTTAATCTAGATGCATAAAAATATAGCGGTACCAAGAAATACCCCTAAATTACATATTTGCAAAGTTTCAGTTATTTATATTGAGAAATGAGTCAGTCAGATTTGTACTGGTACTAGACTGTTTATTACAACCTAATGAATGTTTTTGATGATAAGTTTCAAACGGTCAATTAGTAAATGATACACGTTACGTTTTAAACATAACTTCTATACATTACACGAATAATTTTTTTTTATGCAGATATATATAGTTTTTTAATTAAATGGCATAAAATTTTAATATGATTATATTTTCTTTTTATTTGTTAATAAATTTTTAGATTGATATAAATTGGTTTATTACCTAAACTTATAAAAGAATGGTTTTAAACTTTTGTATCATTAACATAATTTTTTATTATTTAGTATTTTGGTTTTAATAACTATTCTTAAACTTGTTACTATTTTATTAAAATATTTTTCAGGTTTTTATAAAACTTATGTTTCAATATTTTCTATTGATTTTTTTTTCTTTTCTGAAGGTGTATTTTAATTAATTTATTTGTTTTTTTATTTATGATTCTCATTTTTAATTTTTTTTTTTTTGTAATATTTATTTAATAAAATATCTTTTGCTGATTATCTAAATTTTGTTTTGTTTACTTTTCTATTAACGTTAAAATTGTAATATTTATTTTAACTTGCTTACATATCATATATTTGTTTGTAAGTATAAAATAAATTTAACTTTAACCTTTAGTAACCTTTTAGTAAGCTAATCACGGAACACTTAAAAAATGTTGTCTAGAAAATTGTTTTCAACAAAAATGTGATCTCGAAAAATGTGATCCAAAAAGACGCTAATGTCTCCTCCCCTAGATTTCTATTTTTATGATCATGTACATTCACACTTTTCTTGTTGCCCTTTCTACAAGAGCAACCACAAAAAATGTAACAGATATCTCAAAATTGAATAAATGGGGAGAGTTAGTAATGTCAGTATATATAAAATATTCAGTAATGTCATAAAACTGAAAGAGCGCCATGTATTTTAAAAAAGTGTCTTTAAATTTCTAGTATATGTGTTTGTAGGTAAATAAAAATAGAGCAAAAAAAAAAAAAACTTGGTCTAACTGTTTTATAGATTTGTAAACAATTCAGTTTTAAACTATAAAATCTAGCACTAATAATTGATAGAATTTGTTTAAACTACTTAAAATAAAATCACTTCTAACAATAAACAGCTAAATTTAAAAACAAAATAATAAAGTAATAATAAAAGTATTTAATTGAGTTAAATAAACTGTTTGTAAACCTAAAACTAATTTTTAACAAATAAAATTAAATAACCAGAATGTCTAAAAAATATGAAGTTTTTACTTCTAAATTTAAAATCTCCATCTTCTGAAACAAATTGACAATTAATATATAGTAAACAAAAAACTACAAAATAGAGTTACAAAAGTAAAATAATACATCTACTTGTTAAATCACTCTGTCAATGAGGACAAAACAATACTATCAAATTTTATGTACAAGAAACAAATTAAAAAAGTATATATAATAAATAAAATAATAAAACCAACCTATACCATTCCAGCTCTACCTTCACCCAGTTTATAAGACCAACAGCAATCAGCCCAAAAAAAAAAAAAGATTAAGACAAACACCAATACTAAGATATAAGTTTAACTGTTGGTAAAGATTAAGCTTGATATTTTTCTGATTGTCTTTTAAGTAAGTTTTCTCTCATTCCATATTGAAATGCTCCAAGATAGCTCTGATCTACCAAGTTTCTAGGCAATTCTACCCATAGTTTAGAACCAAGGTAGGATAATGTTTTAAGACCAAAGAGACTATTTACTCTGGGAAAAAATAGTTTGTTTTGGCAAATCTTGTTAGATGATTATGCATTTTATTAACGTTTGTAAAGTAAGGCTTAAAGTTAACTGGTAAAGTATCTTTTTTAAATTTGTGCATAAAAACTCCTACCTCATACTTAAACATATTTTTAACATCTAATATTTTCTTTTCTATTTTTATACTTTTAACACTTTCATTCCAACCTTTGGAATGAATGCATCTTAATGCTCTATTAATGAGTTTATCAATTTCATTAATTTTAGTTTTACTTGCCCTACCCCAACACAACAAACCATATCTTACATGACTCATTAGAAGAGAATTAAAGATGTAGTATAAGGATTTTTGATTTAAAAAGTACCTTGTTTTGTATAAAATACCTATTGTTTTCAATAGCTTTGTTTTTACTGCTTCAATATGGTCAGACCAATTGAGGTTACTATCTATTGTAAAACCAAGATACTTATAATTTTCTACCTTTAATATGGATTTATTACCTATTTTTATTTGTAAACTTGTGTTTTTCCAAACTTTTGTTTTACCAGAGTGAAATAGCATGTACCTTGTTTTATCAGTATTTAGTTTAAGCTTATTATCCTTTAACCATTTTGATACATTATCTAGTTCTGAATTAAGGTATGCAGTGTCTGTTTTGTAATTGTCTTTTTTAAATGTGGTATATAATAATGTATTGTCTGCAAAATTTAGCACATTTAGACTGGTGTTGTTTTGAAGATCATTTATATATACCAAAAACAGTAATGGTCCTAAAACAGAACCCTGTGGCACTCCTACTTCTACACCCTCCCAATCTGATTCATGCCCTCCAAAATTAACAAATTGCTTTCTTTCTGTTAAATATGATTTTATTAAATTATGCATTTTTCCATTTATTCCAATATATTCTAATTTGTCTAACAAAATCTTTCTATCCACACAGTCAAAGGCCTTGCTCAAATCTAATAAAACAGCACAAACAGACAATGTACTTTCCACAAACTCTGAAAGAGCTAAGGTAGTAGAGTGTCCCTCCCTAAAGCCAAACTGAGAAGAATTTAAGATATTGAACTTTGTAAAAAACTTGTATAAGCGACTATATATGGCTTTTTCTATAATTTTGTTAGTATTTGATAAAAGTGAAATGGGTCGATAGTTTCCTGGAAGTGTTTTTGAACCTGATTTAAATATAGGTATAACTTTAGCTAATTTTAAACAACTTGGGTAATTACCTTCATGAAATGCTTGATTGGTTAGTTCACTAATAACTGGAGCTATTTGATAATTTATTTTCTTTAAGATTTTAATTGAAATATTATCTACACCACTAGCTTTATCTGAACTTAAACTTTTTATAATACTTATTATTTCATTTTCATGTACATCAAACCAGACAAAACTGTTATAGTGGTTTTTTGAGCTATTAATAGAAGACTTTGGATGAATTTCCTGTTTTAAATAAGTTTGTTTTCCGATATTGGCAAAATGAAGGTTAAGGGCATAGGGGGGGTAAACACCCTTTTTTTGTTTTTGATCTTATTTTATATAGTTTTTACTCATTTACAAGATGCTTTTTACAGATTTTAAAAATTCAAAATAATTTTTGAGATATAGCCGGTCAAAGTCGGAGGCAACAATAGGTTTCTTATGGGAGGCGCAAACTAAAACGGCAAAAATAGACTATTTCACTAAAAATCTATCTTCTCCTAGGTTTTTTGAGATAACTACCTCAAACTTTCAGGAAATGTTCCTTGATATATTTAGAAAATTCTGTCGGAAGGAATTTTTAAAAAATTTAAAAATAAAAATTTTATAAAAAAAATAAACAAAAAAAACAGTTTTTTTTTAGTTTTTTCATTATAAAATTTTTATTTTTTAATTTTTTTAAATTCTGTTCCGACAGAATTTTCTAAATATTGCAAGGAACATTTCCTAAAAATTTGAGGTAGTTATCTCATAAAATGTAGGAGGAGATAGATTTTTAGTGATTTCTAGTTATTTGCCGTTTTAATTTGCGCCTCCCATAAGGATCTTATTGTAGCCTCCAACTTTGACCAGCTATATCTAAAAAATTATTTTGAATTTTTAAAATCTGTAAAAAGCATCTTGTAGCTTAGTAAAAACTATATAAAATAAAATCAAAAACTAAAAAAGGGTGTTTACCCCCCCTATGCCCTTAAAGTTATTTACAATTTCATCTGAATTAACAAAAGATTTTTCATTTATTTCAAGTTTATGAGGAAAAATATGTTTTTTTTTCTGTCTGTTTGTAATATTATTAATTACCTTCCAAGTCTCTGCTGAATCTTTATTACAGCTTTGAAGTCTAATTTCAAAATACTTTTTTTTCGAAATTGTTTTAATTTTTGTTAACTTGTTTCTGTAAACTTTATATTCTTTTACTTGGTGCTTGTTACTAAAGTTACTTCTGCATAGTATTTTGTAAAGGTTGTTTTTATGCCTAATAGATTTAAGAATACCTTTTGTAATCCAGGGTTTTGACTTGAGTTTTAATTGAGATTTTGAAAGTTTTTTCATAGGAATATTTTTATCACTTATCTCTTTGATTTTATCTATAAAGCATTCAAACTTTGAATGTATTGAGTCTTTAGAGTTGATAATTTTATATATTTGAAATTTATTAAGAATTTTAAAAGTATCAATCATTAGTTTTTGAGTATTAATTTTAGAAAAATCTTGGAAAAATTTAATTTTAGAATTTATATTAGTCTTACTTTGGTTATAATATTTTAGTTTTACATAGAGTGGGAAATGATCAGAAATATCTGATAAAAATACTTTTGAGTCTAGAATTTTTTGCGGGTTGGAGTAGTAAAAATGATCAATCAATGTCCCTCCCAGTTTACTAACTCTGGTTGGAACATTAATCACATTATTAAGACCAAAGCTACAAATTTCATCATGATAATTTTTAATTGATTGTTCCTTATCTTTTTTGAGTAAGTTAATGTTAATATCCCCAAATATGCAGATATCTTATTTTGTAATGTAATATTTGATAAAAAGTCTGAAAATTGTTTTGTAAATTCTGTAACTGAGGTCCCTGGGTGGCGATAAATTAACCCTACTAATATTTTTTTACTATTTACTCCCACTGATAATTCTACCCAAATTGATTCGTAATTAGCACTATGGAAAATGAGATCACTTCTTAATGTATATGTCATAGAGTTGTTAATATATATTCCAACTCCTCCTGCTTTTGAAAAAGAATTTGTATAATGGAATGAGTATTTGTTTAACATTATCAAATCAAGTATATTGTTGTTATTTAATTTGGTCTCACAGATCCCTATTATGTCAGGTAGTATTCTGTAGGAAGTCATTAATTCTTCTAAGAGGGATATGTTTTTTGATAAGCTTCTTATGTTTACATGTAAAAAGCTAAGTTCATTTTTAATAGCTTTGTTTTTTAGGGTGTCTGCAGAGGTGTACTGTGAATAAGCAGCAATAGGATCAGTATCAATGTTTGAAATATCATTCTCATTAGTGAGAGAATAGTTTAAAAGAAGTAATTCGGTGTTACTAATATTACAAAATGGAAATACACTAATATAACAGGTTTTACATAAAAAAGTTTCATCCTCATTGACAACATGACATTCAAATTGATTAAGAGTTAGAGTTGAACATTTAAAATGAGTCCATACATTACACAAGTCACACTTTATACTATTTTGAGAATTTTTACATGCATTACCACATACTCTACAAGGGTATTTTACATTTTTTATATGGGATGAGTAAAGGTTTTTAAATTCTTTATTACTAATTAAACTAAAAGGTATTTCCTGCATTAAACAACTAAACCAAAAAAAAAGGGTCATTAGATAAACTTAAAGAAAGAAATTGAGAACTAGAAATTTTACTACACTTAAAATGTGACCATTGGCCACATATTTCACAATATATACAATTATTTTTTACACTTTTTTTACAAACTAAATAAATATATACATTTTTATCAACAAATTTTAAGCAACTCATCTAAAAAAAATATATATATACTTTCACTTATATGTAAAGATAATAAACAGCTATTTATTTTGATACTTTGCTAAGGTCTTCTATACTTTCTAATATAATAGCTGGTGATTCATCAGATTTCCTAATTCTGACAATTCCATTTTTCACCCAAGCATGCTTCCAATTGTTTTCTTTTCGGAACCTCCTAGCATGACCAAGGAGAATCCTACTAGATTTTGTCAAATTCTCATTGACAAAAACCATGCTGGCATTCAAGTTACTAAAAGAGGCATTAGCCAACTTTCTTTTTTCCTTCATGATCTTATCCTTCATATCTCTAGATTTAAATGCTATCAAGATAGGATTAAAAATCCTCTTACCATCCTTCTTCTCCTGGTTAGTTTGTGCTTTGACTGGCTTCATTCTTCTAATAGTGCCAATTTGGCCTCTTTCTACCTTTGGATCAATTTTTTTGAGCACACTCAATGCAATACTTTCAACATTTTCATTGGTATCTACAACAGGTATCCCATGAAGTTCAATGTTGCTTCCTTGTAACCAGTTTTGTATCTTATTTAGCTCAAAATGTTGAGCTTTTTCCTCCACCTCAATTTCCATTACTTTTTTTGTCAACTTCTCATTACTGAGGTTGACAACTTTCAACTCTTTCTTCATTAACTTGTTTTCATTTTTTATATCTTCAAGTTCCTGACCCATGTAGCTCAGAGAACGTTTCAATTCATTGTTGACTTCTGCTTGACTTGCCAGCTTTTCATGCAATCCCTTGATTTCACTATGGAGCATATCAAGTTTATCATTTGAAGCCTTTGAAGTCTTCTCCAACCTCTCAATCATTTTTTTCAAAGTAGAACAGTTCACTTTTTCCACCATTTTAATTTATTATTTTATTTATATTAAAACCTTATTCAAATAGAATAAATTAGAACTAGTAAATTTATTGGTCTCATATTCAAATATTTGTCTAGTAGACATACAGTTAATAGTATGAATAAAAAAAAAGCATGAAAATAAATTTTAATTTATTCCCCTTGAGGTTGACAACTTTCAACTCTTTCTTCATTAACTTGTTTTCATTTTTTATATCTTCAAGTTCCTGACCCATGTAGCTCAGAGAACGTTTCAATTCATTGTTGACTTCTGCTTGACTTGCCAGCTTTTCATGCAATCCCTTGATTTCACTATGGAGCATATCAAGTTTATCATTTGAAGCCTTTGAAGTCTTCTCTAACCTCTCAATCATTTTTTTCAAAGTAGAACAGTTCACTTTTTCCACCATTTTAATTTATTATTTTATTTATATTAAAACCTTATTCAAATAGAATAAATTAGAACTAGTAAATTTATTGGTCTCATATTCAAATATTTGTCTAGTAGACATACAGTTAATAGTATGAATAAAAAAAAAGCATGAAAATAAATTTTAATTTATTCCCCTTGATAACTTATTTTTCTTCAAGATTTTAATTTAGTAAACTAGTTTGGTTAAATTAAGTTTGTAAAATAAAAAAAAAACTGTAACTACTATTAACTGTAAACAAATTATGTATATATATATATATAAGCAAAGAATTGATTAATGAATTTATGGGCATTAGAAAAAAAAGTGAGTTCTCTTTACTATGATCAATACAAGATGACTGTTTAACCTGGAATCCTGGAAAAACCTGAAATAATCTAAAACTTTAGAATTAACAGGGTTGCCACTCTTTGAGCCAAAAAATCTTCCCTGAGTGACCAAAAATTTCCCTGAGTAACCTTAAATTTCCCTGAGTTTCCCTGAGTATTTTTCAAATCTTAAAAAAAAAATTTCTCTTCTAACACAAATTATTATCACCTCATTCTCATTTTTCTTCTTTAATAATAAAAGGAAGGTTGTATGTGTATGCTTCTGCATTAAATTTATGAAAAAAACTGTTTTCAAAAACTCAATCTTAAAAGGTTTAAACCAATTAAAAATTAAAAACTAAATTTTTGCACAACTTTGTGTAAACTTGTTAGTCAACTTTCTACATAAAAGAATAAAGTTTAATTTGTTTGACATTTTAATTGACAAAATTTAATTATACTATAATATTAATTTCACATGAAGAACACACTTAAATGCATACATAATAACTTCATTATGACTTGTATGTCTTTCCTAGCAACTGTTCTGAATGCAGTAAATAAAACTTAAAAGTATTGTAAAAAAACCTGCAAAAAGAAAGTTTAAAGAAATAGCTTAAGAAATATCTCATATCAAAGTACAACTTAATACCTAACAACTGATACAAAATAATCTAAAATTAAAATTTTTTTTATGTCTTTTAGATGTTCATATACAATCTATTTTAAATAACTGAAAACATAATTTTGATTTTAAAACAGTTTCACATTACCTAATAAAAAAATCTTAATACTGTTTTTTTAAGTATGCAATTTCTAAATCAATAGTTTTAATTTTATTTTCAAGTTTATTTGCGTTGTCCTTAGCAGCTATTCCTCTTGCTAATAATTCTTTCATTGCTTCTAAATCAGACTGTTTGTTGGCATCTGCAGTATATTTGTCATAGTCTTCATTCAAACATTTGAGTTGCTTTGTAAGTTTACTTTTTTGTTCTCCTAACTTGCTCAAAGCATCACCTTTATTTGGAACATTTTTAGCAAAGCGCTGTTGCTCAAGATATGCCATATATTGGGCCCTAGAAGATTTTACAAATTTTAACAATTCAGAACTTAGTTCAACTGTGCTTGGTTCTAGACTGTTTGCATATAGATGATCTTTGATCATTCTTCGAGACCTTATTGTCATCTCTCCCATATTAGTTGATATTACTTCCTTATTTGAGCTAAAGCCCCGTTCAACACTTGCCTGGCCATTGTGAAGCACAAAAACAGCCTCAAGGACTCTTGTTAAATCTTTATACTTGCTTGGGATATCGAGTGTGTCAAAATAAAAGGTGTCTAAACTGTGACTTTTTTCAAGAAAATTTTCAAAAAGTATTTGAGTGTTAGAAGAACTTAACAAATCAATGTATTGATTAATGCTGTCATCACCCTCTTTTGCTTTTAGTATCTTCATGCTGACAAGTTATTGGACCAACTTTGTAAAAGTTTAACTAAACCTCATTCTAGATCTAGAAAAAAAATTCCCTGAGATTTTCAAAAACTTCCCTGAGTTTCCCTGAGTTAAAAGAAAAATGCCAAAATTCCCTGAGTTTCCCTGAGATTCCCTCAGTTTCCCTGAGATTTTCTACAGTTTGAAAATTCCCTGAGATTCCCTGAGTTCCCTGAGTGTGTGGCAACCCTGGAATTAAGCAATGATAAACTAGAAGAACTGGGTTTGAACAAAGAATGTTAATTACCTTGAATTTTTAACAGTTTTTACTTGCATTCTAAAAAAAATAACATTAAATAAAAAACAACTAGTATACACAAAAAACTCTACATTAAAAACAAAATATTTAGATATACCTATAAAATTTCATTGCAGTATCTTTTTAGTATATATAAAGATAAAATACAATTTCTTACTTATATATATTTTTTTAATGTTTGGCATTGAAACTTGTACTTTCAAATACCTGGAAGTAAATCATGAAACCTGCACAAAATTTCTAAAAAACACCCTTTCAATGCATTGGTGTGGAGAAAGATATTGTGCATGAAGCACTTTTTGCTTCTACTAGCACTCTTTTTAAATCCTCTACTACCAACATTGAACATGAATTCCATGGTTTGTTATGGGTCCACATGGTGTCCTTTCTTTTATTTCTTTATTTTATTTTAAGAAAACTTTAACTAACACTTATTGCTGTTGCTGTTTATATAAACGACTCTAAATATTTATTGATTTAACCAGTTGGGAATAGATTAGCCCAAGTATTCTTTAAAAAATAGAAGATATTTCCTTGACAAAAATAGACTTGAATGAAGCTTTAGTGTTAGTTCTAAATTAGAAATGATTTATTACACAACTCTGTAAATTTTATTCATAAATAAATTTCTGAATCAATTGATAACAATTAACTGTTGATTTTATATATCCTGATATTTTATCCTGTTTTATTCAGTGAAAATTTTTAGTGCAAAGCACCAGTTGAATAAGTTTTATGATTTATTATGGGCATAGGGAGTCTGACATTTACTAAAAATATCTTATTGGATATTATATGAAAGCTTGAAGTACAAACTACAAGTTATTTTTTATAAATAAAATATCTTATTTAACTTGTGAGATATATTGTTTTTCCTATAAAAATTTCAAATACAAACGTTTGGACTGCAAAATTTTTGGGGTCTTTTTTCATGGAAATTTAAAAAATCACTAAAAGTCTATCTTCTCCTTCATTTTTTAAGAAAGAGACCTCAAACTTTCATTAAAAGTTCCTTTTATAGTTTAAAAGACTTTGAATGTTGCATTTTATAAAGCTTTTTACAATTAAAAAATATTGATCAAAAAAAACAGAAAAATAGGTGGTATTTTTTAATGAAATTTTAATTTTTAAAATTAAAAAATCCTGCATTTAATCTTTTTAAAATTTAAGTATATACTTTCTGTAAAATTTAAGAATATTGCTTAAAAAACGAAGGAGGAGATAGATTTTTAGTGAAATGGTCTTTTTTTGTGATTTTAGTTTGCACCTTCTACTAGGAACCTATTGAGGTCACCAACTTTTTTTGCTGATACCTCAAAAATTACTTCAACTTTTTTCAAGCGGTTAAAAATGTCTGAAAGCTCAGATAAAACTATAAAATAAGACCATCTTGTAAAAACCAAGATGGACTCCCTTATGTCCTTATTAACTTTCTTTTATTTTGATAAGACCATTAAGAATATTTTGTTTAATTATGATCATACTTCAATGATACTTAAAAATGAAATGTTTTGTTTGTATTTAGTTAAACCAAAGTAAAAAGACTCATAAAATTAGTCTTAATTTTCTCAACAAGTTTAAAAACTTCAGTAAAAAAAAGATTGTTTTAAATTTATTTTAGAGCTCATAAAAGTAAAACTTTGTATAATATTAATTTGGTCTTCTTTAGAAAGTTTCTTTTTTAAATCAATTAAAGCTCTATGATATATTTTAATCTCAAATATTTGTTAGTTATTTCTAACTTTAAAATAAGAAGTTTTTGTTATATTAGTATATTCAAATTTTGTTAGACAAAAATAACTTATTTTAATAGTAAGTAATAAGAAGTAGTTATCTGGTTAATTTCTTTGTTTAAAGCATATTTCAGTAGTCCTTAATTTTGATGTTTGAATAAGAGTAACATAATAAATAAAAAAACTTATATTAAAACAGTCTAAGACTTTTTGGCACAAAAACTGATACAAAACTGTTTTTTAAGTTTCAGTTTCAAGTTTGATAAGTTACATTTTGTTAAAGGTAGTATATATATATTTTTTTCAAGCTGTTTATACTTAAAAAGTTTTGCAATGTGTAATGAAACAATCATGTGTACTTGAATACTTTAGGGCACAATGTTTAAGTTATAAAAGCAATCTTGTTAAAAGTTAAAACAAAATCTGAACAATTAAGTTTGTAAAATCTAAATTATTTTTTTTGTCATAATTTGAAACAGTCAATTGCTTTGAATAACATTGTAATGTTGTTTTTTAAGGTAGGAAAATGTCTATCTTTTTAAACTACTTCTTGCTGCTTCTTACAAGATTAGTTTAATAAATAGTTATCTTAAGTATAAAAAGTGAATGTTAAGTTTGTTTATTAAATGCATACTTTTTGATAGGGTTGCTAGACACTCAAGTTATCTAAGACTTTTGAAAAGCTCAGAATAACTCAGAAAATTAGAAAAATTTCTGCTTGTATAAAAATATCAAGTTTTTTGAAGTTATATTGCTCCTTAGACATTAAAAAGTTAGCTTAATAGTTAAAAACCAGCTTTATAAAACCATTATGTATTTTATACTAGATGTTTAATCCCTTTTTTATTGTTATAATTTTTTAAAGTATTTAAACTTTATTAACATAATTTTATCAGTTTTTGACTCTTACAGTTTTTGAAATCTAATAATCTCATAAATTTATGGGGACTTAAACAAGTTTTTGGTCACTATGGCTAGCTTTTTTGTATAAAAAATCAAATGCTGTTTTAAATATTTTGATATCCATGTTTTATTGAAACAACTGAAAATACTTTAAACTTGTGGAAACATGACAATTCAAATTTGGACAACTCAAATTCCGACAATTCAAACTCTTTGAAAAAAAATTTAAAAGACAATATCTCGATAAGTAATATAAATTTGAAAAAAAAAATACTTATGTAGATCTTATTGTTATCTACAAGCCACTTTTTTTGCAAAATGTTTAATATTTTTCAAGATGTTTTAAAATTACTAAATTAACTATATTTTTTATTTTATTTAAGCAATATCTCAAAAAATATTTAATGTTTTGCAAAAAGAAAAAAAAAATGGCTTGTAGATAGGAACTACATATGTATTTTTTACATTGACAAATATACATTACTTTTTTAGTAGTGAACCTTTCAATTTTTTTGAAGAATTTGAATTGTTGGAATTTAAATAGTCAAACACCCAAAAATACTTTAACTTCTGTATAAGTTTTGTAAAGTTGATATTAATTTGAACTACCAATTCTAAAATAAATAAAGAATAAATTTCAGGATTTTGAATGCATGCAATTTATTTCAATACTTTGTTTACAGTTTACCTATTTTCAAAACTTGTAAAAGTCTATTGAAATAAATGTTTAATGCAATAAATTTAATTGAAAATTATTTTTTAAAGAGACAAATAATTAAAATATGGAAAAACTTGAGCTTGGTATTGGTGGCCACTAAGTCTGGAATCCTTGAAAAACCTGAAGATTGACAATTTGGGCTAAAAAACCTAGATAACCTGGAATTTGAGAAATTAAAAAAAACTTGGAAAAAACTAGTAATTTTGAACATTTTTAAATGGTAATTCGTGAAATTTTGATTAAACACAGAATATCTATTAAATAGACTAAACTATTTTGTTATCATCAAAAGTTTTTCAAATAAAAAATAGATTTAAAATAGCTTTTCAATGTTGTTATACTATTTAACACAGTTTTTTTACCTTTAAACTAAAAATAGACCCAAAAGTGTGTAACTTCAAAAACTTGGAGAAAATTTTCCAAAAATTAGTGGCCACCCTGTTGTTAAAACTCTTTTATTTCAAAACCTAAAAACTAATAGGCGGTAACAGGTCACATATGCACTAGACATTTTTGCATGAAGAGTAAAATATGCACAAATACACTTATGCACAGAGAGTCACTCTTGCTCAAAGGGTTTTTTTGACAATAGTAAAAAAAAATATATATGAAAAAAAAAAGGAAACCTTCTGACTGATGGTAAGGGTTAGCGGTAAAAGTGATAGTAATAACAAAAAATAAAAAGTACTTAATAAATAAAAAAAAACAATGTTAATGAATAAAAAATAAAAAAGAAGACAATGAAAAGTTACCAACAGAGGGTAAGGGATAACACTAATAGAAAAAAAATATAAAAACTATTAAAATAAAATCAAACAGAAATTATAACAACAATAAAAAAAAAAGTTACAGACTAGGGTAAGAGTTAGAAGTAAAAGTGATTGTAAAAGTAAAATAAACGAAAGAAAAAATTTAACTGCTGCAAAATTAACTATTTGCAAAACTGACTTCATGAACAATTTTCCTTTTATGCAACAGTGACCCTTTCTGCAAATGTGTACCTTTGTGTGTATTTGACACCTACTCATAATAGAAAGTTCAAAAATCATCTTTTTATTTTAAAACTCTTTTACTTAGTAAGAATTAGGTTTTATAATAAATAAGTTTAGTTTTCAATGTTAGAGTTGTAAATTAGTAAACCATGTGTAAATGTTTCTATTTATACAAAAATTATTACTTGAATACTTGAAACAAAGCCAGGTTTCACCTAAAGAAATTATCAGTTACAAAAGAATTCTTATTCAAGTAGAATAAAAAAAGAATATTGAAAGTTTTGTGCAATTAATTATCCCTTTTAGTGAAACCTGCTTTTGTAATAAATTATAAAATAATCGTTTTTGTAAAATTATCTTAAATTTCATGTTGTTTTCTGTAAATTATTATTATGTATTGAGAAAATCATACTTCTATAGCAAAAGCTTCATTCTTTTAAATATTGTTAAACAGTTAAATAATGTCTAATTAATTTCAGATATTTTAAAATGGATGAGCTCTTAGAAAAGCACAGGAAAGAGAAAAAGGATCTGAAGATCAAGACGCAATCTATAAAGAAAAAAGTGCCAAAGGGAGACAAGAAGAGAGAAAAGGAAGCCAAAAAAGAAATACAACAACTTGAAAGTAACTTAAAACAGCAACATGAAGCTGAGCTTAAAACCCTGCAAGCTGCTGAAGGTGAAGCTGCAGTTGCTGAAATGCAGGATTTAAAAATGGAAGATCAAAAGTCTGAAAGCTTGGAAAAGCCTGTGAAAATGAGTAAGGCTCAGAGGAGGCGCAAGAACAAAGAGGAAAAGGCCAGGGAACGTGAGAGGGAAATTGCCGAGGCGGAAAAGAACCAGGAGTTCAGCCTGAAGACAAAAGAAAAAGTGTCAATATTCCAGCAGCTCAGCAAGATGGGGCTCAAGATCAAAGAGATGAAGCCGGATGGAAACTGCCTCTACCACGCCTTTGTCGACCAGGAAGGAGGTGATGTTGGTCATACAAGAGTCAAAGTGGCAAACCACCTGAGGCAAAACAAGGAGGACTACAAGTTCTTTTTGGTGGACAACAGCACTGGTGATTGCTATGACGACATAATGTATGAAGATTACTGTAAGCAGACAGAAGCTGACGGCACATGGGGAGGGCAGTTAGAGCTGCAGGCACTATCAAAAATTTTCCAAGTTCACATTATTGTCATCCAAGGTGATGGCAATAATGTCGAAATAGGAGAGGAGTACAAAAAAGAAGAATCTTCAGTCATTCTTACCTACCACAGGCACGAACTAAGCTTAGGGGAACACTATAATTCTGTTGAAAAAAATGAGTCTTGAAGTTTTAATTTAGATTTTTAAATAAAACTTTAGAAGTCTTTATTAAGTCTATTTTATGCATGGTTTTCATGGTCTTAGTTAAATTGTTTTAAAAGCTTTATTTATTAGTAAATTTTTAGTTAGTTTCAGTAATTTATATCTTTTCATATAACTTAGAATAAAATAACTAATATATATTATTTATATAATAATTTTCTATAAAACTTTAAAACTATTTCTTGTTGGAATGTAAAATCTTGTGCACAGTTGATCTTAGATAAATAATTATGTGCACACTAAAGTTTCTACTTATACGTTTAACATAAAACAGTAATTTCAGATTACTTTAGTTTAACTAAATCAATAACAATAAGTTATGTTCTAATTTTAAAATAATGATTTAACTAGTTGCTATTTAATGTTGAGAACACTATTTGGTGTTGTGAAAAATTAAGTTTCATAATACATAAAATGTTGATTCAAAAAATTTTTTTTTAACATTTAAGTAAAAATTTATAAGTTTTAAGAATTAGTGGCTTAAAATATGTACAATTTTAAATTTTTTTATGTGAAAACTTTCTTATTTAAATGTTTTTTAATTGTTCAAGGTTTGTGTGTGAAATTTGTCACAAAAAAAAACTAATGACTAACTTTTTCAGTTTTAAAACTTTTAACAACTCTTACATGCAGCTTTTCAATAGTATATTACCTCAGGTTTATCAATTTTAATAGTTACAAATAGTAGTAGATGTAATCAAACTAACCAAGTTTCAAAATCATGTTGTTTTCTTTCGATATTGCCAGACTTGTGCTAGGTAAGCTGTTGATTATTTCAATATTATTTAGCATTGTATTGTAATAGCTTATGTTGCCAAGATACTTTGACTTGGTAACAACTTGATGGTTTTATTTTATTTTCGTTTGTACAATTACTTGTTGTTTTTCTTGTTTTACTAATAGCAAACTTACTTTTACTTCTTTTAATGCTGTACAGACATAATAAATAAATTAAAAGTATTTTCTTTATAAAAAGAATAAATTTTGTAATGCTATTTAAATTTAGTTATCAAAAGAACGTATACACCTTAAAGCTTAATAAAAATTTACTACAATAAAGTTTTTTTCTAGTATATATATTCAACTTTTTTGATAAGGAATTTTTTTAATGAATTTAAAATAATTTTTTTATTAAGTTACTTTAAGAAAAATATTTACAAAACATTTTTTAGCCAAGATTTGTAGTTACACATTATGAAAAAAATTGCTTAGTTTTGATATAATTTGGTATAAACTTCACTTATCATTATAATCAAAAATATGTAAACCATACTATAAAACGGTAGTATGACTTTTTTTTGTTCAGCTTACCCAAAGGGTTATCATAGTATAAAAAAGCTATTTAAAATTTTTGTCATGTATAATAAAATGTAATTGTCATATAGTTTTTAATATTAGAAACAGTTAAACTTTTTAAAGATGATACAATATATAAAAAAGAAATGTTTTAGATATTCAAAAGCTGTCTTTGGTGTTTTTGTTTTAGGTTTTTTATAATTACGAAAATTGATAATTTTTTTTTGGACTTACTAGATAATCTCAGTACTTAGTTTTTGACTTTTTATTATAGTTCTATTATTGCTTAGTAAGCCTTGAATATTCAGATTCCTTACATTGATTATTTTAAATAATGATGCTTTAATCTGTGAAAAAACGTAGTTATTAAGTTTAAAAAACAAATTAAAAAAACACTTAAACAGTGATTAACAGTTGTTCTAAAAAGGAAGATTCTCATTAACAGTTAAATAACAATTATTTAAAAATCATGATCATATTTTTTATTAACTAACTCTTTTCAAACTCGTTATACTTTTATTGTTAATCTGTTGTTTTTCACAGGATACCTGGCAGAAACTGGGTGCAACGAAACTTTTCGAACGTATTTAGAAGAATGCCCCGAACTCAAACAACTGCGGCAAGTTTACCAAAACGGTTTGTTTTTATGATCGATTGTGCCATTCACTAGAACAAGAGTAAGAAGTTAATTCAAAAGTTTTAGTAAAAATTTGAATTACAAAGATGTACTTTGATTATTAAAAGTAAAATGTTTGTAATTTTTTGAACACATATTCAGTTAAAGATGTTTTTTTCGTGTTAGTAATTTAAAATAAACTTCTAGTGATAGGAGGTTTTTTCAAAACGCCTGTGATCAAAAAATCACAACATATCTGTCTTCTTTTGTGTTTAAAAAGCTTCGAGTTTTACTATTTGAAGCATATATCTAAATAAGTTAAGAAAAAAAAACTGTTATTAAGTTTTGTGAAAACATTTAAGCTGTCAATATTTTTAATAGTTTTGATTTGATAAGTTTTGAAAATTTTATAACGGTTGTATATGAAACTAAAAACAAATAAATTTATTTAAGTTGTGATTGTTATAACTGATGTAATTTTTGCATATGATGACCAATAAGCTTGCAATTTGGAAATTTTGACCATCAGTAAACACTTAAATTTTAAGCACGTAACAAAACTTTTGATTGTTAATTAACAAGCTTATCAATAGAAATAACTTAGTAAGCAAAAATAAAGCTACTCTTAAAATAGTTTATTAGTCCATTTTTAAAACTTTAGAAATATATAATGTATTTTTTATAGGGTGTAAATTGAAAGTTTGACTTTTTAAACCTAATTTTTATGTTGTCTTGTTTTTGTCCCTCTTTTTTCTGTGATAAGTTTAGTTGATTTTGATATTTTAAGTTTAATAGCTTGATTTGAAATTTTAATTTTAAGGGTGTCTTTTTAAGTTTTAGTACAGTATAGTAATTTATATTGTAATATTTTTTTTATATGCTTGTAATTTAATTCTGTTTTACAACTAAAATTTTTACTCTCAAAATTAAAACTAAAATTAGTTGTTGCAATATTTATTATATGCATAACTTGTTCTAAAAATAATCTATTTTAATTGAAGTTCTTGCGTTATTTTCAATTATTCTTGTCTACAGAACTGCTTTCTGATATAAGTTTATCACTATGATTTTTTTTACTAATGTTTTTCAAAGTCCAAAATATACAACTCTTTTTATTATTTTTTTCATTCCTTGTCAAATATTGATTTTTGAACACTTTTTATTTTACTCAAGTTGATTTTTACTTTACACAATGCAACTTAATGACAACATTGTTAGTTTGACTAAAACAGATATTTATTAAGTTTTGACTCTATGCTTTAAATAGTTTATTTAGTCAAGTTGTTTTACGTAGATCCGGAAGGGTTCAACATACAGTCCAAGTACACGGTGCTGGGTCAGACACTGTTCTCCATACTGACCGAATACGACACTATGATGCAAGAGAGGAAGACCATCAACAACTCGTTCATTGTGGAATCAACGCCTAAGCCTTCAGTGTCAGTTTCAAACACCACTATCACACCTGCGTTAGTTATCAACTTTCTGATGCTGAAATTGAAAATATCCAAGTTTTTGAGTTGTTATCAAAACTGATACTTTTACCAATTATTGTCATGTATTAACAATCTCTTGCGTCAGTTTTCTGCTTTTTTATGTTAAACATTAAAAAAAATTAAGTTTTTGAGATTATATCAAATAATCATATCTTTTACCAATTGATTAACCTCACTGCCATATGTTTGTCAGGTAGAATATATTATTAAGAAGTCTCTAAGTTTTTACTAAAATTTATATTTTTAATAGAAATTTATGGCTTCAGTTTTTTACTTATAAGAAACTGAGCGTTTTAATTGGGAAAACAGTTTCATTGTTTATATAAGTAAATGTATTTTTCAATGGGTCTAACTTATATTATTGCATGATATTTGATTTTTTAGAATAGTTTATATTCCAGGAGAAGTACTTCAAGCATGATAAATTTGAATCATAGCGGTCCGGAAATAACTCCAAGTAAGAACTTTGAATTTGTAGTTCATAAATTCTATTTTAGCTATTTCAAACATTTTATATGTTCTTTTAGTGATGATTGTACTTAAATTAAAGCAAGGACCAAAAAAATCTGAAATTGATTGTGTGTATTTATCATACTTTTTGTATTTAAGGTCTACGTTCTTTAGACCCAAATCAGAAAGCTCAAAGAAGAAGACAGTTGTGTTAGTTTTAATAAATCTTTTACAATAAATATAACTAAAGTTACTAACATTTGAAAATTTTGTATTGTTTTGCTTATGTATAATTAGCAGTACTATATTATTTGTACACAGCATTTTACTCCAGTCTAAAGTAATTAAACAAGTTATAAGATAAGAACAAATTATGATTTATATATAACAGTTTACACTTTTGCATTGGTTTAGAGTGCTATTTGCAAGTATTCTCACACTTCTGTTAGGATGTAGTTGCTAATTATACTCTCTCAGTTAATGATTCTAATTGATTACTTCTTTATATGAAAAACTAATTACTTATATAATAAATCCTTTTTGGACGTTTGACTTATGAATAAATAATATCTGTTTTGTTTTTATCAATTGCAAGGTTTTGGTTATTTACATTTTAGCTTGTCTATATCTATAATTATTATTTAATAATTTACATGAATATTTATATACAGTAAGTTTTGATAACTGTTTTAAAAGCATACTCTCAAGTTTCAGGTTACTTTAAAACTAACTTAACTTGAGTAAATATTATTTTGCTTAAAAAAGTACCAACTTTGCCAAAATACCAAAACTATATAAGCTTTATCTCACTTAAAAGACTAAACCTACATTCTACCATTTGTTACCTTGTTTCATAAAAACAGTTGAAACACCTTTACCAGACACGAACCTGCAAAAAAGCCCGAGGAACGCCATCGAGGACCGAAGTTCCTCCGAAGTGATGATCAGGCCGGTGGGGTGCTACAAGCCAACCGCGTTGGGGCAGCAGCTCACAATTTCGCAGGAACCCGCCCAGCTGTTCCAGCTTCCCACGGTGCCCACGTGCTCGCAAGGAGGAAGCGACGTAGGCAGGAAGACGAACGTTGGGCACGCGGTGGTGGTGGATCACCAAGGTGGTGGCCAGCCGAACAAGAGGAAGTTGGCTGAACCTTCCAAGAAGAAGGACGAGGGAAAGACCACCAACATACTGAAAGACGTTTGTTTTTTAGTAAATAATTAAAATTGACAATAGTTGTTTGTTAATGTTATCTTGGAAATGCAATTTAGTGTTAGTAGTTGAAATCTTTTTAACTATTAAAGTCCGTATTTGTGAACGTCCACAACAAAACTGCTTACGATTAAGCTATTTTTATTACAAAATTAATTATGTATGCACTAGGTAAGTATAAGATTATTGGTTCTAACAACATATACCAAGAGTATAACTAGGTACTTTTAATAAAAAAACAAAAGTTTAATGAATGGCAGTATATCAATTACATGATTTTTTTTCTTGAAATAAGTATAGTGCTGTATTGTGTTTATTATAATTCTATTTTTAGGTGCACACATCCCAACATGAAAATACCAAAGATCTTCTCCCCAGGATGGGAAGTTGTCTTCTGGAGTCGTTTAAAAAATCTTCGGAAAACTCAAAACAAAAGTTTGTTTTTGTTTTAAGTATAAAAAAGGGTTTTAGAAAAGTAACATACATTATTTCGTTTTTTAATTTGTTTGCGTTTATTGTTTTCAAGAGATAAAAATAAATAAAATTCAAAACAGGCAAATAAGCTAACAAAAAACGGTCAATAACTTATACTAAGTACTAAATTTTGTTCAACTAAAATGCCACAGGATTTAGATGCAGTTATTTTAAAGTTTTCAATCTTAAAAAACATCATTACGTATAAAGATAACAATGCAGAGAAACAACATTTATTATTATACTATTTTACAGATCACAGTTAGGAAAACAAGGTTTAATTTTCAATGGAACTTTCTCAGACACAGTCAGTTGTTTGTTTAAAAAGTGTTTGACAGTTTACTTCTTTATAATATAAAATACAACATTTTTTTTTGCTTATTAGCTTTTTAAAAAGTTTAAAAACTTTTTCATAAATTTGTAGAAACTTGAAATAATTGTATAATTTTTCAAACCATTGAGGTAAAACTGTCTTGAGAACACTTTTATATTTTATGTGTCATCAAAATAATAAATTAAATATAAATATAACGAAGTTTTAGTTATAAATATACTTATTATTTTTCCAATTTTAAATAAAGCTTAAACTTTTAGTGAAAGGAGAAAAAACCGTAGGAAACTCATTATAAAAACTTACTTTAGAAATTCCAAAAATCAGTAATAAATAATATTAAAACTTGAAATAAATTATAACCAAAAAAAGTAAAGGTTTGTTTAAAAATAAACAGTTCTACTGTTTGTTTAGTAAAGAAAATTATTAAAAAAAGTTTGAGCATATTTATAACTAAAACTTCTTCGATATATTTATATTTGATTTATTCTTTTGATGACACATAAAATATAACTTCTTTGTACTTTATTTTTTCAAGTTACATAGAGTACACAATAATTATTAGTAAAAACTTTTTTGTTCCTGCTATTAATTTAACCCAACAAATAATCAAAAAGCAGACATTATAATATTATTATTTTATTGTTTAATTGACAGAAATCTACTTTAGAAAAAAAAGACAAAATTATTGAGCAAACACTAACCACAATGTCTAAAAATGTAGAGGGTTAGTTGATAATACTATCATTTTTTGTAAAGAATTTATTAAAATCAGTACATATTTAAAAAATTTTGTTTTTTGTTGTTGTTTTAACTTTGAACCACTTTAAAAAATTACTGAATGTTTTTTTTTATTGGTATTAATAAAACAAAGTATTTTCAGTGTTTTGTAAATTCAAAAACATATCATAATTAAAAAACATAATAGGAGGGAATGCATCGAAGTTGATAAAACAAATCAAGCCATTGCTAGAAGCTGATGTAAGCGGTTAGTTTTATCAACTTCAATAAATAAATTAATAAATGTCTTATGTGTTAATTTAAATTAAAATTAATTATGTCTTGATAGTAGTAAATCTTATTAAACGTACAATTATTTTAGTATGTATTGCGAAAAGCATTATAAAACTACATACCTGTTTGGCAACCAGACTATTTTAAAAATACTTTTAGTTTTTCAAAAGAATTGTCTAATTATTTATTTGATTATTTCGTTGTTGTTCATTGATTAAGTGCAGTGTAAGTTAAACTCTCTTGATTATCATTTAAACTACATCAAAAAAAAGTACTAGTTTTCATAAAATAACAAGAATAAAAATAACGATGCTATATAGACTTTTAGTAAAATAGTCTTTTTCGCCTTTTTAGTTTGCGCCTTCTACAAGGAACATATTGTACTCTCCAACTTTTACCAGCTGTATCACTATCAATCATATTTCAATTTTGAATATTGTTTTAAATTGTGAAAACTATGCTTAATTTTAAATCTGTGAAAAGCAACTTGTAGCTTAGTTAAAACTTAACAAAATAAGACTAAATTTTGAAAAAAAGTTATTTAACCTAACCTCCCCTATGCCCTCAAATTAAAATTAATTTTTCCAGATTTAACGAGAATAAAAATTAACATGCTGTATATACTGTAAATCCTGATTATCTTATAAGTTATCTTAGCTTTTTTATAGATAAAAAATTGAACAAAAAAATTAAATGTTTTTTAATTAAAAAAATAAAATAAACAAGTTGTTGTATTTTACCAGCACAAACCTCTACTCCAATAGTGAAACCACCAACAACTATGGGTGAATTTTTTGTTGCCAACAGCGAAAATCAGTTAGTTTTTATTGGTCTAACTTTTATATTAAAATATTTTTTAAAACTAAAGTTTAAGTGTTATTTACAATAATGATATAGTAGTATGTTAGTTTATCAAATCGTAACAGTAATGTTAGACAATACTTTTGTTATTTTAGTTTTTATGTAGTCCTTTGTGAAATATAAAAATAAACCAAAAAATTAAGAATTTTTAGCTTTGCTTATTGTTTTTGTTTGTCTGAAAAGAATTCACAGTTAAAAGTCTTAAATACAACAAAAAAAAATAGGAATAAAAAATTTGTTGATTTTTTCGATGTGAAATTTTTAAAATACTCAAAATATTGTTAACAAAAAATTATTTAACATTTTATTTAATTATAAATTATTTGTAAATAGTTTAATTTCTTGAAAGTTGTTTTAGAATCTTATGTTATATGTTATGTTAAGTTAAAATGAAATGCTTATAAAGTGTCTTTGTTTTTGTATCACTTGACTTTCACAAGATATATTTTACATTTTATTTATTATATAATTTTTTTCATTTATACAAATATCATGTCTTTCTTGCGGTTTTATTTTATTAATGTTAAAAGTGATCATGTATCTTGAAATAAGATCAACTATTAAATAACAAAAAGCATAATTGTATAATTTAAGTATATAGCTCGGTCAAGACTTAAATGATTTCATCTACAAAGAATCTTAATGTTATTCTGACCAGTGAATTAAAAACACAACTTAACATAAAACGTAAATTTATGTAAAACAGAAGCAATTACAAATTACACAAAAAAAAAAACCGTTCTGTTCAACATTTACCTTTGGTTTCAGAATAAAAATAACTGTAATCTTAAAACAGTTGTTAACATTTTAACAGTGATGTTGTTAGCTGTTGAGGTCTTTCCAGTTCACACGATGGAATATATTAGAAATATTACGTTGTTTAAAAGTAGGACAACATAAAAATATTTACTTATGTTTTTATAATTATCTATTTTAACGATAAGATAGTATTAAAAAAATATGTATCACATGTTTTATATTCTCCTGTTTTACGGTTTAGATGGCTTTCACCTGGCATGTTTAACAGTTAGTTTTTCCCATTTTGCAAATATCAATATGTTTACAGACCGATTGAATCCATAGTCGAACCCTCCACTGAGACCCAAGAGGCTATTGCCATCTTGGGCCAGTGCAACAACAGCCGCACTTTCAGTGCTGTTAAGCCTT
Source organism: Thalia democratica (assembly GCF_965202585.1). Classification (NCBI taxonomy): domain Eukaryota; kingdom Metazoa; phylum Chordata; class Thaliacea; order Salpida; family Salpidae; genus Thalia; species Thalia democratica. The sequence continues at coordinate 78,188,670 of NC_139165.1, forward strand.
CACAACAAAGTTAGTTGATCAGTTTGTTTGTCTATTACAGTATACAATTTAATTGTGTTGCTCTTTAAAGTTTGTCATACTTAAAACTTGATTAATATTTAAACGTGAATGTTCTTGTCTGTTATCAAAAAGTAATTTATGATAGGTTTTAAGTTAATAATGTCAGTAAAATTTTAATTAATTTAATAAACTTAAGCAACACCATAAAAAACTTATATTTAATATGTGTTTTTTAAAGTATCTATGTTTTTCTAGAATCTTAAATATATTTAGGGATTTTATATATTATTAAAAGTTTGTTTATTGCTAAACAATAAAAAAGTATAAAAATTTTAAAGTTCAACTATAAAATAAATGTTCAAAATATCCTTAAATATCATTTTTGTTTTAACAAACTTGTTTTCACAAAAAATAGATAAATCTTGTTTTATTTGTTAAATCATAAAAAGTTACAAAATTAAACAAAATTAATCATACACGTGAGAGTTTTGCTAAGTGGGTGATATCGCTTCATTAGTTTACAATTTTTTTTTGTACGTGATAGTATTAAAATCATCAAGTTGAGTACTTCGAAAAGCTCGATCATACTTAAGTTTTAAACATTTTTGTGTATTTGTTTACAAACATGTTGGAGTAGGTGATTTTAGAAAACATTTAGTTAAGTACTCTTACCAATAAACTTTTACATTTAACATATTCAAAAAATTATAATAAGTAATTATTCAAATTATCTTATTAATTTTACTTGTGAAATTTTATTCATTTTCTAATGATAATTTTAATTTGAATTGTTTTTAAAATTCCTTATTTTGACAATATACATTGGAAAGCTATAGTTTTTATAAACGTACTAAATGTATGTATAGATTTATTTATTTAAGGGCATAAAGGGGTCCGACATTTACTAAAAATAACATTGGATCTTATTTGAAAGTTTGAAGTACAAACTACAAGAAAGTTTTATGAAAAAAAGATATTATTTAACTCTTGAGATATTGTAATTTTTATAAAAAGGTTCTGATAAAAACGCATGGACCCCAAATTTTACGGGATCAATTTTTTCGGAAATTTAAAAAATCACTAAAAACCTATGTTCGCCTTATTTTTTTTAGACTAGAGACTTTCAGGAAATGTTTCTTTTATAGTTTAAAAGACTTTGAATGTTGGAATTTTAAAAATATTGAAAAATGAAAATTTTTGCACTTTCTTTTGCCATTTTTGAGATTTATTAGAAGATTATTTTTGTTCTGTAGTTTTTGACTTCTTAAAACCTGATTATTTTGATATATTTGCCGAAAAGTTATGTCAAGTTATTGTGTTCCAACCACTTAATAAGAAAACAGAGTTTACATAGACGTTTTCAATATGTAGTTTTATTCGTTACACTTTAATTTAATTAAATAAACAGTTCCACCGCCAAAGTACGACGACTCCGTTGGCAACCTGGTCATAGACGAGGGCAGCGACGAGCAGAAAAAAGCCCCCGCTCCGAAAAAGACGCGCGGCTCGAGAGCAGGTACGCGCAAGAGGGCGGCCCCTTCGCAGGAAGAAGAAGTTTCTGCGAAAATCACAAAAGTCTCCAGTCCCGCCAAAAAGGCGCCGAAGAAGAAAAACGGTAGGAGCTCGAAGGCGAACGCGAAGAAGAACCTGAAGAAGGACTTCGACGACGACATGACCTCGTCTCCCGGCATAAAAACCTACTTTCCCGCCAAGCAGGAGGCGTCGCTGCTCGTCGAAAAGGCCAAGCCCGCTCCCGCCCTGCCTCCAGCGACCAAGGAAACGGGCGGCAAGATCGTCTTCACTCTTCCGAAGGGGGGAGACGACAACCTGAACAAGTTCCTCCAAAACCTGTCGGCCAAAAACTCCGCCGTGGAAAAACAAAAAGCCCCGGAGGTAAAGGAAAAAGCCCTCGAAATGAAAGCCGGCACCAGCGGAACCATGACGTCACTGTTGAACGAAGACAACTCGCTCACCAGGTATTGTTATTGTCCTGATAATTATTGCGTTTTATAAATTTTTTGTATAGGTTTTTATTATATGAATTTAATACTTACTAAGTTGTGTTTTTTTTCCAAATACTTTTTTTAACTTGTATATGTTTCTTTTCTTTCAGTTTGCATATTCAATGTTAATTTTTTTATTTGTAAGAAAACTCTGAACTAAATTGAAACAGGGTCATCAACGACCTGGTGCCCGCCCCGACCGTCCACGAGGAGCCGCTGGTCACCATAGCGACCGACCAGATCGCCATGAAGTACGTGCACGAGTGGGTGAACAGCAGCAGCGTGGGCGAGAAGCTGAAGCCGATCCGGGAGGAGGAGGCGAGCGCCGAGGAGGAGGAGAACACGCAGCAGAGCAGGAGGTCGACGAGGAGCACCGCCAAGAGGGTTCCGCTTCTCACCATCACCAGGTTGTTTTAAACAAGGGTTTATAATAAGGTTGTAATTTACTGAATTTTTTTTTTGTTATTTACTGACTGTTTACTCTTCGAGTGGAGTAAAAGTTTTTGTGTCAATTTTTTTTCCTGGAATAGACAAGTTATTATAAGCTTATATAAAACTTGTTTAAATCATTTTTTATAAGGCTATTGAAACATCAAAATGGATTTATGTTGTTTGCATTTAACAAATTTGTCTGAATAAGAATTAAAAACGATGGTTTCTAACTTTTAAATTCCTAAAATAAAAAATTAAAATGTTTGCAGTTTTAAAACACAACAGAAAACAATAAAATTTACTCAAACTTAAGATCTCCGTCCAAGCTGATGCGGCACCAGATGAAGAGCCACCCGTCGCCCGTCAACTGCCGCCTCCGCAGCTCCGCCACGCCCTCCGACGGTGACAATTCTCGCAGCAAGGACTCGCAGTCGGCGAGGATGTTCATCGGGAAGCCGATGAAGATAAGCGGCAAGCCGCCCACCGAGAAGGTGGTCAAGCCCATACCCACCTCGCCCAGGAAGAAGGCGGCGAGCGAGAAGAAGGCTCCGTTGAAGAAAGTTGCGGGGAAGCAGGATGCTGTTGAGAAGAAGCAGCCGCAAGCTGACAAAAAGCCACAAGCCAAAAAGGTATTATTTTGTTTTAAATCTATATAAGAAAATATTTTTTGTTACAGTATCAAACTATAAAAGTATTTAAAACAAAAAGTTCATTTTTTTTAAATAATTATGCTTTTATTTTTTGCTTAAACAAAGCGTTAGTTGTTAACAACAGTTGGTTAATAGCCACATGTTAAATAGCTGTTATAACTTAGATTTATTCTTCTAAATATGTTGAAGATAAAATTTTTAACATTACAGTATCAAGCTATGACGGTATTTAAGACTAAAGAAGTTGAAAAAAGTATATATTATATACTTAAGGTGTGATTAAATCAAAACGTAAGTTTTTGACATCGTTTAATATATATTTTTTTGTAAACATGTTTAACATTTCAATCAGGACAAAGAAGAAGCAAAAAAGGCGCCAACTCGTGGTAGGGCGACGAAGGCGAAGCAGCCGAAGAAGAAGGAGATAAAAATAAAGCTGGCCAACGTTAAGAAGAAGTCCGCGGAGAAAGACAACCAGCAGAAAGGGAAGAACGCGGAGAAGAACGTCGAGTCTGTTTCGATGCAGCAGTTTGAATCGGACCTGATCGAGGCTGCGAAACAAAAGGAGGTTGAAGATAAAGTGCCAGTTGCCTCTGAGCCCGTTGGAAATGAATCGAGTGGCAAAGCGGACGAAGTGGTTGCAAAAGAAGCTGACAAAAACGTGGAAGACGTTCCCAAGCTCTTGTGTTTGGAACCCGGAATCGAAAAGACGCCGGTAAAACTCGCTTTGGCGCCGGAAGAAGCGCAGCAAAAATCCGACGTTGGTGAAAATTTTGAAGGTCGAAAAGTTGAAAATTCTACCGGATCTGAAGCAAAACCGCCGAGTTCTGACGTTAAAATTGAAGCGGAAAAAATACCCTCTGAAAAAAAGAAGAAGAAAAAGAAAAGGAAATCCAAGAAAAAGGTTAGAAAATTGCACATATTTTTATGATAATTAGAAAAAAATTGTTTTGTTCTACAGTTAGAAGTGATATTTCTCTTACTATTTTGTTTTCAATATAGAATAAGAATCAGCTTTAGGCCTAATTAAGATATATCAAACCAAATTAGCTTATCTTTAAATCTACTTTTTTTTACAGGACCTAAACTTTGACCTTGACGCTTTTACTTCGGAACTTCTAGACGAAAATTTAGCAGTCGACACTTGAAAGATTGTTTTAGGTATTAAATTACTTTTCATGCTTCTCGTCTAAGATTTATATTTTAACAGATTGTTTTTGCACAGAATAACTTTTAATTAATGTAGCAAAATTTTGTAAAGACATAAAACAAGGTTTCGTTGTACAACTTATTTATTTTTCATTTAAGTTTGCCAATACATTTCATGTACAAACTTTTTACATCTTCAATTTTTACTCTTGACTTGTATTTTTTGATGTGAATAACATGGATTCTTTTTTAACTTAGGCACGCAAAACTAAAAAAAATTGTAGAAAATTTAATATGTTTATAGTCAATGTAAAAAGAATACTCTGCGTGAGTTGTGAACATTATTTGTTTGAGTTCAATTAGTTTTCTGATGCTAGATGGTTTTATATAGAATAAAACTGTGTTTCAAATAGTAAAATGTTAAAAAATTATTTGCTACTATTTTTCTTTGTCTATTGGAAAATTTTTATAGAAATTTATAACTATAGAGACTTTTAAATTCGTATTTGTAATTTTAATTTTTATGCTTAAAATAAATGTTTTGAATTTTTTTTTTTGTTTCATAAAGCCTTATTACTAAATTTACTTCCTTCTTTACATAAAGTATGAAGACGTGATCTATAAAAGTAGTTTTAAAATACTTAACTGGGTTTTTCGTTTTTGAATTTGTTTCAATTGTAAATACTGATTTATAAATTTAAGAAAAAAACAATAATTATTATAAAAATGAATTTCAGTAAATACAAAAAAGTCACTATTTTGTAGTATAAAATAATTTATTTAGTTTATTTAAATTCTGTAAACCCGTAGTATGGAAAAGTTACTTTTTAACCCAATAGTGCAAGAGATGTTGAACGTTACTTTATCAAGTTCATAGATTTACAAAAAAAAAAGATTTTCATAAAATACATAACAAACGTTTGTTTTTTCTTGTTTATATTATTGGTCCATTAAAACTTAAGAATTTGGATACATTTTATTTAAAATATAAGTTTTTTTTAAATTACCGTTGTACTATTTTCTATGTTTTTAGCTACTTTTTGTTAACGTAGGAAAAAATTACTATAGAAAATATTAGTTTTCTAAATATGAGCTTACAAAAATTTCTATATTCCTAAAAGTCTGAAAAACCTTTACGATTAGCTTCAATTATGCTTTCATAAAATATCCGTTATTTTTTTTGAAAAACTGCATTTTGAATCGTTTATGTTTATCACTAGTTAGTGACAGTTTATATCAAATGTATTTTTAAGTTCTACTACACTTAGATACAAAATTAGTCATTTAACGATCTTTAAAATGGTATGCTTGCATGCTTTATACTAATGTACTATACTTTATTCAGACTAGATTTTTTTATTTTATACTAAACAACATTTTAATAATTAAGCTAAAATAGATATACTATATAAATAAGAGTGCGCGTTTTAACTCGCGTTTTCAATATTATGTACTTGAGGAAATTTTGTTGTTCTTTACACCTACTTAAATTAAGTTTAAAGAATAAAAAGAAAAAGTGCGTACTTATATTTTATCTAACTCTGCAAGTTTTATTTTATTCAAATACTTTTTTTAGTTGCTTAAAATAACAAGAGTAGGTGAAAATATCAATTTAGTTGTCTAATGCAATATTAATTTTTACGTAAAGAATATTTTAGAAATGGTAAACTTTTTGTGTTGAGAAATATTTTATTAATTTTAAAAAGTAAATCAAACCATTAAAAATATAAATGGCAGGGGTCGGCATCATTTTATAAGTAACGGCCTAAATTTACTGTAGATGTCCTTCGCGGGCCGAGTTTGTTAGAAAAAGTCTTTGCAAGCCGTAAAATTTCAAAGATTATCTATAAAAAGTAAGTAGTAGTAATAAAACATTGCTGTTTACTCAAGATAAAGTTGAGAGTAAGTTTGAATTGCGAAAAAATCTTAAACTTGCACGAAAAATTCTAAGTCTTAAGTACACGTTACTTGCCGGTTAGTTCTACCGACCCTTGATACAGAGAAAATTTTGTACTAAGTCAAATAGTTCATACAAATAAAGTTTTTTTGTTTCTAGCAAAATGTTTCTACGCAACTTTCGGTAATGTTTTAAAATAACAACTGATTTCATAGTTAATTTATTAAGTTACAACAAAACTGTTTTTTTACAGAAAAAACACATATCAAAGTACAATGTGAAGATACAACTAACTTGTATAAAATCATCAATTTCCAGGAAACATAAATAAAGCAAAGAATCTGCAAATTATAAACAATACTAAAGCAGAACCCAAAGTTTGATTGTGAGAATGAGATATAATAAAAATTACGTTACTGGTGAAAACAGAACACTAAAAAACTTTTTGCTGTACAATAAATCTTCTGCAGACATGACACGGATATCAAATTTGAAATTCAATAAAGGCTAAAATATTTTTTTTTAATTTATTATAATTTTAAAATGTATATTTGTGCTAAAACTTTTTTTCATAATAAAAGTTTATTGGTATCCAATTTGAATATGATTGTAATAAGATCTTTTATTAAACAAATTAAGTTTGATATCAGTTCATAACAGTTGTATGGTATTAATGCTTTAATTTAAGTTTTTTAAATTTCTCCATTAAACGTTGAAAAAATAAAACCCATGAAAATGATAATATAGTTTTATTAAGAAAATAAGTAACTGTTTAAAACTATTTAAAAAGTTTTATTTTTTTTTTCAAAACCTTCTGTGTACCAGTGAAAAAAAAGCTCTACACTAGGGTTATACTTTAAAGAAAAACAGCTTGTAAAACTATCTTTAGATAAAAATAATATTGGTTTTAGTATAAAGAAATTTCTGTAATTTAAATAATATCTTAGTTAGCAGTTGTCGTAAATCAAATTATGTATATTTTTAATCGATTTTATTATACTACGCCTCCAATGAAAAATCGTTATCTTAGACAAGTTTCAGTTGTATTAAATTTCTGCCTTTATTAAAACTCAAACTTTGCCCCATATCCGCTTTTATAAGAAAGCTTTCACTAAAAATCATTCAAGATTTTAACAAAACTCAACTTTTGGTTTTTGTTTCAATTTAATTCAACCTTTATTCTTACTTAAAAAATAGTTTAATAAAATCATCAAAGCTACTCAACTATATATTGTATTACACAAAAAAGTTTTTAACAAACTTTGCTGTGACGGCTTAACAGCACTGAAAGTGCGGCTGTTGTTGCACTGGCCCAAGATGGCAATAGCCTCTTGGGTCTCAGTGGAAGGCTCAACTATGGATTCAATCGGTCTGTAAACATATTGATATTTACAGAATAGGAAAAACTAACTGTTAAACATGCCAGGTGAAAGTTTATCAAAACTCTATAACAGTCAAATATTAAACAAAATAAGTAGTATTGAGTTTTTTATACTTTCTAATAGTAAAAATGATTCATGATAAAAATTTTCACAATAGGTACATTTTTCTTTACTCTCCTACTTTTAAACAATTTTATCATTCTATAATGCTCCCTCGTGTGAAGAGAAAATACTTCATTATATTTATATAGGTTATGTGATTACATATTCCAGCATTTTTATTTAAATTTGAAGTTGGTTAGATTTGATAAAATTAAACTTCACAACAACTTGAATTATAAAACATTGATTAAGTACAGATTTTTGTATTACCAGACACAAACAAATTAAAAGTTAAAAAACAAATTAACTATTAAAGGTAAATTTATTTTTTTTAGAACCCACTTTAATACCACAGTTATAAAAAACTTTTCATTTTTACTTTTGAAAGAATTGCTATATTATAAAAAATTTAATAAATTTTTTTATTTAACACCACGACTTCAATTTAAAAACAAATACTTTATAATAGCTCGCAGAGGTGTCGCGTGAGGTAGAGCATTGGAGCTAATGTGTCCCTGAACAAAAATAAAAAACTTTATTTTACAAAAAAAAGTACAATTTTAAAAACTAACTTCTTTTTACAAACAGTTTGTTGTTGTTCTAGTATTTTTATCTTATTATTCTTTTGAATAAAAAATTAAGGGGTTTTTAATGCTTGTTAGTTTCTCGCATGCCGTAACAAAAATACTAAGCGTGGCCGCTGGTAGCTCGTGCATCAAAGTGTAGAGCAAAACAGAAAGTTTGAAATAAGTTTGAATAAAGTTGACGGTCATATCGTTGGTTGCCGTTTATATATAAATTGTTTAAAAATATTTTCTATTAAAACAATTTACTTCTTTTCATGATCACCGTACACAACTACGTACAGTGAAAGTACTGTTTAAGTTATTTTACTAACTTAGCATTATTAAGTGTAGTATTGTGACAACACTACATTTGGTGTTTAACAGAGGAAATAGAACATTTCAACATGTACATTTTACATGTTGAATCATGTAGAAATAGTAAGATTTCTCTGAAAAAAATTCAAAAAATGAGTTTTTAATTGGTAACTAGATAAAATGTATCTTTAAATGTGGATTGTTAATAATCATAGTCATTCTTAAAACTTATTCAGTAGGGTTTTTAAAATAGTTAAACTCTTATTTTGTTGGGTTTGACTAAAACACTAAGCATAATGTAAAAGACAACTGAAAATTACAACTTGGTGCTGCTTTTTAATAAAATAAATTTCTCTTGAAACAATTTTGATAAATCAGTTGATAAAAAATACTATTATGACGTTTGACTCATGTTCCTGTCTAAATTCTAAAGAAGTCTGTCAGAAATTTTGTTTAAAGTTGTTTACAGCTTAAATGGATTTCAACTTGACCAGAAAAAAAGTTAGTGATAAATTTTCTATATAGTATTTGTTAATTAACCTATGGAATACCTTTTATTACAATGTTACAATGAAGATAACAATATTTAATTTTTAAGTTGTTGCTTTTATGTATAGTATATTTAGTTCAATATTTTATAGTTAAATACTATTATATACTTTTAAAGTAAAAAATTGTTTGAAAAATCATTGAAAATAACTGTCTAGTCTATATTCTGTACACAAAAACACGAAGGAAGAGATCTATTCGTTTATAAAAAACATTTTCAATTCTTAATCAAAGAGTATTCTATTTCAATAAGAGTTTGAAGTGTTTTTTTCTAATAAACAAAAACCAATTGCCAAGTGTTTTTATGTAAAGAGTTGAGACAGTTATTTTCGATGGTTTTTTGACCAACTTTTTTATTTTGAAATTATCAAAAGCTGTCCGATTCTAAACTTGAAAAGTAGGCTACCTACAAACCATTCATCCTATCATACATTTTAAGATTGATTTTCAAAGTTATTTCTTGTAGTAATAGTATAAATATGTTTAAATAGTTTTAGGTTTAATTTATAACATTGTTAGCTTTATATTTTGATCTAAATTAAACCAATAAAAAGTATGCAAGTTTTTTACACCAAAACAGTTTGACACAACGTATGAAAGAAAGTTTTTCCTTGTAAATTTTTCAGAAATTTAAAAAGTAGAATAAAAATTAGATCTTCTTAGTCAAACTAAACTACACTCTTAAACTTCTTGTAAAACGTCACTTAAGGCTAGATCTGGTACCTCTGATGAGCCCGCGACGAAATGTCAGGCTGAGAAAAAATGTTGGCAAAGGGGTAAAATTCTCGCACCGGTAACTAACTGTCACGAAGTCAAAAAAAGTACAAAAAATAACTATTTTATCTTAGGTGTACTAATATGCACTATTAAATGAGTTCCAAAAAGTCATTAAGGCCGTGAATTTATTACTAATTCCTTTTCTGGTTACTTTCTTGGCTTGGATATAACTTTCACTGAAAACAAATAACATAAAGTTTTCACCAATGGCTTTCAGTGGAAAGATAAAAAAATACAGCAAAATTTGTTTCATTTATTATACAATAAAAAATAGCCCGACTGTGTAGTTGCCTTATTTTTTTCCCTATTTTTCTCAAAAACAGCTTCATTTAGTTTCAAAAAGTTGTTAATGTGTCTGGATCTGGAGAATGACAATTTTTTATGCTTGCTTTGAACCAGCGAATAAGGCGACTGCTAAGTTATACTTCAAGTTGCTTAAATTTATGGTATGTTAAGAAGTGATTTTCATTTACTAATACATATAACTGTTATTTTTTGAAATTTATTTTTTTACTAAAAATATTACTTACATTATTAATTAAATTCAAAATTTCGCTTGATCACTTAAAAAGAATTTTGATATTTAAAAAGGATTTATTGTTTACAAAAAAGTAAGTAGTGATTTGAAATAGTTATTGATATGTTTAATGTAATTTATATATTTTTGATGTTAATATCTAATTACTATAAAATATCTAGTAAATGATAGTTTTATTCTATTTTGTCACTTTTGTACCAATTTAAAGTACAATGTTATATACGGCCAAACTTAAAAGTATTTTTATTACTTTTTAAAGTTTTTGTAAACTTTTTAAACCATTTAACTTGAACATATTTTTAAAACAGTTGAACACTACTTAAAACAACCTAGTGAATGTATTTGCTTAAAGCTCCTTAATTTTTATATTTGTAGGGTATGTTATAAAGCAAAAGTAAACTAGTAAAATTTAATAGAGTAACACTTTAGGAAAAATTGAATGAACTCATAACTTTGTTAAAATTAGCAGAAATACAGAAATTTACATGAAATGTTAAGTTTGAAAATGACCGAGTTAAGATATTTTTTTCTTTTACGTTGTTTATAACAAAATATTTTATTAAACATTAGATTATGAATAAGGATTGTTATCAACATTTATTGTTAATTGGTTTGTTATAATTTAGTGTAAAGTACACACATATGTGTTTCTTAATTGCCAGCAATTTAACTTTTTATGTTTCTGTCTTTAATGTTTACCTAACACGTTTTAGGTTTTGTTTGTACTAAAATAAATAAACAAACTTTAACTAAGCAAGCTGGATCAATTTGATAGTTCCAAATCATTAGAAGTAGCAAATTAAAGCATTTTTAATCCTACATTATAAACATAAATATAAGTTTCATATAAAAATTCAAAAATTTTTACATAAACAACTACCTAATGTACAACAAACCTAATGCATATTGTAGCTGTATAAACATAATAGGCTAGTAAAAGATTCATAGTTACTTAATTTCTGGCATTATTGTAAAATACAAGTATTTTAATCAATGTGACAAAAATAGTAATTACTCTCCCATCGGATTATAATAATCTTTAGTATTTGATTTAGTTTATTTTACTTATATTGTACGAAAATAATTAAACAGCCTTTTAATCTTATTGTTTCACTGTTTAATACAGTTAGTTTTTTGTTCATATTTTGTATATTAACCCTATAAATCTGTCTATAATAACATATTATTCGAGTTTAATTTATTATGTTATACGGTTGTTCACTTTAATAGTTATATTATATGATAAAAAGAAACTACTTTTTTTTTAAATCCAAAATTTATTATTTAAATTGGTCGTTCTGAAATTCAAAAAATCATATTCACTCAAAACTGATGGAAAACTTTAAGTTTTCCTATATAACACAAAATTTTAATAAGATCTAATTTATTTATGCCATTATGTACACTGTTATTATAGTAAACTATGAACATAATCCAACACAGATATTAGTTTTTGAGTCATTTTTTTTTTACAAATTAAACACCAACAAAACAAAAATATGTTTTAAAATCTACCACAAATGTTTTTTGTGCTATAATACTGTAGGAATTTTAGAACTTTTGTACATTTTACTATTTATCGCCGGTTGAAATGCAACTTGCAGAGCAACATTTTTCTTGGTCAAAAGCAAACAACTTTTTTCTCAGCTCATTCAATTCCGCCTTCTCTTTTCTTTTCTGGTAAAAAACGCCAACAAAAGCGCCTAATGCAAGCAAGAAGGCCGGAGCGGTACCATAAAGCAAAACTCTGCTTTTATTTTCCAAACCGTCTCTTTCTCGAACCACGGACTCAGAAATCGCATTTTTTGCTGGTTTGAAGCAAGCATAAAAATGATTCGATACCCAGTCACAATGTTCACTTTCGTAACTTAAAAAAAACTGGTTATTTTGCAAAATAGGAAAAAACAAGGCAACTCCACAGTCAGTGTGATTTTTAATGTAATTTAGATATATTTTGCTGTGTTTCTTTTCTTTCCACTTCATGCCATTTGTGAAAACTTTATGTTGATTGTTTCCAGTAAAACTTATGTCCAAACCAAGCCAGTAACTACCACCAGAACTTATTCTACATCCCTCTATGCTGTCGTTCGATTCAAAGAGTTTCTTGATTTTTTTTACGTCGTGACGGTTAGTTACCGGTGCGAGAATTTCGCCTTTTTGAAAACATTTTTTCTCAGCCTGACATTTCGTCGCGAGCTCATCGAAAAATGTGAAGGTGCCAGATCTAGTCTTGAGTGACTTTTTACAAGACATCTAATAGTGTAGTTTAGTATACCTAAGAGAAGATAACTTTATATTCTACTTTTTCAAATTTCTGAATAATTAATAAAGAAAAGTTATCTTTCATACGTTGTGTCAGAGTTTTTGTACATAAATTATAATTATAAAATTATACTACTAATGACCTTAATTTTAATTAAGGTATTAAACACACTATAAACTAAATAAAAACAAGAAATCGAATAAAGATTTTCGTTACTAATAATCAATAAAATAAAGATATTAAAAATAAGTTTAAAACTTCAGTCGTAAAATTTATACTCAAGTTAAAGTATAGCGAACTGAACTGCATAACTTGTTCATAAGAGCAACTAACTAAACGTCTAAATAGTTTTATCTGCATTGTTTTTGAATAAGACACGTTGTTCAATAATCTATTTTATTTTTTACGTTGCAAAAACAAAATGGCTTTTTTAAGTTTGAGGTATAGCTTCTTTAAAAAAAAAGGCGATAAAATAGTTTAATTCTTAAACAAAATTTCTTATCACTTAATTTATACTTAATAACTTTTACTTTACGTGTTTTTTTTCAGATATATTTATAGTTTTATATATAATTTTCACAGAAGAAAACATGCAGTTAAACAAGATGTTAGTGCTTGAATTTTTGTATAATAAATACTATCTAATTATTTTTTATTTATAGTTGTAGTAAATAATACATTATCTAAAATAAATATAAAATGAATGCTAACATAAGTAAATACAAAGACACACTTGTTTTGGGAACGGGTCTAAACTGTACGAAGCCAAATTTGCACGAGGGCACAAAATTGCACAAAGACGATTTTGCATCAAGGGTCAATTTTGCACGAATTACATTTTTGCACGAGAGTAAAATAAGTTACAGAAAAAAACAAATTAAAAACAAATAAAAAAAAAAAACTAAAAATCAATTAAAAAAAAAAAAGAAAAAAGCTTCCTACCGAGGGTAAGGGTTAGGGGTAACAGTGATAGTAAAAATAAAAATAAAAATAAAACTAACAATAATAAAAAAAAAAGAAATAAAAACAAAAAAAAATCACTGAAAAAAAGCTACCGATTGAGGGTAAGGGTTAGGGGTAACAGTGATAAAAAAATATAATAAATACAAATTATAAAATTAATAAAATAACTAAAAAAAATACCTGTGCAAAATTGTCTGCTTGTGCAAAAGTGTCTTCATGCAAAAGTGGCCCTTCATGCAATTTTATCCCCTCGTGCAAAAATATCTTCGTGCAATTTTGTACGCTCGTGCAATTAGACAGCTACGCACTTATTTTATATACTAAATCATTCTTTAATCATTAAATGTTAATAAAGTTTTTTGGATTGTTCTACTACAAAAAATTGATATAGTTAAGGTTTTAATTAATAATATTTAAACTATCTTTTATTAAAAGGTTATCTTAATATGAAATATGCTATTGTTTTCATTCTTTTCATTATTGTTCTGACTAAAGAAAACTTTTCGATACTATTAAAAACCATACAACTGTTTTTTAGATCACTGTTTCTACTTTTCCTTATTATTCACAGCGGATGGTCAGTAAAAAAAGTTAAAGGTATGTACTGTACAGTTGTTTAGAATAAGGAATTGATAAATAAAAACAATGTTTGCTTTAGACTTCCTTTTTTTTTCTTTTTTAATTATTTGTACTACGTCACAACAACATTATAACAATTTTTAAAGCACTTAGTTTTTCTTTATAGTTGAGACAGCTAATTTCAATTTTTAAAACATAACTTTGCTCATTTTTCAAAAAGCATTTAAACTTCAGTCTTTTTAGTTTGTTATCTAGTAAGGTCATGATAATATTTTGTAATATACAAGTAAATTTCTATTTGTTTCAAGTTTTTAAGCACAAAAATCAGGATGAGTCAAATGATTTTTTTAAATAAAATGTTGTCGTTCTGTTTTTGTAGAGGGAAGCAAGGTCATTAACTTTATGATAGTTCAACCAGAAGAAGACCCTAAAAATGTTTGTGAAAGTGAAGAAATGGAACTAATGGAAGTCAGTAATTTAGAAGAATTGGATAAAGTGAAAAACATGATTAGAAAATCCGGTAACCATTTAAGAAGGCTATACAGTTATAAAAAGAATGATAAAAAATCAACATGCATAAACTATTTGCTACATATTCAAGACTCTCAATTTGTGGAAATACAATCTTGTAGGCCAATTTCAGGTTTCTCCTACGCTGTTTGCCAAAAACTCTTTTACTGCCCTGTTTATGAGCGTGATGACCAGCCCGGCAGCTCGTTCAATGTTTGGCAAGTAGTATGTTACATAATACTAGGTGTGGCTAGCTTCCAGTTAATTTTGTTTGGTGTTGCCTGGTTTCGTTCTCCGCCAATCGTTAAGGTGAGTATCCAAGTTTAAAACAAAATAAATCCATAGTTATAAATAAACACTTTGATTTTAAATTTTCGATTTCCAAATACGTGTATTAGTTTTGTTTTCGAATAAGCTGAAAATAATTTTAAAGCAACTTCTGTCTTTTTGTACTTATTCATATTTTTACGCTTATTCTTTTTTAGTTACATTATTCAGTAGTTAGCAACATAATTTTTATAAAATGATTTTAAATTTTTGTTTTATAAAACGAGGTTTGTAATTATGTTTTTTGCAGACTCAACTGAGAAAAATGTTCAGGAGAATGATTCCGATATGTTGTTTTTTTATTCGTGCTTAAATAGTTTCAAGTTAAATTAATTTTGTTAAGTGTTATAATTTAAATAAAAAAGTCTGCTTTATATATCTTAAAACTATATATGTCTTTTAAGGCTTTACTTAAAGTTCATAATAAGCTAAAAGGTAAAAAGTTTTTTTTTAATAATCTTCTTATAGTTTTTACTTTTTTAGAACTGGTTGACAAGATGCTGCCTATCCATACAGAACTTAGTTAGTTTCATTTATTTGTTGTGCTTAGTATAATGTGATATCTTGTTTTTACAGTTTTATTTATTTTATAGCCAGACTATACTATTTTTGTTTTTTTTACTAGTGTTATAGTTATTATGTTAAGTTTATTTTTTTTAAATTATTCATTTAACTGTAGAATTTAGGTTACGTTTTCACACTTTCAAGTTTGATAATAAATAATTAGAAAAATAGGTTCTAATTATATCACATTAAGTTTGTCAAAATATGCTTATAGTTCTTTTTTCTTAAATTGCCAAAAAGCAACTTGAAAAAAAATGTTTTTAAAAAAGTTAATAACCTGGTTATTTTATTATTTATGTAAAATTACAATGATAAATGTAAGTTTCTAAAATTTCTTTTTCAGTAAATATTTAAGATGACAATAAAAATAGTCTCTGTCAATTAAGTCTTTAAATAATTGTTTTTTATACAAACTGTTGTATTAAAGTTTTAAAAGTCCTTAAAACCTAGTTTATAGCTTTATTTGAAATAGTAAATTAAGTGTTTGTTGTTATGAATATTAAGTTGTTTTTGGTTATTTCTGCATAAAACATAGTTTGTTCAAAAAGCAAAGTAAATCGTTAAGTTATTTATAAAATTTTCAAGGTAATAAGTTAATAAAACTACAGAATTAGGTATAAAAATAAACTTATTGTGCAATATTGTTATTATTTGAAATTTTCAACATTAATTTATTAACAAATATAAAAAATTAAGAACTAGTTTTACTGAAAATTTGACCATTTTTTAAAAACAGCTCACGATATTATTAAGACATTTAGAAATAAATTTATGATTTTGATATTGCTGCAACAGAGACTCAATGTTTTATCACGACTAAACTCTAAAGTAGAGGTTAACAACCATTAGTGACTCGCAAGTCGCAACATGCTTTTTAGATTGAGAGCAACTTGTTCAAACAAAAAATTAGTATTGTTTGTAAAAATTATTTTGAAATCCGCCCTTGGTTCTATTCTCAATACGCAGTAGTCGTTTTTGAACGGATATTTTTTTAACATTTTTATACAACATTATCCGACATTATTTGGGCCTAGTAAAGACATTGTATCGTAGATCTGGTCAGCCGACTTAAAAAGTTGCCCACCTGTACTCTAAAGTTCCTACTTACTTGTAAATAATCAAACTTTTTTTTACCGCTTATGAGTAAAGATGCCAAAACCATAACGCCAGATAAAATCAGGTAAAAGGACACGCGCCTGATGGGGATGTGACGGGAGAAGATGACAGAACTGAGAATGAGAGGAGTGGAAGGTGTAGAAGAGTAAAAAGAACAAAGGAGGTTTAAAATATTTAGTTTAAATAAGGTTGAGATTAATTATTGTTCTTATTTCGTTTAAGAACTGTTCTTTTTTATGGATAGTTTCCTTTGTTAAACTTAAGTTGTTTCCATAAGTTTGTTTTTTGTTTTTACTAATGTGTGTGTTTTTTTATTTAAATACTTGAACATACAAAAACTTGTTTTTCTATTTAATTTTTTGCTTACTTCTGAAGTATTCATCTTTTAGTAAATACAAGACCAAAATAAAGATTTTACTTGAAATATTTTTATTAGTATTTAACTTTGTTTTAAAGCTGTTTTTTATAACTATAATGTTGACTATTTTAACTTTTATATTGGGATGCTAATGTAGTTGTTAGATATTTAATAACGAGGAAAAATACTTTTTGTTATAATGTTAATGAAGTACTATCTAGTTTGGTGATTTTTTTTCTTTCTTAAAGTACATTATAGTTGTAACTACATAATTTTATTCTAGGATAGTTTTATATTTTGTTTTTATTTTCGTTTATTTCAATTTAAAATTAGTTTAGTACAAATGTAGTAAAAATTGGTTTAAAACTGTTTAATAATTACCCAAACCAAAATAAAGATTTTACTGGAAATAAATTTTTATTACTATTCAACTTTGTTTTAAATTGTTTTTTATAACTATAATGTTGACTAATTCAAGTTTTATTTTGGCTTGCTTATGTATTTTTTAATAATTTGATAATGAAGGAAAACTATTTTTTTATGCTGTTGTTAAGTTATAATTTCGTTTAATGATTTTTTCTTTAACTGGGTTTAAGTACATTATAATTGTGACTGCATTTTTTTTTCAAAATAACGTTAGAGTCTTAAATATTCTGAGATATTAAATTGAAATATTTTAGCACAGTTTTATATTATATTTTGTTTTTATTTTTGTTCATTTCAGTTAAATTTCAATTTAGTACAATTGTAGTAAAATTGATTAAAGCTGTTTAACAATTACCAAAAGTAAATAAAGATTTTTTTGAGTTTTTTTGTTAGATTAACTTAAATGTAAGTTTGTTAACATTATGCTATTATTTAACTTTTATTTTTTGCTACTAAAGTAATTTTAAAAGTTTTTTTTTTTAATGTCTAACCTGTGATTGATCATGAGAATCTATCTTTTTTTATCTTCAACTATTTCGTTTATTATGTTTCTAAATAAAGTATGACTATAATTTTTGTTTTGGTTACGAGTATTTTATCATTAATTCAATACTTAAGCACTAAATAATATAGTCAAAGTTTTTCTCTAAAAGATTTGAAGTTTAATAAGAAAATATAAAAAATTGAGATTGTTTGTAACAATCATTTTGAAATCTGCTCTCTACTTGAATTTTAGTGCGCTGTAGTCCTTATTAAATGTCCTTATTAACATTTCAATCTTAATTTTACACCAACTTTTTAACGTTATTTTGGCCTAGTAAAGAGGTTGTATGGTATATTTGGCAAGCCGACTTAGAAGATTGTCTACTCCTACTCTAAAACTCTTATTTTACTTGTAAATAAGCAATCAATATTTTTATTATTTTCGTTTCCGATAAAACTGGTAAACAATACTTGATCGTTTTATCAAACATTGTTGACTGAGGCAAACATAAAGAATATATAAATTAATATTAGCTGTGACTAGTATTGGCTGTAACTTTCTTCATAGTTTTTAACATCTCATAGTTTTGAAACATGTCGTATATAAAAATAAAATTTTTATTACTATAAGTTATAACAATTATGTTTCAAAACTTCTATCAAAATAAAACTAATATGTTTATCTTATATGCTTAGTTCAACTTATTGCGGTTTCTTATATATACTGTTTTTAAAAGCAGTAACAATATTATAATACTTAACATTCTCAAATCGTCCTAAAGGTTTGTAAATTATTCTTTGTGATTTTTTGTTTTTATCTTAGTTGCTATGTATAAAAACTATTAGACTTCGAACAACTCGACATGGCTTTTATTTTACTTTCTTTATATTACTAGAACTACTATCAAATTCTTCCTCAGCAAGCAAGTTGAAGATATATTGAAGGCACTTTTTAAAAGCAAACAGCCTTTTAAATTGATTGCTAATTTATTACATATTTTAGGCCAGCAAAATAATAAAGTCTTGTATAAGTTACTATTTCATAAGTAAATATTCAAAAAAGAAACTATTAGTATCTGCTGTTCTTTTTTCTTTTGTTATTTGGCTTAATGTTTTCTACTTAAAGCAGTCCTAAACTAAGTGACAATCTTACCCGTTTACAGAAATCGCTAAGTTAAATGAATCTATAGTTATTAATCACCAATTTATGTCCAAAAGCCGTCGATACTGCACCTTTTAACAAACTTTAGTTTAAGATTTAAACCTTAAATCTTTAGTTAAAACACCTTACAAGGTTTAATTAAACTTGTTTGGAAAACTTGCAGATAATCCTTTTTAATTTTTCATACTACGAGTCAGAACTTTTCACAATGAAATATTCTTAAACCATTATGGACTTTACTACTCACTTTTCTTAGGAGACTACTAAGCTTTAATCTGTTATCAGCTTGATCAATAACAAAAACAGGCTTGATTCAAAAGCTGCAGTTGTTGAAATTTTGTTAATGTTCGAAACTTATCTTAAGCTGTTAATTTGTAAGAGACTGACTGTAAACGACATATCCAGAATTTTGATATTTCAAAAGTTTTGATTTTTAGCTTGAGAAAACTGAGGCAATAAATTAAATTACACTTGTTATCGTAAAAACTTTTTTTAAGTAAGGTTTATAAATATAAAACTCTAAAAGATAAAGTAGTATTTAAAACTTTTTAATTTGAAAGTATTCGAACCAAAAAAATCTTTTTGGGATGTAATAACAGTTTTAAAACAACTTTTTTGGTAAGTTTTTAAGTTGTTTCAAAAAAATCCTAAAACTCCGTTAAATTGTTTAATTGTTCAAACATATAAGGACTTTCAATGAATAATCATCAACAATATTAAATTTTTTTTTGTTAAAGCAGTTAACGTAGTATACATTACCACACTATATAAAAATATGATATAAGCAAAGTATTAATTTTGTTTTCTAAAAAATAAAATTTAACTCTATGTGCTTTTTTTTTCTAGTTTACGATTGTAGTTCTAGTATAAAGACTAGTCATAAATGGATTAAACTTTATAATCAAAATACAGTAAATTTAGAAAAATGACTTTTAATTAGTATTAAGGTTTAAATGAAGTATTGTCTGTTTCAAGTTAAAATGACACTATTCTAAAACTTAATTTCAGCGTTTTTAGGGCTAACAGTTTATATACTGTTTACTAAACGATAAAAGGATTGTGTTTAAAAAGTTTTTTGTAAGGACCTGGTGTAAAAAAAAACATTTTGGTTTTCAAGTCGTACATCAGTGTAAAACGGTCTTTAAAATAAGATAGTTATATTCGTGAGTAGAAACGAATATTTAGAAATAACTTAATGCACCACGGTAAAAGTTGAAGGTATTAGCTGTGGTTAAAAGTTAGAATTTTTTTTTTTAATTTGATAACAAGTTTAATTCAATAAGAGTATATGAATGCAAAAAATCAAATTTATTCGCCAAAGTACACAACTTTTTGAAATTTTCATACACAGTTTACTGTAAAAATAATTAAGTTAATATCAAAAAAAAATTCGAAAATGGTAGAAAAAAAATGTTTTAAAATTTTAAGAAATGAAAGTCAAAGAGTTGAAGTAACGCAAAGTGTTATACTTTCATTCAATAAGGAAGTTGACTTGTGCTAGAAGTATGTGTATTCAGAAAGTTATTGACTTTTCATAACAAACGATAGTTGCACGAGCAGATTTTTCAATTTAAACCAAAGTTTCTTTATATGAACGTTTGAGTGAATTTCTGGCAGATTGTGGCATTCAACTTTGCTGTTACTTTCTCTGCTGTTATTTTTAATGTGGTTTAATATTTTTAACTTTTGTAGTGTGCTGTAACGTCACTTTTTTTATAAATATGTAGTTATTATTACAGCGTTTAATAGTAAAAATTTTGACATCTAACTGTTTTGTAACAAGTAATATACGTTATATAAGTTATAAATAGCAAGTAAGAATAGATTAAATTTATATTACAATATACATTTTAAACCCTTTAGATAAACCTTAAACACTCTTTTTGCTTCTTTGGTAAAATGATAATTTTCAAATAACGAATTAAAAAATCATCATAGTAATACCGATGTATCATAGTTTAGTAACATAAAATATTGATAAGTTGAGTTTTATTAATTCAAAATTAGTAGTTTTTTTCTCTTTTTATTGTAATAAACATGTTTGAAGTAGAAGCGGTTCTTAAAAAAATACGATAAAGTGGAAATTTGATTTAACTTTTTTTATGTTGGATTACAAATGTCAAATTCTTAACAACCGTATAAGCAAACATAACGCTGTTGATCTCTTAATTGGTGAAAATAAATTATCCTCAGTCACATTATTTAGGATGGCAAGTTTATTGTCAATACAATGGCCACGCATCAAAACCTAGGCCAATTAAACTAAAAGAAACATAACGAAATGACGAAAAATAAAAAACAAAAGCAAAATTATAAAAATTACCTAAGTTAATATTGTTTGAAATAAAAACTTAGTTCAGTTTACAACAGGGGCGTCGCGTGGGGTGTTGCACTGCCGCAACTGCACCACCTGGAAATTTTGTAAGGAAAAAATTAAGTATCTATAATATTTTCGTTATTTTTTAGAACGAAATCTCTTTTAAAACTCCAATTTAGAAAACGACCATTTTGCCCACTTCACTGCCGCAAACTCTTAGCTAACTGCCGCAAATGAACTCAAAAAAGCAAAATTTCTTCAAGAATTACCGCAAAATCAATATCTTGCGGTAAGTAAGCTAAGTTGAAAATTCCCTAAAACAGGACATGCTTAAGTATCATCTACAAGCTATTGTAAACATAAAATAAAAACAAAGCTAAGCTACTGCAAAGGATTAAACTTGAGTTTATGTACTCACATGATTTTTTAAATTTAAACTTGTCATAAATTAAATATTTTGAAAAAAAAAACAAGAAACTTAAATCACCAAAGGCTAAGAAATTCGATTTTTTATTTTAATCTGCATACATAAACTTAACTATAACTGATTATTGTAATCATAAAGTTATTAAGATATTTAATTAAATAATATTTAAATGTAAAATTTGAGTTCTGAAAAAAAAAATTAAGCAGTTTATTATAAACTTCTAGTTTACTCTTACAGAAAAATAATTTAGATTTATACTAAATAAAAATTATTATTATTGAAACAGTCACATATTTAAATAAAGTAAATAACCTTAACTTAAAATATTGGTCTGACCCCCCAAGAAACTTTGATTACTTAGAGTAGTTTAACATTTTAGTCTACTTTATATGACTTTTAGTTTAATTTTTTCATAAACAAAGCAAAAATTTTAGATAAAATTGTTGAAACATGGTTGCCTTGCCTCATAATCAGGATAACTTAAAAATGTTAAAAAAACTCAAGATGACCCAAGATAAATTAAAACTGACCAAATTAGAAAATATTCAGGCTGACTAAAGCAGTTTTAGTTTTTTACTCTGAAAATAACAAGTTTATTTAAAGTTAAAATATAAGTGTTTTAACCCTATGGCTACATGAAAACTAACTAACTAACTTTTTACTGTTATAATGGTTACATATATATTATATATCTTTAAATTTCTTGAAAAGTTCAACAAATACATAAAAGATACTCTTAAAAAACTATTGAATTTTAAACCTCCAACAAAAAAAACATTAAGTTTAGAAAAAAAGTTAATAAAAATCTTAAAGTTTGTTGAAAAAAATTGTGCAAAATAGTGAGGGGTAAGGGGGGGATGTATAGACACTTTTTTACATGTTGTTCTTATTCTAAGTTTTTCAGAAAGCTAATAGTTACTCTTTAAAAAACTTGAATCTTCCAATTAAACTTTTAGATACAACCGGTCAGGCCAGAGATTACATTGATTTATTATACAAGGAGCAAACTAAAACAGCAAAAAAATACAATTTTACTGAAAACCTATATTCTCCATCATTTTTAAAGCAATTTTTATCAAATTTTTTCATCCTAATCTTTATGAAACTTTATACTTTTGTTGAAGAGAAGTGTTAAATTTTTAACTATCATTATATTTTTATATATACAAAAAAATATTACTTTTGTTATAACTTTTTTTTCTTAGTGTTTTAAACATCTATTTTAGCAAATTGTTTTATTTTATAAAAGAAACATCTAAAGATTTTGAGGCCAACTTATAAAAAAAGATATGGTTTTAGTGATTTGATTTATTTGTTGTTAGAGTTTATATTGTATTAATAAGGACTCTTTTGTTTCTCTGACTGTGAATTCCCATATCTCAAAAATTAATATTATTTTTTATATTGATAAAAAATGCCTTGCAGTTAAATAAAAACTGTATAAAATGAGTTCAGTAAAATAATTCTAAAGTATATGTTAAGGGCATAAAAGGGGGGTAAAACACTTTTTTTTTAAACGCTGTTTTAGATTGTGCCTACTGTAAGGAACCTTTTGTTGCCTTCGACTTTGATCGGCTATATCTAAAAAAGTATTTTGATTTTTTAAAATCTGTAAAAAGCATCTTGTAGCTTAGTTAAACTTCATAAAATAAGATCAAATTGTGAAGAAAATGTTTCATCCTCCCAATGCCCTTAAAAGCAAAGCTTATCTTCAGGTGTAGCAAAAGTTGTTTTCAAACTTGATAGTAAAAATATATTAAAAAAAGAATATCTTCATGTCCTTAAAGTTATTGATAAAATGAAACTCTTTGTTTTTAAAATTATTTTAATCTTTTTTTTAGCTTTATTCAGGATTGCCACACACTAAGGGTACTCAGTGAAACTTAATGATATTTTAAGTTATTAAAAAATATCAGGGAAACTCAGGGTATTTTTATTTTTTCTCAAAAACACATGGTGACTCAGGACAGTTTCTTTTGACTCAAAGAGTGGCAACCTTGCTTTTGTTTATTTTTTTTTTAATATTGAAATTATTTATTAGTTTACTCTGTATAGTTAGAACAGTTTAAGAATTTCACAGTTATTGTTGGCAAAATATTTTACTGTTTATAAATCCTGTTTTCCTTTAGAACTTATAGAAACAGTGAAGAAGTGTTATCCTGTAGTTGAATGTAAACAGTTAGAAAGAGAACTGAAAACATTTTATTTACATGCATCAGGATGATTTAGTGAAAATACTGTTATATCTAGAAGAACATAACCTGACTAAAATATTTAACGAAACTACAAAGTTTCTTAGAACTTTGATAACTATTCCCATGAATAGTGTAGACGCTGAAAGACCATTTTCATCTTTGAAAAGGATAAAAACATTTTTGAGAAACACCATGGGTCAGTCAAGATTAAATTCTTTGAGTGTAATTTCGATTGGTAGGGACTTACTTAAAAACTGTACTAGTTTCAAAGAAGAGGTGATGGAGAAATTTATCAGCGAAAAGGAGAGAAAAATGAATTTTAGTTACAAAGGTGAAAAGTAAGAGTCTAAGTATTTATGTTTGCAAAGTTAGACTTTAGATTTAATTTTTTAGGTAGACATTCAGTAGTAACTATTTTCTGAACTAAGCAAATTTAGTTTTTCATTAAAAAGTTGTAATTTGTACATAAATTTTTCTTTGTTTGTAGACTTTTTAATTTACTTGCCAAGCTTCATTATGCATTCCTTTTTTTTGTTTAGTTAAAAATAAGTATAAATATTATTTTTAGTTTGATATTTAATCCAATATTTTTCAAGTAAAGTTGAAGCTAAAATGAAATATTATTATAGTTGCTGTGTTTTTTATTATAATATAAGTTTCTTATATCTAAATTGTAAGCTACTTTTAGTTTTAACTTTAGAGCCTTTGTAAAACTTAATATTATTTAGTTTGCTTGTTTTACTTTTGAGTTTTTTACTAATTTAAACTTTTTTTTTATCATAAATGCATTTTAAATTTCTTTACTGAGTAATGTAAGTTGTTCTTTAAAAAAATTTCAATTTCTACACAACATTTTATTTGTTTGTAGACTTTTTAATTTACTTGCAAAGTATAATTAGACTTTTTTATTAATAAATATTAGTAAAACAATTATTAATAGTTTGATATTTAATTAATCCAATATTTTTAAACTAAAGTTGAGGCTAAAAAAATATTATTGCAGTTGCTGTATTTTCTTATTATAATATTAATCTGTTTAATCTAAATTGTAAGTTAGAGACTTCGTAAAATTTGATATTTATGAGCTTGCTTATTTTACTTTTGTGTTTTTAACTTAGTAGTCAAGCTGTTTTTTTTTTCAAACATAAAAATTTTAATTAGTTATAAGTTGATACTCGTTTATTTTTTTCATTTTTCATCTGTAAATAAGCAATTATTTTCAACTGAGTTTTAATAAATTTTACTCAAAATAAACTTGCAGTTTGTACATAACATTTTATTGTTTGTTTGTAGACTTTTAAATGTTCTTGACAAGTCTAATAAGACATTTCTTTTTTTTTGTTAAGTTAAATATTAGTAAAATAACCATTCTTAGTATGATGTTTAATCAAATATTTTTTAAATTAAGTTGAGGCAAAAGAAAAACTATTAAAGTTGCTGTGTTTTACAATATAATAAAATTTTGTTTTGTCCAATTTTTTTTCTACTGTTAGTTTAAATTTTAAAGCCTTCTTAAAAATTAATACTCATAAGTAAGCTAACATTTTTTGAGTCTAGTAAATTACTTAAAATTTTTTTTTTCTTATATTCCTATATTTACTTAAAACTTAAAGTATTTACTTTTTTTTTTAAAGTTATTTTCTTACATAATTTTTTTTTGAAAAAATAAATGTTTTATTTCTAAACAAAATTTCCCAGGTTACATTAGCAACTTAATGTAATTGTTGTAGAAAAAAGTCTTTATTTAAGAAAACAAAGAGTTTTAAAGTAGGGGATTTTTTTTCTAAATTCTGCACCACCTAAAAAAAATACCACGCGACGCCACTGGTTTACAATATAAAGATTAACAGAAAAAGCATATTTTAAAACAAACAAGTTTGTTCTAACTTAATTAAGCGTTGATGTATAAAGTTTTGTAAATTTTTTTTTTTCACATAAAAAATGTTCAATACTTTCTACAGTTTTGTTTCTAAAGTTGACAGTAAAGTTCTATAAATACCCCAAATACTCAAAATAACTTAAAATTTTCGAAAGTATTTACTACGAATGATTACAAGTTATTAAATATAATATCTTTCTACGCCTTTTTCTAAGAAACTTTATTCATAAATTGTTTATTAACTATAAAAACATTATGTTTCAAAAATGCTAATGACAACAAAACTAGTATCAGCTGTTTTTAAGTAGCAAAAAACACACAAAAAAAAAGATTAAATAAAAAGTTTGCACGTTGTAGTAGCATTTGGTTGTTAAATCGTGTTTTAAATGGTCATTTTTTCTTAAGTCTCATTTTTCGTAAAGAAAGCACAAGTTAATCTACTAAAAGTAAGTTGAATCATGTGCTTAAATTTTTTCTGTTTTATAACTAAGACTTACTTTTTTTAATCCCTTTTTCTTTAACCGATAACTAGTCTTTAAACTATTAATTGAAGTTTGCCCTTTGAAAAGTAAAGTTGTGGCCTGCAAGCAAGTAAATCTGGCCAACTAAACAAATTTTGAAAATAACCCAAATTTTAGGTACAAGTTTACAAAACATTTCCAACTTACACAAGATATAGTAATCAAGTCATATAGAAAAAGAACTTGGCTAAAATAAATATGATAATTGAGTGTATTTTGTGAATTAAAAAAAAAGAAATACTCTGGTCCGCCAAGGACTAAACATTTTCATCTCTGGCCGACTGAAAACGTTGCCAACCCTTAGCTTAAATAGATTTATAAATGAGTTTATACATTTTGTTTGACATCAGTTTATTTGTACTCGCTAGTTCTACTCAGTTTTTTAAAATTGCAAAGTACATGCTTGTAATAAGTACATCAAAACAGTTGCCAATTAAAACTATTACGAAAAGATCTCAAATTGGTTCCATAAATTTTTCAGTAATCGGCTTTTAAAATTAAAAATTTAATACTTTAAAGTACTAATTGTTTACTACAATGAATTTTTCATTAGTAATTATTTTTTACATTACTATTTTAATTACAGGAACTTTCAGAAATTGTAACCAAATTGACATTTAAATTTCTCAATTCTCAATATTATTGAGAAGTTTGAAAACTTATCTTTATAG
Organism: Thalia democratica; assembly: GCF_965202585.1. NCBI lineage: Eukaryota > Metazoa > Chordata > Thaliacea > Salpida > Salpidae > Thalia > Thalia democratica. The sequence continues at coordinate 78,215,791 of NC_139165.1, forward strand.
AAGAAAGAGCATTCAAAAGGTATAATTTATAAAAGTAGTGAGCTTAACATCATTAAATTTGACTAAGTAAAATATAAAAGTGTTTGAATGACAAACGTAAGCTTATTAGAAGCTAGTAATATAAAAAGACAAACTGTTAACTGTTTTTGATATAGTATACTTTTTTTTGGAAAATTTATTTAAAAATAAATAAACTACTTACTAAAACTTTTAGAAAAGCTCGGTATCAAGTGTTCAAATTTTAGAATCAAAATCATTTTAATAATTTAAGTATAAGTGAGCTACTATTTTAATTCTTGTTCGTTTTATAATAGACAACAACTTACTGGATTAGATTGTTTTTACTAAAAGTGAGCAGCCTACAACTCGTAGGCAATTATTCGTCCAAAGACGTAGTTTTTCGCTTGTCAATATCTTGTGTAAATTGAAAAATAACTATTTAACAAAAGTAGTTTGGCACGTGCTTTCAAGTTTATTTCTAGCGCAAGTTAATAGTTATTTTATTGCAATTTAAATCAAAAGATTTCAAATTGTTTCAACGAAGCAATAAAACTACAATTATTGATGAGATAGTATTGATATCAAAGTTGTTTGTATGCATGTTTAAACTTTGTTAAATCTTCTGAGATTATTCAAAACTTATTTTATAGAGTCTGTACGTCTAGAAACCTTTTATAGTACAAACTCAGTCATCAAAGACAATGCATATAAAAAAATATAAACGCAATAAAAATGGTTCATTTTCATCGTATCTGAATTGCAAATGCATTAAAATGATAACAAGTGTAGTATATCGGGATGAGTATTCAAACTATACAAGTAACACCTTCAGTCAATAGCATAACAAAACGTCATAATTGTTGCATATTTACGAATAATCGATTGTCAAACAAATTATATCTCAAAGCATCGCCGACAGTTTAGTTGTTCTGATTTCTTCCTTTCACTTAGGTTTTTATTATTTGTATGTTTTAACTATTTGACGATATAAATGTTAGGAATCATTCAATTACACACCAATTATAAAAATAAGTCTCAAAACTAATAAAAGATAACACGTCCAAACTAAGAAAAAATTTAAGTAATCTTTTATTAATTTCTGTTAAACTATTTTATTAAATGATTATTTGATATCTTAAAAGTTGCAATAGTTAGTTAAAAAATAATATTTTTTTAAAGAATAATTAAATCCTAGAAGTTAGTGCTAGAACTGAATAAAAATTAACAAGTATGCAGAACTACAACTTGTTATATTTTACTATTTTTTATTGCAGAACTAAAATTTGTTATATCTTCTTTTTTTTTTTTTTGATTTCTACTTGCTTTAATTGAAACTAATTATTTCACAGCAATTTTTAATATAAAACTTATATTTTAATTAAAAAATAATACTTTTTGAGCTTTATAAAACCTTTAAAAAATATTAAGAAACGTTTAATTTGTTTGAAGTATGGATATTCATCTTGTGCTTGAGTAAAAGAATGACAACATACAAAATGTGCTTTTTTTAGTTAACTATATTTTTTGTTAAAAAAAAATGGAGAGTTATGTGTTCACTTAATATTTTTTTTCAAATACTTGTAACGTTTTTGTTACAAGTGCAAAGTAATACTTTTATTTCTTTCCTAATGACTTCCACTCACTAACAGTATCAACAAGAAGTTTATGTTAAAACTTTATTGTTTCCATAATATCAAAGTTAGCTAAAACTACAAATTCATAAATCATAAAAACTATAAATATTTTAATTTCATCTATTTTATAAAAATTAATTAAAACTCAAACTTAAAAAATCCCAGGTTTTTCCATGTTATATTTTTCCTTAAATGTCAAATACCTGAAATATCAGAACTTAAAATAAAAACACCTTGAAATTTTTAAGTTTGATTTTTTGTTAATTTTTATAAAATAAATTAAATTAAAATACTTTTAGTTTTAATGACTTAAAATCAGGGTTGCCACTTTACTGGGAAACCACGTAAAACCTTGAATTTGACAATTTAAGACAAAAAACCTGGAAAAACTTAGAATTTTTAACGATTTCAACATGTCATTAGTAAAATCTATCGTGTAGATATAATTTTTTTTGTCACTATCTTTCCAAGTAGCTTTCCAATATATTTTCAATAGTTATATACAATTTTTTAAGGTTAATTTAACTAAAAGTAGACCCAAACATGTGTACTTTTAAAGACTTAGAAAAAATTTTGAAAACCAGAAAAAAATATTTAAAAAAAACGAGTGGTAGCCCTGATATAAATCTGTAGTTTTAGCTAATTTTGTGGTTATTGAAACAAAAATGATTTAATATTAATTTCTTGTTGATATTTTCATTGAATGGAAGTCATTAGGAAAAAAAACATTTGTACTATTGTAGTTTGTAAATTTAAGTAGCCTTTTAGCTATTTGTATTAAACCAACATAACGGCTTTTGAACATCTATCTTAGAAAAATTTAGTACATAATCCAGTATAACAAAATAAATTAGAATACTTACAGTAACTCCTTAAGTAATTTATATCTTATAAACAACAGTTCTTTTTTAACTAAATAATTCTTTACTACTAAAAATTATCTAAAAAAGATGTGCTTTCGAAATCCTGGAAGAAAATTTGCAAAACTTAGAAGAAATTTATAAAAATTTAAATAAAGTTTGAAAACCCAGAGTAATTTTGAAAAAAACGAGTGGCAACGCTGTGTAATGTTTAAAAAAATCATGAACATTGCTAGATAAACCAGCCACAAAGAGTGGTGGGAATATTTCAGCTACAGCCTGTGACATAAACATGTTTTTCTAGAAAAGACATTTATATTGTTTGGTGTAAAGCTTTTATTTAACAATGTTTTCCTCTCATTGTAACACGATATCAAGTTGCACTTGATTACTGTTTAGACTTGATTAAAAATTTGGAGCTAAAATCATTATTCATTCAAGCGGTTAAGAGAAAGCTCGCAAGGTCAAATTTTATACTGATGCAAGTTAACATAATTTGGAGAAAATAAAGTGCAGACTAGAAATTACTGATGTAATTTTCAAAAAGTAAAGATCGCTGCTATATAAACCAGCCACAGAAAGTTTTAAAGATTCTAGCCACAGCCTGCTGCAGTAATCATGTTATTCATGTTGAATAGACATTTCTAATGTTTTCTTGTGTTATTAAAAGTGGTTTATTAGTAAAGTTACCTTTTATAACTATTTCTTATTTACATTCTAAGCAGTTGAGTTTTATTTTATTACATACACTTTTAAAGTATATTCCTGTTAGATTGATTAGTGTGTAAAGTTTTGACTACATTTAAAGTAGTTGTTAAAGTATGATGTTATTTATATATTTGTTAGTGTTCCCAGTTGTTCTTTAATACAACATGTTCATACATTTTAATGCCTAATTTTATATAGAGTAGCACTTAATATCAGCATTTAATATAAGCTAAGTCAGTGGTCGGCACGCTACTACGAATCCGTGAACCCTAAATCACAAAATTTAAAATTTTTGCACCCTAATTTGCATTCTTTAGCGCCGCTAGTGTTCAAGAATATGTAAAAACTTTTAATCGTTTTTGTACTAATAAATCGGTAAGACCCAGTTAATTTTTACACGCTAACTTTAAATTTACCAGTGTACGCTATCTATTTCAATAAATTTTTAATATCGATGATCTAATTTTTACAACAATATTTTACTTGTATCACCCAGGTATAAATACTAACTAGATTATTTAAAACATTACCACTACCCTAATTAAAAATCAGTAGTCTTGGTACTTTTTATTGAATGGTAAATTTAAATATTTATTTAAGTTATCTTAATAATTTTTTATTAACCGATTACTATCTGTGTTTAACAAAAGTATTGCCACGTCCAAATAACGAAATCTTTAAGAATCTATGATTTGCTCACTTTATTTTTTTTTTTTTTGGGCGGCTAAGGGTGGAAGAATTTTTACATAATGTAACAGAATAGAACTAAGAGAGTACAAAAATGGTCGTTTTATTAACAACAAAATGGTCATTTAGATATAAAGGTTGAATATGTCTTAAATGTAGAAAGATTGAAAAAAAAAATTTGGTTTCAGCGCGAAAAAAAAACATGTACTCCAAAGTAAGTTTCATGCACCCAAAAATTCTCGTGCACCCTAAAAGAAATTTCATGCACACTAGTGTGCACCAGTGTACACCGTGCCGACCAATGAGCTAAGTTATTAATCTAAGCTACTTATACAAATAGGTTAGATCATAAATATTTTTATAATTGCAGTTTCAAGCAGTTAATTTTCATTTCAATTTAAACTTTCTTAAAGTATAAACACTCTCAGATTCTTGTGTAAAAGTTTTGACAATTTTTAAAGTAATCTTTATTTATTTGTTGGTGTTTGCAATTGTTCTGTAATACAACATGTTTGTTTTCATGCCTAGTTTTATATAAAAGAGGCCCTAAGTATTGTTTAGTATTAGCATTAAGCATAAGTTAAGTATAAATTTAGTTATGGTTTTTAGTTTAGTTGTACACTATTAGAGAATGCCACTTTACATGAAAAATGGAAAATCTGGAACTTAACAATTTAAAAAAAAACCTGAAATTAAGGAAAGTTTGAAAAAAATCAGGATGATTTGAAAAAATTTGGAAAAAATCAGGAAAATATGAATTTTAATAAAAATCTTAAACTAGAGTTTTTGTTATTTTAGGTTTCTCCATATTTAAAAATTTCTCAAATTCCAGGTTTTACAGGTTTTTTTTTGCCTAAATAGTTAAATCTATGTTTTCAGGTAAAGTGGTAACCCTGTGTAGTGTACAACCAAACTAAAAACCATAATTAAGTTGATTCTTAACTTAATGCTAGAACAAAAAAAAATACATAAAGCTAATCTATATAAAACTAGGCATGAACATAAATGAAGATGTTCAATTAAAGAACAATTGCAAACACTAACAAATATATAAAGAACATCAAATATTAAGCCACTTTAGTGGTCAAAACCATTACACAAGAATCTAACAGTGATTATACTTTGACAGTTTTCAAATTAAAATCAGAATTAACAGCATGGAACTGAAATTTTAAAAAGTATTTATGAGAATTGTTAAATAAAAACTTTACACAAAACAATATAAGTGTCTATTCTTGAATAACATGTTTACTGCCACAGGTTGTGGTTAGAATGCTCCCACAACTCTCTGTGGCTGGTTTATATAGCAATGTCCATAATTTTATTCGACATTACACAGGGTTGACAATGACACTAGTGTTTTCAAACATTTTTCAGGTTTTCCAAATTCTCAAAGGTTTTTCAGGTTTTATTCTAGATTTTTGAAATTACATTTTTTTAATTATTTTTAGGAGTAAGATATTCTTTAGTCAAAAAACTGCTGTTCCAAAGAAATACATTACTAAAGAGTTAATGTAAGTATTGTAATTTATCTTATTGTATATAAACCTGTACTAAATTCTTCTAAAATGGATGTTCAAAAGCCGTTGTGTTGGTTGAAAAGAGATAGCTATAAATCTACTTAATTTTTTTCTTAGTTTGAAAGTGTTATCTTTTTTTATTAGATGATTATTTGATATTTTAAAATAGCAATAATTTTTTATAATATTATATTTATTAAACAATAATTATTTATAATATAATATTTTTTAAACAACAATTATTTATAATATTATATTTTTTAAACACTAATTAAGTCCTAGAAGTAAGTGCTAGAGCTGAATAAAGTTTAACATGTATGCAGAATTAAAACTTGTTATATTTTACTATTTTCTTTGATTTCTACTTGCTTCTATTGACACTTTTCTTTAACAACAATTTTTTAAGTAGAACTTAAACTTTAATTTTAAAAACAATACTTATAAAGCTTAAAAAAACCTTTAAAAAATTTTCAAGAAAAAATTAAATCGTCTGAAGTATGTATGTTAAATTCATCTTGTGCTAAAATATAAGAAGGACATTATACAAAATATGCATTGTTTAGCTTACTATATTTTTTCTTAAAAAAAATGGAGAGTTATGTGTTCACTTAATATTTTTCTTTCAGAAACTTGTAACATTTTTGTTACAAGTACAAAGTAATACTATTATTTCTTTCTTAATGGCTTCCACTCACTAACGATATCAACAATATAAAACGTTATTGTTTTTATTACAACAAAGCTAGCTAAAACTACAAATTCATAAATCATAAAAACTATAAGTATTTTAATTTTATTTATTTTATAAAAATTAATTACAACTCAAACTTAAAAAATCCCAGGTTTTTCCATGTTATATTTTGCCTTAAATGTCAAATACATGAAATACAAGAACTCAAAATAAAAACACCTGGAAATTTTTAAGTTTGATTTTTTGATAAATTTTGTAAAATAGATAAAACTAAAATACTTCTAGTTTTTATGACTTAAAATCTGGGTTGCAACTTTACCAAAAAAACTTGAATTTGACAATTTAGGCCAAAAAACCTGGAAAAGCCTAGAATTTTTAACAACTACAACATGCCAGTATTAAAATTTTGATTTTACTCAAAAAATCTATCGTTTAAATATAAATCTTTTATCATCATCTTAAATTTATTTATTAAAAAATACATAAACTATACAATAAACTTACTTATGAATTTTCAATGTTTATATAAAATTTCTTAAACTTAACTTTAAACTAAAAATAGACCCAAAAATGTGTACTTTTAAAAACCTGGAAGAAATTTGGAAAACCTGAAAAAACCAAAAAAAAATGAGTTGCAGCCTTGTTATCTATATGTAGTTTTAGCTAACTTTGTTGTTATAAAAACAATAATGTTTTAACATTAACTTCCTGTTGATATTGTTAGTGAGTGGAAGTCATTAGGAAAAAAACAAAAAAAAACTTTTTACTATTGTACTTGGTAAATTTAAGTAGACATTTAGTTATTTGTATTCAACCAACATAATGATTTTTGAACAACCATCATAGAAGAATTTAATACATGTTCCAACAAAATAAAATAAATTGCAATACTTACAGTAACTCTTAAGTAACTTATATCTAATTAAAAGCAGTTTTTTTAACTAAATAATAACTTACTAATAAAATTTTCAAAAAAGATGTGCTTTTAAAATTCTGGAAAAAATCTCAAAAAACCTTGAAGAAATTTATAAAAACTTGATTAAAGTTGGAAAACCTAGAGAAATTTTGAAAAAACGAGTGGCAACCCTGTGTGATGTTGAATAAAGTTATGAACATCGCTAGATAAACCAGCCACAGAGAGTTGTGGGAGCATTCTAGCCACATCCTGTGGCAGTAAACATTTTATTCAAGAATAGACATAAATGACGTTTGATTATTTTGTGAAAAGTTTTTATTTAACAATGTTTTCTTCTCTTGAATATTTTAATAGTTTTATTTTGAAACAGTTAACTGTCATTTCAATTAAAACTTTCTCAAAGTATAATCACTCTTATATTTGTGTGCAAAAATTTTGACCACATTTAAAGTATTTTTAAATTTGATGTTCTTTATATATTTGTAAGTGTTTGCAATTGTTTTTTAACAGAACATCTTCATTCATTTTCATTTCTAGTTTTATATAGAGTAGCCTTAAGTATTGTTTAGTGTTAGTATTGGTTTTAATAATCTAATTATGGTTTTTTAGTGTGGTTTTACACTACACAAGGTTTCCACTTTACACCTGGAAATTTTTAACTTTGAGTTTTTGTTAATTTTTGTAAAATAGATAAAAATAAAATACTTCTTGTTTTTATGACTTAAAATCTGGGTTGCAACTTTACCAAAAAAACTTGAATTTGACAATTTAGGCCAAAAAACCTGGAAAAGCCTAGAATTTTTAACAACTACAACATGCCAGTATTAAAATTTTGATTTTACTCAAAAAATCTATCGTTTAAATATAAATCTTTTATCATCATCTTAAATTTATTTATTAAAAAATACATAAACTATACAATAAACTTACTTATGAATTTTCAATGTTTATATAAAATTTCTTAAACTTAACTTTAAACTAAAAATAGACCCAAAAATGTGTACTTTTAAAAACCTGGAAGAAATTTGGAAAACCTGAAAAAACCAAAAAAAAAATGAGTTGCAGCCTTGTTATCTATATGTAGTTTTAGCTAACTTTGTTGTTATGGAAACAATAATGTTTTAACATTAACTTCCTGTTGATATTGTTAGTGAGTGGAAGTCATTAGGAAAAAAACAAAAAAAAACTTTTTACTATTGTACTTGGTAAATTTAAGTAGACATTTAGTTATTTGTATTCAACCAACATAATGATTTTTGAACAACCATCATAGAAGAATTTAATACATGTTCCAACAAAATAAAATAAATTGCAATACTTACAGTAACTCTTAAGTAACTTATATCTAATTAAAAGCAGTTTTTTTAACTAAATAATAACTTACTAATAAAATTTTCAAAAAAGATGTGCTTTTAAAATTCTGGAAAAAATCTCAAAAAACCTAGAAGAAATTTATAAAAACTTGATTAAAGTTGGAAAACCTAGAGAAATTTTGAAAAAACGAGTGGCAACCCTGTGTGATGTTGAATAAAGTTATGAACATCGCTAGATAAACCAGCCACAGAGAGTTGTGGGAGCATTCTAGCCACATCCTGTGGCAGTAAACATTTTATTCAAGAATAGACATAAATGACGTTTGATTATTTTGTGAAAAGTTTTTATTTAACAATGTTTTCTTCTCTTGAATATTTTAATAGTTTTATTTTGAAACAGTTAACTGTCATTTCAATTAAAACTTTCTCAAAGTATAATCACTCTTATATTTGTGTGCAAAAATTTTGACCACATTTAAAGTATTTTTAAATTTGATGTTCTTTATATATTTGTAAGTGTTTGCAATTGTTTTTTAACAGAACATCTTCATTCATTTTCATTTCTAGTTTTATATAGAGTAGCCTTAAGTATTGTTTAGTGTTAGTATTGGTTTTAATAATCTAATTATGGTTTTTTAGTGTGGTTTTACACTACACAAGGTTTCCACTTTACACCTGGAAATTTTTAACTTTGAGTTTTTGTTAATTTTTGTAAAATAGATAAAAATAAAATACTTCTTGTTTTTATGACTTAAAATCTGGGTTGCAACTTTACCAGGTAACCTAAAAAAAACCTTGAATTTGACAACTTAAGCCAAAAAAACCTGGAAAAACCTAGAATTCTTAACAATTTCACATGTAAGTAGTAAAATTTTGACTTAACTCAAAAAATCTATCATGTAGATATTAATTTTTTTTGTCATTATATTATTTTTTTTATTAAAAAACATATTTAAAGTAGCTTTCCAGTGTATTTTCAATGTTTTATGCAATTTCTTTTACTAAACTTTAAACTAAAATATACCAAAAATGTTTTCTTTTAAAAACCTGGAAGAAATTTGAAAAACCTGAAAAAAATTAAAAATAAACGAGTTGCAGCCTTGATATCTATATATAGTTTTAGCTAATTTTGTGGTACATTAAGTAGACTTTAAGCTATACGTATTAAATCAACATAACGGCTTTTGAACAACCATCGTAGAAGAATTTATTAAAAGTTCCAATGTAATAAAATAAGTTGCAATACTTATAGTAACTTTTAAGTAATTTATAATTTTTGAACAGCAATTTTTTTTGACGTAATAACAACTTACTGCTAAAAATTATCAAAAAGATGTGCTCTTAAAAACCTGGAAGAAAGTTGGAAAACCTGGAAAAAAATTTAGAAAAATGAGTGGCAACTTTGACTACAAGTACATTAGAACCCTACAACAATCTGAAATCAAAAAAAAAAAAAGTAAAATTTCCTTAAAAGTGCTCTAAAACCCTTCATAATTTAAATATATTGTTCTAAATCTCCGATATTCTGTTTTAATAAGCTTTTCATACTACAGTTTAACTGAAGAGCGCCGACAAGAGCTGTAAACTGAGAGAGAGCGTAAGCAGCTAGAAAAGTAAAAATCCTATAAAACTCAACTCATGTTTAAGATCAGGGTTTACCAAAATGGTTTTCAAATGCTAACTTTAAAGAAACAAAAAAGTTACGATCCCCTCAAAAAATACTACTCATTCAACAACTTAGACCTGTTTTTTGCTTTTCATCTGCAACTCAAGAATGTTAGTTTTAAAATTATGACCTCATGACCCCCTCTGGTACCTTTACTGGTCGTGGAATCTTGAGAATCTATCACTTGGCCCAATTTGAGAAACTCTTTATAGATCAAAAAAAATATTTATAATGTTGATAAGCTCCTACACTCTGAATTCCTTCTGAAATTGAAAAAACTATTATTTGAAATTTTTACTGCTTATTTGCTACAACAATATTTATTTATTTATTGTTTGGTGATTGCAAGTGCTTTAAAATATTATTTAATTAATTAGTTTGATACTAACATGTTTTTAAGTACTCGCTAATAACCATTTAAAATACTTTTTCTTTATAATTAAAAAAGTTAAGTTTTTATAAAAGTCTTGGAAATTTTTCTTGATAAAACTTCTTGTTATTTGTAAGTTTTCCATTCATGCTTCATAAAAGAAGTTGCTGAACTCTTTTGAACTACTTTAAACTTGTTGTTTTTCGTAGATTATATTGGTTCTTACGTATACTTAAATGTACAACATGAAAACTTTTCTAAAGATTTTATTTACAATTAATAAAATTTAGTATTTTAAAACGGTCTGTTGAAAGAAGTTAAAATTCAAGTCTATTAAGTTATTGATTTAATATTTCATCTAAAATAGTTTATAACTTCTATAAAATAATTTCAGGTTTGTAAGTAAACAAGATAAACAGTATGAAACTAGTAATAAAATTGGCTCTTGTAGCTTTGTTTTTTGCCAGTTGTAGTGCTATTAAAGATAATGCCAAACTCTGGGAAATACGACCTGGTGAATTTTACATAATTCAACCAGACTCACCAATCTATGATAAAATTGATGATCCATCTGCGAAAGTGTTGAAAAAAGCAACGGATGTTGCTTCTGACGAACACGAAAGTTCTCAACAAGTAGCAGCTGACTTCGTCAATGAAGTCAAGGATGTTGCTTCAGGAACCGTGAAACAAGAATCAAAGTTCGCCGGTGAAGTCCGTGGTCGTGGTGGAAAAATTACACAAATGGGAAGATTGTAAATGCGGAGACAAAAAAAAAACAATTTGTAAAAACCGTTTCGTGTTGTTTTGTTTACTTTCACTATTTGTCGATTTTTTATTAAAATGCACGGGGCTGTAAACTTAGTTGTGAGGTTTTTTGAAATAGCTTCTAAAAAACAAGTAAACGTTTTTAACAATTAACCATGAAATAAATAGTAATAAACTAAATTGTTAATCTTCTCTTAGTTTTAAATCTACGTGAAAATAAGATGAAGAACGAGCACTGGGCAGATATCTTTCTTTTGTTCAAATGCAGCTACAACTCTCGTAATTTTAAGATTTTTTTTTATCAAAACAACGTTTCATTCAAAAAAAAGATTTTCAGTTTATGTAAAAATCTGAAAAAAGGTATGGTAAACAATAAACATGTATGAAGACATTATACTTGAATTAAAACTGTCAATAGGTATGAGAAAAGAAAACGAAAATACCTAGTAACTTTGCGAAAATTTTTAAACTCAACTTAAATAATAAAATGAATTTATGTTAAGTTTAGGAAACTGCAGTCTACAATTTTGTGCGAAGATTTATTAAACCTTAAGCAAAAATATATAGAAAGATAAAAAATAGTTTACTTTTTTACCTTTTTTTATAATTACTTACAAGTATAAAGTTCCAAAGGTAATTGAAAATTTTAAAAGCTTAATTGAATTTTTTTCAATTATCAAACAACAGTACACTGGTCAAAGATTATAATACAATAGATTAAATTAAAGACTAACAAAAGTGCACTAGTAGAACTTAATTTTTAAACTAACTCTTCCTGTTTAAGTAATTTAAAAAATTCATAAAATACATGTTTTTAAGTATTTATTTTATTTACAAGTTACCAACAAAATTATATATCAGCTTTAACAAAAAAAAAACAAATTATACGTTTTTTTTGTAAATTAAATTAGTAGTCAGCTTGTTAAGTTTAAGATTGTTAAGTTAGGTTTTTTTTAAAAAAGTAAACGAGTAAAGTTACATTTAAAGTAATAAGAACTATGTTTAAAAAAATTAGCATCTACAATTCTGAAGTATCCAATATGTAACTGTATGATAACAGATAAACAAAATAATTGATTTTTTCTAAATTAATTCACTTCTTTTCTTGAGGCTGACTAGTTGTTTTATATCTTCTTAGATACCTTCTGATAGCCCGTCGTTCGTTCTCAAACTTTTTTTTAAAATTTAGCATTATTAACAAAATTTTCATGTTGTACTTTTTTATTTAACTTGATTACGTTTTGTTACATTTTGTTTTCAGTTAGTCGAATTCTGTTGGCTTGCAAGCTTGTAATACATGCCAAGTAAGAGCTACTTATAATCAATGTAAAAAAAAACAAAACATGCTTTTGAGCATTTTTTAGGTTATGCAGTTAATAAGAGTATTGGCTTAAGTTACAACCAGTGCAGATGAGTGGTATTTTTTCTGTTTTTTGCGAAAATTTACAAATATTAAAGAAACCCTTGGCTTAGTACTTTTTAAAACTAATTGAGTGAGATAGAAGTATCGCATTTATCGTTTGTAAACAAAAGTTTATCTTAAAATAATAATTTAATCAGTTTTATGATACTGAAATATTTTTTTTGACTGTGTAAGTGGATCATCTACTCAAGTACAAGCAGTGTTTGGCTCATTTGGTAACTTTAAAATATCTGCTTAACCTTGATGAAAGGAATTTCCAACAAAAACGACTCACTTTTATGAAGCGTTTACTGAGCCTCGTCTTAAGCACCAGTTCGCCCAGGGTTGATGGAGTTAAGTATTGGTTCTTCTGGAATGCTTCTTCGATGATGGCCTTTTGCCTCCACGAAAGTGTTCTCCGAAGTCTTTTCGTTGTTGTCAGATTCTCCGCTGAAACTTCAGATTAAAAATGTCAAGTTAAGTAGCTTGTGTTAATTGAACTAAGATGTTTTTTTTTGTTTCAATTTTGATCAAAGTGGTCACATACCAACAAAAGTCTTTTGGATTATTGAAGTTTTTTTGGCTTTTCTTTCATTAGCTGACTTACTGTTCTTCTTTCATTAGCTGTTTATTTTGTATTATAATTTTGATAATAAGGTAAACATCAAAAAACATTTCAGTACTGCTAACTTGAGGTTGTTTGTTTAAAATTATTTAAACAAGTAAAATTTTCTCAAAGTTCCTGATCACAGCTTCGTAAGACAAAAACAAGATTTCAAAATTTTTTTAATCAAGTGGTGTCATAATACTTTTAAATAAATTTCAAACTAAAATTTTTTTAACTTTTGACTAATTAAAAGTTACTTTTTTTAAGAAAATAATTTTTTTTTATTAAGCTTTTTAAATGCTTAAAAACATCACTTCAGTATTTAAAGATAAACTTACGTTGAAAAGTTTTCTTACAAAAACTTGAATGATTCTCTCCCAATTTTCAATAATATTTTCAAATTCGAGTGTTTTTAGCTGGTGTGTTAATTTCACTCTCTTATTAATTTCAGCTGTTATTTTTAAAGCTAGATTTGTTTTCGTCAGTAAGGTTTTTTAAAACTTAAGTACTTTTTCATTTTAATTTTAATGAAAGTATAGTTTGTAAAACATGTTTTTAGAAACCAGCCACGACAGAACTCTTGTTTTAGACAAACAAGTTTTTATGATAATACTTATAACTTTGATGAGATTTTAAACTACAGAAATCATAAAATCTTTACTTGATGCAGTAGTAATTTGATTGTTGAGCTTTAGAATTTGAAAAGCTTTATTAAGCTTGTTTTAAAAACTCAATATTAACTTTCATACAAATTTTATTTTAAACCTTAAAGAAGCAAACTGAAATTTTGTGCTTTATTTTATATATAAGGTAATGTTAGTTTACTTAACATTGTTTTTTTTTGTTTAATTTTTTTTTTTTTTTCAAACCTACTAAAAATACAAATCAAATAATGTAGTAACTTATTTTTTTTCTTTATCATGTGTTTTGAATGTTGAAGTTTTAAACTTTAAATCAAAATTAAATTTTTCTAGCTCGTGAAAGAATGTGGTGTACGACTCAATTACCAAAATGCTCTTTTGTACAGCAAGCCTTTAGACCAAAATTTTCTTATGTCGTTCAACAAAAAACTTACACACATAAATATTATAAATAAAATAATAAACAAATGTCCATTAAAAAAACATGCTTGCATTTTCTAAAAAGTCCATATTTTTACTATCCTAATGCAGTTTTTTTTTTAAATCAAGTTTGTTTTATTCTTTTACAAATTCTAACAAGCATGACTTAATTACTTTTACTAATACTGTTTAAGTTAATTCAGATAAATATGATTAGACATAAATACTTTATACCTTAATAGTTTCCGACCAGTTGAAATTTCTGTCTCGCCTCTTCAAAATTTGCTGGCATTTTGTTTAACAAGTTTGGCGAATCAATCCTATTCGGAATCGGCATTTGAGCTGCTTATAAAAATAAAATCAACTGAAATACATAAATTACAAAAGTTTTATATGATATTAAATTCAAAACAGTATGATAGTTATTATATTATGTTTAAATTGCTTTTGTAAAATTGGATATAATAAAAAACTTAAAAATATTTTTTTGAAGTACTAAAGAATATTTTCCTTAATGGTAGTTGAAAATTCGTGTTGGTTTTTTTAGAATGAAATTAAGAATTAATGTTGGATTTTTTCATTTCGTTTAGCTGAATCACGTAAATAAAATAAAAAAAAGTGCATATTTACATGCCTTTTTTTAAAAAGTAACAAAACTTCAAAAAAAAAACTTGTTCAGCTTATTCTAGAATCTAGCGTAACTTTTGCTAAAATTTGTGATAACTTTAATTTAAAAAGCATTTCAAAACTTATAACTTTTAGTTAGTAGTATTTTTAAATCATATAAATTACTAAAATACTTTGAATTTTTATTAAATAAAACGTGCTTCATGGTACAATTTGTAAGCAAAGTAAACATATTTTTTACAGTAGAACGGTAGAAAATTAAAAATGTTTTGTTCTAAAGGTTCTAAAATTTGTATGTTTTACATTTAAATTGTTAAAGCTAAGCCTACGACGATATAAAAGTAAGCAACCACAATGTTTTTAAGCACTACAACTATAAAAACTCAAACTATAGCAACTACGCTTCAGATTTTTCAATACTATTAGTTCCTAGTATATTAATTAAATGTAATTATACCTGTGAAATGTTGACTTGATGCAACATTTGTTTGAGTTGAATCTAATTTTTATTTTTCCATCAAAGATCCAATTCCTTAAGCTGAGTTTTTAAACATAAAGTATAGTAAAAACAGTTTCATGTTAGTTCTATTACGTATTAATAGTTGTACTTATTCTGTTTACAAATACTAATATTTTGGTGGGGTTCAGCACATAACATCAAAAAATAAAGTTTAAACTAAGTAGTGTGCTTCTAAACTTTAAAAAATCGATAATTTTAATATACGCTGATAGTTGGTAATGTAGTTTTTTACATTGGAATTCTATTGATGGGTAAATATTTTTTTTATCTTTATACAAAGAGTTATATTTATTATTTTATTTTATCAAAGTAGAAAAGTTTAAAATATAAAACTTTTAGAAGGCTGTAAGAATTCGAACG
The DNA here is from genome assembly GCF_965202585.1 of Thalia democratica. Classification (NCBI taxonomy): domain Eukaryota; kingdom Metazoa; phylum Chordata; class Thaliacea; order Salpida; family Salpidae; genus Thalia; species Thalia democratica. The sequence continues at coordinate 78,231,498 of NC_139165.1, forward strand.
GTAGTAGTAAAAATCAATCGGAAAAATATAAAATGTTTTTTTTTCTTGAGTTATAAAATAAATTTAAAAGCTTGTTAGCGGTTTAAAAAAAATTTAAATCAATCAAGAATTGTCTTAATATATTTTAAAACATTAATAACTAAAAATCCGTCCAGATGAATTTCAAAACAAAATTTAAGAGACTTTGTATTAATTTTAACTTTTACATCTATATAATGTTCAAAAATTCAATAAAGAAAGATCAAATATAAATTATTTCCATGCTACAAACATTTTTAAATTTTATAAAGAGATAAATTACTACGAACACTACAGTAGTGTTTAAGTTAAGTTTTTTTTTTATTGTGATAAACATCAAGTATTTTAACATAACAATTTTTGAAAGCTGGTTGTTATGAAGCTTATCAAATCTAAATTCTTTGTAATTATTTTAACTCGCACTTGTTTGGAGGTATTATTCTGTAGCTGTTACAAATTAAGTAAGAACCAGCTGGTATAACTAAATTGATGTCAAACAATTGTTTTATCTGAAGCACGGTAGAATGCAGCTTTTCATTAAAATTATGCACATACCCTTGCAAACTAATTCACACTTGCATCTTCATAAATTTTTTGATGCTGTAATGGATAACTTTTATTGGCACATATGTAAACTTTGGAGAATGGTTTGGTTTCGATTTATTTAAAAAAAGCCTTTGTACTGTTTACTATAGTTTTAACACTTATTTGTCTGAGTCTTGCCAAATTTAAGGTAGACTAACTATTAGATAAATTACCTTTTATCAAGCAGATAATTGAATTAATTTTTTATTTTGTACCTTCACTTAAAGCCTACCTCATATTTTTTTTTATTATCAAAATTGTTTATATAATATTTCAATATGGTGTTATCGTAACATTCATTTAGCAACTAAAGTTTTCATTTACAAACTTATAAATTAAAAACAGTTACAATGTTTTTTAATTTTTATGCATAGACTATTACTTTGAAGAGTACCTTTACTTTAATCCAAAGTTGTTTAACGTGTTAAATTTTTTATAAATAACTTGTTATTTAGTTCAAAATATATTTGAAAACAATTTGTTTTTTACGAGACTAAACTTTTTCTTATATGCAAGAAAACTATTGTGATATACCTGTATAATGAAATCTACTTCGTTACAAAAGCAATTAACAACTGTGTAAGAATTAGGTATAAAACATGAAATTTTTAAGTGCTGTTGTTGACTACTTTAATGATATTCATTAAATAAATAAAGGTATAAAAAATGGTTGCATTTAAAAATTTTTTGAACTAGTATATACTAATGCAAAGCATGTTATTTTTTAACAATGTATTTTCAACGATATGTTCTTAAATAATAATATTTTTTCGTTTAATAGAAAGTACTTATTGTCCTACATTAACAACAATATGCTTTTTTATAACTATAACTTTTAACATTTTTATATTATAAAAAAACAAAAAAATTATTTGATTAATATAGATATTAGTAGTTATAATTTGAATCAAACAAAATACAAACAAAAATATACGAAAAAAGCATTAATTAAAAAAAGCAACATTGTAATCATATTCTTAATACCTACAAACAAGCCTAAAAACTTAAGACTCTATCACAAAAAAACTTACAATAATTTTTAGTATAGAAACAAAAAAGTTTTGTAAAAAGCAGATTCTTATTTATTAAAAACAAGAGTTTTTGTCTTAGATAGAAAGTCATTCATTGTAATTTAAAAATTTTTTTAAAGTATTTTGACAAAATTAAAGTAATTTTAAAAAATAATAATATGTTCATGATAGTTAAAATGTTTTGATTATTTTAAATTTTCCAATTATTGAATGAAACTTTTAGTTGCAGGTTGTAGGAACACCATAATAAATTATCAAGAAACTATTTTAGAATTAAAAAAAACAGATTTTAAGTGTAGGTATACAGTTAAAAATAAGTTCAAGTTGTTACTTTGTAAATTTCAGTGTCTAAAATCATCTAGTATTTAGTGCATTTTAAATTTGACAACACTCGAAAAACTGAAAAAGAAGTTTTAAAACCACTTTTTAATGTACGATGAAATATGATAATTTCTTACCAAACAAAAACCAAACGAATTTCCTAAGTTTACATTTATATAAATAATTAGTTTTTATTTTACAGCACTAAAAAGTTAATAAAAATGCGAGTTTACATAAGTTTTCAAGAACATGAGCATGATTTTGTTGTCGTGCTGCCTGCTACAGTGCTCAAGATACAACAATTGATTAATAAAAAGTTTGGCATACCTGTTGAAGACCAGAACCTGTTTCATTATCCTTTTAAAGCTAATGATAGAGTTCAATTAGGGGCGTTTGCAGATGATTACATTTTTCAAAAGGATACAATCAAACACAATATGCTCAATTGTGTGCTCACTTTTGGGCAGATGGAACCTTTGATGAACCCTTGGGCACACTTTTACTTCAAACTCATCCTATTAAATACTTAAGATGTTATCATCGGCACGCCTCTCACAAGTTTCGAACAGTGGCTGATCTCAAAAAAGACCTGAAAGATATTATAGGGCTGTCATTCGACAAATTGCAATTGAAAAATGGGAACACTTAATTGGAAGACGATATGTAGCTCTACCAGTGTGAAATTCAAAACGGATCAGTTGTGAATTGCAAAAACCAACCTAAGGATGAGGGTTTTGCTGAAAAGGATCTTTCCAATAATGACCTTTCCGATTAAATGTTTCCCGATTGGCTTGACAAATATTAATTGTTTTGTTGAACTGATTATTGTTGAAAGGCTTGTAAAGTGAACAATTAAAATATCTAAAATGAATGTAAGTTTGTTTACGTGTTTAGATAACTTTTTTAAAATAAATAAGTCATTTATGTTATTTGTTTAATGACTAAAATACTTATCTGATTTTTTTGTAGTCCGAATTCGTTTTATATGGTTTGCTTGATTTTTTTTATCTAATGCTTCACGCAAACTTAATGTATTTCTATGCTGGAATTAAAATGAACATTCTCCATTTGTATAAACAAAACATTTTAGCATTTTATTCTAATGAAAGCTAGCATTATTGTCTGTAATATCAAAACGATTAAAATGCTGAAGAAATAAAGAGTTGTTTTCATATAAAACCAAAATTAAAAATTAAATTGTAAAGTTATTTTGCTACTAGAAACTTTATATAAATGAAACATTCTACATAAGACGAAAAATTTAGAAGAATATTTGTATAAATGGTTTCTTTAGATAAAATTTTTAAACAACGTACAACAAATCCATAATCTTCCACAAAGATAGATTTGTTTGTTCTTTGTGCTCTTTTCACATTTCGAAAGCGAAGTTGCATGATATACTGCATTCTCTTAAAACTTTTATCTTAAATCCAAGCTAAAAAACTTTTAAAGTAACAACAAATTAGTATTTTTTAAACATAGTTAAAAACCTTTATTTTAAAAACTTATAGGCAAGGCTTAACAAAATTTATAAAAATAAAAACTCACGCAATCTTTTTAAAGAAATTTTATAAAATAAAATTTATTGCAATAAAAAGCTTCTACAAGATTTTACTCGTATAACAATAGATTTTATCTTGAAAAAAAAAAAATAAATTTTCACTGTTGATGCCCAAATATCTAAGTTAAATTAATACTCAAATAATATTTTATGTATTTACCTATAGATATTTTATTTGAATAAAAATTTCCACCATTTAGCCCGTCGACTATAGAGGTTACTAAATGCCTACTCTTAGACTAATAAATTTTATATCAAATACTTATTTGAGTTAAAATGACAAATTTAACTAATGAAAGCTTATGATTTTTAAAAAGTTGTAAAATTTTATACTCTGTGTATAATTTTTTAGATTAAAACTAAATAATTCTAATAATGGACTATCTAAACTTGAAAACTTTTAAATCACCGGAATTTCATAACTAAATAAAGTTAAATTGAATACTTAAATTACTAGTATGCGTTTATTGTTGTTAAACGATAAAAAAAGCGCTCAATATTTTGTCATTGGACCTGGTGCACGAAAAACCTTTCAGTTATCGAGTCGCAAATATTTTGTATACAGTTTGACGTCATTGTCCAGGGAGTTTTAATTATAATTTTTTGTATTTAAAATATAAACTTTTATTTTGATACTTATATTAAAGTAAGAAAATAAAAAGTTTTAAATTTAAAGACTTTTGTAGTAGTTTTTGTGAGAGAAAATTTTAATGATTATACAAGTTTAAGTAGCTCGTTTGATATCAGTTTAGTTGTACCAATTGGTTCCCATCTAATTTAAAACAACTTCAAAACAATACCACAAAACAGGTATAAATTGATTTAGCTACAAAAATATTGATTTGATAATCTTCAAGGCAAACAGCTTTCAAAAATTATAACTTTAAATTTTTCCCAAAATAAAAAATTGGACTAAATTTTAACCCTACTACTGTTTTTGTAATAAATCTCTTTCTATGTTATTAAAAAGACTTTTGTAGTATAGAAATATTTTAAAATCGATCTCTTTGTATTTCATTTTATAATTTCATATAGCTGTAAAACTTTAAAACTAATTAATATTAAATTATCAATTAATTAAATTAAAAACAAGTCTGTTAAGTTTGGTAGTAAAATCCATCTGAATGGATTTTTTGATATAAATCTTTTCAGAAAAGTTGTTAATTCAGTTTCATTTTTCTAGACCGCTGATAGAGTTTTTATCTTTATAACCGCTTCAGTAGCTTTCTACTGCCGTTTAAGTTACTACTGCTTTCTAAAAATTTTCTTTTAAATTTTTTTTTATTTCAGTAAAAAATATATTTAAAATATGCAAACAAAATTAATTAATAAAAATTTTACTATTAACACTTACATCACAAAGTATCAACGCATTGATTTTTTAAATACATAAAATTCTACGTGATAAAATAGACTACTACTATGTTGTGAAACAATAATAAAAAGCTTAAAATAATGAAAATTATATTTTCGTAAAAACAACAAAAAATGTTTGAACTTTGATTAATTATTTTGCGTTTCTACATTGTAATGGCATATAAAATCGTTTTACTTTATATTGGATAAGTATTTAAATTGATTTACACCTGCAGTCGATTTTGCATCACAAAACATCATAGTTATTGCATACTACGAATAAAGATCTGCCAAACAGTTTAAATCTCTAAACAACACCGTTATAGTTAAACTTCATAATTTTAGCGGTCTAACATTTTGGTTTTTATTATTTGTTTTTATTAATTGTTTGTCTCAGTAAATGTTAGAAAGCATTTAATTAATATCACTAGTTTTTAGATGTAAGATTAGAAGTTATTGTAAACTATATAAATAATAAATAAAAACCAATTCTTTATTTTTTCAGCGTTTCAACTGTTTTATTTATTACAGAAGAGAAAATTAAGTTTTTAGAAGAATAGAGTGCTAAAATTATTGTTTATATAAATAAAGACTGTGCGTTTTAAATAGAGTATAGAAATTTCATTAAGTTTACGTAACGCATTAGATGAAGATAAATTAAACAAAATTTACAAAACGCCTACAGACTTATAGAAATTTATGATAAGTAACTTATTCATTAAACATATAACGTAAAACACATATTTAGATTATTAAAAAGAAAATTATTTAAACTTAATTCATTATAGATAATTTTACGCATTTACATTACAAGTATTTCAACAATAATCAGTACAACAAAACACTAATTAATTATTACAATGTCAATTGGAAAACATTCAATAGAAAAGATCCTTATCAAACAGTTCCTATTTAGTAAGATCGTCATTCAAAGATTTATCATTGTCAGAAATAAGATTGCAATCCAAAATCGATCCATTTTGAATTTCACACTGTAGAGATTCATATCGTCTGCCAAGATGGTATGCCCGTTTTTCAGTTGAACTTTATCCAATGATAGCTCTAATACATCCTTAATGTCATTTTTAAGATCAGCCACTGTTCGAAACTCGTGAGAGGTGTGCCGATAACAACAATCTAAATGTTTAATGTTATCGGTTTTGAAGTAAAAGTTTGCCCAAGGATTCAACATTGGTTCCATTTGCCCAACTATGAGTACACAATCAATAATGTTGTGTTTAACCCTGTCCGCTTTAAAAGTGAAACCATCTGCAAACGAACTTAAACAACTTCTATTATTAGGAAGAGGAGGATAATGAAACAGGTTCTGGATATCAACAGAAATGCCGAACTTGTCATTAATCAATTGTTTTATCTTGAGCACTGTAGCAGGCAGCTCGACATCAAATTCGTGCTCATGACCTTGAAAACTTATAAACGCTCGCATTTTCACAAACTTTTTAATGCTGTAAACAAAGACTGACTACTAATACAAATTTTAACTTAAGAAATTGGTTTGGTTTCTGTTTAATTTTAAATATTTCCACTTCATAGTACTACGAAATGTGATTTTAACCTATTTATGAACTATTTATCTAATAGTTTACCAAACTTATGATAAACTAACTTTTTTATGATTTAAGACACTTTGTTATATGAAGTATATAATATTTTTTTGTTTATATATGCTTAAAGCTTATTTGAATTTTTTTTATTCTAAACTTGTTTTTCTGAAAGTTTGTTATGGTCTTCTTAAAACCTACATAAATCACAACTTAAAGTTTCATATAATAGTTTAAATGTTTGAATTGTCATGCATTTAATTTAATTTTGAAGGATACACTTGTTTTTGTCAAATTTATTGTTATAGGTTATCAAAAGTGCTAAAATGTTTTGAATAACTTGTTATACAAGATAAAAATTTCCATTCATATTTAATAAAAACCTTAATTACAAAAATAAATATTTTTTTTTATTCAAGAAAATTGCTGTAATATTTGTTGTAACATCAATTTTTATTTTTGTATGATATTTATTTTATATTTAATAAGTATGCACTGTAGTACTATGTTAGAAAATTTACAAAAATAGTTAGAATTCTATAAGATTGATTTAAAAGATAAGAAATCTTCAAGAAATGTAGTTGACTATTTTGATGTTGGTTTAACTAGATAAAAAGTATTTTTTTTTCCAATAAGTGTTTTAGTACATTATTTATTGCTAAAGCTTAGCAAATACTGATTAAATATTTAAAGTTAACTTGTCAACTCATTGATGGTACTATTTTCTAATTCATTAGAAAAAAGTTATACTGACCCCTGTTTAAAAACAAAAGGCTTGGTTACTAATTACTGCTTTTAATCTTTTTGTATTATAAATGCTCTGTTATTGCATTTGTGTTATTTTCAAAAGAAAATGAAAGTTATTTATGGTTTATAAAAATTTATTTTAAAGACTGTTTGTGTTTTAATGACAATGTGTAGGTCAGGGTTTTTTTAAAGTGAAACAGTTGATTAAAAAAAGCTTCAATTATAACTGCACTGCTTTTAAAACAAACTTGATTGATAAACATCATATATATATAAATAACATGAGTTTTGAAAGTTTGAGAAACAAGACCTAATTCAAATGCATTCTATATATAAAATATAAAAAAACATGTTTTCACAATGCAGAAATGATAAGCCTAAATTATGAAAGTTTAACCAGCTTTTGTTGATTTTGCAAATCTTATGTGCATTAGACTGTACAATTAAAACTGATATTGACATGAAATTTTTATTACAAAAGTATATTAGTAAACTCCAGAGTATTGAATTACTATATTAAACATAAAAGCAACTAAATAAAAAATTAAATACCATTATCTTTATTGCAACAACTAAGTGAAAAGTATTCTTTAATTGAATTACCAAATATTAAATATAAAACTTACACAAAATTTTTTTCTTGACAAGTTGAAATCCATTTAAGCTGTAAACAACTTTAAAAAAAATTCAGATACACTACATCAGATATAGACGCTACTTCAGATACATGAACATCATTCAAACGTCATAACAAAAGTTTCGAAACACAGTTTTCATTTATATAAACAAAACTTTTTGTGCTTTATTCTTATGAAAAGTTGTACTATTGGCTGTAATAAACAAAGCAAATAAAATACTGAACAAATAGAGAGTTGTTTTCATTTTATAATTAAGTAGTTTACTATAATTAATTCAAATAATAGGTATAGTAGTTGAAGGTTTTCTAACATTTATATCGTCATATAATTAACATTTATAAATAATAAAAACCGAAGTTTTAATCCGCTAGGTTCAGAGAAATTTTAAGTATACTTAGAGTGGTAGTTTGTTTGGCAATCCTTTATTCGTAAGTATACAACAACTAAGATGTTTTGTGATACTAAAATGACTGAAGGTGTTATTTGTACTTAAAATATTTATTTACTTTTGTTATAATTTATATTCATTTGCAATGCAAGAACGATGGAAATAAACCATTTTTTGTTGCTTTTTTTTCTGCATTGTCTTAATGCCCGAGTTTGTACTATAAAAGGTCTCTAGACGCACAAACTCTATAAAATAAGTGTTGAATAATCTCAGAAGATTTAACAAAGTTTAAACATGCATACTAACAACTTTAGTATAAATACTATCTCATCACTAATTATAATTTTATTGCTTTGTTGAAACAAGTTAAAGCTTTGTCGAAACAAGTTGAAATTATTAATTTAGTATTGAAGTAACTATTTAAAAAGCACTAGAAATAATTTTGAAATCACGTTCCAAACTATTTCTATTAAATAATATTTTTTTAATTAAAACCAGATACTAATAAGCTTAAATTACGTCTTAAGACGAATAATGCCGGCAAGATGTAAGTTACTAACTTTTAGTTTAAAAAAATCTAATTTAGTTGTTGTCTATTTAAAACGAACAACAATTAAATTGGTTGCTAACTTATAAATAAATTATCAACAGGACTTTAATTTTAAAAACTCAATACTTAAAAGCAAGCTTTCGAGAAGTTTTAGTAAGTAATTTGTTTTGTTTTGTTTTTTTTTGTGTCCAAACCTATGTTATCTGTTTTCAAAAAATTTATTATTTTGTCTTTTAATATACAGTTTAATTTCGGTTATCGAGTCACAAACCACGGACACCTTTTAGCGTATTTTCGAAGACAGCGTCTTATAAGTTTACGTTAGATATTTAAAAACATTTTTATTTTACGTGATAAAAATTAATGATGTTAAGCTTACTACTTTTAAAAATTATATCTTTTTAAATGCTCCATCCCCGATACAAATAAGTTTTAAAGCTTCTGAAAGATATTTAATACTTTTTAAACATAAACTATATAAAGTTAATAAACATTTATATACTAAAAAAATATTTAATTTTTTTTAAACAAATACACAACTAAAGGAAAAACAATGACTAATGAAAAACTATTGTTGTAAACTTTTAGTCTTTTGAAATAGTAAATTTCCCATTTTAAAAGCTGGTTACTGATATACTTTTCGAATCATGTTGAAATCATATTGTGATAATATTATTAAGCAATTATTTTGAGGTACTGAAGTTAGTTATTACTTTGTAATATTTCAAAACTGAATCGAACTAGTTATGACAACTAAACTGATGTCAAAAAATATATTTGAATTCATTTTTTAATTTTATTTAAATTAAAGGCTGACATTGCTTTCAGTCGGCTTGCCAAAGATTGAAAAATGTATTTCAATTTTGTTTAATTCACAAAAATAACTCAATTATCAAATTCATTTTAGCAAAGTACTAATTCTATATGACTTGTTTACTATATCTTGTGTAAGGTGGAAATACTCCGTAAACTTGTACCTAAAATCTTGTGTTATTTTCAAATTTTTGTTTAGTTTGCCAGACTTACTTGCTTGCAGGCCGCAATTTTACTTTTCGATTTCAATTGACTAGTTTTCATTTTCCTTTGCGACGAAAAAAGGTTGAAAAAGGAAGTTAAAGTTATTCAAAAAATAGAATAAATATTTTTAAGCAAATATATTTACTTACTTTTATTAGGTTGACTTGTGCTTTCTGTACAGAAATTAAATTAAAAAAAAAAGACTGTTAAAATTCAATATTTAATAACCAAATGCTACTAAAACGTGCAAACTTTTCATTTAACCTTTTTTTTTTGTGCTTTTCGCTACTTAAAAACATGCGTTATTATTCGCATTTTGAAACATAAAATTTTCATAGTTAAGAAAAAATTTATGAATAAAATATCTTAGAGAAAGGCACAGAAAAATATTATATTAAATAAATTGTAATCGTTTGTAGTAAAAACTTTCGAAAATTTCAACCTATTTTGAGTATTGGAGGTACTTTTAGAACTTCAATGAAGTCAATTTCTAAAATCTCATAATTGTTGTGTTTTACTTTTTTTTGAGAAGGTATTAATGTTATAAAAATAAAAACTGGTTGTTAAGCTTAATATAAAACAAATCCATCAAACGATTTCAATTAGTTATTTAAAAGCGGATTCAGTTGCTATACTTTGTTTAAGCTTTTCAAAACTCTTTTTTATCTAATTTTGTTATGTAATTTTTCACATTGAAATTTTATTGATGTATTTTTATTATCATATTTTATTTATTTTTATATTAACTATTGTTCTTTGGTCGAAAAAAAAAATTAATTAGGAAGTTTTTAGAAAGTTGTAGTATACCAAACGGTAGTAGAATACGATAAATAATAAAATTCAATTGGAAAAATTTAAATGGTTTTTGTTTGGAGTTTTTACTTAAATCGAAAAATTTATCAGTGGTTTAAATATATTTAAATTCAATTAAGAACTGCCTTAACTTGTCTAATAGTATTAGTAGTTAAAAAACGTTAAAAATAAATTTACAACCAAATTTTAACAGACTTATTAATAACTTAAAGTTTAACAGCTAAAAAAAATAAATTTCAATAAAGAAAAGCATAGTTGAATATTCAATATGAAATATACAATATTATTAATTATTTAATACAATAAAGATAAAATTGTATAGAAAAAAATGCTTAGAACTTAATTATTGTAGAACAATTTACTATTATAATTAAAAATTTATTTAAAAATAGTCACATATATAAAATTATTCTTAAAACTTAGAACCTACTTGTAAAGAAAAACTATGTTTCGAAAAATATAACCTAAACAGAAACAAAATTAAAAAAGATTTACATTAAGGCTTCAATTTTTCAGTATACTTTTAAACTTTTAAATAAAGATCAACAATTTATATTTTAAGCGGCTAAAAAAGTATATTCATTTTCAAATCGATCATTTTAATCTCATAGTTTATTAGAACTTCAAAATATATTAAAATCTATGGTATGTTTCTCAAGCTAGTATTTTTTTATTATCCGTTGAAGCTTAAAATACCCTTATTTATCTCGAGTTTTTGTTGAAGCATTTTAAATAAGTACTTTTACTAAAAATAAGTAGTAGAAGATATATTATTTAAAGCAGGCTAGTATAAACATTTTTACTTAAAATTAGGTTCAAACCTAGTATTAAAAGAAAAACAAAACTAATAAAAGTCACTGATGTTAAACATATTAAAAGATTTTACCAATAAAATCTCAAGTTACTACGATTGCTTAAGCTACATGTTTGTTAAAAATATAAGCGTTTATACTTTAATATAAGAATTGATGTAGAATCTTTATAGTATGCAATGGAGTTTTCTAAAAAAAAATTCAAAACTCTGTTTATACAATAAAATTCATGTTTCATTAAGGCTTGTAAAAATTTATACAAGTACTGATTTTATTTAATAAAAATTACAATATTTAAAAAAAAACATTTTATTAATTCTATTAATATCTTAATTATTTTATACAACGTAAGTATATATACCTATGTAACTAAAAAAATTATCTTAAATTTATAACAGAATAATAAAGCTAAAAATTACATTACAATGTTTTTCATAAGGTGCAAACACGTATACATATTGCACAAAGTTTGTTTGGGGTGAAGGAGACATTTGATACTCGTGAAACTCAAACAAGGGCGAACAAAATTCACTTTCAAATTTATATTAGATATTGCAGACTTTATGATGAAGAGCAAAACTAAACTCTTAGGCATATTTGACGGATGTTCGAATCTTACAATAGACTTTTCGGAAAGTTTTAAAATTACACTAGATGTTACGGAGTTTACGATGAAGAGCATAAGACTTGAGCATACGTAAGGAGTGGTTCAAAACTTATACAACACATTCTTGAATTAAATAGAATATTACTAGATGTTACGAAGTTTATGATTAAGAGCATAAGAGGTTACAAGCACATTTCAGAGCAGTTTTATAACTTACATTACTTATCAAAGGAAATTTGAGCTTGGATGCAAAGAAACGTTCTTTTCTTTTAGCCAAGTGAACACAGATGTCAATTACCGTGAAGAACACTTATTTAAATAACTAAAAGAAGGGTTTCAATAAATCATCAGGATTATAAAAATTGAAAACTTAATATCAATAAAACTTGAATGATTTTATATTTTGAAAGCTACAAAACTAATATAAACTCTTTGAATGTCCTCACTGCTATAGTTTAAAGTTACAAAAACAGTTTTAGTTTAAGTGATCATTTTATTTTACCACAACTTTTCAACAAACGATACTCAACGTAAATAATGCATTGCAAACTAAAAAAACGATAAAAAAACTTAAATAAAGTAATAAAATGAAATTAATATTTAAAAAAAATATGTACGGCAACAAAGGACTTTGTAAAAATAACATTTGAAAAATGAACCTTTGATATAAAAAAATCTATGAAACTAACAGGTTTCTATAACTCATCTTTTCCAACTTTCTCGCTCGCACCATAGTTACATTTTTTTACGTCGAAACCATCTTTGAAAGGACAGTTATCTACTTCAGGTGAGACGTTCTTTAGCCAAGCGTGGCCTTTCATACAATTTATCAAAAGTCTGTTTTGCGGATTTTTTTCCAGACTTTGCTTGATGAAGTCCTTACCTATACTTGAAAGTTTTGAGTCTCTTTTGAAGGTAACCGCCAATTCTTCAATATCTTCAACTTTTTCAAATGCTTTTCGTCCTTCTATGGCAAAATAAATTATTTGTCCGACGCCCCATGAGTCTACATCTTTCACATACGCACTTTGCTTTTTGCTTTGCTGGGGTGTCTGGAATATTGGTGTGCCGCATTGTAAGTCTTTAATATCATAATCTGGTTGTTTCTCAGATACAGAATGAGTAAAGTCTAATAACATAATGTCCAATTTTTTATTCACGAGTAAATTCGCTGGTTTCAGATCCAAATGGTAAAACTTATTTTTATTCAGATGATGCATTAAACATATCAAATTGATCGATAGCACTTTTGCTTCGCTTTCAGATATTGTAATTTTTTTTTTGTTTATGAACTTCTCTAGACTAAAGAAATTTTTATCAAAACTGGTGACAATTACATCCGAACTTTCTGTGCAGAAGTGGTCAATTGTTTCCACAACTCTGGCTTTATCATTATTTAACTTACGAGCTAAACTCATAGCTATATCATGGTGATCAACTTCTCCTGATGTTAAAAATTGAGAACAAGGTACACCTTGTATGAAATTTAAGTCAGAATTTTTAAGTACTAGTTTGATTGCAACTGACCTCATGTCTTTTCCTCGTACTGCCTCTGTCACGAACCTTTTGTGAAGCATGTTAACATAGATAAACTGTTCGAAAAAGTAACCCATTCTTTGATAATATTCCTCCAAAATATTTCCAAATTTTTTAAAGTTTTGACGTAGTTTTTTAGTAATCTCTGAAGAATCGGGTACAACAATAACATTCCAGCTGCTAGGTTCCACATCAAGGCTCAAATGGAACTCTTGAAGATTTTGTGTTGTTGAATGAACCGAGAATTCATCTTTACCGACGGTCTGTATGTAAGCCACCAAGACGAAAAAAACTCCAACTAAATACATATCCTGACTAAGATAAAATAAATAAATTTAATTAGTACTGTTTTTATAAATATAACAATTTTTTAAAATTTGGATCATTAGAAATTTTTGCTTGCTTATTTAATAATTGCATTTACTTGGTTAGTTTCTTGGCTGTGAAAAAAGTTATAGTATTGTTTGCAAAGTTTGCTTATCCCACTTACACCAGATAATAAAATTAAGTGTCGATTTGTGTTATTTAGTTTAATGATTTAAAACTCAGTTATGAGTGACTACCTGTTTTTAATGCTTAGTATTCTATTTTACCTTTTATTAATATTTAAAAAGTTGTTGAATATTTTACCTAGCATTTATATTAGAATATTAAGGTGGATAGCTGCTTGAATTTTCAAATATAATTCACTTGATATTTTAAAATTTACTTTTAGAATCATATCAGAAAAGTTTTAGAAAAAGTTTATGATATAAAATTAAAATATCAGATAATAACGGTCTGTCTACAATACAACTATAGTTTTCATTAAAAAATCCATGTTTCTGTGAATACTAACAAAATTTTTTTAAAGTTTTAGCCTATACTTTTAATTTAACCTATTTTATTCATCAAAGTTACTATAAGTTTTGTCTACATCACTGATTTATTAAACCACATGTCTTAAAGGTGTTGTTTTAATCAGTAGTGATTATATTGATAAAAACAAATTGTAGTATTGTGAAACATGATTTTTAATTGATATTATGTTTTTTTCAACTTGAAATAGCTAATTACGACACATACTAAAAGTTCTAAACTTGGTGAATTAAATCATAAGAAAAATAGTATTTTTCAATAAAACATTATATTTTTTATAATGCGATGTGCCTATAATTTGTTTATACTTTTCTACTGTGCACAACTTTTAAGATCACTGTATCATGTAACTAGCCATATATCATACATAAGAATCATGTAAGAAAATATCTAAAAAATGTCAATACTTAGGGATCTATAAAATAAGATTTTTAAGTCTTGGCATCTAATTGAAGTTATTTATTCACTACCTGTTATTTGTATAAACTCTACACTAAATATTATTAATACTATTCTTATTTTGTTAATTAAACTGTTTAAATTAGTTTCTACAGCTTTACTACTTTTATTTTTAATTATAAAGATGTATACTTGATTTCATCTCACCATTATTATTATTGCAACTATTTTATTAAATTTTAACTATGCTGTATTTAAATTTTTATATTTCGATATGACACTCGCAAACCGAACAAAGTTCACATTTTCTAAAAAACAGTATTTACTTGTTGCAAGTAGTTTTTAAACAATAAAATTACAACTAGCGAAAACAATCGAGCTAAAACTATGCTAGTTACTATAACATATTACTTGTGTTATGATATTATTAATCAATTTCATTGCAATTGAAATGCAACAATATTGCAAGGACATAAGCTTTTTTTTATCCGGATCTTCCTGCTACAGTGCTCAAGATAAAACAATTGATTAATGCCAAGCTCGGTATACCTGTAGATATCCAGAACCTGTATGATTTTCCTCGTGTACTTAATGATGTTGGTTTTTGCCGTTTGCAGATGATTTCATTTTTAAAGCGGAAACGGTTGCACACATCAGACTTTGTTGTGTGCTCACAGTTGGACTTGTGGAACCTTTGGTGAACCCTTGAGCATATTTATACTTCAAAATCTCGGTCACTAATGATAGAAGTTATTTTAGAACCGCCCCTCACAAGTTCCGAACACTGGCTGATATCAAAGAAGACCTCAGCGGTATTTTGCGTGTTGGGGAGAAGCTCAGCGTTATTAAGGGATTTCCAGCAGATAGGTTGAAATACAGGGGTCGTATCTTAGTAGACAACTCAAACCTCCATCTGTTTAAATTCGAAGTAGATCGATTGTGGATTACATTTATAAACATTAAAAAGAGTGTCTTATCAACTAATTCAGTAAATAATAATAAATAGTTGGTGCTTGTTGAATTAAAGTTATTATTGCTGTAATAATATGTAATGTAAATGTGTAAAATTATTTACAGTGAATATAATATTTTGAGTTTTGTATTTTTTTATAAATAAATTTCTAATTAATTTTTGAATTAAATAATTTACATTCTATTTTTAATGAGTGTTGCTATAAGTTTGTTGCAAAGTCGGAGAATATTTTATAAGTTTTAGTTGAGTTATGTTTATTAATAGTATACTCAAACTTAAACGATTTTTTTTAGTTTACACTAAAAGTTCTAAATAAAAAAAATTTCAGCATTCTGATACTTGTGGAAGATTTATACTATTGTCTGTATTAAACAAAGCTGTTGAACTGTTAAGAGTTGTTTTTAATTTGTTTGTTTTAATGTTATTAAGTTTTATTAAAATAAATTGGGTTATCAAAGAACTTAAATTGTCATAAGTTTAAATGAAACTAAAAAAAAAAGAATAAGATTGAGAACTATCAGATTCAGAAAACCACCAACTAAGACAGCGCTGCTTAGAAAATTATTTTGTTTGGGAACCCAAAGATAACAAAAACTTTGATGTATTGAGATACATTCCTACTGCAGGTGTTATTTTTAACGTAAATTCTGTTTGCAGAAACGGTGAAAGAAAAACATTTCTTTTTGTTTTTCATAAAATTACATTATCTTTAAAGAGCTGCCTCAGTGAGCAAACTAAATAAAATAATTGTAACACATATAAAAAGTCTCGGAAGTCAAACTTTTTAAAGCTCGTTAGTTAAAGACAAACTGTTTGGGCAAATTAAATTTTAAACATTGTTAGTTAGTTTATTTGAATGCATAACAGGAATATAAAACGAAATTTGCTAGTTTTGTTTTGAGTTCATAAAAGTTTGTTGATTTTTACTTTACTGGTATTTTTTTGAATGTTTCAACGAGAAGACTAGAATAACGAAGAAAATTCAGTTTCACAGTTCTAAATTTTTATTTAGTAGTATGATTTTTAAACTGATTTCTGTGCATAAGTTATACACTAGTTGTTTCATTACTGTCTCTGGAATATAGCAGTCTTTTAGAAATCAATACGCTGATAATTGGTAATGTAATTTTTAATTTGAATTATATAGTTGAACTAGGTTAAATATTTTCATTATCTTTATACAAACATTTTATCTATTATCATTTTCTTTAACATAAAAGATAAGTTTTAAATAGAAAATCTATAAAAAGCTGTAGTAATTCAAACGCTAGAAAAAAATCTATTAAAAAGTATAAAATGTCTTTTTATGTTATTACATAAGTTCAAAATCTTGTTAGCGGTACAAACAGAATTAAACTTAGTTAAGAACTGCCTAACTATCTTTAAAAATGTTAACGACTAAAAAGTCCTCCAGATGAATTTTAAAACAAAATTTTAACAGACTTACAACTACTTTTAAGAACTTCTACAGCTATATAACGAGATAAAACTCAATTGTTATATACGTAAGATCTTGAAGCAACTTTATTTAATCTTATAAGATTTCTTCAAAAAAAAGTTTGCTTGAATTTTTAGTTTTTTTAATTTAGTTAAATTTTTCTCAGTAGTTTTCAAATAAAGTTTTTTGGCTTTGTTTAATATATAATACTATGTTGTTACTTTTAAAGTTGTGAAACCTTCAGGATTTTATTTTTACAATTTTATCGAAGCAAAAAATGAAAATTAAAGATAAAAGAATAAAAAAATAAAAATATTTTTTAATTATAAAGCAAAAAAATCCTTATTTTTGTTAAATAATAATTTCTAATCCTTTTCTATACAAAAAGCCTAAGTTTTAAACACATTTGTTTAATACATTTTCGTATATTATAAACTTTAATAGAATAGTTTTTTTTCACTTTTTTTTAAAAACAATGTTTTCAATTGTTATGTATTATATTGATTATTACCCCTCTATTCAAGCTAAAGTTAATTTTGAAAAGTTTAACTACTAAAACAAAATGAACTTTTTTTTAAGCAGTTTACAAAACATTAAATATCAGTTTTGAAAATCCCTATTTCATTACAACCATTGCAGCTAGATATTGATATATTAAAAACTTTCAGTATGCTTTTATAATCAATAGAAATTTAGTCTTGTAGGTAAACTTGATTTCAAAATTGTAGTAAAATTCAAACAGGCATTAAATAGATTTTATGTTTTTAGGATTAGAAACCTAAAAATTAAATATACAATCAAAATTATTTTTGTTAATTAATACTGAAAAGTATGTATTTAGTGAAATTCTTTTTTTAGTTCTTATTGTTTTACTTCAATATCGAAAATAAACTAATAGCAGTTCAAAAATTTTTAAGTAATCATTTTCTGAGATAAAATATTAAACTATTTCTTTAAGTAACTTGTTATACAATTAAATTGATTTATATCATTTTTTCAGGTCTGTAAGTTGTTTTAGCATGGATGTATTTGAAACCATTAGGTTTATAGAACTTTTAAAAACTGCAAGAGGCTTGCAGCATATGATGCTATTTCACTTTCGAAAATTAAAGAGAGCACAAAGAACACACAAATCTCTCTTTGTAGAAGATTATGAATTTCTTGTACGTTGCTTTTAGCTAAAGTAACCATTTTTCCAAATATTGTTTTAAGTTTTTTTCTTAATGTATTATGTAGTATTTATATAAAGTTTCGTTTAACAAAATGACTTTACTATTTTTATTTTTGGTTTTACATGAAAAAATTTCCGATATTAAGGTTAGAAAATTTGGAAATATCTATGCACACTTGGATGAATATCAATTCCAATATATCAGATGTCCGATTTCTAACTTAAGTGAAAACAGTCGAGATTTGTTTAAAGAAGAACTGGACTTAAAATTACATAGTTTGTCCAACTATATAAGTGATATACTTGGTAAGATAAAGTTTATAATTTTAAATTACTATCAATTAATTTTTTCACACAACATTGTTTTTTTTAACTAGTTGTTTAAACTAAATAATTTAATTAAAACTAACAGCTTTTTTTCAAATTCAAACTTATATTTATATTAAAAATTAAAGAAGAAGTCTAATTTTTAAATGGTAGCCTAAAAAAGTATATGTCTTAGTAGTTTAATAGAAAACGTATATTATTTTTGGTTGAAGCTTAATAAGCTTAAAAAAGCAATCAAAATCTTAAGCCATATTCTAGAACAAAAGCAACATTTTATATATTTACTAACAGAAAACTCACAGAATCTTTACATTCAGTATTTTTTACTACTTTCGATGTATCTCAAAAGCTTTTTGTAATAAGTGTCCAACTACTACTTGTATTTGTTTAATTTGTCTTTGAGTAACTTTTTTTCTGAAAAAATGTAGTCAGGTTTGAACACAATGAAAATGAAGACGAAGAAGTCGCTATTTTACTGTTGAAACAATGGATTGAAGACGTCTCAAAATTTATCAAATCTTTTAAAAGTTTTAGACGGATACTTTTTACTTCAATAAAATCGTAAGTTAGACTACTTTAAAAATAACTTAAAAAAATTTTAATAATTTTTCTTGTTTTATAAAGTAAAATAAACTTTGACAGCAAATAGCAGCCCTTTTTGGTTGTATAAGAACATTTTTTTATGTAAATTTTGTTAAGTTGACCTTTGTTAGCTATTAATTGGTTTTTAATAAACAAATTAAATAATAATGTTATTTCATATTTAACTAATTAGCTTGTTCTCTAAAGTTACTTTTTATTTGTGAGTATTTTATCTTATAAACGTTTTAAAACAACTTTGTCTTTTGAAAAAAATAAGTAATTTATGTGGGTTATTGTTTCTTGAAGTTAAACTTAATAAAGATTAAGCATAATAAATTTTTAATAACTTTCAGTGAAATAACTGAGGATAGTGATACTGATGAAGATGTGTATTTCTCTTGTGAAGAAAATAAGGTAAACATTTAAAAACATAAATTTTATATGTGTGAAATAATCCAGTAAAAGTTTAATATGAGTTTAATGTAGTTTTTATTATTTAAACTGAAAACTAGATTTAGATAAATTTTATAAACTTTACTGTCTTATAATTTAAGAAAAATACTAAACCAGACGCTGACTAGTAGTTAGTGATAAACACACAGTTTATTAAAAAACATTTAAATTAAATTTACAGCTTTTTTAAACAAAAAATTGGTATTTATTTTTTACTTTAGTCAAGGTAAAATACTTTTCTAAAATAAATTATGTATACCATGCCCCATATAGTTTTTAAAACATTAATAACAAAAAATGAGCATATGAAAGTTTTACCTACAAATCATTTACCAGTTTAAACTAGAAGATGAGGAAATTGTAGTTGGAGAAACAATGTCAGATGAAATAGCAAGAGTAAAACAAAAACTCGCTGATATTAAATGTAAACAAGCATTTATAAGCGAACGTGTGAGTTTATTGTATAAAGTGTATTAGCTTTTATTACAACATAGGTTATATAAAATAAAGTTTAAATATAAGTTAGTTTGAGTTGTAAAACTATAAAAGAACATTTAACTTCACACGTTATATAAAATAACACTTTTATAGAGTTTTAAATGAGTATTTATTACAAAGTTAACAGAGTATCACTACGAATTAACTAACTTTATATAACAAAACTGTATTTGTGTTAGCTATGAACTTTTATTTTTAATTTAAAATTTTTGAAGATTTATCGACAAAGTTCAGAAGTTCGTTATGTTCTTGATAAAATAGTTGAAACTACAAACAACACAAAGGTTAGAAATGAAAAATTAAGAGAGGTTTGTACAAATTTCTAAACTAATATTTACAAGCTTATTACAAAACTTAAATCAAAATAGAAATATCAAACTATACAAAAATACATTAAGATTTTTAAAGTAGTTTATACGCTTAAAAATTTTTTCTATACGTAGTTATATATAATTTTTTCAACAAATTTATTCTTAAGATTTATTCTCGTCCAAATCCTACATTTAAATTTCTAATTTTTAAATTAATACAAAATTGTAACAACTATAATTTCAATTAGTCGCTTACGCTACCTTGTCAAAACTTTTTTATAATTTTAACAGACCAATCGTGTTAAAAGAATATAATTTTATTATTTTTTTTTTATTTGCAGGAAATGAGGATAGGTGCGAATAATTTAGTATTTAAAACTATCAGTTTGCTGATGTGTAGTGGTTCCTTGTTGTTTTTACATTGGCTATTTTGAGTGAAAATTGTAGAAACGAGTAGATATGTTTATAAGTAGATAGTTTAGAACTTAATAGTGTTAAAATTACTAAATTTAAATTTTCGATTGGAAATTTTTAGAAAAAATTTTGCATGATTTGTGTAGTTTATAAATTTGTTAGCCCCGTTTTTTTGTATATGATTAGATATAAAATCAATTAATACTTATTTAAATCACTGAATAAATTAAATAATGATGTTAATATTCCTTGCATCCATTTTAGTATACGTCTAAATTGTAAAGTCCTATTATTGTGGCTTTTTTATTACTTAAAAAGCTTTTTTGTACGTCACTATTATCATTAAATTTGAAAGTTGTTATAAATAAACACAATAACTTTTGAAATTGTGATTTATGACTAAAAGATAGTTTTATTTCTGAATTTAGTTAATTAACAAATGTGTATGTCTACTTAAGTGCATACTAGAATGAAAAAGCTTAAACAACATAACATTGAAGGAAATATTCTGTTTTCACTAGGTTTATACATTTAAATTACATCGAATATAAAAAAAAATATTTTTCAACAAAACTCAATAAATTAGTTAAAATATTCTCTATTAACTTTGTCTTTGTTTTTAATTTTAAACTTTAAATAAAACACTGCGGCTGTTCTGTATTTCTTTTATAAAAGAACTCTAGCAAGAGTTTTCCAGTTTAGTAAGCGCTTAGCCTAATCAAAAATTTTCAACTGAAATATTTTTGTTTTTTTCTCCAGCAAAAATATTTCGTTATTTTTTATGAAATTTCTGGATCAATAACTTATTTTTGTCCAACAGATTAAAACGCACTTTATCAAGTCGACCTAACCAAAATTGTGTGAGTTTAAATAATGCATTTTGTTACAATATTTACAAATGAATATCGAGTATTTTCCAAAAGAATTTCGTTTGGTTTATATGTACACAGTTACAAATAAAACTCAGAAATTAAAAGAATTAGTTAAAGAGTAGTAACTAATGACTTTTTTACTACAAACACTATGAATTAATTAATTTAACGTGTTCTAGTAGTTTAAGAAAAAATTAAAAACATTTTTTTTATCTAGCAGTTATAAATTTAATCTTCATAAGAAACACTTATACCAGTTTTTGTACCAAGCAAATTGCGTTTTCTTTTTTGTACAGAAAAAATTTGAATTGTCAATGCGTATGTTAAAAACGTAAATATATATAAGAAAAGCATTTCTAGTATTTTGAATATTTTGCTTGGTTTTTGTTGTTCCATTTTATCAGTTTTAATCTTTGTATTAAAAAAATAGTAGAAAGTAAATCAGTGTTCTTTCAATTTATTATTAAAGTTAATGGTCGTTTAAGGTTAACTTTTTACCATTATATGTTTGGTTATAAAATAATTATAAAATTAAAAACAAAAATATTTTTGCGCCTTAGTACTGAAGTAAAACAATGTATAATAAAGATTAAAAAAACTAGAATTGTTTTTTATAAATACAACTAATGTATACTTGTGACAATAAAAGTACTTTTAAAAGACTTTTCAAATTAGATTATTCAACTATAAACTTGTCATCAGTTTGTAATAAACCATGATGCCTTTTTTTTAGAATTTTATAGATAATCTGTTAAATTTAATTATCACGCTTATTTTGCGGCAATCAGTAATCGCATTAAAGCTGTTACAAAATTTATGCTACCGCAAATGTAGTTGTATAAACTTTTGTGGTACTTTAAACAATTTTAAGACAAATATTGCATATCAATTAAACATCTAAATTAGTATTCAGTATCAATTTAATTTATAATTAATTTAATAAATAATTTACTTATGTATTATAAAGAAAACGTCTGCAAAAGACATTAAAAACGTACGTAAAACAGCTTAACTTACACATAAAGTTTTTACTTTAAAAAATACCAAATAATAGTGTATCAAAACTATAAAATTCTTGTCAATTCTAAATTTTTGTAGTTTTTTATTTAAGTTTACGAACGAGAAATTGTAAAGGTTGCATAAAAATTTAAATAACTTTAAAACATGATTTTCAATCAGCTATTTTGTTGTAGACAATTCTTTTTATAATTTATAGAAACACTTTGTATATATTTAAATAAGTTTTTTGAATCAAAATGCAGATAACTTCATAAAAAAAAGTAATTGGTGTTAATTAGTCTTATTTTTTAAGTATTTGGTTTTTGTAATACATTGTGTTTGTTTTCAGTATTATTTTTATAATTTAGTTTTACCATGAAATTTTAATTTGCCATTTTACGTAAACTTTTTTCAAATCACTTCAAAACTTAAATTAACTAAACTAAAATAAATATATATAAAATTAGCCTTAAAAGATAAATATTTCTTTGTTTTTTATACTTTTTTTAGAAGACAAATCATAGAAAAAAAACTTAAACATTGAATTAAGCAAACTATAAGTACTCTTAAAATTTTTTAACATAGTATATAAAAGTAAGTGCAAAAAAATAGTTCAATGTAAAGGCATCAAAAAATGAACTTAAGTTTAAATATAAAATAAAACCATTTGATTTTTGTATGAATACGAAAACTATAAGTTTATTATAAGAGTAAATTTTTCTAGAAAGCATTAAGATTTTTTTTAGATAACACAGTTTATTGTTATAACTCAGAAACTAGAGTTCGTTTGCAAAGTTTTTTAGTTTAAAATATAATTTTAATTTTCAACTGTATCGTAAGACTACATTGCGTAAGACTTGAATAATGTAATGAACAACAAACTTTTGTTTGTTTTCCAAACTGCCGTAATCCTGTTAGCAAAGTTATCATACACGTTTTATCATACCAATTCGATCATCAGACTACAAGCCTTCGGATCACAGACCTTTCAAGACTAAAGTTATTTGTTAGTCTACCGAAGGCTTGTGGTCTGATGATCGATTTGCAATGATCAAACTTATGTAAAGTTGTTTACCTATAAATTTGAATACAACTGCCTTCTTTTCAATACAACGTTCTGCCCTTAGGTTTTTTTTATTATGTTATATATATTGCAGGTGTTTTTATTTTTATACAATACGAAAAAAAAATAGACTTTAATAGTTTGGTAGACTTTGAGAAATATTTTTTTTTATTATTTTAAAATTATTTTATTTCTTTTATTCTTTACACTTTGTTGTTGTGAAACAAATTAAAAATAAAGTATTAAAAGCTTAAAAGCGTCAAAAATGTGAAAAATATACTTGGTTAGAAATTTAAAAGCTTTGTATTATTGCAGCTGTTTAATAAAACAACATGAAAATTTGTTTGATGTTTTGCAGTTTTGCACTGCTTCTGAAAGGTTAGTTTATTTATCAACTTTATAGTTTTAAAGTAAAAATTCACAAAATTTATTGAATTATTTCTTACAATAAATTACATAAATCCGTTACTAATTTTAAATTATACTTAGTCAATAATAGTTAAAATTATTTTTATTTGTGCATTTTTTGATTTTTAAGTTAGTAATGCTTGTAAAATAAATGACGATGTTAAACATGTAAAGTATGTTTAAAGTTGCTTAAATAATGTTGTCGAATTTTAACTTTAAGCTTATATAACGACCGCTTAACTACGATTGCAAGTTTTATAAAAGTTGATGAAATTTATTGACAGATAATGTTTTTATTTTCAAGCAGGAAATTTAAATATGTATTTATTGTTTGAATACTTACTTTCAGAAAAACAATATTGTTGTAATGACTAATTTTTATAGATAAAAAATGGCTAAGACTAAGGAATTTAAAAATAAATAAATCTAATCGGTGTAAGTAGTTAACTGTACGATCTGAAAATAATAATATAAACATAAATATAATATTACGTTGAGTATACGTTTTAACAACTTATTATTGGTATGGGCACTTTTCATTGTCCGTAAAATAACTACTTAAGCTACTTTAAAAAGTGAATTCATCGTGAACTGAATATATTTTAAAATAAGCCTACATTTCTGTTTTTAAGCTTCTGAATGTCTGAGTATCACTGGTGGTTTTAGTGCAGTGCAAGTAGCAGACGATTATATTCAAAAAATCGCTGATGAGGTGAAAAATAAATTATATTTTGCTAATTGAACTTTTAAACTTACTTATTGTCAAAAATATTTATTTTATTCTAATTTATAGTTTTGAGGTAGCTATATCCAAAGTATTATAAAGATCACAACATGTTTCCATTGAAAAATTCAATAGTTACGTATTTAACTTTTTCAAATATGTCTTTTAAAACAAAAAAAAATGAACATGCTGATAACTACATAAAAGTTTATTGATATTTATTCTATAAGGATAAAAAAAAATAAAATCATTTTTTGCAGTTTATTAGACACGTAACGGCTTATATTGTATGATTAATTTTAAACTTTTACTCAAGGTCAAGTGCAGAGTGCAAAAGAGGTACAAAGACAGGAAAATGTACAAAGCAATTGAATTTGAAGAACAAGTTGTTGCCGGTACTAACTACAGAATTAAAGTGATTTTTTCTTCTAGTTTAAATAAATTTTATAGATTATAACATTTTCGGTTTAAACTTTTAACTTACAACTTAAAAAACTTTTTACAGTTCTATAAGTATGTTTTGTATTATAGAGTAACTCTATGTCAAGCATGAATAAAATCTTAACGAAAATATCGATAAAAATTGTTCAAAATTTTAGTTGCAAGTAGACGATGATGAGTTTGTGACGATCAAAGTTTTCAAGCCGCTGATGGAAGGGCAAGCGAGGTTCATGGGTTTCATGGGGAGCAGAAATAATCCGCACAATCCGAAGAAAATGACCATTTGGATACCGAAACCACCGAAAATGGAGAAACTGTATAATATGTTTAACCCGTACGACAACTTTAGCGAGAATAAGAAGGCTAACAAGAAAGTCCAAATGATGTTAGAAGAGGTCAGAGTTTTTAAGTTTGTGTTAAAACTGCACATGCTATTAGTTTGATTAGTTAACTTAGTCGAAAGTAGATAAAGAGTTGCCACGTATAAGAGGTATAACAGATCTAAGTATTAGCGCTATAAATTTTAAATATCTTAGCATAAAAAAACATATCTTTTTTTATTATTTCATCATAAAGTTTTATAAAAAAATAATGCTTTATTAATTTTAGCATTAGATATAGAATAAATTTTTAATTATAAATAACTATCAACAAACATAAGTAAGAAAATCGTAATCTTTGGAATAATAAGTTGTTTTTATAAGTTAAATTTTGTACTAAAAGACTATTTTAAACTAGATAATAATTTAAATACAGTTCAAAGATGAAATTTTCAAAGATTTAGATTTGCATGAAAGTTATAAAGGTCATGTATTTGAAGCAGATGAATATCGAACACAGAAAGCCGAAAACGGAATTTTTTATGAAATAAGCGTTAGTGAGATTAGTTTTGAACAAAAAGATTAATTCCTTTATACGTAATATAAAAACAAGTAAAGAAAAATAAACAATATAATGAAAATAAAAAAAAACTTAATTTGTATATAACAAAAAAAGCAATTCAGATATATGCATGTATTTGTTCAATGGAGTAATTTTCTTAATATTTTCCAGCTTGAAACTACAATTTTTACTGAACCGATAATATTAACTTAAATAACTAATGCTAAGGTAAAACTTTTTTAAACTACGAAATTTATTAGATAGAAAAATTAAAAACTTATAAAGTTCTAAAACAAATAACAAATAAATAAAACAGTTTTGGGAAAACAGCTACGATTACAGCAAAGCTCTTATATTCAAAGGCAAGGGCGGAAAGTTAGAATTCAGAAGTGCTTACGGCTATGTCTCAATTTAACGTCAACATATTAAGAATGTTTTTCAATGCGCTTAAACTTTAATCGTTTTGATCTGCAGTACACTATTTTGATTAAAATTCCCATGAACTTAAAATAAAGTGTTAGTTTTTTAAACAAAATATTACAAATTAAGTGAACTGCACTTGCTAATTAATGTACACGTTTAAATTTATCAATATAATTTGCAATCCAAAAATAACTCGTTTTATAACGTTTATTTTATTGTTTTAATATAATTTTTTGTTAGTACTATTATTCTTCTTTCGCATTAAAACCTAGTTATAACACTTAAAAGGTTAATATTGTGAAATATATTAAAAATTAGGTATCTTTGTGCTTAAAATATAACCTTCATTTAGCAGTTTTACATATTTCAAATTTTTAAAAGCTTTTAAAATATGTTTTTACTAAAAAAAAAAAATTAAAATGAAAAATAATAAAACCCAAAAAACGATTTACTTTTTTTTGTAATCGTGTACAGTATGTTAATTTTTTGAGCTATATTTTAGCTACGTTCTTATAAAAGTATTTAAATGTTAGAAAATTTAAACTTTTTATATAAATATTTAAGAACATTTGTATTTAAGAATAAAAATAATTTTATAACATAAATTAAAACAAGTTTTTGCTTGAGTTTCAGATTATAATAAAACAAGTCAAACAAATTTTAAACTTTTTGATGTACAATAGTATAATTTAAAAACTTAAATTTTAAAATTATTGAGGAGCTATCTAAAAATTACATTATAACTTAAGTACATCAAAAAATAAAGTGTCAAACTTTTTGTTTTAAATTGCAAAGTTTACAATTAGGATTTTTGTAGAAAATACAAATTATCAATCAAGTTTAGATTTTAATGAACCATTGTAATGAGTGATTGCAAAAAATGTCTCTGTAAAATATTATTAGTATTTAATAAATCAAACTAATATCAAAATGTTTTTTACAAATTGAGGCAGTTACTAAATCACACTACTGAACGGATTATCAAAATTAAATTTTAATATATTTTTTTGATAAATAAACAAACTACGCAAAAATTAATAAAAAATATTGTTATATTTAGAACTGTCTGATTTTAAAATAAATATTTTTTAGTAATGGATCTTTAGCTTGAATTTATTCTTTATTAAATCTGTTTTAACCATGTTAAAAACCAAACTTATTTACTTTGACTATAGAGTTGTTTTGCAGAAAACTGTTTGTAATAAATGTGTATGATTTTTATATATTTTTGAAAAGTTGTAAGTGTATTTAAAACAGTTTTTAAATTTTTTTAACTAGTCAAAACTAAGCAATTTAATTAAAAAATATACAAAACTATAATCAAACATCTTAAAACTAAAATATTCAACTATGAAATTTTTAAATTAAAAAAGTAAATGTAATTACATAGTTTGATAAACTCTCATTAATTTAAATAAACAACTTTAAGTAAGCCTAAAAATGACTACCATTTGAGTTATTGTAAGTTTGCCGATTTTGTTCAATAAACCTCCACCGTATAACTGTATATAATTTTTTCAAAAAATATACATTCAAGTTATCTACACAATTATTATAGCAAAAAATCGTCGAGTTTATGAAGAAACGTAATAAGTTACAAACTCTTTGAATAAGTTCCAATGCGTAATCAAGATATTTCATTAAGAAAATGATGTTTTGTGTTATTTTTATTAATAAAATATCTTTTGTGTGATATTTCTGAATTGTTGTGTAGAAAGAAATTGTTATTCCTTAATAAAACATAAATTTTGTGCAAATTGTGTGAACTTTTAACTACTGCAGTTGATTTTAATATATTAAAAAGTAAACAAATAAATTAATATGTTTAGTACTCTTTTTAATATAAAAACCGAGTTTGGTGCGATAACAGCTGGCTTTTATATGATAAAAAACTTAGCATTGTTTAAAAGATGCAATTAGCAAGTATGAATTCAAAATATTTAAAAAAAATATATAGCTGCATTTAAAACTTTAAAATTAGTTTGACGGATTTTTCAAAGTTTGAACTTTTATTTAATTTCAATAAACCATAAAACCAAATCTTTAAATTATTACTGTAATTTATAACTTGTTTATATGTTATGTAAAAAACTGTAAACTTATTAACTCGTTCAAATGTTGCGTTACAGCGTTTATATGCATATATTACATTTTAAAATTGATAGTGAAGATGTTTACCATAAGGGTTTAATTATGTTGAGCATTAAACTATTTTAAACTTATTTATTGACTAAAACTAAATATGTACTGTTTTATAAATTAAAATTGTCATTAAAATTGAAAAATTATAAAAATTAACATAGTAATTTATGATATTATGGTATATAGTTTTATAAAATTATTTTATTTTTAAACATAGATAACTATAAAATACAAAATTCTTCTTCAGTGCATTCTAAACTTAAAAACCCTTGAACAGTAAATAAAGTATTCTGTTCACAAATTAACAAGTATATTTTACAATGAGTATAAAAGACTTCTAAAAGTTTTTAACCAAAATCTTCTGTCTAATTGCAAAGAATCTCTACTAACATTGTTTTATTCTTTTTTAAACTGTAAAATGAGCTAAAAGCTCTTTGTTGATATATAAACAACCTGGTTTACTAGTTAAACATTGGGGTTTTAAATAAAACATTGCAACTTAACATTGGGGGCCGCGATCAAATTTTTCTAGAAACATTGGCCCGTTACATATAAAATGCAGTAAAAATGCTTTAATTATCTAAAAATCAACTATTTTATATAGTAACTTTCAACACTAAAAAGTTTATTTTTTAAATGTTTTCTTTGTTATTATAAAAATAGTTAAGTTTAGCATCCAATAGACTAGCAGGGCTTAAACATGAAAAAAAATCTTTATAATAATTTATTATTTAAAGTAAACTGTTTAAATAATTGTATATACTTTATTTTATATATTAAGAAAATCTAATTTAATATTTTTTATAACATCAACAGATCTTTTTCGCAATACAGTTAAAAAATTCATGTGAGGAAATTGTAAAACTTAAAAAGGTTTTTTTTTTTTATATCTTTATTGTACAATATAGTAATACTTTAGTTAAAGTGTTTAATGATTTTGTAAATATTATAATTTGAATTATAAATTCGTTACATACCAGGTTTTAACCTTATACTTAGAAAGAGTAATGACCAAATAATTGTACTAGAACTTAAGTTTATCACAAATTATGTTCATTTCACTTACAATACTATACAAATATTTCTGTGTAGATTTTGCATACATAGCATATCACTCTTTATTGTAGTAGCAACATATCAATTATTTCAAAAACCTTCAATTGTTTTACTATATATTTATGAGGTAATTTGAGTTCTAAAAAAAAAACTTAAATCAAATAATATTTTGAAAACTCTGATTATATAAAATAATAAAAATATTAAAATTTTATTACTAATTGTATAGTGCTTACGACTTAACAAAAGCAAACTAACTAAACGCTTAATTCTTATATCTTACTTTGTTTAGTGATATATCAAAACTTATAATAACTTTAAGAAGTTCGTACGCTTAAATCAAAAGAAAAAAACTTCATCGATTCCAGTAAAATTAAGCAAAAGCTAATAAAAATCTAAGTATTTAAAAAACGATAATCAAAACAGTCTCAGAAGGTACAAAAATAGTTTATTAACTTTTTTTGATAAAAAACATAAATAAGACAATTCTTTATCAGTTTTATAGTTTATCAGTAATTTAAGCTTATCATTTAAATTTAAAACACAGTGTTAATGCTTATGTTACTGATGTAAATGTACGGAAATAAAACATATCAAACAAACTGTCTATTTTAAACAGTTGTCGTTATTACATCTAAAGAGTTTAATTCCTTAGGGTAATTTCAAACAAAAACATATTCATGATATAAATTAGTTTTCTCATCTTAGTTAATGTTTTATAATAACTTTTGAGTAAATATATACCCGCTAAAAAATAAATAAAAACTAATTACTAAAAAGTAAAAAAAAGTAAACAGTTTTTGATAAAACAAAAGTAAAATAATAGCTTATATATATAAAACTATTTAATAAGAAAAAAAATTTAAATTTGTTTTTATAAAGTATGATTACTGTATAGTTTTAGCATAAAACGATATCAAATAAACATTTTAATAATATTATTCATCTTTAAAACTTTTCATTAGATTTGCTAAAAACCACAAACCAATTTTTACTAGAACATTGTAAAATATTTGTTGAATTTAACTGTTTCGCTTGTTTCACAGAAACCCGTAACCTTATTAAAAAGATTATAAAGTATGAGCTGCCGCTAAAGTAAATATATAAACTTTTGTGATACTTTTACACAATTTTAAGACAATGATTGCATAGTGATGTGACATATTAATTTGTATTATTTAATAGTTTCGTTTATAATAGTTCACTTATGTAATATAAAGAGAATTTTTTGCGAAAGACATTATAAACATATTTTAAAAAAGCTTAATTTACGGATAGAGTTTTGTACTTAAAAAATAGTAAATATTATTAATTTCAAAACTTGAAAAACTCTTGTTATTTTTAAATTTTTTCAAATTGTTTATTTGATTTTTTTAAAGAGATGGTAAAAAATATATCGAAAATCCGCTTTTCTTAAAACATACTTTTTATTTTTATAGTTAATTAGTAATTATCAAATCTTATGTTTGTTTCAAGTCATGTTTACTCAAATTTTTTTTTAATTTTTTACTTTAGTAAACTTTATTTAAACCATTTTAAGTTAAACATAATCAAATTAAAATAACTATATTTAAAAAAAGGCATTATACCATAAGCATTAAATGTTGTTTCTCAGTATTTTTATCAAAAAAAATAAGTTACAGAAGGACATTTTAAATATTAAACTATAAAAATTGTATGTATAATATACACATATAATAAAAGCTTATTAACCTAGTAATATAAAAGTAGTAACAAAAATATTTTTAACGTAAAGACATAAAGAATTTAACTTTAAAACGTTTATACTTTTAAACGCTAATGTAAAATAATTTTTTTTTTTTATCATAACAAAAAATATTTTTTTTAAGAAATAGAATTTTTATAAAAAAAATATTAGTTTGTTTTTTAAACTTCAACAAAATAGCTTTAAAAATAAAGCCTTGCTTAACTTAAAAGATTAAATTAACTTAGATTAACCGTAAAACTTTATTGCGTAAAATTCATTATGCTGAATACACGAGTTTGTTTGTTTTGCTAACCGCCGTTATTCTATCAGGTATAACCTTTAAAACCCTTACATAAAGGTTTGATCATACCATTTCGATTATCAGACCACAAGCCTTTGGTAGACTAAATAATGAAGTCAATAATTTGTCTACTGAAGACTTGTGGTCTGATAAAATGTTTTGTAATCCTTATGTAAAATCAGTTACCTACAAATTTACATACAATTGCTTTTTTTCTCATTACAACGATCTGCCCTTAGGATTTTTATTAAAAAAATATATATTGCAGCTGTTTTAATTTCTATACAATACAAACAAAAAATAGACTTTAATTGTATGGAAAACTTTTATTTTTCTTCGTTGTTTAAAAAAAGCTTTTCTCTTTAATTCTTTACAATTATAAGTTGTAAAACAAATTTAAATAAATTATTAAAAACTAAAAGATTTAAAAATGCAGATAAAAATTTTCGAGCAAGAAATTTTAAAACTTTATTTTATTGCAGCTGTTTAAAAAAACAACATGAAAATTTGTTTAATGTTTTGCAGTTTTGCACTGCTTCTAAAAGGTTAGTTAACTTATTAACTTATTAGCTCTTAAGTAATAATTCAGAGAATCTATTTAATCTTTTCTTAAAAATTTGTACAAACAAGTAACAAAATTCAATTTATATTTTTTTAATAACATTTTAAACTTTATATAAAAAAGCACTTTTTCACTTTTAGACTACTACTTGTAAAACAAATTATGCTGTTTAATATATATAAAAAATTTAAACTTCTGCTTATTTGATGTGGGCGAAATAAATTCAATAAACGATTAGCTACGAATGCAAGTTTTATAACAGTTAATGAAATTCGTCTAAAATCAAGTTTTTAACTTTTAATTAAGTAAGTAAAACATGTTTAGTTTGTCTGATTATTTTCTTTTAGAGAAAAGATATTATCGTAATTTATCTTACTTTTTTTATAAATAAACGACCAAATAAAAATAAGATTTAAAAAAAGCTAGTCAAAACTGACGTAAGTAGTTAAATGTATATTACTTACGTTTAAGCATTCTTAAGAATAAACAAAAGTAAGAATATAAAGTTACGTTGAGTATACTTTTTAACAAAATGTTATTTGTACGCATTTAGTTATTGCCTTTAAAATAACCACTTAAGCTATCTAAAAAATTAAACTCACACAAGAACTGAATGTATTTAAAATTAAACCTGCATTTATGTTTTTAAGCTTCTGAGTGTCTGAGTATCACTGGCGGCTTTAGTGAAGTGAAAGCAGCAAACGAATATATTCAAACAATTGCTGATGAGGTTGTAAAAATATATAATAAATTGCTAATAAAACTTATAAACTTACTTATTGTGAATCTGAGAATACATCGGAGCTATTTGTTTTTTCCTAATTTAAATTTTCGAGGTAGCTAGAAACTATAAAACGAGAAAATATTTTTAAAAATTTTCACAATTAGTAAAAGGTTGCATCGAAAAGTTTAGGCATAGTAATTTTTAAACTTGATAAAAAGTTTCCTCTATAACACAGAAACTAGTGAACATACAAAGTACACAAAAAAGTTATTGATTTTAAGTTTACTTTCTATAAAGATGTAAAAAATTTTAATTACCTACGGTTTTTTTACTTTTTTTTAGAAATTTAACACCTTAGATTCTTTAAACTAGTTTTGAAAAACAGTTATTTTTATCTAATTTTTACTCAAGGTCAAATCCAGAGTGCAAAAGAGGTATAAAGGCAGGACAATGTACAAAGCAATTGAATTTGAAGAACAAGTTGTTGCCGGTACTAACTACAGAATTAAAGTGATTTTTTTTCTAATTAAAATCAGTTTTATGGTTTATTACAATTTTGAATTAAACTATAACTTACAACTTGAAAAAAACTTCTCCTGTTTTAATTCACTTCGTAATTCAAAGCAACTTTTTTTTCGTGTTTTTTTGTCGAGTTTGACGGTTTAGAATTTAAGTAATACTTTCACTAAACAAAAACCACTTTCAACAGCTCATAAAACGTTTTACTGTTTTTAAGCTACGTTATTTAGAAACTTATTTTATTTAAAAATGTTCATTAAAAAGCTAATAACAAAAAAAAAATTAATTTTAGCTGCAAGTTGACGACGATGAGTTTGTGACGATCAAAGTTTTCAAGCCACTGATGGAAGAGCAAGCAAAGTTCACTGGTTTCATGAGGAGTAGAAATTTGCCATTTTTCAAAGAAAGCATGTTTTTCAATCCAAACAATTTCGGTGTAGTTAAGACGCCCAATAAGAAAGTCCAAAACATGTTGGACCAGGTGATGGTTTTTAAATTTGTAACTAAACTTACAAATACTCTATATTTAACAGTTTTATTTCTGCAAAATAGGTAAATACTTGTCACATTAGAATTATAAACAGTTTTATTTGACAAGTGTAAGTTTTTGTGCTATAAAAATTCAAAAAAAACTTTAGTATTAAAAACATAATCCTTTTTATTCCATCTTAAAACTTAAACACTTTGATTTGGAGAAATAGTTTTAGTAGTTTTTGCAAAAAACCTTGATAACATTGCATTTTTGTTTTAAGAAAGGAAAATAATAGACTTAATACTTTTTATTATCTTAGAGTTATCAGAAAATATTAAACTACATGTAAATGTCCACGAACATAAAAATAAGTTGGTAACCTTTTAAAAGATAAACTATTTTTATACGTTAAGGCTTGTACTGCTAAATTATATTATAATAAAATGATAATCTCAATACAGTTCAAAGATAAAATTAAGCAACATTTGGGATATGAAATTTATGAAAGAATTGCATTTGAAGCACATGAATATCGAACACAGAAAGCCGAAAAAGGAATGTTCTTTGAAATAGGAGTTAGTACGATAAACATTTAAATATACAAAAAATATTTTTTGCTAAATTTATTTAATATTTAATACAACATATAAAAGGGGTAAAAAGTATCAAAAATCTAAATAAAAATAACTTTTAATCGTTTCAAATCAAATGCAGTTTAATTTTAAGTATTTAAGTATAAAATATAGATTTTTTTTTAAGTTTACAAGTATTAAATTTAGATATTTACCCAACTTATAATACTAACTTTAACAAATATAGCTAAAGTAAAAACTTGTTACACTACAACAATTTAATTTAAATATTTAAACTTATAAATTTCTTATACACAAAATTAAACAAAAAAACAGTTTGCGGAAGGTGAATATGATTACAGCCACGCCCTCATGTTCAGAGGCAGGGACGGAAAGTTAGAACTCAGAGATGTTTATGGCTATTTGTCAATTTAACTTCATAATATTATAGTTTAATTCAATTGCACTAAAACTTTAAACGTTTAAACATGCTATAAAATTGTTTTCAATCAACTTATTATAAACTTTAATTAAAGTGTCTGTTTTGTTTATAAAATAATCGCATACAAACTTTAATAAAACGGAAGGATTACTTATAGTTTTTTAACATTGAGACTTTAGTATTTTAGAAATACAAACTCACGTTGTAACAAGCTTTGAATAATTTTTTTAAAAGGATAAATAAACAAACAGCGGTTCAACAATAGTTTTGTGAACTCTGTTTAATAAAAGTACCTTATTTTATAACTTTACAGATAAACTAATTAACTTAACTTTAACTATTTAAAAGTTAAATAATTTAATCACCACAACGTCTTGATCATTTAATTTATTTGAGAAAATAGGTTATTTAGAACCAACAAGCTTATTTTTTTGCTCTTAAACATCATTATTCTTCAGAAAGCTTGTATACTCTTAGATTCTTTATTTTCATAAAAAAAAAACTTTAACTGTATTACATAAACAGTTTTTATTTTACATATCTTAATATACTTCTAAAATCAAAAAAAGTGTTTTAAGATGTTTGGTTTGTTGTTGTAAAACAACTTAACTAAAAAACGTGTAAATATAACCACATTTTAGTAAATAAAACATTTAACTGCTCTAAGTAGTAAAGTATGTTTTGAATTTATTATCTTTGTAGTAAAAATTTTTTCTACTTTTTTAACTTTTACCTTTGTAAACTTTGAATTTTTTAGTTACTTTCTAATTAGAAATTTAGTTTGTATGAAAAAATAATAATTTGAAAAATATATTTAAACCAAAATTTTTTTGTTTTTTAATTTTTTTATGTTTTTGCGTTTGCTATATGTAAGACTTTGGACATAGGCTTTAGTTTGACAACTAAGTTTTAAAAATACGGAAATGTCACAATCTAAAACCTCTCCTTGGAATTGTTAAACAAATTTAGCTTTTAAAGGGAATAAATTTTTAATCAGTTATCTTATATGATGTAGAATTTTATTTTAAGGTTCTGTTAGTAGGTTGTAATGAAACAAAGCTATATAAAGTCTTCAAGTATCACGTTATATAAAAAAATACCGATGAAACTTTAAATTGTAATTAATTTTTTAAATAAATCCGTAACTGTCTTAGAGCATTTTTTAATATTTTCTACGGTATTTTTTTTGTAAGTTTCTTTAAAATGGTAGCATTATTTTTTAATTAAAAAAATAGTTTATTGCTTTAATATGTTGTTTTGATTTATAATATATTAATTTTAAATTAACTTCAGGATTTATTTTTTATTTAACATATTTAAAAAATACACGTAACTAATGTTAAAGTTTTAAAAATTTTAACAATCTTAAAGATTCTTTGTCAGAACGATTTTTTTACTATACTACTTTAAACAAAAATTTCACTTATCTAAGATTAAAAGCAATTACGCTTGTAATACATTTAAGTTGTGATTTACATGTTTAAAAAATATATTGTTGAATTTTAATTACATATGGTTCTAGATAATGTTTTTTTTCATATTGGGATTAGAATAAATGTATTAAAACTTTATTATCTGAAAAATTTTATTCAAAATCTTAGGCTTAAAAAAAAAGTTTAAGTAATAGCTGTCATTTGAAACTCTGAAAGTTGTTTAACGAATCTTTTAATCTTAAAATTTTTCTTTATATCAAATAAGTCGTAAAACCAAACCTTTAAATGAATACTGTATTTTATAATTTGTTTTTTATTTGTTATGCAAAAAACCGTAAAAGTTGTGCTACCGCTTATATGAACACATTAAAAATAATATTCACTTTATAAGATGTACAAGGATTTATATCTATTAAAGCGTCAAGTTTTTTTTTATTTTACTTGATTAATTACTCTCATACTTTAGAAATTTAAAATTTTATTGTATTATATTTGCTTAACAGTTTAATAAATAAAATTAATTTCAACTCATTTTGAAAGTTGTTTTTTAGTCCTTTTTTGTCACTCTTCTACTTAAACTTAAAATATTTTTGACATAATAAAACTGTTTTTGTTTAGATAGGTTGTTGTTGTATTAGTAATTTCATCTAAGTGTTCTTTACTCAAATCTAAAACGTTATTATCACACTCTAGTATTTTTTGTTCCATTATATATAATATAAAAATAACTATTGAGAAACTAACATTTGATCAGTAAATCTTTTAAATTATAGATTTAATAGATTACATTAGTAAAATTTAGAATAAAATTTATAACTTGATCAAATAATCAATATAATCCGTGAATGTAATTTATTTTTCTTTAAACTATTGTACTTTTACCATTATAATTTTTTTAAGATGAATTTGGTATTACTATTAATAATATAATAATAGTAAGGTATGTTACCAATAAAAATAAACTTATTTTATTTTCGATTAAGAAAGAATTCAATAGTTTTGTATAAAAAGTCATAATTGTCTTATAATGTGTTTGTTTACTTGAATTACTTTAAATAGTGCTTATACTTAAGTTAAAAGAAAAATTCTTTAAAAATGGTTATCCAAAGAAATTTGTTGATGACATAATTAAAAGGTCTCTTAATATTAATAAAGACTGCACTAAACAAAACTAAGTAACTCAGACTTCAAAAATGTTGTAAAGGTACCTTATATTGGAAAACCTAGTATCGAGTATAAAAAGAAACTAGAAAAGCTTCTAAACAATCACATCGAAGAATTCAAAGTAATTTTTACCACAACAAAAGAAAGCAATTACTTCAGTAATAAAGATAAGACACCCCATGAATTAAAATCAAACGTGGTCTATGAGTATAAATGCTCTTATGATAAGAGTATACAATATATTGGATTCACTTCACGACCATTAGTAGAAAGAATTAAAGAACATTTAAAAGGCAAAACATCGGTATCGGACCATATTAGCAATTGTAATGTTTGTAAAAATGAAAAAATAACTGTTAACAATTTTGGAATTTTGAAAGAATGTAGAAATAAATTTGAGACCCTGATAAGTGAAGCTCTACTAATTAAACGCTATAATCCAATTTTAAATAAACAATTAATTAAACCGGGTATTACCCATACATTAAGAATTTTTGATTATACTTAAGTATTCAAGAATATAAATTATTAAATAAACGGTTTGAGAAAAAATAAACAAATTTTAAAAATTGTTTGATACTTTGTGTTTTGTTTTTAACGAAGTTAAGATTAATAATTCTACATATAAGCAGCTTAATTTTATAGTTATTAGACCTTTTTTAAGCTATTAGATTAATAGTAACCAATTTACTTTAATCTAGACTTTATAAAAGTAACCACTTAGCTTTTTATGATAATTTTTATATGCAAAAAAAAATTATGTATAAACATTTTAAATGCATTAGTGTAAAAACTTGCCATATATATTTTAAAATATTTTTAAAGTTGTAAAAGTTAATGTACCAGTGATTGGTTTTTATTAAAATCATCTTTTTTTTTTCAAAATTGTTCAGATTCGTTTCTTTTTAAAACTTATAGTAATAATCAAATCTATAATTTTACAAGTATAATTATATTTTAATTGGATTAATTTATCTTAAAGTTTATCAAAAGTTTTGCATAAACCATAAAACCATATTTAGTAGGTTTTGTAAATTATGAATCATTTTTTTTGTTTTGTAAAACGCAGTATTCGTATTAAAAAAGTCTTTTAAATATCATACTACCGGGAATAATAATTAGCTTCTGCTAATTTATTTTTGGTGTGTGTTTCGATAATTAAAAATCGTTTACACTTAAACCGTGAAACAATGTTACGTACGGTTTTTATTAAAGTTGTGTAATATTTTTTTGTTTATAACAAACTAAATCGTATTAAAACCATTGCTGAAGTTACTACTGATAATTTAAACTTATTAGCTTCAAAAAAAAAACAAAGTTCTACCCTAAGCACTTTTTATAAACATAAGATTTTTTAGATTTAGTTGAACAGAAAACATAAGTTATTATAAAAAGATATTGTTAAGTTAAAGTTTTAAAATAGCTAAAATTTTAAAAATCCTTTGTATACAAATTTTCAATTAAGATTTGAAATTGTTTAACAAACTAAAGTATTTTTTAAACTATATGATATACAATAAAACATCTTAAAAACTTAAATATAGAACTAATTGAAGAGCTATTACAAAAATTACCATTTAATTAAGTACATCAACAAATGAAGTCTAAAACTTTATTAATTAAAATCGAAAATTTTACAATTAGGAATTTTATAGATAAAACAAATTACCAATAAAGTTTTAATTTTCATAAACCATTGTAATAAATGAATCCAAGATTTTCTTTTGTAAGATATTATTTATTTTTTAAAGATCAAGCTATTTTTTTGATTTGACAGTTACTAAGTTTCGACGCTAAACGGATTATCGAACTGCTATAATAATTATTTTGTAAATTTTTTTTATTTCATAAAAACATAAACTACACAAAACTTAAAAAACATACACTAATGAACTTTTTAACTTGTAATAGATACTTTTCAGTATATGAATCTTTAGTTTGAATTTATTTCTTCATTAAATCTGTTTTAACCATGTTAATAATTACACTAATTTACTTTAAATGTAGAATCGTATTGTATAGAACTGTTTGTTATAAATGTATGTAATTTCACTTCGCTTAAAAATGTTGTAATTGTATTTATAACAGTTTCCTAGATTCTTTTTAAACGAGTCAAAACTAAGCAATCTGCTGTACAAAATAAAAAAAAATATAACTAAACATCTTAAAACTAAAAATTTCAATATTGAAACTCTTATATTTTAAAATCAATTTAGAAACATAATTTGATAAATTCTCGTAAAAGAAAATACAAAATTTAAACAAACCTAAAATTAATTATTGTTAATTATCATTTTAAATTATTGAAGGTTTAAAGAGTTCACTCAGTAAGACCAACGTATTGCTCAATAAAATATTTCAAAAATAAAATATTTAAGTCACCCAACTTAAACATAACTAAATGTAAGCACATTAAAATACTTATTTAAATATAATTCATTATGTTTATAACAAACAAATCGTAGTCGTTATGCTGAAAACATACAAATTCAAAAAGTATTTAAATAAGTTTCAATGCGTAGTCAATATATTTAGTAAGAAAATATTGTTTTATGTTATTTTCAAGAGGAAAATACTTTTTCTGTGATAGGTCTGAGTTTTTGTGTACGAAAAGTTTATTATTTCTTACTATAACATACAATTTGTGCAAATTGTGTAAACTTTTAAGTTTAACTACTGTGCAGTTGTAAAGTTGACTTTGAAATATTAATAAGTAAGCAATTATATTGATAAGTTAGTAGTTTTTCTCAAAATAAAAACTTAGTTTAGCACGATAAAAGCTATTTAATATGTGATAAAAAAATAATTGTCGTTTAAAAGAACAATTAGCAAAAATTTTATCCAAGTTATTTACAATTACAATAAAGTTTACAAAACAGCTGCAGTTAAAACTCTAAGAACAATTTAATGGTTTTTTCAGTGTTTTTGACTTTTATGTAATTTCAATAAACCGTAAAACCAAATCTTTAAATGAGTACTGTATTTATATTTAGTTTATATGTTATGCAAGAAATCGTAATAGTATTAACTAATTGTATTTAATTTATCAAAAATTATCTTCACTTCACTTACGGTACTATACAAATTATTAAGTGAAACGTTTGCATACATAGCTTGTCATTCTTTATTATAGTAGCAATACATCAATTGTTTCAAAAACCTTTAATTTTTTACTATATATTGATGAGGTAATTTGAGTTCTAAATAAAAAAAATAAATTAAATAATATTATGAAAATACTGATTACATAAACTATTGAAAATATAAAACATTTATTTAGTGCTTACTTCTTTACAAAAACAAACTAACTAAATCTGTTAACTCTTATATTTTACTTATATTAATACTTATAATAACTAAAACAAGTTTTTATGCTTAAATCAACTAAAAACTTCAACAAATCGATTCCAGTAAAATTAAGCAAAAGCTGATAAAAATTTAAGTATTTAAAAAACGATAATCAAAACAGGCACAGAAAGTTATAAAATAGTTTGTTAACTTTCTTCGGTAATAAAACATATATGAGACAATTCTTTATCAGTTTTATAGTTTATCAGTAATTTAAGCTTATCTTTTAAATAGTAAAACACAGTGTTAATGCTTATGTTAGTAATGTAAATATACAAAAGTAAAACATATTAAAGAAACTGTATATATTAAATGGTTGTCGTTATTACATCTAACGAGTTTAATTTTTTAAGGTAATTTTAAACAAAAACATATTAATGATTTAAATAAGTTTTTTCATTTTAATTAATGTTTTTTATTAACTTTTGAGCAAATATATACGCGCTAAATAATAAATAAAAACTAATTACTAAAAAGTAAATAGTTTTTAATAAAACAAAAGTAAAACAATAGTTTATACATATAAAACTACATAATAAGAAACAAAATTTAAAATTTGTTCTTATAAACTATGATTACTGCATAGTTTTAGCATAAAACATTTTAATTATATTATTCATCTTTTATATTTTTATTAGATTTGCTAAAACCACAAACCCATTTTTACTAGAACTTTGTAAAATACTTGTTGAATTTAATTGTCTTGCTTGTTTTACAGAAACCAGTAATCTTATTAAAAAGATTATAAAGTTTGTGCTGCCGCTAAAGTAAATATATAAACTTTTGTTATACTTTTATACAATTTTAAGACAATGCTTGTATAGTGAATTAAAGTATTGATTTGTACTCTTTATTTGTGTTTTTATAATAGTCTACTTATGTGATATAAAGAGCATTTTTTGCAAATAACATTAGAAATATATGTTAAAAAACCTTAAATTACGGATAGAGTTTTGTACTCAAAAAAACAATAATGTTTTTAATGGAAATTCAAAAAACACTTGTTTATTTTAAAATGTTGTTAAGTTCTTTGTTTGATTTTTTGAAAAAGAAATGGTAAAACTAATGTCAAAAGATCACTTTTCTTAAAAAAATATTTTTTAATTAACTCCATCGACTAGAGATTTCTGAAAATAAAATTTTAAAGCAAATAGCATATAATTTCGTAAATAAAAAGTTAACGAAGTTGATTAGTCTTATTTTTAAGAATTTGTTTTTTGTCAAATGTTATGAATGTTTTTAGTCATTTTGGTATAAAATTTTAAAAAGTCATCTTACGTAGACTTTCTTAAAACCACTTAACATTTAAACATATTCAAATTAAAATAATTATATTGAAAAATAGCCTTATACCATAAATGTTAAATATTCTTTATTGTTCTTTTTTTTAAGCTACAGAAAGACATTTTAAATACTAAACTATTAAAGTTTTATATATAATATATACATGTGTTAAAAGTTTAGAAACCTGTTAGTATAAAAGTATTTAAAAAAGCATTTTTAGCGTGTAGACTGAAAAGATAAACTTTAATACTTTTATACTTTAAACACTCATGTGAAATCGTTTGACTTTTTTATGAGTACAAAAATGTTATATTTTTATAAAAACTTAAATTCTAGTAGAGATTTTTTGGTATATTTCTTTTAACTTTAACGTAACAACTTTAAAAATGAAGTCTGTCTTAACTCAAAACATTATATCAACTTCGATTAACTGTAAGACTCTATTGCGTAATATTTGTTATAATAAATACACGAATTTGTTTGTTTTGCAAATTTCCGTAATCCTATCGGGTTTAACCTTAAAAACCATCCACCTATAAATTTGGATACAATTACCTTCTTCTTTATGTAACGTTCTGCCCTTAGGATTTTTATTTTAAATATATATCACTGATGCTTTTATTCTTTTAAAACTAAAACAACAACTAAACAAAACATAAATTAGACTTGAATGGTTTGAAAACTTTGAATTTTTTTCGTTGTTTTAAAAAATGTTTTTCACATTTTTTCTTTACGCTTCGTAGTTGTGAGAATAACTTTAAATGAAACATTAAAATCCTAAAAGCGTTTGAAATGTTGATAAACATTTTCGAGCAAGAAAATTAAAAACTTTTTTTTATTGCAGCTGTTTCATAAAACGACATGAAAATTTGTTTGATGTTATGCAGTTTTGGACTGCTTCTGAAAGGTAAGTTAATTTGTAAACTTTATAGATTAAAGGTAACAACTTAAAGAAAATATTGAATTATTTCTTACAAATAAATACATAAATAATTTACAAAGTTTGAATTATATTTAGTCAATAATAATTAAAATTATTAAAAAATTTGCATTTTTTTGTTTTTAAATTTGTACTTCTTGTTAAACAAATGAATTGGTGCATCTTTTAAAATGTGTTTAAAACTTATCATTCGATGTAGTCGAATTAAAAATTCAAGCTTTTATAACGATTGGTTAACTACGATTGCAAGTTTTATAAAAATTGAAAAAATTTATTGGTAGATAATATTTTTAATCTTAATTTAGGAATTAAATATGTCTTTTTTGCCTGAATACTTTCTTTCATGGAAAGTATATTAACGTAATGTATCTTACTTTTTTTTATAAAAAAAATTAAACTACACTTTAGAATTTAAAAAAAGCTAGCCAAAAGCGATGTAAGTAGTTAAACGTATATCACTTACGTTTAAAAATTCTAAAGAATAAACAAAAAGTATAAACATAAAGTTACGCTAAGTATACTTTTAATAACCTAATATTGGTAAGCGTATTATTTATTGTCTTAAAATAACCACTTAAGCTACTTTAAAAATTGATATTACATACACTGTAAATATTTAAAAATTAAACCTACATTTATGTTTTCAAGCTTCTGAATGTCTGAGTATCACTGGCGGATTTAGTGAGGTGAAAGTTGCGGACGGTTATATTCAAAAAATCGCTGATGAGGTAAAAAATAAATCATATTTTGTTTAATCTTATTATGTTACTTATTGTGATTTTAATACGTCGAAACTAGTTAAATTATTTTAGCTTATAGTTTTGAGGTAGCAAAAAACTTTAATAAACAACAGTAATAGAATAATCTATTGATTTAAATAAAGTTGTAAAAACGTTTA
The DNA here is from genome assembly GCF_965202585.1 of Thalia democratica. Classification (NCBI taxonomy): domain Eukaryota; kingdom Metazoa; phylum Chordata; class Thaliacea; order Salpida; family Salpidae; genus Thalia; species Thalia democratica. The sequence goes on from NC_139165.1 coordinate 78,275,841, forward strand.
ATCAATAACAGTTTTTTTTATGAAATTTAACAGCATAGACTCAATTATTAATTAAAACATTGATTAATTTCAAACGTGTACACAAGGTCAAGTGCAGAGTGCAAAAGAGGTACGGAGGTAGGACAATGTACAAAGCTATTGAATTTGAAGAACAAGTTGTTGCCGGGACTAACTACAGAATTAAAGTGATTTTGCTTTTTCTTATTTAAATCAATTTCAAAAATTATTACAATTTTGAATAAAACTATAACTTACAACTTGAAAAAAAAATTCTCCTGTTTCATTCACTTCGTAATTCAAAGCAACTTCTTTTTTGTGTTTTTTTGTCAAGATTGGCGATTTAGAATTAAAGTAATATTTTTACTAAACAAAAACCGCATTTAACAGCTCAAAAAAACGTTCGATTGATTTTTTTAGCTGCTTTATTTAGAGCAACTTTTTTTTTCATGAAAATACCAAAAAAATGTTTAAAATTTTAGCTGCAAGTTGACGACGATGAGTTTGTGACGATCAAAGTTTTCAAGCCGCTGATGGAAGGGCAAGCGAGGTTCATGGGCTTCATGGGGAGCAGAAATGATCTAGTTGTACTGAAACCACCTAAGGTAAAGAGGTTGCCGGTTTTTAAAGAAAGCATGTTTTTCAATCCAAACAATTTCGGTGTGTATAAGAAGCCCAACAAGAAAGTCCAAAACATGTTGGACCAGGTGATGGTTTTTAATAAAAATTGCACATACTTTATATTTAGAGATTAGTTTTTATAAAAATAGAAAAAGACCTGTCACATTAGTATAATAACCAATTTAATTTGACATATGTAAGTTTTTGCGCTACAAAACTTGAAAAAAGTTTAGCATTCAAAAAATAATCCTTTTTAATTTTTATTCTATCTTAAAATTTTATCACTTTGATTTAAAAAAGTTGTTTTAGTTAATATAGAACAAAACTTTGATATCATTGCATTTTTGTTTTAATAAAACGAAAATGTTAAACTTAAAACTTTTTATTATCTTAAAATTATCCAAAATATTAAATTACATGTAAACGTCTACGAAAATAAAAATAAATTGGAAACCTTTCTAAGAATAAATTAAGTTATACGTTAAAGCTTGTAATGCAAAATTATCAAAATAAAATGATAATTTAAATACAGTTCAAAGATGAAATAAACAAAGATTTAGGATATGAAAGTTATGAAAGTTATGCATTTAAAGCAAATGAATATCGAACACAGAAAGCCGAAAAAGGAATGTTCTTTGAAATAGGAGTTAGTAAGATTAACATTTAAATATAGAATGTAGTATTTTATTGCTCATTTTTTATTGAATATTTAATACAACATACAAAAGGGGCTAAAAATATCAAAAATATGAAAAAAAAACAACTTTTAATCGTTTCAAATCAAATGCAGTTTAATTTTAAGTATGTAAGTAAACATTAAATACTTTTTTTCTTAAATTTTACAAGTTTTAAGCTTAGATACTTATCCGATTAACAATATTAACTTTAATAAATATAGCTAAGTAAAAACTTGTTACACTAAACCAATTTAATTTAAATATTTAAACTTATAAAGTTCTAATACACAAAATAAAACAACAAAACAGTTTGCGGAAGGTAAATATGATTACAGCCACGCCCTCATATTCAGAGGCAGGGACGGAAAATTAGAATTCAAAGGTGCTTATAGCTATATGTCAATTTAACCTTAAGACATTTCAGTTGTTATAAAAGCTTAAATTCTAAACGTTTCAATGTGCTGTACAATTGTTTTGATTAAACTTCCTACAAACTTCAACTAAAGTGTCTGTTTTTATTTTGAAATAATAGCATACAAACTTAAATAAAACGAAAGGATGGTTTTTTTTTAATATTGAGACTTTAATGTTTTATAAATGTAAACTCACGTTGTAACGAGCTTTGAATATTAAAAAAAAAATAGCGGTTAACCAGTAGTTTTGTGAAATCTAATAAAAAAAAGAACCAACTTACAGACAAACTTCTTAACTTTAGTTAAATTAATCAAAAGTGAAATCATTTAAACACGTCAACGTCTTGATTATTTAATCCATGTAAACAAACAAGTTTTTATAAACAAAAAAAATATTTTTATATTCTTTAACATCATTATTCCGAAAAAAGTTTGTTTAATCTTAGATTCTTTATTTTCACAAAGAAGTTGAACTGTACTAGATAAATAGTTTATTGTTTTATATGTCGTACTATACTTCTAAATTTTTAAATCGTGTAGTTCGTTGTTGCAAAATAAATTAAAAATACGTATAAGTATAATCACACTTTATTAAGTAAAACACTAAAGTGATTTAGATATAAGAAAATGTTATAAACTTACTATTTTTGTTCAGAGAATTTATTCTATTTTATTCAAATTTAACTTTTGTATATTTTAATATTTTAAGTAACTTACTGATTAGATTTTTTATTTTGTATAAAAACTCTTTAATTTGAAAAATTATTTAAACCAATTTATTTTGTTTTTTTTTAATTCTAATTTAAGTTATGTTTTGGCGTCTGCTACATGTAAAACTTTGGACATCGGTTTTAGTTTGACATCTAAGTTTAAAAAACATTGAAATGTCGCAACCTAAAAACTTTCCTTAGAATTATTGACCAAAGTAAGATTTAAAGTTAAAACGTTTTTAATAAGTTTCTATCATAAATGATGAAGAATCTTATTTTAAGTTTTTTCTTATCAGATTATAATAAAACAAAGTCATACAAAGTTTTTAAGTACATATTACGTTATATACAAAAATACTAATGAAATTTAAAGTTGAAAAATACTGACGAGCAAATATAAAGTTTACCATTTAGTATTAGCACATAGACATATGAGGTCTAACTAAAATCTAGTTTCTTTAAAAATTCCAAAATCTAATTACAGTTTGTATAGAAAGGACAAGCTTAAAGATAGTTCTAGTTTTTTTTATATTTATTATAAAAACAATTTTTTAAATGTTAATTAATTCATTTTAAACTCTTTGTAATGCTATTTGAATACGAAACATCAAGCTATTTTTACTAACTGTAAAATTGTATCGCATAAAACGTTTTGCTATAAATTTTCTTTATTTTTGTTATTTTTTATAAGTCCGTAACCGTTTTAAAACATTTTTTTAGACTTCCACGCTAATTTTAATTTACTTTTTTTTAATGGTAGCGTTCCATTCTTAAAAATTTTGAATAAAAGAAGTTCTTTTTTAATAAAAATATTGTTATAAAACAGTATTGTTTTGAATTTATAACATTATTAACTTTCAGTAAACTTTAGGATATTTTTATATACAGCGTATTGAAAGTTACACGTAATTAATGTTAAAGTAATAAAAATCCAAACAAGCCTAAAGATTCTTTGTCAGAACGTTTTTCATCTGTATTACTTAAAACATTCATTTCACTTGTTCAAGTTTAATACCATTTACGCTTGTTCTACATTTTAATTATGACTTACATGTGTAATTAAAAATATTGTTGAATTTTAATTACATATAACTCTAAATACTTTTAATATTGCGACTAGACTACATGTATCAAAACTTTACTAGTTGATAAACTTTATTCAAAATACTTAGGTATTTGTTCAGCCATGTTGAAAAAAGCTGTCATTAATATATTTTAAAATTGTTTTAAATTAAGCAACCTACTAACAATTAGACAAAACTCTAGTTAAGCATCTGTAAACAAGTATCTTACAAATATAAACCTCAACTATGACTATTCTTTGTCAAAAAAATTAAATTGTAACAAAGTAGTTTGATAAACTTACGTTTAAGCAGCAGTATAAAATTCAAGTCAGCCTAAAAGTGAATTTCTTTCTAAATTATTGGTTCTGGACACGACGTTAAAAGGTATCCAAGTAGTGTGCAACTTGATATCCGAAAGGTTTTTTTGAGCACCAGGTACTATGACCAAATTTTCAGCGCTTTTCATGTCGTTTAATAAACTATAATAATAATAATCATGAAACTTGTTTTATAATTCTCATTTGTCACTGTGCTACTAAAATTTTAAATACTTTTGACATACTAAAACTGCTTCAAATCGCAGAGATTTTTGTTGTATTACAGATTTTATCTAAGTGTTCTTTACTTAAAATTAAAACTTTATTATCGCACTTCAGTATTTTTTGTTGTATTATGTATAATAAATAAGTAACTATGTGGTAAACTAACCTTAAATTAGTAAATGTTTTTGGCTATAGATTTATACTGTTATATTATGCATATTATGGAATAATAGAACAAAATTTATAACTAGATCTAATAATCAAATTAGTTTGTAAATGTTATTTAATAGGATTGTTTATATTTTTTTTCAAACTTTTGTACTTCAATAATCATTAGTTTTAAATTTACCAAAAAGTCATAATTACCATTTGTAATATAAGTAAACACCACTTTTTAAAATATCCATTTTGTTTTGCTTAAACAATTAATAAAATACTTTTTTATAAAAATTAATATTTCCCATGAATTTTACTTATTTATTTAAATTATTTTATATAGTGGTTATACACAAACATTCTACAATATAAATTAATGTATAAACAGTCTGAAAAAAAAGATTATTAGATTGTTTTTTTTTTTGATAAAGTTCAGCTTTAAAGTTTTTAGTCATAGCAGCATAATTTTATAAATATTAGGTTTTGTTTTGAGTTTTAACATTAATAGTAAGCATTTTGACTTTAGTTCAAGATTTTATTAAACTAACCATTAAACACTTCGTAAGCAATAATATATGCAAAATAAGTATATGCTAACATTTTGATTGCAAAAGTGTAAAAAAAATATTGTTACTTAAAATTAAATATAACACTATTAAAGTTAAACTTTCAGTGTTTTGTATTTTTACTTGAATCAAAACAAAAATATCTAAACTATATTTTAATTGTTCGCTCATCGTTTATTTTTTAAAACTATAATTTAATTTAAAGTCAATAAATTTGTAATTACAATTCTTTCAACTTTTTTTTTTATAAAACAAGTTACTAGTTTTTCATAAACAATAAAACAACTTCAGTGGGCTTTGTAAATTATAAATCATTATGTTTGTTTTGCAAAACAACGTAATCGTATTTAAACTACAATTAATTTCATGTTGCCTGGAATAATAAATAGCTACCGCTAATAAACTTATGGTAGTTGTATCGATGATCAAAGGTGTTTTTACAATTAAACAATAAAGTATTATTGTGTAAGGATCTTTTTTAAAATGTAACATTTTATTTCTCTATAACAGACCAAATTCTATTTAAATCATTGCTTAAATCACTACTGATAATTCAAAATTGTTAGCTTTAATAAAATAATGTTCTGACCATAAGACTTTTTGAACATAAGACTTATTAGTTTTAACTAAACAGAAAAAAAACCATCATAAACTAGTGTTGTTAAGTGAAAGTTAAAAAAAAACTAAAGTTTTAAATATTTTCTGTATACTAGTTTTCAATTAATATTTTGAACTATTTAATAAGCCAAAATATTTTTTTAATTTTTTGTTATACCTAATATATCTAAAAAAACTTTGGTTTAAATTATTGAAAATCTATTTAAAATACTATTATTTAACTTAAGTACCTCAACAGATGATCTATAAAACTTAATTATTTAAAACTGCAAAGTTTACAGTTAAAATCTTATAGATAAGACAAATTATTCTTCTAGGAATATTTGCCCCTTAATTATTAAAGGCTGCTTAAACTGCTTCCATTATCTGAAAGTCAATGACTTTAAATAGAAATTTTGAACGATAATTATTTTTTTATATAATAAATTCTTTTTTATTATAAAAAAAAGTTAAATTTAATATTCGATAGATTAGCAGGGTTTAAATAAAAAACACTGATCTCTGTAAAACTTTACTATTTTAAGTATACTGCATACAATATAGTGCACAAAATAATGTACAATTTTATTTTTATATAAATTTTTATTTAGACCTACAGACCTTGCAGTATAGTTCAAAAAAATCATGAGGTGAAGTTGTAAGTTTTACCAGATTTTTTTGCAAGATATCTTAACTATAGATTGTAGCAATACTTTAGTTGAAGTTTTTTACTGATTTTGTAAATATTATTTGTTGAAGTATAAATTCTTTTTATACCACATACTAACCTATAATCATGAAGTGTAAGACAAAAAATAAGCAATAGAACTTAAGTTTATCAAAAATGATGTTATTTTCACTTATGATAAATAAAAATTACTACAAAAATTATTCAGTTTAGCTTTTGAATAGCTTTTTGGTTTACATAGCTTATATTTCTTTATAAGTCGCAAAATGTCAATTATTTTGTAGACGTTGAATTGTTTTACTACATAATTATTAGTTGTTTTTAATTCTAAAAAATTACTTAAAATAATATAATCCTTTGAAAATCATAATTATGTAAATTACTTAAAATATTAAAAACTTCTTAATTTTTACTAAATGGTTACGTCTTTACAAAAGCATACTAACTAAATGTCTTTATTCTTATGTCTATCTTTATCGGTGAAATAATTAAACTTATGATAACTAAAAAAAAAGTTTTTGTGCTTAAATTAAAAAAAAAGAAGTCAACTTTGATTCCAGTAAAATTATTCAAAAGCTGATAAGAGTTCAAGTATTCACTAAATAATAAGCACACAAACTATATAAAATAAGTTATTAACTTTCTTTGATAAAAAATATAATTAAGACTATTTTTATCAGCTTTAGAGTGTACCAATAATTTAAGCTTATCATTTAAATAATAATAATAGTAAACAGTGTTAATGCTAATGTCAGTAATTTGAATGTACAAAAAAAGTATCAAAAAAAACAACTATTTTATTTGGTTGTCGTTATTACATTAAATGAGTTTAATAAATTTGGGTAATTTCAAAATATGAACATTTTATGATTTATATAAGTTTTTTAGTTTTGATTTATGGTTAATGTTTATATATTAACTTTTGAGCAAATATATGTATAGGCTAAAAAAATAATTATAATTACATGAAATTTTTAAGACTTAAGATAGTACAAAAGTGAAATAATAATTTATACATATATACTATTTAATAATTAAATAAATTCAAAGTATTTTTAATTAAATATATTTACCGTATATTTCTAATATTAAAATATATTAAATAAACATTTTATCACATTATTCAACTTTAAAACTTTTTATAAGATTTGCGAAAACCATAAACCCCTTTATATAAGAACATTGAATTTAACTGATTTGCTTATTTTACAGAAACCCGTAATCTTATTAAAAAGATTATAAAGTTTGTGCTGCCGCTAAAAAGAAATTTATAAACTTTTGTGATATTTTTATACAAATTTAAACAATGATTGCATAGTGATCTGAACTATTATTTTGTAATTTCTATAATAGTCTACTTATGTGATTTAAAGAGCATTTTTTGCAAAAGATATTAGAAATATATGTTAAAAAAGCTTAACTTAGGATAGAGTTTTGTATTTTAAAAAATAGTAAATACTACTATATCGAAATTCAAAAAACTCATGTTTATTTCAAAATATTGTAAAATTGTTTGTTTGATTCTTTGAAAAAGAAATGGTAAAACTTGTATCAAAAGTTCACTCTTCTTAAAACATATTTTTTAATTAACTCCTTTAACTACAGATTTCTTAAAATGAAATTTTAAAGTAAGTAGTATATAATCTCCTAAATAAAACGTTAAATGAAGTTGATTAGTATTATTTTTAAGTATTTGGTTTTTTTTATCAAATGCTATGTTTGTTTTAGTCATGTTTACTATAACACTTTCTATAGTCATATTACGTAAACTTTCTTTAAACCACTTATAAATTAAACATGATTAAATTAAAATAACTATATGGAAAGTAGTATTATACAATACATGTTGAAAAGTTTTCCTTTATTTATTTTTTTCATATAAATTAACTTGTAAAAAAAAGCATTTTAAACCAGATTATATGTATCCAATGATAAATCTTTAAAATTTTATTACAATACAATGTTTCACTCGTTTAAAAAAACGAGATCTTCAGTTGTTTAAAATCTGTAAAAATTTATGTGATAACAAGTAGGAAGACATTAGGCTAAACTTGAAATAAAAGAAGTTAAAAAGAAAAAATGTATAACAAAAAACTGAGTAAAATCTAATTAAAACCTATAGTTTAAAGTTACTAGCGTATGATGATTTTAATGTTGCTAGGCTAAATTTAGGAAAATGCACGTTACTTAATAATTATACAATCTTAAAACTTAAACAAAAAAAATATACAATAAAAAATAATTCTACTAACATTTAGTGGCCTTGTGAAATCTTTAGATAACTAACAAAGAAAAACATCTCTTTAACTAAACCTTTAAGTTAAGTTTACTCGTTTAAAAAAAGTTTGGCTATTGTATTATGACGTAATTGTATATTGGTTTAAGTACTTGTACAAATTAAAATAGATATTTTTTTTATCAAAACGCTCTTAAGTTTTGAAATAAAGCTTCTTAAAGTGTATACAAGAGCATATTAACTCGTTCCTTTTATTTAATGATGTTTCCCCGTCAGCGTTCGCTATTTCCATTTTTTCATAGGAGCAGGTCCTGCAGATTCTCTGCGGTTTCCTTATGTGTCCGATGTGGTGTAAAATTTCCCATTTGATGTTGTAGTTAGTGTTGTTGCGTTTTAGCTTCCAAATATATTTGGATAGTTCGGTTCCGTTCTCCTTGTAAATTTTTATATCTCTTATGTGGCTATACCACCTTTTCTTGAAAGTTCCTCCTGTGCTTCCTACGTATTGCTTTAATTCTTTTTTCGTCGTGACCGTAGCTTTATAAATAACATTCTTAGTTAGGCATTTGTTTTTTAGCGGGCATAAGTTTTTGTTTCTACAATTACATAGTGACTCTTCTTTGTCGGTATTTTCAGTTTTTTCTGCATTATTTAAAGTTTTTTTGTTGTGTCCTGGATTAGCATTTTTATGTTACTCATGCAACTATACGCTAACTTACAGTTGCTTTTATTTATTAACTTGTTTAGACTGTTGTTCTGATTAAAATGCTTGTTGATTAATTCAAAAAACATTTTTCCTATGTTTGTTTTTACTGATTCGCAAAATGGTGGGTTGAAATAAATTATTTTTCTTGTCTGTTTCTTTTCTTTTTCTGTTTGTTAAAATTAAAGCAACTGTAAGTTAGCGTATAGTTGCATGAGTAACATAAAAATGCAAATCCAAGGACACAACAAAAAAACTTTAAATAATGCAGAAAAAACTGAAAATACCGACAAAGAAGAGTCACTATGTAATTGTAGAAACAAAAACTTATGCCCGCTAAAAAACAAATGCCTAACTAAGAATGTTGTTTATAAAGCTACGGTCACGACGAAAAAAGAATTAAAGCAATACGTAGGAAGCACAGGAGGAACTTACAAGAAAAGGTGGTATAGCCACATAAGAGATATAAAAATTTACAAGGAGAACGGAACCGAACTATCCAAATATATTTGGAAGCTAAAACGCAACAACACTAACTACAACATCAAATGGGAAATTTTACACCACATCGGACACATAAGGAAACCGCAGAGAATCTGCAGGACCTGCTCCTATGAAAAAATGGAAATAGCGAACGCTGACGGGGAAACATCATTAAATAAAAGGAACGAGTTAATATGCTCTTGTATACACTTTAAGAAGCTTTATTTCAAAACTTAAGAACGTTTTGATAAAAAAATATCTATTTTAATTTGTACAAGTACTTAAACCAATATACAATTACGTCATAATACAATAGCCAAACTTTTTTTAAACGAGTAAACTTAACTTAAAGGTTTAGTTAAAGAGATGTTTTTCTTTGTTAGTTATCTAAAGATTTCACAAGGCCACTAAATGTTAGTAGAATTATTTTTTATTGTATATTTTTTTTGTTAAGTTTTAAGATTGTATAATTATTAAGTAACGTGCATTTTCCTAAATTTAGCCTAGCAACATTAAAATCATCATACGCTAGTAACTTTAAACTATAGGTTTTAATTAGATTTTACTCAGTTTTTTGTTATACATTTTTTCTTTTTAACTTCTTTTATTTCAAGTTTAGCCTAATGTCTTCCTACTTGTTATCACATAAATTTTTACAGATTTTAAACAACTGAAGATCTCGTTTTTTTAAACGAGTGAAACATTGTATTGTAATAAAATTTTAAAGATTTATCATTGAATCATTCTCCTTTTTAAGTCGAGAACTTTGATTGCAACCTTTAAAGCAAAAAGTACGCAATATTGCTCTTCTTATCTTGAATTGAGCACTTTACTAAAGAAAGCAATACTAACATGGAAGACATTAAGAAAATTGAATTTAAATACAGCTTAAAAGACATCCCGTTAGCAAGCAAGAAGCAATACCTAACCAGAATGTACGACGCAACTACAAAATTCATAAACAGGCTTAGATGGAAGATTTTCTTCTACAACAGCGATAACAACGACCAGTATGAACACAAAGAAGAGGACATTTACAAAAGTTCCAGATCAGCACCAGCCTGTGATGAACTTAAAGCGTTCGAAAGCGACCTTTTTAATGTTATAAAAAATATCAAGTTTACCGCATATAAGTCCAAATTTCAAGAAGCTTTGCAAAAAGATTTAAAACAGATACTAACTAAAAATAAAATCATCCTTTTCGCAGATAAAACAAGAAACCTATACCAAACAAGCCCAAGCAACTACAAGAAACTCTTAACTAACAACATAACTAAAACTTACAAAACTTCAAACGAAAACCTAATCGAACAAATAAATACCGAGTCACAAGAATTAATCACCGACAGAAAATATAAAAACAAAAAAATACCTAAGTTCTCAACCTCGGACGCCATTATAACAGTAAAGGATCACAAGAAACAATTCCCCCTCAATGTTGAGTGCAGACTATTAAACCCAGACAAAAACGAGCTTGGGAGGATAAGCAAAAACATCTTAGAAAGAGCTGTGACGAAAATAAGATACGCGTCAAGATTGGTCCAGTGGAAAAACTCATTTGAAGTAATCGAATGGTTCAATAATGTACAAAATAAATCAAAAAAATGCTTTATAAACTTCGATATTGTGAATTTCTACCCCAGTATCACTGAAAATCATTTAACTAACGCTATAAACTTTGCAAAAAAATACACCATAATAGAAGACAGGGACATAAAATTAATTAAGCACACCTGCAAAACAATTTTGACTTTTAACAAAAAAACCTGGATCAAAAAAGATAACAACAACCTATTCGACGTTCCCATGGGCTCCTTCTTCGGCGCCGAGTTATGCGATTTAATCGGGCTATATGCATTGAGCAAGCTTGAATCTCTTTATGATACTAAAGAGATCGGTTTGTATAGAGACGACGGCCTTGCAATTATCCAACCAAAAAACAACCAAGATTTAGAAAATAAAAAGAAAAAAACAATAAAAATATTCAGAGATATTGGTTTTAAAATAACGATAGACACCGGTGCAACTATATGCAACTTTTTAGATATAACATTAGACCTTTCAAATAACTTATTTAAACCGTACAAAAAAGAAAACACAGAAATTAGATACATTAATAGAAACTCTAACCATCCTAAAATTATTAAAAAGAACTTACCGGCAATGATACAAAATAGACTGATTAAATTATCTAAAAACAAAAATATTTTTGATCAAAATACATACACATACCAAAACGCTTTAGACAAATCAAATTTTAAACATAAACTGACTTATAAGGAAGATTTTAACAAACAGAAAAAGAAAAGAAACAGAACAAGAAAAATAATTTATTTCAACCCACCATTTTGCGAATCAGTAAAAACAAACATAGGAAAAATGTTTTTTGAATTAATCAACAAGCATTTTAATCAGAACAGCAGTCTAAACAAGTTAATAAATAAAAGCAACTGTAAGTTAGCGTATAGTTGCATGAGTAACATAAAAATGCTAATCCAAGGACACAACAAAAAAACTTTAAATAATGCAGAAAAAACTGAAAATACCGACAAAGAAGAGTCACTATGTAATTGTAGAAACAAAAACTTATGCCCGCTAAAAACAAATGCCTAACTAAGAATGTTATTTATAAAGCTACGGTCACGACGAAAAAAGAATTAAAGCAATACGTAGGAAGCACAGGAGGAACTTTCAAGAAAAGGTGGTATAGCCACATAACAGATATAAAAATTTACAAGGAGAACGGAACCGAACTATCCAAATATATTTGAAAGCTAAAACGCAACAACACTAACTACAACATCAAATGGGAAATTTTACACCACATCGGACACATAAGGAAACCGCAGAGAATCTGCAGGACCTGCTTCTATGAAAAAATGGAAATAGCGAACGCTGACGGGGAAACATCATTAAATAAAAGGAACGAGTTAATATGCTCTTGTATACACTTTAAGAAGCTTTATTTCAAAACTTAAGAGCGTTTTAATAAAAAAAATATCTATTTTAATTTGTACAAGTACTTAAACCAATATATAATTACGTCATAATACAATAGCCAAAATTTTTTTAAACGAGTAAACTTAACTTAAAGGTTTAGTTAAAGAGATGTTTTTCTTTGTTAGTTATCTAAAGATTTCACAAGGCCACTAAATGTTAGTAGAATTATTTTTTATTGTATATTTTTTTTGTTTAAGTTTTAAGATTGTATAATTATTAAGTAACGTGCATTTTCCTAAATTTAGCCTAGCAACATTAAAATCATCATACGCTAGTAACTTTAAACTATAGGTTTTAATTAGATTTTACTCAGTTTTTTGTTATACATTTTTTCTTTTTAACTTCTTTTATTTCAAGTTTAGCCTAATGTCTTCCTACTTGTTATCACATAAATTTTTACAGATTTTAAACAACTGAAGATCTCGTTTTTTTAAACGAGTGAAACATTGTATTGTAATAAAATTTTAAAGATTTATCATTGAACCATTCTCCTTTTTAAGTCGAGAACTTTGATTGCAACCTTTAAAGCAAAAAGTACGCAAATTATATGTATTGCAAATATATACCAAAAGTTTTATAACCTAGTAGTATTAAATTATTTGCAAAAGTATTTTTTAGCACAAAGACATAAAAGACAAACTTTAAAACTATTATACCTAAAAAAACAGCTAAGTCTTTTGACTTTTTTCATAAACACGAAACTTATAATTTTTTAGAAATAAACTAAATTTCTGGTAAAGAATTGACAGTATAATTCGTTTCACTTTAATATGATAATTTAAAAATTAAGTCTGTCTGTAAAGTGGTTTATGTTAAATCGTTAAGTTTTTTTTAATTGACTGTAAAACCACATTGCGTAAGATTTATCAGAAAGCATGATAACATTTTGTTTGTTTTGCAAACTGCCGTAATCCTGTTTGCGAAAACATAGGCGAAAGTCTACAGAGCCTGAACCTAGACTTTAGTACGCCGCGGGCCAAGCTCAAGTTAGCATAAGGGTTTGATCAAACCAATTCAATCATTAGACCACAAGTTTTTGGTAAACTGAATAATGAAGTTCTTAATTAGTCTACTGCCGTAATCCTATCAGGTAAAACTTTTAAAGTCTATAAACTCCACTTATAAAATTAATTAAAATTGTCTTCTTTTAAACACAACGTTCTGCCCTTAGGGTTTTGTTGTAAAATAGTAAATATATATATATAAGTTATGTGCATATATAGAAGCGTTTTTATTGTTGTACAAGACAAGCACAAGTTAAACTTTTACAGTTTAGTAGGATTTTAAAAAAACATATACTTTTTCAATTTTTTGAAGAGTCTATAAACTTAGTTGTTTGAAAATTATATTTAAAAAAAAAACTTTGTTTAAAACTTATAAAATCTAAACGATTGAAATTAAAAGTTATGAATTGTTTTATTGCAGCTGTATAATAAAATAACATGAAAATTTGTTTGATGTTTTGCCTTTTTGCAGTGCTTCTGAAAGGTAAACTTTATAGCTTTAAAGTAATAATCCACATAAAGTATTGATTTAATTCTTTAAAAAATTGTTTATGTAAGTTGCAAAATTGAAAACATATTTAGTTTTTAATCGTTTAATTTGTTTTAAAAATTGAATATTTTGATTTTTAAACTAGCACATCTTGTTAAACAAAAAACTTTTTGCAACACGTAGAATATGTTCAAACTTACTTATGTAATATGGTCGAATTAAAAAAAAAGTTAGTTTAAATAAGAGAATAAAACATTTCTTTTATGTCTGAAAACATACTTTAAGAGAAAACATGTTGTCGTAATAAATAGTTTTTATAAATAAAGAATGTTTTAGGCTAACAACTTTAAAATAAAATAAATAAATCTAAACCGGCGTAAGTAGTTAAAGTATATCATTATATTTAGTTATTCTAAAGACTAAATTAAAAATACAAGTATGATGTTATGTTAAAATTACTTTTTTATAACCACATTAACAACGTAAAGTATACAGTTATTGATACTGTTTTCATTGTCTTTAAATAGCAACTTTAAATACTTTAAAAATTTAAATTACACGTAATGAACATATTTAAAAACTAAATCTACATTTTGTTTCTTAAGCTTCCGACTGCATTTTTATCGGTGGCTATAGTGATGTACAAGCAGCAGACGAATATATTCAAAAAATCGCTGACGAGGTTCGTAAAAAACAAACGATATTTTGCCAGTAAAACTTTTAAAATTATTTACTGGGAGCTTAAACACATGTCAGAACAAGATCTTTAATTTTTTTTATAGCTTTATATTTTAATACAATTTCAGTTTTTAGGTAGCTAGAAACTTGAACAAAAGATCAGGATCCATCAAAAAACTCAGTAATTGCGTTTTCTTACTTTTCTGAATATGTCTTTACGTACTCGTGACGTTACGCACTCTCGTTTAGTTACGCATTTTAGAATTCTAAAAAGTTCAAAATATATTTTTATTTTTGTTTTTAAATTGTATAAATTAGGTTTATTTATGTTTTTTATTTAAAATATGTTTTTAGATGCTTACTCACCTCTATATATCTTTAGACTTTGTAAACTTATGTTCCTTGACTAATTGATAAACATTTAGTTATACCTCACTCAGTATATCAGAAATTTTGTTAACAATAAGAGATAACAATGTGCGTAAATAAGCAAGAGCTTACTGTATATACATAACAGTTTATCGATTCTAGTCTTACTAATCTATAAAGATTTAAAAAATAACAATGAAACTGATTTTTTTGGTAGTTTTTTAAACACATAACGGCTTATATTGTTTTATTGTTTGACTAAATTTAAATTTAACACTCAAGGTCAAGTGCAGAGTACAAAAGAGGTACAAAGGCAGGAAAATGTACAAAGCAATTGAATTTGAAGAACAAGTTGTTGCCGGGACCATCTACAGAATTAAAGTAAAACTATTTACTAAATTAAAAGCTTTCAATCGCATTTAAAAATTTCGGATAAAGCTTTTAACGTGTTATCCCTTATTTCATATAGCACTTCGTTATGAGCTTTATACAGTTTTTTACATTTACTTTGAAATTTAGACCAACGTTTTGTCTTCATAAAACTTAAATGTGAACTACGACAAGAAAAAATATGAAATTTCAGCTGCAATTAGACGACCATGAGTTTGTGACGATCAAGATTTTCAAGCCGCTGATGGTTTACGGGGGGCAAGCAAAATTCATGGGCTTCATGAAGAGCAGAAATGACCCAGCACGCGATGAAAGGCTTTTTGACCCAAACAATTTCGGTGTAGTTAAAACGCCCAACAAGAAAGTCCAAAACATGATGGATCAGGTGATGGTTTTTAAATTTGTAATTAAACTTGTACATAATTATATTTAAGAGCTTTGTTAACGGATTAAAAAAAAAAAAGACTTGCACATTAATTTTTTTTTTTTTTTGATTTGACAATTATTATTTTTCGCTACATGAGTAAAAAAAAACTTCGGCAATAAAAATATTATCCTTTTTATTTTATCTTAAAGTTTTATCATTATGATTATAAAATGGTTTTAATATTTTTAGCAGAAAACAGTCAACTACTGCATTTTTGCTTAAGAAAAAAAAAGAGATTTCAATATTTGATTATTTTATAATGATAAAAAAACACTAAACTACATGTAATTTTCCACAAACATAAAAACAAAATTTATAAGCTTTTAAAAGATATATTTATTTTATACGTTAAAACTTGTACTGTAAAACTGTATTAAACTAAAATGATAATTTAAATACAGTTCAAAGATGAAATTATCGAAGATTTAGATCTACATGAAAGTTTTGAAGGTAAGGTATTTAAAGCAGATCAATATCAAAAACAGAAAGCTGAAAATGGAATGTTTTTCAAAATAGGGGTTATTAGGATAATTGTTTTAACATACAAAATAATAAAATACTTCTTAAACTTTTAATTCATGACTAAAAAGTACTAATAAAATTTGTGAAAAATATTGAATTAAACAACTTTCAATCATTTATATTAAAAATAAATGCAATTTAATTTAAAGCATGCAAGTTTACAACAACAAAAAGTTATTCTTTAAGTTTTTCCGTTTTAAATATACTGATTCAATAATATTAGTTTTAATATTTATGGCTATAGTGAAACTTATTTTACAATGCAGCAGTTTAATTTAAGAAATTAAAACTTATAAAGTTCTAAAACACAAAATAAACCAACAAAACAGTTTGTGGAGAGTGAAAACGAATACAGCGAAGTTGTTGTATTCAGAGGTAAGGACGGAAAATTAGAGTTCAGAGGTGCTGAACGCTACGATTTGATCTCAATATAACTCCAACAACTTATTACAGCTGTTTTTAACGCTTAAACTTTAAACGTGTTAATGTGCTTTACAACTGTTTTAAATGAACTTCTTGCAAACTTTAAATTTAGTGTCTATTTTTTATATATCACAAATCAAAGTTAAACTAGATGATTTAACAGTATTTAATTTTAATTGTAAAAAACTTTGAAGATAAAATCTTCAAAATATAGATAAAAGAATAAACAGCGGTTCATTGATAATTTTGTAAATTTTCTTGTTTATTTTGTTTTATAAGTTTACGAATAAACTTCTTAAATTGACTTTAACTAATCAAAAGTGAAAAAATTCAAACACATCAACGTCTTGATTGTCTAAACCATGTTAGAAAAAAGGTAAGCTAGAAACGACAAGTTTATTGTTATATTCTTGAACATCATTATTTTTAAGAAATTTTGTATACTCTTACTTTCTTCATTTTCACAAAACAATAAGGAAAGTTAAAATAAAAAAGTTGTAAAAAACTTTCTGCAAAAATGATAATTTAATTATTCAAAGCTTTTTATATTGTTATTTGTATTTAAAGGTCTAGTCATCAAAGTTAATTTGTTTTAACTCTATAATTATATCTCATAAAATATTTTGTTATAAGTGTATACAATTTTTAAATTTCATGATAAATCCTTAACCGTAGTAAAATAATATTCTGACCTGCCACGCTAATTTTAATTTGTTAGTTTTTAGAATAGAGCAATTTTTATATTTAAGAAAAATGGCACAATTTTACGTTGTTTTCATTTAATAATATGATTAATTTTACGCAAATCTCTCAACTTTTTGATATAGCGCATTAGAAAACTATATACATCGTTAATTTTAATTTCGTACAATCCGAAAAATGTTAAAGGTTTTTCTATTATACAACTTCAAACATTTATTTCAGCTTTAAACCATCCAAACTTGCCATTAATTCAAGTTAAAATTTAAAAAATAGTTTAACTTGAAAGAATATATGATTCTAGATAGTGTTAAACTTGTTTATTATGCGACTAGCCTGAATGTATTAAAAGTTAATTAGTTAAAAAGTTTTTTAAAGATACTTAGGTATTTATTTAATCTTATTTATAAAACTTTAAAACTTTAATATGCTTTGAAAGTAGTATAAATTAAGCAACCTACTGTTAAAATAAACGAAACTCTAATTAAACATCTTAGAAGCAAACAAGCAAAAAAAAATCAACAATTAAATTATAAATTTAAAAAAAAATTGTAACAAAATATTTTGACAAACTCTTCTTCAAGCAGATAAAAAACTTTAAGTAAACCTAAAATTAACTATCATTTTTAATTACTGTGAGTTTACCGCTTTCACTTATTAAACCCCATCGTATATCTCTAAAAAAATATATAAAATATATTTAAGTCAGCTAATGTTTCTTAGAAAAGAACTGTAAATGCTATGGTGAAACTTCAAAAAAAAAAAGTTTCTATTCGAGTTCAAGATATTTCGATTATGTTTTGAGCTATTTTTATAACACAAGGCTTTTTATATGAAAGCACTGAGTTTTTGATACAAAGAACTTACTATTCCTAAATATATAAAAAAATAAATGTTAATTCAAAATTTCGTAAATATTTTTTCTGCACTTATAAGCTGACTATAAAGTATAAATAAATTAAAAAAACAATGATTTTAAAACTACTTATTAAAATTGAATTATGAATTAAGTACGACAAAAATTGGATTTTATATGATAAAAGAACTTGACATTGGTTTTAAAATTCATTTAGAAAGTAATTATTCAAGCTTTATAAATATATAAAAAAAATTGTATAATAGTAGTATTTAAAATATCTGAAAGTTGTCAAGCTGGGTTTTAAATGCTTTAATTTGGTTTAATTTTAATAGACCGTACACCAAATATTCAAATAAATATTGAATTAAAAATTTCTATTTTTGTTATGCAAAAAGCCGTAATCGTATAAACTTGTTCGAAAGTTGCGCTACAGGTTATATATATATATTACCTTTTAAAGTTAATTTATAAGATGTTTACCACAGGATTTTAAATGTATTAAAGCGTTGTGATTTTTATTTTTACTTAATGTTTTTTTTAATACTTCAGCTAAACTAATATTACAAAAAAAAATGTGTTATATTAGCTTAATAATTTAACTAATTCTGCTTAGTAATTGTTTGAGTTTACGTTTCTCTCTATGATTTTAAAGTACTTTTGATATACTAAAACTACTTTAACAACATATATTGTTGTTGTAATACAAATTTAAATTAAGTATAAATTATTAAGTATCAAAATTCGTTTTGTAAAATATATACATAATAAATAATTTGTTGTAAGTTAGCTTTTAACTATTAACAGTTTTGGACAAATTTATTAACAGATTTGATAATTAAAATCTTAGTTAAAATGAAATGATTTAATTGATTAGCTAATCAATTTAGTCAATTTAGTTAGTAATTAGGACAGTTTTTAGTTATTGTTTGTATTTATTTTATTCTAATCAATATTGTTATTAAGTTTTGAGTCATAGTTGTTATTACCATTACTAATATATTGATAGTAAGTTGTTAGCATTTAAAGTAATATTCATTATATTTAGTTTAAGAAAAGTTTTAATAAATTTTTACGTCATAGCTATCTTAAACTCTGTGTATTTATTTGAATTATTTGAATAGTGGCATTAAGCAATTATACAAGAGTATAGATTACTGTATTAACGATTTAAAAAAAGTTGGGTTTATAATTTTAATGAACTTGAGATTAAAAATTGAAGGTTTTAGCTGATTACTTTTATAAATAGTAGGTCTTGCGTAAAGTTATAACATTAATATTAAGCAGTTTTACTCATAATCTATGATTCCATAAAATTAGTCATAGTGTATGTTAGTACTTTAGTTATAATAGAGTAAAGAAAGTTCATATTTTTGTATATATATATAATTAAAATACACAAAATAAACTTTTGCTTAGGACAGCTGTTTCTGCGTTTAATACGCGTCTTCAGCCAAGTTTTATTCAATGAAAAGCAAACTTGTAAGTACAGCAATAAAATTATACAAAATTAGGTATTACGTAATAATAGATATTTGATTTTAGACAAAATTATTAACATAGTTTCTAGATAAATTGTTTACGATAATGTATGCAGCCAGTTTGTAATTCGTTTCTTTTGTTTAGAGATTCTGATTTATTAACTTTTAAAATTTCGATTTTTTCCGCATTTGACAATTTACATTCGTTTTATAAACTATATTTATTTTTCGTTCTTGTAAATTTTTCCCACTGAATTTTAAAATTAACTTCGTTATTTTTTAGTTTCCAAATGTACTGCGATAAAGTTGTCGTATTTTTATATTCTTCGTGTTTGAAGCTGTAATTATATATATTTTTTAAGCTGCGATTATATATATATATATATAGAACAAAGTTATTCAACTTGATAAATCAAATCTTTCACACTGAGCCCCAGCTTTAAAACAAGTTTATAATAAAGCACAAAACAAAACACACAAACGAAAGTTAAAAAATTTAGCATAAATAGATTATGACGTGATTTTAAAACTATCAAAAATCATGCAAAACGGCTTGTGCAAAAATTAATTTACCAATCGACAATAAACTGGCAAAAACTCCTAAAACTTCAGTGAGTAACTATATATTAGGACAAATAGTTGAAAGTGATAAAGATAAAATTAAGATAAAAAATTGAATTTAAATTATTTTAAGATGAAATTAAATTTTGTTAAACTGTAAAAGCGATTTTTTATATGTCTACAAGACGATACAAACTCGCTTCTTTTATTTAGACATCTCTTGTCTTTCAGTGCATATACAACGGCTGTTGCTTCTTTGAGGCACAACTTACATACTGGGCTATTGTCGTCAGCTATTGTCGTGCTCTTTTTATAACTTCCAAGGATATTTCAAAATCAATGCCGCTGCGCTTTAAGCCACAAACATACTTCGAAAGCTCAGTGTCATTTTTATATATGCCGTCTTTAAAAGATTTTTTATGATTGGCATACCTGAATCTAAACTGAGTCGAGCACAAGCCGACATAGAACCTTGTCTCAACGCTAGAGTTAACTGTGGCCTTGTAAACGATGTTCTCTGTGAACGATGTTCTTTAATCGTTAATCTGTAAATAATTTTGCATAAACCATAAAACCATTTTTGGTGTGCCTTGTAAATTATAAATTATTCTGTTTGTTTTGAAAATGCCTATATTGTATTAAAATCATTGTAAATTTTATTCTTCTGCGAATAATAATTAGCTACACGCTAAAACAAGTAAAGTAAACTAAAATACACAACAAAACAACAAATCATAATATAAACAAAGCACTCACGTTAAATGGAAAGATTACTAAATTAAATAAGAATACTAAAGAAAACTAAATTGATAAACTTTGCTACTACAACTTAAACAGTTGAAATAATCTTATTTATATTGTGACGTAATTATTAGATGTAACGAATGTATTTCGTTCATTTATTAACAACAGTAAATTTGTAACAGTTATTCTTTCCATTTAACGTGAGTGCTTTGTTTATATTATTATTTGTTGTTTTGTTGTGTATTTTAGTTTACTTTACTTGTTTTAGACTTAATAACGCAAATATTATATAGTTTTATAACATTCGGATTTTATATTAAGTATTTTACCTAATATTAACTATTATCTGTAATAATTATTTTATTTTAATGAAAACATGTATACACCCACTTTATTCTATGCTTCTATTCTTACATTACAGTGATCATTTTTTACAGAACCCATTTGAAGTGTGTTGATTCGTTAACACACAGAAACATATGTTGGTACAATAAGGAAGATTACTGTACAATTTGTTTTTATAATGTATATATATAAATATATATAACTATCTAGTGCAGGGTTTCCCAAACTCATTTACTAAATCGCCCCCTTTTCAGTAATTTAAAAAAAATCGCCCCCCACGATTTTACAAAGTAGTTTTTCTTTTGAGTACAAACCTTTGGGCTAAAAAAAAGTTGTGTTCGAAATGTAATTTAGTCTGGTACTTCTTATGCACGCACTTTTGTGTTCAAAGTCGTTACAGGGCTTGAGAAAATAATTTACAGTTATTTTCTTAGAAGCTAAGTAAAGTGTATTAAAATACTTAATTATTAAAAAGTCTTGTGTAATCTGTTATCAATCATTTTTAAATATTAACTGTTTTGAAACTAATGAAACTTTTAGGTCAGTGGTGGACAACTTTTGTAGTCAGCAATTCGTATTTACTAAAAAATCTTTTCTAGTTTCAAGTCTTTAAAAAAACTAATTGCGGGCTGCATAATTTAAAAAAATAACAAATAAGAAAATAAAAAACTCGAGCAAAATTGTAATAAAATAATTTAGTATTATTGTGATCTAGGAAATACTATTGTGAACTGAAAACGAAATGAAAGCGAGTTTCAAAATATTGAGTATCAAAAAACTAAATTTTATTTATTTTGCACAAGTAGTTTTCAGTTTACTTAGCGGGTCGAAATTCGACTGGATCTGCGACTTGATCTGAGCTGTACGTTACCCATCTGAAATCTTAACTGAAACCTGACATAATAATAGTATCTCATTTAACAAATTTCGGACATTTAGAAGTTAATACTAAGTAACTTATTTAAGCCAAACAAAATACTTAAATTATTTCATAAATAGGCATATTCTAAAATAACTATACCAGAGATTAAAAACCTATAAAAAATGAACAGTTTATTTTACACATATAAAATAAAAATTAAAAAATAATTTCTGATCTTGTTTGAGGAAGTTTGACCGACTGGTTGATTATCTAATATGAAAAGTGGTTTCATCAACAGCTTCAGTCAATGCAGTAAATTTATTAGTTTCAATGCTAAGATATATTGTAAGCAAGCTAGTTGTAAAGTTTAAAATTTATTAACTAAACCTGAATTCTATCTTTTTTTTTCTTCATTTAAATTCAAAAAAAAATCCAATTTTTTACAGTTAATTCTGTGAACAAAAAGTAATCAATTAAAAAAAACTTTTAACTAGGTTAAAATTTTGTTTTGTAACTGTAGCAGTCGTTTTGATGGCTTATTTAATTCTGTTTAAAAAGTTTTTTTTTTCTAGCTATTAGCCTATAATAATTTAACAGAGGAAAATAGTGAAAAACTAAAAGCTAGTGTTGAAGTATTAAAATAAACTAAGTATCTTCTATTTGCTTATATATATTGAATTAAGATACAACAAAAAATAGTTGTATTAATAGTTTAAATCTCCTTATATAATAATAAATTTATTAACAATAATAAATTAAGTTAGAAAATAAAATTGAGTTTAGAAAACTTTTAAATGAAAAAGTAGAAGTCATTTCAAATAGAAACCTCAAATTTATACTCTTATAAAACCAAACAATTCTTTTTAGAAATAATAACTTTAATGATTATCAAAGTTTTACAATCAGATAATAGTTATATAGTGATATAAGTTATATACAGATTAAACAAGTAATAACAAAAACCTGTAAAATAAAGGTCTTTCAAACAAATGTTTTAATCACTATGCTATAAAAGTTTTTAGTGTAATGTAAAACGACGAATATGAACTACAAAATTACCCAGGTAAAATAAAACTATTAAAAACTTTTAAACATAAACCATTTAATAAATATAGTAGACTTTCGCTTGAGTTCGCACTTTGAAAAAAATCAAAAAGTGCAAACTTAAAAAACTATTACCATATTTGCCAATATTACCATATATTACCAAAATGACAAATTTCAATATTTTATATGCAATAATGTTATGAATAAACATGAAATCCACTAAAACAAAAAACCAACTTTTATTAAAAAAAAATAGACCTATATAAGCTATTAAATATTAAATATTTTTTGTTTTTTTTAATATATAGTTAGTAATAGACTTTACTTTAGTTAAATTTAGGAAAATATAAATATGCACTTTTTTTGGGTGAAAAGTGCGAACTCAAGCGGAATTCTACCGTAATTAATATTAATTAAGCATTATGCAAACCTGTTGTAGAATAAATAGCTTAATAAAGTTGTTATTATAAAAAGACTACTCAAATACAATACAAACCAGATTAAATAAGAAATATTTCAAAAGATCAAATAAAATTAAAAAACTTTTATAAAATAATGTCTGCGACTGAAGTCTAATATAAAGTGAAGGATGAGGTTCATGACTGCTTGCAAGTTTTTCTAACCTGATTCTTAATCAGTAAAATAGAGCCTAAAGTGACCTCTTTTATAAATATCTAGATTAGATCTTTTGCTCAAGATGTTGATAATGAACTAAAGTTTTTTCAACAACATAGCTAGAAGGAAAAGCTATAAACAACAATCTAAATTCCTCTCAAATGATTGGATATTTTTGCCTTAGTTTTTGTTAAGTCCAAAAGCTTTCATATCGTTCTTTGGAAGAATTTACTTTAAGTTCAAGGTCAGTTTGTAAGTCTGAGAAGGTTTCCTGTAAGTCGTTTACTTCAAAAGTATCTGCCTCGAAGGAATCCATATTTTTATCTATAGGATAGCTTTTTTGTGTCAAATCTAAATTTACTACTTAATTTGTTTATATTATTAAAAATTCCAGATTTTTTCCAGGTTTTTTTTTTTGCCTAAATTGTCAAATTCCAAGTTTTTCCAGGTTTCTAGGTAAATTGGCAACCCTGTATAGTTTTATTTCTTAGTCTAACTAAGTGACTTTTCAAAAAACAACTGGAAGTATCATGTGGTCATAGTTAATAATAAATAACATAGATTTTTTCAAATCATTTATGATCCCAAATAACATATATGTCAGGTTATAAATTAGTGAGTGGGATTCCAATCGTCTATGATCTATATAATTGTTAAATAAGGAAATATATGAATAAAAATAAAGTATTTACTTGAAAGTAGGAGTCATAAGCACTTGTTTTTTTTTCTATTTTTTACATAAGTAGAATAAACTTTTTTGTTTAAGTTTTACCTCAG
Source organism: Thalia democratica (assembly GCF_965202585.1). Classification (NCBI taxonomy): domain Eukaryota; kingdom Metazoa; phylum Chordata; class Thaliacea; order Salpida; family Salpidae; genus Thalia; species Thalia democratica. Next base: position 78,300,584 of record NC_139165.1, read on the forward strand.
GGTCAAGTAATTAATAGCAAGCTAAAATTAGTAAAATAGCAAGGAAAAAAGTAAAAAACCTTATGACAGCCCAAAATTCGAAAATCGCCCCCTTTTCGCCCCCTTACTAGTTATCGCCCACCCTTTCGCCCCCTTACTAATTATCGCCCCCCGAATTACTAAAATCGCCCCCAGGGGGGCGATATCGCCCACTTTGGGAAACCCTGATCTAGTGTTATACTCATAAAGTGGAAAACATATTTATCATTAAAGATATACGTGTTTTAACTAAAAACTGATAGCTTGAAAAGTTCAGTACTTTAGCATGTGACATAAGACTTTTATCCTGCAAACTGCCTTACACTACAAATAATTTAGTTTGATTCTTTAAATCTATTGACATTTTGAAAACTTTTTCACAATTTTATTTAAGTATAAATGAAGACTAACAAATAGACAACAGATAGAAAAACTTACCATAGACTTTAGTTTATTTAATTACTAGAATGCGCAATTATATATTAAAAATGAGCAAAGCATAAACTTAGTAAACAAAATACTAATATTCGAGAGCTTGTAATATATTTTATTTATTAATTCTAGATAAAAAATTTCTAAAAAAACAGAAAATAAAAACTAATAAAAGAAACACAAAGCATAAAATTAACTAAGGGTTTTTAGTTTATATAACTTCAATGTAAAGTACTTCTTACTTTTTTTGTTGTAATAAGCATGTTTTACATAGAAGTGATTTTTTAAAGCAATGCATTTTAATGAAAACTTTTTCTAACTTTTTTATATTGGATTACAAAATACTTTCAAAATATTATTTCAGAAACTTTTCTTAAATTACAACTTTCATACAGTTTAAAATGAATAATTTAATAGCTAAATAGTTATATTATTTATGTTAAATTTGGTGCTTAAAGGTAACTAAGTTAGTAATCATAACAAACTGTAAACTGTACAGCAGGGTTTCCCAAACTGGGCGATATCGCCCCCCTGGGGGCGATAATTTGTAAGCGGGCGAAAGGGTGGGCGATTATTAGTAAGGGGGCGAAAAGGGGGCGATTTTAAAATTTTGGGCTGTCATAAAATTTTTACTTTATATCTTGATATTTTACTAATTTTAGCTTGCTAATTATAGAAAAAAAAATGTAAAATATAGAAAAAAAATGAAGTGCTTATGACTCCTACTTTTAAGTAAATTTCATATTTTCATTCATATATTTTCTTATATAACAATTACATAGACCAATGACGATCGAAATCCCTCTCACCATTTTAAAACCTGACATATATGTTATTTGGGATCATAAATGGTTTGTAAAAACCTATGTTATCTATTTTTAACTATCACATCATGATATATTCAATTTGTTTTTGATAAGTCACTAAGTTAGACTAAGAAATAAAACTATACAGGGTTGCAAATTTACCTAGAAACCTAAAAAAACCTGGAATTTGACAATTTAGGCAACAAAAAATCTTGAATTTTTAACAATTTTAACATATTAAGTAGTAAAATTTGGATTTGACACTAAAATACTATTTTTTAGATAAAAACATAGATCCCTTCAAGGTAGATCTTTTTGAAGTAAACGACTTACAGAAAACCTTCTTAGACTTATAAACAGACCTTGAACTAAAAGTAAATTTTTTCAAAGAATGATATAAAAGCTTTTGGACTTAACAAAAACTAAGACAAAAGTATCAAATTATTTGAGAGGAATCTAGATTTTTGTTTATAGCTTTTCCGTCTAGCTATGTTGTTGAGAAAGCTTTCAGTTCAGTTATCAACATCTTGAAGAAAAGTTCTAATATAGATGTTTATAAAGGAGGTGACTTGAGGCTTTATTTTACTAATTTAGAGTCAGATTAGAAAAACATGCAAACATTTATGAACCTCATCCTTCACATTATATTAGACTTCAGTAGCAGACATTGTTTTATGAACGTTTTTTCTATTTTATCTGATCTTTTAAAATATTTTTTACTTAACCTGGTTTGTATCGTATTTGAGTAATCTTTTCATAATAACACTTATCAAGTTATTTATTCTACAACAAGTTTACATAATGCCTAATAAACATTAATTACGGTAGACTCACTCTTGAGTTCGCACTTTTTACCCAAAAAAAAGTGCAAATATATATTTTCTTGAATTTAACTTAAATAAAGTCTATTACTAAATAAGTATTAATAAAAAAAGTAAAATATAATTTTAGATAGCTTAGATAGATCTATTTTTTAATGAATGTTTGTTTTATGTTTTAGAGGATTTCATTCTTATTCATAACATTATTGCATATAGTATATTGAAGTTTGTCATTTTGTAAAAAAAATGGTATTAATATTTAAGTTTGTACTTTTTAATTTTGTTCAAAGTGCGAAATCAAGCGGAAGTCTACTGTATTTATTAAATGGTTTATGTTTTAAAGTTGTTAGTAGTTTTATTTTGACCTGGTTAATTTTGTAGTTCAGATTTGTCGTTTTACATTACACTTAAAGTTTTTTATAGCATAGTGATTAAAACATTTGTTTGATAGACATTTATTTGACAGATTTCTGTTATTACTTGTTTAATCTGTATAAATTAAAAAAAAATTTGATAACCATTTAAGTTTTTACTTCAAAAAAGATTTTTTTGGTTTTTAAAGAGTATAGATTTGAAGTCTCTATTTAAAATGACTTCAAGTTTTTCATTTAAAAGGTTCTTAAACTCAATTTTGTTTTCTAACTTGATTTATTATTGTTAAAAAATCTATATCTTAAGGAATTTTAAACTATTTATTCAACTGTTTTTTTCTGTTTTATCTTCATTCAAAAGCAAGATATATTAGCAATTAGAATGTGTTGTTTATTTTAATAGTTCAAAACTAGCTTTTAATTTTTCACTATTATTCTTGTTAAATTATTATAGGCTAACAGCTAGAAAAATTTTTTTTAAGTAGAATTAAATAAGCCATCAAAAAGACTGCTACAGTTACAAAACAAAATTTTAACCTAATAAAAAGTTATTTTTTATTTGATTACTTTTTGTTCACAGAATTAATTGTAAAAAATTTGATTTTTTTGAATTTAAATTAAGAAAAATAAATTGTTAGAATTAAGGTTTAGATTCCTAAATTTTATTCCAAGTCAAATAATATTTCATGGTGTTCTACTACGAAACGTATGGTTTAAAAAGTTTAAAATTAAATTTTTCAACGTTACAACTAACTTGCTAATAATATATCTTAGCATAAAAATTAATAATTTTACTGCATTAATTGCAGCTGTTGATGAAACCACTTTTCAAGTGAGATAGTCAACCAGTCGGTCAAACTTCCTCAAACTAGATCTGAAATTATGTTTTAATATTTATTTTATTATTTGTAAATTCACTGTTCATTCTTTTATAGTTTTTTAATCTCTGGAATAGTAATTTTAGAATATTCTTTATTATAAAATAATTTAAGTATTTTTTGCTGCTTAAATAAGTTACTTAGTATTAACTTCTAAATGTACGAATTTCGTTATATGAGAGATTGTTATAATGCCTGATTTCAGTTAAGTTTTCAGATGGGTAACTTACGGTTCAGATCCAGTCAAATTTCGATCTGCTAAGTAACTTGAAAACTAATTATGCATAATAGATAAATTTTATTTTTTGATAACTATTATTTTGAAATACGCTTTCTATTTGATTTTCAGTTCACAATAGTTTTTTACTGGATCACAATAATACTAAATCATTTTATAACACTTTTGTTCGAGTTTTTTAATATTCTTATATGTTATTTTTTAAATTAGACAGCCAGCAATTACATTTTTTTAACGAGTTGAAACTAAAAAATATTTTTTAGTAAATATGAACTGCTGACTACAAAAGTTGTCCACCACTGACGTTAAAGTTTCATTAGTTTTAAAACAATTCATATTTAAACAAGATTGATTACAGATTACATGAGGCTTTTTAATAATTAAGTATTTCAAATAACTTTACTTGGCTTTAAAGAGAATAACTGTAAATTAATTTCTCAATCCCTGTATACCTTTTTGAAGTTTGAACACAGCCCAAAAGTGCGTTCTTAAGAAGTACCACACTAAATTACATTTCGAACACAACTTTTTTGGCTAAAAAGCTTGTACTCAAGAGAAAAACTTCTTTGTAAAATCGTAGGGGGCGGTTTTTTTTCAAATTTCTGAAAAGGGGGCGATTAAGTAAATGAGTTTGGGAAACCCTGCTGTACAGCATAGTCGAGTGAAGAAAAACTGTTCATTAAAAAAAAAAAAATAGTTTTGAACAAAATTTTCCTTGATTTCTTTTGTGTTAAAAAGATTATTTTGATCAACAACAATTATTAATGTATTATTTAGTCGTGACATTATAAATAGCGATGCTTTTAGCAACTTTTGTAAACTGACTCTATTTAGTTTATCTTGCTTACTTATGTAAATACAACCTTTTCGGTTTAATAGTAGTTAACTATTTTGATAATACTTGTAGACGGTGAAATATTTAAATCTGTTTTAAAAATGCACTTGTTTTGTTCATACTAGATATTTATATTATTTATTTTGAAAAGTCCTAGGAGGAAAAAAGAGGCTCTCCAGTCTCCACCTTAAATAGGTGTCACTTATAAGTTTAGTTCCACAGAAGAAACTTTATCCTTTAGCAGCTGTTTTAGCGCTCTACACGCTTCTTTTAGCAAGGTTTTTTATTCAATAAAAACAATCTTAATGTTATTTACAATAATAAAGATATATAAATTTAGATATTCTGTAATGTTAGCATAAGTTGTACATTGTAAACAACATACTATAACATAATCAACAAAGTTTTAAAATATAATTTTTTCAGTAATGCAAACAGCAACTTTGTAACTTATTTATTTTGTTTGAAGAATCCAATTTTTAATGCTTAAAATTTCTATTATTATGCGTATCATAATTTACATCGTTTTCAGTTTTTATTAGTTTTTTGTTTTTGCTAATGTTACTCAATAAATTTTAAAATTGTTTATTTACCAATTATAAAATAAAGATAATATGCTAGCGCTAATTTTAATGCATTACTTTTTATAAATGGGCTAGCAAACTAAAAGGTCAGTCTAAGTTGAAAAAAAATGAAAAAGAAGCTGAGTCAGCAAAAAAAGCTTTTTTTCAGCTCATTTTTAACATTAATTGTTAAAATTTTATTTTTTCATTAATTTTTAATACTTTTTGGTAATGTGGGTTAGGTCTAAGAGTATAAACAATGAAAAAAAAAACAAATCAAGTTTGCTGACTTAGCTTTTTTCAGCTCAGACTGACCTTTTAAGTATACTTTTCGTAGAAATGTTTTTTAAACTGTTTAACTATTTCTTAATTACTTTTTATTTGTTTTTATTTTGGTGTCTTTTTTAGAAATTTGGAGATGTTTTTCACACTTTTAATTGATGAAAAAAAATATTTTATTGTAGTCTAACTTTTTGCTATAAGAGAAATTTATTTTATTAGTTTTGTAATTAAATTTTTCGAAACAAAAATATCTACAAAGTATGTTTTTTTTAAAGCTTTTACGATTATTAAACTGTTGTTTTTTTCTGTCTTTAAAATTCTAATTTGTAATTAACTACTGTCTTTGTAGCAAAATATTTTTACTTCTTAGGATCAGTTGAAGACTGAATATAAGTTTTTAGGGTCAATATTATGTTCAGTCAAGCAAGACTACCTTATGAAACAACTTTTTGCAACATATTTCACATATATTACCAAACATACAATTTCTCATTTCCTCAGGGACAAATATCAACTGAATGTTTCACAATAGTAAGCAAAAACATGTTAGGTAAGCTTCAACTACAGAAAAGCTATTTGTAGAAATTACTTTTTAATGTAAGTTATTAAAACATTTATCATATAAGTGTATCTGTTGTGTTTCAAAAAAAAAAAGTTTGAGTTGCTACTTATAGTTTTTGTTAATTTTGTTTAATTTAAAGGTTTACATCCATTTAAGATGTCGTAAAACAATCTTTTATTAAAAAATATGAAATAATCTAGCCCAAGGGAATATCACCATTAATTTATCAACAGTTACATTTCAACATAATTTTAGTGTATTCTTTTTAATAAAATAATATTTTCAGAAGTTTTAGTACTTAAATATGCAGCTTTTAAGTTCTGTAGTTGTTTTAGTAACATAAATTGTTAGTTTAAACTTGTGTATAACTATTTGTAAAATGTTCAAGAATTTCATGACAAGGTTTCACAAAGTTATGTTACAAAAAGATCTCAGACAAATAATAAGTACATCTAGTTTATATGAGCAATAGTTTTTTTTTCATTACATAATTAAACTCAAAGATAAAATTTTCTTAGTATTTTGGTGAGATTTCTTGAGTTCATTTGTTTTACACCAAACTTAAAAACCAATTCCAAATAATATTAGGTAATATAGTTTTCTTTTCACTGGACAAAATTATACTAGACAACTATAGGTTGTTACTACATTAGCTTGAACAATAAAAAAACAAACCGGCTCATAACTGTAAATTTAACAACATGTCAGCAAAGTTTGTAGTGTTCTAACAAAAATTGTATGTGTTAGAATGATTTTATAAGTGCTAATATTTTTGTTTTTTTAATTTTAAGTTTAGACAATTGTAAAGTTATTAATAAGATATATAGAACAATTAAAACCAAATAGGTGAATGACTGTACATTTTATTACCATAGTTTCCTAAAAATCCTGAAATCATCACAAAACCTGGAATTTGACAGTTTAATAAAAAAACTTGTAACTTATATATTTTTAAAAATAACCATAAAAAACCTGTAACTTTGTACATAAATCACTAAAAAACCTTGAAAATTTTTGAATTATAAGCATGTCTACATATAAAGTTATGAAATTTCAATTGAATGCAAAACATTTATCTAAAGATTAATAAAATAAATTGTCATTTAAAACTTAATTTAAATAAAAAACACTTAAAGTAGCATTTCAATATCTTTTTAGTGTTGTTGAACTATGTGAGACAGATTTTTACCTCAAGTTTTTTTTTACTAAAATGATACTAATAACTTATCAAAAAAAACCTGAATAAAATGATTTAAAAAGGCTTTTTGTAAGCCCTGTAAAAGCTTCAAGTATGAATTATAATTCAGTTTTTACAGAATATAAAAAATTTGATTAATTTTTTAGATTTAGTTATTTATATTTATTCTTTCAAAAATTTATTTTACAAACTAAGTTTCGGTCAAAGACCTCTTCAGTGCTTAAATAAATCTTTCTATTTGCAGTTGAGATCTCTCTATTTGTTTTCTTGAAACCAAAACATATTATATTTAGTTATTTATATAAAAAGTAACCCTATGGACTACAATTTTTTTGTCAATTTTCCAAAATCTTAAAATATATCTTAAGTCAATCCTTTTCATTTTTTTTAACCTGATACCTCATATTTTCATGAAGTGTTCTTTGCAATATATAGAAAAATTTCTTAAAAAAGTACTTGTTTAAAAAAAAATCTGAAAAAAACACAATTTCACAGATTTTAAATTTATATAAAGATTGAACTGAAAATTTATGAAAAAATTACTCAAAAATTGTAAAGGAAGATAGATTTGTAGTGAAGTAGTATTTTTAACAATTATTAAAAACCTATGAATTCCTCAAACTATGATTGCTTAAATCTCAAAATTAGTATATACTTAAAGAAATGGTTAAAAGTAACATGAATGTATAATAAAAATATGACTAAAAAAAAAAAAATAACCCCGCCCACCCACCTCCCCTAAACACACTGTTTCTCTATGTTCAAAAGTTACTTTAAACTTTGTTAAGCTGTAAAAAATAAGCTATGGCTAAGATAAGAATAAGATAATTTCTTTAAATATAAATTTGATCCTCTGTGGATTTATTATGTTTTTGCTTATAGTTTTTGTATAAATCATGAGAAGTTTTTATAAAGTTTATTTTTGGTTATAATGTTTGCAAACTTAATTCTCTCATATATTACAGGGTTGCCATGCACTCAGTGAAACTCAGGATATTTTGAAATTCTAGAAAATCTCTGGGAGACTTAGGGTGTTTTGGTTTTTTAAAACTCAGAATGACTCAAGGCAGTTTCAATTATTTTTAAATTGTCAGCATAGGTTTAGGATTGTTTAAAAATTTGAGATCAGATTTTTTCTAGATCCAGTTTCAACATTTTGTTATTTTATTTACCCAGTTCTGATCAAGAACATGATTTTTATAGATTTTGAAATACTTACTCAATTTTTTTTATCTCTTCATTATTTAAGGAATAACATTATAGTTTTTCTTTCAAATCTAAAGTAAATATTTATCATGATTTGCGTTTATATCAAACGGAACAGTTTAAAGATATAAAAGTTTAATTATGCAGTAAAAAGTTTTAATATACTTAATAATTTTAGTTACTTACAATAAAATAATTAGATAATTGTACCAAATTTGTTTTTTTTTCAATAAATTAAGTGCATCTTTTTCAGGATTTTATTTATTGATAGATTGTGATAGAACAACTTATTGAGATAGAATTTTTTCATTTAGATAACATTGTTCATATTTAAATACTGAAATTAAAACTAAAAACTTCTACTTAAATAGAAGAAAATTCTTTAGTTGGTTTTTAAACTTTTTTTTTTTTGCAGGTGTTTTTAGAGTAAATTTGTTAATGTTTGTAGCCTAATTTTGTTTATCTCATCAAAAACAGTTGTTATGAAAGACATACATTGAAGTTAATAGATATGCATTCAAGTGAGTACTTTATGTGGAGTAAGATAAAGCTAGTCAAATAATCTGCAGAAATAAACCAAGTCATTTTCTAATATATATTAAGTTGCGTACTTTATACTTTCCAGGTGGCAATCAAAGTTCTCAACTTAAATAAAAGGAGAATGATCAATTATAAATTTAAAAATTTATTAACAATAAAATGTTTCACTTGTTTGAAAACATGATCTTCAGTTGTTTAAAATCTTATTCAAGTAGAAATAATTTGAAGAAGATTTTAAACAACTGAAGATCTTGTTTTCAAACGAGTGAAACATTGTATTGTTAATAAAATTTAAAATTTGTAATTGTATATATTAAGTTAACTAGTATGGTTACAAAATTTATCCACATTATTTTTTAAATCTAAATTGGTTTATATTAATTTTTATAAAACATTTATGCTGATTCTTAAAAAAACAGTATTTCTTATAAGTTAACTTATAGTTAAGGCTATAGGGAGGTGAGCTATGTTTTTTACAAATTGATCTTATTTTGTAGAGTTTTTTCTAAGCTCCAAGATGCTTTTTATCTTTTTAAAAATTTTGAATTATTTTTTTAGATATGACTAGTCAAAGTTGGGCCGCATAATAGGTTCCCTATGGGAAGGTGAAAACTAAAACAGAAAAAAAAAGACTATTTTATTTTAAATCTGTTACCTATATTTTCAAACAATCTTCTTCAAACTTTAAAAGTCTACTCTTTATACAATATTTTAAAAAATTACTTTGTACTCTAAAGAATTTTAACTAAAAATATATTTAAAAAAAAGACTTTTTTTTAAATGTGTGTTATAAAATTTTAATTTTTTATAGTTTTTGAAATTCATAAGTAGCATTATTTCTTTTAATATAAGGAACATTTTCTGAAAAGTTAAAAAAAAAAAGATTGCTTAAAAAATGAAGGAGGAGATAGATTTTATTGATTTTTGAAATTTACAAGTAAATTGAACCAAAAAATTTGTGGTCCATACATTTGTATTGGAAACTTTTTACAAAAAATAAAATATCTCAAAAGTTTAATGATATTTTTTAATTCTATAAAAACTGGCTTGTACTTTGTACTTAAAGTTTTCATATAAAAGTTAAAGTTAATTTTTGTAAAAAAGTTTTGGAGCCCCCTATGGCCTTAACATCTAATGCAGAAGCATAAACATTCAACCTTCATTTTAGATATAAAAAGAAAAATACTTATGAGGTATAAGTAATTAGCACCATAGATTATTTTTTAATGAATTTGAAATAAAACTCTGGATGTGTCAAGGCAGTTTTTTTTTTACTTTAAGAGTGGCAACCCTGTTATTAGTATTTTAAATTAAACTTTTGTACACGGGCTCTAAACAGGCTTGCCGCACAAGCTACTCAGTATAATTACAACTAGTTAAGAAAAACACAAGTCAACTCAGTCTATTTGAAGTTATGTAAAAAACTCAGACTAGTTTATTTTTATTAGAACTTAAATGTGATTGAGCTATTTTTTTGTTAGTATTTAGTCAACTTATGTTCTAACACTTATTTTTATTAGTTTGAAAAGTTCTTAGAAACTATTAGTTAAGCTTTCCTACCTCAAGTCAACCTCTTTACTTTATTTTTATTATTTGAGTTATGCATTATAAACAGTTAATCTTTAAATTATAAAGTTAAATTACATGTCATCAAGGAATTTTTTTCTTTAAATAATAAAGAACAACACAGTCAAACTTGTAATAAGTTAATAATAAATTGCACAGGCTAGTTTTTAATTATTCAGGCTAGTTTTTGTTAGCTCAGACTAGTCTTTTTTGTCTAAAAAGTAGATTACTCTTTTAAAATAATTATATTTACATAATGAATGACTAAAAATTTGAATGCTTTGTGTAGTGAATTCCAAAACATTTTTAAAACTTTGCTTGAAATGAAATGATGAGATAATAAAGGATAAACATTGATGAAACTTCTTATTTAGTGTTTAAAATTAATTAAAAACAAAGAACACTTTCAAATTCTTCTTAGTTTAAGAATCAAAATATATTATTTTAAATTAAACCAAAAACTGCCTTTTTTACCTATAAAATAAAATATTATATATTAGCTTCAAAGTTAGAAATAGTGGTTAAATAATTTTTAATGATTTTCAGAAATAAGGCATGTATAGATTTATTTTCAAATTTGTTATTATATCACTTTAAGTACTGTTTTATCATAAAAAAGTGCATTATTTGTTAAATTTTTTAGTAGTTTAAATTGAAATAATTTTTTTAATATAAATTTAGGCCTGCTTCTTAAGTTTTTCTAAAATTTTGTGATCCCATAGAATCTAAAGTTTTATCTTATTTCTAGCTAAAAAGTATACATTTTTAAACTTGTAAGTAAACTGTTTAAGCAGTTTGGAGTCACTTTCAAATTTACATAAAATGAACTAAAAGTACTTAAATAATTATTAAACTTAATATTTGTTACACAAATCTATTGAAATAGGTTTTATACATTGTAGTTTTCTTTAATAAACAACAATATTTATTTTAACTTAAGAAAAAAATTTTTTTTTAAGCTATTAATATCAGTTGAAAAACTAATTAAGTACTTATTTTTGTACTTTAAATGTTAAAAGTTAAACTACATAACTAATGTTTTCCTGTAAAGTTTTAAAGTTTTCTGTTTTTGTATTTCCCAAAGTATGTTTTTTAGCAGATTATTAAGCTGAAATTAATTTATTTTGTACATAAATTTTGTTATATAAATTTTATTATTAAGACAAGGTTTCTATTTTTTTATACATATATTTATATACCTGCTGATTTTATCAAAGCTTTTATTATTAAAAATTAATTTTATATTGATTTATTATTTATTTATTTGTTATTCTATGTTTATTATACAATAAAAAGTTTAAGGCCATAGGGAGAAGGGTTTGAAACTTTTTTTTCCAAAAAATAACTTTGACTTTTATATGAAAGCTTTAAGCACAAACTACAAGCCAGTTTTTTATAATTAAAAATATCATTAAACTTTTGAGATATTTTATTTTTTGTAAAAAGTTTCAGATACAAATGTATGGACCACAAATTTTTGGTGTTATTTTTCTCGGAAATTTTAAAAATCACTAAAAGTCTATCTCCTCCTTCATTTTTCAAGCTATCTTTTTCAAATTTTCAGAAAATGTTCCTTATATAAAAAAAAAAATGTTACTAATCAATATTAATTATTAAAAAAGAAAAAAAAATTGACAAAAATAAAATAAAAAAGTTTTTTTTTTACATATTTTTCTTAAAATTTTACAAAGTTCAAAATAATGTTTTTTTTTTCTTATTGTATAAAGATTAGACGGAAAGTTTTAAGAAGATTGCTTGAAAAATGTAGAAGAAGATAGATTTTAAATAAAAATAGTCCTTTTTTCCATCTTAGTTTTCCCTTCTCAAGGAAACCTATTATGCGGCCCAACTTTGACTGGTCATATTTCAAAAAATAATTTGATCTTTTTAAGACAATAAAAGCATCTTGAAGCTTGGAAAAAACTCTACAAAATAAGATCAATTTGTAAAAAACATGGTTCACCCCCTATGGCCTTAATTAGAACCACATTAGTTTATGTTAAACTAACTGGTATATAAGTAAAGTGTTTAAATTTTTTTTTAATAATGTTACTATATAAATTGATTTAATATCAGTAAATTGTACTTAAAAATATTCTAAGCATCTTTTACATTAAAATTGAAATGTTTATCTTAAAGTTTGTTTATTGTTAGTAAAACTAGACAATTTTTACAATAAAAATTGAAGTTTTTTTTTCTCTGAGCTTAACATGTACAAATATAAAACTTGTTGTATTTATTGATAAATTTTATTTTAATTTTATCAAAAGCGTGATTTTTAATTGAGATTGTTAATTTTTTATTCAATTATATCATAACTTATTTAAAATTAAAATTTATTAAATAAAAAATACGTTTTTACAACTAATTTGCATTTTAATTAGTTTGACCTAAATATAGTAGAAAAATTTGTGTTTTTTTTTTATGAATTATCTATTGTATTAATTGTTTCGGTATTTCAATTTATCTTATATATACCTTTGTTATAGTTAACACCATATAATGGGTCTTACTTGATTTTACAGTTATTATTATTTTGTTAATATTTTTATTTAGCTACCATAAAATTTTTAGAGCTTAAGAAAATTAAAATTAGGTTTTGACATAAAAATGATTTAAGTTTAATAGGATTAGTATGAAAGTGCAAATCAAAATAGTTAAAAAACCATCTTATACATTTTTCATCTGATCTTCTTATAAATTTCAAATTTTTTATTTTGGTTTCAATATACATTTAAAAGTTTAATTTCATTTATTGTGGATTTTTTTAAGGGTTTTAAACTTAAAATACTTTTTATAAGTATAAATTCTGAGCATTTTGAAACTTTTAAATGAATTTATGAAGTTTTCAGCAAGTGAAATTAGGTCTATTTTAATTAGATTTTAAACAACTGAAGATCTCGTTTTCAAACGATTAAAAAAACATTGTATTGTTAATAAAATTTATAATTGATCATCCTCTTTTTATTTAAGATGAGAACTTTGATTGCCACCTTAAAAGTATTAAGTACGCAAGTGAAATTAGTAGTTTTTTAATATTTAACACCATCTTTATACTTAAGTTTTTGATATATATAAGCCAATGTTAATTTTTGATAAAAAACCCAAGTCAAATAGTAATCAAATTAATAAGCTCTGCACAGTATGTATTTGTACTACAAGCTTTAGCATTTATAAAATTTATTATAAATTTGTATTAACAATTACAATCATTAGATAAAGTATACAATTTTCTAAAATCTGTGTAAAAGAAATAAAAGTTTATTTAAAGACAGTTTAAATTATTCAAAAGATATTTTAAAATTAAAAATAAATATTTGAAATTAAAAAATATATATTGAAAGCAAAAATTAATAATTGCTAAATTTAGCCATATTTTAGTAAGTTTTTAAATTTCTTTTATCCATACCTCAAAACTAATTTGAATTGTAAAAAAAAAGCTGTAATTTAAAACTATAAATGTAAAAAAACTATTCATTGAAAGAGATAACTTTCAGTTATGAGTATTTCAAATCTAATAATTAAATTTGTCAGAATGTATATAATTGTTGTTAGTTATATCAGGTATTGAGCTTTAAGTTATTTTTATATGAAGTTATCCTTCCTTTAAGTTGTATGGAAAATTAATGTTATAAAACTTTGCATTTAAACTATTATTTTATTTTTAACCCTTAAAAATACTGTAACTTGAATTTGCTTTTTGAAAACTTTTATAATTTGTTGAACTAATTATATGTGTATTTTTTATATCTTGAGATTATTTAAGTCTACTCTCAACTGATTTTCATGATTCATTATAGTTGTTAATAACAAATAAAAAACTGTTTACTTAATATTTAATATTTTGTAATCCAATTCATTAAAAAATGAAAAGTTGTGCTATATAGAATTTTATTTAAATTTTTTGATGTCAATTTAATATATATTGTTCAAATCTTTTAACAAACTTGTTTAGCATACGTTATTTTTTTATTTTATATGGAGTTTGATTTTAAACAACTTTAAACATATAAAATTTTAGTTGCATCAAGTGAAACTTGACATTATGAAATTTTTTAAAAATTTAAATACTTGTGTTCTAGTTACTATAATCATGTGCAAACTATTAGCTGCATAAGGTAATTTGTAGTTATTAAAGTCTACAAACTTAATTAACCCATTCTATTGATTATTTTATAAAGTGTGTATTTATACAACTTAAATTTTAAGTTAAAAAATTAAAAGTTTTACACAAAAGGTTAAGAAATTTGTAATCCAAAAAAAAAAAAAAAAACATTAAGTTTTTAAACAGTTATTTTTATTTTCACTTAATTTATTTATACTTACAAGTAATATTTAAATGTAGCATATCTGTTTTTTCTATAACTTTACTTATGATTTATTTAATTATCTTTCAATAAATTTTAATATTTTAGATAATAATTATTTATATTTTTTGAAACGATTATATTAAAGAATTGAAATTAGTTTCTCAGTAGATTAACAAGAAATACAATATATTTTCTTTACTATTCTCCTAATTTATTATATCTTAATCAAAAATATGATTAATTTCTAGAATGAAATATTTAAACTACTAAATAAATTTTGATATTATATTTTAAAATTGTTTTTCTTTTTTTAAGATATATATATTATCGTTTAAAAAAAGTTAAATAAACTACTACTAGTCATTGTAAAACGTTAAGATATCATAAAAATCTTTTTTACTACCAAAAGTAATTTTTATTTTCTACCAATAAAAACCCTGCAAAAGATTTGGCTTACCAGAATTTTAATACATATTATATCATAATTTTAATAACTGTAGAGAAATTATATTTGTATTCATGTATCTTCAAAATATTTGTTACACAAATTTAAATAAACATAGACAGCAAAAAAAATATAAGATTATGTATATGTTTTAGTACTAAACTTAATTGTGCAACAGATGCACATGCACTAGATTATTTAGTGTTTTAAGTAAAATTTTGAAAATTTTAACTTAACTGAAATCAGTTCATTAATCAGTATACTACTGTATTTACTCTTGATAAATTGTATTTATGTTGTAGTTAGGTATATTTAGTAGTTGTATAAGTCACTTAACAGTAAAGATTTTTACAATCTAAACTTACTTATCAAAAATTAAAATTTTCAGAACAAACTAATTAGAAAATAAAGTCACAAACATGGTCTGGTTTGCAAAAGACGACTACATCTTCAACCACCCGTGGGAGGAGGTCGTGGAAGGCGCGGTGCGCAAGTACCCCAACCCCAACTCTCCCAACGTGCAGTCCACCGACGTCCTGGACAGGAAGGTGGACCCGGAAAGCGGAGTGATCAAGTCAACAAAGCTAATATCGAGTGTGTGGGCCGGCTCTGCCATGCAGTACATCCACAAGTTCACCGGGCTGTCAGCCTTACTGAAGCCCATCAACGCCATCGAGTTTTCCACCATTGACGCCAGGAACAAAAAGTACGAGCTGACCAGCAGGAACCTGAGCCTGAGCAGCTACATTCAGGTTGACGAGAAGCTCACCTACGCGGCCCACCCAACACTTCCAGACACCACCGTGCTCAAGCAGTCGTGGAAGATCGAAGTGAAAGGGCTGAGCTTCAAGAGCTTTCTGGAGGGCTTTCTGGGCCAAAATATGGTTTCGAACTCCCAGAAAGGACGTTCAGGTGTCGAGTATGTCATCAATCAGATAAAAGAAGAAGTCAAGAGCGGCATTGATGGTGTCATTCAAAAGGGAGATAATCTAATCGACGAAACGTTGAAGGAAGTCAAAAGTGGTTTTGATGAAGTGCTTCAAAAAAGTGAACACGTGATTGACGATGCCTTGAAAGAAGTGAAGAGTGGCTTGGGTGAAGTGATCCAAAAGAGTGATTCACTTATAGATGATGCTTTAAAAGAGGTAGTTGATGATGTTATGGAAAACGTCAAAGTGAGTGGTTTGTTGTCTGGGAAGTAATAGCTGAAGAACTGGACATCTCTAAAACCTTTGTGACAATGATCAAGGGTTGAACTAGTACTTTCAGACAATATTATACAACTAATAGTTGAATTTTATGTTTCACTTTTATTTATTTCTATTTATTAGGATAATAAATTTTGAGATTATAACTAGCTATTAGTAAATTCAACTTTAACATTGTTGTAATTATCAATTTTTTTACTTGTTGTTTAAGATTTTTAAATTAAAACTGAAGTTGAAATATTGTTAGAAAACCTAACTCACATTTATAATTTCTTTGTTATCTAAAAACAAATTTTTGTAATAGTTAAAGTTGACTTACTTTAAACATAACAAAAAATCTTAAAGTTTTTGTACTTGTTAGTTATCTTTTTTATTTAAGAAAACTTATAGAAGTATTTATTAGCCATCAATACTTGGTTGTAACATCTATATAAGCAAAGTATGATATTGTGACCAACCCTTTTTATTAAAAAGTTTAATTTCTACTTTGAAAAAATCGTTATTTACAAAGATAAAGTTGAAGTATTTTAAGAAGTTTTGTGTTATATATGCTTTTAGGCTTGTTCACTAAGTTTAGGAAAATTTATTTATTGCTTACAACTAAACTCATCACTACTAAATCTAAAAACTTATAACAAATTTCTACTATTGTTATGGTTTTTGTGCATCATCCTCTACTTTTTGATAGCTTTTCTAGCACATTAAGTTATCATTTTTAATTGTTAATAAAATTGTTAAAATAAAACTTACTGTTTTTACTTTTGGTTCTACTACATCGTTGTGTACCATCCAAAGTATGTTTAATTAACATTTGAAATATTTTAACTGATGCATATGTCTTAGTTGAATTTGTAACTTTTTAAAACCACTAGGTTGATAACGTATTAATTTTTTAAATAAATAACTATTTAATTTACTACAATTATTTTACAACACTTAAAGCGTTAGAAAACGGACACTTTCATTTATTAGTATTTTTCACCAAATATAACTTAACAAATTTACTTGAATAAAATAATTTTAAAGTTTTAATACATTTGCTAAATATTAATAATAAAGTAATTGCTATTCTTGAGCTATATGTATGCTACATTTCTTTTAAAAAAAGCTAAATTTTTAACACATACTTGTTACTGTTGTAACTAAAGAGTATATGATAATTGAAATTTTAAAAATACTTTAAAGTTTTGGCGAGAATGACACTTTAACTAACATAATCTTAAACCCTAACAGAATTTTTTATAAGTAAAAATGGTGAGAGTGAAATCGCGGTACGTTCTGAGCGAGCTCGTGTTCGGCAGCGAGAAGAGGTACAAGCTGAACACGTACAAGGTGCAGGAGGCGGTGAACGAGGCGGTGGAGAAGATCCACGGCGCGGCGGGCCTGGCCCGAGTGTCGATCGGTCTCAAGGTGAAGTACCTGAACGACTACACTCGGGTCGTCATGGTCACGTGCCGCCGGGACCACCACGCGCTGCTGCTGTCCGCCCTGCCCTTCGTGAAGGCGGTGGACGTGAAGCTGCCCGAGCAGAAGGAGTACCAGGAGGTGAGCTGCTTCTTCAACACGCTGCACGTGAGCGGGACGATCCGCGGGTGCCAGGAGAAGCTGCTCAAGCTGAACCTGCGGAGGAAGGAGGAGTTTTTGAGGGAGGCGGGGACGGCGGAGGAGAGGAAGAGGATCGAGGAGGCGTTCAGGGACGCGGAGTCGTCCGATGAGGAGGAAGAGTGACTTTTTGTTTTTTAGACAATTTTTATGATGTTAGGTTAATTTTGCTTGATTAGGAAGTTGATTGCTTATCGATTTGTTTTTAACATCTTTGTTTGTGTTTAAAACTTTAAATTTCTAACTTAAATTATGCTTTGAACTTAAACAAATGCTTTTTTTTCATACCTAAACATAGATTTACCTAAACAACTTTTTACAATTTTTAGGATTAGGATAATTTTGCTGTTAGGAAGTTGATGGCTATATAATAAGTTTTTTTATTGAATGATGCACTTTTTTTGAGTTTTTTTTGTTAAACACTTTAAGTTTTTCAAGCTTGAGTTAAACTGTTGAAACTAAAACAAGTACATTTAATTTTATTTTAGTTGTATTTGAACACCATCTTACAGTTGATTAAAGTTAGAATGATTTTGCTTGGTTATGAAGTTGATTGCTAATACAGAATTTTTTTACATGAATAAACAATGGGCTATATTTTCGTTTTTTACGTTTAACACTTTTAATTTTTTAAGCTAAGTTTTTAAAACTTACATTGTAATTGTATCTAAACAACTTTTTAAGTTTTATTATATTTTTACAAATTGTTTAAGTTAGGATAATTATGCTGTTAGGAAGTTAACCGCCAAAAATAAACTTTCAACATCAGTTGATTTTGAACACTTTTAATTTTTATACTTGTGTTAAACTGTTAGATTATAGTTTTTATTACCAGTTATAACTAAACAACACTTTGAAATTTTCAGATTCTTTACAAAAATTTAGTTTTATTTGGATTAAAAACGTGTTTAACAACAGTTATAGATTTTTATTGTATTGAAAAAAACTTTCAAAACCTATTTTTGTGAATTTTAAAACATTATGTTAAGTATTTATTTAGCACATTCTGATATTTCCTTTTGCTTTTTAGCGTTAGGACCAAAAATCTCATGCCTAATGAATATTATTTTAGTTATTAAACAGGAAACCTAAAATTAATTGTGTAGGATTAGCTTAATTTTAACAACATAAATTTCAATGTTGTATAATGATATATCTTCTAAAAAGGTGTTATTACTCATTTATGTCATGTTATGTATAAAAATAAATAATGAGGTTAGCACTTTGCTAGTAGAGCTTAATGAAACATACTTAAAGCATTGAATTAGAAATTTATTTTTTTAATAAAATGTAAATTTTGTAAAAACTGTTAATGTTTTGATCCTAGCTAAATCGAGTTTTAAATTTAAACAAAAATAATATTTTTCAGATTTTTTAATTAAACTAAACACAATGTACGGCGACGCGCGTCTGAAGGCTGCCTACCAGCAGAGCTTGGAAGAGACCGAAGGCAAAATAAAGCACTGGGGGGAGCAGAAGCAAAAATATATAGACCTGACGAACCGCCTCCGAACGTTGCCGGACCTTCCCTCCTACCAGGTCACCGTCCCGTTCGGCCCGTACGCTTTCAAAAGGGGCGAGATCGTTCACACGAATGAGGTAACGGTCCATCTTGGGGACAAGCATTTTGCCGATGTCACTTGCAAGCAGGCGATTAAGCTGGCCGAGCACCGGATGGACAAGATAGACGAGTTCCAGCTGAACAGGTAATTTCAGTTTTAATTTTTTTTAACAATTGAAAAAATAAACTTAGTAATGTAAAAATTGATACCAGTAGTAGAAAAAAGCATGAATTTTTTTAAAACAGTTTTAGTACGTTTGAGCTAAACTGAAAACATTTATTTAAATATTTTTTTGATTATGCATAGAGTTTAAGTTGGCAACTTTTCATTTGGACAGGCTGCGGCAGATCAGAGACAACCTGGTGAAAGCGGATGAAGTGGGTGATGAGTTGAGGAGGGAAGCGGGGGAGGGATTCACAGATTTCAACAAGGAGGAAGACGTGCAAGGAGAGGTGAGGGAGAAGGGAAAGAGGGTGGTGCGGAAGATGACCGAGGAGCAGCTGAGGAGGATCGAAGAAAACAAGAAGAAGCTGAAGGAGAGGAACAAGGCAAATGAAGGTAGAGCAAAGCAGGCTGACCAGAATAAGAAGAAAAACGAAAAAAGCTTGCAGAAGCAGGAAAGCAACAAACAAGAAAATCGACCTGAACAAAATTCCGAGCAAGCGGTAAATTTTTTTTTATAACTTAATTTACTTATGATTATCTTAATTATTTTTTTGTTACATTTAAATTTATTAAGTAATAAAAAATTATATTTTCATAAAACTGTTATATGTGTAACAATGAAAATGAAGTTACTTAATAGATTACTAAAAAACTTATAATATTTTCCTCAGTACTATCTTAAAGAGTTACATATCTTTATCAAACACATACTAAATTTATAAAGCAAATGTTCACATAATTAAAAAAAAAGTATTTTATAACATTATAAGTTTCAATTTTTTTATGAATAATAAAAAAACATTTGCTTTTACTTTTTAAAAATAAACTTACGCTCGCCAGGTCGAGGAAAACAAAAAACAAGAAAACAAACCTGAAAATAATCCTAAGCAACTCAAAGAAAATTCTAAAGTTGAAAACGATTCTGAAATCTCTGCTGAAAACGAGGAAGAGAGTCCGGATAAGTTTCTCAATGACATAAAGGACTTTTGTGTGGACAACCAAAAAAAGTACAAGGAAATTGAAGAAAAAGTCGAAGACTGTCAGTCCAAGAAAACATTTGAAAGGAACGATGACGTTCCGGTGGCCAGAAAGAAACCGGAAAAAAGCAAACTGACAGCGGAAGAAAGAGCAAAGTATTTAAAAAAATTTGAGGAGCTTTTCAACAAATGCCAGGAGGAAAGCAGTGACAGTGAGGAGGAAATTTCTGAAGAAGAACCGATGGAAACTTGTTCGAGGAAAAAACGCGAAGTTATCGTTCCCAAGAACGCGAGCTCTTTAACAAACGACTTCATGACGTCACACAAAGCACAGAAAAAGCCCCTAGTCACGTGGAAGCTACCCGTGGAAGAACCGTCGGCTATTGACAGTGACGATTCTTACGATGATGTCACTACGCAGAGTGACGTCACAACTGATTCGGATGGAGACAAAAACATCATCAGGTTCAAACATTCTGCGAACGATTCCTGTCAGGCGTCCGATGACGGGTCGATCAGAAGCCCGGCCGATGTTCCCGCCAAAACGAAAACTACCAAATCAATACTCAAGAAACCCTCACTGGTTGCGTGTGACAAGGGTGATGTTGAGAAGCCTGTCAAAATTCCACCTCAAGTTGAAAGCAGGATTGTCAAGGACATCGTCGTTGAGCGTAGATCAAATGAAAGAAACATTTCAAAAATAAACAATAAAAAGAAAAGACCTTCGAAATTTAAGCTCAGCCAGCTTAAGTGAGTTTGCTTTTGCAACTTTAGTAAATATCAACTAGGTAATATTAAGTTAAGTTTTAAAATGTTTTTTTTTTTATGAATTGTGTGATTTTCTATGTAAATAATTCATTCCACCTGTTTAAATACCAAGCAGATTATCTTGAAATTTAAATTTTGTGTTAGATATTTATAAAACACTAATTTTTTTAAAGTGTGTTTTTGTCAAAATTAGTTATAAAATTTTGTTAATTTCACCAATGTTATTTTTTGTTTAAATGCTGTTTAAGTTTAGTTGTAATTAATAATAGAAAATGTTTTTTTTTTCTAATTTTGCTTTGATTACATCTTGAACCTATAGAAATAATTATAGGTAAAACAATATTTTTTTACTTTAAATTACAGTTTATTTTAAATAATGTAATGTAAGTTTTTATTTTTAGCTTTTTTATAGTTTTAAAAACATCTTTTATAAATAAAGTAAATACATTTAAATACTAAATTCAAATTATGCTAAGATGTTATAGTAAAGAATAAACTTTAAACCATTTAAAATTTTTTAAAAATAAATACTAGACTTATTTGACTATTCGAATATCATACATAGACTTTTATGATACACATAAATATTGTTTATTTGATTTGTTTAGTAAAATGTTTTTTATCATCAATTTTTTGCATATAGTTTAAGTTATTTAATAAATAAATTTCCTAGTGTTCCATTTTTACATAAATTTCAAAGGTATATTAATAAAAGGTACTTTTTAAATGATTAACAAACAAATTGATTATATCATCACCCGAGTTAAATAAGTCGTTTCACCTTATGTACTTTCTCATTACCTAATAAAGAGTTATAAATTATGACATTTAAATTTATATTTTACAAAATTTGATTAATATTGAATAAAAAACTATTAATTGTCCAGCTTAAAATTTTTAATATGCCATTTTGCTGATAGTGCTACTCAAATTCCATCTGAGTTCAATGTATTACGCAATTAACAAACACTTAATACCAACCAATTACCTTCATTTATTTTAGTTATAAAACTTAAACTTTGTGTTAAAGTTAAGTAACAATCTCAGACGTTAATTTAGTGACGTCTACAAAGAATTAAAATATATTTTACATAATTTGTCTATGTTTTAAAAGTCTACTAAAAAACTTTATATGTACAATAAACATATTTTTATAAAACTAATTCACTCTAATTCCAGATTTTTGAAGTAATCAAGTATTATTTACATATGGAATTTTATTATTAATGTACCAATATGTATACAAGCTCTATATAATGTACATGTTTGTACGAAAAGTATTCACAATTGTTTATACATTCTGTATGTTAAACTTTAATGTCCTGTTGTTTAACATGTACAGAGAAAACATAAATTAGTAGCTAGAACTTGTGGTAAAGATCATGTAATAAATTATTACTGAATAACTAGACTAAGATACTATATACGAATAGACTGAGATACTATTTAGTAAACTTGCAATTTATCAATATAAAAATGTAACATTATAGTAGAAAACTGTAATCTGGTTTTACTCTTAGTAAAATTCTATGAAATTTTGTACAAGAAATGTTGTGAAAAAGCTATTCTTTAGAAGTTAAACAAAAACTACTTAAAAAGTGTTTATTTTTAGCACTTATTTTATAATAAAAATAATTAGTCTTAATATTAGGACAAGTGAAATTTAATTATATTGTTATAAAAAATGCTTTTTTTACAAGTTTTTCATACAATAAAATGAATTTTCAAATTTGGTATGTTACAATAATATTTGCTAATGACTGATCTAAAATTTTACCAAAATGTTAAGTCTTCTACGGGTATGTTCTAACTAATTTTAGTACAATTATTAAAATTTTCTTTAATAACTTTAAGTTGCTAACCAAAAGTTTAACTTATATCAGTTGTTAAAACTTCTGCACTCAATCGAAAGAACCCTCAAACAGAGATGTTAAAATGCTAAAAGTTACTATGGTAATTCAGCAATGAAGTGTTTTATTTTTGGTTTGTTTTAAGTTAGTAATTTCACGCTTGAGTAAACAAAGCAGAGCTTTTTAACATGTCTGCCCTCAAACATATAGTCTAGACAGTGCTATTAGCTTATCTAAGAGAAGCAACAAACTGTTTCTGATTGAATAATTATTTATTACAGTTTTTATTCATTATATTTGGAATTTTGTAGTGTGGCTTATCAAAAGTATGCAATCATAGAAGAACTAGAACTAAAAAATTATATACTAAAACAGTTTAAACGAAACTTTTGATGATTTTCGCGACTTCAAGTTTGTACTGATATTATCTAAGATTTTTTTTTATGTGATATAAAGATATTTCAGCTGAAACTATAAAAGATAACAACACAATTAGTAACTAAGATAAATTACTGTAATTAAATATAAATATTATCAATGATGGCAATCATCTCAGTTTGTTACCATTTTTCAGTAACTAAATTAGAAACTGTTGAAAACATTATGATCTGAAACACAATAAATTTAAGTGTTTTAACTAATTGAAGCCTTAGTAAGCTGTGCAGTATAAAACAGTTTTGTATTACAAATATATAAGTTGATATGGTAGCTTAAGCTTTGTAAATGTTAAAGTAAGTATCGCATATAACAAACACTTTAGTTATTTATTAACATACTAGCTATATTTTTTTAAATCTAAAGAATTCAAGTTTTTATTATTAAGAAATAGTCTTAAAAAAACTTTTTATATAACAACTTTAGATTTTAGATAAAATAAGTAACATTTGAAATGTTTCATTTTTTAATAAAAGTCTTTCTATCGATTTTAAGGAACATATAACTTAATCTAAATTTGTATTTTGATATAACTTTAATCTAATTTTAACAATTAAAAAAAAGTTAATTTAAATCAGTTAAAAAACTAATCCACCGATTTTTAACATATAGGTTTATTACATTGAACATATATTTTAGTTATTTGATTAGAATTGTTTGTGTGAAATCCAAATATTCACACCGGGTGTTTCTTCAACTTTCAAGCAGGTCTTCGTTTGCGCAAGAAATTTTGTTACTTTTTCTTATTTTCTGCATAAAGTTTTGGAAGAACCCACGAGCACCCTGTGAAGATGTTTTTTTTTTAAATATACTATAAAACACTTAATGGAACTAGTTATCAATTTGGTAGTTAATATACTTTGAAAGTTTTAGAGCTAAAATTTTTCTTCCTTTTTGGGTTGTTTGAATTAGTTGGTGTTTTAGAACTTTCTGAAGCTCTATAACATTCGCCTACATCGAGCTTGGACACTTGACAAGGCTTTTGATCGCAAAAGATCTGTGAAAATACAGTTTCTTAATGCTTTAAAAACAGTAGTATATTAAAAAAAAATTAAACTGAATTTATTTACTTTGAAACTTTTGGAGCTTAATTTTTTCTTCCTTTCAACTTTTATGATAGCTTTCGAGTTACTAGACGTTTCAGACTTTTCCGGTACTGTAGAACTTTCGTCTAGACAGATATTGGAGCTTTTAGTACGTTTTCGGAAGAATCCACTTATACCCTGTGGAGATGTAATTAGTCAAAAAGATTTAAACACTTTAAAACATTGATATGTGCAAAATTTGAATAGTTTTAGCTTACCATAAAACTCTTTGACTTTGAGGTTTTCGTCTTTTTAGCAACATATGAACTACTGAACGTTTTCGAACTTTTTTCTTGTGAATGGAGATTGGAGGTTTGACTGAACTTTTCATCGATTTTTTCCAAACACTCAGTGAACTTGCTCTCAGTTGATGCAAGATACTCTGTAACTTGGCCACTGGTAGACGCCTTGCATTCGGTGCTCTTATCTGGTGCTCTTGAAATTTCGTCTGGATGGAGCTCGGAGGGTTTAGCGTTAGAAGATCTTTTTGAACTTTCTGGTCCTCTTGAAGTTTCGTCTAGTCGGAGTTTCGATGTTTGACTAAACTTATTATCAAGTTGTACCAGACATTCAGTGTATTTATTTTCTGTAAGTATAACAGAATCTGTTGTTTCAGTTGCCGTATCAACTAGTGTCACCCTGTCTCCCAATGGAGAGCTTTGAACACCCTTGTCTTCTTTCTGAATGCGGTCACGAACTGGTTCATCTTCGAAAACTAAACCATCGCTGTAAGAGTCCCAACTCTGAACGCTGGATGGTTTCTTTTCAATAATGTCCACATAAGGTGTCGGGTGTCTGGTCAGTGGTTCCAGCGGATTGGCTTGACATTCCGAATCTTCGGGCGAGCAGAAGGCGATCGAGTCCAGGGAACTTTTGTTGGAGTCGACGGAGCCGCGGGACGACTTAGAGGAGATTGAAGAGGACTGTGGAGAAATGTCCTCTTCGAAATCATCCTCGTAAAAGTCGCCCGCTTCGACTGCTTTTGATCTGTTCTCTTTGACATGGATGACTTCAAACGTCCTATTTGGAGTTTTCTCTGTTTAAAAAAAAATTCGTAACAATTTAGTTTATTGAACAATAAAAAAACACTCAAAATATTTGTTCCTAGGACCTGGGGCACGAAGAACCTTGTGCTTATCGAGTCGCACACCGTACAAACCTTTTAATGTATTGTCAAGGACATTAAAAATGTATATTTATAAATTTATTTTTACTTTTGATTTGTTCTTTTACTAATCAAAACTATTTTTATAATTTTACTTGTTAACCAACTCAACTTACTTGTGCTCATTATTGTGACCATGCAGGTGCAAAACTGCAGATACTTCTTGAACGTGTCTTTGTTGTAGTCAGCAATAGAAGACGCTGCCTCTTCAAGAGCAGTTTTCACAAAAAATCTATAAAGTGTGTACAAGATTAGTAACAAAACAATTCGCTTACATAAAAAATGATTTTATTATAGATTTTAAATATACTTATAATAAGACTATGTAGTAACAACAATACAAACTATTTAAATTTTGCTTTAGACTGAGGAGAATATTCAATTGCTATTTATTTATAAGTTTTATAAAGCATATTAACACTTTGAATATTTTTATTTTACTATCCAAAATTACAAAATATTATAATACTTAAAAGAAACAAATTAGAACAAATTTGTTCAACAACTTAAAATTAATAATAAAATTAATAGCCAAAAATTAAGTTATGTAAATAGCTTTGTTGTTTTAGATCAATATACTTATAATAAAGCAATACTGTTACAATGATACTAAGTAGTTCTGTTTCAACTTTAAGGATTTTGCACATTAAATTGCTAGAAAAAGTATTTATATGCTTTATGTTTATATTTTATATTAACCATGCTATTTCTCTCAAAGTTTTTTACTGTACTGTTAAAATTAACAAAGTTTAAATAATCCTTAAATTAAACAAGTTAAAATTGTTTTATTCTATAATTATTAATCTATATGACCTTGTACAATTTAAAAGTATATCGACTGATTTAAACTTTTTAAAAAGCGTTTTAAAAAACTCACGAAGTGACACGATTATTGTTCTTTTCTATGATTTTATCTTGAAATTCTTCCAACGGGTCATAGAACTCTTTTTGATAAAATTCATTAATTCTTTTTATGGCTTTATCATGGCTCATTTCTATAGCCGATTTGTGGATTCTCACCATCGAACACACAGCTTGACAGTCTGTCAGTTCTCTTGGCTGTAAATTAGTTTTGTCTATCATTTATAAATAAACTACAGTTTTATATAAACCACGGTGCTTTATAAAAAATCAATATGATGTACATAACAAACTTATTTTTCTCATAACAACCTTTAAATTATTAATTTTGTCATTCAAAACTCAATTTATTACGAATAGAATTTGAAGCTTAAAATCTTGAGCTGTTTAATAATTCAAGAAAAAATAAAAATAAAATAAACTAGTTTTAAGTAACAGTCCTTTACTCTTTGAAAAAAAGTTATTAAAAAATTAACAAACACAAGTTTTTACTAAGTTCAAACTTACTTGCTCAACAAGGAAATGTTGTTTGAGACCAGATCCTCTCACGTCATTCAAGCTCAACTGAAGCACCTTAAAGTTTCAATTCAAAAATTTTAAAACAATCAACTAAAGAATATACTCTACATTTTATTTTTCCTTGTTGTACTTTATAAAGTAAGTAAATTACTTGATTTTTTTTTCGTTCTATTAATTGTTTAATTTTTTTAAGATTTAAAAAACTATTCTTATGATAGTGTGTTGTAAAAGTATGTGGTGTAACAAATAAGACTAAAATAATATACTTGCTAAGTTTCAGTTTGATTTTGTAAAAAAAATTACTCGCTCTAAACCTTTGTTAGACTTTAGTTTTTATTTTATTTGGAAACTCTATATAAACTAGATAAGTATGTCACCATTTAAACCATTTAATTTTTAATAAAAAACTTACATTGCGAAGAGTACCCTTCATATCATTCTCAAGTTGCATGTTTTTCATTTTATCATCTAACACCTTATCTTTCACACTACCTTCAAGCTGCATTGCCGTCATATAATCAATAAATTGCATTTCCATCATGATTACTCGGAACAATATTAATCAAAATATTTTTCGTACTTGACTTTTTTCAAATGTGAGAAAAAATTCAACAAAAATTTTGACTGAAGTAAAAAGTTGATAAACGTCATAATATTGCTATGACAAAAAATATTTTTTAGTTCGTTGATAAATAATTTAAAACATAAGACTTTGTATACAGTAACCTCTCGGATCTTTACGCACTCGTGACGTTACGCACTCTCGTTTAGTTAAGCATTTCAGAGTTCTAAAAATTCAAAAACAATTTTTTTTTATAATTGCACAAATTAGGTTTATAGTACATATTTAAATTAAAATGTGTTTTTAAATGCTAAAACACCTCTCTATATCTTTAGACTTTGTAAATTTATGTTCCTTGACTAATTGATAAACATTTGGTTATACCTTAGTATATCAGAAATTTTGTTAACAATAAGAGATTTAAAATTAAAATTCTGAAATAAATATGACTGTGTTTAATATTGAAAGTATAATGAAATAATGAGAGTTTAAAACACAAAGAAATAATACATCAGTCTTGCCCTATGTATTAATAAACAGCATTTTATAATTGTAAAGAAATGCTTAATTATAAGTTGAACTTGCTAAATAAAATAGAATATAAATGTCACATATAAATAAAGATAAAGATAAAATCTACTTATTATTAAAATAGTAAAATTATTTCTACTCGTATTATTATTTTATAGAAATTTAAATCCTTTTTTTGATATATGTATAGTTTTATCTGTTGTTTTTATATTTATAAATAAAGTAAAGAAATATTTAAAAAAGGAAAGTGCCCAGTCTGCTTTTAACTAGAAGCAAAACTAAATAACAGCCATTATAGCGAGTATATTTGGTACCTCTCGTTTCTTTACGATCTCTCATATCTTTACGCACTTTTTCTGTGGACACAATGTGCGTAAATAAGCGAGAGGTTACTGTAAATTATTTTTTGATAAGATTTTAACACTGTGTTTATTTATTATTTTCTGAAACTTTTATTTTTAATATAACTAACATATCGTTTGAAACAAATTAAGAAAATGTATAGTAAGATAGAGCTTTTTTTAAATAAACATTGTTTATTGAACGATAAAAAAAGCGCTCAAAAAGTTTGGTCTAAGGACCTGGTGTACAAAGAAACCTTTCGGTTATCGAGTCGTACACCATAACAAGGTAAACCTTATGCTATTTAAAGTTATATTATTTAATATTTAAGTTTTAAAAAGTAAGAATATTTGTTTTGATCAGACACATAGTTTAAAGAGAAATCAATTCACGGTTGGAAATTTAGGGTTTTAATTGAGGTTTACTAAAATAATGATAGGAATATTAAGTTTGATACTAATAGTGCAGTATAAGTTTTTTTTTTTATTACCAAAATTATTGTAGCTTATGAGTATAGATGACCTTAAGTTATCGTATTTGATTTCATGAGAAACGATTTTTTAATTCAGAATGTTTTGTAGTGTTTTATAAACATTCATAGACACTTTTGTCAGATAAATAAATGCAATAATATCTTTGTAAGCGAAAACACAATAATTAGCTTCTTAAAAACAATTCAAAAAGTTATGAAATGTAACAAAAGTATATGCTTTTCTATTTTTGATGAAATAATTGTAAATAAACTTTAAATAGTCTAATTTTACTTGTTGAATACTAAATAAATATGTCTTGTCCCATTAAAATTGTTTCTACTGTTTGAAATATGTCTCCAAAAATACTTACTTAACTTGTTTTACACTTGATCAAGTTAGTTTCGTTTGTAACCTAATTTAGCAATGCTCTGCAGTAATTCTTATACAAATTAAGTACTCATATCTTTACTTGGTTACTTACTTTCCAATACATTTGTTTATAAGTTTTTATTGGAATATAATCTTTATAGCTTATTGAAAAATTTTAAATCTATTTCTACTGTATTTTGATACTTTTTGAAATTTTTTTTTCTTTTTTACCACTTTTTTGTTTACTTCTTAATACTAGCAATTCATTACAATGAAAATAGTAATTCTACATGTAAAATATTTA
The DNA here is from genome assembly GCF_965202585.1 of Thalia democratica. Lineage (NCBI taxonomy): Eukaryota > Metazoa > Chordata > Thaliacea > Salpida > Salpidae > Thalia > Thalia democratica. The sequence continues at coordinate 78,330,433 of NC_139165.1, forward strand.
AAATATTCTTGAATTATATTATGATTTCTTTGTTAAAAGTAAAAAAAAATCCTATGTATTAAGCCGCTTGTATATATAATTATACTTTTTAGCAACATTTAACTAAGAAATGTTTTTTGAAATACTGAAGCTATACATGACTAGTACAACAAAGCTATTTTATTAAAGATAAGTTTTATTACTTGTTAAAGGCTCTTGCTTGTCATAATAAAAATGATAGCTTTACGTTTCTTTTAGTTTCATTAAATGCTTAACAACTAGTAATAAAATTTAAAATCAGAACTAAAGATTAGTAAACTTTATTAAATTATTCAACTACAGTTATACTCTGAAAAAGTTAATGCTACTAAAAATTAAGTTGATTATAGCATAAGTTCAGTTTGTTTCAAGGAATATAAACGTGCAGTTAGTGATAAACAAAACTTTCAAGTAAGTTTTTCATCGTAAACATAAACAACTTAAAACCTTTTACTTCAACCAATGTTTATCACGAAAAAACTAAAGTAAACAAAATATAAAAACTTTGTTGCTTGAAGTCGTATTTGATGATAAACTTAACTGTGCAGTACAATATTTATAAAAGTTGCAAAGATCAACATCAAAAATATTCGACCAGTAAAACAAGTTAAAGAAATTATTTAACTATAACATGAAATAAAAAAACATAAAAGAAGTATTTACCAAAATAAAAAGTGGGAAAGTGTTCAAAATTCTAAATAAAAAATTAGATCAACTTTTTAAGTTTAAACAGATAAGAAGTTTTTGTTAACCGTTTAGTATTTGTCAGCTGAATGTTTTTATAGTTTTAATAGTACAAAAAACTATGCAGAAACAGTTTTCTTCAGCTTAGTCAAATGAATTATACTAAGCAGAGTTTAATCTTTAAAACTATACCTAACGAACTTAATTTTTTTAATTGATATAAAAAAAAAACATTTACAACAGTATACCAGTTTCTTTTGTGACAGATTTTAGTTTTAAAGTTTAAATACATGCGATATCAGCAAACAAAAAACGCAAATTTTTTTTTTTGTAAAATGTGTTTTATAAAAGCCATTTAAAAAAATTAAAAACTAAGCCATATTTCAAATGTATTTTTAACCCATAACATTTAATAATTTTACTAACATATTTCGTTGGTTTTAAATAGTTAGTTATTCCAAAACAAAATTTTGAATATTTTTTCATAAAACTAAAAATCATTAATGAAAACTTTTAAGTTAGATGTTTATAACTACGTTAAAACTTTTGAGGTATTACGGTATTTTTTAATGGACAAATAAAAAGTTTAGATACTTAATGTAGTTTCCTGCAAAACTGAACTAACTAAGTTGTAAAACTAAAAATTGATTAAGAAAAAAAATCAGAAGGTCGTACTTAAATTTTTGTTTACTGTAACTTGTTTAATGTATATTATTTTGTTTGAAAGTTTTGTATATTAAACTTTACAATGAACGAGATCGAAATGACTGAATTTCCGGCAGTGTTGAGTAACAACGAACTTTCTAACAGTCTACCGGCTGAAAACAAAACTTTTGTCACCAAGCAACCAACGAAGCAAACTGTAAAATTGTCACCAGTTGAACAACCAACGGAAAACGGCAAAAACTTGTCACCAGCTGAAGGTGCAAATTTGTCACTAGTCGATAAGTCCACAAAAAAAGATGTAAACTTGTCACCAGAAGAAGTTGTTAATTTGTCACCACCAGAACAAGCAAAACTGTCACCGAAAAACTCGAGGGAGCCGTGCCAATTTGAGTGCGATTTGTGCGAGGAGATGGTGCTGACGACCACCAAGCTGAAATCTGGGAAGCACCAGACCGTGACGTGTTTGATCGTGTTTCTTCTCGGCGGCGCCATCTGCTGTTTGTGTTTGTACCCGTGCTGCAGGGAGGAGTTCCATGACGTCATGCACTTCTGCCCGGGGTGCGGAAAAAAACTGGGTACCTGCAAGGCCAAGTGGTAAAAGTGATTGTTTTTGCTATATATTAACTTTTTGTGAAGTTTTAGCTGTATTTACACCCAAATTTGTTATTTTTAATAGTTTTCGTGTCTTATTCAGATCTGAATGTAAAATTGCACCAAAATCAATACAGACGGTCTCTGTCTTACTATTATTTATTAAACTCTTTTGTGTGTCTAGTTTTTTGTCAATTTAAAGCTTTCAAAGTCAAGTAAAAACATGAGTTTTGTTAAACGCTTTGACTTAGGTAAGTTTGTAAAAAATATATAAACAGGTTTTTGATTAATTTAATCAATACACTAGCTTGATCAAAATCAACTTTTTCTAAATATTTTTGTATCGCTTTTTATCAGCTGTTTGTTTGAGTTCTATTGAAATATGATTTGTTATTAATTAAAATAGAAACAGTCAGTATGTTTTAGATCATTCGTAATTTTAAAACCTAAACATTGTTATTCAAAAATACCAAGTTTGTCTTCTGCTTAAAAAAAATTATAAAGATATTTAGTGTTTAATTTTACGAAGAGAACTTGAAATGTATTCTATGTGCAGCATTTACTGCAAGTCTAGAACGGGGTCTATAAAACTCCTATTCATAATCTATTTCAAAGCCACTTTTTCTGAATAATACAAAATTATCGCCAAAAATTATTACAAATCATAAAATTTATAGTACAAGTTTTAAAATTTCCAAACCAAAAGATACCAAGTGTCCATTTAAAAGTTGCCGTAAAATGTACTTGAGATCTTTTTTTATTTTTCATTACGAACCCCAGAATATTTAGTTAAGAATGATTTTTCCCGCCTTACTTGTTGTTGCCCCTTATCTATTACAATTTTGGTACCACCTTCTTGTTAGGCAAAATATTGCCCTCCGACTGCATTTTCTAAAATAGAGGCGGTATTGGGAAACCCTGATCAAAATGCATTAACGAATATAAATTTGTTAAAATTTTAATAACGTTGGAATCATTAACGATAATTTCCTTTTTGACTAAACCTTAAAGCTAACTTTGTAAACTATAGCACACATGACAAAAAAAAAGTTTAAGGTAGTTATTCTAAAAAAAAAATCACAGCAGATCGCTAAGAAAAATTTGTACAAACTCATAATCAATATACACATTTTACTAAAGTTATCTTTTTATGGTTTTGTTGTCTGTAAATATTGATAGAAGTTACATTAAAACTCATTGAGAACAAACCAAAAAGTAAAGTTTAATCTGATACTTTAATCCATTTTTACTTAATATAAAATCATTCGTGTACAAAAAAATACCCATAAGCACTATACCTCTTAAAGCGAATTGCTTTAATTTTAAACTAAGTTTTCAAACTTAACTTGAACTTAATTCTTTATTTCGATAGAGAAATTTGTTTTAAAACAAACAAAGATTATTAAGCTATTGTGCTCATTTGGCACAGCAACAATTAGCATTTTTACAAAACTGATAATCACTACTTTGCAAAGTACAAACTCTGTGAAACACTTTTTAATTTAAAGCTTAAATTTTTTTGATTGGCTAATTTCGGTGTAAGTAGAAAATTAAAGTAAAATATTTTTTTATTAGAACCCTTAAAAATTAAACTAATAAGTTATACTATTTATAGTATGGTTTTTTTTAGTTTATATTACAGATTTAAATAAAAGATTTTAAAAAATCCAAAAAAAAGTGAAAAAAACTTGTGGTAAGTCTAAATTTTAATTAAATTTTAAAGTTTTTAATTGATCTATGAAATCAGTTATTAAAATTTAAATCACACATAAATTGCAAAAAATCGTTATTCTTTCAAGTTCTAAACTACCAAGATGAAAATTTAACTGATATAAATAGAAAGGTATTGATGTCAATAAACTTTCCTGTTTTGGTATCTAACTGTAGTTATTTAAAACAGGACAATTGTAGAAAATTGTTAAAATATCAAGATAATATTGTAGTAGTTTTTCTAATGTTTTTATCATCTGTCACATCACAAAAGAAGTTATTTCCCAGCCTTACTTAGTTAGGAAATTCAAAAAATTTTAAATAGTTAATATCATCTTGCATAAAACTTTAGTATTATCAACTAACACATTGTTATAAACAGAGAACAACAATTAAAGGTATTATCTTTTTTATAGATAATCAAAAAAGATAGACTCAATCCACGTATGACCTTATAATACTTTATAGGTTTTGATGAAACTATTTTAAAATTTTCAGTATTACATGCTTTATCAAGAATGATAACATAATACTAACTTGTAATTTTTTATTACCAGACTTGGTATAAAAATCAGCACTATAATTTACAGCAAACTTTGTTGATTTTTTTCTAAAAATGTATTGTTTTAATGCACCGTTTCATATTATAATATTAAAAGTTTTACCTGCTTAGAAAACAGCGCAACATTTAACCACTTAAAATCTGAATAGTTTGTATATAGAAGACTTAAAACTAGTCTATACTTGTTAACATTATTTTTAAATCAAACAAAGTTTTGAATATTCAAGACCAGAATTGCAAAAAAGCATATCGTTTTGAAATTTTCTACTAATTTTTTTTTTAAATAATTCTGAGTTACAAGCTTTTGATTTAAAAAAATAATAATAAAATAAAACACGCTTGAGTAAACAGCTACGATTAGTAAATTGGTGTTCTAAAAAGTAAGCCCAGGTCATTTTTGTTTGTAATAGAGATGCTAAAACTAAAAAACAAAGATTTCTAAAATATGAATAAAAGTTTGGTTGCTTAAACTTGAAATTGTAATGCTAGCTTTGTGGTGGTCACTTATTGTTAGACATCTGCCATTATGTGCTAGATGAAATTAAATTTCCCTTGTTGTAGCTCTTAAATCAAGCGTGTTTTTTGTTTGTTTATTTTTCAAAAAATATATAGCCTACTATAGTCCTTTTTTTATAACTAGTTTTCATAAATCGCTTATAGGAATTAAAATAACTTTTGCGCAGGAAATACAACGAGCAAAATCTATTTACTTTAATTAAATACAGGAAAAACATGTTTTTCTTTTTTTCTACAAACTGAACATTTGCTTAGATACTGGTTAGCCTTTAGTAGTCTAAACAAATTTATTTTTTGTGGCAGCAAATAATAATTAAAAAGTTCAACTTAAACATACTAAAAATTATAAGTTATAAATTATTCAAAAACTAGTTAGTTTATGATTTTTTTGCTTACTTCTTTAAGCAAGAACAAATTTGCTTAAAAGTAATTTTCCAGTAAAAAATAAAATAGTAATATGAAACACAATCAAAAGAAAGTAAAATAAATGTTGACTGTGTTTTTATTATTGATTAAAACCACAAATTAGAGTAGAATATTAAAAACCTTTTATTATAGTTCGCTGCTTTTATAGCTTTATCTATCAAACAAATATACTATTTAATATTTCTTCAAACTTAATCTGATAAAAACTCTTTCTTTTTAATAAAATTAAAACACGTTTTTAACGTTACTAAATCCTTAAAGTTTTATAGTCTTTTAGTTACATTTAAAAGTTAAAAAATAATAGTCAACTTATGAAAGAGCTGATGATTTTTTACTATTTTGAGTTTGTTATGAATATGGTTCTTTCCCAACTAAAAGTTTTGTTTTTTCTCATACAAAGAAGCTACCATAAAACATCAAGTCCTAAGAATGGAACTTTAAATAGCTTGATTCTATTTATTTCTGAAATAAGTTGTTTAATACTAGAACAAAAGTTCGTTTTGATGTAAATTCAATAAGTCCAACAATTAAGTTTATCAAATTTGTTATGCACTAGATAAACAAGCTAGACTATCTAGAAATATTGAATTTGTCTTTTAATATTATAAAGAATAGTATTTTCAACTATAGTTAATGAAAAAGTAAATGCAAAATAATTTTAGTCATCAATATTTACTAAACTTAATTATATTTACCCACCTTTAAATATGAACTAAAAATATAATTTATGAGATCAATAAACTTGTAGAGCTGTAAGGTGCATACATTTTAATAGTTAGAATGAAAATATTAGCAGTATAAAAATATCAAAAAAATTTAGATGTTGAAAACATGTTTTGGTATGAATTAGGAGTCTTTATGTATAAATTCAAGAAAAAGTATGTTGCCTGTTAATTTCTTTTTTTTTTTTAAGGTAGAAAAACATCAGAATTAACTCACTCTCCCCTCTACAACGATAAACGTTTTCTGAAGGTCATGCAAGTGAGTTTGAGCTCATCACGTGTTATTCCACCTGCCCTACCTTAAATTTACTAAGAAAAAATTTAACCATTTAATTATAAATAAAACTAAATCTATAAACAAAAAAAGTAGAACTTTTAACTAACCAAAATAAAAATTAAAAAAAAAAAAAAACTAATCCTAACCCTTTATTGAAAAAAACCCTGGTGACACGTCATTTGGCAAACACTCACAAGGTTAAAATCTCAACACTAAAAACCACAAATTGTGGGAAAATCCTGAAGATCAAATCCCCAAGCAAGTGCTGCCGACGTTCTGAATAAAACAACAATAGCAACAATCCAATTATGATATCACTGCCACCAAGTGATCCCACAATTAGCTGTTGAAAATTTAAGCAGTGTAAAATAAAAACAATAGCTACAAAACAACAAACTCTAAAAGAAAATCTTATGTAATTTATTGCTAGCATTAAGTTAACACAAACAGGGTTCGTGCGCGTCAGGCTAAGTCAGGCTAAATCAGTTTTTTTGAAAAAAGTTGAAAAACGTCAGGCTAAATCAGTTTTTATGTTTAAAAGTTTGAGAATCTCAGTTTTTGTCAGTTCAAATGCATGAAATTTTTTTAATTAAGATCAAATTGAGATGTGAATTTATTTCTAAATAAAGATTTAGTTACTAAAGACAAAATCAGTCAGTATTTGTAAAAATAAGTGCTTAAAACCTTTTGTTGAATCTCTAAAATAATTTTAAGAATGTTCATTATTTTGTTTTTAGTAGATTATATACGTCATAATTATAAAAATTCATAAAAAAGTACAGTTTAAACATTACAGTTTAGTTCAACAACTTAGCTGTTTGTCTGAATTTGTTTACATGAGCTTTGTTTTTCAGAGCTTAGTTGGTTAAACTGTTTTAATTTCTAATTTAAAAGTTTTTTACCAAATACTTTTTAGATTAATACTCTTAGCAGTTTGTTAAGTTGCATTTCTGTTTTAATAAAAGCTTCTGATCCAGTCATGTAACTTATAATTGACAAATTCAAGTACTAATTGACACAAACCCTGTATATGGGTGATAAGTGGTGGATGTAACTAAGCCCCAAAATTTAATAAAGGTATGAATTCATTGAACAGAAATTATAATGACCAGTTAAAAATATTCAAGTTGCTGGGTAAGCGATTGATAGATGTTGAAAAATAATTCATTTAATCTTTTATTTTCTTTAAAAGTAGTTTTGTGAATACTTTTATTGCGCTAATTTGCCAATTAAGACCCCCGATACCCAAAATGCCTTCTGAAGGTGATTTTTTCTACTTTGAAAAAATGTCAGGCTAAATAGATCTCTGTCAGGCTAAATGAAAAGGAATTTCGCGCACAAACCCTGCACAAATCTTGATCAATATTTAAAAACTTGACAAATAATTTCTCTCTTAACAAACTTGTATTAGAAAAGTAAAAAATCTCAACAGAAATGTTCCTTTATATATTAAAAATAAGTTATATAACATAAAATATTTAACTTAAATTTATACAGAAATCAACGAGGAAAACAAAATATATAATTAATCTAGTTTATACACAAATGCACAAAAGAAAAATAAGACAATAAAACAATATACTCAGGCATGTGATTAAAGCACTTAAGTTTCACTTCTTGTAGCAAGTTAATAGAAAATTTTTATAACCGCATTTAAACTTATCTTTTTTTAATTTTTTTAAATTTTCTGGGACACTAGACCTAAACCTTGGACCCAAATACCTTATGGAGTTTAGGCCAAGTCTTGTTCTAGGTCTTTCAGTTATGAAATTTAATTTTTTTGAAAATCTTGTATTATGTGAGTGAAGAGAACTAGCAAGAGTAAAACTTTTATGCTCAACATCAAATCCAGTCATACTATTCTGCATCAATTTACAAACTTGCAATTTAAACACATCATTCAATTTCAGCAGACCAGTTTTCACAAACAGTGGGTTTGTTGGAGTCAAAGCAGGCACACGGCAAATATACCTCACTATCCTTTTTTGCATAGTAACAATTTGTTTCAAATAACATTCAGCAGCACCACCCCAAGCAGATATACAATATTGAATATGCGGATAAAACAAACTATAATACACCATTTTAAGTGTACTCACATCCAAATAGTACCTCAATTCTGACAACACAAAACAACTTTTAGACAGCTTTGATTTGAGAGATCTTAAGTGAGCCCTCCAATTCAGTTTTTCATCCAAAACTACACCTAAATATTTTATACTTTCAGTCTGTTCAAGAGCAAAACCATTTATATTTACTTTAAAATCACATTTTTTAGAAGTATTGTTAAAAAGCAAGAAGTTAGTTTTCGAATAGTTAATAAAATGTTTATTATTACGCAACCATACATCAACTTTTCTTAGTTCTTCATTAATAACACTGTTCACACAAGCAGGATCACTATGTTGGTAGCTTAAGCAGGCATCATCAGCAAACAATCTCCTATTAATCTCAGTAGAAGAAAAAATATCATTTATATACACAAGAAACAACAAAGGACCCAAACAAGAACCTTGAGGTATACCAACATTCACAATTTCACGCTCAGACACAACATTATTGATAACAGTCGATTGGCTTCTATTACATAAGTAGCTTTGTAGTAAATTTAACATAGATCCTTTAACTTTATAACCTTTTAATTTTGACAAGAGTATTTCATGATTTACCGTATTATGCCTTTGCTAAATCTAAAAAAACAGAACAATTAACTAACTTTTTCTCACCAGCCTCAATCAACTCATCCACAATCTGATTCACAGCAAGCTCAGTTGTACTATTTTTCCTAAAACCATACTGCATTTTTATGCAAAACATCATTAGACAAAAAAAAATTATTCAACCTCTCACACACTAAGGACTCAAAAGTTTTTGAAAAAGGAGACAAAAGAGAAATAGGTCTATAGTTATTAACATCACTTTTTTTACCAGACTTGTAAATTGGTACCACTTCAGCATATTTAAGTGACTCAGGAAACACACCATACTCTACACATTTGTTAAACAGTTTACATAAATAAGGAGCAATAACTTTTGCACTTAGTTTTACAAATCGTATACTTGGCACATTGGATCGCACGCTTTTAATTGGTCTCATATTCCTAATATACATCTCAATTTCACCATTAGTAAATTCTTTGAATACAAAATCATTACATACTGAACTAATACAAAACTCAAGATTACTATGAAAATCATTCTTTCTCTCATTTAACAACTTGTCAGCTATATTAACAAAACTTTTATTCATTAAATCAGTTACTCTTTTCAGGTCACTCACAATCTTACCACTCTTGTCAAGTACACCATTTATTTTACAGCTTGAAGTAGATTTAGTGGAGACAATATTATTTACAATTTTCCATGACTTTTTACTGTTACCTTTATTATACTTAACTATTTGTTTAAAGTAAAGTCTTTTGGCTAATTCTATAACTCTATTAAGTAAATTTCTATATTTTTTAAATGAAACAGAACATTTTTTTTGTTTGTCTTTTATTGCAAATTTAAACATTAAGTTCTTATTATTAATTGAATTAATTATACCCTTTGTTAACCACGGTTTGGCTTTTAATTTTTGTTCTTTTTTATTTAATACTTTAATTGGAGCATGATGATAAACTGTTCCACTAAAAATAGCTTCAAACTCATCCCAGCATTTATTCACACCTTCACAATATTCTGCATACAACCTCATATTTTGCAATTTCATTCTAAGGCTATTTAAAAACACCCCAACATCAAATGAACTAAAATCTTGAACATATTTCTGGTTAAAAGTTACAGTTTTAGGATTCTCACAAACAATTTCACACACAACTGGCATATGATCGGAGACATTATAGTTCACCACACTAACATTCAGAATTTTGCAATCAAAGTTAGAGTACACATGGTCAATTAATGAATTAGAAGAAAAATCAGCAGAATACCTTGTTGGAGAGTTAACAAATTGTTTTACACCTACACTAGAAATACAGTTTAAATAGTTAACAGTACGCCGGTCACATTTTAGCAAATTAATATTCACATCACCACCAATAACATAATTCTTTTTTCTCTCACACAAATAATCTAGAGCAAAAAGAAATTTTTTTTCAAAAAGAGCAAATACAGAACTTGGATGTCTATACAAATTACCTACTATAACACATTTACTGTTTCCAAGTTTAACATTAATCCACACATCATCCACATCATCCACATCACATTGGTTTAAAGACATATATTCAACAACCTCGTAGTCAAGACAATTTTTCACAAAGAAAGCAACACCACCAGATTGATTACTGTTAGAAGTTCTGTTCACAAACTCATAACCATCCAATTTACCAATAAAAGGTCTCATACTAGTCAGCCAAGTTTCACATACACAAATTACATCAGGCAAAACCTCAACTGAATTCAAAAATTCTTCAATTTTATACAAATTTGCATTCAAACTTCTTATATTCATGTATACAATACTAATGCTATTTTTATTACCAAATTTAACATCATTTAAATCCAAGTAACACTCATCTTTTCTTTTAGAAGAAGCAGATTTTTTAAGTTTAGAAAAACAATCAAAATCTAAATTATTCACACTCTGAAAAGGAAAGACAGAATTTTCACAGTCATAACAATAAAATTTACAAATACCTTTTTTATATTCACAAAGTTTTATATTTTTTTCAGTAGCACACTCAACATGGCATCTTTTAGAACATAAAAAGCAAGTTAAGTGATTTTTTATATTTTTACAATGCAATTTACATTTATAACATACATTTTATTTTATTTCACAATTTTTACAAAAAAAGGTAAACCGTTTTCACTCATTTTAACTAAACTCTTGTTACATGCAGTGGAACATTTATGATGCATCCACATAAAGCAGCCATCACAATACAAGCACTCATCTGAAAGAGAAAATTTTTTATAACATATTTTACAATATTCATCATTTCCCACGTTAACTAATTCATACTCACTCACACAGTCTTTACAATAAAAATGATCTTTATTAGATCTATAAAAATTATACTCATAGCTATTTAAATCAGAACATTGGACATGTAACCATCTCCCACAATTGTCACAACAGATAGAATTTAAATTTGGAGGTTCAAAGTCATTTTGACACACCCTGCAAACACACTCTAAATTAACTAAACTATCTAATTTAAGGTTTAAAGAAGTCATTTAAACATATAATTTTTTTTAATATAATTAAAAGATAAACAAATAACTAATTTTTGGTTCTGCAGTTTTTCAATACCTTCAACTGAGTTAATAACAATTACTTTAGACTTCTCATCTTTTCTCAACAAAATTGTGCCACTTGAGGACCATGCATATTTCCAACCTTTTTCTTTTTGAAACCTTCTAGCAAGATAAAGAAGGTTTCTGCTAGTTCTTGACAAATTTTCATTAAGATAAACCCTTTCTGCCTTTATGTCATTCAAATCAGCATTAAATAACTTCTTTTTTTTCTTTCATAACTTTAACTTTTTGGTCTCGAGATTTGAATGTAACTAAAATAGGATTAAACATTCTCTTTCCTTCCTTCTTCTCTAGGTTGGTTCCAGCATCTGTGGTCCTCAAGCGCCTAATTTTTCCTAACTGATGTCTCTCTATTCTTGGATCTACTTTCTTCAAAACCTTCATTGCAACAATCTCGACATTTTCATTTTCACAAGCTGGTACACCCTGTATTTCAACATTGTTGCCTTTCATCCAGTTTTCAATTTGATTCAGCTTAATGTTTGCTAGCTTGTCATTTTCCTCTATATCAAAAATCTTTTTAGTCAACCTCTCATTTTCCAATTTCACTGTTTTTACATCCTCCTTGATTTTTACATTCTCTTTCCTCATATTATCAAATTTAGAATACAAAAAGTCAAGTGAATGCTACAAAGAGTCAATCACTTTTTTTTGATCAGCTAATTTATCATTAACTTCCTTCATTTGATTACTAAGCTTATCAGTTGACTCTCTATGCACTAAAGTCAAATTATCAATCAATCTTTTTAACACAGTACTAGTAACTCTCTCACCCATATTCATTTAATAATTCTATTTTACTTATATATAACACCTTATTCAAATACAATGAAAATAGAATTGAATAGAATTAAAATAGAATTATTTCAATCCTTACTTTACAAGTATAAACAAAATTCACAACCATTTAACAAGGTTTTCAGAGACAAATTACTTTTTTCATAGAGTAAATAGTCTTTATATTTCTAAGTCCTTATCATATCTTGGATGTAAGGTATGAGAGGAAATTCCAAAAAGCTTAAAAGAACAAAACTATCTTATAACATTTCAATCTGGACTAAAAAGTGTATTACTTAAATATCAATCAGAAAAAAGTCAATCTTAATTTTATGTTTTAAATAGTATCACAAAAAATGATTTCTTAATTATTAGGTTTTACTCTTTTAAGCAATGGCAGCTGTGTTGGCTGGGTGTGAGCAGAGTTGATTTGGTCTTAGATATAGTTTTTGAGCAAGCAGTTTTTATTTACTAACTTACTTTTTTTTCATGTGAGTTTGTAATTAAGTATGATAACTGTATTTTATTTATTTATTAATTTTAAAAAAAATTAATAATTATTGAGTTTGTTTTAGAGTGAAGGGTTTTTGAACAGGTATAGTTCAAACTTACTTTGTTTATTTTTATTTCTAAGTGAGATTTATTAATTACTTTTTTATTTACTTATGTAGTTGTTAAGTCTTTTTTCTTATTTTTTGTTTTCTTTTTTAAACACAATTGATTAAAAAAAAAGGAATTTTCACAACTTCTTCCTTTTGTTCTATTATTGACCTTTTTATTGCATTTTTCAGGGTTGCTCTTGTAGAGAGGGCAACAAGAAAAATGTGAACGTACATGATCATAAAAATTGAAATCTTTGGGAGGAGATGGTGTGGTGCCCATGGTAGACTATGATACTCATAGCTAATATTGGCAGTAATGGGTTTAAAAAAAAGTGCATACCATTTTTATTTTCTTTAAGAATTAATTTCTCTAATTTGTTTAATTAAAAAAAAAATCATACATTTAACTTAAAATTAAATTTTATCAAAGTTTTAAATAAAACTTATCAAAGTTATTTATACATATATGGTGTGAGGCTCGATGACCAAAAGGTCTTTCTCTGCAGCAATCCATTGACCATAGTTGTGAGCGTTCACTTTTTTCTTTTTTTCTTTGTTTCTTTCTTTCTAAGAAAGCTAGTTTTTTTTTCTTCAGCTACTTAGGGTGCCAGTTAACCTAGGAAAACTTGGAGTAATATGAAGCTTAAAAATTAAAGCAAAATAAAAACCTGAAATTTAGAATACAAATTATAAAAAGAACCTGAAATTTTAACATATTTTAGTTGTAAAACAATGAAGTTTAGCTTAAATGAGGAATAACTATTAATTGAAATAAATAAGCTATTTATTGTTATATATTTTACTTAAATGTACAACATGCATTAAAGTATATTTTTAGTAGCTAAACAAAATAAATTATATTTTAGTTTCAAATTTAATTTTTATTTTAAACGAACAGAAAATTTTGTACTTTAAAAACCTGGAAGAAAATATGAAAAACTGAAAGAAATGTCTCAAAAAATTGGTGGCCATCCTGTTTTAACTAGGACTCCTGGAAAACCTTAAGTCATTTCATTTAAAAACTGATTGAGAAAAACAGGTAAAAATTTAAAGTTTCATACATTTTGAAAAAATTCTGAATAACCTAGGTTTTTATGGTAAGTCCAGGCTTTTTTAGGGTTAAAAAAAGTGTGAAATTTTAGGGTTTATAGGCTTTTATTTAAATTTTGAACAACAGTCATAAAAAGAAAACCTTGACGCTAGTAATAATTTTCAAAAAAAAATCATAAAAATAAGTTTTAATCTTGTAAAAAATTGACTTAGTTTTAGATAAACAACAATTAATTTTGTATGAAAGGGGTTAATCATTAGTGTGGATGTTTGTTAATTTTTTCAAAATTACCATGGAATTTGTATTAAATTTTTTTTCTCAATATGTTTGTAACAGAAACTTTACTATATTGATTACATCTAAAAAATTGACCAAATTTTTATATTCAGTAAAAATGTTTTGTAGTATGCACATTGAGATTTTTAATAAGGGCCAATGTTAATTTTCAAAGAAAAGTAGAACCCCTTACAACCTTTAGAATTATCTAAGCATGTTTAATCTTAAAAATAAGGTGACAAAATAGTTTTAAGAACAAAATATGCTCTACAAACATTTTTGCTATTCAAGTATTAAATTAATTGATTAAAGTATGCACATTGGGATGCGTCTTTTAACAGTTAATTAGGGGAACTGGTCAATTGAACAAAAACAAAATTGCACAAGTGGACTAAATTGTACCAGGGGACACAACTGCACAAATATAGTTTTGCACTAGAGTAAAAAATAAAGAAAAAAAGATATATAAAAAGCAAAAAGATAAATTAATAAAAAAACAAATAAACAAAAGTTACTGACTGAGGGTATGGGTTAGGGGTAACAGTGATAATTAAAAAATAAAATAATAACTAATATAAATTATTATTAAAAAACAAGAAAAATTAATAAATATAACCAACTAAAAAAAAAAAACTACCGACCAAGGGTAAGGATTAGGCATAACAATGATAGTAAAAATAAAAAATAAAATAAAAAGCTAAAAAGTTACTGGCGACTGAGAGTAAGGGTTAGGGGTAACAGTGATAGTAAAATAAAATAAATTAAAAAATAAAAATAAAATAAATAAAAAATTCAATCCTTGCAAAAATGTCTGCTTGTGCAAAAACTTCCCTTTGCCCAAAAGTGTCTTTGTGCAATTTAGTCCCTCTAGCATTTTTGTCCGCTTGCGCAAATTTGAAACCTACCCATTATTTATAGTTTTGTCTCTTAAAAAATACATAAGTCACAAATACATGTTGATATGTTTATTAAAAACAAAAGAAAAACATGTTTCATGCTAGTTTTTTGAGGTTGGCAAGGTTGCCACACACTTAGGATACTCATTATACTCAGAACAACTCAGAAAAATTTGAAATTTTCAAATACCTCAGGATTATTTAAGATAGTTCAGTATTGTATGATATATTATACTAAAACTTAGGATGATTCAGACCAATTTGGTTTTTTTGATAAATACTATTCAAGATAGTTAAATATTATTGAAAATTGCAGTTAATTTTTTTATAGATTTAATTGAGTTAAAGTTTTTATTTTACATTTTCAATATTTTGATCTTTTATTACCTTTTTTGTTAAAAAACAGCATTTTGTTGATTTTGAATGTTTTTTTAATATTAAAACATATATATAACACAAAGAAAAATGAATGATGACTCAGGGCAGTTTAAGGTCACTCAGAATAGTTTTTTTGACTCAAATGACTAAATTAAAAAAAAAAACCCAACCCTGGCATTAGTTTTTTTACTTTACTATTTTTCCCTAAATGATGTAAGACTTCTAATTTGTTGTTAACTTTTATCAATACATTACATTAATAAAAATTTCTTTAGCTAATATTCATTAACAATAATTTATCAAAAAATATTTTTATAGTTTTCTTAAGTCATAAAAGATTCATAAATTGTTATTAGAAATTGTTTTTAGTTTTATAGGTTAATCTTAAGTATTAACATTCTTATTTAAATCGTTCTGACATTTATTTGAAAGTACTTGAAATTCTAATATTTTATTTTTTAAATTGTAGACATTTAAAATTACATATTTAATGTCAAATGAAAAAAGATATCAAGATTTAAATTATCAATCTATAAACTAAAACCACCTAAAGTTGATAAGACTTTCATCAAACTCAATAAACGAAATTGCCACCTTTACAAGTTGTACAAACAGAAGAAACTCACCAGAATTGTCTAAGCATCAAGTTGGTTTAATAAAGGTTGGGAGATTTTATAAGCATTATAATATATTTTAAACTTTTTGTGTATTTTATATATAAGGCATAGGGGGGGGGGAATAAATCACCTTTTTACAATTTAGTCTAATCTCAATGAGTTATAACTAAGCTTCAAGTTGATTTTTACAGATTTTTAAAACTCAAAATATTTATTGAGATATAGCCGGTTGAAGTCCTAGACTACAATAGATTCCTTATGGGAGGCTCAAACTAAAATGCAAAATAACTAAAAATCACTAAAAATCTATCTTCTCCTACGTTTTTTGAGATAACTACTTCAAACTTTTAGAAAATGTTCCTTGCAAATTTTAGAAAATTCTGTTACAACAAAGTTAAAAAAAAAAAATGTTTTTTTTGTTTCATTTTTTATGAAGTTTTTAATATAATGTTTTCTTTAAATTTTTTGCAGCATAATTTTATAAATATTGCAAGGAACATTTCCTGAAAGTTTGAGGTATTTATTTAAAAAAAGGTAGGAGAAGATAGATTTTTATTGAAATAGTTTTTTTTTTAAGGTTTTAGTTTGTGCATTTAATAAGAAACCTGTTGTTGGCTTTGAGTTTGACCAGCTGTATCCTCAAATTTATTTTTGAATTTTGGAAAATCTGTAAAAAGCATCTTGCTAAGCTACATGTTGTAGCTTGGCTGAAACTCATTAAAATAAGATAAAATTGTGAAAAAAGTGATCCCCTCTCCCCTATGCCCTTGCAAGTTTTTTAAGTAATATAAATGAGGTATAAATCAGTTTTATAAGATATCTATTTTATTAAATTTACTTGTATTCAAAAATAATATGCCTTAAGAAGCTAAAACTTACAATTTGTTTTCAATAATTTAAATTTGTTTTTTTATTTAAAGTAGTATTTATTTCATTTTTTAGGAAGATAAACTAATATAATGTTATAGTTTTAATTATATTAGTTTTAAAGTTGTAGTTTTTCAAGTTTTTACTTATGACATAAAAACTGTTTTTGTTTGTTTTGTAAAAAAATTGAAAGATAAATCTACAAACAGTTTAATTATAAACATACTATATTTAATTAACTTTAATTACTTGTGTAGGTTTTTTTATGTTTTTACTAAGTTTTGTACTGAATGTATTAAGAGTTTTGTATTTGAAACTCTAGGTAACCTAAAAATCTTTACCAATATTTACCAAGGAAGTTAAAAAAAGGATATTATCCATTTCTGATTAACTATATATTTTAATCCTAAAACAATAATCAATGCACTTTCTGACATATTTTAAGCTTACTGTTTTTGGAAAAAATAATTTATATATATGCTTATACTGAGTTTTCATTTTAAGTATTAAAATTAAATCTGGTTTGTTTATAAAATCCTTAAAACCCTCAAGTTCTTTGATGTTATTATTTGAAAAATGTTTTAAAACAATTTATATTAACCATCTTCAAATTGTTTGCAGTCAAAACACTTGTTTAAAATACAATTGATGTATTTTTTTATAATTTTTAAATTTTTTGTAAGCATTTTGAGCCTTTTGATAATTTTAATTTTTGTTAAAAAATTAAGTGAGTATAACAATTGTTTATAGTTTACTGATCTTACAATTTTAAATGAGTAAAATCTTTACGTTCAGTAAACAAGTTGGCTTAAAAATAACTTGAAAATCATACAGCAGAAAATTTTTTAACCTGGAATTTTGAACATTTTTCTTCAAAATTGTTTAAATTATTGTAAGATTCTACCTATTATTGACCAAAAATTATTATTTATTTGTTTATATCTGTGGATTATAAAATTAAGTAGTTCAATAAACTAATGAACAGTCAAAAATCTGTAAATAGAAACCAACACATTTTTTATTTGATATTTCTAAAGTTTTCGAAATGATTTATTATTTAATTATAAGTCTTTTCAAAACCTACTTATAACTTTCCTAAACTTGATATAACTATTAACCAGTAAATCATCTTGTAAAGTACAGGAGGATTGCATGTTAAGAAAACGTTATTAATATTATATAGAGGTGGCTTTCAGATGTGAAGAGAAATTATTTTACTGTGTACAAAAAATTTTGCATGGGGAGAATATTTTATAAATGTAGTTTATTTTGTTTTTCTTATTTGTAAAAGCTAATTATAACTTAAATTAACAGTTAACAATGCATTATTTATACATTAATATTTTTAAGTGAGATTTATTAACTATTTTTTATTTACTTAAGTAATTGTTAAGTTTTTTTTTTCTTATTTTTATTTTATTTTTTACAAACATTTAGTTGTACATTTATAGGTGTAATTTATTTATTTTTATTTCCTTATGTATCTAGTACTTATTAGCGTGAGGAATAGTTATTGTATCTATTTTATTTAAATTTACAGATCTATGTGCTAATTAAAAAAATCAAAATCATTCAGTATTTTCTTATACTTTTTTAATATTAAAAAAGTGTAAGAAAATACTGAATGTTTTTGATTTTTTTAATTGCACATAGATCTGTAAATTTAAATACAATAGATTGTGCTCTACAGTTAATGCTTATACTCATGTTTTTTTTTTTACATATAAAAAAGGAAAATATGTTAGTTATAGCAATTTCACCACTTCTCCCTTTTTGTTTTATTATTGACCTTTTTATTGCATTAAGGGTTGCTCTTGTAGAGAGGGCAACAAGAAAAATGTGAACGTACATGATCATAAAAATCAAAATCTAAGGAGGAGACGGTGTGGTGCCCATGGTAGACTATGATATTCATAGTTAAGGGCATATGGGGTGAACACCTTTTTTTGGTTTTTGATCTTATTTTATGCAGTTTTTACTAATCTACAAGATGTTATTTACAGATTTTAGAAATTCAAAATAATTTTTGAGAATTAGCCGGTCAAAGTCGGAGGCAACAATAGGATCCTTATGGGAGGCGCAAACTAAAACAGCAAATAACTAGAAATCACTAAAAATCTATCTTCTACATTTTCTGAGATAACTACCTCAAATTTTCAGGAAATGTTCCTTTTAATATTTAGAAAGTTCTGTCGGAACAGAATTTTCTAAATATTAAAAGGAACATTTCCTGAAAATTTGAGGTAGTTATCTCAAAAAATGTAGAAGAAGATATAGTTTTAGTGAAATAGTCTATTTTTCTTGTTTTAGTTTGCGCCTCCCATAAGGAACCTATAGTTGCCTCCAACTTTGACCGGCTGTATCTCAAAATTATTTAGAATATTTTAAATCTGTAAAAAGCATTATGTAGCTTAGTAAAAACTATATAAAATAAGATCAAAAACCAAAAAAGAGTGTTTACCCCCCTCCTATGCCCTTAATATTGGCAGTAATGGGTTTAAAAAAGAGTGCATACCTTTTTTTTTCTTTAAGAATAAATTTCTTTAACTAGCTTAAGTAAAAAATGTATGTTCAATTATAATTAACTTAAAGTTAAATTTTATCAAAGTTTTAAGTAAAACTTATCAAAGTTATTTATACGTATATGGTGTTAGGCTCAATGATCAAAAGGTCTTTTTCCATACCAATCTATTGACCATAGTTGTGAGCGTTCACATTTTTCTTTCTTTTAAAAAGGAAGTTACAAACATTAAAAATGCTGTTTAGGAAACAATTTATATTTTTAAAGTCTTATGTTAGAAGAATTTTTTTCTGTAATTTACTCTGCTTTTGAAAAGGTTAATAATTACTGTTATATTGTAACAGAAATTAATCATCAAACAAAATTAAATATAACTAACATTTTAAGCTGCTAATACTTTCAAAAGTTTTATTAAGTTATGATAGATTAAAATTTTAATTTTGAATAAGTTGGTGATTTGTGTGGAGGTATTAAACAAAATATTTTATGTTTTTAAGCTAAATATATTATAATGAAATTTAAATTAAATTATAGATAATTAGTACATAAAAATACTATTTATGTTCTTCTAGTTGTATAAACTAGTAAAGTGTTTTAAGTATGTTTGGAAAACTGTCAAAATTATCCTTTTTACTTTTAGGGTTTATTTCTTGTTTTACCTGTTTTTTTTTTATTTACATTATACTTTTAGAAATGTTAAAATATTGTTTTTATTTATACAAATAGTTAGAGAAAAACTTATAAAAAAAAACTAAAAAAAAGCATCTAGTAAGCTTATATTTAAAAAACAGCAGAATTAAAAACAACTTTAAACTTAGTTATGAGTCAAGAAATGTATGTTTTATCAATAATAAGGTTTTAATAGAATCTTTTGACAAGTACGGTTAAGAAAAAATTTAATTAATAACCTAGGTTATCAAGTAGGTTGCAATGGAATTCATCATTAACACTAACTTAAGGATTTTTTTTACTTAAGATATTTGTAATGACTAATTGCCGTAATTTAAATTGTACCAAAAAAGAATAAAAAACTTATACTTTAAAAATTCTGTAATAAAGTCAGAAATCATGGAAGGAACTCATAAAACAAGAAAAATTTCTAAAAAACTGCTTGCCACCGTGAATAAATAAGTTTAATTTACACAAACTTAGGATAATTTTAAGGAACTCCAATACAAATAAGCTACAGTAAATGATACGTTTTCTATAATAATTTTTGGAAGTAACATTAAGATAAATAAATATTAAAAATGTCTTATCTAACTTATATAGTTTAATTTTTACAGTTTGTTATGAAGTTAGTTTGTTAGTCCCTTCTGTATATGTATATATATATATATACAATTAAAAAAATATATATTATAAAATTTCATAAGCATTATGTTGTGTTTTTTAAGGTTCGAAAAAAATTAAGACATGAATGTATTACAAAACTAATATTAAAGCAACGTACCCACTAAAGAAAGTAATTAATTATTCATAAGATATAAATCTTTTATAGTTTTCTTAAAATTTTTAAGTTCATTAATTTAGAGTTGATTATGATAATGCTTGCTGCTCTTTTAAATGAAATATTTTGTAGTTTTTACATACATGTAGTTTAAGTTGTAAGAACTGCCATTTCCAACTGCAACTGTTTTATACTGATTACAAAATCTAAAGTAATAGCAATGTTAAATTACACAGTAACATTATTTAAAAAGGGAATGTATAAAACTTCTAACTTTTTATGTGTTTACTTTAACTTAAATTGTGAACATCACTTATAAAGACGATGTCATTCTATAAGATGTTTTTATAAATTTTAGATTTATAAAAGGAGAATGCTCACTATTGTATCAGTTATCCCAAATTATGTTTTTTTCCTTGTTTTCCTTTTGTTTTCAAGAGTTTTTGTATTACGATATTTTATTTAACTTACCACATTTGTCATATAACAGTAGATAATTATTGTATAATTTTTGTTTATACTCTTTCTTTGGTTGCTGATATTTTTGAAATGTTTTCAACCAAATGAATTTTTTGGCAAAGGTCCGTTTTGAATGAATTGCTTTAAGGCGGAACAAACTACAAATATTTTTTTGTTATTAGTTTTGTGTGTTTGATTTCATAGTAATACCCACTCTTTTTGACTGCATCATTGTTTATTTTACCTCTTTTTTTGTTTTTGGTACAGTACTGTTGTATGGTTTCATGTGAAGATTTAAGAAATTTCTTACATAGGCTAAACTTTTGGTTTTGAATTTTTTTTTAATCATTTGAATCGAGCTTTGAATCAAGCATATGTTATTCTCTTATTTTCTGTGCTGCTTGTTTTATTTTTCAATGGCAGTTATCCATTATCTCCATATACTTTGATTTTTTGTTTAATTTGACTCATTATCTATGTATAGGCTGGCAATTTCGTACATCTATGCTCTATGTTTTGTATGCATCATTATGTCATGTAAATATTGGTGTTATTGTTTTAAATTGATTTAATCCTTACTTGATTTTGAACAAACAAAATCGCTTTTCATGCATTTATTATTTTTTAAATATCTTCATCAGGTATTGCTGTATATTTTCTAGCATTTTTTTACTTGTGAAAACTATTTCTCGTTTATTGACGGATCAAATGTTATGCAGCAAACTTGATCAGTTTGTATTTGTTTGTTTATAATTGTTTAAACCGTTTTGTAACTTTTTCTGTGCAATTTAGTTGTTTTATGTTCATTATTTTTAACTATTTTATTTACTTTGTTGAGTTTTATCCTGCTTAGTTTGCAGAATTCAGAGCTTGTCGGCTTAATGAACGTTGCTTTTTTCTAAGTATTAAAATAGTTTTTTTTTTGATCATTCAGAGTTATGAAGCATTGTTTTATTGGTAATTGGTTTTTATGTTTTTTTTTTAATTTTAAGCTTCTAGCTATTGTTTGACCTCTTTTTTTTATTGATTTATGAATTTTCTTTTGCTTTTTATAGCTTATTCTAATGTTTAATGTACTCACTTCCTGTTACTTTGTAACAGTTTGTTGTTATATTTGCTTTTGCAATATTTTTTTTCGGTTTTTTTTTACTTTTTGTTTAAATTGTTATTTAAGTTCATTAGTTATTTTTCTAAATTTGCAAGCCAAACATAGACTGGACTTAAACCAACAAGTTTCTTTAATAACTTTCACATTTACTTCATCTGTTATGTCTTGAAGTAGATTTTGAGCCTTACTCTTCTACAAAATTTTCTAAATTTATCTATTAGTTTTAGATTGTATTATTGAATTATTTTTAATGCATACAAGTAATGTTTATGTTGGAATGTTTAAGGATAACTTTTTTTTCAAACAACAGTAATACCAAAAATTTAGCCGAACTTAGATATAGCAGCCGTTTCATTAATTTCCTAGTAGTAAGTTAGACACTTTACTCAGTTTAATTGTAATTTAAAGAGCTTAAACAGAGTTAAGTATATTTAAACTTAACATAAAACTATTAAAATAAATAGCAACTTGAAATTAAAGTTTAAAAATAAAAAAATATCAAGAAACAACATAGGAAATTTAACTTAAAACCAACAACAAGCTAACATTTAAGAATCCTTAACAAGTAATTTTCAGTTAAGACTAATTTTATTTATAAAAAACATGAATGAAGCAAATTCTTAGGAATAAAGTAGCAATAATTTTAACTTTATATTTCACTGACTTAACTTACACTTAACTCTTTGGAGATTTAACCAGATTGTTTTAGTAGTTTGTAATGGTTATAAAACTTGGTAAAACAAAAAAGTATTGGCAAGTGTTTTAAGAAGTATTTTTGTAGAAGATTTAGCTATATTTTTTCTTGTTTTAAATATGTATAAAAATTTAATTGCTTACAGGTGTTATCAGTTCTGCTAATACCATAAAACTTAAGTTATTAAAAGGCATAGGATAAATTTAATTAGGATTGCTACAGTGTTATACAAAAATTAATTGTTGGGTTTAAATAAATTTAGTTAAATTATTACAAAATTATATGTTTATTAATTAAAAAAAAATTCAAAAAGCATCATTTAAACTTGAACATTTTTTTTCACCTTTAGCTATAATTAATAAAATTAGCCACGAAAAAGTACGAAACTTTACATAAATGTAATAAATCAAATGCGCATTCCAGATTGATAACACCTAAATGTAAAATGGACAAGAAGAGCAGGAAGCTGAACGTGACGTCCACCTCCATGGACTTCTACAAGCTCCTCCACCAGAAGCTCTGCATCACCAACGTCAACTTCCAGGAGAAGTCAATGAACGGCACCACCACTCTGAAACTTCTCCTGCTGAAGGAGGACCTGAAGAAGGTGAGGAAACTTAAACAAGTTAAACAAAAACATTTTTCCGTTCATAAAATAAAAAAATTCCGTTCATAAATACCTTGTAAAACAGTTGAACATTGACAACAAGTAAATAAATAAAATTAATAAACATAAATAATTATAACTAAAATTGATAAACATAAATAAATATCTAATGTTTATGAATAGTTAGAATTTTTTAAAACAAATAAGTATGTACTTTTTTAATTCTAATCAAATTTAAAAAAAAATAATCGGACTACTAACTGATAAAAAATATCAGTTTATGATTTATTTAATAGTTTATTTACTCTGGAAATTTTCTTGCTAAAAGAGGACTTGCAGAAGGTGAGACTGACCTAAGTTTGTTTAAGTTTTTTTTTTCCTACATGCTGTTTTTACAGCAAATCATTTTGAAATGACTATTTGCTTTTAGTATTTAAGATACAAGTTTATGTTGTGTGAAAATATGAATTCTATGGTTTTCAGCCTAACCGTAATATATTACACACTTTTTATAATTAAGGTGAGGCTGAACTGCCAGCAGTTGAGGATCTGCCAGCTGGAGGTGAACGGGGTTGGGGTGCACTTTCAGTACCTGGACCCCAGCCTCGATCTCACCCAGAAGTGCCAGCAGCTGTCGTTGGAGAGCCTGGCGCTCAGCCACATGGGGGCGGTGGAGAGCGTGGACCCGCAGGTGGGTAGATTTGTTTGTGTATTTTAGTCTTGTTTGTCTGCTGTTTTTTCATTAATATTATGGAAGCTGTTTGCTTTGAGTTTGATAAAAGACAGTACTTTTAATTCAACCATTTTAAATTACACAACTTTTGTCCTCTTATTTTCCATAATAAAATATAAAATTTGAGAATTATTTTAATCAAAAAAGTGAAGTAAAATAGAATTTTCGTTTTAGCTGCATTAGATTTTAAATGAATTCCGTTCATAAATACCAAAACTCGTCTCATAAAGAGTATCTCTCTGAATTTTAGGTTGGTTTTGTTCTAATTTGAATATAAGCTTTAAAAAGCTAAACTGGTCTAAATAACTTTTAAATTTATAAAGTTTTCTCTTAACTTTTTCACTATTATCAGGTGGGCAAGGGCGAGATCACGATCGACATGAACCAGGAAGTGATGAAGACGGTGGAGAAGGACCAGGAGAAGTTGTTGAAAATATTCATCAGCTTCAGCATCGAGAACCCTCAGGGAGGCCTCCACTTCAACGTGGGCTCAACTGACGAACAGTCGGATTTCGACCACGTTTACACGTTGAGCCACGAGAATAGTTCGAGGCTGTGGTTTCCCTGCCTGGACACCTACACGCAGCCGTGCACGTGGGACATGGAGTTCACAGTTTGTAACGGGATGACCGCTGTCAGTTGCGGGGAACTGATGGAGTCGGTGTTCACGCCGGACGGCAAGAAAACCGTGTTTTATTACAGGTAAAATAGCATGTTTGACAATAAACTGGTTGTAAAACAACCCAAAATTTGGTTAAAAAAGTTATTTTATTTTATCTCATCAGTTGATTACATAGTAATAGAACATCAGGTTTTAGAAAAAAAACTTATGTAGCCATAAATTAACCAACGCATATTACTTAAAGACAAAAGTAAATATCATTTAAATAAAAAAAAAGTAGTTTACTTACAATCAATTAAATTAAATTTAAACTAATTTGCATTTTATGACCAAAACCAGTTACGAAAATAAACAAACATTGTTATAGAAATATTTTTGTTAGACTTTCTTGATTAAAAAAAAATCAGAGTCAACGTGCCCACCTCAGCGCCCAACATGTGCCTGGCGGTGGGAAAGTTCGAGGCTCACGTGGACGCGGACCGCCACGAGGTGGTGCACTTCTGCCTGCCACAGCTGCACGGGTTGCTGAAACACACGGTGAGCAGCGTGCACGGGGTGTTCGAGTTCTTGGAGGAACTGCTAGGTTTCAGCTTCCCCTACAACTCCTACAAGCAGGTGTTCGTGCAGGTGGGAAAAATTTATTTGTCTAAGTTTTTTTTAAATATTAAAAAAAAAGGGGAACAGAAATGTTGGTTATCTCCAACTCTCAAAAAATGTTTAAATGCTAAAATTTAGTATGTGCCAACCAGGTTTTGTTTCAATTTTTTATCAAAGGTTTAGCTGTTTTGTTTAGTGTTTTAAACTATAGTTAAAGTTAAATCGCGTAGTAATGTAATTATTTGTTGAGCCTCATGAAATATTTAAATTAGGATTGCTTAAAATTAATGTACAATGACCTAACCGTGTTACGTTAAAGTTTTTTGTGCAGGTATAACATTCACTTTTTTCTTTTATGTTTTTAACATTAACTCGCCTATACACATAATTTTTTATTGCAGGAAGCTTACCAGGACGCGACGGCGTGCAGCTCCGTCGGAATCTTCGACTCGAAGCTCCTCCACCACGAGGCCGTCATCGACCAGCAGCCGGAGACGCAGAGGAAGATGGCGAAGGTGCTGACCGACCAGCTGTTCGGCTGCTTCATCGCCAGGCAGTCGTGGAACGACTTCTGGCTGGTCAGCGGCATCTCGGGCTGGCTGTACGGCCTGTGGCTGAAGCACACCTTCGGCAAGAACGAGTACCTGCACTGGGTACAGACCGAGATGGAGATGGTGACGAACTACGAGCTGGAGAGCGGCCCGCTGCTGCTGCAGTTCTTCAGCAAGGACTCGAACAGGTAAGTTAAAGTTAAAAAAATTTAAGTTAAAAGATTAAAAGTGACAATATTAAATAGTTGTATTGTTTAAGTTCATCAAAAAGGCTGAGAGTGTTCAGGGCAATTTTCAAACGTAAATTTTTATCAGTTACTTTAATATTTATATATACTTTACTGTAAAAACTTCGTATTCTTATTGTTACATTCGAACAGGTACTTCAAGCAGCACAGTCCCCACACCGTGCCCAAGAGCCACTACGAGATGGTCAAGCGCAAATCCCATTTGGTACTCAGGAGAATAGAGGCTCAGATCGGCACCCAGATACTGCTCCAGTCGCTCAACAAGCTGCTGACGCTGGCCAAGAACGCCTGCCAGCAGCGCAAGAGCTACGCCGCCATGATACTGTCGACCTCGGACTTCATGAAGTCGATATTCTACGCCAGCGGCAAGAAGTTGGACACTTACCTGACAAAGTGGCTCAACTCGAGCGGCGTGGTCTGCTTCAAGAGCGAGTTCGTCTTCAACAGGAAAAGGAACGCCGTGGAGGTGGAAATAAAGCAAGATTTGAAGAAGGGCTCTGAACTTTACGTTGGTCCTTTGACCGTCAGGCTGCAGGAGCTGGACGGCACCTTCAACCACACGATACAGATCGAGGAGAACGTGTCGAAGCACGACCTGCCGTGCCACTCCAAAAGCAGGAGGAACAAGAAGAAGAAAATTCCGCTGCTGAACGGCGACGAAGCGGACATCGACCTGTCCATGATGGACGCCGACTCCCCGGTGCTGTGGATGCGCGTCGACCCCGAATTGACTCTGATGCGCAAGATAAAGCACCACCAGCCCGACTACATGTGGCAGTACCAGGCCAAGTTCGAGAGGCACGTAGTGGGGCAGCTGGAAGCAATAAAGGAGCTGGAGAGCTACAACAACCACCAGACGACGACAGTTCTGACGGAGATTATTGAAAACGACGATTACTACTACAAGGTGAGTTGGAACAATAATAATAAATAGTAGACTTTTTTTCAGTCTACAGGCTACGTGTATTGAGCTTATTAATTGAAAATGATTTTAAACTAAGTAATAAAACAATTGCAAACACAGGTGAGGATGGCGGCGTGCGACTGCCTGCAAAAGTTGTTCAATTGTTCGACGAGCGACTGGGCCGGACCGCAGAAGATGGTCGACCTGTTCACGCACTTTTTCTGCTGCGACACCGACCCGCCCATAATCCGCTTGAACAACTTTTCCAACCTGCAGCACTACTTCCTGCAGAAACACTTATTGACCGCCATTTCCCGCTTGAGGGAGAACAGCAACACTTCCACGCCGGAGAACGTAGTGAACTTCATACTGGACGCGGTGATGCACAACGACAACTCGAAGAACAAGTGGTCGGACAACTACTACCGCGCGAAACTGGTCGACTGCATGAGCAACATGATGACCATACCGGAAGTGTTAGCGTCGAATTCCTACTACTCGTTCGAGAACGTTTCTCCGCACGTCAAGCAGGTGTTTGGCAACGTCACCAGGTTTTTAAACTTTGAGAAGCCCCTTCCTTCCTATCACATGGCTGTCACTGTGTCATGTCTGCACGCCATCAGGAACCTGCAGAAACTGGGCCACCTGAAGCCCGACGAGAGGTTCTTCAGCGCCTACGCCAAGGAGGGGCTCTTCCACGAGGTGCGCATCGCCGCCATCAAGTGTCTGGTGGATCTTCTCAAAACCCCGGGAAACGACCACATCATGGAAGACCTGATACTGTTGGTCAAAACGGACAGCGTGCCCAGGGTCAGGTTCGCCGTCATAAACGCCCTCGTCGAAAATCCCCCCTTCGCCAGGGAATGTGATTCCCCTCTCAACACGCCGCAGATGGTGGACGCGCTGTGGAACCTGACCAGCAAGACCATCTGCCACGACAGCCAGCTGAGGTGCGAGTGCCTGAGGCTGTTCCACAAGCTGTTCGGCAGGAAGCGGCCCCACTGCATGCCCGTCGCCGACTCCTCGTTCAGCTTTTCGAAGAGCGGCAAGGAGAAGAAGGAGAGGAAGAGGAAGCGGGAGTGCGACGACTACCCGGACATCAAGATCAAGGTGCGGAAGCGGAGCACGGACCGGGAGGAGGCGGCGCAGTCGTACGGCGGGTACGGCCAGGAGTACCAGGTGGAGAAGCAGCACAAGGAGAAGAAGAAGAAGAAAAAGTCGAAGCACAAGAAGCAGAAGAAGCACCACAAGCACGTGAACGAGTGCAGCGATTTCAGCTCCACGTCCATAAACTCGCCCTACTTTCACACCACCCCCTCGCCTTGAGTTTGTTTAACAAACTGCTTTTGTGTGGATCAGGACGCTGCGTGTCCATCAGTTAGCTGTTTGGAGCTGTTTAGTTTCGTGAGCAGGCTTGGAAAAGAATGACTTTTGAGACGTTTTTTAAGTTTTATTAATAAAAAACTTGTTGAAAGAAATTTAGTATTGAGTATAAAGTGTTGACTGTTGTGTAATAAAACGTGCAGAAAATTTTATTCTGAATAGTTTTGTGTTGTTCAGCACTTAAAAATGTTTGTAACGATTTTTAGTAAAATGTTGTGTGCAGTCTTTAACAATACTGTTATTTTGATAGATTTTTTAGCGTTTTCAAAACTTTATTTCAAGTACTTAAAAGTATATACTAAAATTAAGATTTATTTGATTACAAAAAGTAGTTTTCAAATTTACTGTTTAGAAATAATTGCTTAGAGTTTATATAGGATATTTTTTATTTTTTACACAAAATTTACGCATAAATAAAAAAATAGAAAAACTGATTGTAATAATTTTGCATTTCTAGCTTTAATTTTTTATTGTTTTTTGTAAATTTTAGTTTCTTTTTTATTTTAATTAAAGTTTTAAATTTTAATAGTTTTTGACTTTAAGAATTATATATTTTTCTTCTATCAATTAGTTTGTATATCTTTTATAGTTATTTTAAGCAAAAAATTCTTGAAAATGGAAGAAGTTGATCAAATTATTTTGAACTCATTTGACAACATTGGATGGTAAGTATTTTTTTCTTAACAAGTACTATAATTTCTTATTTGTTTGTAATTTACTTAAAACTTGAGCATTTTTCACACTTGAAAATTTTTTGAAGGCTTTTTTACTTTGAGTTACAACAAAAGTTATCAAAATAAGTTTACAGTTTAACGTATGCTGTAAACATGCCATTATCGTTTTATAGCCTGTTGGTGTTACAAATTACAAAAAAAATTTTTAGTATACATTTACTGCGACAACCTGTAATTAACCACATCGGTAGGTTTTGTGCAAAAGATGCACACCTACTAGAGAAGTTGCCAACCCCTAATCTAACCTTACCTTTTATAAACTAGTTACAACTTTTAGAAAAAACATTAAAAATAACTTTTTTGTAAACAACTAGGATCAGTCACCAAACTTTTTCTACTTAAATTAAAGCTTAAAATGCCTACTAACTCTTGCAAGTATGTTTGAAGAAATCTACCTAGGCGTAGAATTGTACTGATAGGGAATTAGTATGAATTTTACTTTCAAATTTCAAAAACTTTTTTACAAAACAAAACTTTTTTACAGTGAATTTGCGAAGAAACATGAGGAGTTGTCAGAACTGACGACGGAGGAAATTGTTGAAGCCACTGTCAACTGCCTCAAAATAATCGACCCCGACTTCAAAATGTCTTCAAAGTTTCCACCCGGTTAGTAATGCTGATGAAATTGATTTATTAAGCTGTTTTATTACTGTTATTGTTTGGTGTTTATCATTGGGTTCGTTTTAAGTTCATCTTGTCTTCATTTGAGTTATATTTATTAAAATATTTACAATTTTATTTAAGATGTCTTTGTTAAAGTTTGCCATATATAGTTAAAAGCTAAATTGTTTAGTCCAAAAATTCTGTGATTGAGATCTGTATAATTTTTTTAACGTGACTAGATTTTTCTGAAATTTTTGATGTGCTAAATACAAATTAAAACTTTTAAACTTTCATTTCGTTAAAATCAACATTAGTTTTTGAAATTTTCTTGCATCTTATTATAGAGTTCTATTTCAAATGGTGATACAAAGCCAATAACTGTAATTGAACTGTTTGAATATACTTTTCAAACTCCAAGACAAATTTTTGACATAATTTCATCAGTTAATTAAGGTCAAACAATTATAAAACAAATGTAAATTAAGTTAATTAAGATTAAGCGCATGAACAAAGCTCATGCAGAACTAATCAAATTACAAGTATATTTGTATTACTTTGTGATGCAAATAATAACCTCAATACTGTGGTTTATTGAACAAAATAAAAAATGCTCAAACTTTTTTGGTTCAAGGACCTGGATACACAAAAAGACCTCTCGGTCATCAAGTTGCATACCCAGCTTAATCAAAGTTATAATGACCTTAAAATGAAAAAGAAAAAAAAAACTTTACAGTCAAAATTTAAACTCTAAAACGAAAAACTCTATTAAAAATAATATTAAACATTACAACATTAGATATTTTTCCAAAAAAAAGTATCCAAAAAAAGATTGGTTTTTATATAATAGTCATTAAAATTAGTAGTTATTTAAGTTCAAAAAATTATAATTGAAAATCTGAATCAGGAATGTCCGCGAGGTTTCGGGTGGGCACGACGATCGCTCAGGCGTGCCAGAAGGTCGGGTACAAGGGCGAGATCGGGTACCAGACATTTTTGTACCACAGCCAATCAGAGATCAGGAAGGTGTTCATGTTCCTCGTGGAAAAGCTGCCCAAGGGAAACGATCAGGAAGATGACAGCGCAGGTTGGTTTTTTTTTAACTAAAAGTAGTTATTTCAAAACAATATTATATTTTCATTTGTTTTTTGTTGTTAAAAATGATTATAGGTTATTGACATAACTTTATGATTAAAGTTTATATCTTTATCTTTAACTTTTTTTAGAATTTTCATTTATACGTTTTTGAACTAAAAAGTATGAATATGTGTTTTCTTATTTATATTTACGTGATAAGCTAAAAAAAATTTTTTTTTGATTTATATTTATTAAACTTGACTAGTTTGTTACTATAAATTAAAAAAAATTGTTTTCAAAACTTTAGAATCCTCTTCACTTTTGCAAAAGAGAATAGCGCAAGTACTGAAGAAACAATCTAATTTGTTCTGGCTGCCTCCCTACTGTATGAAGCAGAACAAATGTTACCAATACAGAACGACGCATGATGCTGTAAACAAGTGTTTTGAAGCTGACAAGATTACATGTTGGTTGTTTATTACACTTATAATATTTTTCAAATTTATATTAGAGTAGGCTTATAAAAATGTAAAGCCGATTTCAGTAAAATTAACTTTGATTTCAGTGTTTGTTTTTTTTTTTACAATCAAAACACAAATAAATGTAAACAAGTCTTAATAAAACGTACAATAAACTTATTTTATATGTTAAAAAAAAAAAAAAGAAGTTTTATGACTGTAAGATTTCAAAAATGTAAATTTACGTGGAATTAAGAAATTATTTTCAAAATTTTCACTCGTGCAAAGTTTACGACTCCTGCAAAAGTGTCTTAGTGCAAAACTGACCCGTCTCGTTTTTAAGCATTTTATTTTTAGTCCAGTATATGTTTAATGATGTTTAAAAAAAAGAATAGTATCTTTTTTTAGTAGTATATATAAATAACTAGTTTTAATACCTAAAAGTTACAACACTGTTGTAGCTTATGTTTCTATTTAGTTTAATATCGCCAATAAAAGATATTATGATTATATATCTTGGAAAATAGATTTAAGAGTATATAGTGCAAGCAAGGTTACTATTGTTTTAACAAACAATTTTTGTTGTTTTGAAATTTAGATGGCTTTCATAGTTAAGAAAAATAAACATGTTACATGTCATAAGTTTTTAAAATAGTTTTATTTATTCCAAACTTGGCTTTTTCGCACAGCAGGCTTTAATTTTGTGTAATTAATTTACTGTTGTAGTTAGTATCTAATCTTGTAACCAACTACTTGATATAATGATGCTAAATTTAGGAATGTATTTTAAAAATAAAAAAACTAAGTATGTTATTAGTTTAAGTTTGGTTTAATTATTTTATTACAGTTCATAATTTTACGTTACTTATAAAGTATTTCTTCAAGTACAGTTTCAAAAAACCAATAAATCACCAAAAATTTGTTTAAATATTAAAATAACAAAATATAATTTAAAACCAGCCAGTTACCAACAAAAAGTTTACAAACCCTGCTGTACAGTGTACATTGACCACAAAAAAAAATTTATGAAAAGCTACAATTAAATTCTTAAAAATGTACCAAATTTGTAAATGATCGTCAGCACCTGTTGCGCTCATTCCTTAACAGCATAACTTATTTGATTGTGTAGTTGTTCTAGGTATAACTATTTTAGAGTCTTCAAACTAGATAAATACCTATTGTAAATAATTCAGGCATGCAAGAGAAAGTAGCCACAAAGTTGATGTTGGTTCCATCGTTGTTTGAAGACAACGTGGTTGGCCTGTGCAGTGATAAGTGTTCTGATGAAAATCAGGTTATTGTATAACTATATTAAATTTAACTGTTCAAAAATATAGGTTAAATCGTTTGCTAACAAAAGATCCTAGTGAACTAACTTCACTGAAATATAAATAAAAACAAATTGTACAGTAATCTTCCTTTATTGTACCAACATATGTTTCTGTGTGTTAATGAATCAACACACTTCAACTGGGTTCTGTAAAAAAATAATTACTGTAATGAAACAATAGAAGCATAGAATAAAGTAGGTGCATACATTTTTTCATTAAAATAAAATATTTTTTACAGATAATAGTTAATAGTAGGTAAAATATAAACCTACTAAACATAAAAAGTAAATTAACAAACTTTGCAATACAAATTAAATAGTTGAAATAACCTCATTTATATTGTGACGTAATTATTAGATGTAATGAATGTATTTTGTTCATTCGTTAACAACAGTAAAATTTGGATCAGTTATTCTTTCCATTAACCTGAGTTGTTTATATTATGATTTGTTGTTTTGTTGTGTATTTTAGTTTACTTTACTTGTTTTAGACTTAATAATCACAAATATTATATAATTTTATAACAGTTGAATTTAATATTAAGTATTTTACCTGTTATTAACTATTATCTGTAGAAAATATTTTATTTAATGAAAACATGTATACACATACTTTATTCTATGTTTCTATTGTTTCATTACAGTAATTATTTTTTTACAGAACCCAGTTGAAGTGTGTTGATTCGTTAACACACAGAAACATATGTTGGTACAATAAAGGAAGATTACTGTACAATTTGTTTTTATTTTATATTATATTTATTCATATTACAAATGATGTAAGTGAGTTTTTACAAAGTCTCTTTTGTGTATTGTGTAGTTTTGACTAGTTTTTAAAGTTGTTATTGGTTGTAATGTTTATATATGATGTCTATCATTTTACCCTGCCTTTATTTAAGCGTGTAAGGGGTCATAAAGTATACTAATTATTTTATTTACAAACATTAAACCTACCTTCAATTAAAGTGTAAACATTAAAAGAAGTTAAAATTAACATTTTTAGATATATGAATTCAAAGCTTTAAAGTTTTTACTTTTCTCTATTAGTATATCAAAATTTTACTTTGTGAGTTTCACTGAAAATAAACTTTATCCAAGAGTTTTTATTTGAAACAATTTTTTTTGTTTTATTAAACAAAAGAAGAATTATTATAATTAAATATTAGTTAATGAAGACAAGACTTTATATCCTAAACACCCAAGCAAGCAAGGTCTGTCGTAAAACATTGTTTTCATTATTTAAGATTTTATTGTGCCTTTTTGTATGTATAATTATGTTTGTAAAGTTCCATTTAACTGTTTTTATTTTGTTTGATTGAGAACCTCTTACGTAAAGTAAAAATTTACATATTTATTACTTGCTATCTGATAGCTCAGATAAAACTCAATAAAATAGGATTAACTTATAAAAATCAAAGTGGACCTCCCTATGCCCTTAAATGAGTTTGTTTTTACTTGTAGTTCTAAATCAAACAATATAAAGGTCCTAACAATAAAAAGATTTCACAAACAGTTCCATTGAATTATTATAGAATATTATAACTATTAAAAAACTTTAAAAAAGTTCATCGAAGCCTTTTTTTGATAAAAAATTTATACTTAGCAGAATTCTGATGAAACTAAAGATTCTAAATTGAAACGAAAAGAAGACTATCAGTGGAAGGACGTGTCTTTCACTACTGGTAGTTTTAATAACTAATGTTTTTTCGCAAAGATTACTTTTTTCAGAGTTTAAAGAACAAAGTTTGAAACAAAAATTAAACTAAATGATATAGCAGTAGTAATTCATTAACATGTTTTTTTTTTTACTTTTTAAAGGTTAACTATATGCAAAAGGTTCGTAAACTATTTCAATTGAATGAATGTTTAATAAAGTTTCATTACTTCAGTTTAGCTTTTTTTATTACTTTACCAATAGAATCGTTTATGTTTGCTAATTTTTACTTAGTAACAACCTAATCAGGTGAAAACATCGATTTGGAGACGTCGTATGATGACGTAATAAAGAGCATTTGCAATGACGTGGTTGCGGTCAATCAAGCGAAAGGTTCTCGGTTCACCAACACAAGAGACCTTCAATTCACCGTTGAAGAGGTATTTTGCTTACAAGTTGTACATAGTATTAACTGGTTTTTGTTTTATAATGCCATATGAGAACCATATGTTTTTTTTCATATAAATCGGATTTTTTTGATGATCAGGAAGAAACAGACAAAGAAAAGCCTCCAGTTCCGAAGAAGAGAACTTCAGTGAAACAGGATACTAACGAAGAACATGAAAATAAAGAAAACGAACAAGTAGAGCAAGAGGTTATTTATAACTTGCTTGAAGTAATTTCTTTTTCTTAATCAAAGACTGTTATTAAAAGACTCAAAGACTCTTAAGTTTTTTTATTCAAAGACTTATGGTAACTTAAAGAATTTCGCTCTTAATTTATACAGCACTTAAAATAAAATTTTATTTATTTTATACCTAATTTTTGAGATATTAGTTTTAAAACTTAAGGCAGTATTAAAATAAATTAAATTTTTCTTTGCCTCTTACAAATTAATGCAGTCATTGATGTTTGGTTTTAGTCACGCATATTAGTTTTGTTTTTATATTGTGTTTAATGTTTTATATTTGTTGCAGAACGCAGAAGATTCCGAAGAACCTGAAGCTGAGACGGAAGAAGTTTTGAAGGAACAAGTGGAAAATTTGAACGTGGAAATTAAAAGTTTGAACAACGACAAAACTCAAGCTGAAGATAAAATAAAAGAAACTGAAATGCTTGTTGAACAGGTTTTTTAGTGTTTTGTTATTTATTTTTACATGGTAAAAAAATTAGTAAAGATCACATACAAAAAATCTCATGTACAGATTTAAACTAGTTTGGTTTATCAACAATCACATCTACTACTAAAGATGGTTTTTCTAAACACTACATATATTCAATTGCAAATATTTAAAAAAAAATGCAAACCTCTTTTTAGTGATAAACAGTTAAATATTTTTTGTTACAGTTGACAGAAGAACTGGAAAAGCTGACTGTGGTTGTGAAGGAAGAAAAAGACAAGCTGAAAACAAAAACAAGAGTTGTTAAGCTGATAGCGAATTCAAAAGAAAACATTGGAAAACTGAAGGTAGTGTAATTCAGTGGTTTTCAATATTTTAAAAGCTTTGCACTGCACATTTAATTACTTAAGACTTCTTTACATTTTAGACTTTTAAAAGTGTAAACTAGTAAAAAAACACTATTTTTTATTTCTTGATTGTTTCAGTACACATAGGTTGTGTAATACTTTATGTAAGTTCTCAAAACATTTTTTTAATTTAAGTTTACTTTTAAATTTTTTTAATTGTGTCAACAAAAAATATTTATGAGAAATTATTTTGTGTAAGCATATAAAGCATAGAAATTTAGACATTTTAGTACATACCGGTTTAAAACTATTTTAGATACGTAAAGCTATAAAAAAATTGTTGGCTTTTTTGTAAAGGTTTTTACGAATTAAGTTATTATTTTTAAATATTAAATTCAATCAAAAATCACTAACAAAATATTTTTTATAAAATTTTTTCACCACTCAACATCACTTTTAACTAGTAGACAAATATTTTTGAAGGACCTGATAGAGACAAATGAGAAGAGAAAAGAAGAACTCGATAAAATGTGGGAAGACAGAAGGGTTCCGTTGCAAGATGAAATTGATAAATTGGAAGAAGAACTTGGAAAGAACAAGGTTTATTTTATGCTTTCTTTCTTGAAGTTGCAGTTAGATAGGAAAAAACCAAAAAAAAATTAGTTTAAAAGACTTTTTTACCTTAAAATTTGTTTATGTAGTAAGTAAATTGACTAGTTGTTAAGTGTTTTTAACAATGTATGAGTGGCAATTAGAAAGATATGTTTCTTTACAACCTATTAAACTTATTTTTTGATTCACAAACTAGCCAATAACAGTATTCGTTCAATACACTTACTCAAATATTATTGTAGGTTGACACAGAAGCAATGCTGAAGGAAATTCAAGAAATTCGCAGAAAAATGCGAGGAGTCATGGTTGACACGAAAAACAAAGACGAAGTCGTTCAACAACTTGTAAGTTTTCATGATATATGCCTTTCTGTTTTGCCTTTATTGTGTATGTTGACATTAGTCTATTTTTATTGAAACAAAACGTCTATAATTGAAAAAATATATTCACACTAAAATTTAAAAAAATCACCTGAAAAGACGTAATTTATAATCAAACTATCAAGAACTAACAAATTAACAGTATTAGACACTTTTACAAACAGTATTTGACCTATATTGTAAAGGTTTACAAGCGTTTATAAATCTTTTAGCGTTGATATTGAATTTAAAAAATTGTTTATAAAAATCTCAAGAAAAATATTTAACTCGCACTTATTGGCATAGTTTTTCTTTAATTAGATCAGTAAAAGCAAAATGATTGAATCATACTTATTTTCATCTCTTATTTTAATAACTTATTTTCACAAATACTTTTTTGTAATGATTTAAGCTTTTTTTTCATTCCACAATCAATTAAATTTAGTTTACTCTACTTCTAAGTATTCCTTTACACACGATATGTTTTAAAACAAAGTTGGCTTAGTTGAAAATCAATCTCGAAAGCTTAAGTCAAATAGCTCAACAATAGAATTCCCCCAAACAGAAACAGGAGCTGGAATCGATGGACAAGCAGCGCAGGAGGACTTCTTACACGCGGAGGATCATGGAGATTGTGGCGAGCATCCACAAGCAGAAGCAGGGGATCGCCAAGATCCTGGGAGACAACCAGGAGACGCAGAAGGTCATCAACCAGATCAGCGGGAGGATCGACCGGACATTCGCCGTCGCCGACGAAGTCTTCTTCAAGGTACTTGTTTGTTTTTGTGATACAAGTAATAGTTTTTACTTATTTTAAATTATTCCTAGGTTTAATGTTTTTGTTTATGCATTTCTCAAAAGTTTTTTTTTTGTTCTTTGCCGATGCCGATTAAGTTTTTTTTTAATTTAATGTTAAAAGCACTACCCTTAATTTTTCGATGTATTTTTCTGTTTTGCTGTCAGCTCTCAATTCTTAAATTTGTTTAAAGATGAACACTTTACTTTTAAGGTCGCCGATGAATTATTGTTCAATGCTTGATTTGTTTGTATTTTACAAAAGTTTAACAGTTCTTAGTTTAAGCGACACAAACAATTAATAGCTATTTATCTTAGAGCTAAACTCAACAGTTTTAACAATAAGTTATTCAAACATTTTTTAAGTTTTTAACCTAATTTTAATTTCACTAAACGCAATTTCATTTATCTCATCATACACATTTTAACTTGTGTTTTACAAGTTACTATTTTATTCAATAAAAATTAAAATACCTACTTTCGTTTTTTAAAACATTAAAGTGTATACTTAACACTCAATTATTTTTAAAAGGATGCGAAGAAAGACGACAATGTGCGACAGGCGTACAAGTACCTTGTCGCACTGCACGACGGTTGCAACCAACTCATCACAACAGTGCAACAAACAGGTTCCATTGTCAGGGAAATCAGAGAACTCGAACAACAGGTTGACTTTAGTACTGTTAAAGTAATTCATTTAAGGTTTTTTGTTCAATAAGTTGGTATGTTTTTACGTAATTAGGTGTAACGAATAAGATATTCGAAGAGAAAATTGTAAATTGCATTTTTCTTATTTTTTCAAACACAAGTAAGATATTAATGAGTGATTAATCTATTTCAAACTTTAAAAAGAACTTTGTTTTAGAACTGTTGTATCTATCATTTTATTTTGTAAAATTCTTAAACCGAAACTGTTAAACAATTAAATTGATTAGTAAAATATTAGATTTTTAAATATTGTTTCCATATACAACATCTGCAAATTTTAATTCATATGTAGTTTTTCTTTTGTTCCAATCAAACAGATTGACAAGGAGCTGACCAAAAACGCGGAAGAAAACCTCAAGAAGATTATCCGCGATTACAAGGAAATGAAGAAAGAAAACCAGCAGCTCATCAAACAGATAAAACAGAACAGAAAGTAGCTGCTATATTTGATGTTTTAAACTAAGATAACACCTCGCAAGTTATTTCTTTTGTTTTCATTAACTATTATTTCTTTCAATTATAACAAATTTAAACAGTATTCTTTCTTTATTCAAGGCAGTTACTTCAGCTTCTATTCTTTCCTAACAGTATTTATTTTTTAAAGAGCTCCGTTGAAGTGTGTTAACCCGTTAACACACAGAAACATATGTTAGTGTAATAAAGAAAGAATACTGTTTAAATTTGTTATTATTTCATATTCCAGTGAACTTGTTTCGCTAGGATCTTTATTATCAAACGCTTAAATTTATATTTTGAATAGTTATTTTTGAATTGTGTTTCTTATGAAAAAACTTTTGAAATGTTTTATCGCAGTATATATTTATTTAACACAGCAGTTTTATGACTTATACGTTGTGGTATGTATTTCATGTGCAATCATTATTTATTTTTCACTAATCAAAAATTGTCACTAAATTATTATTCATGCTATTTAAATACATTTTTATCTAAACTAAATAAAATTAGCATTTCGTTCAAAAGTAAACTATAACAAATTTGTACCACCAAGTGTAAAAAAAAATCTAATTAAACCAACAAGATACTGTGCGAGACTATTTTTAAGTTGTGAAAAATTAAAAATATATTAGTTGAGTTATGTTATGTGTAGCTAACTTAGTTAAATACCAAACTATACAATAAAAAAAAAGTATAGTTTTTTGAAAACTCCAAGTAAGTTTTATAAAAAGTGAATTTTTGTTTAGTTGCTAAAAAAATAAAGAAGAAGATGTTTAAATTGTAAATGAACGATATTTTTAAACCTGTAGTTTTAGTTTTAAAATGTTGCTACATATACTAAATCTGAACTAATTAACTTGCCTTAAAGTACAATATATTGAAACTAAGTATTAATTTAGGAATTTATAGTTAACCTTTTAACTCAAATCTTCATCAAGTTTTAACAATACATTTTTCTTCTTACCGGAGTTATAATAAATCTGATTAATTTTTAGTTGTAGGTTTAATTTTAGGGGCGTAAATTACTTTTTTTTTTACAATTTGATCTTATTTTGTAGAGTTTTATCTATAAAATTGAAGACCTTAAAC
Source organism: Thalia democratica (assembly GCF_965202585.1). NCBI lineage: Eukaryota > Metazoa > Chordata > Thaliacea > Salpida > Salpidae > Thalia > Thalia democratica. The sequence continues at coordinate 78,370,551 of NC_139165.1, forward strand.
CAAAAATAAAGATTATTGTTTACTTAAAAAGTATTAAAAACTTAAAAAGTTCCTTACAAAAGACTGTTGTTAGAATTACAAAAATCAAATTCTTGAAATATGAGGTATATTTCAAATACGTTGGAGAATTTTTATTCACCGTTTAATTTTTCTTCTATAAAGAACCTAATCTAGACTCCAATGTTATCTGGCTATATCTAAAAATTAGTTTCGATATTAAAAATTAGTATAAATCCACAAAGCACCTGGTAAAAAAGTTTTTTTTTGAATATTTGGTTACTATTGTGTACATTTAAGTTTATTTTAAGAAACAATTTTCTTAAGTTATGAGTTTATATAAGTTATTTCTTAACAATACTCAAAACTTTCTTAGTTGATACATCTTATAATAGTGTAACTGCAAAAATATTTAAAGCAATTTTCTGTTGAAGCAATCAAAAGTTTTATCAGACAATATTTTTAGTTCATTAACATTTCATTGATATAAGCTTATTTCCAATTGTAACCAAAATTATCAATAAATAGCACAATTTTAGATAAAGTTTAAAAAACAAGCAATAAAAGTTTCAGCCTTACGATAAGATTTATTATCAGTGTTTTGTTAATTTTTAATAAAGTCTAAGTCTTATTAGATATTTAATTAATTTTTTAGCTCTTTTGTAAGAACAATAACTAATTGACCGTTTTTCAACTTTGTTACGAAATATATTTTACTATCAAAATTTTTGATAAAACTCTAATTTTACGATTAAAATTTAGTTAGTGCTTCCTTGCCTTTCAAAAATTTATACATGTACATAAATTTAATTGGCTTTTAATTTAAAATTGTATTTTCATGTTTTGCAACTTACCAAACTTTTACAAAATTTCAAAAACATGTAATTAGTAAGAATTTGAAACTTTAAGAAAACTCGAAAATTTATATAAAAAGCATGTTTTTTTTATTTTTTTAAAATTTGGTCGTTAGTTTATTAAGTCAACTTTTATCTTATTTAACTTTGTTCTTTTATCACACTTTTTTAAATTATTGACGGATAAGATAGTTTCAAAACTATTAGAAATACGTCTATATTAATAGTTTATTGAACGACAAAAAAACGCTCAAAACATTTAGTCCTAGGACCTAGTGCACGAAGGACCTTTTGATTATCGAGTCGCACACAACTCGGATACTTTTTAACGTGTAGTCCAAGCAAATAGTTAAAATTAGGAGTTAGTAAGCTGACAACATTTAGCATATGTTTTTTAAAGAGACTGAACTAGTATGAAACCATAGAACCTTTTTTATCCAAAAATATATAAACAATAATAAACAAGTCAGTTTTATTTCCAAACTGAAATCACTAAGTCACTATTGATAATTCTTAAATGTTGCTTAAATACATGTAATGTTTATATCCGTTGTTAATTTATCATCTTATCAAATATACAGAAGTAATGATCCATTGATTAATTTTTCGACGAAAATAAAAAAAAAAACTTTGATATCTGGTGTCTGCACTAAGATGTAAAACAAAGTTTTTATTTAAAACAGTTTCAACTTTAATGGTTTTAATAATGTTCAAAATAATCTTTACTCATTATACCTTTTTTTTTGAAGAGATAAAGCATTTAAATTATTTCCTTAATTTTTTTTCTTGCATAAGTAAAACTAACATACAATCATTTGCCTATAAAAAAACAGTTTAAACTGTAATTAAAAATACATTTCAGTCAAAAAAAATATTGAAATTTGAACAAGTTTATCAGGTTTTAATTATTTGCAGCAGCTTGATAAAATTTAATTAGTAATAAAATATTTAAGAAGATTACAGAAGTAATAGAGTAGTTGAGTAACTTATTTTATAGTATTCTAAACACAAACTAAGTTAAATGTACTTTGATGTCATTTAGATAAAACTACATAGAAACAGTAGAAGTATATATATTTTAAAATGTACTTCAAATAATATAATAAGTAGTTGATAAACAATATAGTATAATAAGTAGAGTTGATAACACAGTGTAATATAATTAGTAGAGTCGATGTTTTTTTATAATTTATTTTAAAATAAACAATATCTTAATTTCATTAACTTTTCAAATAACCTAATGGTTCCTAAGAACTAGGTTTTGGGACAGAACATTTTTGGAGTTTTATATCGTTTAAAAAATAAAAAAATAAGTTATTTTATTCTAAATTTGACAAAGCATAATACTTAGTTTAGTCGTTGGCTACAGTTTTTTGATTAACTTTGATTAAATTTAGCGAATAAAATTTTTATATTGAAAACTGTATGTAAGTTTTCTCAACTATGTCAACTTAGTAGCATAGATTTACAGGATCTCAAATTTAGTTTGTAGGAATAATTTTTTAGATCAAGTCATGTATTCTGTTAAATAAATTGATTTTACACTCAGTGTTTAAAATTTTTTTTTAAGGCGAAGTAGACTTAAACTTTTAAATATAAATTAGTAGCTATTGAACAAAACCCATGGTAAGTAAAAAAAATAATTTCAGCCTAAGCAGTAGCAGAGGTTGTCCATAGATACCCACTGTGTAACAACTATTCATGTTAATAAACTAAAAAACGCAATAAAAAAATTAGTTTCATGATTTCACATGTACGAGTATTACTAACTTCGTTTTGATTTTTTCTGACACTAAATTACTTAAGTTTCATACTGCCTTTCAGTTTATCCAAGTTTAAATAAACTGATGGTTTTATAATATTAATTAAACTTTGATATAAAAATTCTTCTCGGTCTTTTAAGTTAAATGTATTTGAAAGTTTATTCTTTACATTATATAAATTTCAGAAACTAAGTCGTACAAATTAAAAAACACAAAAGAGGCATAAATAGATCGCTAAAAAATGACTTTAAATATGAATATTTCTACATTAAATAAGTTGTTTAACTACAACGATGAAATTAATTTCAGAGGTATTAAGAATTTAAATGGCAGATTGATAAAAAACTAAATTCACTTATAAAACTTAATTTTTAAAACACTTAATGTAACAAAAGAGTAATACGTACAATGAAATCATCACACGCAACAAAATTCATACAAAAACATGTTCAATCCCACACGAACGGGCTGTCGGCTTCTAAGCCCTTCCTGTTCAGCAACTTCTCGAACATGTCCCAATACCCGTCGTAATCCGGCTTCTCGCTGTAACCCAGCGCCCTCACCCGCTCCAAAAACACCACGAACTCCCTGCACGTTCCCCTGCAGATCTCACCCGCTTCCTGCCTCTTGCTCTTCAGCACTTCCCTCATCATCTCCTTCTTGCTCTTCGTTTGATCCTTCAGGATCGGATCCCAAGGGAGTTTCCCGGTGTTGAGCCTGACCAGCACGTAGGCCAGCGACTCCAGGTCGTCCCTTCTGCTCGACGTTCTTCCTCGCATCGTGCCGACGGAGCAGTACTTCTTGGTTCCCCTCATCTTGCGCGTCTTCCTGCGCTGCGCGTGCCTCCCCTCCTCCACGTAGCTGTGCGCGATGCCGAAGTCGATGAGGTAGATGGTGTTTTTGTTGTCGCGCGGTCCCGTCATCAGGTTGTTCGGCTTGACGTCGTTGTGGACCAGCCCGCACGAGTGGATCGACTTCAGCCGCTTTATCACCTGCATGCCGATCATCAGCGTCGTTGTTAATGAAAACTTTCTGTTAGGGGTTTTCCCCAGCAGCTTGAGCAAATCGGTGCCGAGCCGCTCCATCACGAAGCCCTCCTTACCGTCCATCGTGAACCTGCTCCCGACTTTGGGGATTCCCGTGAAGTCGCTCGGCTGCAGCAGGAGGAGGTTCCTGTGCTCGCGCGCCACCGATTCGTCCTCTTCTTCCGCCTTGAGCGACGTCTTCACCACGACGGGGAAGTTCCGGTAGGTGGCGCTGTGCACGCACCCAAACCCGCCCTTGTCGATTTCTTCGAGGAGCTCGAGGTGCTTCGGGTCGAACTGGTCGCTGATGGGTTGCTTTAAAATAACCATGTCTGGAAAATTGTTAAAAGTGATAAATATGATAAAGTTGTTAAAATACATTGATACTTCCACTCTAAACTTTGAGTACACACAGCTTTTACATAAGCTTGTACTTCTAGATGCTGCTAAAATTTTAGATTGGACAAACAGTTGTTTTGGATGTTATTGTGTTTGATAAATTTATAGTAACTGTCATTTTAAATTTTTATATTGTATTAACTTTTATACTTAATGCTTTCAGTAAAAAGTTGCAGATTACAAGGCTTTTCTAAGTTTAAGAACACTGTTTTATTTAAAAGAAATATTTCCTAAGTTATAAATTTTAGTGTTTTGATTTATAGTTGTTGAATAATGCTAAATAACTTTTACTTTTAATTTATAAGCATTTTTTAAAATATATTTTTTTTTCTAATTTGCAGTCTCATACTTAGATTGTGCTGTGCAATTATTAAACAGCCAAGAAGACAATGCTACCAAAAGACTTAAACATTTTGAGTTACAATTAGAACATTTTTGTTAATTAAAATTAGTTCAAAACAGATATCAAAATACATAATTGATTAACTAATAATCCTTTCCAAACAGTGTTAATGTGATTTAAAGTTTTACAGAAAGCAAAAGCTTTAATTAGCAGACACTTAAGGTATGTTTTTCACAACTGATCTAACAAGCAGTACATGCTGAATAGACAAATATAAGTATTTAGTTTTGGGCGAAAATGTTTCTTTTTATTACAAAAATAAAAATGTGAAACTAGAAAAAATCTTTATATAAATACTAAGTAGACTAAAAATATTTTAAATAATTTTACCTAGTAGAATTGTCAAACTTTTAATCTTAGTTTTAGTTTATACTGGTAAACTTTATAGTTAATAATTTAGTATATAAATAAAAAGTAAATTTTCCAAGAACAAGACAATAAAAAAAAACGAAAATTCTAAACAACAATTAAGTTCAAGGACCTGGGTGTAAAAAAATATCTCGTGGTCATTAAGAAACATATATTGAGCTATAACAACTTTAAACTTAAAAGTTTTAAGTTACTTGAATTATTCGATATATATAATTTATATATATATATATGTTTTTCATGATTGTACACATCGTACATAACTGCTGAACGTCTTTTAAAGTTGTCTTAATATTAAAGTTACTGGTTAAAATAGCAAATAAATGCTGCAAAGAGAAATTGGTTAAAAAATTAAATGTTTAAAAGTATTTCTTAAAATATTTAAAACTTAGTATACAATTAAGGTATATAAGCCAAAATTTTTAAGTTGTAGTTGTTCATTAAACAAAGTTGTTGTTTTTAAAAGAAAAAATAAATACTTAAGCTTTAATGAGTAAGTTTGATACTTTTTTATAATTAAAAAAAAAACTTTTTTATTGTTTACAAAATATTTATTGTTAGTTCCGAAAAGCACTACTGTGTACTAAAAATCAATATTAAAAAAAAGAATTGTTATAAAAAGCTCAACTTTTTTAGAAGACACAAAAAGTTTTCAAACTGAAAAGTATGTTGCGGACCAGAGATTTCTGTGTACGATCTGGATCTGACCTACGTTGCCTACCCATAGTATAAAATAATGTACGAAAAATGACGGTCGTGTAATAAGGCTAAAATGTTTCAAAAAGACAATAATTAAGCTTCGATACTTAAATTATACAGTATACTCTTAATTGTTTTTCTAAACAAGTTTAGAGAATATGTCTTTTCTCTAACCCAGTGGTCGGCACGGTGTACACTGGTGCACACAAGTGTGCATGAAACTTATTTTAGGGTACATTATTTTTTTTTTTTGCGCAGAAACTAAATTAAAGTTCATTTTTTTAAATTTTTCTACTTTTAAGACATATTCAACCTTGATATCTTATTGACCATTTTGTTGTTAATAAAGCAATCATTTTTGTACTCTCCTAGTTCTATTCTGTTACATTATGTAAAAATTCTTCCACCTTTAGCCTAGAAATGGATAGGGTAAACTGGTAATTTTAAAGTTAACGTGTAAAAATTAACTAGGTGTTACCGAATTATTAGAAAAAATTAATGATTAAAAGTGTTTACATAACCTTAAACACTAGCGGCGCTAAATAATGCAAATCGGGGTGCACAGAATTTTAATTTTGTGATTTAGGGTTCACGGATTCGAAGTAGCGTGCCGACCACTGGTATATAAATTTAACTTTAAATCTGAAGAGAACTTGTTTAATTTTGTTATGATAAACAACAACAACACTTATAAAACAAATTTTGTAGTATTTTATTGTTATATAGGTTGTTAGTTGTTAATAAGTAACGTAATATTTAATTTGTTAGTATTTTATAATATAATGTTATTTTGTTTGATAAAATATTCTACTAGAACTACTTTCTTGACATCTTTTTAGAACACAATGACACAAACTACTTTTTTAGTAGTTGTGAAAACTGAGTATCCAAAATAAAAATTAGTAAAACAGTCCTTTGTGTTGTTTTAGAAAGCAAAGCTGAGAGCCTTTTAACTATAAAAATATTTAATTATTTTTTTCAACCTTGTACTTGTTTAATTAAAGTAAATATATCATTAAATTTTCAAATTTAATGAATAATCTATTACTAAAACATTTTAAGCTTTTTTTTGTATTTATATTACTTACTACATTTACTAGAATAACTAGTATTACAACAAAAACGACGTATTTTTTATAAAAATTTATTGAAACTAAATACACTATGAGCAATAGAAAGCGCTTTAGTAAACAACTAGAAAAAAAATGTTTTGTGTTTTGTTTTCATAAACACTTTAACTGTACTTTACGTTATAATTTTATTTACTTCACTGTAACTGAATCTTTTTATTGCTTGCTCAGTACTTGAACTGTGTGTTTTTTAAATTTAAGTAGAGATTTTTAACAAGCATAGCAGCAAAAATATTAAAGTACAAAGCTGTCTTATATTTTGAAAGTTGTGCAAACCTGTCATGATTGGCACTTTTGTTAATTTTATCTTTCAATAAGTTTCAGTTTTAAATTAAAGTATAGGCAACGAGATATATAAAAACACACTTTAATTTTTTCAGACACTTTAAAAAGTTTTTAACACAAAACAAAGTAAAACTTTAACTATCAGGAAAAAGTTAAAAGCTTTAATAAAATTTTGGGAAAGTGTTACTAAAAAAAAAAACTAACAGCAATTTACCTCTTTTTATAAACTATATTAATCTAACAAAACAAAAAGCAGCCAATTTTATCGAACTAACTCAAAATGAAGTATAAAAACTCAAACAAGTTTTTCAAATTAAATTTAGCTTTTTAGGATGAGTTGTTTAGACTTTATTCATAATTTTTCAAAGATTTTAAGAAATTGTTACTCTGAGATAAAAACTAGAAATCAGTAACATAGCTTTTGTAGACGAAGCGTACTTATATAACATAACTTAAACAGCAACAAACAAGTTTCAGTACCAAAATATCAATCGGCTGTCAGCAAACTAGTTGTGGTAGACTTTGTACTCCTGAATGCCGGGAATCTCACCACCGTTGGAGGGCGCCGCCGACACGTAGTAGCTCTGGTTGTAGTCCTGGACGTTGCTCAGTTGCGCCACCACGTGTCCGCCCCCGGATTCCTCCCGGATGTACTCCTGAACCTCCTCCTGATCCTGGTTGCCCGCACCTGATGACGCGGCAGCCTCGTACATCGCCACCTGGTGGTGAGCGGTGACGTCATCGGTGGTCGTCGCGACGTCGCCGATCAGGTTGACGTGTATCTGGGGGGAATACCCCTGCTGCTGGGCTTGCTGCTGGTGGATCTCCTGCCGCTGCTCCTTTAACATCTAAATAAAAAAAATTTTAATTTATGTTTAAAGTAAGGTAAAATGTTTGAGATAAACTGTAAAATTAAAAAGGATTAGAACGAATCAAATTTAATGAGTGCAGTTGCTATATAAAAAATGTGGTAAAACTTCAAGTTACATTGACATAAAAAACTGTATAAATTAGAAATATCATTAATTTTACCTGATTAGCAGTCTGTTGGGTGCCAGTAGAAGAGTTTGGAGTGGAACCGGCCGACATCCCGGTGGAGCCTCCGGAAATCCCGGTTCCTGATTGGTTAGTTATCCCTGTTGGCATGTTTGAAGAAGCCACAGACATCTGGCCCGCTCCTTGCATCGATCCGCCCTGATTTTTTTTAAGTTTATTATGACGTAATAGTACAATACTTGAAATAAAACATATAATGCTTGATCAACAAAAATCACAAAATCTTATTTTATTTGTTGTAACAAGAGAACGAACAGCTAATACTTATTTTGAAAAAGGTTTTCAACAAAAAAAAGATATACTTAAAACAAAATATTAAAATAAAGTAAATTAAAAACTAGTTGTACTTGCTGCTGCTGCTGGGCTTCCTGCGACTGGCGATCTCTGAGCGACCTCTTGTTCTTGTACCTGTGGTTCTGGAACCAGATCTTCACCTGGGTCGGGGTCAGGCCGATCGCGTTTGCCAGGTGCTCTCTCTCGGGCGCAGATAGGTACTTTTGAGTGCTGAACCTACGTTCCAGCTCGTACACCTGTTTGGATATTTATAAAAAATTAAACTTTTAAATACAAAATTTTTAATTTAGTTGTAAAATACTTAAAAATTTCCAATACGTTTTTGTGATAAAGGTTTTGAGTTTAGTAGTTGTGGTGTCGTTTTATCTATTACTTTATGACAATTTTTAAACTAAAAACTTTTATTGAACTGGTATAAACGTTTTTCTTAGTGATTTTATTTTAAATCTAAAAAAGTAATTAAAATTTTTTAAGTAAAATTTCACAACATTTTTTGTCGTTGCTTTGAACGTTTTTGCGTAAAAAGTGTTCCAAAACCGTATATTTAAAAAAAATTACACAAGTTTACATTTAATGTAACATTTATTTATATCAAACTGTTTAGACACTGTGTCTCAAATATGATCTTGTTCAAAAACAAACAAATGTTGTGTCAAAGACCCAAGCCTGGTTGTGCAAACAATCATTCGCACGAAAATTGATTTCATCAGTAAACAATCAGCTTTTAATACACTAATGCTGAAGTATTTATGGTTTAGTAAAGAACAAGATAGAAAAATATATTTAAAAGTTAAAGAAAGTCTACCTGGCTTTGTGAGAAAAGCACTCTTCTTTTTCGTCTCTGCCCGGAAACCAGGGTCCTCATGTCTCCCAAATTGGTCCCAGGCAACATGTTGATGTTTCCGTAGCCCATCGTGGTTGTACCTCCCAGGTATCTTGTCACTGTTGGGAACATTAATGTTTGTTAAAAAAAGTAAAGAATATTAAATTTTTATTTGAAATTTTTAGCTTTTATAAAAACTTGAATGCTACTATTAATATAATTTGTTTTTGAATTCAATGAACTTTTATACCACTAAAAGTCTGCACACTTCATTAATTAAGCATACTTAATACTTTTTATAGCTTAAATGCCAAATTAATTCTTTTTGTCAGTAATCGTAAACTTTAAACAAGCTTTAAATTTTTTCATTTAGAATTTTAAATATTTGACACATACAAAAAGTCAATAAATTCAACATGACATGTGCTCTGAAGTGTCAACAAAATTATCATTTTGGCCACGTGAATTAATCTAACAAAAGAATCGGAGATAATTGATCAAATATTAATTTGTTTGCTTTTCCGTCCCACTATCTCGACTAACTGCCTTTTAAAATGCAATTTATTTTTGCTCCATAAAAGTTATAATGATTAATGCTGATAAAAAATGCTTAAACTTATTAATGTTTAAACTACTTTTATAATATATTTTCCAGCCTAGTATACAATCAAGTAGAATAATCTAAATTTGTCAATTGTAATTTTTTTTATTAAACAAAGTTATTGTTTTTACTATATATAACAAATCATGTTGCTTATAAAACTAAGTTATATACTTTCTTAAATTTTTTTTAATAATTAAAAAAAATAAAACTAGAATAACACTTTGTTTACGAACGATTTATTTTTATTTCTCATTAAAAATTTCATTCTAACTGAAATGGTCATTTCACATAAGCTAAACTAAAAGAATTTAGATGAAAGTTGTCGTAACATATGTTAATAACAAAAACTTTAAAATCACTGAATTAAAGCTAATTATTTTAAACTATAAACAATATAAGTTTTAACAGCTTGTTCTAGCATAAATACCTTTTTTGATGTTCTTCTTTATAATGCAAACCTATAAACGTTTGATGTGTTTAAAAAAAATCACAGTTTTAAAAGATTTCTTTAGGTATAAAATACTTTTGTCGTTTTTGTTTTAACAATCAAGCTTGGCTATGTCAACTTTGTATTTTTGCAAATAATTTTCTAAACGATGTAGCTTGGGGTATACTAAGGACGAACTTTACAAACAACATGTTGTTACTACACCTTCAAAACTTTGATGAATTTCAAGAGTAAATAAATTTGTAAACTGATGACCGTTCAAGTGTTAATGCAAACAAGTACTAATTGGCCTGTTTGAAAATAAGACCACAACTTCGACCGGCCGTAAAAAATGAAAGTAAAAAGGAATAAACTAAGTTTTAAAATATTTGAGCTAAATTTTATGTAAAAAAAGCTCAACAAATAAACAAGTTATTTTCTAAAACAACTCTTTTTAAAGTTTAACTAAATTTTTACTTTCAATTTTCTATTACCTTCTAGTAAATATTCTATAGTAGTCAGCTTTCACTTTTTTCAATAATTTATTAGCTACTAAAGTACTAAAACTAAGTTTGAAAATTTTAAATAGATTTGGCCTTTTTTGCTTGTAAACCAGTTACAGTCATCTAACAAGTCATACTTGTATAAAAAACTGTAAGACTAGTTATCTAGTCTACACGTAGAAACGATGACAAATCGGTGCCAGTATTGTTACGTCATATCAAAGTATAAGACATACTACGTGACAATGTAATCGCAGATGACAAAATCGTGAGTGACAACTTTGCATTAATTCGAAAGTCATCCCCATTAGAAACAACACAACTTCAAAATACTTGAGTAATGATACCATCTATCATAATTGATCAAAAACTTTAAGTTTGTTCAAACAAAAGTTTTAGGAGCTTACTGAAGTAATTCCATCTCAACTTTCATTGATGTACGTCTAATATTATAATTCAGCTTATTAAAATTTCAAACTTAAAAGTTTAAACCACCAATGCATTTAAAACAAACTTGTTTGAGAAGAAAACATTAAAGTTGTTGGTAGTTTTCGTTTATTTTAATTTCTCCCATTGCAAAGTTCATCAAAAGTTAAAGGATAACACAAATAAGGCAGCCGAGTTAAAACAAACACTTGAAATTATTGACCTTTATATTATCACAAAACAAAGTGTTTGATCCATTTTAATATAAACAAAACCATAAACTTATTATAAAAAACTAAACACATATTAGCTCAGCAATTCGAGCTAAGTTTTAACCAAAATATTTAAAGGAAATTACCAATGATTCTTTTTCAAAAAAAAAAAGATAGTAATACACTTTTCTATTTCCACACCTAAACGATTCAAAGTCAAACACAAACGTTTATTTATAAAATTGTCACACCAGAACTAAACTCAGGGCATTAAAACAGTAATGCCCTATAAAAATCTGTCAATAACATTACGTGATAGGTCATAATCTAGCGCTGTTATTGTTATTACGTCATACAGAAAGTTTGTTTAATATAAATACATAAATATATTCCCGCTGATCCACACAAGCCAATTTAGATTTATAAATAAACGCATCTATACAAAAACTTGTTTCTGCTCGCATTCATTAATCCAAATATTTTTTATTGATATGAAAAACAGATCAGCGAGTTTTGTTTATATTTACACCTAAAGATTTCTTGGCTTTGCGATGGCAAATCCCGCTAGCCGGCAGGTTGCGAATTTTCACACGTGAAAGTGCGACGGGCGACAATGGAGGTGGGTGACAATGAAAACAAAACCCAATGCCACATCAACGTGTTTATCCCATGCCATTCAAACGGGTGATTATGACATCACGAATGTAAAATGAAGCTCTCTCGCTTTGATATCAGAAACTCCGTGTTACGTCGCCTGCAGCGGCAACCCTCTGGTCTAAGTTGAAATCTTTAATAAGTTTTCTTGCGGGGCACTTGAAAGGGGCGATATTGCTAATAACGTTGCTGCAGTGACGTCACTGATTGTTTACGTAGCTTTGATCGCGGATTCTTGAGAGGGCTGGCTAGTGTGTTTGTGAGAAATTTGATTTGTTGTTTTTTGCGCGCTCTAAAAATAAGCTTAAGTTGCTAAAAACAGGTAATATTCGGGGTGCCTCAAAGCATATTTTTCAACACAATCAAGTAGAATATTGCTTATATATTTCAAAAGTTTGCTTTACACTTCTTAATTTAAGTTTAGTAAATAAATTTAGCTCATCATTAACTACTAAAATATCAGGACTTAATGCAAATACGTTGATTAAATTTTAAATCAATTTTTTTTTGAATTCTTTTTTAACTTTTACCTTCATAAACTTTTCATGGCTTTTCTTATGAAATTAATTACAAAAGAAATTGCTTCATGTCAAAATCTAATGCAAAATAAATGATTAAATTTATTAAATAAATCACTAGAAGTAAATATTTAAATGTAATATTTCATTCTTTAAATAAAAATTAATTGTCGCACTTTTATATGTATATTTTTGTGGTGTAAAACTATTATTTATTTATAAATTTGTATTAAAAGGAATCTAAAGTATTTTATTTCAGTATTCGCCAGTAACTAAGTTAAATCATGCTTTCATACAATATGTTATGTTTGAAAAACATATGTATGTAATAGTTGATGATTCTCTAAACTATTATTTTAATCTATCTTGACAAAGTATTATTTATGTATTTATTATTAAGTCATATTAAAGCAGAACTATTTTAAGCTTGTTGTTAAATTTAAACTCTTAGAACTTTTGTATTTTTCATAATAAAAATATTAAAGTATGTTTAACATACATAATAAAATATAAACCATTTCATATTTTTACTGCTTCTAAAGTTTTTTATCTGTTGAAAAGTCATTTACTACTAGTAAACTAAATTTTTAAATGGTTCAAAACTAAAACCTGGTTGTAACCTTCCAAACTAGTTTACCATTTGTTATATTTCTACTGGAATAACACGCTGCTTATCTAAACTTTTGATTACCAATTCCGACAAACAGCAACTTTAAAGCGGGTTTGTACCAACATTCATGCGAAAAATCAACAGCTATTGCATGGAAAAGGCAACAAAATTGCAACGAAAAAGCAACAAGCGAGCCGTGGAAAGCCAACAAGTTTGCTTAGATGGACCAACAGTATTGCCGAGTGCCCCGCGCTAAATACACACTCGCTTATCACAACAACTGCGGGGCTGGAAAGCCGAAACACCCGCCAACTTGAAAGCCCGCCCGGCCCTCGTTCAGGCGTCAAGACCCTTCACGAAGACTCTCCAAACGGGCACAAGAGTCCTTTTCGCTGGTCGGAAAGTGCTCCAAGATGTTGAAGATTGCTCTCAGCGCATCAAGATCACTTCAGTCTGCTTCATCGGTGGTATATAGAGCGAATTATGGCAGTCGGGCTCGTCATTTGCAAATTGTATGCAAAGAGTGTATGAGCTTATCAGTGTCATATTAGTGTTTATTGAAGGTTATTGCAGATTTAGCTTAATAAAAAGTAGGTTTTTTGCAGTGTTGAAGTTAGCCCTGTGCTGACTTGTATAAAAATATTTTGCAAGTTTTAGTAAAAACTTGATTACTTAAGCTTAAATTTAGTACTTTAAAAATCAATGTGTAAAGGTTTTGCTTTAAACTGTTTTTTTTTTCCTAAAATAATACAAAAAATAATAGTGTTGAAAGCAATAAAAAATAAATAAAAATATTATGGGAACTAAATACACCTTTTTATAAAAAGAAATGGCACAAAAACAGCATTTTAAATCTGTCGGAAGCTTAAATCCTGCAAAATAAATATGTTTTTTTTAAAGTTGCTAGTTTTCTTTGCTAACAGGAAAGGAGAATTTAAGTACGAAACCTTTAATTATTATCATTTTTGTTCGTGACCTTTATTAATTAAACTTATAGTAATGTACATTTAATACCAAACCCCTAAAACTTGATTTACTATATATGACGATTTTAGAACTTTGCTAAAGTTGTTTTTCGACCGTACGCCTAAACTTGCTACTGTTTGCGAGCAAACACAAAATGGCGTCGAAACAAACAGACGCGCAGAATTCGCTCAATGCCAGGGCCGAACTTTTGTTTGGCGTCGGATGTCGGACTTCACAACACAATAAAGTTGGCAAATACATCGAACGCCTCAATTTCCGTCCCCGTGTTTGATTACGAGCAGGAGTTTAATCTCACGTGACGTTTACTTTTGTCTCGTTTGATGTTGTGTTTAATTAATAAGCGTCGTCATACGTTTGCAAAAAACTAGAAGTTCAAAACTGTATTCGAGTCTTACGTTTTACTTTTCGTGTAATGATACGTCTGTTTAGTTTACTTCAAAGAGACTTAAGCTTTAAAAGTTGTAATTGAAGTTTAGAACTTTTTATTTGAAGTTTATACAAATTAAAAACAAATTCAAGTAACTAACTTTGCATAGGGTTGAGCCTGGGATCGGTGGCGGCCGACGGATTGTATCCCCAGCTGGGTGGCACTGCCGCTGGCTGGTACGGAGAAATGTCGTACGGGGGATTCCCAGCCGTCGCCATCTGGTATGTCTGGCCCGACGACGTCATGTAAGGGTTGCCGATGTTGTATGACGTCATGCTGGGGTACTGCTGCTGCTGGGGCGCCGTTGCTATGTTGTGGCGCGGGTAGCTGGGGGGAGGCGGGCTTGCCCCCGAGCCCATGTGCAGCTGGAACGAGGTCTGCGGGTGGTTTCCCTGGGTTGAAACCAAGTGGGTGTTCCCCTGACACGTGGACACCAGGTAGTGGTCGGGCTCCTGCGGCTGCCCTGACAACCTGAGGTGGTTGTCAGGTTGCTGCTGGGGGGATTCCTGGTACTCCTGGTGGACGTGCTCGTGGAGGGGAGCGTCCTGATTGGTTATTATGTCGGTGATGGAGAAGGGGGTCGTGTGCTGGTGGGTATCCCCCTGAACCGAGTCTTGCTGTTCGCTCATTGCTGCAGGCATTTGTGATAGTAAATTAATTTCTATTTTATTTGTTATCTTCTGTAGAAAATAATAACTAGCTAAAACACCGTTGTAACTAGTAAAAACATTTTATAAACAGTTTACTTGTAGTACTAAAATGAAAGTTCTTAACGCAACACTTGCAAGAAAAAATTATTGTCTAAAACTAAACTTATATTGTTTTATACACGAAGCTTATAATAACGTGACGAAACTTTTTAGCAAAGTTTTGTTGATATTAAAAGCACCTAAAAAACAATAACAATTTAGTAATAATCAACCCAAGCCAGTCTTCTTTTTTTAAATTTATTCAAGTGGCGACTAAGATAATGTTATAAAAATAAAATTTCGAATTTAAATCAGTTCCAAAGGCGGTATAACATTCGAAACTACAATTTAGCTGTCGACGAAAACTGTTTGGTTATTAATAAACGAACAGCTAAAATTAAACGTAACTTGATATCTCAATCGAAACTAATCTAGCTTTCACAGCCGAGCTTTCAATTAGTTGCAAGCGCTGCGAACGGCGAACGCAAACTAAACAATCGACATGGCGCAAGCCGAGCAAACACGCGGGGGGAGAAAAAAGAAGAAAAAGGTGAACCCCCTTTTCGCGCGTTACCCTCTCTCACCCCTGCATGGAAGTTGTGATTACAAACTTGATGTTTCACACACACATGCGCGCACACCTGTGCGCGGATCCCTGGGAATCGGCACCAGTTGTTTTCGCGACCCCTGTGACGTAACACTGCGTTAAATAAACTGGCGCGGAAGCCGCGGAAGGTGATTAAACACTTTGCCCTCGCGCTCTCCGCGCTGTAATCGGCCGATTTTGAGCGTTAATTTTTTTCCGTAATCATTTATTTTTTTACTCGTGGATTTTAGATTTTCGAAAATTTAAAACAAACATATTTTTTGGTTCTGACGAAACTTTCAGCACTGCAAAAAACTATAATGCTTGCTTTTAAATTGTGATACTTACTACTTTTAGTTTTATGTACTTTTACTCAGATAAAACATGTATTAATAAATTTAAAAACTAGCTACTTGTTTATTAATATAATCTAAAACTTTAATATTACTTTAACTTTTACGTAATGTACCCATTATTTTACATAGAATATAGTAGTTTTTATATCAATAATTCCTGCACAACTTTTTTACAATTATCAAAAAAGTTGTTAATAGACATATTTATTTATATTTTTTTAATTATTTTTAGACTACTAATTATTACTCACACAAATTTAATCACTCATTTATAATATTTTTGTTTAATTTTTACTTAGCTTAACTAAAACATGCTAAAGTTTTCTAATAAAATTTTATCTTTAAAAACTTCATCGGTACTTCATAAAACTTTTGCATTTTCTAGATTGACTAAGGCTAGCTAAGGTAAAAAACAAACATTAAAAGCTTTTTAATCAACTAATTCTCATATAACTATGCAAAAATGAAACTTAAATAGTATAACTAAACATAACTTTTTTTTTATTTAATGAAAATTACTCCCTAATTGCTACTAGTTTTTTATTAATTTTTGTAAAGTCTTTCTTGAAAAAACTAAACATTTAAACACTGACTTATTACAAATTGATTTTTGAAATGTAAAGTGTAACAGTATTGAACTTTTTTAAAGAAGAGTAATTATCACGAAATTAATTTTCTTTTAAAGTATCATGTTCCGTTACATTTTATCAATTTTTTTTGAAATTTGCCATTAAATGTTTTTATAGCATTCTTTGCTTTAAAATACTTTAAGCCTTTTTTACATTATCTATTAATTTTAATGTAACTAACTGCAACTAATCATAATTAGAAATAAATTAATTGCACTGATTAGTCTATTTATATAGGAATTAGTCAATTTAATCACTTTATGCTTGATTCAAAATCAATGCACTGAAAGTGTATAATTTCAATATGCAGTTAATTGAAATGCAAGTATATTTGACACTTTAGCTGTTGCGTGATATGTTTATACTGCTATCTATGAGCTTTTGCTTTCATTTCAAGTGTTCCGTATGATTGCAAATAAAGATTAAATATTAATATCTATATTAATCTAATAATTAACAACTTTAATTAGCTGAATTAGTAGATAATTATGCATGCTTTAATGTTTAATTAATTCAATTAAAAATAGTTGATGCTTGAAATTGTAATTTTAATTAAAACTTAACTAAGGAATTGTACATGACGGTAAACTAAATCGATCTTGTAAAAACTTTAACTTTTAAGTTTACCCTTTAAAAAATTAAACTTTTAAAATATATTAAAGCTTTGCTGTTTAGCTAACTTTTGTAACTGACTAAAAACTATACATTTAAGCTTCATAAAAAGATATAGTTAATCACTTTTCATTATATTAAACACATACTTTTTTGTTTACATATTTGGAACACATTTAAAACGCTTTGATTTTAAAACTAAAACATAACTTTTTAAAACGTACCAAATTATTGATATCCAGTATTTGAAGAAAAATTATAATCAAAACAGCTTTACTATGCTACAGTTATATAGTATCCGAATCGAAAAAATCAGCTTCAGCAATAAAGTGTTATGAAGTGTACACTTAATGTGAACTTAATTTTTGAAGATGCCTTTCAGTATAATACTGATGGTGCTCCCTGTGCACTTAAGCACAGTATTTAATCTGCATATTTACTTTGTCATGGTCATTTTTCATCCCAGTTCTACGTTAAGCAGAACAAAACTTTCCTTTTAACGAATGAATCTATGTTTAAAATGTTTAAAAATGTATAAACTTTATTATAGGTGTTATTAGTCATTTCTCGATAACAAATTTGTTTTTTTAAGCTAGTTTAAGGGAAACTTTACTAAATTTTCTTGCCTTAAAAGTATTTAAAGCTGTTTTTTAGGTCATTTAGAAAAAGTTTTACTATTATCATATAAATAGCCTCTATTTTATTATGTTTTTTATTAAGTAAAAGTACTTTTAATTTTCAAAAAAAAGCTTTGTTACTTTACCAAATAAGTAATAAAACTTTATTTAAACAGATTAGGCTTTATTTCGCAAAATAGTGAACGGTTAATTTGTAAAATACGTTTGATTACCTAGTTCTATACAAAGCAATATACCAATTTTTTATAACTTAATAAAAACTATGCTTAAGACAAGTGATCAAGATGTTTACTAAATATACACATTTAATAAATTAATTTCTTTTTTATTCATGAACGTTATAAAGCATCCATTTTTTTTTTGTGTAAAAGTTTTTTTAAATAATGAATTGACTGTAAATTTTCAAGATTTATAAGAAGTTTTCAACATTATTTTAATTGTTTAACCTTTTAATTGCATCTGCTTAACAATTAAATATTTATAGCTTATTGCAAATTTATACTATTAATCTAGTTGTAATAAGCGCTTCAAGATAGTTTTATCAGTGCAGATTATGTTATTATTTTTTCAAAATCCAAATTTAAGGAACGATAAATCTAAAAATATCTTTGAACAGATAAACCGTTTTTAACAAACGTTAAACAAACGGTATTAGTACGCAAAAATGTTTAAATGATGTCGGCTGTTAGGTCGCTTATTGTTTGCGAGTGAAAGATCAGCACAACAAGTAATTATGTGAGCATTTTGTTTGGTAAGCTGTATGTTGAGGGTTCTCGAAACATTTTGAACGCACTCAACAAAACATTGTTGTTATCTACTTGCTGTATATTGATCGATTTTATTTTCGGTGCGCTTTGTAATTACATAACCCGAATGTTTGATTGCTTTTTTTATCAGTTTTAAACCCCATTGAACAATGAGAATATTTCTTTGCACCAAGTGTAACTGAAAGTTCTTTAAAATTTTCAATAACTTGATTTGGCTACGAACATATATTTATAAACAATTTAATTATATGCATTTAATTTTTATTAAACGACCAAACTAATATTTTATAGACATTTTATTTGCAAAATGAAGTATTACTTTATAAGAAAAAACAAAATGAAACAACTACTTCGAGCAGTTAAATATATACTAAAGTGTACATTGTGTTGCAAAAGTATCACAACATACAAAACTTAACATAAATTAACTTTTTAGGAAGCTTTGGTTCACAGGGTTTTACGTTTATAAAACTTTACAAGTAGTCTAAAAACTTTTATCACCCAAAATTCGAAAATAATTTAGTAATGTCGATCCGTCGTTAAAAAACATAAATTAGACTTTTCTGATATTTTAGTTTACAGGATTTTAACTTAAAATATTTTCTTAAGTACTTTAAGAACTAATAATCATTTAAAATAACTCATAAAGTTTGAATCCTACATGGTATTCAAAAAAATTCTCAGCTTAGGCGAAAAAAAAGTAAGTTTATTAACACTTTCTCTTAAATAAACATGTAAATTCATCAAATAGCTTCAGAAAAGAATAAACAACATTTGAGTCGAGAGCCTCAAGTTAAAATATTTCGTTCTCATGACTTACCGCATACCTATCATTTCGATATTTTTTTTTGTGAATCCATCATGATTGCCGTTTCGATAAAGTCCTACGAGTTGTGATCGAGCGTTTAAGTTTATTGCAGCCTGACTTTTAAAGTTGCTACTTAAAAGCTCTTGCTACAGAACCATTTTCACAACAACTAAGAGCTATCACGGTTATAAGAACAGTTACAAATGAAAACAGCTCATTGAATACTAGAATTAAAAATTTTTTTGATTTTGTTCGTAATTTTTTTAAATTTAGATGCATTAATTTATTTCAATTTGAAGTAAAACAGATAAGTTAGCTTTAATAAGTAGAAATTGATGTAAAACTGTATTTAGATAGGCTTGATCAATTTATTTGACTTTTGACAATTTACTCTATGAATATTTAGGTTTATTATTATTTTAATTAATATTATTAATGCTATTTCTAATATTATTATTTTATTAATTGTAAATAAAAGGTAAAAGTTTAAAATAAGTTGAAGACATTTATAGATTGAAATAACTTTTTCAAATTGATATTGCATAATTTTAAAGAAGTAGTTTTAAATTATTAGTATTAAGTATTTGTAAAAAAAATACAGAAAGTATAAGCGACTAAAAAATATTAATTTATTTTTACGTAAGAAAATGTTTTTTGGTGAATTGTTAACAGTATTATTTTTAAAGCTTTAATTGTTTAAGTTTTATCGTTTAGTTTTTTTATAAATAATTTACAATACTTGTACGTATTAAAATCAGTAAAGTAGATTTTGACCCACACAGAAAACTTTTTTTTTGTAAAGTTGTAGCTGTTTTTTACTACGCTAAATTGTTTGTTCTTTAAAAAAAGTTTTACTAGGTGAAAGAATAAACTTTAAATAACTCAAATTAAAAAATGGTGAAACTAAAATTTTGTAATGATTAGTAAAACTTAGACTGTTTAAACATGTGTAACTATGGATAGTTATGTACTTAATAACAGAGAGTATAACATTTGTTTAATTTTTTTGTACTTGAATCATTTCATGTACATTCTTTTTTGAAGTAAATTAAAAAGTAATAAAAATCAGATTATTTTGAACCTAATAATTTTATGCAATTTTTTATTTTACAGCAGTTAAAAAACTTAAGTAGATGCTTAAAAACAGTTCTTTGTGAATTTTTTGATAAGAATACTTTGTTTAAACAACATAAGTACCGGTAGAATACTGAGCTAAAACAGACTAGTGTTTGATTGCAGCTATTACTATTTTTAAAGCTCTTGAATGTCTTTAAATTTCGTTTTTATATTAAACTATAACCTTGAGAACGTAAGAAACTATTTACGTCTGTTATTCAGGAACTTATTTAAAAAATCCATTTAAAAAAATTGTAAAATAAATATGGGAGTTCACCAGGCCCCGCTTCGGCCATTTTGTTGAAAATAAAATCGAACTGATGTGAGAATGGGACCGTACATAACTGTGACGTCATAGTAGCTGTGGCGCAGCTGATTCCGGACAACAACGTCCAAGTGGTCCTCAACATTCGTGACGTCACAATGGACTGAAGTGGCAGGAGCTTCGGACAAACGAGCTTGGAACAAACGAGCTTGGCAGCAGCACTTGAGCCGAGCAGCTGTAATCGATTGAAGTCAGCACAAAAAAAAAATCGACACAAAAACAAAGCTGGAAAAAAAACAAAATAAAAATAGGAGCTATTTTTAAACACCACTGATACGTTTTTTATTACAGCCTGGGCAAATATCTGATTAAACTAGTTTTCTAGATACTTAAACAGTTACAAATAAAAGTCTAAAATCAAGTGATAAACTTGTTTAATTTAATTAAAACAACGCTTTTTTGTTTTTATAAATGCTTTTTAAAGAAATTTTAGAATCTATTTTTATGCTATATCAAAAGTTTGTGATGATTTTAAGCTTTTGAAAATATTAGTAGTTTACATATGTTATAAAAAACAACTGTAATGTAAAATCTTTGTAATGAATTTAAGCTTTTGAAAATTTCAATAATTTTCATATAAAAGTAAAAAGAACCTTACAGTAACTTTTTGTCATTTTAAATATTTTACTAATGTTTTTGAATGATGACATTAAAGTTGCTTATAACAATATGAATTCAGAAGTTATATATTAAAACAACTGTGAAAATTTATATGTTTTTATATAACGAAAAATAAGTATGTTATTTATATTATATTATTCTTTCAGTTTTGTAAAATACTAATGAGTGTTATGTATACTGGTGTTATTTTATGTTACATAGAAAAAAGGAAATAAAGGTAAATGCTTGTAACAATAACTTTATCAAAAAAAAATTGTTTTTTTTTAAGGAAATTCCTAGAAACTTAAAGTAGAAGTTAAAAGCAAATACTTAAAATGCTTGAGTCAAACAATTATAAAACCAACAACCAAATGCTTTTTATCATTAATATTTTTAACTTTATTGAACATATTTTCAAACAAACATTAAAAGTGTAATATAGAACTATTCAAACTATAATAACCTTTTAGTTGTTTCATATCGATAGACACAGAATTTTCTTTTTTTGTACTTATGCTGAAACCGTAAATTATAACCGCTACAAATAAAGTGATAAACTAAAGGAGCAACAAAATATACTTAAGTGTGCTCTTGAACTATGTTACAACTCGAAACGTTAACTTAAATCTGACTGTAAAACTTTCTAATAATAAACAAAAAAAGTACTAATAGGCTACTTAATTTAAATTTACATTTATGTTTTTATATTTATAGCTAACTTAGGTTAATAAAACTAGTAAGGTTAAATTTTTTCTGAGCACTGATGTAATTAAAGTACAAAACGATGTAACATTATAGAAATTTTTATTTACATGTTTTCACAGAAATTCAAGTAAAATTGATTAAACACATAAACATGTTTATGAGTTTAATTTTTTATTATTACCTTGCCAATAGCAGATTTCTTTTTAAAACCGAAACTTTACTTGTAATGTTTTAAACTTTTAAACAAGATGTTTTAAACATTAACAAAAACTAATTCGAATTTCTCAGAAATTTGTTTAATCACGTAGTAAAAGTTGAAAAATAACTATACAGATATTTTAAAAGCTATACGTTTAAAGAGTTTTTAAAATATTACAGCTAAGTTTTTTATAATTATAAAATATATACTAACTTACTTTTAGCAAAAAGTGTTTTTCTAATAAGAATTAAAAACTATTTTAAACGTCTAAAAACCATTATAAATAAAACAATAGACGATTAGATTACAAATAGTTTGATAAGGGCTTTTACAATAAAGTAAGTTGACATTAATTTTAAAATAACTTTTAGGCTTCAACTTGTACAACTAGCTCCTATGCACCCTCATAACCCTTTTTTACATTCAAAACAACCTGAAAACCTGCAAATATTTCGACATAACTCAAATACACACCTCACCACCAGATTAACTGTTGGCACCTGTCAATCTCAATCTTCATTAAAACTAATTAGCTTGTAGTGCCATACTCATTATCTGCCGATGGGAAGTGATTTTATCGCATTCCGGATAAAAATAGAAGCGTGCCCCGTCAATTAACCGACAAGTTTCTTCTAATCAAAAGCCGCCAAATATTGGCGTTGTGACGTCACTGTGTGTGGCGCAAACACCTCACATCCGGCAACTCGACACAAAAAGTTTTCTTCGGTGAAAACTCAGGGTTTAGCGTGTTACACTTTATGTATTTGAACAACTAAAAGTTGTTATAAAAGTATCATTAATAATTTATCTTAATAATAATCCCTTAAATTTAATGACATACTTTTACTAAAGCCTATTCTTTCTAACATTGTAAAAGCTCAAAACTTCAAGTAATCTGCTTTAATTTTACAAGTTTGAACTAGAATATATATTCTGTAATTTACAAACTATTCCTTGATACCCTGACTTATATTTACTTAATTTTATTGAGTTTTTTAACATTCAAATTTCTAATTACTTGCTTTTAATAAAACACTTTTAACGATTCATCTTTTATAATTGGTAAACACATGCAAACTAGTAAAGAGTTGAGTTTCTATTCTGCATTGTTTAGCTTAACTTAAACCTGGTGTAACAGTTTTGAAAAACAAAACGTCGAAAAGCAACATTTTTCAAATATACAATAATGTGTAATTTAAATTTTTTTATTTATATATGAAACTTTAACTAACACTTTATAACACCATTTTTTACTTTAATTTGTTTTGAAACCTTTTTTCATGCGTACAAAGTTATGAAGTTTTATAAAACTATAATTTCTTCTTGTACTTTAAAATAAAAATATGCAACAATGTTGAAAATAATTAATAATTCTTAAAAAAGCTAATATCAGTCTAGTTTCTGTAAACTAAAATAAGTCAATACTATTGATAATAAATTAAGTTTTTAAATTTTATTATCATAAAAAGTGATTCTACAGAAACGTACGTAGCAACTACTACCCTGATAAACCTGAACTTTAGATATATTAAATTTCTATATTTTAAATAAAATACAATTTTTAGTTACTAAAAACTGGAGCTGTTAGTCATCTATGCTTAAAATTTACTTGGTATACACTTTTAACTTTGTTTTAAATTATAAAATTAACTTATTGAAAACAGTAAAATATTATACCTAGCTTTTACTTTAAATTTTTCAACTTAATCAGAAATTACTTTTAATACTTTTAAATAAAAATGTAAAACAATACTAACTTTTGATTAAAATATACAGCTTTGTATTAAAAAAAAATTAAAAAAAAGTTCAATCGTTTTTTTGAATGAAGTTTTAATGAAGACGTTTCTAATATTTACGCTAATTTACTAAGCTGATATAAAAAATAGAACTACAATGTAATACACATATAGCAAAAAAAAACATTAGAAGAGCATGTAAACAAACTAATGTATACTATACTAAAGTTTACTAGTGCATGTTTTAGGTAATACGTTTGGAAAAAGTGATTGCAAGTGATAAATATATCTTTTTTTCGGAAATTTTATAAGTCTATGATTTGCTGTATGTCCAATGTTGCTGCTCTATCTTAGTAAAAAGCTAGCTGAATTGTGTTTACTTAACAGCTATTTATCATCTTAGCTTGACACTATCTGTAGTTATAGCATTTTAGTTTATCATAACATTCGCTAGAACTTTACAGGTGTTAAAAATTAACTTTAGTAGGTCTTTATTCGCATTAAAAAAAGTTTAAACATTTTCAGGTGGATGCAATTGAGAGTAAAACTTTAAAACTTTATTTTAAATTCGAGCTTAAAGTTATGACTTTTTGAATTATAACCTTTAATAAAAACTGTGTAAACGTTTATTATAATTGATAACGGTCGGTTTTTATTTGAAAACTGACAAATTAATAGTTAAAACTGTTCAAAATAAATAAATCCATGTAGATTAATTTACTTCTCCATCAAACTGTAACTCTTTTAGTAATAGTTAGTTAGTTTATTGAACGATAAAAAACGATCCAAATATTTGGTCTAAGGACCTGGTGCACGAAGAACCTTACGGTTATCGAGTCGCACACCACGGATACGTTTTAATGTCTTGTCCAGGACAGACAATAGTACATTTTTATCAGAGCGGTTTAAAAATATTAACTGCTTATAATCTAAAAACTTTAATGTACTGAATTTATTCATATTTAACATAAAATTTTCAAATAAATACGAATCTTACAAAATTTTGCTCCAAAAATAAATATTTTTACAACTGTTTATTGAGCTTTTTTCCGCGTGAAAAATGCTGTAAACTATATGCTACATCAATTAGACTCAAAAATTTTCACAAAGTAAGTTTGTTTAGTCCTCATCAAGACTAAAATTATATATAACTGTTTCATTTAGTAAGTTAAAGGTAATGGTTATAGTAAGTTAAAGGTTAACTATAAACTAGCTTTTTATCTCTAATCATCACTTGTGAAGAATTTTTGAATATAAAACACCGTAAATGATATTTTCTAAATTGAAAAAAGAAATACAAATAAGCTAATGCTTATCAAACTATGTTTCAAGTTCAACCTCCAGTCCAAATTAATATTTGATGGTAGTTTTTATAAAATTGAAAGTTTTTTTGACTTATTATTAATGTTATAGCATAAGCTATGCTTAAAGTATTTAAAACTTTAAAAATAATATCTACAAAGTAAGTAACATTTTCAAGCACTAGGTCAATAAATTTTGTGTTGGTAAAACCACGTTAAACATCATGCTAATCACGTATCATTATGAAAACAATTTGCAACCTTGTTCGCGTCGCCTCAATCAAACAAATGCAGCCATTATGACGTAACACGTGAATCATTGTCACGTCACCAGCACACCGATGTTTACAGAATACCGGCCCGATCTCTGTTCCCACGGCAACAAGTATTATTTTGGTTCGTTGTTATGAAAAGCGATTAAAGCGCGGCAGTTAAAGGGAGGTCTTTTGTTCAGTGGCTAATTTTAAAACTTAATTATGAATAAGTCGACTGTTTCAGCTAAGTTCGGACTCTTAAACCTTTCAAGTGTTTTATAACATGAAGTGCGTTTTTCTTTGTGTTCGCTTGTAATCAAGACATTATAAATTTAGTTTACTAATATTGTTGTTTTAAGCCTGCTTTTGATATTACATTTTATGTCTACTAGTGTTAGTACTTGAACAAGTTTTGATTGACTTTAGTTTTTAAACATTTTAAACAAATTAACGCTGTTACTTATAAAAAATTGAACTAACAAAGTAACAAGTATTAATTGTTAAGAAAAAAGCTTTTAAAATTAAGAAAAAGCAAGTTAATTACAAAACAAACAAAGATAAAAAAATATTTGAAAATTTCTTTTTGCTTAAATTAGCTCAGGCCTTTTAAGATAAATAATAATTTTGTGTTATAAAAGCATTTTTAGAAGTAAAATTATTAATTATAAACAAACTTAATGTGTAATACCTTCAATAAATGACTATAAATAAAATACAGTTAGTTAGCGTTATATACAACATTACCTTAATCGTACCTAATTTAACAAAGAAACCGAAAACTTATCTATTGAAAATTAAAAGTTATATAAGTACATTACAAAAGGAGTTTACATTTGTTACAAGTAAAAACTTCGTGTTTAATATTCTAACAACCTATTCATAAACATATAAGGATTTATTAAAGTAACATTTGATGTTTTCTACCTTGAAATTTTATACTAACCTTTATGTAAATAGTTGCTTAAAATAACATATAAAACTCAACGGCTAATTTACAAAATTTATTCCCACAACAAGAAACTCTTACTCATGCACTTATTAAATTTTAACATTAATCAAGATTCACGATTAAAACACATAAACATGTTTTATGACATATCAATAACATCATCTATCCCCCCCTTCAAGTGCCTGTGATGTTTCAATAATTTTGTTGAGTTTTCAAGGAATGCATATTAACATGAAATAACTTTTAAGATTTTAGACCACTTGAAAAATGTTCATGTAGTTTTTTACTTTATAGACTAATTTTTCATTAGAAAATTATTTAATAGTATATAAGCATAAAAAGATTTTCATGATATGATGAGCTCTAGCTACTTTAGTTTTAAAATAAAACGTTTAGTCTATTAACCTTTTATTATAAAGCTTATACAAAATGTATTTATGTACTCATAAATACTAAGCTACAACTTTTTATATTACAAAAGTAATTTCATAGTTAATCAAATTTTAAACAACTTTTAGCTTTTATACAGTTGGTTTTTCAAATTGTTATCACTTATTTTCTCTAAATACTTAGTTAAGTTATATTCTTTAACTGTATTCTTACATGAGTTTCTTTTATGAAACAATTTTTTTATTTCATAAAAGAGACTCATGTAAGAATACAGAGTAAGAAGAACTTTGTTAATTTTATTTATTATATATTTAATATAAATGTATAATT
Organism: Thalia democratica; assembly: GCF_965202585.1. Lineage (NCBI taxonomy): Eukaryota > Metazoa > Chordata > Thaliacea > Salpida > Salpidae > Thalia > Thalia democratica. The sequence continues at coordinate 78,398,006 of NC_139165.1, forward strand.
AAGTAGCAACGTAAGGCTCGAACTTAACGAATTTACAGTATACACCTGCAAACTTTAATATAAAAATTACACAGTACTTAAAATTAAGTTCAAACAAGTTTAATTAACCTCTAAGACAAAAAGATCAATTTTCATTAAAAGTTTAATGAAATTAAAAGAGACGTGAAGCTATCATTTTTATTATGACAAACAAGAGCCTTAAAATGTAATAAAATAATTGTCTAAAACCAAAAGTTTTGATGTACTTATTATAAAAAACTTCGATATTTTTTAACACTTAAAATTCTTGATAAATGTTGCTAAAAATACAATTATATATGGAAGAATTCAAAAAGGAGCTTTTATATATTTTAACTTTTAACAAAGAACTGAAAAAATGTTCTAACAATATATTTAATACTTTAAATGAAGAATTACTGTTTTATCTGTAAGCGCAGTGCGAGTATTAGACAATTGAATTGTAAAACAGAAAACCAGCGGTTGCAAGTTCAGTAGGAATAGATTTAAACTGCTTTAATAAGCTAAATTAGAATATGCTAAAACAAATATAATATAAAGTAAGTAACCAAGTAAAGATGCGAGTACTTAGTTTACATTAGAATTACTGCAGAGCAGGCACGTGGCTTGGTACGTTTCTACAAATCTACAGAAACGTATACTTATATGCGAAAAAACTTGCTTTTATTTCAGCTTAAAAATACTCTGCTTTCTTAGCTTTAAGTATTCATTTAAACTTAGTTTTGCCCTCCTGAGAGATAATTTCGACGTGTATGTACTCTCTAGCACTTTTAGTGTCGTAAAGATTAAACGAATTAAATACATCCAAATTGTAAAATTTAGCGCATTAAAGCTTTAATTTGTCAAAAAGCTACAATGCAAAATTGATTCTAATGGAAGCTGTAGCTTTATAAATCAAAATCATACAATTTTATGTTACAAAAATTTGCACAACTTGTTGTTACTATTGACTACGTTAAATGTTTGATTTTGAATACAATATAAATGTTTTTGAGTTAAATTTTGATTTTCTAATACTTATTTTTAATTAATGTTTTCTGGGTTTTACACAAGTGGCAGCACATAAAGAGTCATAGGGGGTGTGGAGCAAAACAAATTGCCTTGTATACAGTTATCACTCGAACTTCAACATTTCATTTTTGATTATTAACATGACTGCATAGTTTCAGATTAAATTTAATAACATTAGAGGTAATTTAAGTTGCTGTGTTCCCGCTAGGACGTTATCACGCGTCATTTCAGATGTTTTAATTTTTGTAGATTCGTAACTTTTTTGAGCTAGCTACGTCCCTGCTGCAGAGAATTGTTAAATTAGATTACAAACGAAACTAACATGACTAAGTGTAAAAATAAATATTTTTATATTTTTTTGAGATATATCTTAAATATTTAAAATGATAAATTAAGGTATAAAGACATAACTGTTCAAAATATAGTCGGATTTAAAATTAAGTATTTTACCTATTATTAACTATTATACGTAGAAAATTTTTCATTTTAATGAAAACATGTATACACCTACTTTATTCTATGCTTCTATTCTTACATTACAGTGATCATTTTTTTACAGAACCCAGTTGAAGTGTGTTGATTCGTTAACACACAGAAACATATGTTGGTACAATTAAGGAAGATTACTGTACAATTTGTTTTATTATATTGGTATAAAGACATATTAATTCAGCTTTGGAACTGATAAAACTTTATTTGTTTTAAATTTATTTTCACAACGAATTTCGTTAAAAATAGATAAACGTATACTTTTGTTACGCGTTATAACATTTTGAATTTATTTAAAAGTAACTACTTATTTAGTTTTACTTACAAAGATATTGTTGCATTTCTTTATTTGAAAATAATATATAAAGTAGGGCAGTCTAAAACAAAAAATGTCTCTCATGAAGTTAAAAAATATTGTACGTTTTGTTATTTAGAACAAACAAGTTTTGAAAAGACTTAGTTATTCTATTTGAAAAAGAATTTTTGTTAAGCACTAATGAGCTATTTTAGAAAAACTTTTTTGCGTAACAAGATTTAGAAAAAATTAAATAGTATGAAATAAAGAAAATTGTATGTTAAACAGTCATCTATACTCATAAGTTACAAAAACTTTGCTAATATAAATTTTGAAAAAAGGTTGTACTGCACTTATAGTATCAAAACAAATATTTTTGTTAATAATTTGATAAACATCAATTATAACCCTGAACTTCCAACCGATAATTGATTCGTCTTTAAAAAACAACTTTATGTCTAACTATACAAAATTTTCTTACCTAAGTCAAATATCAACTTTTGATAACAATTAAGTAATATCATTAATAATAGTAAACTTTTTTACGCTGTTTTATTTTACAAAAGCTTCATATTACAAAACATTTTCTTTTGAACAATATATTAGTTATATTAATTATAAAGTTTCATAAAAAAATATAATCCTACTCCTTAGACTTATCTCATAAATTAATATTATATGTATTATCACAGATGTTCTTGTGCTAAAACTTTATTTCAACTAACTATTAAGAATCTATTCTTAGAGCTTTTTGAGACTCCGTAGATCTGTTCTTAAATTTATTTGAGAGCAGTGAAACGCCGTTAGTTGAAATAAAGTTTTAGCACAAGAACATCTGTGATATACATTCCGATAAGCTTAGCTTATCAGGATCTCCAGGATTTAACGCCTTATAACGTTACATCTTATTATATGTATTATGTTAGAAATTATAAAATTATTTAAATTATTTTTTTGCCATAACACTTTTATGACGTTTTGCAGTTTTTTACTTTGAATCAAAATTTTTGTTGAATTTTTTCTCACAAACAGATTTAAAAAGTCAACTACGGAAATATTTATATTGAGTATTGATCAGTGCAACTATAATGCAAATGCAAATCGGAGATAACATGCTGGAAATGCAGCTTCGATATAAAATGAAGGATATGCCAGAATATAAAATGAAGGAAAGGCCAGAATATAAAATGAAGAACATGCCAGAAGATGAAATGAGGGCTTTGGTAGAAGAAGAAGAAAAAATTAAAAACATGCAGCTTGAAGACGATATGAAGGGTATTCTTCGCAATGTAAGTCATTAAGTAATAGTTAAGTACTTTTAATACTTATAAAACAACCAGCTAATTTCTGTTTAGTTTAAAATAGGAAAAGTACTTCCGTAGTCTAAGCATATTTTGTAGTCAACTAAAATAAAACTGAAGCTCAGAAAATATATTGTTTAATTTTTTATTATTTTATACAGATAGCTGCATCTTAAAATAAGTATGTAGTATCAATTTCAGTTAATTTAAGAAATAATTAAGTGCTTTTTAATGCTGTTTTACACAAGTATGAAGAAAAAAATTAAACTTGTAGAGTATATTCTTTAATTGATTGTGTTTTAAAATTTTCGAATTGAAACTTTAAGGTGCTTCAGTTGAGCTTGAATGACGTGAGAGAATCTGGTATCAAACAACATTTCCTTGTTGAGCAAGTAAGTTTGAATTTAGTAAGACTTGTATTTGTTTTTTTTAAATAATGTAAAAAGATTTTATTTCATTGTTAACAAATAAAGGATAATATTGGTTACTTAAAACTAGTTATAATCGAATTTAACTTGGTCTAAATAGCACAAATTGTAATTTAAGGGTTAATATGAGGAAAAAACCTTAGTATGCGTAACAAAATATTAAATTGGAATGTTATGTGATTCGCATAACTTTTAAACAACCTATTTTGATAAACAGTAATAGATTAAAATAATTTACAGCCTCGACAACTGACAGATTGTCAAGCTGTGTCTTCGATGGTGAGAATTCACAAATCAGCCATAGAAATGAGCCATGATAAAGCCATTGAAAGAATTAATGAATTTTATCAAAAGGAATTCTATGATCCCCTGGAAGAGTTTGAAAACAAAATTATAGAAAAGAACAACAGTCGAGTCACTTCGTGAGTTTTATTAAAAAATCGTCCTCAAATAATATTACAGGTCGTATAACAATTATATAATTTAATTATTTTAAGTTTTTGAATAAAAAAATCTGATTAGTTTCACTTCGTGAGTTTGTTGAAAATCTTATCTAAATTTTACTTTTGAACAATATCATTTTCGTATTTTACAAAGTCGTACAGATTAATAATTTTAAGTTATAATATTGTTGTTTCTTTTATTTATATCGTATATGTTTAATTTTTTTACAGTAAAGTAAAAACCCTTAAAGTAATAGCATGCTTAATATAAATGTAGATAGCAATCGCATACTTTACTATAGTATTACATGTGAAAAGTATTAAAAATTAAAAAAATCTGGCTTATGTCATTATAAATTTTAGTTTTTTTCTGAGTATTTTCAAATCTGTAACAACAAAGCTATTTACCTAAGTTAATTGTTATGTTATTAATTTTATACACACTTTGAAGATTTTTCGTCAAGACAGCTTTGGAAGAAGCAGCTTCTTCTATTGCCGACTACAATAAAGAAACTTTCAAAAAGTATTTACAATTCTGCACATGGATGATGACAGAATTAAGCAAAAGTAAGTTGAATTATTAAACTAAAACTTCAAATTATAACTACAACTTGATTAATAAAGTAATAAGTGAAAACTAAAATTAACTATCAAAAATAAACAGAGAAAACTCCAAATAGTACATTTGAAGTCATCCAAGTCAAAGAGAACGGATCAAAAGCAGTCGAAGCGGGCGACTTTTACGAGGATGATTTCGAAGAGGACATTTCTCCACAGTATTCTTCAATCTCCTCCAAGTCGTCCCGCGGCTCCGTCCACTCCGACAAAAGTTCCCTGGACTCGATCGCCTTTTGCTCGCCTGAAGGTTCGGAATGTCAAGCTAGTCCGCAGGAACCACTAACCACACACCCGACACCTTATGTGGAAATAATCGGAAAGAAACCATCCAGTGTTCAGGATTGGGACTCGTACAGCGATGCTTTAGTTTTCGAAGATGAACCAGCTCGTGACTGCATTCAAAAAGAAGACAAGGGTGTTCAAAGCTCTCCATTGAGAGACATGGTGACACTAGTTGATACGGCAACTGAAACAACAGAGTCTGTTATACTTACTGAAAATAAATGCACTGAATGTCTGGTACAACTTGACGATAAGTTTAGTCAAACATCAAAACTCCAACATGGCTTAATTTTCGAAGATGCAACGAACTTCAGCTGCATGCAAAAAGAAGACAAAGGTGCACAAATATTTCCTTTAAGCTGTGACAAAGTAACGCAGGTTGATACCGCAACTGCTGAGAGTACTGAGAGTAAATATACTCAAAGTCTGGTACAGCTTGATGAAAAGTCTAGTCAAACCTCCAATCTCCACATAGGCGAAATTTCAAAAGCACCAGAAAGCTCAAAAAGATCAGGTTTTTTAAACGCTAAACCCTCCCAGCTCCAACTAGACGAAATTTCAAGAGTACCAGAAAGCAAAACATCATGTTTTTTTAACGGTCAAACCGATAAACACAAATTGTCTTCTACTTGTGACCAAATCACAGAATATCTTGCATCAACTGAGAGCAGGTTTGCTGAACGTCTAACAAAACTCGATAAAAAGTTCAATCAAAACTCCTATCTCAATTTACAATACACAAGCTCAAAAACATTCAGTAGTTCGAATGCTGCTAAGAAGTCCAAAAAGACGAAAACCTCAAAGTCAAAGAGTTTTAAGGTAAGCTAAAAGTTTTTTAATTTTTACACATATTAGTGTTTTTAAGTATTTTAATCTTTTTTATTAATTTCATCTCCACAGGGTATAAGCGGATTCTTCCGAAAACGTACTAAAAGCTCCAACATCTGTCTAGACGAAAGTTCTACAGAACCAGAAAAATCTGAAATGCCCAGTAACTCGAAGGCTGATAAAAACACAAAACAGAAGAAACTTTTAAGCTCCAAAAGTTTCAAAGTAATAGACTTATTTTTTTACTATTTTTTGAAGTTTTTAAGATCGTTTTTTAAAAATTACATCTCTACAGATTTTTCGCGATAAAAAGTCTAATCAAACAGCAAATCTCCATCTAGACAAAAGTTTAAAACCAACAACTAGTTCGAAAACTTTTGAAAAAACAAAAAAGAAGAAAACTTTCAGCTCTAAAAAACTCAATGTAAGTTAATTACTGGAATACTAATTTCCTTTAAGTATTAAAATCTAGGTTTTAAATTCAAATCTTCACAGGGCTTTGGTGGATTTTTCCACAATTTCATGCAGAGAAAAAGTAACAAAATTTCAAGCGTAAAGGAAGAGCTGCTTGAAAATTGAAGGCGCTCCTGGTGTGAAACACTGAACTTTCACACAAACACCAAAACAATTCTTATTGAAAACTATATGTTCAATGTAATAAACCTATATGTTAAATGTTAAACACATAGTAGTTTGGTTTTTTAGTATATTCAAAATAAATATCAAAATTTAAACTTTCTACAGTAGCTTAAATATTTATTCGAATAATAGTTTCTATTAAAGTAACTATTTTTAAACCATTTTAATAAGAACAAAGTGAATAAATGCATGACAAACATTAAAATTTGTGTTAACTTACAGTTCTATTTTAAGTTTGAAAAACAGATTTATTAAAACACACAAATAGACTTTTTAAAGCTGTTTATTTGTCAAAGGTATAACATTGAAAATGACACGTTCTTATGAGTATATTACTAAAAGAAAACTATTAAACTACAAAATTTATAACATATTATCAGATAGTAGCATTATTTAATTTTAAAAAGGTGCTTACTAACATACTTCGAGATATTTTGATTTGTAACTATAAAAGAAGGCTTGTCGTATGTTTTTTTTTATTGTTAGCAGTGTAAAACACCTTTTTTATAAACAGAATTTGAAAGATTTAAAGTTTTAAAACATAATTTTTAAGGAGTAACAAGAATAATAATAAAGTATTAAACAAAAAAATCATGACATATTCTCAGGCAATAGCATTATTTAGATTCAAAAACCTGCTTATTAAATTACTTTGACATATTTTTATTTTTAATATAAAGTAATGACTTGTCGTATGTTTTTTTAATTGTAAACAGTGCAAAACTATTTTTTATAAATAGAACTTGAATGTTTTAAAGTTTAGAAGTATAAATTCTTAGCAATTGTCATTAAAAGCTTAGATAGACTATTATTTTAGGACTTAATTGTAAGTTTTAAGCGATACTCATTCAAAGTTTTTATTAGTTACATTGTAAATATTAAACATCTGTTATAAAAAAACTATCTTACATTTACTTTTTTTTTAGTTTCGCTTATTTTAGATAAAACAAACAAATACGTTCTATTCTGAGTCTTAATGTTTGTTTTACAACAGCTTCTAAACTTGATTTATGATAAGTTCACAAAAAATACAGTACTAAGTTAAAGTTTATAGCATCACCAAGATTACTTGTATAAAATTATAGTAACTTTTCCCTAAAAAACTAAGTTTAGTTACTACTTTTTCACTAGTTTCAGTTTAAATTATTTTATATTAATTGAAAGCATAAAAAAAATTCATTAATTTTGTTATAAAATATTAAAAAGATGCTACAAAAAGCCATAAAACAGTTTAGGCTGCATAGGTTTAAACATCGATACTGCGACTTACTTTGGTTTTTAACATACTTTAACAATTTATATCAATAAGAAGAGTTTAAGGTAAACAGAGAATCTGTTTACAGCTTTTAAAATTTAGACTTTGGTTTATTTTAAAAGAATCATGAAAATTTTTCATTAGTATTAGTAAATTAATAAAAAGTCAGTAAAAAAGCATACAGCTGAGTAAGTATAACTTGAAAAAAGTTTTAATAAAATTTCAAAATAACTATTATCTAAATTTTTAACAGTTCTTTTCTTGTTGATTTTTTTACACTTTATATGATTTTCTACTTTTAATTGGTATAGCTATTAATGCAATTTTGAGTGTAGACAAGACTAAACAGAAACAAGACATTTTAAAATACTGACTGATTTATCAGAAAATGAAATAGTAAGTAAGTTTATCGAACAAAAACGAAAATGCTCAAAAAATGTTGGTCTTAGAACCTAGGTATCTGAGTCGCATACTAAACAAATACTACAAACATGCATTGATGTAAAAATAGAAGTACACGGTGTACTGTACACCTGTACGTGTGCTACAATTTGTTTTTGCAGCAAAAGTACCAAGAATCAATTAAACTTTATAGAAAAGTTGTTTTCCTTTGAATTTTTTGTTTTTTAACAGTAAACAAGACGTCAAAAATAAGATTAGGTCTGAATAACAATCTTAAACCTTTTAATACTTTCTTATAGTTGCTATGCATATACAATTCTGATTCCTGAATACTTCTATTTATAATGTTCCTAAATTTAAAAAATATTTCTATAAAAAAATAAGTTGGTAAAAAATAAAAAAGTTGTATAATAATGAAATTTCTCTATTTTAGTCTATATAAATGTATTATTTTCTGATGTTTTAATTAGAACTAAAAAGTTAGGCAGTTTCAAGATAAAATTTACATTATACACTATCAGATTTGTACAGCGTTAATTTAAATGACGTGTTAAAATTGCTAAACTAAAATAGTTTACGAGTCGGTTTTTTATTTAACAAACTGTTTTAAAGTTTTTAATGTTACTTTTTGTTCCAAATAAAAAACTCTTCTTTTTTTAATGTGTAGTAGTTTTATACCGTTCGTTTAAACAAAAAAAAAAAGTGTGTGTATTGTTAGTTATAATATTAAAGTTACTTTTGCTGTTAAGTGTTTTATTCCAACTAGCTAACTTGAACTAAATTACAGTTTTATGGAAAAATTAGATAAAACTTAAATATTTTTTTACACTTAGAACAACGATCTCAAGGCATAATCATAAAAGATATATTTTGTTACTTATAATTTTCACTTTCTCCATAGTAACTAAACTATTTAAATAAACTCGTTGTAGAACATGAACCTAAATGCATTACTTCTGTTTTGTGAATCAAAAGTCTGAAACTGTTTATTGAAAAACCAAAAAAGACGAATCAACTCAATATTGCATCAGATAATAAATATTAAAAGGTCAAACAAGTTTGCACATAGTACAACTCTTCTACTATAAATTTCAATTTTATTTATGTAATCTGACAACCTATGTAAGTTTAATAATAATTAATTTTTGATAATAAAAGAAGTAGTAAGATGTAATAAACAGTCTTTTTTATCACTTTAACATAAAGGTTGTACAAAAATGTATTTTTATTTTTAGTATTGAAATTATCATCACATCATAAAGTATGGTAATAGTAATTTATAGATAAAAACAGTTGGTAGATACCTATCATGATGTCCACAAATATTGAGCTGAAATTATATAGTCAGCCTTATATCCATATTTGTATTTTAAACTTTTTTAGCCATAATCTTAAACTAAAAATAAATGTATTTAACCTATTTTTTTTAGTCTTAAATATACTTTGTTTTAAACAAGTTATATAAATACATAAATAGAAATAAATTAACTTGTCACAAACTAATAAAACTTAACTTAGTATTTAATTGTTTTTAGAGTATACATTTTATAAAATATGCTTATTCTTACTAGAATTGAAAACTGAGTTAAAAATTCCTTTTTTTTTGTATAACTATGAATAAAAATAAACAAATTAAATTGTAAATTAAAAATTTTTTAAGGCTATAAGTGTGTTATGCATCTTTATAATTTATTAAGTAAACATAATGATAAAAACAGGTACTTTTTAAAAACAAAGTATCTTTTTAGACTGAACATTGATATTCAGCCTAAAATGATGATTAAAAAAATTGAATATATTTTTTTTTTTGAAAAGGCAAACATTATTAATTTTATATATATATATATATAAATAAAATAAGGTTAATGTTTAAACTTAAACACTTTCAACTGAGCCCACTTGAAGGGCTTTTAAATAATTTATTGAAATGGCGATTTAAAAAATTCTGGAACATATGTTTCACAAAGCTTTAATTTTTCATAAAGCTTTGATCATCAGCCAGTTAAATTCAAAATAAAAAGCACTGTACTAAACAAAGATACAAAAGTTATGCAAAAAACCAAAAAACAGTATGACGTAATATTGTACATTACAAATATTCAGTACAAAAATCGATCTACCTTCTAACTAATCAAACAACTAAAATTAACGAAAACAACAGTTAATTGACTATAAAATGCTTCAAAATTTGTTGTGTTTTAAGAGAAGCTTTTTTATATGTCGACAAGACAATATAAATTTGCTCCTCTTATTTAAATATAATATATATATATATATACATAAAGCTTACTATATAATTTCAGCTCATATTGTTGCAACATCATGTTAGGTAATTACCAAAAAAATTGATGAAATCTTGTTTAACTTTTGTATAAATAATGTTTATTAATGATAGTTTTTGTTTTAGCCATGGCATTATTATAGTGACATACCAAATTTTTCTTAAAAGTTGTATTCTGACTAAAAATTAATAATTTTTGCCTTTTCAAAAATATTAATGGTAGTACCTAAGTTGTTATTTTTAAAATGAAACAATGTCAACTTTTGGGAAGTAAAACTATAGGGATTATAAGTCACTAAAATGCTAATATGAAATCATCATATTCTGGTTAACCTATAGAATTAAAAAGTTTTAACACTAAACTACATAACCATAAAAAAAGGACAAACACCAATTAAAGTTATTTTAAGTTTGGTTATCAATTAAAATTATTAATGTTATATAATTTTTTTTACAACTATATAGATAAAACAATTAAACATTTTGTGCTTTTGCACTTTTTTTTAAATCTTTAAAAGTTGTTATTAGACAGCACATTGACTATATAGATGTATATATCGATTGAAAACTTCTACTTTGTAGATTTTAATAATACTTACAGCCATTGTTTGCAGATTTTAATTAACAAGAGCCACATGTATTTAAGATACACACAAATAAAGATTAGAATTCAAAAGTTAGGCAACTTTGCTTGTAGCTAATAATCTACATATGCCATTTTTGTTTTAAGTAAAAAGTGAAATCTTAGGAAGAAAAATTGTAGTTCCCATGACAGACTTTGGTTTCCATGGTCAATATTTACAGTTGGGGAACGGATCACTTTTACACAAACAATAATTTTTGCAAAAACAGTCACTTTTACATGAATAGTGATTTTTGCACAAAACGTTTTGCACAAGTGACTTGTTTAATCCACTGCTTCAATTGTCAACCACAGCTCAACAAGCTGGCAGAAGGAACTGCTTACCGTCAAAAGGTAAAGGTTAGGGGTAACATTGATAGTAAAAAATATTTAAAAAAGCTTCAAACCAATGCTAAACTAAAGCTGTGCAAAAGTGACCCTTATTGCACTTTTGACACCTACCCTAACAGTAGTAGATTAAAATAAGAATGCTTCAGTTTTAAACTTTATATATATTTATAAATTGTATAATAATAGAAACAAAAATGATTTATTCACCATAAAAATTGAAGTAGCTCAAAAGTGGAAATTAAAGTAAGCAGTAAATCCGGGTCAGAACAGATGCCAGATATCTGTCAGACAGTTAAACGATTTTACTCAATCAGAAAAGCTATATAGCTCAGAAATAAACTGTTTAATGAAATAACAACCAAACTATTTACTCACAAAGCTTTCAGCATTTATTTGACACTATTAGTGTAGTAAACGGCTTAATTAATATAACTGGTTACATGACAATTCAAATTTGGACAATTCAAATCCTTGAAAAAATATTTAAAAGACTATATCTCAAAAAGTAATATAAATTTGAAAAAAATAAAAAAAACATATGTAGATCTTACTAAAACCTACAAGCAACTTTTTATTTTTTGCAAAATCTTAAGTGTTTTTTAAGATATTTCAACATTATTTAAGATAACTATATTTATTACTTTATATAAGCCATATCTCAAAAAATATTTAATGTTTTGCAAAAACAAAAAAATGGCTTGTAGATATTAATAGGACCTACATATGTATTTTTTATATTTGAAAAGTATGCATTACTTTTTTATTTATGGCCCTTTAATTTTTTTTATAAGAATTCAAATTTTCAGAATTTGAGTTGTCCAAATTTGAATAGTTGTGCACCCAATTTAATGTTTGCAAGCAAAAGGTGTGTAGCTTGATAAAAAAGGTCTATCTTTATACAAATTACCAATTTGTTGACCATAGTTGTGAGCACTTATAACATTCTTTCCTTCAGAACACTAAATGTTGAGTATATTTCAATTTTTATGGTGATAAAATAAATTTAGATAAATTATTTTCCTTTCTATAATTATCCAATTAATGATATATATATTTATATTAGGATGCATCTGTTGCTCCTCAAAAATAAAAATTTGGTAGTAGAGCTTAGTCCATTTTTTGTAGGTGGAAAATCCTATAAATAGACAGCACAAATAGCTTTCTAGCTTTTACCACCGTCACACTATTTTCATTTTTCTGAAATCAAACCCTATGTAAGTTGAATGGGACCTTAAAATTTCAACGTTGAGTTTTTGGCTGATTTTTTTTTACATTTAGCGATCATCACAAAAAAAACATTCTACGCGTTATCAGACAACTTGATAAAAGTTTCTTTGACAAATTTCTTGGTTTCTTAAAAAAAACTTGAAATAAATAAAAATGATAAAAAAATACAGAAAATTTAAAAATGTTTCAATGAAACTTTCTCAAATGGTCTAAAAATGTGTAGAATCTATTTTTTTTATGATTCTTATGTGTAAAAAAAATTCAGTCAAAAACTCAAAGGTTGAAATTTTAAGGTACCATTTAATTTACATAGGGGTTGTTTTCAGAAAAATGAAAAATAACGTGACAATGGTAAAAGCTTGAAAGCTAATTTTTGTGCTGTATATTTATGTGTTTTGCCTCCTAAAAAAATGGACTAAGTAAAACTCCAATGTCGGGCAAGAGATGTACCCTGCCTTTTATATATATATTTTTAAATTTTGAATAACAGGTTAAATAAAGCTTGTTTTTTTAGTATAAAAACATTCTATTTCACATCTGCTAAGCTTTGACAAGTTGTTACAAAACCAAAATTATTAATTATTAAGTTAACTTGCCTTTTTTGTTTAGAATAAAGTTATTATTTTACCAAAAAGTTTTAACAAAAGGGTTTGAAATTGGTATGGTCAACCTTTTTGTTAAACTTTATTGTTAAAATAATAACTTTATTCTAAACAAAAAAGGCAAACTAACTTAATAATTTTAAAATTCTATCAGAAGAAATTAAAAAAAAAAAAGTTATAACAAAAATAATAAAAAAAAACTGTTTTTTTGTTTATTTTTTATATAAAATTTTTATTTATATGCCCCCTATGCCCTTAATAAAAATAAGTAAAAACTATACTTGTAAACTTTTTTTACTAGTTTTTCTGTAAGAATTCGTAATGACTTACATTCGAAGTTAGTTTCTAAGTGGTTATTAGATTCAAATATTTAAAGCAGGGTTTTCCAAAGTGGGCGATATCGCCCCTCTGGGGGCGATTTTAGTATTTCGGGGGGCGATAATTAGTAAGGGGGCGAAAACTAGTAAGGGGGCGAAAAGGGGGCGATTTTAAAATTTTTGGCTGTCATAAAATTTTTACTTTTTATATTAATATTTTACTAATTTTAGCTTGCTAGTCAGTATTTGACCCTGAGGTAAAACTTAAACAAAAAAAGTTTATTTTGTTTATGTAAAATAGAGAGAAAAAAATCAAGTACTTATGACTCCTACTTTCAAATAAATTACATAGATCATAGACGATCGGAATCCCTCTCACCATTTTATAACCTGACATATATGTTATTTGGGATCATAAATGGTTTGTAAAAATCTATGTTATATATTATTAAGTTTCTAGATAAACTGGCAACCCTGTATACTTTTATTTTTATTGGAAACATCATGAGGTGATAGTTATATCATCTCATGATATTTCCAATTTTTTTTGAAAAGTCGCTAAGTTAGACTAAGAAATAAAACTAAACAGGGTTGCCAATTTACCTAGAAACCTGGAAAAACCTTGAATTTGACAATTTAAGCAAAAAAAACCTAAAAAGTCTGGAATCTTTAACAAATTAAACATATTAAGTAGTAAAATTTCGATTTTACACAAAAAAACTATCATATAGATAAAATTATGGATTCCTTCGAGGCAGATCTTTTTGAAGTAAACGACTTACAGAAAACCTTCTCAGACTTACAAACTAACATTGAACTTCAAGTAAATTTTTCTAAAGAACGATATGAAAGCTTTTGGACTCAACAAAAACTAAGGCAAAAGTACCCAATCATTTGAGAGGAATTTAGACTGTTGTTTATATTTTTTCCTTCTAGCTATGTTGTTGAGAAAGCCTTAAGTTCAGTTATCAACTTCTTGAGCAAAAGATCTAATCTAGATATTTGTAAAGGAGGCTTTATTTTACTGATTAAGAATCAGATTAGAAAAACTTGCAAGCAGTCATGAATCTCATCCTTCACATTATATTAGACTTCAGTAGCAGACATTATTTTATTAAAGTTTTTTTATTTTATTTGATCTTTTAAAATACTTCTTATTTAACCTCGTTTGTATTGTATTTAAGTAGTCTCACTATAATAAAAATTTTATTAAGTTATTTATTCTAAAACAGGTTTGCATAATGCCTAATAAATATTGTTTACGGTAGACTTCCTCTTGAGTTCGCATTTTTTTACACAAAAAAAAGTTAAAATATATATCTTCTAAAATTTAACTTAAATTAAGTCTATTACTAATTAAGTATTAATAAAACAAAAAATACATAATATTTAACAGCTTATATAGATCTAATTTTTTAATGAACGTTTGTTTTATGTTTTAGTTGATTTCATGTTTATGCATAACATTATTGCATAAACCATATTTAAATTTGCCATTTTGTTAAAAATGTTTTTGATTTTGTTCAAAGTGCGAACTCAAACGGAAGTCTACAGTATTTATTAAATGGTTTATGTTTTAAATCTGTTAATAGTTTTAATTTGATTTGGTTAACTTTGTAGTTTATATTTGTCGTTTTATATTACACTTAAAGTTTTTATAGCATAGTGATTTAAGTATTTGTTTGAAAGAAATTTATTTGATATATTTATATTATTACTTGTTTAATCTGTATTAATAAAAAATTTTTGATAACCATTAAAGTTTTATTTCAAAAGTTATTTTTTTGGTTTTAAAAGAGTATAGATTTGAGGTCTCTGTTTGAAATGACTTCAAATTTTTCATTTAAAAGATTCTTAAACTCAACTTCATTTTTTAATTTGATTTTTTATTGCTAAAAAATCAATATATTAAGGAATTTTAAACTATTAATACAACTGTTTTTTTTTGTTTTATTTTCATTTTTAATATACTAGCAATTAGAATGTGTTGTTTATTTTAATAGTTCAACACTAGCATTTATTTTTTTTTTCTTCTGGTAAATTATTATCGGCTAATAACTAGAGAAAAAATAAATTTAAACATTATTAAATAAGCCATCAAAAAACTACTACAGTAACAAAATAAAATTTCAACCTAATTAAAAGAATTTTTTAATTGATTACTTTCTGTTCACAGAATTAACTTTAAAACTTTTGATTTTTTATTTTTTTGAATTTAAATTGAGGAAATAGAAAATGTTAAAATTAAGGCTTAGTTTCCTAAAGGTTACTCCATGTCAAATACTATCTAATGGTATTCTACTTCAAAACATACAGTTTAAAAAGTTTAAAATTAAGTTTTTAACTTTACAACTAACTTGCTTATAATATATCTTAGCATAGAAATTAATAATTTTACTGCATTAACTGAAGCTGTTGATGAAACCACTTTTCATGTGAGATAATCAACCAGTCGGTCATATTTTCTCAAACTAGATCAGAAATAATGTTTTAATACTTATTTTATTGTGTGTATAATAAACTGTTCATTCTTTTATAGTTTTTTTTATCTCTGGTATAGTAATTTTAGAATATGCCTATTTATAAAATAATTTGAGTATTTTTTGCAGCTTAAATAAGTTACTTAGTATTGACTTCTAAATGTCCGAAGTTCGTTTTATGAAAGATTATTATAATGTTAGGTTTAAGTTAAGATTTCAGATGGGTAACGTACTGTTAACATCCAGTCAAATTTCGACCCGCTAAGTAACTTGAAGACTACTTGTGCAATATAAACAAATTTTAGTTTTTTGATACTTATATTTTTTAAATACACTTTCAATTTGGTTTTCAATTCACAATAGTATTTTCTAGATCACAATAATACTAAATAATTTTATTACAATTTTGCTCGAGTTTTTTGATTTTCATATATGTTACTTTTTTAAATTATGCAGCCCGCAATTACATTTTTTTAACGAGTTGAAGCTAGAAAAGATTTTTCATTAAATATGAATTGCTGACTACAAAAGTTGTCCACCTTTATCCTGAAACTTTCACTAGTTTCGAAACAATTCATTTCTAAACAGAATTGATTACAGATTACACAAGGTTTTTTAATAATTAAGTATTTCAATACACTTTACTGGGCTTGTAAGAAAACAAATATAACTTATTTTCTCAAGTCCTGTAAACTACTTTGAACACAGCCTAAAAGTGCGTGCGTTAGAAGCACCAGACTAAATTACATATCGAACACAACTTTTTCGGGTCAAAAGTTTGTACTCAAGAGAAAAACTAGTTTGTAAAATCGTTGGGGCAATTATTGTTCAAATTTCTGAAAAGGGGGCGATTTAGAAAATGAGTTTGGGAAACCCTGATTTAAAGTTTACTTTATCTACATTATAAAGTTCATAGGTTTAAAAGTATTAATATTTTATAGCATTTGATCTAAACAGTTGAAGTTTTAACGTTTTAACTTTTTTTTTCAGATCTTAATTAAACACAATGAATAAGTTGTCATCTCTTCTAGCAGTGTTTCTAGCAGGTTAGCAGTGTTTCACTAAATATTACCGACATATTTTATTACTAAACCAGAAATTACCAAGTATACTTTTTTGATAATAAATTTAAAATAAAAACAGCAGTTAAATTTGTTTAAGCTTAAAATCTAAATAATTTATTTTATCAAAGTTGCACTGGTGCTGCCATCAGTGACAAGTTCAAAGCACAAGAAGATAAGGAAGCTGACGTGCCAGAGGAGCATGGAGTCTTTCACTTCAGAGCTGTTCAGCAAGGTTGCCAGCAAGTCAGATGAAAGTGTGGTGATATCTCCAATGTCCATATACAGCGCGCTTGGTCTTGTGGGAAAAGGTTTGCAGTTAAACATTCTAGTTTGATTAACTAAATTTCATTTTTTAATAAAAATTGCTTAATTTACTTGTAATAATTAAAAAAAGCTATACACTACCTATTCTATAACAAAGTATGTCAAAATGATTTAAATATAAATACTTAAACAAAAAGTACATTAAGCAACTAATGTGTTTTGAAAACATTTTAATTAATATCATGGAATGAAAATTCAGATCAAATACAGACTCCAATTTTTAATATTTCAGACAGCTCATTACTGATATTTTTTTTTTATTGACACATACTTATTATATTCTTTCTTAACAAACAACAAAAGTTTTGAAATATGTTGTTTGGTTATTTTATTTAGATAATATGTTATTAAGCTCTAAAGTAGTGGTCTTCACTGGTCTAGGTTTCTAAGTTATACCAAAATATCTTATGTAAATTTCTAAAATCCCAAAAAGTATGCATATAACCTATTCTTTTTTTCTCATTACCATGAACTTAATTTTATCAAGTATAATGTTCAAAATATTTTTTATACACCCTTATGTGCGTTTTGTGCATTTAAAATAAATTTTGTGCTCAATGTGAAGACAACTGCTCTAAAGCATTTGCAACTATAAATATTTAATTTTATATTCAAAAATTCTATTCTATATATCTATTTATATACTCACTTTTCCATTAAAAGATCAGTTTGTTTATTTAATATGTTTTATGTTTCGGAAATATTTGTTAAAATATTCCAATTTTTTTATTTTTGCTTTACCAACAAAACTTTCAAGCAAAACATGTTTTGTGTTTTTAAGGGCATAGGAGGGTCCAATTTTTTTTTACTTAAAATAACCTTGAATCTTATATGAAAGCTTGAAGTACAAACTACAAGCCAGTTTTTATAGAATTAAAAGATCTTATTTAACTTTTGAGATTTTGTAATTTTTATAAAAAGTTTTCTATACAAACATATGGACCACAAATTTTTTGAAGTCAGTTTTTTTGGAAATTTAAAAAATAACTAAAAATCTATCTTTTCCTTAATTTTTGAGCTAGAGATCTCAAACTTTCAGGAAACTTTCCTTTTCAAGCACATGAATTTTTTCAAGCGGTTAAAAATGTCTGATAGCTCAGATAAAAATCTATAAAATAAGATCAACTTGTAAACATCAAGGTGGATCTCCCCTATGCCCTTAAGCCTGAAAAATGCTGATAAAAAATAGTTTTAGTATAATGAAAAAAAAAACAGGTGCAAGAACGGAAACATTCCACGAGATCAAAAACGCGATGAATGTTGTTTCAATTAGGAATATGATGAGTTTCATCAGGAAGACTGCCATGACACCAGTCTTGGACTTTGCCAACCGTGTTTTCGTAGACAACACTGTCAACGTCAACAAAATATATTCTTCAGTTCTGCATAGGTAAAAGTTTTGGTTCAATTTTTAGCTTGCTGTTTTAAATTTTAATGTGTTTGTAGTGTACAATTAGAAACACTTTTAGTTTAATTTTATAATTACATGTATGGAATGGTCTACAACACGTGTTAGATTTTTAACGATTTGTAGATATTTATCAAATATTTTAAAATTAAATTTTGTTAAGCATTGTAGATGAATATTTAAATTCGTAAGATTTAGTTTTAAGTACATAAGTTTTATTTTCATTGTTTTAAATAACTAAGGTAAAGAAAAAAAAATAAAAAAATTTTATACATAAAAACAAATTGTACAGTAATCTTCCTTTATTGTACCAACATATGTTTCTGTGTGTCAACGAATCAACTCACTTCAACTGGGTTGTTAATGGAAAGAATAACTTAAATCTTTATATCATAAATAACTTATAGCGTTTTTCTTAGCATTAACAACCCAGTTGAAGTGTGTTGATTCGTTAACACACAGAAACATATGTTGGTACAATAAAAGAAGATTACTGCACAATTTGTTTTTATTTATATTCCAGTGAAGTTAATTCACTAGGATCTTTTGTTAGCAAACAATTCTATATTTTTCAACAGTTATATATAGGTATAGAAATGAAACTATATTAAACTGCTATATAAAAATCTACGTATTTGTAGTTGCCGTTTTGAATAATTTCATAAACTTATAAACAATTTGAAGTAAAATTTTATTTTTATAGTAGTATGAACTCAATGCTTTTAATATATGTATTTTGATTTCCAAATTATAGTTTGTTTTAACAATTTACTTAGTAAAGTATATGTTTAAATACTAATGACCAATATTTTAAGAATAATTTATAAATTAAATTTTTATTTACAGAAATTGAAAAATTTCTTAAAGAAAAAAAACATGTGGTCTGATTCAGAAGATTTTTATTTATTTTTTGTGTATCATTATTATTTTAGTAGGGTTTAACAAGAACAATCAGTAAAAAAATTATCGTTTCAAATTTAAAATCATTATATTTTTAAAGTAATAAAATGTCTTAAAATGATAAGTGTTGTATGCTATTAAGTGGTGTTATAATTATTGAATACTTTAATATGCAATAAATTTTGTGTAATTTAGTTCTACATTAAGTTGTTACTTACGTACCCAGCTAAAAAATAACTAAACCGAAACAGTTATGATATATAATTTTATAATATTTATCAATCAATCAAATTACAGGTTGGGGGCTCCTGATGTGATGCAGTTGGACTTCATCGGCGAACCCGAACCTTCAAGGAAGCTGATCAACCTGTGGGTGAGCAACAACACTCACGGAAAGATTGAAGATCTCATCAGCGAGGATGCTGTCAGTACTAACACGAGAATGGTGCTTGCCAACGCTGTTGCCATGAAGGTTACTTGTACTGTTTTTGGTAGATTGAATTAAATGCGAAGTTGAAACATTACGATTTTTATATAAAAAATACAACCATCAATTTTTAAATATAAGTTTTTATTTTGTTTTGACATCTCTATTGTCATGAATCAGTATAAAAAAATTATGAATTGCAATGAATGTTTTTCAGTTTTTCTTATATGCTTTAGTTTTGGAAAAATACAATAAATATGAGGTAATATCAAATATTTATTTTTCTATGATTTAATCAGTCTTGATAATTGCTTAGGGATCAACTGTAGCCACTAAGTTAATTCAATTTTTATATGCATTAGTTTCGCCAGATTGTAATAATTGTAAGATTATATGGCAAAACTTAATGTTTACATATTTTAAACAGTCAAGCTTTCAATGCTTGGTTTATTTTGATTTGTAACAAAGTAAGTTTCTATTCATAACGTCTTCCTTGTAGTCAGGTTTTACTTCCTTGTAGCTATTTCATTCATAATATTTTTACATATATTATATTTAATTTTAAAAGTTATTGTTGCTTTTTTAGTGAACTTTTTCAATCTTTTAGTAATAATTTTTATGTCATAGTAAACCAAACATATAATTTATAAATTAAAATTTATGTTTCAGGTTATGTCTAAAGTTCTATTATTTTATTTTTGTATCAGTATCTACTCTAACCTGAGGTAAATCTAAGTTAATTGTGTACCACTAAAGCAAATATTATCCAGTTTGTCATATAGCATTTAATCATTTCTCTAGTATTTGTATCATTATTCATAATTTTCAGGTGTTAGTTTAGGATTAAAGTTTTTAGCTAGTCAAATGTTGCCAATGGTTAACTTACTAGCTTTATATAAATACCAACAAAGTTATTTGTGAAAATATTTTTCTGGTTTAATTATAGATTTAGACTTCCTTATCATATGATTTTTTAAATATTTTGTATTTAGTTTTAGATATGCAAAACTATTTTTGTTATTTTAATGAAAGCTTTCAATCTTTTAGTAATAGTTTTTATATTATAGTAAACCAAACATATGATTTATAATTTAATAATCATGTATCAGGTATTGTCAAAAGTTCTATTATTGTATTTTCAATTTCTACTCTAACCTGAGGTAATTCTAAATTTATTATGTACTATTAGGGTAATTATTATTAAGTCTGTAATATAGCATTTAATCATTTCCATAATATTTGTAACATTATTCATGATTTTAAATGTTAGTTTAGGATTAAAGTTTTTAGCTAGTCAAATGTTGCCAATGGTTAACTTACTAGCTTTATATAAATACCACCAAAGTTATTAAAAAAAATACAATATTTGCCATCAAAGTAAAAACACTTAAAAAGTATGACATGAATTATTTAAATGCTCAAAACAAAACATAAAAATGTAATTAACCTTTCTAGTTTACCATATACTTTTTAAAAGAATTTTTTTTTGTTATTAAACTTTAACAGTTTATAACTTATTCTAAAATTAGAAGTTTGTTGGCAATAATTAATCTATCACATGTAGTTTTTTGTGAAAATTCTCAGACCATTAAATTTTATTATAAAGTTCAATAGTTTAATTAAACATATTGACTTGTTTAGTTTTTTCACACTTGATCAATTACAATAACTGTTTAAAAAAGTTGTTTTTACAATAATTAAAAAAAATGGTTTTAAGGCATCTGTGTTTTCTTATTTTGAAAATATTTAAAGGAATTATTAAAAAGCAAAGCTATTTTAAACTGTAATAAAACTTGAAAAATTAACCAAATAAGAAATTTTGATTTAAAACAAATTTATATGTAAAAGTAAGTTATTTTTAATTTCAATAAATTTAACTTGAGCTACTAGTTTATTTTGTATAGAATTAAGTTATATACCACAACAGCCAATAAAAGCATTTTAAAATTTTAATTTTATATGGAAAATAAAACCTAGACAAAATAATTAAGTTTTTTGTTCTTGTTACTTATACAAAAGCGAAAAGCTTTTTGTTTTGAATCTTAAGATCATATTATAATACTCTAAAAACAGTGGCTTAAGTTTCAACAATACACCTTACTTGCTTTTAATAGAAGTTTAATAAAAACTTAATGCGTAGAAGATTAAGCAATATTAATGCAACTTTTGATAAAATTAAAGTTATTGTTTTTTCTTTAAAATTCTAGTTTCAAGGAAAGTTTATTTTTTGTTTAAAGTATTTCTAAAAGTGAAACAAATTTGTTTGATAAATACTTTCCCAGCCTACTTTATTATAATTTAATAATAAACCTTAAAGTTTCAAGACTGATATAACATTAACCTATTTCCTATTATACATTGTTTAAAAGTATTTTATTAAGTTTTGACACTCATATCGCTTTTATTTTGCAATAACAAAAGCGCAGTGAAAAAATACGTTTTTTACAATGTCATAAATAAAACTGTTATGATGTTTTTTCCAATAAAAGTTTCAAAACTCAACAGGTCAGCTGGACGACTAAGTTCAACAAACCGCGCAACGCAAACTTCCACGTGTCGCCAACCGAGAAAGTAAAAGTTCAGATGTTGTCAAACAGGGACATAAGATGCGCGGTCACCCACCCTGGAGATGGAAGGAACTTTTTGAAGTCGGCGAATGTCATATCACTGCCGTTTGAAAGTATGTTTAATATTTTAGTATTTAATAAAAAGGTTTAGTACAATTTTTAAATTCAAACATACTCTTTAATAATTTTTTTATAAGAACCTGTATAGGTTATTCTGTTTTTCTATTCAGTGTTTCCTACATAGTCATACTTTGTTAAAGTTGTATTCTTACCACTACAGGTAAATAATAATTGACCATTTTTCTTCGGCCTTTGTCTTTCAAAATGATGCAGAAATTAAATAATGTGTAAATATATATGTTTGTTATTAAGGTTTAGTAAACTTTATGAAAATGAGTAAGAATAGTAAGCTCTATAATTGTTTTTAGATGTTTGGAATTCTTTTGAAGGTATTTTAAGGACTCTGTATCATACTTGTACTAGAAAAAAGTGTGTTTTTAAGTCATTAAAATTATTAAACAAAAATATTTTTGGTTGAGATAAATTTGTAAATATTTGAATAAGAGTTCGTGTAACAGACTTTTTTGAGAAAAATTATCTAATTTAGGCGTGGTTAAGCAAAAATATCTATAGTGTATTTTTTTTCCCAAAAAATTGAGTTTTTTTCTGACAAGTATTTTTAAATTTGCTCTTTATTAGATTTTTAGCACACAGTAGTGATTACTGACAGATTATTTCTTTGCATTGTTACTTTTAAAGTTTTTTTAAACACTTATTGTAAAATTTTTAAAAATAACGTTGCTCCTAAGACGCTTCAATAAGTCTGGCCAGCAAAAAACTACAAATAAATATAGCCCACCCACTAGTTAAGTTGTACCTTATCTAGTTCTGTATTTCACTTATAATTTTTGTTTAAAATGTTTTTTGTTTAAGTTGACCGTAAATGTTTCTACTTTTTGACATCAACATACAGCAAATTTAAGTATATGTTTTAATTTATCCAATCTGTAAGCTTATAAAGTAGAACAAAGTCATTGTTGTTGTGTTTTGTTTATATCAGGGTTGCCACTTTACCTGGAAACCTTGAAAAACCTGGAATTCAACAATTTAGGCAAAGATAACTTGGAAAAACCTGGAATTTGAGAAGTTTTGAAAAAAACCTGGAAAAACCTGGAAAAACATTTTCAGTACTAAAATTTCAATTTGACACGAAAAATCTATCATATTAATAAGATTTTTTTGTCATCATCAAAACATTTTTTTACTAAAAAACATGTTTTAAGTAACTTTACAGCATCTTTTAAATGTTTTTGTACTATATAACACAGTTTCTTTTATAGAAATTAACTTGAAACTAAAAATAGACCCAAAAATGTTTACTTTTTAAAACCTGGAAGAAATTTGGAAAACCTGGAAAAATTTTTGAAAAAACGAGTGGCAACCCTGTTAAATATATATAGTTGGGCATATAAAATTTTTTAAGTTTGTTGTTTAAAAGAAACAAAACTCAGTATGAAATAAATTACATGCTCCTTAATCATGTTGTAATTAAATAACAGTCCATGATTTTGTTGTTAAAATTGTTGAAAAACTAATTTAGCTTAATATAGATACAAAACAGTTTAAGTTGGAAATTTAAGTTAAGTGCCATTAAGTAACTTAATATAGTAGATAAATATGTACATTTCAAATTTTTACTACCATAAATTAGTAGTAATATTCAGTTTTTTAATCTCCTGTCTTCATTTTAATATTAAAAACTGTATTTCTAAATATATGTAAACATATAGGTGCATATTTATAGCATTTAGTGTAGATTTTATGCTTCTTTTACTTTGCATACAAATTTTGAACTGTTAATTAATAATTCTCATTGGAAACTGATCACTTATAAGGTGATATTTAGCTTTTTGTTTTGTTAATCTAATTTAGATGTTCGAGTTAATATTTATTACGAAATAATATTAATACTTATTATCAAATAAATAACTATAACTTAAAGTTTTGTAAAAGTACTTTATAGTATAGTTTAAATATGCTTTAAAAATAACAGTTGTATATTTTATTTTTTCAAAAATTCTACATTTTAGGTAAATTTTATGCTGTATAAAGAAGCTTGGATTGTGAAACGCTCAAATAAATTTTGCAAGATAAAAATGTATTTTAAAATAACTTGTTAATTTAACTGAACTAATTTTATAATCATAATAACAAAAATGAGTCACATATGCATGAGCTTAGTTAAAAACAATTGAATTTTTCAATTGGCTAATTGTTTGATTCAACGAATATTATTTTTAATAATACATTTAAAATATTCTATTAATTGTATTGTAAAGTTAAGTTTTAAAGTATTATTACAAAAATGAGTCACATGCTGTAATTAACTTAATTGTTTAAAAGTATATCGGGTTTCTTTGTAATTAACTCATTGTTTTATTAGACAAAGAATATTTTTAAGTTTTGTTATCTTAAACAAAGTTCATTTAATCAAGATTAACTTTTGTTAAAAAAACATTGTTTTGTTTTAAGAAAATTCTCAAGTACGGAAACATATAAAAAGTTAATTGAAATGATTGTAAAAGCCATAAATTTTTATTATTCAATCATAAAAAGAAAGTATTAAATTTACACAGTAAATTTTATGCCACAAACTTTGTGTACTTTAGTTAAACTTTTGCTCAGCGAACTACATACAGCTTAATTACAGTTCTAAAATTACAACTTGGTAGCTTATATTCTAATAATATTTTTCCTAGTAAATGTCTTATCTCATATAATATTGTCTATTCATCAAAAGTTATTTTCTCCAACTGGTTTTGTGTGTTAAATCTGTGCGTCTATTTGCATAACAATGAAGTTAATCACGTCCTTTCTTCAATCTGAACCACGCAATAAATAAATATTAGCTCTATAAGTCACTTAATCTCAATACTTATGACTTTTTTACATATTAGCTCATAAACTTGCATTTTTTAGAATTTTGCGGGCATTTTGTGTACTTCCTTGCCAAAGGAAGTTCACAAATCAATCTATTCTCATTAAGTCTAGACAGAACACATTGTTGTTAAGCTGTTACTTTAAAACAATATGAGCTCATTAAAACAGCTGTAATAAATTGAATCTTATAAATAGATTATTTATTTATTAATCAATAGTGCAGAGCTTTATACTTAAATTTAAAGCAACTGTAAATTATAATTTCGATAAAAGTTAATATTTGATTTCATAATGTTTTTAAAAAATGTTTGTTAGTTATTTTTCTACGTTGATTTAGTTACTTACTAAAAACGGATGTTTTAATACTTAAGTTACAAAAATTTAACATTGACGACTTCTAATTTTTTGATTTACAATTGACTTAATCATAAAGTTTATAAGAATAAAATTTTATATTTAGATGATTTTAATTGAGAATTTTGCATATTAATAAAGGTTATATACTGTGTAATGTTGGGATAACTAAAAATACTAAAGTGTAGCGATGAATATAAAGTAGGAAGATATTTATTCAAATAATTTTTTTTAGCAATACTTTAAAATAACTTATTTATAGTTAATCATGTGTAACTTATAAATTGAAGCAATTTGTAAAGTTTAAGCTTTTAAGAACGAACAATACGCAATTTCTAGACTTTATTTGAAAAGAAATTACTAATATTTAACATCAAGTTTGATACTTGTGCCTTGTGATACTTTGATACTTTGGCCTTCGGGAGACTTGTGGTCTGATGATCGAATTGGTATGATCAAATTTTATGTTACACTTGAGCTTGGCTCACGGCATACGAAAGTCCAGGCTTAGGCTCCGTAGACTTTCGCCGATGTTTTCGTTGAACTAATATTCAGAAATAAGTATCAGAAAAATTTATCAAGTTAACACTTATTGCATGTGAAGCTTTTTTTGGTATATTAAATTTAACTTAGTTATCAAATGAGTTTACTTTTTACTCAATTCATTATCATTATTATTAGTTATTAGTATAGCTTTATGTAATATAAATATGTTGCTGTTATCATTATTAAGCAGTTGCTTAGTATTTTAACATTGCATTATTACGTAACAGACGATGACGTAATGTTCGTAGCTGTGGTACCAAAGGTAGCTGGGGATTTTAGTGAGTTTGAAACCAGTGAGGGGTACGATAATTTGTTCGCCACTCTCGCTACAATGCACCCGCGCAAACCACAATTCAAACACACTCTGACCGCCTGCCACGTCAAAATCCCCCAGTTTGAAACTAATTACAACTATGAGTCATTGAAAGCGGATTTGGAGTCGATGGGCGTCAGGAGTGCCTTCGACCAATCAAAAGCCGACTTTTCTGGCATGCTCGACCAGCAGGTTGTAAATGCAGCTTATCAGATCTAGTGATATTATATCATACTTGTCTCTAATATAAACTTTTACAATTTTTCATTAGTTTTTGTTTTGATTTTGTTTACAGTTTGTAAACTTAAGCTAAGCATTAACATCTTCATTAATGTTTATTTTGATGTATGTTTCAACTGATGATCTCAATAATATGATCAATTAATTTAAACATTGTTTTATAAATAAGTTCTTGTAACAATTTATTGCAAAAAAATCCTTACAGATCTTCCATTATTTCAGAATAAATAAACTCAACCAATTAAATAAACAGTTATTCTTCCCAGGTGCACGTGTCTGGCGTGGCCCACAAGGCGACCTTCTCATTGGACAGGGACGGCGTCGAGGGTACCGCTGCCACCGCCTTCACCATTTCGTTCAGGTACAGATGAGTTTTGTGATTTCATTGTTTAAATTTCATGAAAATTCTTAACGTCAAACATGCGACTATTTTCCTTTATACTGAATATTATGTAAATATTTTTCTTCAGGTCGATGGGTCCCATTCCCAAGCGCGTCGCCATAGATCGCCCGTTCATGTACATGGTTAGAAGCACCAAGACGGGGGCGATCATTTTCATGGGCAAAGTGGTCAGGCCCTAAAGTGGAGTTATGAAGGACATAATTGAAAGGATGAGTGCTAGAGAGTTGATGGGAATTTATAATCATGTCGATATTTTATATTTAGTTTTAATTTTTTTTTTAATTTCTCTCTAGTTTTTGCACTTAAAAAACACACGGTATTGTTTTCAATCAGCTGCTAAAGTTCATGTTTTAATTTCACGCACGCTCTAATCACGCTTAAAAGTAATTATTACTTAATGTTATCCTTATTATTGCCTTGATCACTTGAGAAATAATTAATACAATGCCTTGTATTCAATTAAAAAACTGTTGAATTTTACCTAGACCGTTGTGATAATAAATTTTCACTTTATGTGTTTAATGTGTAACTTCATTGTTTTAAGGAATTGCTGAACACTACTTGTATTTAAATGCAGAGTTTTTTTCAATTAATAAAACAATTCCCGAACGTTTTCTAATGATCAAACAATTTCATGTCCCAATATATAACCTATCAGGTTTTTCTTGGCAGAAAATTAAAAATAATCACCTGTATTTAGTAAATATCGCTTTGATACCAGTTAAAAATCCATTAATTTTTAGCCTTCCTACTAGTTAGTCTCTCTGAAGGGTGCCTTGGATTTGTAGGACTGCTTCATACACCTGATTTATACCTATACGCTTGATTTACTTTGAATTAAACTTTTAGAATATGGGTTGATTAGATTAAGGGCTAAAAATAACATTTTATAAAAAAACTCACTCACTCAATCGTATCAGTATAAGACTGCATGTATATAAAGAATTCCTAAAAATTTGTCCTACACATCAAAAAATCCCCTGGCAGCTAAAAGGGGCGGTATTACCCTTTTTGGGAGACCCATTCCTACATAATCTCCTGTTTAGCTTACGTTAATGAGATATTTAGAAGTTTAAAAATATATAAATGTCTTAGAATACGCATTCTGAGGGTGTATTTCAAAAAGTTATAACTAAAAGTAAAGAATATAAATTTGAATATAGTACATGGTTGCCACACACTCCGGCTAGATTGAAATTTTTAAAACACTCGGGATTGATTGAATGTTTTTGGAAGACTCAGGCTAGTTTTACTTAATCTCAGGCTATATTTGTCGATTAGTTGTTTTTTTTTTATTAAAATTGTGTTCTTACTAAAACCTTTTGTTTTGGTATTCATAGGTATTTAAGATTCATCGACAGTATTTTTTGTAATGCCTACAGCTCATATTAATAACTTTTATATTTTATCATAAACTCAGAGTAGACTCGAAACCTGGAATTTGACAATTTAGGCTAAAACAAACCTAAATTTGAGAAATTTTGAAAAAAGAACTTGATATTGCGAAGAAAACCACTAAAAAACCTGAAATTTTAAATAATTTTTACATGTTAAGTAGTAAAATTTTGATTTGAATTAATTAAATTGAATACAAAATATCTATCATATAGATAAAAATTTTGGGTCATCATCAATTTTTTTTTCAAAATATTTTAAGTAGGATTACAGTATCTTTTCAATATTGGTAAACTGTTTTACACAGTACTTTTCCTTGGAATTAATTTTTAACTAAAAGTAAGACTCTAAAACGTGTACTTTCAGAAACCTGGAAGAAATTCAGAAAACATGGAAGAAATTTGTCTAAAACAGTAGACATCCCTGTAAACTGCTAACTTGATAGGCATAATATTTGTCATCCAGTTTTATTTCAAAGAGTGGTAACCCTGGTATTATTGTCATAAGTTATTAAGAGAACAATCCGTACAAGGATTGATTAATTTTTTACTATTGCGAAAGGACACTAATTACACATAAGTAACAAGTTTGATTCGAGCAAAAAACCCTTTTAATTTAGGTTTATGAGGTATGCAAAAAATGTATTTTTATCTTATTTTTTCTACTAATATGGGACAAGAGATCTTTAGTTTTTGAAAATATTGAAGGAGTTCAAAAAATCTGAAAGAAAGTATTTAAGAAACTAAAGACTACCCTAAAAATATATACAGCGTATTTTATTACCAAGTGTTTCATAAGTAATTAATATGCGTTAAATTTAATAAAAATGGTTTATTTATTTATTTCGTTCAGCACATCATCAGAATAAAGTTGCTAAAAACTGAGAAAAGTTAAGTATAAATCTAAGTTAATTATAAAGATGTTTAGATATCTAGCTGAAAATAGTTACCTCTTAGAAAATTGAATGTTAAAATCAGTGTAAAGAAGTAAATTCGGACTAATTAATACTTTACTTAATTAAAGTTATTTTTTATATAAATATAATTGATGGCACAAAACCATTTAAGTTTGTAAAAATTTAAGTTTAATTTAAAATTAAAACATAAAAAGCGACAACGCTAAAAACACGGTATGCACGAAATATACTTTAGCACAAAGAAACTTTTGCATGGTTTGAATTTTTTTTATTTATTTTTCTTTTTTTTTAGTTAGAAAATTTTTCTTTATTTTTTCTTTTATTAACTATCTATCTTACCCCTACCCTTACTCTTGGTCAGTTATTTTTCTTTGAATTTTTTTTAATATTGTTTACCTTTTTTTAATACACTGTTACCCCTAATCTTTGGTCGATTTTTTATGTTTTTAGCTGATGATTTTATTTATTTATTCTTTTTTTTATTTTCTTAATTGTCACTTTAACTTTTATCTTGGTCGGTTGTTTTATTATTATCATTTTGAATTTAATTTTTTTTTATACTCTCTAGTACAATAGTCACTCGCGTAAAAGTGACCCTCTTGCAAAAGTGATACCTCGTGCGAAAGTGTCTTCTTGAAAAAGTGTCTTCTTACAAACGTGTCTTCGTACCAAAGTCTCCCTTCGTGCAAAATTAATTTCGTGCAAAAGTGTTTACGTGCAAATTTTACCCGTTCCTGTTTTTAGTGTTTTATTGTAGAAATGTCGTTGCTAACAAATTGTCGGCTCGCGTTGTTAGTCAATGATTCTAGAGCAGAGAAATTGTAAGTGTTTTCTCTCTAGATAAAATTTTTAACCTGCTATCAAGGTAGTTCTCAGAACAGCTAGTGTTGTTGAGGAGGTGTTCATGGATGGATGATTGTTCACCTTTGGGTTTTACGTCGCAATTAAAAATAAACCTATTTAGCTTTTTGGTAACAAAAATTTAAACGGTGAACATGAACAATCATCCATCCATAAACATTTATTAACAATCGTATTTAAGCTGAAAACTACCAGGACAGTAAATTCAAAATTAATCCAGTGCGAACACTATTTACTTTGAATTTTATACTAGAATGTCATGATAACTTGTTTTTGTATAATAGAATTAATCTGAAGAGAAGAAGCATTAAGATTTAAACAATTGTTCGGTATTGTTTTTTCGCAATATTTGTATTTAATTTTGACTTTATCTTGCAAATCTTTGGTATTTCTAAGTAAATCTGTTATTTATATATAGTTTTGAGCTTTCATACTTAATAACTAATATGTTTTTTATAAAATTTATTTTTTTTTGCTTTTGTTTGTTGATTTAACTAATCAAGTAGTTATTGATTCAATTAAGTTTTAAGTTGTAATAAGGCTCTTAAAAATAAGCTACCACTTTACTGTTTTTGTGTAGGAAAAAATACCATACACTTTAAGTTAAAATACTCATATAATTAGTTCTTACTAAACTTGGAAATTTCAGATATTTTTTTACACTTTTAAGTATAATTGAATAACTTACAGGTAAATTCATGCCTGTTTAAACTTCAGAACATTTTGTAAACTGAAACTTATTGTATACTTTTTTCAACTCACGGTATATTGGACAATTTCAAAATATCATTCTGGCTAAAAAAAAATAAGTTATAAAGCCGTTTTGTTTTGTTGATGACACTTTTGCATTTGAGCTTAATCAGAATGTTTTAATCATTATTCGTCATTTACTAAGAAAATCTCAAATGCTTTTAGCTTTAAAGAGTAGCAATTTTTACATAGACAGTAAAAAATTTTGAAATTACTAAACATTATTTAATGTTTTTAATTATATGAAGTAATTAGAAGCTTTACTTAAAAACAATCTTGTAAAAAATCTTTTATTAGCACAACAAATACTATTAAATTAGTTGTAGTTATGAAGTCTCTTAGGATGTGATGCCAGTAGAAATTACATACAAATCAAGTTGAGCTAAATTTCTACATGAGTTTTTCTTATAATTTTTATAATAATGTAAAGCTTTTAATAATAATAAAATGTTCCCACGCTATTCATTCAAACTTCTATCAGCTGTTGAAAAGTTTGCCAAATCTCAAACAAAATTATACAAAAACAAAAAAATCGAAAAGAATACACTAAGTACTTTATACACATCTTCTAAATTTAACTCAAGTATCTGGCCTTTAACACGGTCAACAAAACAAAAAATCAATAATTGACTTTGAGAAGTTAATCAAAGCTAAATTGAAAGATAGACTGGAAATGATGCTCTGACTGGAAGAAAGGGAACCTGATCACAAGTGACAATTGTGTGTTTGGTGTCTGGCTTTAAATTAAAAACCACGGTATGAATTTTCTTTTTTTTCGCTAAAATGTTTTTTTCTGCTGTAATAGTTCTAATACTTAGTATATAATTTGCTAGAATTTTTGAGTCGTTTTTATTTATTACAATGTAACGCTTTAAAAAAACTATATTGTACTATGACAAAGTTGTTACATTTTTGTTTTTAATCATTTTCTGGTGTTTTTAACTATTATGTTTTGTCTTAATTTTTTTCTAAATACATGTTTTATTTTTCGGAAATATTATTGTGTTCCCTTTACCCAAAATTTTCAATGTAAATTTCTGTTTTGTTAATTAACTCAAAGAGGATACCCAATTTTGTTTAATAACAACTTAATCTGATTTAATTCACTTGAATACAATTTTTGGAAACATTTTTTATATGCACGGT
Organism: Thalia democratica; assembly: GCF_965202585.1. Classification (NCBI taxonomy): domain Eukaryota; kingdom Metazoa; phylum Chordata; class Thaliacea; order Salpida; family Salpidae; genus Thalia; species Thalia democratica. The sequence goes on from NC_139165.1 coordinate 78,430,449, forward strand.
GACACTAAATTCTGACAAAACTCTTTTTTCTTTTTAAACTCGATGAAAAATTTGACAACAACCTGTAAAGGTTTCTTTACAAAAGAGCATGTCCAAAATAAAATAGTGAATTTTCGCTTTGCAGGAAAGAAATACTTATGTCAACTGAAGTTAAATATGCTTTAAAACGTTTGACTATTGCAGATTATTTAGTAAACTACCTAATAAGCGCAAATGATTAAAATCTAAATAGATTCGATAAAATTAAAAATCGTAGGAATATTTTCAATTTAATTGAAGAGGAAGCTGTTTGTATTTTATTAATGTTTTTATTGTTATGTAAGCAAAAGAGATTTTGATTATACTTTTTTTTCATTTTCGTAACACCTTGCACTTTGTAATTCTTCTTTTTTAGTGTTTAGTTTAAATGTCGATTAGCTATTAATTTGTAAGCAAGTTTAATTGGTTTTAAATGTTGCTAATTGTTGATGTCTTTTATTACTTAACGCTTTGCATTCTACTGATGAGAATTGCTCGAAATATATTCACTTTGTTTTCATAGAGTGTCTTGTTTATGTTGTTTGTGTCTTTAATCATTAATGCTAAAAATATTTTTCTGTTAGAAATGTTTCCCAGCCCTTATCCGAGCGATGTAACTTAAATTTTTTTACATTATTAAACCATACATATATATAAAGCTTCTTGTAAAACTATTTTATATATAAAGCTATTCTTTGCTATAGAATAAATTTCAGATAACACTTAGAACAACAAAACATTTATATACAAGAACCGCTGGTTTAAAACAACTCTATTAAGCGCTTACCAAACAGCTATCTAAAGCAAGCGAGTTTACAATTTTCTTTAAAATAACAGTTAAAAATAATTATTAAAACTCGCTTGCTTTAGATAGCTGTTTGGTAAGCGCTTAATAGAGTTGTTTTAAACGAGCGGTTCTTGTATATAAATTTTTATATCTACATAGTCATATGGTTGCATCTATTTTGCAAAAAAAATTTTAAGCAATAATAATTGCAAAAGAAGATTTTTTGAAATAATAATTTAAACTTTCTTTAAGAAAAGTTTGGATCATTAGCAAAGCTAAAATGTATATCCTCCATAGAACTATTTTTTACAATAAGTTTTTTAATATTTAATGCTTTATTACCATTATTTATTAATACTATATTGAAATATTACAAATATAATATTTGAGACAAAACTAATAATTTTTTAATTACTAGCTCTATGTACTAAAATAATCTATGAAATACTTAAAAAGTACTTCTAGTCAAATTTTTATCTGTAAATAGAAACTTGCAGTATTAATAAAAACAAACATATGACAAACGGTTGAAATTGCAACAAAACTTTGTATTTTAAACGATTATATTTTTGACAACAGTTTTAAACATAAACAAAAGTAAAATATTTACTTTTGTTAAAAACTTTATAAACTATCATAAAAATGAAAACATAATGTGTTGAAATTTATTTTTTTTAGTATGACTATTTTATTTTCTTAAGAACTTAAGTAGCAACAAGGTAACGAATATAGCTTTTTTTAACCGAATTTAAAACTTTTTTAAACGAACTGATTGAACCCAATCAGAATAGTTAATTTATAACCGGCCCATGTAAACCTCAGTAGCAAGTGAATTTTCCAAAAAAAATTGTTTGTATATTAAAAGAGATCAATAGGATGATTTAGCAAAAATTGCAACTTAAGCATTCCAAAATAGTAATCAGACTTTTAAAACAGAAGTGGTCATTAATGAATGTAAAAATCTGCTGACAGTCAATAAAAAAGCAATAGAGTTCAGCTGTTAATTGTAATCAAGTCTCTGTTATGTAGAATGCTTAGTCATCATTTTTAAAACAGAGCTGTATTAATTACTACCAATTAAAAACTTAAGTTAAAAAAGAGATGTAAATATAAATTAACTTAGGTAAGCATTTCTCATTCTTCGAATCTCAATAAATAGCTAAGATTTTGACATATAAGAAAACACTTCTTATTTAATTTGTTTGCAAAATTTATATAGATAGCTTTTTTAACTTTTAAAACTTTAAACGAGAAATTGTTAAGATTTTTATTGTGTTTTTTAGTTTTATTTTAAAGTTAAAACATAATCGGAAATATAATTGTATGTATTCAGTTTTAAAATCAGACAAAATATTTTAATTACTTGCTAGCTTTAGTAATAAACAGAATTGCACTAAGTACAAATCCCGTAAGTTTCAAAGAAAGATTTTTGTTGACTACTTTATGGTTTATGTATCAATTTGTTCACGTAAAAAGTGTTTACTTTATTTTTGTAAAATTTTATTATAAAACAGATATTATTCATTGATAACGTTTCGAAGATGGTAAGAAGAAATAGTAAGTAAACATCTGAAAATACCGAAAGCTTAGAAACTTTTTTTATTAATAGCTTTTAGGTTCACTACGCAAAGCTAAAAGGGTTCAAAATGTAAAGAAAAGGACGATATTAATTGGTTCATCTGTCATATAAATACTTTTAAAGTTATCTAAGTGATCAAATTACTTTTTATATAGACCTTACGTACCTACATGAAAAAATAGATTGTCAAATTGACTATGAGCGTATCGCCCCACAATTAATCGAGTATGAGACTTTAAGCTAAGCCTAAAAGTGTTAACGTGGTTGTTATTAATTTTATACATGTGAAAATTCTTCTGGCAACCCTGTCTGACAGTGTAATAATGATAAGTAATACGTTTGTATTTGTTAAGTTTATCATTTGCAAAAATTAAGAAGAGAACAATTTTTTTTTTGAAATCAAGTTTTTATGTGACTGAAAACGAACATATTATAAATAAGTTTTGTTTTATGCAATGTCTATTTACTTTTAATTTGTTTCTAATACAGGTTTATTTATAAACGCAAAAATTGTATAAAACATAATTAGTTAGTGCTCCTATATTAAGGTATATCCTATGTATCATTGTGAACTATTTAAGCTTTATTTCATTTTATTAACATAAAATAACGTAATATTTCTCACAATTTAGAAACTATGAGTCTAAATAAAATTAACTACAGGTAAAGTAAATCATCAAATTTATCAAAACAATAAATATTTAGATTATAATTCGTATATTTTACATTAATAGTTTAAAATGAGATCAGAAGGTTTTTCTATCAAAGTTGGTACTAAAGAATCAAAAAAAAATCAAATGAAATGTTTAAAAGTAAAGTTGCAGCAGTTTAACCAAAATGGTTTATTTGTTATACATATTTTCATAATTACTTAAGCTTTAAATAAATAAGAGAAAGATGTATTAACTGCAAATTGAAATAGTAATACTATGATGTTTAAAAAATAATTAGATAAAACGAAAGTACTGCTGATAAAATAATACAGGTGTGTTTGTAAAAGCACCAAATTTTATTTTTTGATATATCGCTAAATGTTTGATTTCTATTTTAGTTTATTAAGCTTAACTTTACAAACATTTCAAAAATTCTAATCTAAAGAAAAAACTAGTTAAAATAAACGAAACCTAAAAAACTCACTAACAGCTGTAGTTATTGCAGCTGACAAAAACTGTTAAATAAATTAAAAAATACTAAAAAGTATAATCAACAAAATCTGTCACCGTTAAAATTTAAAAAACTTTTTTGTAGCTCAACAACAACCCTTGGACTTAACTATGAAGAAAAAACATTACAAAGGTATAAGAAGTAACTATTTATTTAATTTTTTTCAAAGGTAAAACATAAATGTTTCAAAAGCAATCAACTATAAACTAAAAAGCTAAAAAGTCACGACATCATTAATGTTTAATGATGATTTAATTAATGTATAATAGCTAGTTAAAGCTAGTTATTTATACAATGCATATACAAATGCATAACTATAGTTAATTGTTATTTCTTGGAAGAATTCTTTAAAAACCAGCATTTTGACTAAAGTTTAAACACTTAATATATATTTTAATAACTATGCAACGAAACAACTAAATTTTATACTTATTTGTGGTTATCTGTAAAAAATAGTAGTTTGAATTTTTCTCAGAGCCACAGCCAATTACAGACCTTAGTGTTCTGGATAATGATGTCGAATATACTAAAGATGGTAAGATAATTTCAGGTTTGTTGTTAAAAATAAAACAGTTTAGAAAATTAAACACTTATAACACTTTGTTAGTTTTTAAGTATTTTAGAAGAAAATAATATCATTATTAGTACTTGTTTATGATAATAAACAATAATCAAAATTAATTTAAAATAAATCTTCACAAAATCTTCTAAAGATTAGGGTTTCTCTACGTTTTTTTTTTCAATAAAAAAATAAAAAAGCTATGGCCCCCTCAAACAAAATTTCTCACGAAACTACCATTAAAAAAGGCCTAAGACCTTTATTTCTTTTGCTCTTCATAATCAACTTCAGAATAACTAGTGTAAGTTTCAAATTATGACCTAATGCTCCCCCCCTTTTGCTGCTCATGGTGACCTAAATTTCTGTAATGGCCTCCTCGGGGGCAACTTGGCTCACTTTGGGAAATCTTGGTTTAGATGTTCATACTCTGGATAATAATGTTGAATTTACTAACGATGTGAAAAACAACTCAGATGTATTGTTCAACAAATAAAGTTGTTAAGAAAACAAAAAAATATCCTATTCATTAAAACATTGATTTTTATGGAAAGACTATGATTTTATAAATACTTACGATATTAGTAGCATTTAGTGTTTAAGTAAGGAAATGTTTTTAAAACATGTTGTTTCAACTTAAGCTTCATCACTTTTTAAACATTTTTCAATAGAACATTACATTATAAGTTTTATGTTTTTTTTACTATACAAAAGTAAAAAAAAATACAGTTGTTGATGAACCACAGCCCAAAAGTCTTCGTCTTGATGTTAAAGCAACTAATAGTGTAAAAAGAAACTCACGTAAGTTTTTAAAATAGAATAGTTAAGAAAATTAAATATTGTAAGTGTTTTTGTAGGAGGTGATCATTTTTAACATGGCTTTATTTTAAACTACTTATTCCAAGCTTGCTATGTTTCTTGCCTTACAATTTTTAACTAGATGTTTTAAAAGTCAAAAGTTTTTTTGTAGAAGTACATCCATTTTTCTTCAACTACGTGAAAAAAAAACCAATTCAAAATTTTTTAAAGAAAGTATTATTAGACAAACATAGATTAAAATTTACTAAGTAACACTTGCTATTGAATCTAGTAATATAAACTAAGTGTTTACAAAGTATAATTGTAAAGTTTAGGAAAAATACTAGTAGAGTACAAGTTTAACATAACATAATATTATAAAAAGTTTTAACTTAGTTGTTTTTGTTAATTGAACATGGTTTAAATTAAATTTACTAGTAATTTCATTTTATTATTACTAAAACGAAATGTTGGTTGCCCTAAGCGTACAGGTTGGGACAAAATAAAAGAAATAAATTATTATAAAAATTATGAGATAGTAAACTTAAAGTGACAAAGGAAATGATGAAAATGTACCAAGGTAGTAAAGGTCAATTTAGAAACATGTTAATTTAAGAAATATTAAGCTGGAAATGTAAAAGTTAGAACTAAATGTATATACAATTTAGAAAATTAGAAAAAAGAGTTTATATGATATTAACCTTGTTATTAGACATGACAATAAATTCATAAATATACAGAAGTACATGATCTAACAAGATACGCACCGTGGACCCATGAAAAAATGTGTACCTTATTTATGATACGTACCTTTCAGCTTTGAACGATATTTGATTTTTTAATACCGTACCGAGTAATAGCTAAAACATTAGTTAAAGTATACTTATTTTTAACAAAAAAAACAGTCTACACCAGTATATTTTTTAGTTAGTAGATTTTACTTAAATTGCTTGTGTCATATCCTAAAGATATTTGTTAGTACTATCATATTAAGACAAAATATAAAAAACTATTTGATTTTTGAGTTTTGATTTTATTTCGTAGTATGCCTCTTAAAGTTCGTACTAAATCGATTTTCTAGTGCAGTTTAACAGTACTTTCGAAGAAAAGTATACTATTATACTATATTTCGAAGAAATAAAGTATAATAGTTTAGTTTAGTATTGAAAAAAGTTGAACTTTTGTTTTCATGACTTTATGTTTATAGATATAACCCTAATTTTAAATTTGATTATGATATCTAGTATAATTGAATATTTCAATAATTTGCAGAGTCTCAGCCTTTGAATTTATCTTTTAAGGTGAATAAAGAAAGTTGTGATAAATATAACGAACCTGTTAAATACGTGAAAAGCAAAAGTTTGTTACAGTTTTTTAGCTTATTTAGTCTAATTTTAAACGAAAATGATAAACTTTTCTAATGTACCAGTTTCTACAGTGTTGGAAAGATACTCGAATCAAAAGACTGTTCTTCCCAAACCAAGTTCAGTAACAACTTTAGATGCTCCAGCAGCTACAATTAGTATGTTACCAAACAAGTTTACTTTTTGCAACCAACAGTAAACAGTGTTTTTTGAGTAGAAGAAATAGTACACCAATTGCATTAAATGATAGCTTAGTTTTACTGAATAACTTCACTTACGGCTTTTGTTATTATTTTTTTAAGCTTACAGTTATTTTCATGAGCATTTTTGCATTTTCACTACAAAATAAATTACAATACGTAAATTAGCTGTAAACTATTTAAGTCCATTACAACAGTTACATTTGTTTACAAAAATGTTTGCTAAAATCTGAAAAAAAAGTTTTGACTACAGCTCTGTAACCTCAACCAATATTAAGAAAAAAGATATTGTGAAATTAAAAATTTTATGATTGTAATTAATAATATATGAAATAAAAAAACACGTTTAAATCTAGCTTAAAACAAAAAGTTTAAACAGTTTGCAAACTTGGAAATCTTAAAAAAAATTAATTAAACTTAAGTTATAACTAAGACAATAATTTATTCAATTTTAATTTTACCTTATAAAACAAAAAGATTATCTGACAAATTTAGATAATTTTGTTTAGCAACAAAACATATTTTTTAACATTTTAATACCTTTGTATTTATATACTTTAGTAATAATCGTTATTACAAACAACATTATCATTTTATCACAGAGTTTAATGGAGTCATTGTTCAACTTTCATACTTCATAAAACCGCTTCAAACGCAGTCCGGTGAATCTAACAACAATGGTGAACTTAGTATTTGTTATAACATAGTCGTATCATCTTACTGATTTCATTTCTTTTTTAAGTTCAAGGCTTATAAAGAATATCACTTGTTAAGATTTGAAAAACAAAATGTTGTACTTATATTTTGAATCGTGCACGCGTGTGTGAATCCTAAATATAAACATTTTTCAGTTGGACCAAAATACATATCTGTTTTAAGTTACTTTGAAAAATACTTTGCAAAAACAAGATTCCGTGAATTAAACGACCACGACTACCGAAAAATCGAAAATCAAACCTCTTTGCACAAATCACAAATACAGGTTTGGTGTTTTTTTGTAGATGTACTTGAAATTGTTTTAGTTTTCATAAAAGAATTAAAGAGTAAATAGGTCTTACGGATTGTTTAATTATTTTTTTACTTTTTAAATTCAAAAGTTCTTAAAAAAATATGAATAAATTATATTATGAAATATGAGGTAAAATTTTAGTTTAAAATAACATAAAAAACAAATTTAGTGGTGGTTTAAGAAAATTGGAACACAAGTAAAGAAGACTATTGAAAAACAATCTGAACAAAAGTCAATAATGTAAAGATACTAACATTTAACTTAAAATTTTATTGTTGTAATTAAGTTGTCTACTTTTAAGTTAGATTTTGAAAACTTTATGCAGATTTTTAAATTTAATAATGCAGATATAATGTTTTTCATTAAAGAAAAATAATTAAACGTTTTTTGTAAATTGATTTTTATTTAAATTTCTTTGTTTACAAATTTTTAGGAGCTTTATTAAACTAGTTGATTTTAGAAAAGTATGCGTTAGAAAATTTCTATCTGAATCTTTGGAAATTTAGTTGCATAAATATTATAATAAAATGGTTGTATTGTTTTTTAAAAACTTACAAAAGAACTAATTACTAGCTAACTATATGCTTTTTAGTTGATGCAAAATGAATAAGTTGCTATGAAAAATTTTAACTGATTTAGCCACTAAAACTGATAGTTTTATGAATAGAATATAATTAAAACAACTTTTTATTCCAACAAGTATATTTCACTTAAAAAAAAAAAACTCTGTGCTAACCTTGTAATAAATTATCAGTACATGTTTATCAAGAGAACAAGCTTGCGAAAGTTTTTTCAACAATACTTTGTAATGTTAAATAAATGCTATGCTAATAACAGCTATGATTTTCAATTTTGATTAAGGTTGTTGCTTATGTTTCTCACTTAAGTCAGTATTTCGTAGTGTTTTAATTTTCAAACAAATAAAAATAACTGCTAAATGAGCCCTATTGATTGCCTCTTAGCTATTTGTAGTTATAATATGTTTGAAAATTAAGTTTGTGTAGTATAGATGATCTTATTTACTACAAATATGTATGAAATTTATGTTTTCGTATCAGTAAATTAAAGTAATAACTTTTCGTATAAGTTTTTTAGTTTTTTTATATAAGTGCAAAGTATTGAGGTTTTTGTCAATAAATTTTATTACAAACATCATTCAGACTTCCTTGCATTGATTCACTGTAAGTACTCAAAAATACTGTTGAAATTAGCTTAGTTTATGTTCAAGAACAAAACTAGCTTTATAGTCTTGAGGTTCGTAGACGGATATGAACTAAAACTCTTTTTATCGACAAATAAAACTACGGTCGTTACTGGATTTATATATGAGCGCTATGCTACTTTTATTTGGTAGTTTGCGTTTTTAGTCTAAGTTTTATGTCTGCGTAGTTTTATAGCGACATGTACATATACTCCTGAAGCTGATTTTGGCGATTTTATCTAAAAGATCTAGTTCCTTTTTAACTTGCTCACTACCAGAATGCTTTGCTTTTGAGCACTACCATTAACATATTTATCGCGATCTGATCTTACCGATTTAAAACGGGCCGTACGTTTTAAAATGGGCTTTTTCGACAAGAATACGTATCAGCCACCGAAGATTCAAGCTTTTGTTTCGTGAACCGCAACGTTGCGTGCAGACATGCATACGGAGGGGCCAGAGTTTTACTGCCTATTATGACGTCATTAGTACTATTACGACGGTGGGAGCGTGGAAACGCAATGTAAGGTAAAGCTCTATAATAGGGGTGGGCAACGTTTTTCAATCAACGGGCCGGATCCGGAAAAATTAAGTCTTTTGCGGGCCGGAGCATTTAGAATTAGTAATTTACCGGATCCAGTTTCTGGATTCAGCCGAAATATGACTTTTTAGATCCGAAGCCGACTGGATACTAATTTCAAGTCGAAATCCGGATCCGGTCGGATTTTAATTTTGAAAAAGTTTTGAATCCGGCTGAATTCTAATTTTATGGATACAGTTTATCACTTTTTTGAATCCTTCAAATTCACAAAACTTTCTCAAGTCTGACAACTTAAGATGTAGATTGAGACGTGTCAGATGTTTAAATGTCTATAAATAGAATTGACATTGTAATTGACAAATATCGTACTTACAAAACACTTTGCTTGGGGTAATTTGGCAAAAAGAATTTCCTACTAAGTTAGAACAACACAAAATATTAGGAAAAAATGGTGAATTTATTAGTACACATTAATTTATAAAATCCTTTTTTAGCATGAATTTAAAGTCAAAATCTTACAGTTTTGTTTTCTAAAAGTATTATAAAAAGTTTCATAAAAGTTTTGTAATATTTACCCTTTGCAGGCCTGTCACTTTGCTCGCGGGCCGGTCATTTTCACTTGGCGGGCTGGATCCGGCCCGCGGGCCGTACGTTGCCCACCCCTACTCTATAAAGTCAGCGCACTTATATAATAGTATTTAATGCATTAAAAAAATAGCACTAAGATTAGTTAATTAGATTAGAGTGTATTTCATTTAAGTTTTTCAAAGTTTATTTAAAAAATGTTTATTTATTTTTTTACGTACACTTGATTGTGTGTATTATTACAGTATCTTACAAACGATTCGTACTTCTTAAATAAGTTTTCCATTTTCTACTTTGCAATTTTAATCTTGTTAAAACTTAGGTAGTTTACTTGTAAAAAATAGTAACCTTCAAACTATTTAATGTTCTAATGACTTTATGACAAAAACATAGCGTGTCAATTTGTTTAAATATACAAGAACTGTTAAATAGTATAGAATATTTTTTTAAAGTTTAATCATAAACAATACCAATTCCAAAGTTAGTTCGTTTTCAAATAAATCCGCACTTATAAAAAAAGTTATACTAAAGCATTAAGAGTTAAATTAAAGTAAATTGGTATATACTTTTTCTTAAAACATTTGAAAATATTTTAGATTTGTTATTTTTATAAAGTTTAGAAATTTCACTTTATTTGTTAAGAGTACTTGATTCAAGCAAGTTTTTTTTTACTTTACTCCTGTACTGGAATGTGGGCTGTTTCTTTTCAATACACTGCAGTTAAATGTTAAAAAAATATATTTGTAAGTTGTTGAGTTCATCATTTAAACTGTCAATAAACAACGTAGTCTAAACTTTTTAACATTTGAAAAGTTTTAAAGAAAATACTTCAATCATGATGTGAATTCATTATTGAAAATAATTATAGTTTTTTTATTTAAAGTTTTGTGTAAATGATATTTTTCTTATTTAACTTTCTGTATATATGAGTTGTTTTTCTTCACTTTGATAAACAGCAAATCGGTGTTAACAGAGAAAAGTGTTGTTACAATATTCCAATATTATTGATTTAGTTTTTCAAAGCTTTACTGTTAATCGTTTACCTTGGATTAATATAATCATTCTTTAAAAATAAAAAAATATAAAATAAATGCTACTTCTTAGGAAATTTTATTAATTGAAAAATCGTAACAAACCTCAGCTTTGTCGTATTTTGAAAACGAAAACTTACTTTCAATGATAAAATAGCTATTGAAGATTAGTAGTTTTACAAGCTATCAAAACTATAGAACTATTTATAGACTTTCTTTTTAAGACCGTTGATTACAGCTAAACAAATTGAGACGTATACGATTGAAAGCCTAAACAGTTGTATCTTAAACGGTTTAGTATTAAACGTTTCAAAAAACTTATCAACTAGAAGTTTTTATCAAACAATCTACTCTTCAAAAATGTTGCATTAACAGTATTTTTTTCAGTCCAAAAAACTCGTGTCAAACTTTGCACACCACTTCTTTTGCAAACGAGTGGGCTGGTTCTGTTCAAAACACAACGATTTGCTGGTGAACAACACATTCGAGTTTGGTTGTTGAAATTAATACCGCAGGTTAAGTTCGATATTCACGAAATATGAGGGTCGCAGTCGCTTTGGTATTTTTAGTTTGCTGTACTTCTTTGGCTCGTTCAAAAGCTTTAAAGGATAAAAGTAATCACGACGTGAATGGTGTGTTTTAATTTTTATTTGTCAATTGATAATATTTATTTTTTGCAATTTTTACTTCAAGCTTTTACTTTCTATTGAGGCTAATGCCTTAATTAAAGTTTATTAAAATAAAACCATTTTGCTCTTCAGAACAACTTGTCATCAAACTGAAACTGATCAAACTGAAGTTGCTGACACTCGCTAACGTTTTGTTACGTCAATTTAAAATCATAATAGCAGATGAACAAATTTTAAACCAGCACAACTATTAAACCATTTAGATTCAGAGTGCTGTTTATAAAACTCTTCAACCTAGTTCGTTTAAACGAAACTAATAAAAACCCCTCAAGACCGAACACGCTTTAAATTGGCTTACAAAATATTTATAAGCGCTGTCCAATCATACAAAACTTGCTACCAAAATTAATAAAATATATTTTTTTTGCAGATGTGGACCTCCTGCAACTGCGTGGCAGCAATTGGTTCACTTAATTAGAAAAAGGTCAGAACAACCTTGTCTAATTGATTCTTGGTACTTAAGCTGCAAAAAAAAGTTGTAGCACACATACTTCTATCTTTTTTCTTTTACATTTAACATCAATGCATGTTTGTAGTATTTGTTTAGTATACGACTTACTATTTCATTTTCTGAAAAATTAGTCAGCATTTTAAAATGTCTTGTTTCTATTCAGTCTTGTCTATACTAAAAATTGCATTAATAGGTATACCAATTTTTAAAAGTAGAAAATCATATAAAGTACAAAAAAACAATTAGAAAAGATATGTGAAAAATTTAGATATTAGTTATTTTGAAATTTTATTAAAGATTTTTTTTAAGTTATACTTGTTTAGCTAAATGCTTTTTAGCTAACTTTTTATTAATTAACTAATACTATTGAAAAACATTCGTGATTCTTTCAAATTAAATCAAAGTCTAAATTTTAAAAGCTGTAAACAGATTCTCAGTTTACCTTAAACTCTACTTATTAATATAAACTACTAAAGTATGTTAAAAACCAAAGTAGGTCGCAATATCGATGTTTAAATCTAAGCAGCCTAACTTAATTATACTAAAATGTTTTATGGCTTTTTCTAGCATCTTATAATTTTTTTATAACAAGATTGATGAACTTTTTTTAATGCTTTCAATTAGTATAAAATAATTTAAACTGAAAATAGTAAAAAGCAGTAACTAAACTTAGTTTTTAAGGGAATAGTTACTATAATTTTATACAAATACTTTTGGTGATGCTATAAACTTTAACTTAGTACCTTATTTTTTGTGAACTTATCATAAGTCAAGTTTAGAAGCTGTTGTAAAACAAACATTAAGACTCTATTTTTAGAACCATTAAGAACTATTTGTTTGTTTTATCTAAATTAAGCGAAACTAAAGAAAAATGTAAGTCTAAGATAGTTTTTTTTATTATAGTAGATGTTAAATATTTACATTGTAACTAATTTAAACTTTGTAAAGCTTTGAATGAGTATCGCTTAAAACTTACACTTAAGACATAAAACAATGGTCTATCTAAGCTTTTACTGATAAATGCTAAGAATTTATATTTCAAAACTTTAAAGCGTTCAAAATCTATTTGTAAAAAAGTATTTTTGCACTGTTTACAACAAAAAACATACGACAGGTCATTATTTAATATTAAAAGTATAAATATGTCAAAGTATGTTAAGAAGCAGGTTTTTGAATCTAAATAATGCTATTGCCTGGGAATATGTCATGATTTTTTTGTTTAATACTTCATTATTATTCTAGTTACTCCTTAAAATTTATATTTTAAAACTTTCAAGGTTTATTTGTAAGAAAGTAGTTTTACTCTGCTGACAATAAAAAAACATACGACAAGCCTTCTTTTATAATTACAAATCAAAATTTGTCAAAATATGTTAGTAAGCACCTTTTTAAATTTAAGTAATGCCACTGTTGATAATATGTTATAAATTTTGTAGTTTAATGGTTTTATTTTAATAATATACTCATAAGAAAGTGTCATTTCCAATGTTATATCTTTGATATATAAACAGTTTTAAAAAGTCTATTTGTATGTTTTAATAAATCTGTTTCTCAAAATAAATATAGAACTATATAGAAAAAATATTTTAATGTTTATCATGCAACTATTCCCTTCATTTTTATTAAAATGGTTTAAAAATGGTTTAAAAATAGTTACTTTAATAGAAACTATGTATTCAAATAAATATTTAAGCTGCTGTAGAAAGTTTAAATTTTGATATTTATTTTGAAAATACTAAAAAACCAAACTACTATGTATTTAACATATAGGTTTATTACATTGAACATATAGTTTTCAATAAGAATTGTTTTTGTGTAAAATTCAGTGTTTCACACCAGGAGCGCCTTCAATTCTCAAGCAGTTCTTCTTTTACGCTTGAAATTTTGTTGCTTTTTCTCTGCATGAAATTGTGGAAAAATCCACGAACGCCCTGTGAAGATTTGATTTTAAAAATAGATTTTAGTACTTAAAGGAAACTAGTATTCCAGTAATTAACTTACATTAATTTTTTTAGGGCTGAAAGTTTTCTTCTTTTTTGTTTTTTCAAAAGTGTTCGAACAAGTTGTTGGTTTCAAATTTTTGTCTAGATGGTTGTTTGCCGTTTGATCAGACTTTTTATAGCGAAAAATCTGTAGAGATGTAGTTTATTAAAACTTCAAAAAATAGTAAAAAAAATAAGTAATCAAATACTTTAAAATTTTTGAATCTTATAAGTTTCTTCTGTTTTGTGTTTTTATCAGCGACCGAATTACTAAGTGTTTTAGAACTTTCTGGTATATTAGAACTTTCGTCTAGACGGAGGTTTCTGCTTTTAGTATGTTTCTGAAAGAATCCACTTATACCCTGTATTCATATGATTAATAAAAAGTTTTAAATACTTAAAAAACATTAATGTATGTAAAAACTAGAAAGCATGCTTAAAAATAAGTTCTAACTTACCTTAAAACTCTTTGATTTTGAGGTTTTCGTCTTTTTAGACTTCTTAGCAGCATTCGAACTACTGAATGTTTTCGAGCTTGTGTATTGTAAATTGAGATAGGAGTTTTGATTGAACTTTTCATCGAGTTTTATTAGACGTTCAGCAAACCTACTCTCAGTTGATGCAAGATATTCTGTGATTTTGTCACAAGTAGAGGACAATTTGTGTTTGGTGGCTTGACCGTTAGAAAAACATGATGTTTTACTTTCTGGTACTCTTGAAATTTCGTCTAGTTGGAGCTGGGAGGGTTTAGCGTTTAAAAAACTTGATCTTTTTGAGCTTTCTGGTGCTTTTGAAATTTCGCCTATCTGTATATTGGAGATTTGACTAGACTTTTCATCAAGCTGTACCAGACTTTGAGTGTATTTACTCTCAGTACTCTCAGCAGTTGCGGTATCAACCTGCGTTACTTTGTCACAGTTTAAAGGAAATATTTGTGCACCTTTGTCTTCTTTTTGAATGCAGCTGAAGTTCGTTGCATCTTCGAAAATTAAACCATTTTGGAGTTTTGATGTTTGACTAAATTTACCGTCAAGTTGCACCAGACATTCAGTCCATTTATTTTCAGTAAGTATGACAGATTCTGTTGTTTCAGTTGCCGTATCAACTAGTGTCACCATGTCTCTCAATGGAGAGCTTTGAACACCCTTGTCTTCTTGCTGAATGCAGTCACGAGCTGGTGCATCTTCGAAAACTAAAGCATCGCTGTAGGAGTCCCAACTCTGAACACTGGATGGTTTCTTTTCAATTACGTCTACATAAGGTGTCAGGTGTCTGGTTAGTGGTTCCTGTGGACTATTTTGGCATTCCGAATCTTCAGGCGAGCAGAAGGCGATCGAGTCCAGGGAGCTTTTGTCGGACTGGACGGAGCTGCGGGACGACTTGGAGGAGATTGAAGAAGACTGTGGAGAAATGTCCTCTTCGAAATCATCCTCGTAAAAGTCGCCCGCTTCGACTGCTTTTGATCCGTTCTCTTTGACATGGATGACTTCAAATGTACTATTTGAAGTTTTCTCTGTTTAAAGAAAAAAAGTTAATTTGGAAATATATATTTTTGATAGTTCATTTTAGTTTTAACTTATTACTTTATTAATCAAGTTGTAGTTATAACTTGAAGTTTTTGTTTAATAAACTCAACTTACTTTTGCTTAATTCTGTCATCATCCAAGTGCAGAATTGTAAATACTTTTTGAAAGTTTCTTTATTGTAGTCGGCAATAGAAGAAGCTGCTTCTTCCAAAGCTGTCTTCACGAAGAATCTTCAAAGTGTGTATAAAATTAATAAATAACAATTAACTTAGGTAAATAGCTTTGTTGTTACAGATTTGAAAATACTCAGAAAAAAGCTAAAAATTTATAATGACATAAGCTCTATTTTTTTAATTTTTAATATTTTTCACATGTAATAACTATAGTAAAGTATGCGATTGCTATCTATCTACATTTATATTAAGCATGCTATTACTTTAAGGGTTTATACTTTACTGTAAAAAAATTAAACATATACGAAATAAATAAAAGAAACAAAAATATTATAACTTGAAGTTATTAATCTGTACGACTTTGTAAAATATGAAAATGATATTGTTCAAAAGTAAAATTTAGATAAGATTTTTAACAAACTCACGAAGTGAAACTAATCAGATTTTTTTTATTTAAAAACTTAAAACGATTAAATTATATAATTATTATACGACCTGAAATATTATTTGAGGAAGATTTTTTAATAAAACTCACGAAGTGACTCGACTGTTGTTCTTTTCTATGATTTTGTTTTCAAAATCTTCAAGGGGATCATAGAATTCCTTTTGATAAAATTCATTAATTCTTTCAATGGCTTTATCATGGCTCATTTCTATGGCCGATTTGTGAATTCTTACCATCGAAGACACAGCTTGACAATCTGTCAGTTGTCGAGGCTGTAAATTATTTTAATCTATTACTGCTTATCAAAGTAGGTTATTTAAAAGTTATGCGAATCACATAACATTCCAATTTAATATTTTGTTACGCATACTAAAGTTTTTTCCTTATATTAACCCTTGAATTACAATTTGTGCTATTTAGACCAAGTTAAATTCGATTATAACTAGTTTTAAGTAACCAATATTATCAATATTTCTATGAAAAAAATCTTTATACTTTTATAAAAAAAAATAATATTAGTTTTTACTAAGTTCAAACTTACTTGCTCAATAAGGAAATGTTGTTTGAGACCAGATCCTCTCACGTCATTCAAGCTCAATTGAAGCACCTTAAAGTTTCAATTCAAAAATTTCAAAACAATCAATTAAAGAATATACTCTACAAGTTTAATTTTTTCTTCATACTTGTGTAAAACAACATTAAAAAGCACTTAATTAATTCTTAAGTTAACTGAGATTGATACTACATACTTATTTTAAGATTTAGCTATCTTTATAAAATAATGAAAAAATTAAACAATATATTTTCTGAGCTTCAGTTTTATTTTAGTTGACTACAAAATATGCGTTAGACTACGGAAATACTTTTCCTATTTTAAACTAAACAGAAATTAGTTGGTTGTTTTATAAGTATTATAAGTACCTAACTATTACTTAATGACTTACATTGCGAAGAATACCCTTCATATCGTCTTCAAGCTGCATGTTTTTAATCTTTTCTTCTTCTTCTACCAAAGCCCTCATTTCATCTTCTGGCATGTTCTTCATTTCATCTCCTGGCATATCCTTCGTTTTATATTCTGGCATATCCATCGTTTTATATTCTGGCATATCCTTCATTTTATATCGAAGCTGCATTTCCAGCATGTTATCTCCGAATTGCATTTGCATTATAGTTGCACTGATCGATACTCAAGATAAATATTTTCCGTAGTTGACTTTTTAAATCTGTTTGTGAGAAAAAATTCAGCAAAAATTTTGATTCAAAGTAAAAAACTGCAAAACGTCATAATTGTGTTATGGCAAAAAATATAATTTAAATAATTTGATAATTTCTAACATAATACATATAATATTAATTTATGAGATAAGTCTAAGGACTAAGATTATAATTTTTTTTTTCAAACTTTATAATTAATATAACTAACATATTGTTCAAAAGAAAATGTTTTGTAATATGAAGCTTTTGTAAAATAAAACAGCGTAAAAAAGTTTGCTATTATTAATAATATTCCTTTATTGTAATTAAAAGTTGATATTTGATTTAGGTAAGAACAGTTTGTATAATTAGACACAAAATTGTTATTTAAAGACGAATCAATTATCGGTTGGAAATTCAGGGTTATTATTGAGGTTTATCAAATTATTAACAATAATATTCGTTTTAATACTATAAGTGCAGTATATCCTTTTTTCAAAATTTATACTAGTAAAGTTTTTGTAACTTATGAGTATAGGTGACCTTAAGTTATTTTATTTATATTTTTACTTTATTTCATTTAATTTTTCTAAATCTTGTTACGCAAAAAAAGTTTCTCTCAAATAGCTCATCAGTGCTTAACAAAAATTCTTATTCAAATAGAATGACTAAGTTTTTTCAAAACTTGTTTATTCTAAACAACAAAACGTATAATATTTTTTATTTTCATGAGAGACATTTGTTGTTTTAGACTGTCTTACTTTATAAACTTTTTTTTTAAATAAAGAAATGCAATAATATCTTTGTAAGTAAAACAAAATAATTAGTTTGTTACAAATGAATTCAAAATGTTATAAAGTGTAACAAAAGTACATGGTTGTCTATTTTTAACGAAATTCGTTATGAAAATAAATTTAAAATAAGTCTAATTTTATCAGTTCCAAAACTAAACAAATATGTCTTTATACCCTTATTTGTTATTTTAAGTATTTAAGATATATCTCCAAAAAATTGCATATAGTTTGTTTTACACTAAATCATGTTAGATTCGTTTGTAACCTAATTTAACAATGTTCTGCAGTAGTTATTATGTAAATTAAGTACTCATAGCTTTACTTGGTTACTTACTTTACATTACATTTGTTTTTAAAATTGTTTTATCATATTTTTATTTTACTAATATAAATAGTTTAAAACTATTCCTACTGAACTTTTATATTTTTTGCAACCGTAACGATATAGCTTTTTTTAAACCGAATCTAAAACTTTTTTAAACGTACTGATTGAGCCCAATAAGAATAGTTAATTTATAACCGGTCTATGTTAATCTCAGAAAATAGAGTTTTCAAGAAAACTGCTTGTACATTAAGAAGAGATCTATAAGATGATTTATCAAAAATGCAACTTGAGCATTCCAAAATAGTAATCAGACTTTAAAAACAGAAGTGGTCATTAGTGAATGTAAAAATATGCTGACAGTTTTAAAAACGCAATACAGTTAAGCTGTTAACTGTAATCATGTCTCTGTTATGTAGAATGCTTAATCATCAATTTTAAAACAGAACTGTATTTATTACTACCAATTAAAAACTTAAGATAAAAAAAAGATGTAAATATAAATTAACTTAGGTAAGCATTTCTCATTCTTTGAATCTCCATAAATAGTATTAGTTTCGACATATAACAAACAGTTGTAATTGAATTTGTTTGCAATATTAATATAGATAGCTTTTTTAACTTTTAAAACTTTAAACGAGATATTGTTAAGATTTTTATTGTGTTTTATAGTTTTATTTTAAAGTTAAAACATAATCGGAAATACAATTGTATGTATTCAGTTTAAAGATCAAACAAAATATTCTAATTACTTATTAGCTTTAGCAATAAACAAAATTGCATTAAATACAACTCCCGTAAGTTTCAAAGAAAGTTTTTTGTTGACTACTTTATGGTTTATGTATCAATTTGTTCACGTAAAAAGTGTTTACTTTATTTTTGTAAAATTTTATTACAAAACAGATATTATTCATTGATAACGTTTGAAAAATTGTAAGAAGAAATAGTAAGTAAACATCTGAAAATACCAAAAGCTTAGAAACTTTTTTATTAATAGCTTTTAGGTTCACTACGCAAAGCTAAAAGGGCTTAAATGTAAAGAAAAGAACGATATTTATTGGTCTATCTGTCATACAAATACTTTTAAAGTTATCTAAATTATCAAATTACTTTATATAGAACTTATGTACCTACATGAAATAAAAAATTGTCAGATTGGCTATGAGCGTATCGCCCCAAAATTACTCGAGTATGAGACTTTAAGCTAATCGTAATAAGTGTTAAAACGTAGTTGTTATTAATTTTATACATGTTTAAAGTCTTCTGGCAACCATGTCTGACAGTGTCATAATAACAAGTATTAAGTTTGCATTTATTAAGTTTATCATGTGCAAAAAGTAAGGAAAAAACAACTTTTTTTTTTAATTCAAGTTTTTATGTGATTGAAAACGAACATATGATAAATAAGTTTTGTTTTATGCAATGTCTTCTTACTTTTAATTTGTTTTCAATACAGGTTTATATAAAAACGCCAAAACTGAATAAAACATAATTAGTTAGTGCTCCTATACTAAGGTATATCCTGGGTATCATTGTGAACGATTTAAGCTTTATTTTACATAAAATAACGTAATATTTCTCACAATTTAGAAACTATGAGTCTTAAAAAAATTAACTACAGGTAAAATAAATCATCAAATTTATCAAAATAATAATTATTTAGATTATAATTAGTATATTTTACATTAATAGTTTAAAATAAAATCAGAAAGTTTTTATATCAAAGTTGGTACTAAACTAAAGTATCAAAAGAAAATCAAATGAAATGTTTAAAAGTAAAGTTGCAGCAGTTAAACCAAAATGCTTTATTTTTTATACATATTTTCATAGTTACTTAAGCTTTAAATAAATAAGAGAAAAATGTATTTAACTGCAAATTGAAATAGTAATACTATGCTGTTTAAAAAAAATTAAATAAAACTAAAGTACTGCTGATAAAATTTTACAGGTGTGTTTGTAAAACCACCGAATTTTACTTTTTGATATATCGCTAAATGTTTGATTTCTATTTTAGTTTATTAAGCTTAGCTTTACAAACATTTCAAAAATTCAAATCTAAAGAAAAAAATAGTTAAAATAAACGAAACCTAAAAAACTCACTAACAGCTGTAGTTCTTGCAGCTGACAAAAACAGTTAAATAAACTAAAAAATTAAAAATTATAATAAACAAAATCTACTACCGTTAAAATTTAAAATCTCTTTTTTAGCTCAACAACAACCCTTAGACTTAACTATGAAGAAAAAACATTACAAAGGTATAAAAAGTAACTATTTATTCAATTTTTTTCTAAGGTAAAACATAAATGTTTCAAAAGCAATCAACTATAAACTAAAAAGTCACAACATCATTAATTTTTATTTAACAATAGCTAGTTAAAGCTAGTTATTTGTACAATGCATATATAAGTGCATAACTATACTCAATTGTTATTTCTTGGAAAAATTCTTTAAAAACCAGCATTTTGACTAAAGTTTAATTACTTAATATAAATTCTAATAACTATGCAACAAAACAACTAAGCTTTATACTTATTTGTGATTATCTGTAAAAACTAGTAGTTTGAATTTTTCTCAGAGCCACAGCCAATTACAGATCTTAGTGTTCTTGATAATGATTTCGAATATACTAAGGATGGTAAGATAAACTCAGGTTTGTTGTTAGAAATAAAACAGTTAAGAAAATTAAACATTGATAATTTTTTTGTTAGTTTTTAAGTATTTTAGAAGAAACTAATATCATTATTAGTACTTGTTTATGATAATAAATAATAATCAAAATTAATCTAAAATAAATTGTTACAAAGCCTAAAGATCAGGGTTTCCCAAAGTTTTTTTTTCAATAAAAAATGAGAAAGCTATGGCCCCCAAACAAAATTTCTCACAAAACTACCATTAAACGCCTAAGACCTTTATTTTGATTCGCTTTGATGTTGAAGCAACTAATGGTGTAGAAAGAAATTCACGTTGGTTTTCTTAAATAAAACAGTTAGGAAAATTAAATATTGTAAGTGTTTTTTGTAGGAGGTGATAATTTTTAACATGGCTTCATTTTAAACTACTAATTCCAATGTTTTTTGCCTTACAATTTTTAACTAGATGTTTTAAAAGTTAAAAGTTTATTTTGTAGAAGTGCATCCATTTTCCTTCAACTAAGTGAAAAAAAGCAAGTTCAAAATATTTTAAAGAAAGTATTATTAAACAAACATAGATTGAAACTTCTTAAGTAACACTTGCTATTGAACTCAGTAATATAAACAAATGTTTACAGAGTATAATTGTAAGTTTAGGAAAAATGTTAGTAGACTACAAGTTTAACATAACATAATGTTATAAGAAGTTTTAACTTAGTTGTTTTTGTTAATTGAACATGGTTTAAATTCAATTTACTAGTTATTTCATTTCATTTTTACTAAAACGAAATGTTGGTTGCCCTAAACGTACAGGTTGGGACGAAAAAGAAAGAAATAAATTATTATAAAAATTATGAGATAGTAAAGTTAAAGTGACAAAAGAAATTTTAGAAATGTACCAAGTTAGTAAAGGTCAATTCAGAAACATGTTAATTTATAAAACATTAAGCTGGAAATGTAAAAGTTAGAACTAAATGTATATACAATTTAGAAAAGTAGAAAAAAAAAGTTTATATGATATTAACCTAGTTATTAGACATGACAATAAATTCATAAATATACAGAAGTACATGATCTAACAAGATACGCACCGTGAACACATGAAAAAATGCGTACCTTATTTATGATACGTACCTTACATCTTTGAACGATATTTGAACTTTTAATACCGAGAAATATCTAAAACATTAGTTAAAGTATACTTATTTTTAACAAAAAAAAACAGTCTATACCAGTATATTTTTTAATTAGTAGATTTTACTTAAATTGCTTGTGTCATACCCTAAAGATATTTGTTAGTACTATCATATTAAGACAAAATATAAAAAACTATTTGATTTTTGAGTTTTGATTTTATTGCGTAGTATGCCTCTTAAAGTTCGTACTAAATCGATTTTCTAGTGCAGTTTAACAGTACTTTCGAAGAAAAGTACGACCTTAAGTTTAGTATTCAAAAAAGTTGAATTTTTGTTTTCATGACTTTGTGTTTATAGATATAACCCTAATTTTAAACTTAATTATTATATCTAGTATAATTGAATATTTCAAAAATTTGCAGAGTTTCAGCCTTTGGACTTATCTTTTAAGGTGAATAAAGAGAGTTGTGATAAATATAACGAAGCTGTTGAAAACGTGAAAAGCAAAAGTTTGTTTTCGTATTTTAGCTTGTTTAGCTTAATTATAAACAAAATAGTAAACTTTTCTAATGTACCAGTTTCTACAGTGTTGAAAAGATGCTCAAATCAAAAGACTTTTCTTCCCAAACCAAGTTCAGTAACAAGTTTAGATGCTCCAGCAGCTACAATTAATATGTTTACAAAAAAGTTTACTTTTTGCAACCAACTGTAAACAGTTTTTTTTGAGTAGAAGAAATAATACACTAATTGCATTAAATGATAGCTGAATTTTACTGAATAACTTCACTTACGGCTTTTGTTATTATTTTTTTAAGTTTACAGTTATTTTCATGAGCATTTTTGCATTTTCACTACAAAATAAATTACAATACGTAAACTATATAAGTCCATTGCAACAGTAACTTTTGTTCATAAAAATGTTTTTGCTAAAATTTGAAAAAAAAAGTTTTGACTACAGCTCTGTAACCTCAACTAATGTTAAGAAAAAAAATATTGTGAAATTACAAAATTTTATGATTGTAATTAATAATCTATGAAATAAAAAAAAACGTTTAAATCTAGCTGGAAACAAAAAGTTTAAACAGTTTGCGAACTTGGAAATCTTAAAAAAAATTAATTAAACTTAAGTTATAACTAAGACAATAACTTATTTAATTTTAATTTTACCTTATAAAACAAAAAGATTATCTGACAAATTTAGATAATTTTGTTTTGTAATAAAACATATTTTTTGACATTTTAATACCTTTGTATTTATATACTTTAGTAATAATCGTTATTACAAATAACATTATCATTTTATCACAGAGTTTAACGGAGTCATTGTTCAACTTTCATACTACAGAAAATCGCCTCAAACGCAGTTTGCTGAATTTAACAACACTGGTGAACTTAGTATTTGTTATAAAATTGTCATATCATTTTACAGATTTCATTTTTTTTTTAAGTTCCAGGCTTATAAAGAATATCACTTGTTTAGATTTTAAAAATCTTGTTGTACTTACATTTTGAATTGTGCACGAGTGTTTGAAGCTTAAATATTAAAAATTTTCAGGACCAAAATACTTAACTGTTTTAAGTTACTTTGAAAAATACTTTGCAAAAACAAGATTCCATGAATTAAACGACCACGACTACAGAAAAATCGAAAATCAAACCTCTTTGAACAAATCACAAATACAGGTTTGGTGTTTTTTTGAAGATGTACTTTAATTTGTTTTACTTTCAAAAAATAGAAGTAAAAAGTTAATTGGTCTTCCAGACTTATTTTTTTTTATGCTCTAAAATTTTGCTTATTAATTTTAAAAGTTCGTTAGAAGTGTCTAAATAAATTTTTTAGTTTAAAATACTATAAACAACAAATTTAGTGGTGGTTTAAGAAGATTAGAACACAAGAAAAGAAGATTATTGAAAGACAATTTGAGTAAAAAGATGAACAACACTGTACTGATATTAACAATTAACTTAACATTTTAGTGTTGTAATGAAGTTTTCTATTTCTATTGTACAGAAATTTTGTTTAAATTTTATATTGAAAATTTGATATAGATTTGTGAATTAAGAAAATACAGATTTAATGTTTTTCATTAAAAAAAGTTTTTTTTGTTGTAAACGTATAATATATATATATATACAGTATAATCTAGAAATTTCTAGAAGCTTTATTAAATAAATTGATATTAGAAAAAGAAGCGTTAGAAAATTTGTATCTGAATATTTGGAAGTTTTAGTTGAATAAAAGTAACAAAAAGCGGTTGTGTTATTTTCTAAATACTTATCAAAAACTAATTACTAGCTTTCTATATACTTTTTGGTTTTGTGCAAAATAAATAAATTGTTAGCAAAAATTTATTTAAATTAAGTTACTAAAACTAAAAATGTTAATTCTATGATTAGAACACCATTAAAACAACTGTTTATTCCAACTAGTATTTTTCACTTAAAAAATGATAAAAAAAATCTGTGCTAACCTTGTAATAAATGATCAGTGCATGATTTTGAATAGAAAAAGCTTGCGAAAGTTTTTTTCAAGAATAACTTGTAATGTTAAATAAATGTTGTGCTAGTAACAGCTATAGTTTTTAAACTTGATTAAGGTTGTTGCTTATGTTTCTCACTTATGTCAGTGTTTCGTAGTGTTTTAGTTTTCAAATAAATAAAAATAACTGCTAACTGAGCCCTATTGATTGCCTTTTCGCTTTTTTCTTTACAAAATGTATCTTTTTGTAGTTATCATATGTTAAAAAATTAATTTTGTATAATATAGATGGTAACATGTACTATTGTTAAATAGTAAATGTTTTCGTATCTGTAAATTAAAGCTATAACTTTTCGTTTATAGTTTTGTTGTAGACGTACAAAGTGTCTAGGTCGTTGTCAATAAAACCAATATTACAAACATCACTCAGACTTTCTTGTATTGATTACTGTAAGTACTCAAAAATACTGTTTAAATTAGTTTTTTTATGTTCAAGAACAAAGCTATTTTTGTAGTCTTGAGCTTCGTAGATGGTTATAAATCAAAATTTATCAACAAATAAAACGTTACTGGTTTTATATATGAGCGCTATGCTATTTTTCATTTGGTAGTTTGCGTTTTTAGTCTAGATTTATGAGTGCGTAGTTTTATAGCGACATTTTTATATACTCCTGAAGCTGATTTTGGCGGTTTTATCTAAAAGCTCTAGTTTCTTTTTAGCTTGCTCGCTAGCCGACAGCTTTGTTTTGAGTCGTCCATTAACACAATTATCGCGATCTTACCAATTTAAAACGTCCGTTTAAAAATGGGGTTTACCACTCGGGCCTTTTCGACAAGAATACGCATCAGCCACCGAAGATTCAAGCTTTTGTTTCGTGAACCGCAACGTTGCGTGCAGACATGCATACGGAGGTGCCAGAGTTTTACTGCCTATTATGACGTCATTAGTACTATTATGACAGTGGGAGCGTGGAAACGCGATGTAAGGTGAAGCTCTATAATAGGGGTGGGCAACGTTTTTCAATCAACGGGCCGGATCCGGAAAAATTAAGTCTTTTGCGGGCCGGAGCATTTAGAATTAGTAATTTACTGGATCCAGTTTCTGGATTCAGCCGAAATATGACTTTTTAGATCCGAAGCCGACTGGATACTAATTTCAAGTCGAAATCCGGATCCGGTCGGATTTTAATTTAAAAAAAAAATTTGAATCTGGCTGAATTCTTATTTTATGGATACAGTTGATCACTTTTTTGAATCCTTCAAACTCACAAAACTTTCTCAAGTCTGATAACTTAAGATGTAGATTAAGACGTGTCAGATGTTTAAATGTCTATAAATATAATTGACATTGTAATTGACAAATATCGTACTTAAAAACACTTTGCTTGGGGTAATTTGGCAAAAAGAATTTCCAACTAAATTAGAACAACACAAAATATTAGGACAAAATGGTGAATTTATTAGTACACATTAATTTATAAAATCCTTTTTTAGCATGAATTTAAAGTCAAATTCTTACAGTTTTGTTTTCTAAAAGCATTATAAAAAGTTTCATAAAAGTTTTGTAATATTTACCCTTTGCGGGCCTGTCACTTTGCTCGCGGGCCGGATCAGGCCAACGGGCCGTACGTTGCCCACCCCTACTCTATAAAGTCAGCGCACTTATATAATAGTATTTAATGCATTAGCAAAATAACACTAAGATTAGTTAATTAGATTAGAGTTTACTTCAAATAACTTTTTCAATGTTTAAAGCAGTAAATTTTTTTTTTTTACGTACACTTGATTCTGTGTATTATTACAGTATCTTACAAACGATTCGTACTTCTTAAATGTGTTTTCCTGTTTCTAATTTGCAATTTTAATCTTATTAAAACTTAAGTAGTTTACTTGTAAAAAATAGTAACCTTCAAACTATTTAATGTTCTAATGACTTTATGACAAAAACTTAGCGTGTCAATTTGTTTAAATATACAAGAACTGTTAAATAGTATAGAATATTTTTTAAAGTTTAATCATAAACAATACCGATTCCAAAGTTAGTTCGTTTTTAAATAAATCCGCACTTATAAAAAAAAGTTATACTAAAGCATTAACAGTTAAATTAAAGTAAATTGGTATATACTTTTTCTTAAAACATTTGAAAATATTTTAGATTTGTTATTTTTTTAACGTTTAGAAATTTCACTTTATTTGTTAAGAGTACTTGATTTAAGCAAGTTTTTTTTTTACTTTACTCATGTACTGGAGTGTGGGCGGTTTCTTTTCAATACACTGCAGTTAAATGTTAAAAAACGTTATTTGTAAGTTGTTGAGTTCATCATTTAAACTTTCAATAAACAACGTAGACTAAACTTTTTAACATTTGAAAAGTTTTAAAGAAAATACTTCAACCATAATTTGTATATCAAATTTTACTAACACTTACCAAGTTTTTAACATTTAAAATATCATAAATAATAAAAATATAAACTGCAACATATGATTATTATTGAAAATAATTTTAGTTTTTTTCATTTAAAGTTTTGTGTAAATAATATTTTTCTTATTTAAGTTTCTGTATATATGAGTTGTTTTTCTTCACTTTGATAAACAGCAAATCGGTGTTAACAGTTAAAAGTGTTGTTACAATATTCCAATATTATTGATTAAGTTTTACAAAGCTTTACTGTTAATCGTTTACTTTGGATTAATATAATCATTCTTAAAAAGTAAAAAAAAAATAAAATAAGTGCTACTTCTTAGGAAATTTCGATAATAAAAAAATCGTAACAAACCTCAGCTTTGTCGTATTTTGAAAACCAAAACTTACTTTCAATGATAAAATAGCTATTTAAGTTAATTAGTTTTACAAGTTATCAAAACTATAGAACTATTTAAAGACTTTCTTTTTAAGACCGATGATTACAGCTAAACAAATTGAGACGTATACGATTAAAAGCCTAAACAGTTGTATCTTAAACGGTTTAGTATTAAACTTTATAAAAATCATATCAATTTGAAGTTTTTCATCAAACAATCTAATCTTCAAAAATGTTGCTAAAACAGTTATTTATTCAGCCCAAAAAACTCGTGTCAAATTTTGCACACCACTTCCTTTGCAAACGACAAGGGCTGGTTCTGTTCAAAACACAACGATTTGCTGGTGAACAACGCATTCGAGTTTTGCTGTTGAAATTACAACACTGTTAAAATTAATATTCGCAGGTTCAGTTCAATATTCACGAAATATGAGGGTCGCAGTCGCTTTGGTATTTTTAGTTTGCTGTACTTTTGCTTATTTTTATTTGTCAGTTGATATAACTATTTTTTACAAATTTCACTTCAAGCTATTACTTTCTATTGACGCTAATGCCTTTATTAAAGTTTATTAAAGTACAGTAACATCTCGCTTATTTACACATTGTGTCCTCAGAAAAAGTGCGTAAAGATATGAGAGATTGTAAAGATACAAGAGGTACCAAAATACTTACTATGATGGCTGTTTTTTGATATTGCTTCTAGTTAAAAGCAGAATGAAGACTTTCCCACTTTTAACAATGTGTCTACTTTATCTATAAATATGAAAATAAAAGATAAAACTATATACATATAAAAAAAAGAATTTAAATTTATATCAAATAATAATAGTTGTAGAAAAATTTTACTAATTTTAATAACAATTTTAATATCAATAAATTGAGATTTGTGTTAATTGTAAGCTCTATATTTATTAAGTTTAACTGCTACTTTTTGATAGGTAGTTTCATTAGATTTCTTTTTTAGATGTTTATTCATATATAGGGTAAGATTGCTGTATTTTTTATTTGTGTTTTAAACTCTCATTATTTCATTTTACTTACAATTGTTAACACAGTCATGTTTTTATCAGTATTTTAATTTAATCTTTTATTGTTAACAAAATTTCTGATATACTTAAATATAACTAAATGTTTATCAATTAGACAAGGAACATAAGTTGAAAAAGTCTAAATATATAGAGAGATGAGTTAGCATTAAAAAATATATTTTAAATAAAAAATATACAATAAACGTAATTTCTGCAATAACAAAAAATTTTTTTTTTAAATTTTTCAGTATTCTAAAATGCGTAACTAAAAGAGAGTGCGTAACGTCACGAATGCGTAAAGAACCGAGAGGTTACTGTAAAACCGTTTTGCTCTTCAGAAAAACTTGTCATCAAACTAAAACTGATCAAACTGAAGTTGCTGACACTCGCTAACGTTTTGTTACGTTAATTGAAAATCATGTTAACAAATTGACAAGTTAAACAAATTTTAAACCCTTACAACTATTAAACCATTTAAATTCAGAGTGCTGTTTATAAAATACTTCAACCTAGTTCGTTTAAACGAAAATAATAAAAACCCCTCAAGACCGAACACGCTTTAAATTGGCTTACAAAATATTTATAAGCGCTGTCCAATTAACAAAACTTGCTACAAAAATTAATAAGTTATATTTTTTGCAGATGTGGGTCTCCTGCAACTGCGTGACAGCAATTGGTTCATTAAATTAGAAAAAGTATGGGATCCAAAAAAGAAAATTTTTCAAAAAATTCTCGAAGAAGTAGACAAAATGGAAACCTTTTTGATCAATTCACAAGAAAAAGTTAACCAAGTGAAAGATGAACTGAAAGAGCTCGCATAAATGGAGGCGTTGACGTTGAAAACAACTTAGGATAACTAAAGAATCTTGTAGACACTGTAAAAAGCTTTATAACTCTCTAAAACTAAGAACTTTTATTTCGAAACTTTCCATTAAATAACTTGTGCAGACATTTAACTTTGAAATATATTTAAGCGCAATGTAGCTATTCAGTATGTATTTAAATTTTACCATAATTCTAAAAAATACATTAAGTTTAATTTACGTTATATCTTATACATGTTTTATCTGAAAAGAAACTTATATAAACGATTATACTTTTTTATTACGGAGTTTAAAACGTTTAAAAAATAAAATGTGTGCTAATTTATATTATGTAAGTGTGTAGAAGTATAAAGCTTGAAACTTTCTAATTAATAAGATTTCTAAAATACTCAGAAACTAAAGTTTAGTCTTTAATATGTTATAGTTACTGTATGTGTTATGTTTATACTCAGTTTCGTAAAACATTCCTAACATATACCACTTAGCTTATTTTTTTTGTATTTACTACTAATAGTACAAATATTTATTGCTTAAAAGTTCTAAAGACTGCTTTAAACACAGCATAAAAAAAGTTTTCTCAAAATAAGCTTTTATTAGTAAAAAAAAACCTATTTATAAAAACATAACTACTTACTTTATTTATGTAACTGAAATTTAGCTATAGGAGCAAAACAAGCAATTATATCATAGTTATCGTAACTTAAAACAATATTTATTTTTTCTAAAACTCTGAAGTATACTGTTTTTTATGTTTGTTTGAAAATTATATATATATTTGTACATTTTCAATTTTTAACTCTTTCAATTGGTCTTTGAATCTTGTAATAAAGCATTTACTTAGAAACGTCTTTCAATTGTTTATTTATAAACTGTAAAAATTGGTTCTAAAACATTAAAAAATAATCAAAAAAAAGAATTTAAAGTATACTAACAAAAATATTATTTAGTTAAAGTATACTTTTTTCCTATCATGCTATAAAATATAAAATTAAAGGAAGTTGTGAACAAGTTTTAAGTATTTGATATGTACTTTTGTTAATAATCACATTTTTAGTAGCATTTAAAATAAGTTTTCAATACACTAAAGTAAGGAAATTTTCTGTTTAACAACAAGTTTGTAAAAAATAATAGTCACAAGTTGTAAATCAATATTTTACGTTGTGATATTTTAAAAATTAAAAAATATTATTGAAACAAACTTAACTTATTTTAGTTGTATTTTTAATACTAAACTTAGCTAATTATCTACAAAATTAATTAAATGAGATTAATTTTTGATATTGTTGTAGGCAGTATGTTTTTACAATAGTTTTAATTGATTAGGAAGTTATAAAGAATACTAAAAAAAAGTTTTAAAATATTTCAATTTTTGTTTAGGTTGTTCAATGGTAGTTTAAAAGATTAGCTCAATTCTGAAAATTACATACCTTTAAGTTTTGAAATGTTTTGTCGTAATCAAAAAAAAAAACACTTAAATTTCAAAAGTAACTTTGACAATTTGAAAATAAACTTTAAAAAATCTTTAACGCACTGTTTTGAACAAAAACAGCCTACACGGCAGCAAAGGAAATTAAGTGAAAAAAAAAACTTTCTTGGATCAAGTACTCTTATTAAACAAAATAACATATCTAAACGATAAAAAAGCAAAACTATTTAAAAGTTAAAAATAAGAAATACTAAATTACTTTACTTATATTTTTAACGCTTTAGTACAATTAACTTTTTTTTTTTTCATAAGAGCAAACTTATTGAAATACGACTGTGTGTAACAATCAATAAAAAAGTTCAAAATCCTTCAAAAAAAAAACTAATTAAATCAGATTACTTTTTTATAGTACTGTAGTAACTATTTTTACAATAATTATAATTGGTAAGAAAGTTACAAATAGAAATTTAAAAAATAGGTTTTAAAGTATCGAAATGCTTAGTTTAGTTTTTCACTGACAGTTTAAAAGATGAGATCATTTCTGAACATTTGTACTTTAAAGTTTAGAATGTTTTGTCGTGTTAAAAATAGAAATAACTTAAATTGAAAAAATAAAAATCATAAACAAAGTTTATAAACTTTTTACTGCAGTGCTTTAAACAGAAACAGCCCACATACCAATACACAGGAAGTTAATTGCAAAAACTTGCTTGACTCGAGTACTCTTATTTAATAAAGTAACATTTATAAACGTTAAAAAATCAAACCTCTAAATACTTTTGAATAGTTTAAGAAAAAATAAATACTAACTTTTATTATTTAAATTATTAATGCTTTTGTACAATAATATTTTTTTTGCACAAGAGCAAACTTATTGAAACACGATTGTGTGTGATTGTACTAATTAAACTATTTTTAATATTTCAACAAATCAAAAAAAGTACCTAAATATTACGAAGGTTTAAATGCAGTTGTTTTCGTAGGTATGCACTTTTAAAAACAGCTAAAAAGTGCGTACTAAACTGGAAGTGCGTAATTAAGAAGTATCAGTATAATTGCTAATCCGTTAAAAAACAACTTCTAAAAATGAAATCTTTTTTTTACAAAATTCGTTGAAACTAAAAACAAAACACATTAAAGTTTAGTCAAGAGTTATTGATTTGTTTTAATTTACAGCACAAAAATTAAAAACGCTTTTTACTACAAAAAGGACCAACTCAATCAAATAGAATATAAATGATTCTTAGTTGAGCTAAAATACTTTCACGGTATATCTGACTTAATTCTGAACTTAATAGTCTAAACTGTGAGCATTTTTTGCAAGTCAGTTTAATTTCAAACAATTTTTGAAATACACGTTTATAAAAATTTTTTATGTAAAGATATAGAACTAAATAAAAATATAGAAATTTTATAAAGAACTGCCTGATCCTATAAGAAACTAAACTGAAACTAAAGAAATAAGGTTTACAGTTCTATCGTTTTTAAAGTTCTAACTGTGCATTTTAATTAGCGAAACACATACAAATATCACTTTACTTTAAATACAAATTAATTTTTAAGTACTTTACTATACCTAACAATTTGAGAGAAATAAATTTGTAATTTATTATTATTTCATACAATTTTCTTAAGAGTTAGACTCTTATAATTTTTTGTTTTGAAATCAATTTAAAGATATAACTACAACAAAGTTCCTCTTTGATTAAGTTACAATTTTACATATATTTTACAGTCATATGAAATTCGTAAATTAAATCAAAAAGGTAAAAAAAAGTTTTTTTTGTAGTCAGCTAAAAATTAATTGCAAGTAGATTGTATAGAATAAGTTTATCTGAGTCACCTTAAGTTTAGAAAACTATTAAATCTTCAGAATTTTTAAAAAGTAAACGAAACGTTACCGTTAAGTCAGGGATTGTCAAATGACAGGCTGCAATAAATTTTTTCCTCTAAAATAAAAAAAAAATAAATTATGCTAGATATTTACTACCAGACTATTATCAATTAGCAAATAAGTATGCTTTAATACGATGCTTTATTTTATTCATGGTTTACAATAACAATTTCTATAAATTATTTCTTGCAAGAATTTATTTTACAAACTAAGTTTCGGTCAAAGACCTCGTCAGTGCAATTTCTATTTTTACTACGATTGTTTTAAATAACTTTGACCAACGAAAGGCTTTTACTTGCAAGCAATATTTTCTTAAAACTTGGCCCGTAACTAATTAGTGGCAACTGACTCTTGAGTTAAAGAAGAAAAACCATACAATCTGAATAGAGGTCAACTTGTTATAGGAATTAAATTTTATTATTTTCAATAACATTTATAAGCAAATTATTCTGGAAAGGAATTAATGCTCATCACTTTTGATAGTTCTGTAATGCATAAAAGTTTTTTACTGACTAAAAAGCAGAAAACACGTGTTGGGCAACGTTTCCAGTTGGCAATCGGCAGATTTGGAAAATAAAGTTTATTGCGGGAATGAGCATTTTAGTTTCACAAAACTCACGAAAACTGTTCAATTGTTCTATTCATTTCGACAAAATACAGTTATTTTTTTAATATGACTTTGTTCTACTATATCTACAGTAAATTAACAAAATATAAAGTAATTTGTAATTAAGACCTTTTTTTTGCTTTTCATTTTAAATCTCAGAAAATCTAGGGTAAGTTTCAAAAGTTAGTTTTTTGGTCCAATTTTACGGGCCGTAGTTTTCGAGGGCCGACTTGGATTTTAAAAGCATTTGCGGGCCGGTTATTTTCACTTCGCGGGCCGTACGTTACCCAAACCTAATTTAAACAGTGTTTTCTTTTTTATTTAACGAAACTTTTGTACCTACATTCAATCTTTGTTTTTTTTTTTCAATTTATTTTTCTAAAACTAAAACTAACGCAAAACCGAGTTGTAAATAAAATAGTTTTGACATTATTTTCTTTTTAGTTTAATGTTTGACTGAAGTATAGATTTTTAATGAAATATTCGGTTTGAAAAAAGGCTCTTCTTATACGAACGTTATATCGTTATATGCTCTTTTTAATTTTGGAGTGAGTGCTTGGTAAGCAAGCTAGCACATGTAAACAAGAAGTTAAATCTTAGGATAATAAGCTATGTACTTGAAGTTTTTTAAATTTCTTACTTTGTTTTTGAGACTAATTTACAGTAATTAATAATACAAGTAAGGACCTAACATAAATAACTTTACTTGAGGTTAAATTAAAACATAGCTTTGATTTTAAATAATTTTAGAATAATTAAAGGTCAGTTTCTATGCAGAAGCTATATTAAGCCTTTACTAGTTTTAACAAGATGTCTTAAGAAAGATTATATGATCAACAATCATATTGTTTATTGTCCCAAGATATTTTGCAGTATTAGACTCAGTATTTTTAATAGCTGCATTGTTATAATCTGTGTTTTATTTGTGAAAGCTAAAATAATCAATTTTACTTATAGTGACAAAATTTTTGATCAGTTGCCACCAAAAAATAAAAATACATTATAATACTTTTTTTGTCAGTATACTTTAAAAAAGCTTTTAAAATTGAATAATAGCATTTTTTCTTATAGTGCTAAACTTATTAATTTCTTCAGAATTTTGTTTTTCAAGTTTTATAAAATGATATCTGCTCAAATAATAGATATACTGTTTGCAATCTGAACTGCTTAAAACTGATAAGAAATATCATGATTTGTATGAAAGGTTATGAGATATTTTTTACAGAAGCTTTTTTAGTTTTCTTTGATATGAACAATGGTAAAAATTTTATTGCATATACAAATAACTTTAAAAATTTAATAACGATTTACATTTATAAGCTTGCGATAACTAAAAGCTAAATACTTAATAAGAACTTACCCTATCTTAAAATTATGAGGTATAAACTTGACGTTTTCGGCTAAAAGTGTGGACCGAACAGGCATTTCACCCCTTCAGATCTTGTATTTTATTATAAGAGAAGACTTTGTTCTAAAATTTAAAAATCATCAATCATTTTCTTTATAAAAACAAGACACTCATTTTTTTAAAAGCAATCATAAAAGTTTGTAAACAAAACATTTTATAAAAGACACAAGGAAACCAAAAAGCATTATCAAATAATAGTATCATATTATTTCTTCAAATTGTAATTATACTAGATGTAGGTTTACAAATAGTTACGAATACTTCTTCTTGCTATAACAAATGCTTTTTAATTTTTAAATAATAAATGCTCAAAAAGTTTGGTCCAACAACCTTGTGTACGTGAAACTATTTTTCGGTTATTGCGTCATACACCACGGATGCAGTTTTGCCCAGGAAAATACTATGGTAGCTAACTATTTTTAACTAACTTCTAAAGGTTTATTCAAAAAACCAACAACAGAAGAAGAAGCACAATATCAGTGAACTAAAGACGTTTTTATTGATCCAATCAAGAGTCACATATGCCAATAAATAGCGAGTTTTTTACTTTCATTTAAAGTAAGTTGTAAAAAACACTTTTAAAACTTTTATAGCACATGAAGAGGTTTTAATGTTGTTAATAATCTACAGTAGGGGTGGGCAAC
This sequence comes from Thalia democratica, assembly GCF_965202585.1. Taxonomy (NCBI): domain Eukaryota; kingdom Metazoa; phylum Chordata; class Thaliacea; order Salpida; family Salpidae; genus Thalia; species Thalia democratica. Next base: position 78,465,739 of record NC_139165.1, read on the forward strand.
GTTTTTCAATCGTCTTTTGCGGGCCGGAGCATTTCGAATTAATGATTTACTGGATCTAGTATTTGGATCCAGCCGAAATATGACTTTTTAGATTCGAATCTGACTGGATACTAATTTTAAGTCGAGGTCCGGATCCGGTCAGATTTTAATTTGAAAAAAGGTTTGGATCCGGCCCGATTCTAATTTTATGGATACAGTTGATCATATTTTTGAATACTTCAAATTCACTAAACTTTCTCTAGTCTGACAACTTAAGATGTAGATTGAGTCGTGTCAGATGTTTAAATAACGTCTAATAATAGAATTGACATTGTAATTGACAAATATCGTGTATAAAGAAACACTTAGCTTCGGGTAATTTGGCAAAAAGTATTTCAAATAAGTTAGAAAAACATAAAATATAAGAAGAAAATGGTGTATTTATTAGTACACATTAATTCATAGAGTCATTTTTTAGCATTTTGTTTTTAAAATAAAGTTCTTACAGTTTTGTTTTTTAAAAAGTTTTATAAAAAGTTTGTAATATTGACCCTTTGCGGGCCTGTCACTTTGCTCGCGGGCCGGTCATTTTCATTTGCGGGCCGGATCCCATTAACCTGTAGTAAACGGTCCAGGACCGGTCATTTCTACTCTGCGGGCCGTACGTTGCCCACCCCTAATCTACAGTATAAAATAGTTATAATGCTTTATAGTTTATTGTGTCTTTTTACTAACTTTATGTTTCATTTTGTTTGAAATATTATGGGAAATTTTGGGTTTCTACAAAAATTTGACTTATGCTCTTTTAAATGTTTGGTTAAGACCGGATTTGTTTATGACAAAAAGATCTTAATAATGTTTGTTTTTTTAATAAAGGTTAAGTTAAGATCCGAGTTCACATGTCTAGTAGACCACTAGTGAGAGTTAGATAAATGAAAAGACTAAATTGAAAACAAACTCTACAAACAAGATCATAAAAAATGATAATTTTTCAGAAAAATATATTTAAGATTTTTTTGTTTTGTAATTCATTAATTGTACTTTAGTATAAGCTAAAGATCAATTGTTTAAGAAACGGGAATGATTTTAAAAATTATTCTTTTATAGTCTGGTAGAATTTGTAGACAAACTTGCCATTGAATTTATGTATATCTATGTTAAAAAAGTTCAAATTTTTCAATTAAACTGAAAAAAAACTATTACATTTATATTACAGATTACTTTAAAATTGACTAAAAGCATTCATTCTTTTGAGTCTGGATTCAGCAACTTTATATAAGTAGCGGGCCTAATTTCTTACAAAAAGTGGGAGCGGGTCAGAATTGCAGATGCGTCACTTTAACTAAGTAAGTTATTTTAGCACGGAACGTCATTTTCGCACCGTTTTTTATTCTGTTTTTGCATAAAGCGTCTTTTTTTAACCACCGTTTTATTTTTGCACAAACCAAACCTTTTTAAGCCTTGATTTAAAATTTTTCTATTAATGTTTTTTGATTAAAATTTGTAGAACTCTTTATATATAAAACACGTATTTTAAAACTGAATTTAGAACTAAAAATAAACACGCTTTAGATTCATACATTTAACAACTTAATTTTAGAACTATTAAAACAATTTCTGAAATTAGTACTAAAATGTTTTGATAACAATGTAAAAGTGTATGCAGCAAAAGTTAATTAACAATTATAAATAAAAAGATTAACCAAGTTCTAGATATTTTTACTTTATTCAAAGTTTTTGAAAAAGTATAAGATCAAGTTATTCTCAGTTCTGCAAAGTAGAGGCCTAAATAAGTCGAAAAGTTCATTGGCATGGGATAATCCCAAGTAAGTCTGAAGTATTGGCAATGTACAAGCCGAATCAAGTTAGAGATGTATTGGCAAAAAATAGGCCAAAGTAAGTTTCGAAGGTTTTTTTTTAAATATAAGTCCCAGTAGGTCACAAAAGTTATTGACATGGTATATGCCCAAGTAAGTCAGAGTTCTTTGGAAAATTTAAGCCCATATAACTATTTTAGAATTCTGAAAACTTAAGAACATTCTTTGTTTTTGCTATACTTGTTACAAAGTCAGTCCTATATTATAGAAAACTTTTTACCTTTTTATTATATTTTTTTAGGTATCTAGAAACTACTCTATTTATGGCATAACTAATTTAATTGGAGTCAATAAAAAATCTGACAATATCAGTTATTCTTAGGATAACAATGTTGTAAAAACGTTTTTTTTTATTATGACTTTATAAATGGAATTAAATGATTTCTATTGTTTATAAAAAGTAACAAATGTGAAAACTTTAAAATCAACAAATTTTTTTTTAAAAGTTACTAAAAAGTATAAGTTTTAACAACTACTTCGCGTTCAAAAACACATCTGTTCTTAAACAAGTTAATGTTATATGAAAACTAATTCAATACTTGAAAAATATATAATTTCTAAATTATAGTATAAAACTTTCAAGTTTTTTTGTCAATTTTCATTAACTCTATTAAAGCTTATACTTGAAGGCTTTTCTTAGTTTTACTAAATTTTCAAGCATAAAAAAATGAAAATAAAAACTTCAAAATATTACAAATTTTATAACACCACATGGTATAAAGAATTAAAAAACATTATACCCTAATTACAAAACAAGTAAATATTAATACTCTAAAAGTCTCTAAAAGCAGACTTCAATTTGTTTTTAAAATAATTTAGCTACTTTGTGTTCTTGAGTTATTTTACTATGTTTTGAAAATCTCAGCTTTGTATTTTTTCATTTAAATATACTATCGTATTGATTAGTTGTTATCTACTATATGATATTAAATTATTTAAATAGTTTTAAAAGTATATGAATATTAAGTAAGAAACTTTAAAACTATTTGGTTTGAAATTAAATAGTGATAAAAAGATTTCTTTCACATCTACATAGTGTTAGAAAGTATAAATTTTATTTACTTTTAAAACTTGCAGACAAATTAAAAAAAAATCAAGCTTAGACTTTTTACAAAGTTAGAGTATTAACATTTGTTTTTTAGCTAATTGAATAAAAAATTCATAAATCTTTATACCTTAAAAAGCCCTTTAAAAAGCTTTAGTTCGTGCAAAATTAAGCTACGTGCAAAACTTACCCACTGTGCTAAAGTGACGACTCGTGCTAAAGTGTTGCTGTGCTGTTCTGGCACCCACTGCGGGCCACAGCTATTTTCAAAAATCTGTAGTAACTGTATGAAAAAAGTACTTTATAACCATACTTTTTTAATATTGTGAAAAACAATAAAATATCACTACAACTAGTAATTGTAAAGGTAAGAGTCTAAGTAAATGTTTTTTTATTTTCAGAAATCTATTTTTTACTCCTTTTTAAAATTTTTACGTGAAGAGTACCTCGCGGGCTGCAGTATGCTTTAGCAATAGATAAAAGTAGAAGCAACCGATTGCCCTAGTTTTCTGACATCTTCTTTTAGTTATCAAGCAAAATGTTTTTATGAGAGTATAAATAGTTATTACAAAGCATTTGAAAGTAAATTTACTAAGTACAATATATTATAACAAAACTTACTTACACTTTTTTTCATCAGACTTAAGATTTTTAAATTAAAAGAACTACATAAGTTAGTGAAATATGATTGAACAGGGTCTTTTAAGTACAAAAATTTCTGTTAAGGATTTATTTTTAAAATGAGTTTTGTGATTTTATTTTAAATTTTGTTATCAAAAGTTTTTGTCAAGTTAACTCACCTAATTAACCACAATTGTGTTAGACAGATTCTTCATCAATCTGTAAATTTTTTACTGATAAAATTTATGTTTGATTTTAAAAAATAAACCGCTTAGGTCGGCCTTTTCTTTGCAGTATGTGCGTTGTACAACATTCTACACTAGTATAGTACAACTTGTTTGAACGTAACCAAGTTTTGTTTTATTAAATCTACAGTAAAAAAGTGTTAATCAATTCAATCAAATTTAAAAATTTTTTCCTTGTAAAAACTAAAACCATAGTAGTAGATATTAGCAACAAGATTTAAAAAAACAATTTGTACCTTCATTAATTTTCTACTTCACACATTTTTTGCAAGTACTGCATTATAAAAAATAATTATTTAAACAGAAAAAAAATTGTGAAACAGAGTTTTTTATAGATTTAGTTTAACTCTTTAACTAAAGAAAAACTGAGCTACATACTACTGTATTAATGAAAAATTGTAACAAGTAAGGCACTTATTTTACCATTATTAACTATAAAATAAAAACAGTATGTTTAATATAAAACTACTTTAGATTTTGTTTTCAATGTTTTAAACTTTTTACTTTTTATTTTCTGAATATACTTCTATTATTCAACTAAATTGATATACGTTAAGAGAACAATTATTTTTTCAATCGACGACAGAAATATAAAACAGAGTTTAGTGTAAATTTGCAATACTAAATAAAAACTTTGAACTTGTATTGCATTTTAGAGCAATCATAAGCAAAATAATGTAAACAAAGTTAAATTAAACGTAAAAAATCAATCAATGTTAACGATATTACTATTAAAAGTAAGAGGGCAAAAAAATGGTTTAATTATACAAACAAACTGTGTAATAACTTTTTTTTTTTTCTAAAAACTCAGTTTTTAATTGCGATTAACTAAATAAGTTTTAACTATTTTAAAAACTCTACAGCGTTTTCTTTTTTACTCAAACATGATTTAATGTAAATCATTGCGCAGACTGGATTCTTTACCAAGTGATCTGCTACTGATGGCCCGTTCTTAGTCGCAATACCAGCGGATTTTGATTGATTCAAAACAGAAAAAAAAAATCAGATCATTTTATCTGATTCTCGCCATAAAAGCTTCTAAAGGTATGACCTATATAACTGTTTTAAGGTTTTAACAAAGCAATATATTTTAAAACAGCTTTTCTTATTATAATTTTTTGTGATAAAAATTCAAAAAATTATAAAATTTTTAAAAACTAACTTAATGTTTTTACAAGTTTAAGAGACTGAACCTCTGTTCTACACAGGTTTGTTATTAATTTTGTCAAAAGTACTTAGTTACAATTTAATTATATTTTGTTTTACAAAGTTCGCTAAACAAATAAAATTTAACAGGTTTGAATTTATTAACATACAGTAAATTATTATTTTTATCTGATTATTGTGATAACTTCTCTAAGACATGTTTCAATAAATATTTTCATAAAAGCATAACCACCAATAAATTATTTTCTTTATAATTGGTGGTCAAATCAAAACTCTTGGAGTTTAACAGTTTAGGTAAAATAAACCTGGAACTTGAAAGATTTTGAAAAAAAAAACTGGAGTAAAAAAAAGTTAAAAATAAAATAATAAAATTTTGTTTACATACAAATATCTATCTTTTTATTTTTTGTTTTTTAAAAATTTACTTATTATACACACTTTTTAAGTAGTGTTGCAGTAGATATATTTAATACTCTTATAGTTTCTAACACAGTTTTTTACCATGAATTTATTAGTTCTTAAAAAAGCTAAAAGACTTTTACTTAAAATTTTAAAACCTGAAGAAATTTTCAAAAAACTCTTTGTAACCCTTTTAACACTTTTTGTTCAATATATTTTTGAACATCTATAAACGATACATTATCAACTATATACTTATTTAGAAGCTAGTTATAAGAATACTTGTAAATGGAAAGATTTTGTTTTTGCAACCATAACAGTTATTTTAATTTCAAAAGAAAAAGTAAGTTAAAAGTAGTATGCTAGAATTTAAATAGTTTTGAATATTAAAAACTATAATTATAATAGGTATTTATTTAATTTTTTATCTGGTAATCTATTACAAACCGTTACTATTATGACAATAAAAACAAAAACCTTACTCTTAGAACTTTTCAACTTTTAATCATGGACTGTTGTAATAACTTTTAAAGCTTTTCTCTAGTTGGTAAAAAACAAATGGAATAACTATTTTCGTATAATTTTAAAAAATAACATGCATTTATAAAGTATAGTCTTTTTTTGCAAACAATTATATTATATTTTTTTTAAATTTTAGTTTAATAATTTAAAGTGCTGCTTTCAGTTTTATAAATAGTTTTGAGGCTACTAAAAAAAATAGTATAATTCAGTATGTTTTGTTCTTCTGATAGTAATAAAAATATTATCATATAGGATGAGGTTACTAGTAATAGCTGTTGATTTTACTACCAGATACTTTTGTTTGACTGGTCTATGATCATTTGGCAGAAACTTCTTAACACCTTAGAAATAACTTTGAATTTGTATATGATTACTGCATTGTAAAATTTCTAATATTTTGCATTAACTAATTTAAGTAATATTTTGCATTAATTTTTAAGTAAGACTACATTTTTGTTATAATTTACTCTAATTAACAACTATTTTACTTAAAAAAGTTGTCTTGTTTTATACAACTTTAAAAAACTGTTAATAAATCATTTATTACTAGTAAGCTTGTCGTTTTATATGTATAAAATATCTAAATTTAAACAATTGCTTATTTTATGTTCAAACTACCAAAAAAGTATAATAAGAAACATGCTACATAGGTTTATTATTTTCCTATTAGTCTTTAAAACCCATAAAATAAACTTTTATAAGTTCCAAATTTAATAACTCTTTTAATTTATTGACTTAAACTTAATATTTAAATGTTTAATTTTTTTCAAATGCAATCATTCAACAAAAGTTTTTATTTGTTTGCAAAGAAAAAACTGTTTGTTAATCTAGCATAATTGATAATTTAGAAGCACCCATAGTTATTCTTTAAAACATGATATTATTTTTAAATTTAGTCAAACTTTAAATCATAGTTATTAATCATAGTAAGTTTTTATTGAAACTATGTTATATTTAGTATAAATTACGACCAATTACTTTGTTTACCTTTGTTGTTTATATTTACAGAAGCAGTCTGATAAATTTCGAGTTTATCATAAAAAGACTGATCTGACTAAAGCAGCAGATCAAACTTACACAAAAATAAATTTCAAGGTTCAAACAAGGTATTAACTTTTTATAAATTTTTAAAACACGATATTATTTTTAAAATAAACAATAAGAAACTTGTATTATAATTTTCAATAAAGAACTTTTTTAATGGTTACTAAGCAATTTATAGAACGTTTGCAGTTTTTTTATTGAAAAATTTTAATAATGTATAAAATGCGAAATGGCAAAATCCACTTTTTATATTTTATTTTTCTTAAAAAAACTTAAAAAATACCCAGTAGTTTTGTTCTTAAAACTAATAAAAGTTTATTTATTTTAAGCATTCTTATAAATTTTATGTAGTTTTTAAAAGCAGTCTATGTTTTGAACAAAACTCTTAAAATTTTACTAACTACTTTGGGTATCTTAAATTGATTACATATAATAAATATGAATAAATTTTATTTAAGTAAACAATAAAATATCATAAAAGATAAGCTTATTTAAAAAACAAAGACTATCAGAAACAACTAACTGTATAGTCCCTAGAATTTGAAGCAAACAATAAATTCAGTATTATATGTAAATTGTTCAAGCAAATATTTAGTTTATGTTTACATGACTATAACTACCCATACATAAATTAATTTTAGTAAAATATTCTTAATTGTAACATTATGTTTTTTGAAAACTTAAAAGTCTTTGAACTGCCCAGTATGTTTCTTATAAGTACGGAGACTTTTAAGCTTTTAGCTAAGAAATTTTTACACTATGCAAATACCTCAAAACACCCTGTGCAAAATTGTAGATGATTTGAAGAAACATTTGCCTTATCGATTTTCTGAAAACTACCTCGATGCAAATTGTATGGTACCCAAATGTTTTACCTAAGAGTTTTTCAAAAATAAATAGTTTTATAGAGACACTTCTTAAAAATATATAATTTTTATAATTTTTGTGAATTGAAAAAAAAGAAATTTAAATCAAGAAGTGCATACATAAAACTTTGCCTAAAATTGCGTTTCGCTTAAAAATAAAACTTTGTAAAAATTCAATACTAGTAAACGCTATAATTTTAAAACTTAAATGTTGCACAACGCTCAACCTATTGATTTAAATCTAAAAAGTAAAAATAATCTACTAAAACAAAATTAAAATGACTAATTTAAATTAAAATGACTAAGTAGTAAAACTTTAGTCTATTCGTTTTTTCTATAAGAAAATATATCTTTGATTAAGTTTTAATATAGAAAATATAGAAAATATATCTTGATTTTTAATAATTTCAATAATGTTTTTGTTGTAACAATTTGTAGATGTTTTTTAATGTAATCTATAAAGCTTTTATGATTAAAAACTAGAAATAACTTAACTTTGTTAATAAAAAAATATATATATGCCGTTAAACAGACTAACGCCATATGTTAAAAAAAACTTTGACAATGTTGTGTTTATTTTTTTATAATCTACAAAACAGGGTTATTTAAAGTTTTTGTATTTATATTTTCCCAGTTAGCCGATTTTTCACAGACTTCAAAGGTCGCTTACTGGGTTGAAAACAGAGAATTTGTTTATTTTTCAATTCTAAAAGATGTATTTTTATTTATATTAAAGTACTAATAAAACTCATAAACAAATTTCAAGATGTATTTATTCACCATGAAAAAGAAACCAAACATTTAAAAATTTTTTTTTTCGAAGTTTTATCTTTCACTATTGCTTTTTAAATTTGAACACATCGAAATCACCTAGCTCCAACTGGGATAACTACATTTAAAGGATTTTTTTGGTCTGGTTAAAAGCTCTAACTACTTGAGAGTCTAAAACCTAGGTTTTCTGGTCATCTGTCCTCAAAGAGTTATTTTTTTAAATTTCAGTTGCAAGGACACTTTCCATAATGAAAAGTACATACTTTAATGTGAATATAATAAGTAAGATACTCTTTTTGTTAATTTCTTCAACTGAAAACTTTAAGATACAACGACAATAATTTGCATGTTACTTGCTTAAATTAGCTGACGTTTGTTTCAAGAACTTAAAATTTTCATGAAAAAATATTCACAAAAATTCTTTAACTAAATGAAAAGTCAGTCCAAAAAAACAAGTACCTTGCAATTTGGAATATTATTAATATATTAAAACGAACTTTTTTTGTTAGATCACTTTCAACAAATATGTTAGAAGTTATTACTATTTTAAACTTTAAGATAAAAATTGTGTATAAGTTTTTTTTTTTATATAAGATTATTCAGTGAAACTTTAAAATTGTAATCTTTTAAAGTGTCACATTTACAAAATCGTACACACTACACAATATAAATACGACAGAGTTTGGCTAGTTTTTTAATAATTTTTTTGATATAAAATAGTTCGATAATTCTTAAACTAAATCTTTAAAAAACAAATTATTGTTTGATTGTATTTATTTATCATTTTGTAAGTTATATGAACATTTTTATTGTTTATAAAGTATAAACCGTAGCTTTTAAACCTATTTACAATGTAAATCATGTTAAACTAACTTAATTTTTAATTTTTTAGCATACCAAATTCAATTTCTGTACACAATACATGAGGTATTTGTTAAAAATATTTAACAACAACAACATTTTACAGGTTCGTTGGTTCCTAAGTTGATGAAAAGCAACCTGAAAGAGTTTTAAGACCTGAAAAATGGACTTTCTTGTAAATAGAAAATTCATGCTTGAATCGATTTAGGAACTAAGCTTATCGCCACAATGGGATCTTGTGAAAAAACATAGTACATTGACGAAATGTGTATATCTTGCTTATTGATTATATCCTAACTTTTGTTTAACCTTAACTAGTTACCGAAAAGTAGACAAACTTATTCAGTTTTATAGTAGTTCATTTTATATACTAAAAATATAAAATTGTATTTTTATCAAAAAAATTCATAATTATTACTTGATTTTTGTTTGCTTTTACAAATATTTCAAACCATATTATTGTATATTAACTATTGATTTTGAAAAGTAAACCACGTAAATGAATGAAATAAATACAACAATTTCTAGTATTTTAGACCTTGTAAGTTGTATTGTAACTGTCTTAAATTAAAGACATTAGAACAGTTAGTAAAAAAGTCCCTCAGTAAAAACTTTGTGACTTTGTATTTTTGACATTGATAACTAAAAAAGTTGAAATATCTTTTAATGATTTTTCAGTTGTTAAATTCTTTTTTGTATGTCTCAATTTTTTTTTGTAGAAGTGTTTTTTTTTTAATATGTTTAGTTTACTGTGTTACATTTTACTGTGAAGATGTGTGTAACAAGTTTTATTATTTTTAAAACTTAGTAGTAAAGTGTGTCCTTTTTTTAGAAAAAGGTACAATGTATTGTACATGTGAAAACAATAAAGGACAGAAATGACTGCCCAGAATAACTTTCATTTGTTAATGATTTTGTTTCTTTAGTCTTTTATTGGTTTAGAACATTTTACAATACTTCTAATAAGCACAACATTATAGTATATATTTTTTATTCTATTTTTAACTTTTATAATATTTTTTTTTTCTAAGTAAGTATTTTTAACTTGTGTTTCTGTAATGAAATTTCTAGTTATATTTCTTTTTTTTAAGAAAAAAGTAAAATAAATTGCCTGTCTGTAAATTTATCTCATTAAATATATATATGTATAACATTTTTTTTTAAAGAACTCACTTTGCTAAGAAATCTAGCATGTTGTTACACTGTTAATATTTATTCATGCTAAGTTAAATTTTAAAATTTTTATAATTTTTGGAATAGAGTATTTGTAACATAAAAATGTGCTAGGTGGTATCAAAAATAAATCTAGCACAAGTTTAATACTTAGTATTTAAGTATTTAAAACTAAGTATTTTAGTAACATTTTGTCATTAAACTGTGTAGGTTGTTTGTTTCAGGGTTGCCACACACTCATGACACTTAGGACAACTCAAGGTGATTTGAAATTTTTGAAAATCTTAAAATGACTTAAGGTATCTCAGGGTTTTTTGAATCTGTCTTTTAACTGAGGCTATCTCAAAATATTTTTTTTTAATAAAATTCTCAGAGTAGTTATAAGATTTAAAAATCTGATTTAGTTAACCGTATTTTTATATTTTGTTATCTTATGCAACCAATTTAGTTCAAGAACTTGATTTTGATTGATCTTGAAACAAATATTTTTTTTAGCCATGCAGTCAACTCTTCACTACTTTTAGAAATAAATTTTGTTTGCACCAGAGGTGTAAAGCTTTTTTAAGGAATTAAAAAAAAGTCAGGGCAGTTTTGGTCCATCAGGATAGTCTTTTTTGACTGAAAAAAGACAAATCTGTTTTTTACCCAATTAACATTTTTTGAATATTATTACATAGTTTCACTCTGATATTCAAAATAAGTATATACATCAAAACTTAAAATCACACCTCTTGATTTTTTTGGTACTTATTAAATTTTATGATAATAAAAATACAATAAGTAGGTCTTGTCAGGAATGCCACAAATTAAGGCTACTCAGGATAAAATGTTTAAAATAAATTTCAAACTCATTGATATAATTACAAATGTTGAGGATAGTTTTTATGACTTAATTTGTTTTTTTATTTGTTTTTATTAAGTTCTTTGATACATTTTGGTAACTTTAGGTTCCAAAGATCAAATAATATTTTTTTTTTAACTTTGGTTTTTGATTTTATTTTTTTCTAGTAAAATTAGACTAACTTGATGTAAATCAGGCTAGTCGCTTACTGGCTTCCTTGAATCAAAGAGTGGCAACCCTGTCTTGTATAATAGCTGAATTATGGGCTTATATAAAATGTTTTAATTATGTTCTACTCAGATTAAGCTAGTAGTATTTGTATAAATTAAAACTTTACCTGAGATATATTTTTAATTTTAATAACATGTACAATAACATTTACTTTTTTAGCCTATTAAAACTAAATAGTCAGCATTATAATATTGAAACTGAAAAACAAATTTTTTGTAGCCGGAGCGTATAAAATATAATCAATAAAAACGGATACATAACTATTTAACTAGAATGATTTAAACTTCTCTGATTTTATTTTAAATACACTTGGTTTTGCTAAAAAAGTTGTTATATGTTTTCCTTTTTTAAACTGTTTTCTTAAATATGGGTTTTTATACAGAAGTTACCTTTTTTTTATTTTACTTAAGAAATCTAACTAGCTTGAAAAAGGCAGTGGTAAACGTTTTCATACAGCTTGCTTGAAACATTCCTTTACAAACAAAATAAATAATTTTTCATAAGTACATTGATAGATAAAGATAAGCTAGTTTTTAAACAATAACATCAATTATGTTTTTTTTTTGAAAACTCATGAAAATGTTATAATAAGAATCTAAATACAAGTACAACAGGGTTTCACAAACTTTTTTTCTAGAGGCCCCCTTCAAAGAAATCAAAAAGCTATGGCCCTCTCCGACAAAATTTCTTAAAGCTTAAAAACCACCATTAAAATCGCTTAAAAATTTTTTTGCTCTTCATTTTCAAATCCAGAATATCTAGTGTACGTTTCAGATTTTAGGCTTGTGGCCCTTCTTTTATTGCTTATGGCCCCCTAATTTTCCTAAAGTTGTCGAATAATATCTAGTATAATTTTAAAAAAGCACAAGACTTATTTTTTGCTGTTCATCAACTCCTGGAATGTATAGTGTAAACTTTAAATTATGACCTCATCGCCCGCTTTGGACCTTTAACCTCCTAAACTTCTGTAATGACTGCCAAGGGGTCACTTGGCCCACTTTAGGAAACCCTGAACTACAGCTTATTAATTTTCTATGCTAATGCATTAATGCTTATTAATGGATGTAAAACCTTATAAAAGGAAAAGTAACAAATCTCATACAAGAGTATTTTTCATAATATATATTTCTTGTTTTTACATTGATTAACAAAGAAGATCCAACAAAAATTTCTAATAACTCTTTATGTGCAATAGTTATCTTTCTCTCAAGTTCTAAATCATCAACAATATTTAATACTAGATAATGTTGTTTACAAAAACTTAAGTAGTTCATACTTAGTTTTATTCTTATGCATTTCTTAGAACTAAAATAATTTAGTTGAAAACTATATTTTTTCTTTTAGTTGATCGTTGTCGAAAAAAAAGTTAAATATTTAGAATTGGATTCTAAATGTGCAAAAAACGTATAAATCATTTAAAAACTTTTTAAAGTAAAATAAACTTTCAAACAAAATTTTTTGATATCTTTTAGAATATTTAGCAAATTTTAAGTGCTTATTAACAGTTTTAGAAATTCTGATTGATTAAAAGTCTTGGGGTGATATAAAGATGTGTAGTTTTTATTCATTGTTAGTTACTAAACAGATTAAAACTTTGTAACCAAAGCTTATTTAGCAGTTTAAAAAGTTATTGAGCAATGTTTTACTAGAAAAGTCAAACATTTTTAAATCAAACCCTAAAATATGTTTATATATAATTTATTTTAGTTTCAGAATAAAGCTTTTTTATTAGTAATAAGTATGAGTAAAATTTTGAAAATAAGTTGGTTTTAATATATTAAATAAAAGAAAATTAACAAAACAAAACTAAAGGTGTTTAATAACAAAATAAGGTTAACTTTCGCTCTGATTAACTAGGTAAAAGCTAAGATGCAAATTAAAGGTTAAAAAATAAATTGTATCTAAATTAAGGATGGTCGACGTACAAACCAAATGCAGAAATCTCTGGATCTGATATACAAAATTTTAAGAGTTTTTTCAACTTAATATAATATTTTTAATTTACGTAGCCCAAAATATTTTTTATAATCCACTTCCGCGAAAGGTTCAGCAGTCTGGTAAGTTTTAGCCAACGAACAAAAAGTTGCTTATTTCTATAACAAAAATATTTTTAGTTATCTCAACTATTGATTTTATAAGTAATATAGAATTGGTAATATGTTTCCTTTTAGAAATATTAAACTTAAATTAATGCAAAATAAAACAAGCCTTTTGAATACACATACATAAGAATACGCTTATATAAACTGTAAAATACTAGATAACAATCAAAAGCAGATAATTTAAACATTTTGAATTAAACTTTGTCTGACATTTTTAATCAAACAAGTCTAACATACCACAACTATAAACATTCATTCAAAATATTTTTTTCTTAGTCTTCATTTAATCTTTCATGTTGTATAATATTGTTTATTGAACGAAAAAAAAACGCTCAAATATTTGGTCCAATGATCTGGTGTACGAAAAAACTTTTCGGTTATCGAGTAATACACCAGGATACAGTTTAATGTCATGTCCAGGACATTAAATGTATATTTTAGTAAAATGTTTATTCACACTGAACTAACTCTATAAAAAGCTTAGTCCGTAAATAATTAAAACCTTGGTGCAGTAAAAGTTGTTAAAGTAAACGTTTTTTAAAAGATAGCAAAGCGAACAAGCTAATATTAAGTTAATTAAAGTAAGTAAAAAAATAGAATTTTTCAAAATAGTCTTGAGGAATTTTTGTGAGGTGGTAAGTCACTTAAAAGAGTTTGTTTTAAATAAGTTTTAAAAAGTTTAAAGTTTCTTTTCTTTATAGTTAAGTAAATATGTATCAACAAACGTATAAAGTTTTTAAGCTTTATACAGTGTATATATATAATTTTTGGTATAATAAGGTAAGTTTATATGACTTAAATATATTTTTAGCTTAAAAAATAAAACTTTAAAACTTTACGGATTCTTCTTTTACATCTGCATCTACCAAAAATATGACTTTTGAAAGGAGAATGAAAACTGGTTTGTGAATTTTTAAGATGTTGTATATTAGTGAGCACATAATGTAAATACTTTTTTTTTCTAGTTTTTTTAGTATCACAACATTTAACGCAATAAATTAACTTCTTTCATGTTTTAGATCGCACAAATGTTTATCATTACTATTTTACATATTTTAAATAAAAAGTTTTTAGTTAAATACAGGGTTTAAAATCCTATTTTAAATATATATTATTTAGTTTAGAGAACTATAAAAATTTCTTTAAGAAACCTCATATTTTTGCTGAAACTATCCATACAAATTATAAAATATTATGTAAACGAAGAGAACTAATTTGATAACCAAATATCTATAATACATTCGCTTTTTTTGACTTATAATTTCTACAACTTATTGACGTTTTAATTATTTAATTAATGTTTTTCAAAACATTTTTACAACGTTAAATACTTTTAATTCGTCTTCATAGCTAAAACGTTTAAGAAACGTCTTAATCTTTAGAAAGTTATGTGAAATACTATTTAAATGTTGTTTAGGAGAAGTTTATTTTGAAATATATTTTTCCTCGTTTTTCTTTAATAAAATAACTAAATAGTTTTGATATTTGCAAACTTATCAAAACTTAATACAAGCTATACTAACAAACAAAAATTTTCTGCTAAAATTTCATAGATTATATGATCATTTAAAAACCATATTGATAAAGATTTTTAAAGCTTAAATTTATAACTTTTTAGTCACTAAATTTAGCAACGGTAAAAGAGTTACTTTAACTTAGAATTAATAAAGCTACAACTCTACTTAAACTATGTGAGTCAACTTTGGTTAAAATTTTTACTAACAGTAACGGCTTTTAATTTAGTCAATGTTTGAAAAAAATCTGTGTACAGTAGTGTACATACAAAATTTGTTTATTGTGTAAAGAAGTTTTTATGGATGTCATAAGTAATATAAATTGCTATATATTATTTATTACAAAAACTCATTTTCGTAGTTGTCAACAAGCATAGTGTAGCATTTAAGAAACTGCATACAATTTTTATAAGTGCTACTATTAAAACTGAACACGGTTTACCCAAAAATATTTAGTGCAAAGTTCTTCTGTACTGATACCATACTGTTTATATAGATGTTATGTATTTTCCAAATTACTTTTGTAAATGCTAATTCAGTTGTTGCTATTTTTTTACTGACTTATATATAGCTTATTTGGTAGCTCTTAAAAACATTATAAATTTTGATTAAATTTTCAAGATTTGTTTAAAATTTGTGCAAAGCTGTTGAAATTTCAATTTAGCTTTAACTTTCTGATATAGTCAGTGGGCACAGATAAAAATCAAAAGTTTATATAAACTAACACGTATACGTGTTTTTTTACAACTAAATGCACCTAACAAAAATTGATGTTTACTAGACTTTAGTCTGAAAAATATTTTCTTGAACTTTAAATTAAACATGTTCAGCTCGTGTAAGTATTCTTTCTAAAATTAACAAAGTTTTTTAAAAACTTTACTTGCTAAGTTTTTCTTTTAATTTTTAGTTTTGTAGCTGATTTAATTTTAAAACTTTCAGTTTTTGTATTAGTTTTGTATTCAAACTATTAAAAAAATGTTGCTCTTGTTTTATAGTTTTCAGTATATGAAAAACTATTCTATTATATTTTTCAGTTTATACGTGTGTTAGCTTTAATTTGCTTTTCTATTTTTCTTTAAGGTTGGTATACACTACTTTACCACTCTAATATTATCAACAAAGGACCATCTTACAGTTTTATTATCGTAATATAATTGCTTTTAGAGTTTTATTGTAAAACTAGTTGTAAACAAACTTTCAATTTAAACTGACTTATAATAAATTTAAAAAAATGTTTTACCAGATAATACTTTTCTTATGTCAATGATAGAAAAGTGTTTTAAAATTTCCTGTTTTAAAATAGAAAACGTTGCCAAAAGTTAAGTAAAATGTTTTGCTTTTATAGAAAACTAAGTTGCACAACAACTCAACAACTACCTTTTAAAAAACTTGTAAAGAGCCGAAGTCGTTCTACTGGAGCTGAAAAATAAAAAACCTCGAAGACGCATATTAGCCTTTCAAAAAAAGTCAAAAAGCTATTTTAGTCCCTGGGCTTGCAGTCAAAATGAAACATTTCGTTCAACCTAAAATTTTGTTTTTTGAAAGGGGATCTCCCTTTTCGTCCAAAATCTCCCACAAAAGGAGCACTTTTTGTTCCACAGCGTCCAGTACTGAAGTATGAAGTAAACAAAATTTAGCTTTTATTTGCTACCAACGACGTCTTAGAACTGTTCTTGGTTGGCGGCTACCTTGAAAACTTGTGATGCAACAGTGTGGTGGTAACCACGTTGTTTATTTTTTCTGAAAAGTGAAATTACAAGACATCGGTTCAAATTCGAAATCCACGTTTTTGTTTAATATCTTTTCGTCAAACCCTTTTATAATAACACTGTCAATTTCAAGGTGATAAAGACCTTTGACTGAAAAAAGGACTTTCCCCAGTAAGTAACTTGTAATTTGTCCGAATGAAATTTGTTCAGTGATTGGTTAATTCCAAGCGTAAACTAGTGTATACTTTTTAGTTACTGGTATGTAGTAACAGTTTGCCTATTATTATCCAGTTGGATCCTGTTAGCGCCAGAATGTTGGGTGTTGGTGAATATCAGGATTTATATCTTGTGTTTTCCACCCAAATAAATTCTCCACTTGTTTACGGCACTGAGCACACCCTTGCAGTCGTTGAGGAATGTAATCTTGCTTTTATCTTTTATTCTTACACGCGAGCAAGAATACAACAGCTGGAAGTTGTTCTCTATCGCTTTAAATCCTTGCTTAATTATTAATTGAGAAATTTATGTTTATGTGATTTAATGTAACACTTTGAGAAGTTTTTCTTTTTTCTACTTTCCTTTTAAATGAATTAGCCTAACTCTATGATTATATATTAAGTGCATACAAAATAATAATTGTCATTTGTATTTTATGTAGTTAACTAACTGCTGCTTACCAAATGTCTTACAAAAATTCACACGCTTTGCTTATGTACACTTGATTCAAAACTAAACATACTAAATTTATTGTAAATATGCAAAATTTAATTTCGGACAGTTTGTATTATTTGGACGAAAAAAAACGACCAAAAATATAGCTGCCAAAAATCATTATTTTATGTACCAGTTTTTCTGTCGGTTTACAGCGTCTTTTAGTTATCTTATCTTTTTTTAGATTTAGAACGGATTTAGGTATTTTTTTGAAACAAATACCATTAAAAAAGAGGGGTAGAAATTAAAATTAAACCTAATGTATAGAAAAATTGCTTTCTTTCTTTTACTACTCTATAGGAAACGTCACCTTACAAAGCTTCTTTACAAATTAAACAAATTTTATTATTTACAACAATTATATCCCACTCACTGACAAGTTAGAATAGATCTCTCTATTTTTTAGCAATCTTATTAATTTACAGACTTTTGAAGTTGCAACTTTTTGTCAGTTTAAACAACTCTACATATAGTTTTTTATTGAACTGACTATTTTTACAATTTATTGTGTACTGCCTTTAGCATTTTTTGTAAAAATTCATCAATCGCTTTTTTTGTTTACGATTTCCTAATTTTCGCTAAGTTACAATTGTTACAAAGTTAACTTAAAATATTAATGCAAAAAAATATTTTAGTATAAAAAATCTTTAAAAAATACTGTAAAAAAATATTTCTTCATAGATATATTAATGATCAATTTAATTTTATAATAAATGCTTAAACCAAAGCGCTAAAAATCATAAACCAAGTAACGTTATACTTGTAGTAAAATAAACAACTTTTAAAAGAGAAAATCTTTCCGATGATAATTCTTAATACAAATATTCTTCATTTTTTTATTATTAAGAAAAAAAAATATTGTAAATACTTAAAATTCATTACTAGTGAAAATATTTCTTCATGTTTTGTTTTTGTCAATAGAATTCCAAAGGAAAAACTGAATTGCTCTCACATCGTGACTGATTAAACCCGTCATCAAAACCTCAAGTTTAATTCTGCAGTTCAAATTTGTAAGTTTTCAGTTTTGTGCTTTAACAATAAAATTTATAGAAGATGTTTTTTGATGATATTTTATGAATTTATGGAAGTTTTTATGTTTAGCATCACGAAGTTAGACAAATCTTAGAACTAAACTTTAGTAGAAAATTATAAATTCATATAGAAAAACTGGTTTAGTTTTCTAATTTTAATTACAAACGCATTATGTAAACAAAAAAATAACTTTTTCTTAGAATTTTTTATATTATACAAGTTTTAGAAATAAGTAAATATATGCTAAGACATAAGTATGTCAACGTAAATTAATATCAGAAAGCATGCAACAATATTTAAGTTTTAATTTCTACAAAGTTAATAAAAAGTTAATGTTGTAGAAGCTTATTCACTAGTCTAGTAAACTATGATAAATTTGGTTTTATCAATATAGATTTTTAAACTTTAGAACAATAGATTTCAGTAATTTAATAATTTAAAAATGTTTATATTTTATGTACCTTTATCTGCTAATGTTTTTAAATATATTAAAATACTTTACAAACTGAACTATAATTGGTCAACTGAGAGAATTTAGCTATTTATTGTTTTTAAGTTAACCAACTTATGTAACTTATAAATTAAAATATATTTACCTGTGTTTTACAAAATACTTTTATTATTTTGATGCTATTTCCAAACAAAACTTAGTTGTAGTCAATATTGCTTTTAGAATAAGTGTTGCCATCTTAATTTTAAGTTAGGTTTCGTTTTATAAAGTTTAAAGTAGTCGCTTATATTTTAATAAAAACTATAGCAAAAAATTCCAAAAAGGTTAGATATAGTTTAAAAAAAAGTATACATTGCATGTTTTTAGAACTTTTTAATAAGTTGAATTTATACTATATATTAACCAACTAAACTCTAACATTTTTTCATTTATTTGTTTCTTAGTTTCATTAAACTTAATCTTAATTATCAAAAAATACTAGAGTTAAAAGCATTTTATTTCATAAAAAGCTTAAGCGGAGCTATCTAAACAAACTTATATATGCTTCAAGACTATTTCATTTACAATTTTATTAATGTTACAAAGTTTTTAAACAGAAAAATTATCCAAACTGTAAAGTTTTAACTAAATCAATATTGAATCGAATCAAGTAATTTAGAATTTCATTGGTTTAAAGTTTGGTAAATCGTTTTATGTTGAAGTACGAAACAGCTTTATTAAACTGAATTAGTACAAACTTAACTAAAAGTTAATTTAAATATATTGTAATATGTTTCTGGTTTCTAAGTTTAAAGTTTTTTCGTTTACAAGCAATATTTAAGTATAAGATTTTGTTTAAAGTTGTTGTTTATGTCTTTTAAGTTTGATAAGTCTTATAATAGTTATTGAAGTGTTTTTTTTTTACTTTTTATTATTAAGTAAATAATTATAATTTAAGGAACTGGAAAAAATTTTTTATAAAAAATACTTAAGTAAGTTATTTAAAATGTTTAAGTATTATAACTTGTTTCTTTATAAAAAACGCAAATTTAGTCTTAGTGTACATTTTTTGAATATATTCCTTAATTTAGGAAGTAAAGAAGAGTTTTAATTTTTCAATATACATACTTTAATTCAAACTAGTGCGCTTTTATGTCTCATTTTGAAATTTTTTTTTTTCAAAAGTTGCATAATTTAAAAAAGTTACAAAAGTTACATTTTAAAATATTAAGTCCTAGTAAATCAAGTTAATATGAAAATATCAAAAAAAAAATTGTCAAAATTAAAACTTATCAAATATTTGTATCTGTTTTATTAGCTCAATTATTAACAAAGTAATTCAAAATCTTAAAGAACTTTAGATGGTTTTGTTAAGCGTTAACTCAGAGAGCAGAAAACTAAACAAATCAAAAATAACTTTACTGTTTTGATTAAAATTTTTGAAAACGAAGTACTACTTTTAAATAAGTTTTAGTTTAATTAACTAACATACTTGTATAACAAAAAACTGAATGCTGTATTTACTTGTTTATATTTTTAGACAGATTGCAATCTGGTAAAGCTAAAAGTTGAAGTCTGATAAAAAGTTTCTTGTTTAATGAAAATGGAGGTCTATTTATATTTTAGAAGATAGTTTGAGTGTTAAATCCAATACTATACACTCGGGTAAGGATGGTTTTAGATATACAAATTATATGTGAATGTTTGAAAACTTGATTTTCTTTTATTGTAAATGAATATATGTTATCTACTTCAATTTTTAAGTAGCTTTGTAGTTTATTACTTAAAAACTAAGATTCTTTTTTATTTAAATTAAATTTTCTCCTACTACTTTTTTCACCTTACTGAAATTACTTCAATGAAATATATTATGGATTTAAAGGAAAATACTTGTTTATTTGAATTTTGTGTTTTAAACTTCAATATTTATTAATTCTAAAACGTTTTTCTACTGACAAGCGCTAACTAATATTTTTGTGATACATTTTTAGTCATTGATTGTTTGACCTTTAAAGCGAATGAGATATTTTTGTAGCTATACTTTTAGATTTATTTTTAATAAAGCTAGTTTTTATTAGTTAAGTTTTTAAAAAATAAGTTAAAGTTAAACTTTATCAAAGTTACTTATCAAAAGCTATTTTTCAAACTACATTTTCGATTTTAAGTAATTGAATGTTTGTAAATCTTTAATACACTGTGAATTAAGTAATATATTCTTGAAATCAGCTTTTTTTGTATAAATTACTAATATTTTTTTTATAAACTATAATTGAAATTATTTTTTAAACTATTATGATTTTTATAAACTTTATAGACTGATTCATACACTTTATAAGCTTTACTTATATCTTATTAGTAAAACTTTCCTTGATTGCTTTCAGACTTAACTTAGATTAAGATTTTAGGAGCAAGTAATGGTTTTTGAGAATCGTGTTATGAAGGTATACCATATTATTCTTACGTGTTTTGATAAAATCTAAGCTTTACTTCAATATTTTTACAACAAATTATAAGTTTCAAACTTACAAAACGATTTTGCTTTGTTTTTAAGTTTTCAAAACCCTAGTTTTATCAAAAGTTTCAATTGCTTTAAAAAGTCATGTCGGCTGTTTAAACTTGTATAAGTGTTCTTGTCTTTTAATGCAATAACGAGTATATAATTTAGCAATTATTTTAGAAGTTAAAAATAAAACCTTTTGAACAAAATTACATTTCATCCACATTTAGTTTGTTATGCATTATAAAATTATTAATTTTTATAGAATGGAATAATGCTTATAGATAAAGCTGTTGTTTTTAAAAAATTAAAATCTTAATTAATCAATAACTTTGATACTAAAATCTTTGTAAATATTGTTTTCTTTTTTTATCAAAAATGTTGTTATTTTCTACATTGTAACTAATTAAAATTTTAAGGACAATAAATGCTCTTCGTTGGACAACATTATTGCATAAAATGTTTTAAATTGTTTACTAAACAAAACTTAACGTTACTATTTTTAAGTGTTAGTTTTATAAATCAGTATTGTAATTGTTTCTAAAACTTAAAATTACTTTTCGAGTTTATTTTAAATCGAAAAACGTAAACACACATTTATTTTACTTATTATCAAGCTGAATAAGTAAAAAATAATTTATACTTGATTAAAAGAGTTTTTTTTTAAATTGTTTCTTCCGGTAACATCTTTCTTCTATAATTTTAATAATTTGAAAGGTTTTCACAGCACATTTTTTCATAGTATTTTTCCATATTTGTTGACGTTTTTGTAAAACACTAAAACAAATGGATTGTTCTTAATTTATATTGTTAGTATGTCTTCTTATTTTTCGATATTTAAACCATTTTTTTTAGCTTCAGCAAAAAGTATTTTACAACTAAAAAGAGTTTTTAAATAAAACTCTAAGTTTTTAAAAGTTTTTGTTTTCAGAAAATTCCCATCACTATTTTTCTTATTGCTGTGGTTTTAATTTTCGTAAACTTGTTTTACAAAGTTATAAAATTTTTGTTTAATTTTTTCGTTTCACATGAGTTCGAACCTACCTTTTTTACTTGATTATCAATTTCACATTATAAACTAATTTAATTTTTATTTTAAAACTTCACACGATTGCAACCTAGTTGCAAAATTTCAATTATTTGAATTTAATTTTTTGTTCATCTCTATTAATCATCATAATAAATAAGTAAGTATACTAAAAAAATCAACTGACTGTAATCTAGTAAAGACTTTTAAAAAAATAAAAAAAATATAGTATAATTTCGAAAACTTGATTCAATGTTTAGGAAAACACTTAAATGTCTGTAAAAGCTAAATAACTTGATTAGATCTAATACATGTCTACAAATTACTTATAGAAGATCAAGGTACTCGATTTATATATCAAAAAAATATTTTGTATTAAAATAAATAAGAATAATTGTAAAGACTACCACGTTTTTTATACCGCTGTAAATAAAATTAAAACTTGTGTCACATTTTAGTAATCTGTTGTCTTTTAAATATAATTTCAGGCACTTAAGATGTTTTTTCGTTTCATACAAAATGTTTTTTTATTAATATTGACTATTTAATCATAATTACAAGCTATTTTTTTACTACAGCTTCGGCTCTGCTCTCAAAAGTCTGGTAGCTTCCGAAGATTGCACAAGTATAATTTATACTTTGAAGATACAAGTAACTGTCTAAGGTTAGCTAAAGACTGTTTAAAATATTAAAATTTGTTTAGACTTCAGTTAACATTTTTTCTAAAGAATACTTTTTTTCATTTTTGCTTGTTTTTTTATTACTAAAGCTCTTTTAAAATGTTGTATAGTTTTATTCTCAAATGAAAATGCTGTAGTTTAAATGTAGAGTTTAAATCTACAACAAAACATATAATTGTTTAGATTTATTAACATTTTTAAAGTAAAATTTTACTTTCTAATTCAAAAACAAAGCACAACAATAAATTATTTACTTATATTAACATTTTCGATTGAAAACTATAGAACTTAGTAAATGTTTGCCTTTTACAAACAGCTTCTCATAAAACATGAATTCTGTATGACACCACATTTATCAAAAAAAAACTAATGAAACACGGTCCTGCACACGGGGCAGGAGTTGTGGTCTTCGAACCACCTGAGGGCGCAAATCTCGCACAAGAAATGCGCCCCCTCGCAATCGAGCCTCACCAGTTCGCTGCCGACCTCGTCCAAGCAAATCGGGCACTCGCCATCGTCCGCTTTGAAACGCGCGAAATTTCCGATCCGCTCGCTGCTCAAGCCGTTCAAAAAAATTATCCGGTAGTGGACGTGGTAGTCATAAAGCAGATTTTCCAATCGCGCCATTTTAACTCAAGTTTTTGGACGATCTGTGAAACTTCACCCTCAGTTTCATCGGCCCGCTTAAACTGTTCTTCGCCGATTCGTTTTCTTGTTCTCAGGTCTTTCAGCTGCTGCTTGAGAGTGCTGAAGTTTTTTTCGAGATCCGCTACTTCCGAGAAATTTTGTTTCATTCTAATTCATAGTTTCGTTCCAGCGTCAAAGACCGGCTGAATTGCATTTGAAGGCTTGAATTATTTAGTTTGTTAATTGTTAGTAAATGAAAAAGAGATTACAAAACTTCGAAATATTATATATACATGATTGTGAGCTATCCATTTTCTAACTATAAATTTAAACCTTACGAAGCTAAAAGTCTTTTGAAAGCTTATTCAATGTTAGGCTATAAACTTGTGCCTTTAACAAAAATTGTAAGTATGGAGCTTAGTTATTTTCATATATGTTGTTATAAGTCATAGTAACTTTTTTTTAATCTAAAACTGGTGTTTAGTTTAAAAGTTTTATATTTATAACTAGCCTAACTAAGTTTTAAGTTTTAGTTTGTAAAAGTTATGCTTTTTCTATATATTGATATATTAGACGACTAAAAATTATAAGCAAATAAGGAAACTACTTACAAACAATTGTGATTTGGCTACAATTTTGTTGTCCTCAAGTCGTATAGATCTTAAATACTTAGTTAACAGTTTACATGCGATTTCTTATGTTAGTAAAATTTGTTATTTGCGCAGTAAAATCTTTTAAAACTTTTAAGTAACAACTAAAAAGAACCTAACCTATTGATATAATGTACTTTACATTTTGCAATTAATAAATTATGCATACTAAGAGTATTTGGTAAACTGAAAATCTTCTAAACATAAAATCTTAGTTTTAATGATTATGTTATTTTAGTTGAACTAAATAAAAGTTTAAGACTTTTGAAAATTTGATGAGTGTATGTTTTAGATGAAAATAACTAAAAGTGTTTTGTACCAAAGATTTTTACAACAACACTTTTGGCTATTTATACCTTAAAAAACTTTGTTTGTAGTTCTGTTTTGTATTGGTTGATAAAATATACTTACAAGGTTTAATTTTTAATTTTATCTACTTTAATTATAGTTTTTCTTTATTAAATTTGTATTGTGGTTTTAATAGGAAAACATGTTTAGACTTTTAGAAGACTTATTACTGTGGTTTTAAAAATAAAAACAACTAAAAGTTTATTGTATTACAAGTTTCTACTTAACTATACCTTGAAAAGTTTTGCTTATAGTTACATGTTAACTACCGGTTTGACATATGTTAACAAATATTCCTATTTATTTTGATTTTGTCTACTTAATAGAATTCTGGAAGTTCACTAATTTATTGTGGTGTTAATTAAAGAGTCTTAGATCATATAACATTACCTATACAGAACATCGTTTTAATAAAAACGAAAAAGAAATCTAAATGTTTAACTATGCTTACAGTTTTATAGAAAAAAACAATTGAAAACAAATAAAATTATATAAGAACTATTTAAAAGATTCATATATAAAGTAGTAAATTTCAACTTACTGATTTAAAATTAATGAAAATAGCGAATATGTAGATTTAAATTTTAGATTATGTTTTTAAAAATTAAGATTTTTAGATTATACTATAAGTCCAAATAAAATTTTAAACTTAGATGCTTAACTTATTTTATTGAAAAATTTTCTGTAAATATTGATTTGATGTATTTTAGTTTGTGCAGTTAACCTAATTAAGTATGCTGACAACGTTTGGTAAACTGTACAAACTAAAATTTATAAATTTATCTCTATACATTGTTTAACTCTGAAAACAATAAAAATTAAAGTTTATTTCAAGTTATTTTTCTTCATTTCGATGGCTGTGTTTTATAAAATTAAAGTGACTTCAAAGCACTGTTGTAAGCTTAAATAAAACAACAGTTCTCGGAAGTCACTTATATATTAAAAAACTTTGTCATAAAAACTAAAAGTAAAGCTTTTTAGGTAAGCAACTTTCATGGTCACCCGTTCTTATTTACCAGTAAAGTATTTATCAAGTCGGATTTGTTTAATAAAGATTTTAGTTTGATTTAGACCCATAAACAGAAAACAAACTATGCAGAAAAAAAAAAGTTAAAAGTAGAATTATACAAAGTTCTTTAGTTTTAGCACTCTGAGTAATGAAAAAAAAATAAAAAAATTTCTACGCAATTGACGAAAAAAGACTTAAACTTGTTTTTTACACAAACAACTTCAAGCTAAATTCGGTCCGCGGGCCGAAGGTTGCCCACCCATTACCTTAAATGTCATCTCAGTTGAACAAACCAAAACTTTGTTAAAAGCGCTTTTGTTAAAAAACATTTGCAGTTAAACACATACAAAAAAAAGTCGAAATGTTAAAAGAAATATTTGCATAATTTCTAAAAATTTCTATTCATCTAACATTAATCAACAAAGTACACTTTCTAAGCTAAATTTATATATTAACTTAATTTACTTTATTCTTAGACAATAGTTTTTACTAAAAATTAAAAAAAGATTTACTTTTTTAGAAACAACAATTTTTTTCAAGTATAATTAAGCATAATTAGTTTACGTTGTACAACAAGTTTAGATTTAAGTATTAGAGAAAATTAATAAAAAAAATCTATATGATTACTTTACTTATCTACAATAATCATTGTAGCTTGTTTTTAGTCTAAATATGTTAAAGGTATTTATATATTCATCTTAATGTTTTTTAGTTGTTAAGTACTTAGACTTCGCTTTACGCAAATTATATTTAGAGTTAAAACTATAAAATAAGTACTTCCTTTTTTCAGAAACTTTTCTATAAATGCTGTTAAAATGTAAATTAAGTTTGTACAACTCACCATATAATGTATGTATTTTTTATAAATTTTATCAATTTAACTACAGTAATAAAAATAAGTCTTGTATTACTTCTTTTTTAAGACTTGATGATTTGATGACTACTAAATTAAAGTAACGAATTCTTATTATATTTACACACCGTTACAACATACTTTTAGTCATTTGTCTTAACTTTAATTTTAATTAATTAACTTTAATAAAGTATATATATACTTAATATCATTTTACATAAACTAGAGTTTTTATGGTATTTGAGTAAATGGGTGCTAAAGGTGTTTTAAATTCTATTGTTTATAGGTAATAAAAACTTGGGGTTTTTTAATATATATGCGATAATCTTATAAAAAACTTTGAAAACAGGTTTTACCTAATTTCAGAAACAATAACTACAAAAGTACTTCTGATGTAAGTTAGCTTGTGCTAAGTATCAAATGATGAAAATGAATAGCATATGGTACTTTGCACAAAATAAATACATAACTTTATTTTTTATTGATTTATATTAAATTTATACACTTTTTAATCATTTCACACAATAAGTTTTGATGAAAGTGTTTTTAATGTAATAGATAACAAAAGTTTGTCGTGTACAAAACTACTATTACAAAGTTTTTTCTATGACATTTAGGCATTAAAAAACTTTATTTAGATACTGCATGCTAACTTAAGATTTGAGTCAAAAATTAAGACATACTTACCAGCCATGACCTTATAAGATACGTAATATTTAATTCTAACACAAAATTGTCCGAAATTTTTTTTTGATAATTTTAACAAAACAAATTATTTAATCACAGTTTTAATAGATGTAATTCTTTTAAACTAAATCTAGCTAACAACTTTAAAAACAAAGAAAAATTTGAAAGAAAATACCTGTTAAGCTATATTGTTATAAATAACTTAAAAAACATACTGTACTTTATATTTATATCCTTGGGTTCCCATCTAAACCAAAAGTAAATAAGTATTTTTTTAACTGAAGTACTTACCTTCATTCTCTTTATACAAATGTAAATATGATTGTATGTAATTTAGTCTGTGCAAAATACCAAATGATATACATCAACATCATTAGATACTTTGCACTAACCATAAATACATAGTGTTTACATTTTATCATTATTATTATTCAAATGCAAAAACAAATAAAATATTTTTCATTTAAATTTTGAAATTTTCTTGATATTAAAATAAGTAAATAACCAAAAGCTTGTTGTATATTTAACTTTTACAACGCAGTTTTTAGTCATTGACATTGCAAAAATTAAATCTATCTACTATTTAGCTAAATACAATTATCTTTATTTATTTAAGATATTAATATTTCTTTTTTAATGAAACATCAAAGAGAAGCACCAACCTTTTTTATCACGAGCATAAAGTTATTGTTATAGGAAAATTTATTAATTTTTCAAAAAACATAAAACTTTAATGTCAATTATTTTCCTTATCTTAAAAGCTATCTAAAATTTTTTTTTTTATTTTAGAGAACGCACCTTTGCCTTTAATTTAAAAAAAAAATTATTTAATTTGGGGTTGTAATTATTTCATGGGGTCCCTCCAAAAATAAAGGTTTTTTTTCGTTTTTTTCATCAAATGGTATTAGAACCAAAAATAAATATATTTTATAAATTTTTTTTTTGATTTTCCTTAGTTTGCATGTTATAAAAACTCGTAAATAGTTATTTTATAAATAATGTTAATATCTTTTACGATTTGGCCCAAAATCAAAATGTAGTATATTACACTATCATTTGCCTTGGCCATTTCTTAGATAAAAAATTGATAAAAGGAAAAAAAAAAGTTAATAAGAATGTGAATATACAACAAATTTAATAAAATTATTTTATTTTAAATTAGTTTGATGTAATTCACATTCTTATTAACTTTTTTTTTCCTTTTATCAATTTTTTATCTAGGAAATGGCCAAGGCAAATGATAGTGTAATATACTACATTTTGATTTTGGGCCAAATCGTAAAAGATATTAACATTATTTATAAAATAACTATTTACGAGTTTTTATAACATGCAAACTAAGGGAAATCAAAAAAAAAATTAAAAAAAAATATTTATTTTTGGTTCTAATACCATTTGATGAAAAAAAAACGAAAAAAAACCTTTATTTTTGGAGGGACCCCATGAAATAGTTCCAACCTTAAATTAAATAATTTTTTTTTTAAATTAAAGGCAAAGGTGCGTTCTCTAAAATAAAAAAAAAAAGTTTTAGATAGCTTTTAAGATAAGGAAAATAATTGACATTAAAGTTTTATCTTTTTTGAAAAATTAATAAATTTTCCTATAACAATAACTTTATGCTCGTTTTTTTATCTTGTATAAAAGCTTTAACAAACATACTAATATGGTTTCTACCATAAAAAGCTACCGTTTATATCCATTACATTTCTTCTTGTGTAGCTGTTGAGGTAAATATATTAGTTGCTAACTAATCAATAATTTTTATCTAGTATAAAGGGCTGCCTTGCTACTTTTTATTATAATTGTTGTAAACTTAAAATGGAATCTATTGATACATTGCTTTAATTTTTTGACGAAAGTGATGTACTAAAATAAAACAACCAAAACATTATTGTAAAACAACATTACAATAATGTCTTTGGTCATTTAGTTTTAATATGACATTTTCTTTTTGAAATAATTATTAAAAAATATTATTCATTTTTACTTGTTCTATTCAACGTACCTTTTAAAGTAAATCTAAAAGTATATGACAAGACAATATTGTTAAGCTTTATATATACTAAAATAATTTGTGCAAAGTTTAGTTTAACTGTATTAAATTTGTGTTACTGTTTACAATAATTAGTTATTTACTGTTGTTAGTATTAGTATTATTAGATTAGGTAAGCAAATTATAAACTTGACAGTTTAGTAAGATTTATATAATTAAAGTTAATTTGCTATACTGAAAATAATAAAGTAACAATGCCTACAAAGATATGAGATTACAGTGTTTTAAATAAAGCTTAACTTAATCTTTACTTGAATTATAGTTACATTGGTCTATCTTATTTATATTTATCTTTCAAACTAATTTCCGGTTAATAGAGTACACAATACTTGATTAGTAATGTAATGTTTAACTCTATCAAAAGTTTAAAAGCTGTATGAATATTATTATATCGAAAAAAAAATACTTAATAAAATGCAAAATATTATTCAAGGTAACTAACTAATTTTGCGATTTAAGTTTGCTAACTTTTGACATTAAACATTGAGAATTGACGTTTAAGAAATAGAAATTTTATATCTCTAGTTTTATTTAAACGTACACTTAACAAAAATGAATTAGTGAAGTTGAACTATGCTTAACCGAATCAAATAAAAATACTATGCAATACTAACCTGTCCGGTTTATTTTGTACTTAAATACTAAAGCTAAACGTTCACACAAGATGTACAACTATAAAGTAAATAAATAAAAATTAAATTAAAAGAAGTGATTAACATAAATATCAACGCCTTGAAACCTCAAGTTATTAAAGAAAATATTGACAAAACTGAAAATACTTAGAAAACTTTAACTTTTAGATCAATAAAGAAAATTTATACATGTACAATATAATGCCGAACGTAAAGTAAACTGTGCAAATCAAACAACTTAAAAAGTTTTTAAAAATAATTAGTAAAATGATTGAGTAATTAAAAAATATATATTTAAATTGATATAACTTTTTTTAACTACTTTGGGTGTATATAAACTCTGTTTTTAAAAATTTCAAAACTTTTTTTTTGACGCTTTATGATTAAAGTGAAAGAAACCATAAGTTTAGATAGATTTGCAAAGAACTATTGTACAGCAGCTTTGCTGGGATGGGTGTCATTTTTGCACGAGGGGACACTTTTGCACGTGTGGACAATTTACTCACGAGCATCACTTTTGCACGACGTCAGTTTTGCAAAAAGTACGAACTTAAAGAGGTACGCACTCACATAAAGTACACCATTAAACTTTCCTGTTTTGTTTATTTTGAGAATTAGTGCGACTTTAACGCGGATGCACACTTTGCGCGGTTGCGTACATCTTTATTAGCGTACTTTTTGCAAAAGTGACACTGTGCACAAGTAATTCTGCGTGCAAAAGAGTCGCCGTGCAAAAGTGTCCTCTCTTGCAAAAGTGACCACTTCCTATACTGAGAGATGCTTTTTAGATAATTGAAAATTATAGTTCTTTAAAGTTTGTACAACTGGAAAACAGTTTTGTTTGATTAATATATTTATTATGATTTTTAAAAATATGTTTCCCTTTTAATTAGTTTTTGTTAATAGTATAAGTAAAGTGTATTTGAAAAAAACTATATTTATGAAGTAAATACAAAAACAATTTTAAAAATTTTAAATTCTCTTAACTATTAAAAACTTAGTCGTTTACGGTATAGTTTAATTTTACTAACTTTTGACTCTAATTATTGAGAATTGACGTTTAAGAAATAGAAATTTTATATATTTAGTTTTATTTAAATGCACACTTAACAAAAATTAATTAGTGAATTTGAACTATGCTAAACCGAATCAAATAAAAATACTATGCATTACTGACCTGTCCGGTTTATTTTTGTATTTAAATACTAAATCTAAACCTTTACACAAAATGTACAACTAAAAAGTAAATCAATAAAAGTAAAATTAAAAGAAGTGATTAACATAAATATCAACGCCTTGAAACCTCAAGTTATTAAAGAAAATATTGACAAAACTGAAAATACTTAGAAAACTTTAACTTTTAGATCAATAAAGAAAATTTATACATGTACAATATAATGCCGAACGTAAAGTAAACTGTGCAAATCAAACAACTTAAAAAGTTTTTAAAAATAATTAGTAAAATGATTGAGTAATTAAAAAATATATATTTAAATTGATATAACTTTTTTTAACTACTTTGGGTGTATATAAACTCTGTTTTTAAAAATTTCAAAACTTTTTTTTTGACGCTTTATGATTAAAGTGAAAGAAACCATAAGTTTAGATAGATTTGCAAAGAACTATTGTACAGCAGCTTTGCTGGGATGGGTGTCATTTTTGCACGAGGGGACACTTTTGCACGTGTGGACAATTTACTCACGAGCATCACTTTTGCACGACGTCAGTTTTGCAAAAAGTACGAACTTAAAGAGGTACGCACTCACATAAAGTACACCATTAAACTTTCCTGTTTTGTTTATTTTGAGAATTAGTGCGACTTTAACGCGGATGCACACTTTGCGCGGTTGCGTACATCTTTATTAGCGTACTTTTTGCAAAAGTGACACTGTGCACAAGTAATTCTGCGTGCAAAAGAGTCGCCGTGCAAAAGTGTCCTCTCTTGCAAAAGTGACCACTTCCTATACTGAGAGATGCTTTTTAGATAATTGAAAATTATAGTTCTTTAAAGTTTGTACAACTGGAAAACAGTTTTGTTTGATTAATATATTTATTATGATTTTTAAAAATATGTTTCCCTTTTAATTAGTTTTTGTTAATAGTATAAGTAAAGTGTATTTGAAAAAAACTATATTTATGAAGTAAATACAAAAACAATTTTAAAAATTTTAAATTCTCTTAACTATTAAAAACTTAGTCGTTTACGGTATAGTTTAATTTTACTAACTTTTGACTCTAATTATTGAGAATTGACGTTTAAGAAATAGAAATTTTATATATTTAGTTTTATTTAAATGCACACTTAACAAAAATTAATTAGTGAATTTGAACTATGCTAAACCGAATCAAATAAAAATACTATGCATTACTGACCTGTCCGGTTTATTTTTGTATTTAAATACTAAATCTAAACCTTTACACAAAATGTACAACTAAAAAGTAAATCAATAAAAGTAAAATTAAAAGAAGTGATTAACACAAATCTCAACGCCTTGAAACCTCAAGTTATTAAAGAGAATATTGCTTAAAACGACACTGAAAATATTTAGATACTTTTATGTTTTATATCAATAAACAAAGTTTATACATGTACAATATAAATTTCGAATGTTAAGTAAATATTGGAAGTTTAAAGTTAAGCAAATAGATAAGTTATACAAATTAAACGACTTGATAAGTTAAAAAAACAAGTTATAAATTGATTGAATAACTTTATTACATTTTTTTTAAGTAAATTAATATATATTGTTTAACTTGAGGTGTGTATAAGTTTTACTTTTTTCAATTAAAATTTTATTTTTATGCTTTATGCTTAAAGAAAAAGAAACCATAAATTTATAACCAGTAGATTTGCAAAAAACTAATTTACAGCAGCCATGCTTAAGGGACGGATGTCACTTTTGCACGAGGGAACACTTATGCACGAGGAGACACTTTTACATGTGTGGAAAATTTTGTACGGAAACTCTTTTGCACGAGCATCACTTTAGCACGGCGTCACTTTTGCACGCAAGGTCACCCGTGAACGTCGTCAGTTTTGAACAATGTACGCTTTTGAAGATGTACGCACCCAAATAAAGTACATCCCCCGTTAAGCACACACCCAAGTAAAGTACGAATCCGCGTTAAGTACGCACCCGTATCAAGTACATCTGTTTTGCTTATTTCGAGGTTTAGTACGTAGCTTACGCATACTTAAAGCGTTACTAATGCATTATACTAACGTTACTTTAAGCAAGTGCAAACTTAACGCGGGTGCAAACTTTGCACGGTTTCTTTAAAAGCGTATTTTAAAGAGTAAGTGACGCCGTGCACAAGTGACCCTGCGTGCAAAAAATTCGCCGTGCAAAAGTGTCCCCGTGTTCAAAAGTGACCCTCGTGCAAAAAATAAATGCCGTGCAAAAGTGTCCCATCGTACAAAAGTGACCTATTTCTATGCTTAAGAAACGTTTTTTTGACAATTGACAATCATAATTATTCAAAGTTCAATTTTTTTTTAAGTTTATACTATTTGATAACAGTTTTGTTTATAACTAAATTTTTCTATAAAAAAAGTTTTGAAACAAGTTTACACTGCAGTGAAATATTTTTAACTTATGAAACTTATAAAATATCAGATTGATCTATTAGAAAGCTACAAAAGTTTTCTTAAACTACTTTGAGAGTTTTCATTACCAATTTTTTGTTGTGTAAATTTAATTCCTTTGGTTTAGAGTATATTTGTAGGTGCTACTAATTTTTAGCACTTAATAGTAGTATTTATAGCTTTGTCAGTCTAACTTTATAGAGTTTTTAAATCGTGATCATTACATTACGCATAAAACGCTGTGTAGAATAAAAACTCTCAATTTTTAATTGTCTAATTAATGAGTAAATTTATCATGATTAAAAAAAAAAAGTTTTTATTTTAGCCATTTTTTTTCTTAACAGAGTAAGTAAATTGTATGTAATACAAACTATTTCTATGAAATACATGCAAAAATAATTACAAATGTTTTTTATAATCTCGCAACTATGTACAGCTTAAAAAATTATCCTAATTTAATTGACTATTCAAGTAAAAAAAAATTAAAGTCGTTATTAAATATCTAAGAGACTCTTATAATCGATTTTATCTAAAATTAAATTTTAATTTACTTGAAAAATGTTGGTTACACTTGGAAAGAACTTTTTAAACTTTAATTAAAATCAAGTAGCTTAGTATTGTTTGTCCTTTTGTACTTCAAAGGTTCAATAACACACTTTTAATTATTCAATAAAAGTTATTAGGAGCATCATTTATATTTTTTACACCGTTTCGAACTTCTATATATTTTTTTTAATTTTCTTTTAATTTACAAGTTTTATCTCAATTTTTTATTAACAAGTATCTCATCAAAGTTGTTTAACTTAAGTTAGCTGTTTTTATATATGCATTTTAACAACTATAAAACTATGTACTCTGTTATACTTTATTCCTCTGCAAATCTTAGTTTTGTTATGCTTTTTGCTTAAGTTTAATTTAACAAAAATGTTTTCTTAAATAGCATTTTCAATACACCGATAATATAATTAGTATTTAAAGCAAAATATATACAAGCTAGTGCAGTGTCGGTAAGTAAAAACAAATTTTTTTCCAGGTGAATAATTTGAAGGATTTCTTAAATACAATTTGTATTCGTTTTGACACTTAAAACAACGAGTTATTACTAGAAAGTTACCATAGTTATTTTATAACAGTAATAGTTATAAAAACTGTAGTATAAAAGCTATTAAAAAAGTTTATAAACTGATTTTATGGTATAATTGGCTTAAATAGTAAAATAAATTTTGGGACGCTCTATATGTTGATATCAAAAACTATAAAAATATTAAACGTTTCTCAAATAAAAACAAAAACTTTAAATTTGTAAACTATTTTTTATGTTAATTTTTTAAACTTTGTTATTAATGCTAAAACTTTAACACAGCATGTAGTTCTTTATTAACATTTTTAGTAAACATTTTTTTGAAGGATGTAGTTAAACAAAGTAAAGATTTATTAAAAAAGTTTTATCTAAGTTCAGGTATAGATTAAACTTTTACATAAAATGTAGTAATTCATTTTATAAATAAACTTGCTACAACATTAAGCTTGCACTAAAGTCATCAAAGTAACGAGCTCTAAGCAGAACAAAAGTAAATACTTAAAAAAGGTACCTAGTTATCAATTTTATGGCAATCTTCATAGAAATATCTCTTGTAATTGACGTTTAGATAATGAAATTGTATTATTTTTTAAAAGTTTTAATCAGCATTTTAATCATTTTTAGCACTTAATTTCCAACTGGTTTTATTTTAGATATTTCATAGCAATCAGAAGAGTGTTTTTATTTTTACGAGTCTTAAAAACATCAGTCCTGTTAAATACTCAAATATCCTAATTTAAGAAATATTCTAGCTATCACCAACTGTTTTTTCTTACATACTGGTGTAGTTTTTATAAACTGTAAAAAGTTTTGCTACAGTAAGCCTAACTTCTGCTTAAAAACTATTTGTACGATATATAAGTTTGTTTAGCTTAAAAACAAAACTGTATAAAATTATTTTAAAAACCCACCTTGTATATAGCCTTATGTGCAGTCTTTATATTTATCGATAAGGTATATTTTAATCTAAATGATGTTCTCAAATGTTTTTAGTTTAATGTATAAATACTTTTTTATAAATACTAAGTAAAAAATTACTTATCTACTTTATTTACTTATACTTTTTACAAAAAATAAAATTTCAAAATAAATGCTCTATAATATGTTTATTTTACTTATTCATTGTACTAAGTTGAACTTATTTTATAATAACTAAGTTTTTGTGTTAGTTTAAATTACTTGTGTTCTTGTTTTCTTAAAGTTAGCTTAACTTTGACTAAATTCCATCCAAACTTTTTATAGTAGTAATACTTTTTGTGTTTATTAGTCATAGAATTAAAAAGATATTATAAGAAGTAGTAAAAAAAGGTTGTTTAATTAAAATTACTTCTTAATTAGTTTTAAAGTTCTCGTAAATAAGTTTTCACCTGAACATAGAGTTACTTTTTTGACGTCTAATATAAATATAAAGTAGACAAATACTTAATATACAATGTCTATATTTAAATGCTCATTTTATGTTTAAAAGTTTATTAAAAACTTATAGTTCATGAGAAATAACCTTTAGAAAAGTTGTTTTCTCTGTTTTTATTGTTTGAAGATAATGTTTATTTAAAAATATTGTTACTCAATATCTTATCTGTATATCTGTTTTTCTCAAAGTGTTAAAATCTGCATAGTAAAAAATTGTCTGTGCGCAGATATTTAGATAAGTACTAAAATATTTTTTTTTTAATTTCTGTATTGTGATGATATAATTTATAAATAACACAACAATTTGTAGTTTTTAAAGTTATTTCAATGGAATGATTAAAATCAAAAAACAAACTATAATTTAAACAGTGTTATTTGTAAAAAAAAGTGTGTATTTATTTAGACAATTATGTGCGTT
This sequence comes from Thalia democratica, assembly GCF_965202585.1. Lineage (NCBI taxonomy): Eukaryota > Metazoa > Chordata > Thaliacea > Salpida > Salpidae > Thalia > Thalia democratica. Next base: position 78,502,440 of record NC_139165.1, read on the forward strand.
ATCGATTCATTAATAAAAAGTGACAGTTTTTTATAATTTTAGGTTCGTTACAATAAGGTTTAATTAAGTTTAGTCTAATCTTGTATTTAGTTTATTAATTTTTAAGGTTCTAGGATACGGGTAGGTAATGTACAGTTGGCAAAACAAAAACATGTGGTTTGGTAACAATGGTTTGTTACAAGTTTTCGATTAATAAACTTTTATATTAGTCTTTGTTTTATAGTCAAAGAATTTTGATTTGTTAAGCAAAAAAAATAATTATGGTAAGATTTATATATCAGCTATTTTTAAAAATTTCTTGTTTTTGTCTAAATATCTTTAAAGTTTATTGTCCTTATCTTACACATCTTTTGTAAGTTTAAAAATATTTTTGAGTTTTTCGATCTTGATTCATTTTTTATTCTGTAAACTGTACAGTTATGAAACTTGTATTATTCTTAAGAAATTTAAAATTTGCATTATTAAGCTATAAAACGTAATATTAACTTTGTGAAACCCTAATTTTTTTTTTGAAAGTATTAAAAAAAAACTATTACAATTTTAATAGTTTTTTAGTAGTTTTTAAACTACCTGACAAAAAACCAATTGATAACTCATAAGATAAATGCAACCTTAAATACTTTATATAATGTTAAAATTGCATCAGTCTTTTTATTGAGAGTTATTTTTTGGTGTTTATTTTAAAGAAACTATTTCCTATTTTCTATGTACTGATACAACATAAATATCTAAACTACAGGTACTTGTATTAAAAGCTTGTATTTTGTAGTCTCGTTACTAAAAGTTTCAACTTATTTGAAATTTTTTAAGAAATAGCTTGTCATCAGATAATTTAATAATACCTTTAAAAATCGAATGAAAAAAATAATGTTTTACTCAAAAAGATCAAAAGTATTCAAAAATAAATTTACAATAAAATGCATTAAGTTGTTATCAACAAAAAGTTTTATAGAAAACATTACTTTTAGAATTTTTTTAAGAATTAGAGATATACCATTTGAAAGTTAATTTGACTAATATTTACAGACATTCATTAAAAAGATATATCATTTCTAAAGTATTATATAACGTGAAAAAAAGATGAAATAAAGTTGTTCAAAAAGTTAGTTTTCAACTCAAGTCAGAGAGGTCAGTGTTTTTATTATACTTTTAGGATTTTCTAATGATAATTTGTAGATTAAAAAAACTCACTGGCATGTACTATAAGTGTGATAAGTAGTTGTTCACATAACAATCTTTTAGTTTAAAAATAATTTCACTGCAATTTAGTATAGCTTAAAATGTCTTTTCTAATGTGTCAAGATTACTTCATACATACAAAACATATAATATACATTGCCCACATAAAATTTTAAGGTTAGTAAAGTTTAAAATAGTTTCGATTTTAAAATATTATGTACTTTAAAATTAATAAGCTTCATTAATTTAGGAATTTCGTTTAAAAGTACAAAAAATAAATCTAAATTTACCATCGTAAGTTGCTATTTTCAGTGGTAAAAGCACTTATACAAATGTCTTTTAACTAAAACAAAACTACTACTTTTCTAAAAACTTCATTTTGCGTTTTGCTTTCAAACTGCCTTCACGGAACTTTGTTTATGATTTTTCTAATATTACTTACATAAATCTACTTGAAACGATTTTGCTTCAATGTCTGCGCCTTGGTCCTGGTCTACAAAAGATAGATACCTCTTAGTTAGCATATTATCAAGAAGCTTTAAAAATATAATGATAGCTTATTTAGTCACTATATACATAGAGCTCAGTAAAAATATAACTTATGAAGGTAGTCAAGACATTTTTTTTCTGAAATAGGGAAACACTAAACTATTAATCAAAACTATACTGATAAATCCTTCAGACATGTTACATAATATTTCTTTTACTATGTATGTTTAAGCAATAAAAAGATTAAAATAGTTTAAAAAGCGAATGCTAAGAAACTTGTGCATGAAATTTATAGTTAGTTAATGGTAAATATAAGTCAGGGTTAACTAGAAAAAATTCTACATATTACATATTGCAGTGTCCTTGACTGTGCTGCAAGTGAATGAGAACCCTACAAACAATAGTTTATGAAAGATATGATGAGTGTATAAAATAAAACACACTTCAGTTTTTGAGCTTACCTTACTTGAAAGTAGAAACAGTTGCAAAATATACAATTTAATACTTCTAAAAAAATTACAAAGTTTTAAATAACGTTCTTTGTTTTTTTTAACACCAACCAATACGTAAAGCGTTTGGAAAAGTCTGCAGGTCGAGAAAAAAATGAGAAAGTCTGAGGTGTGAAGTAGAAAAATTCTGTAAAAAGTCAAGCAAACCTGAAAAAATTTGAGCCAGAAACAACTTGAACAGCGTTAAGATGAAAAGGGTTTTTTTTTTACTTTAACTTCAAGACTGATGGCTTACTAGGGTGACTATTTACAGGGTTGCCAAATGTTTTTAACAAATTTTCTTCAGGTTTTCAAAATATCCTCAAGGTTTTTAAAACTACTTGTCTTTGTGTATAATTTTTTGTTTTAACTTAATTTTAAGGTAAAAAACTGTATTAAGTAATATGAAAACATACTGTAGAGCTACTTCAAATGTGTTTTTTAATATACATGGTTGCCACTGATCAAGCTGAGAAAAATTTCCTGACTTTTCTAAATCAGTTTTACTTATATAAATTGTTTAGTTAGTTTAATAAAATACTACCCAAACTATTTAACATAAATCCTTAAATTAAAAATCAATTAAAAAAAGAATATACTTAAGTAACTGTAAAAAAAGACATAAAAAAGTAAACTATATATCTGTTGTATAAAATATTTACTCTTATCATTTAGTATAAAATTTGTAACAAATAAATATAATCTTATTTACTATAAAAACTTAATTTACTCTTTAAAAAATACAAACAATAAGTAAACTTAATCTTGGCATATACCTTTCTTATAACTTAATTTATAAATTTAAACAACTTTGAAAAAATTATTAAGAGGTAAAGAATACACATTAACTTGTTACATAAAATACTAAACTAACTGATTAGTTATAAAGAACTCAATTATTTAAACAAAAAACACTTTGATTCTAAAATTATGCTAGATAATATTTTGTGAATATATCACAGTTTCACTATGGAAGTGTCCTTGCTACAGATCATCAATACTAAAAAGCTTACAAAATCTGCTTGTTCAAGTAGGGTACTTTTTCAATATGGTAATAGAAAATTGTTGTAGTTTTATAAAGGATATTTCACTAATTTATACCAGGTGAAGGCATTGGAAATAAAATTAAATATTTTTGTAAATTTCTAGGAAATTTTTGAATTTTTTTCTGACTTTAAAGGAATTTTAATTAATTTTTATCATTTAAAGACTTTGGAAAACAAGGAATTTTGTAAATTTAAATTGAAAAAATCTGACTTTTTTTTTAAATTTTATCAAATTTCCTGACTTTTTTCAAAACCCCCTATTTTTTCCTGACTTTTGTCATTTTTTTTATTTTTCCTGACCGAGTGGCAACCCTGAATATAAGAATTTTTGATGATGACAAATTTTTTTTTTATCTATATGGTAGATTTTTTGTGTCAAATCGAAATTTTACTACTGAACATGTTAAAAATTCCATATTTTTATCAAAATTTCTTAAATTCCAGTTTTTTTTTGCCATAATAATCAAATTCCAGGGTCTTTAACAACCCTATTTTCAGGTTAAGAAGGAAAATTTACTTCGCTGGAGTTTATTGAATGCTCTTAAATAAAATATTTGCTTAACGATTTTTTACAAAAAGAAAAGAACTTTGATTTTTTAGCCAAATTAAAATAAAAAAAAATTGGGAACAGGGTTGCCACAGATCAAGCTGAGAAAATAATTAATATTTTTCTAAATCAAACTTTTAACTTTAACTTATTCTAAAATACTTATTCTTATACTTGAAAGTATATAAAGCTTTGTCTTGTTTTTATATAGGTTTGAAGCAATTTTTTTTATGCTGAATTCAATCATCTAACTTCTATTACATCACTTGAACCATTTGTGTATGATTAATGTATTTGCAATAAACAGCTCTGTCAGCAAACAACTTGTATTTTCTAACTTAGAAACACAACTTGTCTGAAAAAAGTAACAATATTTTATCATTCCCTAACATAAATTGATCTAAATAAACCAAACGACATATAAGGAACTTTTACAATTAAAACAACAAATAACTTTTACTAATTAAACCTTAAAAAACAACAAAAATTTCTAAAATACTAAACTTAAATACCGTAAAAAATACTAAAATTAATGCCTAATTATTTACTTAAATGTAGTAGGGTAGTTGTTCAATATGTTAATAGAAAATGTTTTACAGATTAACTTTTTCCTACACTAACTATTTATAACCTCCTGATATCCAAAAAAGGGTAAGGCTGTCATTTAGGGAAACTTTATTCTAGATAAAATGATTGACTAACGAAGTATAGAAGTCTCAATGTTAAAACTAGATTAGTTTAGGTATAGAATTGTAGTATTTGACCACTATTTTAAACTTATTTAATATTTTAATACTTATTACAAAGTTTGCTATTTATTTTTAGTATTAAACAAGTACTGTATAAGATATACTTCAGATTTGTTGCTTCATATTTTATATGAGGAAGATTTAATGCACAAAACATCAATTGTAAAGTATTTGTAAAATCAGTGTTCATATCATATTATATATATGTTGCTCTGCATGGTTTAAATAGCATTGAGTACTTTTAAATAAATTGATATACAACAAAAAATATCAGTAAGTTTATAAAAAGTCGCTCATTAATTAGTAAGCAAATTTATAAGGTAAAACTTAAACTAATGACGTAACTATAAAAATTTAGTATGGTCCTCTCTCTTATAAAAACTTGTGCATATACATACATAAACTTATCTAAACTATTAATTTTTAGCATGTACAAAAGTGAAATAGTAATATAAATGCTAATAATAAATTAAGATTGTAATTAATAAAACTTTGTCAAATAGAAAATACACATATTAATGCATCTATAATTTAGCTGCAGTAATTTCTTGTAATGGTTTCTTCCTGTTGAAATTATTTTAACAGTTAAAACTTAAAATTATTTAAGCTTGCCTAACTTGTTGTACCTAAAGTAAACTTTAAAACTATTTCATTGTAAAATATTTACAAACTCAGTATAATTAGTAGAGCACAACTTTTGTTTGAAATTGTTAGTTTATAACCAAATAATTTTAAAGTCGCTCACTTTTATATAAACTTGTTTAAATCTTAAAACATTATTTAGTTCAAAAAGTCAAATCCAAGTATATAATAGACAGTCTTTTAAAAAATTTGCAATTTTAATAGGTAAAAACCAATTTAATTAGTACTTTCACATAAATTCGAACATTTAAAAAGGACTTTATATAAAATCACAAATTAGTTTAACATGCTTTAAGCAATGACTTAAATTTATAGAACCAGTTAAAATATTTGAAATAACTTAGTAATAAAATATTTTATTAAATTTAAATGCATAACAGTTAAATAAATTTGTAAAATATATAAGTATATAAGTACATTAATCTTGATACAGTATAACTAACTGAATTCTGATAGAAATATTTTAAATCAACATAACTATTCTAAAAGTTTAATATTAAATTTATGAAAAATACTAGTTAAATTGATGGTGTTATATAGCATACACATAATTACATAAAATTAAACATAAAAATTCTCACAACTTTTGATTTTCAAATTTTATATTCGATTACAACTATTTGAAAATTTCATAAGTCATAAACAGGGTTGCCACAGATCAAGCTGAGAAAAATTTCCTGACTTTTTACTAACATTTTCCTAATTTTTCTAAAACAACCTCTTAATTTAAACTTGAAACTATCTAAAGCTATCAATCTTATTTCTATACAGGTTAAAACAACAGCTTTTTGCTAAATTCAATCATCTAACTTCAATAACATCACTTAAGGCTATAGGGGGGTTAAACACTTTTTTTACAAAAATTAACTTTGGCTTTTACTTTAGCTTCAAGTACAAACTACAAGCCAGTTTTTTATAGAATTCAAAAGTGTCATTTAACTTTTGAGATATTTTATTTTTTGTTAAAATTTTCCGATTCAAACGTATGGACCACAAATTTTTCGGGGTCAATTTTCTCGGAAATTTTTAAAATCTTTAAAAATTTATCTCCTCCTTCATTTTTCAAGCAATCTTCTTCATATTTTCAGAAAATATTCCTTATATAAAAAAAAATGTTACTTACTAATCTTAACAAGTTAAAAAAAAAATTACAACAAAAATTAAAATAAATTTTTTTTTTTTTCAAAAAAAAAATTTACTAAATTTTTTTTAAGTCCAAAGTAACGTTTTTTTGTTAATGTATAAAGATTAGACTGATAAAGTTTTAAAAATTTTGCTTGAAAAATCTAGGAGGATATAGATTTTTTTTAAATAGTCTTTTTTCGCTGTTTTAGTTTTCCCTTCCCATAAGGAACCTATTATGCGGCCCAACTTTGACTGGACATATCTCAAAAAATAAGATCAACTTGTAAAAAACATGACTTACCCCCTTATGGCCTTAAACCATTTGTGTATGATTGATATATTTTTAATAAACAACTCTATCAGCAAAATATTGTTAGACTTAGCATAAAAGTTGTAAAATAACCTATAGGTAATAATTATATCTAATAATAAAAAATAGTTATTTAAAACATATAATACTTATATAAATTGTTCACTTAGTTTAACAAAATACTACCTAAACTATAAAATATAAAATACTTAAATTAAAAATCAATTAGAAAAGAATATACCTTAGTAACTGTAAAAAAATACGTAAGAATTTCAACTATATATCTGTTATATAAAATATTTCCTCTTTATCATTTAGTAGAAAACTTGAAAAAAAATAAATCTACTCTTATTTATTTTAATAACTTAAGATATTCTACAAAACATTACAATGGAATATACCTTTCTTTTAACTTATTATTCAAGTTTCAACAACTTAAATAAATAAAGAGATATATACATAAACTTGTTACATAAAATACTAAACTTAGTGCTTAATTATAAAGAATTTAAATACTTACATGAACAAAAAACACTTTAATTCTTAAACTCTGCAATATAAACTTTTGTGTATGTATCACAGTTACACTATGGAAGTTTCCTTGCCACAGAGAGAGTTGCCAAATATTTTTGTCAAATTTCCTCCAAGTTTTTAAAATTACACATTTAAGGGTCTATATTTAGGTTATATTACTAAAAACCTAAAAACTGTATAAATAGTATAACATCATGGAAAAGATATCTTAATGATTCTTTAAAATGTGTTTTTTAATAAAAAATATTTTGATGACAAAAGACTTTTATCTATATGATAGATTTTTTGAGTGAAATCAAAATTTTACTTCAAAAAACATGTCAAAACTATTAAAAATTCGAATTTTTTCCAGGTTTTAATGTTTTTTTGCAACCCTGCACAGATAATCAATACCAAAAAGCATACAAGAACTGCTTGTTTAAGTAGGTCAGTTGTTCAATACGTTAATAGAAAAAGTTTGCAGTTTTATTAAGGATATTTTATTAATTTATACCAGATGAAGGCATTAGAAATAAAGTAATTTTGTAAACTTCTAGGAAAATTTTTCAATTCGTACATAAGTTTTTAATTGATTTTTACCATTTGAAGGCTTTGGAAAATAAGGAACTTTGTAAATTTGAACTGCCAATATCTAATGTTGTTAAATTCCCTGACTTTTTTTCAAAAACCCTTATTTTTTCCTGACTTTTTTAATTTATTTTAATTTTTTCTGACTTTTCCTGATTTCCTGACCTTGTGGCAACCCAATATAAGCCGCTTATTTCTTATCGCTTAACATAGTTCAAGGCAACTTTTAATATATAAAGGATCAAAGTGTGTGAGCTCAACAGACTCCTTATTGAAGGCACTGACCAAAAATTATTTCACAATAAAACTACATTCTTCTTTTTTTAACTAACATTCTTTAAACTTTTAATTAAGTCCTTTACTAATATTTGAAGTTTTTTCTCGTAGAATTTTTATAACTTTCAAATATAAAAATTTTATTAAAAAACACTTTTTTCTGTTTTTTATCTAAAGATAGCACTTTTTTATACTTTTAAAATTTAAATATTAGAAGTTATATAAACTATATAAGGAATGTTTCTGAAAACGTATAGTCTCTAGATCAGGGGTCGGCAGGCAGTTGATGGTCGCGGGCCAAATTTCAAGTTTCTAAAGTCTTCGCGGGCCGCAGTTTTAGTTTTAGTGACATTTGAATAATCTTATGGTTTTAGTTTTAGTCACACTAAAGAAAAGTTTTATTCACCTTATTATTTAAAATGACTTAAAGCTATACATAGAATGCCTATTCAAATTAATATTCATTAGATTATGATTTACATTGACTAATATACTTTAATAATTATGTACTATTATTGTTTATAAAATATGTACTTTCATAAGCACTTATTAAGTTAAACTTAATACTTTTTTAATTTTACTTATAACCTAACTCTCTATAAAAACCTAACTTGAAAGACAATTTATGGGTTACTTTTATGCATTTTTTATATTATCAACACTTTTTCATATTTCTAAGAATATTTACTTCAAAAAAAGTTTTTGCGAGTTAAATAATTTACACTCATTAAGAAATTTAGTAATTAGTTAACATAATAAAATTAATACCTGTTTGTACTCCAGAAAGCTGAAACAAATGATTTAACATAATTAATTCTTAAATACTTTAATATAATATTTTATTAGTAGTTAGACTTTTACATGGTTGCCACTAAAAAGCAAAAATGCCTGAGATGTATCAAACCAGCTTAAACTTATAAAATTTGAAAAGGCTAAAAAATAGTTGTTAATCAAGCTTAAATACCTAGTTAAAATATCATCATTATCAAAAAGTACACAAAGTGAAAGAAAACAAGAAAAAAATGCAATTAGTAAACTACACAACAGTCATAAAAACTATTTTGAGAATTTAAAGATTTCTTTAAAGTGTTTGAAATAAAAGCTTCACACACACCTGAGTTTTCAAGCTTTTAAAATAGCCTGTTTGTGTAGCAGTCCAGTTAATATAAAGTTCACTACATAAAGAAATAACAAAGGTTATCAACAGTAAATACATTAAATGCCAAAAATATATAAGTCAGCTGGAATGGACAATTGGGTTTCTTAAACAAGTTTAACAAAAGCATAAAATTTTGTTGAGTCATTAGCGAAGTAGAATTTTTTTTTATTAAGCATGATAGCAATTCTTTATTTGCAATAATAATATTGCATTTAAAAATATTAATTGTAAAATATAAGACGAGCTACAAGAATAAAAAAAGCGTTATTTAGGAGTTATTGCGAGAAACAATAAAAAAATCACAAAAGTCATTTCCGACAAAGCACATTATTATCTTCAGTAACTACAGAATAATCAGAAAAATTGTTAAGGCAAGTAATAAAGTAGCAAAATTTATTACCTAAAATGAGTTATCGTTTAAAATTGAAAACTTTTATATAGAATTGATGTTGGCGGTAATAAAAAAAATTTGTTTATTTCTTCAATGACAACATGAAGTCGTGTTTAGGAAATGCATTAAGGTTATAAAGTCGCATAAATCAAATTAGGACTTTAATCAAACTGTTAACATTAGAGCACTGATAGAAAAACTATTGCAAATTGAGTATTTTTATTAGAGATGTTTTTACTAACTTTAACATTTTAGTAGAATTTCTTGGTTTAGTTCCAACGCGATGCACAATAATCGGTGAATTTTTTCAAGTAAAGGTGCAATGTACCTATACGGAGTTTTTAGAAGTACAATTCCTTCTTTTATTTTTAGTATAAAAATTAATTAAAGTTTAAAAAAATGTCCTAAAAAATTTATCAATATTAAAAAATACTGTTAAGCTACTATAATATATTTTTTAATAAAAAAAATATTTATTTAGTAATTTTTTTGAGTCAAATCGAAATTTAATTACTTAAAATGTTAAAATTGTTTGAAATTCCAGGTTTTTTCAAAAATTCTCAAATTCAAGTTTTTTTCTAGAATTTTTAACCGTAAATTCACAAATTCAAAGATTTTCCGTGATTTAACTTTTTTGGCAACACTGATTGTTAATTTTTTAATGTACACAATAATATAAATAATATTTTGAATAATATCAGCTGCAAGACTTAAAATTTAACATATATTAAAACTCAAACTAACACTGTGGATTGAGCAAAACATACATCATAAGTTTAATTTGCCACTTTTTCAAGCAAAAAAGCTAGTCTGAGTCAACAAAAACATTCCTGATATTTTTGTATATAAAAAGCAATTCTAGCCAAAAACATAAAAAATGGCTTAGTTGGCCTGAGATTTGAAGTCTTCAAACAGTGATAGTCTGAGTGTGTGGCAAAAATTACTTGTTTATTTGCTTAAATTTGAACTATTTTGATTAACAATGTACAAACTTTATAAGTTTACCATCCCTATACCTAGTTTATATTAAATAGGTAGCTCGAAAAAACAGCAATTGTGTGTATTGATATGCAAGGCATAAAAATTAACTTAGCTTGAAAAAAACAATGTTTGAAAAATGGAATGTATACCTAACAAAAACTATATTAACTTATGTCATATATATTGTTTCAAATGTGTCTGTACAAATTTAGATATGTCATGTATAAATAACAATGTTAGAAAAGTATGCATAAACTAAACTTAATCTAACTAAAGTATTAAATAAAAAGTGGTTTGAAATATGAGCATTTTTATAAGTTTGTGTGCATAGAAAACTTATAAAAAATTCAAAATGTGTCAAAACAAAAATCAAATGAACCTTATTTTTATTACTATGTTATTTTAAATGTATTCACACTAAAATATAACATTTACAAATAGAAAAATTATAAAAGAAACTGAGATATAAAAAACATTGTAAAACAATATCTAAGCTATAAAGAAATGACACTTTAGTTAATTACTGTGCACTACTTTTGTACAAAATGGAAAATATTTGCATTTAGTTTATTTAATAAATAGGTATTATATAACCAACTTATTAAATCCAAGCACTCTTGACACTCTTTTTTCAGATAATTACTTACTGTTGTAAAAAATAAGTAATTATGAAACTGAGAAACATATCTTGTTAGAACGCTAATCTGTCATTTTCACATTTTTAAACTTAAGCAGTAATTACTTGAAATAATTTTTAGAGAGACTTAAAATCAAACTAATCAAATTAAGTCGAATTACCGAAAAAATTTAACTCGAAATATAATTTTGCTCAACGGGCCACATTTACATGCTCGCGGGCCACAAAATTTTCTTTCGCGGGCCGCATTCCATTCAAAAAAATAACATGCTCGCGGGCCGCAGATTTACCATTCGCGGGCCGCAATTGGCCCGCGGGCCGCAGTTTGCCGACCCCTGCTCTAGATCAACAAAAGAAGGAGAACACAGATTTTTTATTAATTTTTAAATTTTAGAGAAATAAAAAATGTTAAAAGTTAGTCTGCTATTTTACATGATTTAAAAAACAAACAAAGTCGTTTATTTAACACAAAATATTCCATAAATTTTCATCAGTGTAATACAGTTGTAACAAAATAAAGAAAAATTTAAACTTACATAGCCTTATAATTACATTACATACTAGTTAATAAAGCAAAAAAAAAAATTAAAATTCTTAACAAACATAATTCAATACAACACGAAAGTAACTAATTTGAAACCAAAAACAGTTTAATTACACAAGGATCATGAATAATTAAATTATTTCTGCTTACATAACTTTGTTTTATTGAAATGAATGTAGATGGCTTCAAATTTTGACTAAGTCAAAAATGTTGTTACAGCTTATTAATATTCTGAATCTCATTTCATTATAACTTTTTCCAGATTTCGGATTTTTACCTAACTGAAGTTGCTAAACTTCATTGGCTGATATCTAGTTTGTTCTTTTAAACACTTATAACGTACTTTTTCATTGTAGTTTCAAGGTGTCTAGAAGTTTTAACTATATAATTGTTTGAGCAATTTTATGTTTGTTGGATATAATATAACCTTTAGGATAAAATTAAATTAGATGTAAAAAATACTCTCAATTTAGCCACAAGGTATACTTTTTCCGTTCACCTGCATAAGGCAATATCAAAAAAAACGGACATTTCCCAGATCCATGAGGTTTTAAGTAATCCTTTCTGTTGTTAATATTTCAGTATTAGAAACTTTATCTATCATAGGGTTAAGATATCCGTTCTTTAATAGCATTCCTTTCATAACATTAAGTTCAGTATATAAAGTCTTCTGGAGAGCTTTTTATTTTTGCTCTATGAAATAAGTTTTCAATAAAACCAAGTTTTCCTCTATTACTACAACAAGATTGAAATTTTTATGTATACGACCTGTGAATGAAGGTTTTTTGAATATTGACATGATAAATTTATCATCTTTTTTTTTGATCAAAACTTCCAAAAATGATACTTGATTTTCACTTCAGTTTCTCTGATGATCTTGATAGCACTATGTAGGAAACTTAAAGTATTAATCGACCAATTTTTTCACTTTCAGTAATGTAAAAACAATTGTCTACACATCTTACTAAAGATGTTAAATTCTGGCTATATATAATATTCCAAGTAACCCATGAATATATTAGCCAAAGTAGGTCCTAATGGGGACCCCATAACTATTCCATCAATTTGACGGTATTGTTTACAACTTCTTTAGCTGCGAGTTTTATTAATAAAATGATTTTATTTTAATATCGGGTTTTCCAAGCTATACAATGTATCGGAACAAATATCAGTCATTTTCATTCAGAGGTACATTTTTAAATAAGCTTTTTACATCAAAAGAGCAAAAAATATGGTTGCCACAGATCAAGCTGAGAAAAAATTCCTGACTTTTTCCTGACTTTTAATTGAAATTTTCCTGACTTTTCTAAATCTAAACTCTCAAGTTAAACTTATTCGAAAATACATAAATCTTCCAATCTTATTCTTATACAGTTTAAACAACAGTTTTTTTAATGAATTCAATCATCCAACTTCCATTACATCACTTGAACCATCTGTGTATGATTGATGTATTTGCAACAAATAGCTCTATCAGCAAAATACTTTTATTTTCTAACTTGATACAGTTTTAGATTGTATGTATACATATAATTATTAACTATTTTTCTGGATGTAATAGTTTCTCATTGCATACTGTTTTTAAGTTGAGCTTTGTTAATACTTAATCTAGTTCGACCTCAGCCTGGTCATTGTGCAACACAAAATATGGTTGCAACAACTTTCCAAGAGAAGATTTGGCAGAAAATTTTAATGTTTCACAATAGAACTGGTCCAAACAATCTTCCTTTTGCAAGTTAAGCTCTTAAACTTTAATGCATTCAGTGGACAACTTACCAAAGTTCTAAATTGTTCAATGCATCACCTTTAGAGTTGGAGCACATTTTTTACTATGTTAAGGAGTGCAAAATGTTGGCAGAACGCTTAACAACAATTGTGACTCCTAATTTTTCAAGGCTGCTATGCAGATTTAGGCATGACATATTTTTTACAAATGTACTTCCAATAGCCGTTCTGCTCCGGAGATTTCAACCGCTTTTATAACAAATAATCTATATTTTTTGTTGAAATTTGAGACCTTTAATTCTTCAACTAGGTGTTTTTTCTCAAATTTGCAAGCAAATTGATTGCAGCACAACTAAGATCAAGGGCAAGTTTTGGGGAAGCTTGATCATTTAATTCAACCTTGAATGACTGGTTAAGCTGAGGTTTGTAACTATCACGTGTTTCATAATAATGCACAGCAATTTAATTACCAAGAACGAAATGTTCTCATGCATAAAGGCTGGGTACTCTGGTACAATGTCAAAAAAGGCTGCATAAGAGATACCACATAACTAAAGAAATGCAAGAAAATGTTTGTGTATATATAACAGTTTCACTATGGAAGTGTTCTTGCTATATCATCAATACTAAAGACCATAAAAAAACTGCTTGTTCAAGTAGGGTAGTTCTTCAATATATTAATAGAAAAATTTTGCAGTTTTACAAAGGATATTCTATTAATTTGTACCAGATGAAGGCATTGGGAATTAAACAATTTTGTAAATTTCTAAGAAAATTTTGCAATTTTAGTCTGACTTTAAATTATTTTTTTCTATTTGAAGGCTTTGGAAAATAAAGAATTTTGTAAATTAATGTGACAAAATCTGACTTTTTTTATAACTTAGTCAAATTTCCTGACTATTCCTGACTTTTTTTCAAAAACCCTCATTTTTTCCCGACTTTTTCTGACTTTTGTCATTTTTTTTAGTTTTTCCTAACTTTTCCTGATTTCCTGACCGTGTAGCAACCCTAAAAGAAATGTATTATTAGCTTTTTGATGTTTCAATTCATCTATAAATTCGAAAGAGTCTTTTACAATATATATTGATAAATATTTCAAAACTGGTTCTAACACACTATTTAAATATCTAGCAAACTTGTGTTGCGGAGATCTTACCATAAAGAGTATAGGCCTAAGAGGTACATCAATTTTTCGTAATTTAGGTAATCCATATAAACGAGGCCTTATAGAACCTACCGGATATTTAAACCTTTTTTTTTTGTGATATAACTTTGTTTTTAACGAACCCTTTTAGTATTTTACAGATTTTCTTTTAATTTAATTGTAGTTTTTGAGCTAAAAATATAAAGAAATAAACAAAAAAAGTATACCGTGCTGGCAAGCCGAGAGTTGTTTTTATATCTAGCTTTGTTTTGCGTCTAAAGGTAAAGAACTTATATCCAACAAACTTATAGGTTGCGAGGTATACACGTTTGAATGCTGTTGTTCAAACAGATACATTGGTCAATCTTTTAGACACCTTGAAATTAAAATAAATGAGCACATTCCAAAAAGTGTAAGAGAACAAATTAAAAATCAGCCAAAGACAATTAGTATAGCAACTTCAAATGCCATGAATAGATCTTCAGTATCAATACATTTAGTTAAATATCCAATATGTGGAAAAAGTTATAGTGAAATGGGATCAAATTATTATGAAGTTGTAAAACATTTTACACCTAGTTAAAATTAAAGTCATCTACAGTCATTTTAACAAACCAAAGTTATGTAAGCAGAAAGAATTTAAGTATTCATAATCCTTAAAGGAAAACTATTTTTGGTTTAAATTAATTACTCTTATATCGTATTTCATTACGTTTATTAAAAATTTTAATTACTTTTTTGTTTTCTGCTTTTTAAACTATTTCTGTTGTAATTAAAAGGCTATATAAGTTTAAAATTTTCTTTGTGTTGTTACAACTGTATCACACTGATGAAAATTGTTGAATTATATTTGTGTTGAATAAAAACTTTGTTTGTGTTTTTAATAGAAAATGTAAATTTTGTGGTTCAAATACTGTATCGGAAACTTTTTAGAAAAATTACATTATTATAACTTTTTATCTATGAAATCTGTTTTGCATTTCATACTTAAAACTTTTAAATAAGAGCTTATGTTAATTTTATTAAAAAAATGTTGGAAACCCTATGGCCTTAACTCCAATATGTAACAGTTAGGTTGCAAGAAACTTTTCAAAACAGTAAAAAAGAGGATAGATTTTATTGCAGCAATTTATCAAAATAAACTTCCTACAAAAGCAAAAACTGTTCGAAAATAAAGGTAGCACATTATGCTTTTTGATCGTAGACAGCTTACTCAGGATAATTATATTTTTGTTTAATATAAAAAAATTGACAACATTTTATTTTTAGAAATACCTCTTGAACTAAGTCACTTTTTTCTGAACATTTTTTAAAGGTGCATTTTATGATATGAAACATTTTTTTTAAATAACTAATTCAAATTTTTGTAACATTTTTAAGTGATTACATTTTGTAAAATCCAAAACACAAGTTTCAACCAACAACATTTCAAATGCTTCATACCTCCTGATGGTATGCAGCCTCCTTAAGATCGTTCCTCTATACCATGGCAATCTCCGTGTCTTTCTTACCTCCAGTTTCTCCTGATTGGCAATTTGCTTTTCGATTTGCCCAATCTTCACGTCACTCTTTGTTTTTAACCGTCCTCGTCTTGCCCAGTGCCGCCAAGTAACTGTGTGGATGTTTAGTACGTAGTAAAAAATTTATAATAAATTCAAAAAGTTTGAGTAGTGTGATTTACAAACAAAAATATTAATTTTTGCCAAAAATTTCTAAAACACCTGCAAAAAGAACATTGTGGTGGTATATATTTTTAACACTTTTTTCAACAACTGAAGTATTAAAAAAAATTATATGACAGTACAATACTCATTTTAGAAATTAAGGTTATTAGTTAAGTTATAAGTTAAACTGCACAGAAGTTAAGAGTAATTATTTTATGAGGTCTACTAAAAAAGTGTCAAAAAGTTTGTTGGCAAGGTAAAATATTGTTTTAGTGTTTGTCACACTTTACTAATTAGTCAAATTTTTGCTGAAGATGTTCAAACCTTGTATATTTAAATACAAAAAAGTTTTTGACAAATAAAAGTTTTGCATCAAAAAATAATTAGAAAAAAAATAACAATCTAGCTTCATTTTAGTGTAAAATACATGTTTTAGTCTTAAGTATTGTTGTCATTTTTCCAATACAGCTTTGAGTGTCTTTAATGCAAATATTAGTTTCATCGAGTCTGACTTTTATCAATTTTTTTAGAAATAATATACCAGTTTCACAGAAAATACATCCAAATGTATCTTTTACAAATAATCATAAGCGATAAAAAGTATTTTCAAACGAACCTCTGGGCATATTAGATGTCTATCAGTTTGTAATTGACAAGAACAATTCCCATCTACACAAGGTCTCTAGAAGCTACTTTGAAGTTCCTTGAAAATTTATTCCTTGGTATTACCCCACTGCCATTATGCCCATTCATGATTGGTCGTTGGTTACCTAATAAAATATAATGTCTAGTTTGATATTATTTCGACTTATACATTTGATAGACTATTTTTTTACTGACTTATTAGTTTTGTTATAACAGATGCATTGTTTCAGAAAAAAAAAAGAGAAAGTACAAAACTATTTTTATACCCACAATTTAAGTTTTTATAAAAAATATTTTAAGAAAAATGTAAAATAAGAGATTTTACACGAAATATAACAAAATAAGAGAGGAAAGAATAAAAATAGAGTTGGCTAAAATTAGAACATAATTTAATCCCTGACTAAAATTAATCAGTAAATGCAGAAGTCTAGCTAATTTTAAATAAATTTATGTTTATATTTTTTGTTAAGTAAAAACCTTTATGCCATTTATTTTTACATTTTATAGAATTAAAAAACTGTCTACATATCATGAAGAGTATTTAATTTTTGATTTAAATTTTATAACTTTAAAACGCTGAGTACCAAATGATTTAAAATAAATACTAAACTAATTCAACTAAATCTCATTCAAAATATTCAAAAAACAGGCCTGAAACTTTTTGAAATCTTAAATTTTTCTTTTTCTCAAACTGACTTAAGTTATCCTGAAAAAATTAAAACTATCTTGAAAAATATCCTGGATGTGTGGCAACCCTGTAGTAAAAATTACATTTTTGATTCAACTGATAATTCTACTAGTATAAATAGATTTATTCAGGCACGTGGCTTGGTACGTTTCTGCAAATCTACAGAAACGTATACTTATATGCAAAAAAACTTGCTTTTATTTCAGTTTAAAAAGACTCTGCTTTTTTAGCTTTAAGTATTCATTTATACTTAGTTATGCACTCCTGAGAGATAATTTCGACATATATGTATTCTCTAGCGCTTTTAGTGTCGTAAAGATTAAACAAATTAAATACATCCAAACTGTACGTTTAGCGCGTTAAAGCTTTAATTTGTCAAAAAAATGCATTGCAAAATTGATGCTAATGGAAGCTGTAGCTTCAAAAATCAAAATCATACAATTTTATGTTACAAAAATTTGCATAACTTGTTGTTACTATTGACTACGTTAAATGTATGATTTTGAATACAATATAAATGTTATTTGTTATGTAATGAGTTAAATTGTGATTTTCTTATACTTTGAATGTTTTCTTTGTTTACACAAGTGGCAACACATAAAGAGTCATAGTGGGTGTGGAGCAAAATAAATTGCCTTGTATACAGTTATCACTCGTACTTTAACATTCCATTTTTGATGTATTAACATAACTGCATAGTTTCAGATTAAATTCAATAACATTAGAGGTAGTCTAAGTTGCTGTGTTCCCGCTAGGACGTTATCTGCCGTCATTTCAGATGTTTTAATTTTTGTAGATTCGTAACTTTTCTGAGCTAACTACGTCCCTGGATTTGTCTCTTGTATTTTTGCTGAGGTTTTTAATTGTGAATAGTGCCTAGTGCATGAAAACTGTGTATTCTAACCTTAAAAGTAAAATTGTAATTTGTTATGTATTTGAACTTATTAGTAAAGCTTTCTCCATAAACATAACCAATATTGTTAAGTATCATAATTTCATAAAAGTATAGAAAATTTCAAAAATCTGTGTTGAATAAGTTCAGCATGTTGTGAATAAAATTCATCTATCCCACCAAGAAGAAAAGTTTTCCAACCCTATTAGCGAATATTTGAAAAAGTATACAAATATAATTCAAATAAACCATTTTTTTTATTTAAAATGTTTAAACAAATGACAAAAGCTTTGAATAACATTGTTTGGTATATTTCACTTAGACAATTTGTTCTAGATCATTTAAAAAAGAATACAAGGATTAATATTTTTTAAGGAATAAAAGTATTCATGAAAATTTAAAACAGTACAGCACAAAAAAACACTGGTATATTTAAAAAAAGAAAGACGACTTACTACAAATCAACCAGCCAACATGCTTTTATTGATCAAATTATGGTAAATATATGCCAATAAAAAGAGCAAGTAAAATATTAATATTTTAATTTTTTAATAAAAGTTTTCTTACTTTTATATAGTGGTCTACCGAAACCACATAAACCTTTACTTTTGAGCCTTTTTTTACTAACATCCCACCTACCTTTATTTAAAAATTAATCCAGATCCCATTTCTGGCCAGATCTTAATTTTTAAAGTAAATTTATATCCAATTATTTGAAAGAGTAATAGTCTTTTTTTGTGGTAAATATGATTTAAATATAAAGAAACTAACAAACTAAATTTTCAACAAAGCGTTCAAAGACTAAACTATGGAGCATAAACAAATTCACAGTAGCAATTCTTTTACAATTTGTTATTGATGTATTTTGAAGGTTTACAAATACGTCTTTGTGTTTGTTGTTGATATAAAAAATACAAAAATGCAAAAAAGAATTTTTTTTAATTGCTCTTAATTGGCAAACATTTATCTTAACTGTACAAATAAAAGCATGTTGGTTGATTAATTCATAGTAAGTAGTTTTGCTTTTTTTGTTCCATGAAAAACCATCACTTTTTTAGATGTAGTGTATAAAATCTTATTATTTTTTAAATTTCTAAATATATCATATTTTGTATATAATTTTGAAGTTTTAAAATAGGGTTGGGTAATTTATAAATAAAGCTTTTTCACACAACAAGCCAAATTTATTTCACATAGACTGTTGCGGGATGCTTTCGTTCTGTTAAACTAGTAATTTATAAATAAGTTAAGCGTTTAGAAAAACTCTAATCTCACGATAAATGAGCTAAAAGATACAATTTTACACTAAGAGTTTGTTATAACACACAGTTATAGAGATTCAGCAATGTTTAAAATAAATAACTGTATACAACACAAAGGACAAAACTTTTTATACATATAGGATAATTAACTAAAATATAAACTTAGAAGTTATACGTAATCATTAAAATTTATTTAAATTTGTTCATAACTTATAGTTGCTTTTATTTTGTTAGTGTTCAGTAATCAATAAGTGGCAAAAAAATGCAAATCTATTAATAATATTTATTGTATTACCTGCCCTTAGAAACCAAAATGTTTACAAATTTTTATAAAACTATTATATATTTGTAGAGATATAAGTAAAAAAGTTGTTATATGAAACACTAATAACTGTTGTAAATATTGCATAAAGATTTTTCCGAAAAAAAAAATTAAACTAAATAGCACAATATAAATATAATTTCAGGTTAAAAGCACAAAATGTCTGTATTACTTAATGATTAACCATTGGATATTATTTATCTTATTAAATTTAATAATTGGCTAGACATGTCCATTGGTTAGGAATTGGCAAAGTATGGCCGGAGAGGCTGGACCTAACGTAACAAGTAGAAATCGTAGGGGTGCATAGTAAATGCAACACATACATATAACTCTTAATAGCATTCTAATAACACAGAAAAACAAATATTACAACAACAACCATATTTCTATCTAGAATGTAAAAAAAGTTTAACTATTTATAGCTTTATGTTTTATCAATTTAGGTATAATTGTATTACATACTCTAAAATAAAATTATATTTGTTGAACTACAAAGAAAATTAAGTTTTTTTATACGTGTATGTTTCTGGTTTTGTCACATACTCTAAAACAATTACTTACAGTTAATAGTTTGTTTTGATACAAACAAATAAACAGCTTATAAGAAAATGTAATCATTTAAATTACTTAGTTTAAAAAATAACTAAAAGAAAAAAAATCCTGACAGTGCACCTTTTTCTATAGTTAGTTCGAATTACTTTGGAGCTTAAAACTACTCAAAAATGGTTTACCAGACAAAACTATTTACAATATTAAATTAGTATTAGAAACTATAATAATTAACTAAAATTACATCATAATAACTAAGTATATAGCTTGTCTACAATATAATAACTACTTGTTTTTAATCATTTCTTTTTTGTTTAACATTTTGGAAACTATTTTTTTCTATAGACGTTTTTAAAGTATCATGCAGTTATAAATTCTAACTAAACATACATGTTTTTAACAACAAACTCTGTGTATTTGTAAATTACAATTAAGTTGTAAGACTGAAGATAAAATTAAATCTTTTCAAATAACAAACAAAAATTGTACATTGATCCCAAAAGGATATTAGTAAGTTGCAGCAATGACAAGTAAGGAAGCAAAAGAGAAAGTAAGTTATGAGGGGTAATTGGAAGGGGTAAGATTTTAAACTTACACTAGATATCATGGGGCTTGCAATTAAGAGTGAAAACAATAGGGAGATATATGTTTTAACTTTCTTTGAAGGGAGTAGTTAATTATATAAGTTTTGGAAACCTTGTACATGATAGATAATAAAGTATTTTCAGATTATAAACAAATTGCACTTGCCATCTAACTCAATACAAGTAAAACATACTTTTTTAATAAATGTTTATTTTTCAATATTTTTATGATGTATAAATTTATATAAGAGTAGTAAAAATCATTGAATTTAACAGGCTTGCCAAATGTTTTTGGCAAGTTCTTTCCAGGTTTTCAAAATTTCCTCCAAGTTTTCAAAAGTACACATTTATGGGTCTATTTTTAGTTTAAAGTTCAGTTGAAGGTAAGAAATTGTGTTAAATAGTATAAAAAACATAAAAAAGATACTGTAAAACTACTTTAAATGTGTTTTTTAATAAAAATTTTTGATGATGACAAAAATTTTCATTTATATGATAGATTTTTTGTGACAAATCGAAATTTTAAAACTGAACATGTTAAAATATTTAAATACTCCAGTTTATTTTTTTCAAAATTTCTCAAATTCCAGGTTTATCCAGGTTTTTCTAGCCTTTGTCAAATTCCAGGTTTTTTCAGGTTTTCAGAATTTTTGGCAACCCTGTACTAATAACACTGTTTTTCAGCAAAACATTGTTTTATAAGTAAATTTACTATTCAATAAACTTGTAATCTTTGATGTTTTAAGATAATTTGTATCTTACATGGTTTGTTTACAAAAGAATTAACAATTATGTTTTTGTTTTTAATACAATATCTTTTTATCAGCTTAAAATTAGTTATATATTCTTTACTCAAAAAGTGACAGTGGGTATTTCAATTAAAAAAACCATAACTAAAAAGAAAAAGTGTATGGGATCATTGTAGAAAACAAAAATTTTATATATGTTTTACAAAACTTTTGTAATTTCTAAAATGAATGTTTAATGCTTAATCATTTTTAAAATTAAACATAAACTGCATTTCCTTCTTAAAAAGTGTATAAATTTAATATTGGTAACCTATACATCTGCTCTTCCCCTTTAATATAATTGACTTTAGGTTAATACATCAAACTTTGCAAAATTATTAGGTCTTTTATTGGTCCTAATGACATGGTGACTAAAGTTTTTGAGAAATTTCTTCAAGGTTTTCTAAATTTCTTCTAGGTTTTTAAAAGTACAAGTTTTTGGGTATATTTAAAATACAAAGTTAAGTTTGACTTAAAGTAAAAAACTTTTGTATACAGTTTAACACAGGTTTGCCACTAATTTTTTCAAAAACTTTTCCAGGTTTTTCAAATTTCTTCCAGTTTTTTAACAGTACACATTTTTGGGTCTATTTTTAATTTAAAGTTAAATTTAAGGTAAGAAACTGTGTTAATTAGTAAAAAAAGATTGAAAAGGTACTGTAAAGCTACTTAAAATGTGCTTTTTAATAAAAAAATTTAAGTGATGACAAAATTTTTTTATCTATATGATAAATTTTTTGAGTCAAACCGAAATTTTACTACTGAATATCTTAAAATTCTTTAAAATTCCAGGCTTTTTTGCCTAAATTGTCAAATTCCAGGATTATAGGTTAAGTGGTAACCCTGATAACAACATTGAAAAGAGACAGTAAAACTACAATATAAGTACTTTTTTAAATTGTTTTATGACAAAACTATATCATAGATTTTTTGAGTCAAATAAAATTCTTATTACTTCACATGTAAAAAATGTTAAAAATTCAATTTTTTTCCTGGTTTTTAGTGATTTTGGTTCTAAACTCAACGTTTTTTTTTCAAACTTTCTCAAATTCCAGGTTTTTAAAGTTTTTTTAGCCTAAATTGTCAAATTCTAGATTTTTTGGCAACTCTTTAAATATGTTTTCATTAATTTGAGTATAAAAGCAAATAACACTTTTAAAATAGTTTTAAGACATAAATTAATGTTTTTATTTTACATTATTGATACACATCAACATAAAAAATTAAAAAAAAACCAGCATACAACGTTGTCAACAAAAACTTAATCATAATGCTTCAATAGAAACTATTTACTTGAATAATTGTTAAAAAGAATTAGAATAGAATTTAAAAAGATTACTAATAGCACAGAAACCTAAAAAATTCTATAAACTAGATTATAGAGATACAATAAGTGTTATAAAAATATAAATTTTCATCTAATCCCAAGATCAACTTAGCAATGAAAATACTATAGGGAACAAAATAAAACAGTTCAATGCAAATTAGTTTAATCAAAAACTCGAGTCTATAAGAAGTTGTAATTGGACTGAAAATGACATAATAAAGAAAACAAAGCTTATTACCTACCTATTTCAGTACTTACTGGCTCCTTTCCAACCATAGATTCAGTTGAAAACTACAACATGCTGACTGAGGTTTCACCTAAATAGAGGAGTCAAAAATTATATTTTTTGCTGCCCATACATTACTATAAATTAAAACATACTGATTGGACTTTTTAAAATTAAGAGACTATTATCAATCTCCTAAATATTTACTTTGTTTTAATTAATCAAACTTAATTTATAAAAATAGCTCTTGGTGAATAAATAATTACTAAAATTTTTTGAAGTGCTCATACCTCATGTTCTTTGAATAATTCCCTATAGGAATTTCCTGTAGGTAACATGTATGTGTCTTCAATTTGCTGCTCAGAGAAAGGAATATTCAGCCACTAGATTGAGGTTTCATCTTTGGGGCTGTTTACTTGGATCTGGCTCCTTTCATGTTTTAATCTGCGTACTTAATTCTTCCTCTTTTCTAAAATTGTAGTTAAAGTCAAAATAAAATGATTAACATAAAACAACATGAAAAATAATATTAAAATAATTTTATACTTTTACTGAATAAAAGTGACTTTAGCGATTTATTTAATAATTTATATTACAACTATCAATGAAATAGTTTATTTATACTTACAAAAAATATCAAATAAAATACTGACTTACCAAACTTGTATGCAATATTTTTAGGCTAATTGATATTTGGAATATAAAGCATCATTGCTTAATTTTTGGTTTTGCTGAAGAAATCCCCTAACTGTTAAACAACAAATCTATATCAAGTACGGCTTAGAAATAGTAGAAGTTTAGTATGGCGTAAACCTAGCGCTCATAAATACTAGTTATTCTTAAATGTTCAAATATCAATGCTGAAATTCTTACTAATTTAAGTATAAAAAAAAAATCAAGAAGCTAAAATTAATCAAACTTTACTTTGATGGCTCTGCTTTAAAAAGAAAGGGAAAAAAAAGTTCTATAACGAATAAAAAAAAATTGCGAAAAGTATGGGATAAAATTTAATCAAAGTTTATTTTGTAATTAAAGTAGAATAATTATTAAGTGACTAATTTGTTTGTGCGTAGTTAAACTAAAAATCATAAGTAGTGTTAATAAAACACTTATTTCTACATAATCTCAATTTATAAAAAAATACTTAATAGGTCTGAATTTAAGTGATGAAATCGTACAAAAGTTTAAAATTTGATAGTTTTTAATTTTTAGTAAAAAATTGTATTGAAAAATTATAGAATTTAAGAAATATATACTTTTAATAAATGGTATAAAATAAAAATTAATTAATAGTTCTAACAATAAACGAATTTAAGTTTTAAACTAAGGTGATGCTTTATATTTTTATTTGAACAGTTAAAAAAAAAACTGACCTTATTTAAATAATTCGGTTTATTTTTTATGCATATTGTACATTTAGCATTCCTTTTTTACTTATTCAAATTTTGTTATTATCTTACTACTACAAAATCTTTTCATTTCCGTTTTTCTGAAAGAGGTGTAAACTAATTAAAAAAATTATTAAGTTAATATATTGACTTTTTTATACAAAATAACGTATTTTCTATAATTTGTTTTTTAAAGTCAATTAAGACTATAAAAACGAATTTTTTGATCAAAATTTAACTTTTATTTATTTAATTATATTAAATCCGTGGCTTATGATTCGATAACCGAATGGGTTTTTTGTACACCAGATTCTTAGAGTATAAGGCTTAGACAAATCTTTCTGAAATTTTTTGTCGTTTAATTAACAATACCAAAAAAAAGTTTATGGTCAAAAAAGGTTAGAATTTAGAGTAATGAAGAGTTAAGTTCGTAAAAATATCACAAAAATAGTAGTTTTACTATTCTTGCATTATAAATAATATCAGTATGATCACTAGTGGTTGGATGCACGACTATTTAAATTCCGACAATTCAAATTCTTAAAAGAAAATTGAAACGGCCACAAATAAAAAAGTAGTTTATATTTGTCAAATATGAAAAAGATCATATGTAGGTCATTCTCATATTAATATCTACAAGCCATTTTTTAATTTTTGCAAAACATTAAATTTTGTTTGAGATATAGTTTAAATAAAGTAAAAAGTATATTTATTTTTAGTAATTTTAAAATATCTTAAAAATTATTTTAGATTTTGCAAAAAAGAAGAAAAGTAGCTTGTAGATATTAATAAGATCTACATATGTGTATTTTATTTTCTTTAAACTTATATTACTTGTTGAGATATAGTTTTTTAAATATTTATTTAAGAATTTGAGTTGTCGGAATTTGAGTTATCCAAATTAGAATTGTCATGTAACCCTAGTGGTTGTAGTCTGGATTTCTAAAATGTTTCATATCTTTAAAAACTAAAAGAAATGAATTTAAAATAGCTTACCGAAATAGTTATTGTAAAAGTTTTTTGTTGAAAAACTTCTAAATTAATTTTATTACTTTTATTACGTTCTACATAAGTTTTTTATGTTATAAAACATAATTATTGATTGAAAATTTTAAATTCAGTGCACAAAACACATTTGCTGTTAAATATATTTTTTGGCATAACAAAGTTTAATCTGTCAGTATTCTACTTTAATTACAAAATAAACTTTGATTAAATTTTATCCCATACTTTTCGCAATTTTTTTTTATTCGTTATAGAACTTTTTTTTCCCTTTCTTTTTAAAGCAGAGCCATCAAAGTAAAGTTTGATTGATTTTAGCTTCTTGAATTTTTTTTTATACTTAAATTAGTAAGAATTTCAGCATTGATATTTGAACATTTAAGAATAACTAGTATTTATGAGCGCTAGGTTTACGCCATACTAAACTTCTACTATTTCTAAGCCGTACTTGATATAGATTTGTTGTTTAACAGTTAGGGGATTTCTTCAGCAAAACCAAAAATTAAGCAATGATGCTTTATATTCCAAATATCAATTAGCCTAAAAATATTGCATACAAGTTTAAGCATTACTTTTAAATTAAGTCAATAATGTAGAAGTAGTCTCTAGAATTAAAAAAAAAATACAAACAAAATTTTCAATTTTAGGTACAAATGACGTTTATAACAAAAAAAACTACTTTTATTTACAAAAATTTTATGTTAATTTTTTAAATCTGCTAAGAAATTAAAATCACAAGTTTTTAGTATTACGATTTTAGAAAAGTATAAAGTATATAGGTTTAAATATAGGACAAAACTTATAACTAAATTTCGCAAAAAACAACGTTTTGATAACATTTAAAAGTTATTGTACAAACAAAAGTTAGTGTAATTTTTTATAAAACGTAGTAAATATAGTATAAAAGTTTAACACTAATTGACTTTACTTTAATTTTATTTAAAAAACATTTATGTTTGCTTCTGTGTTTTTATTGATGCTTTTAAAGTATCAAGACTTGCTATACTATACTATATTATCAATTAAACTTTTTGTATTATTGTGAAGTTTAAACACTAAAGTATTAGCTCGTTAACGATGACTAAAAAAATAAATGTCTATTCTTCTTAAAAGACCTCTTAAAAATCATTTTAATTTAAAATAAATTTTGATGTAAAAAGTTTTTACTTAAATTTTAAATATTTTCACACTAAAATATTAATTTATTCGTACAAAAGCAAACGAAAGCGTTCTACTATGAAAAATAAGCGCGTTGAAAAAGCGAAAACCGGTTAACACGACTCGCTGAAAACTATTGTGTTTATAAACCCAATTTTTCGCATAAAAATAAGTGTAGCTGTGGCCGAGGGGTCTAATGCACCGCGCTCTCAAAATTTTTAGACTCTTCATAATGCAGAGGTTGCGGGTTCAAACGCGCGATCGGTTGCTTTTAATGTATTTCTTAAACATTAGTATTACAACGAAACCTTTTTTTTCCTAATTAGTTAAAATGTAGGTGGCTTTTTTATGAGTATTCAAGTATTTGAAATAAAATAAATACTTTTAATTTAAATTTAAATTTTATTTATAAACTTAAGATTTGGTTAAATTTTTAAAATGAATTTTAAAGTACACAATGACTACGTTTTTTTTTAAATAATTACTTATCACTAACTACTTTTAAGCTATATATTTTATCTTTTACCATCCTTAGAAAAGTCATTTTGAAAAATGAACAAAATTATTACAAAAAATCAATACAGTTGTTTAATTTTATGTTATTTTATAAAATTGAAAAGCAAATATCAGTAACAAATCTGACTAAAATCAATAAGCTATGATTCAGATCAGTAAAATTTTTGTTTGAAAAAAATTAGTAAATTTCAATAACATGAATTGTATCTATGATATTTTGCATGATTAATTACAATAATAAAACAGCTTAAACAAAAATGTTTACGTGTATTTGATAACGGTACACATATTTGCTATTAAATTTGTAGTAAAGTTGTATTAGAAATTACAACCATTTTTACAAATTTACAATTGAGTTAAGTTAACTGAATTAATTTACACATAGCCCACTTAAAGGAGTTTTTAATAATTTATTACAAACTTAAAAATTTTATACAAGCTCGAATTCGAACTAGAAAAGCTAAAGATTACAAGTTGGAGCTTTGAAACATTTTTGCTGTCTTTTTTGAATTCAAAAATTTAAATACAGTTACAAAAATACTAAATTTACAATACATAACTAAAAACGTTAAACCTTTTTTTTTTGAAAATCAAAAAATTTTAAGCAAAATAGTTATAAAATTCGTTTTATATAAAACTATAAATACATTTACATCTACTGTAGAAAAAAAGAAACTTAACTAGAAAGCAGCTTTAAATATTTCATCGAATTTTCAAAACATATAATTATCATTAAGCCGAAATCGTTTTACATACTCAAGTGAGCACGATAAAAATAGCAAGCCTGTTAATACTGCAATATCAGCACACTGGTACAATTTGCTTAAAATCTTTCGCTTCTATAACCTCTAACTTTTGTCGTCAAACGTGTGGCAGCGTAGTCTAGTGGTAAAGTGTAACGAGCTGTCACGCCGGTGTCGCGGTGGGTGTCGGGTTCGAAGCCAAGAGGTGGTGTGATGCTAGCAGCTGAGGAGCTTGTAGCGAGTACGGTGCAGTGAAGCTCGGAGCAGCAGGTTAGATTTAACTTGTTGTTACTCTAAAGGAGGATCGATGAGCAGTTACAAACGCAGTAATTCAGTTTACTGACAAATATATTTGTACTGAAAGATCTAACAGATGCTGTCCGGAACTCAGGTGCTGTCAAGATAACCCCCGCGACGCCGTTACTTTTGTTTTTTTTTAATTTTTGTTTTATAGCAAAATACAAGTTATAAACGTTAACAAATAACATTGTAACAAAGCTTTATTTCTTAAACAAACTCCTAAAAATTAAGTTCTCTTGTAGCTAATAAATCAGTTTTATTATCTCAACTTTGTGTGTTTTAATATTAGATATTAAATAGTAGAATAAATATTAAATTCAGTTAATGTTTACTGCCTAAGACTTTTGTAAGAAAATGATATATAGTATATATTTTTTAATTAACAACCTGATGACTGACGTGAATTACATTTTCGCTCGTTATTTTTGCTAAAGTTTAAATTTTACAACTTTTTTCTTAAAAAGACAAACATTTCGCAAATAACTATAGTAAATATTTATGACTATCAAGTATTCTACTCATAAGGTCCTAAAGCACAAGTTATTAAAATTATACATAAATTTAGGATTAAAATTATTAAGGTTTAATTAAGAAGTACTAAAAAGTCTAAAAGAATATTTTTTTATCTTTAACTTAAGACAAATTATGAAAGGTTAAATTGAATAAAATTAAATATACTTAGTCATTTTAAACGGTTAGTTTTTACTTGATGTAGCACTTAACTTACAGTATGCTACCAATGTATTAATTTTAGATACTATAGAAATTCATGTTAAATAGTCAGCAAGAATAAAAAGTATGCATAAGCATTTCAAAAACAAATATTACGATAGCAAATTAACTGAGCCTTTTTTATTTTTTAATTAAAACTTAGTTAAACATATAAAACTTCTTGTTCAATTTATTTCAAAAGTCTAGGCTCCAGCAACTTCTAATCATACTTAATTAACTTACTATGCAAGACTACAAGAAACAACTATTTAGGTGAAATCTATTTTATTAAACTCTGCATTACTTTTATTTTTAATATTTATCGAAAATACAAAAACATTTTATATGAAAGACATAATTCTAAGCTTTGACAAAGTATAGCTATGTTTTTTAATACAACTTGTTTAGTAAAGTTTAAAATAATATAACAACTTTTAAAACCTTTTTTTTAAGATCAATTTGATTATGTTTCAGAAAAAATTGAATAGAAAAGATTAAATAGTAATAACGTAATGTTGAAAATATACCAAATAAAAAAATAATTTAAAAACAAATGTTTGTAGAAATGATTTAAACTGTTAAAAGAAAAAATAAAACAGGTCAGTTTTTTTATTACAATAACTCTGTTTTAACTTTTTAAAACATAAACATCAAACATGCTTGAAATTGTTTTTTTTTTGAGTTTTGTATAATTTTATTGTTATATAAATTAATTATAGCATACATTGTTTTAGTTTGCTTATTTTATTTTCTGATAGTTTATTTTCCAACTAAAAACTTAAAAACGAATCAAATTTTAAATTTTATTACGGCTTTAGTTAAGTTTCACTCTTGAATATATTTATTTCTAACGGTGTTTGAGTAAAACTAACTGTCTTATAAACACTACTTTTAACTTTTAACTACGCACAAGCTAAAATTACTAACAACTTATAAAATGCAATAGCTGCTTGAGGCTTATGTATAGTCAAGGAATAAATTTAACGTTTTTGTCTGAATTACATTTGCGGTCGTTACTTTAATTACTATTTGACTATAGATATATAGAACTAAAACCTACATTTTACAAAAACTTGGTTTAAATTAACTTGTGCAGTTGACTGCATTATCAAATCTTATAACTAAAATTTGCAAAACATATTATTTTTCGAAAAAAATTATATATTTTATGTAACAACTGAAGCTTTAAAAAACTATAAAAACATTTCATTAACGTACACGTGTGACATAAAATTTCTTTCTTACACTACATACATTGTAATTTATTTTATCTATTGATTTTTTATAAACTTGCGTTTATCTTATTTCAATATAAAAACATATAATAAAAAAGGCAATATACGGAATAAGATATACGTATATTGTATATTTTAGTTTATGCGGCAAATTTGTTGTGTAGTTGACTGTATTATCAAGTCTTATAATCAAAAGTTGCGAGATATTTTCATTTTCAAAGTGGAATTATATATTTTGTAACAACTAGAAGCTTTACAGAATTATAAACGAATTTACTAAAGTAAACATTATTGAATATCTCTTCTCGCCTTCGCTTCTCTCAATTAATACCAAACCAAATAGTATGTAAAGCAGCTTGGCACGAAAAAGCACAAATTTGTTACAAGTTTAATGTTTTTATGTGAGTTACATTTGCGGTCGTCACTTTAATCACTGTTTAAATTAAAGAAAAACAACTTGAAAACACATTTATTAAAAATATTTCAAATAGAATAATGTAGTTGACTGTATTATCAAGTAATATAACCAAAAGGTGCGAAAAGTTTTCGTTTTCAAATAAAACGTAAACGTGAGACATAATGTTTTTGGCATGCAAGCTGTCTTACACTACATACATTGTAGTTTATTTTTATTTATTGATATTCTATAAACTTGCGTTTACTATATTTTAACATAAAAAGAGATAACAAAAAGGCAAAAGATGGAATAAAGTATACGTATATTGTACATTTTAGTTCATGCGGCTAATATAAAACACAGTTATATAAGCTACAAAAGAACAGAGCAAAAACTTAGTAAACATAAAACAGATAACCGAGAGCTTATAATATTTCTATTTATTAGTTTATCAAAAATTATAAAACATGAAAACACAAAAGTTGATAAAAAACGCAGCATCGAAATAATAATAATAAACACACAAAGTTGAGATAATAAAACTGATTTATTAGCTACAAGAGAACTTAATTTTTAGGAGTTTGTTTAAGAAATAAAGCTTTGTTACAATGTTATTTGTTAACGTTTATAACTTGTATTTTGCTATAAAACAAAAATTAAAAAAAAACAAAAGTAACGGCGTCGCGGGGCTTATCTTGACAGCACCTGAGTTCCGGACAGCACCTGTTAGATCTTTCAGTACAAATATATTTGTCAGTAAACTAGTTACTGCGTTTGTAACTGCTCATCGATCCTCCTGTAGAGTAACAACAAGTTAAACCTAACCTGCTGCTCCGAGCTTCACTGCACCGTACTCGCTACAAGCTCCTCAGCTCCAAGCAACACGCCACCTCTCGGCTTCGAACCCGACACCCACCGCGACACCGGCGTGACAGCCCGTTACACTTTACCACTAGACTACGCTGCCACACGTTTGACGACAAAAGTTAGAGGTTATAAAAGCGAAAGATTTTAAGCAAATTGTACCAGTGTGCTGATATTGCAGTATTAACAGGCTTGCTATTTTTATCGTGCTCACTTGAGTATGTAAAACGATTTCGGCTTAATGATAATTATATGTTTTG
The DNA here is from genome assembly GCF_965202585.1 of Thalia democratica. NCBI lineage: Eukaryota > Metazoa > Chordata > Thaliacea > Salpida > Salpidae > Thalia > Thalia democratica. The sequence goes on from NC_139165.1 coordinate 78,534,497, forward strand.
AAGATTCGATGAAATATTTAAAGCTGCTTTCTAGTTAAGTTTCTTTTTTTCTACAGTAGATGTAAATGTATATATAGTTTTATATAAAACGAATTTTATAACTATTTTGCTTAAAATTTTTTGATTTTCGAAAAAAAAAGGTTTAAAATTTTTAGTTATGTAGTGTACAAATAGTATTTTAGTAACTGTATTTAAATTTTCGATGTCAAAAAAGACAGCAAAAATGTTTCAAAGCTCCAAATTATTATCTTTAGCTCTTCTAGTTCGAATTCGAGCTTGTATAAAATTTTTAAGTTTGTAATAAATTATTAAAAACTCCTTTATGTGGGCTATGCGTAAGTTAATTCAGTTAACTTAACTCAATTGTAAATTTGTAAAAATGGTTGTAATTTCTAATACAACTTTACTACAAATGTAATAGTAAAAATGTATATTGTTATTAAATACACGTCAACATTTTTGTTTAAGCTGTTTTATTATTGTAATTAATCATGCAAAATATCATAGATACAATTCATGTTATTGAAATTTACTTTTTTTTTTCAAAAAAAAATTACTGATCCGAATCATAGCTTATTGATTTTAGTCAGATTTTTTACTGATATTTGCTTTTCAATTTTTACAAAATAACATGAAATTAAACAACTGTATTGATTTTTTGTATCAATTTTGTTCATTTTTCAAAATAAATTTTCTAAGGATGGTAATAGATAAAATGAATAACTTAATAGCAATTAGAAATAAGTAATGATTAAAAAAAACGTAGTCATGGTGTAATTTAAATTCATTTTAAAAATTTAATCAAATCTTAAGTTTATAAATAAAATTTAAATTTAAATTAAAAGTATTTATTTTATTTCGAATACTTGAATACTCATAAAAAAGCCACCTACATTTTAACTAATTAGGAAAAAAAGGTTTTGTTGTAATACTTATGTTTAAGAAATACATTAAAAGCAACCGATCGCGCATTTGAACCTGCGACCGCTGTATATGTAGAGTCTAAAAAATACATGTGAGCGGTGCGTTAGACCCCTCGGCCACGGTTACACTTGTTATGAAGCAAAAAATTGACTTTATAAACACAAAAGTTTTAGCAAGTCGTGTTAATCGGTTTTCGCTTTTTCAACGCGCTTATTTTTCATAGTAAAACGCTTTCGTTTGCTTTTGTACGAATAAGTTAATATTTTATAGATATTTGTAAATTTAAGTTCAACAATTTAAATATTCGATTATTTTGCTTGAAATGTGGTTATCTATTACTTTAAATACAAAAACTTGCAAAAAATTTATAAATATGTTTAACGTATAACTATTAACAGAGTAAAATAAATTCTTAACTTTTTTTTTGTTATACAGGTGTAAAATATTTGAAATCCTAGTTCGCTGTTTTGTTTAATTGTTGTAAGTGAAATTTTCTACATTTTTTCAAAAATAGACTTTAAGTAATAAGCAAATAATAACACTTACTATAGAAGTAATAGTTTTTACATTACCTTAAACTTCAAAGTTTATCGATGAAAACTGATAACAAAATTTTAAGCAAATATACTTGTTTACCTGAAATGATTTATTGATGATATTTGATAAAACATCATTTGGATTCACCGACTAATAAATCAACTGTATACGAAATCTCGTTTTAAAAGTAATTCAAAATACTTATAAATTTTAAACTGTTTACATATAAAAATTCAATGAATTAAATGGTTTCGATATACGATTTGATTTAAAGTAAACATCTAAAAAACTTGCAAGAGAATAAAAAGAAAGTTAATATCGATTTGATAACTTCTGTTCTGATGGTACCAATAAATGGTCTATAAGTAAAACTATAATGCATGTTTATTGTTCTGACAGTTTTTATTAAAACTTTAGAAATCAAAAAATAACGATAAACATTCAAAAAAGACTAAAAGTGCTTTTTTTTTTATTGTAAAGCAATAAACTAAAAAACCTCAGATAGAAATAAGAAAGCTAATAATTTATACAGTTGTTTTTGATAAAGTATTAATGATAGTTTAGTAATCAATCTTAAGTATTTCAGAATGATTAATTAAATTTTCTTTACGATGCTTAAACTACAACCACTATAAGGATCAAGGTTAGGTTTTTTGATTATTTTTTGTGTCTAACGATTTATTATTTTTTATAATTTGCTATTGTTAAATACTTATGCAGAAAAGAAAATCGAAATATACACAAAACATTTTAAATTCGATTATTACTTTTTGTTAATTTATACCGTTGAGCTTTAAATAATTATAGGTCTTTTAAAGTAAATTTATTTTATGTGTATAGACTTATTTGCCTAAATTATTTAAAGTTTTTACTTTCTTAAAAAAACAAGTTTTGTTTTAAAACATATATAAAGCAGATTAGTATTTAGTGCATTTGATTTTTTTTGTAAAATTTTAGAAACAAAGTCAATTCTTTTAAGTTTTAACAATTCAAAAAGATAAATTCAAGCGTTTGTTAACAAAGATTTGAGCGAAACAAGTTCACTAGAATAAATAATAATAACAAATTTAAACAGTATTCTTTCTTTAATACACTAACACATGTTTCTGTGTGTTATCGTGTTAACACACTTCAAAGGAGCCCTGTAAAAAAGTTCTTGCGTTTAAAAACGTAAAACATTAAATGAACTTTCTCTGTTATTTGTTTAAAAGGTTAACAATCCTTTTTATTGTTGAATTGCTAATTTTTTTGTTGTGAATCTAAAGTTTTCAAACAAAATTTTTAAGAATTTATTTTAACAGTAACATAAAAAAGTTTCACCAAAAAAAAAGCTACTATATACGCAAGAAAAAAAAGATTTTTTATTTTATTGAAAACTACTTAGATTTAATTCAAACTTAAAGAAAATGTTACTTTTAATCTAAAACAAACAATAAAAACAATTTTCGTAAAAAACAATCTTTTTTTTCTAATTTAAACTGTTAAAAATAATATACATCAACAGACGCACTTCTTTTAACCCGCAGTTCTTTAAAACAGAACAGAACAAAACAACTAAAATATCTTATGCTATTGTGCAATAATAGTTCACATTTGAGATGTAAACTTAAGTAAGCTTAAGATATTAGCAGCTTTAATCACAATACGAAAATTGTGAAGTATCAAAAAAATTCTTTAGCTTAGTGGTGATGCAAATGTTTAACATGTACTATACATTATAAAACCGATAGAATACTTTAAAATTTAATATCTTTTTAGAAAAAACAAAAAAGTTGCGAAAAAATCACCCGATTTTTTCTCCATTCTAATCAAGCTCGCAAGCTTTTATTTCGTTGTCTTTTGTTGATTTAAAATGAACTGAGTTTTCAGTCTGGCATGAAGCTGGCTCTATAGACTGGCAAGGAACTGACTTTTCAGACTGGCAAGAAACTGACTTTTCAGACTGGTAAGGAACTAACTTTTCAGACTGGCAAGAAACTGACATTTCAGTCTGACATGAAACCGACGTTTTAGATTGACAAGAAACTGAATTTTCAGTCTGACAAGGGACTGAATTTTCAGACTGACACGGAAGCAACCTGATAATTTCCGAATCGCTTCCGGTTCTCAGCAACACGGTGCTGGTGCTGATTGGATGAATTAATCCCGGCGAGGTGAAAAAATTCGACTCGATCAGTTTGGTCAGCATGATTTTAACTTGAACTTTCAACGACCTCATGCAATGCACCTTGTTTCTCACTGGCAGCTGGAAGAGCCGCGTCACGTCCGTTATCTCCTTTCCGTCCCTGTCCTGGCCCAGAACGTCGATTTTGGTCTTCCAAATTGTTTTGGTCTCTCTCACGTTGCCAGTGGTGAATATCTCGCGGTAAGTTCCTGTGGAAAAATTAAATTAAAGCAAGTTGGTCCCAAAATATTCAAACTCATACGCTAATCTAGGAATTTTACATAAAACAGTTTAAATCTGTATATTTTAAAAACAAAAACTACTTAAGAAACTTTTCAGACTTAAAGCTTTTTGCATCAAACTTATATCAAAGTAATTTTTTTTGCAAAAAGAAAGCATTATAAAAAACAGTTTAATGACGTGTTTAATGTTTTAGTCGAGTTTGGTATTTAGCTGTACTTCAATTTTTTACCTTTTTACCAGCTTTGTACCAAACTACTATATACCAACTTTAAAATAAAAAACTTATTCTAAACTAAAAGAATTAAATCTAAAAATTTAATCGATAAATAAAAATCATCTGAAAAATCATACGAGAATATAAAAATTTAATATAGTTTACCTGAACAATAGTTTATTGAACACCTAAAAAAACACTCAAAATATTTATTGCTAGGGCCCGGTGCACAAAGAATGATTTAATTTCTTACTGCTATGTTTACTGTTAAGTTAACTAAATGGATAAAATACAAAAACTCAAACCTTCTACAGGACCGTATCCTCCGTAAAAGTTTTCTTTTATGTGTTTTTTCACGTCCGATATTTTCACACATCCGTTGAAATACTTACTCGATTTTCTTCCGTCTAAAGTTTCCATGTACGGGCTGACTATGTATTCTTTTATGTTGAAAAACACCAGTATTTGCGGTCGAAAGTTGTAATCAGTCATGGTTACTATTAGTTTATTAGTTCCTTTAAAATTACTATCTAAAGTTTCAACTAAACTCGTAGTATTTTTCTCAGGTTATATTTAAATATATGTTCAAGCTACTACTATTGCAAAACAAGTTTTATTAGTACTTGTAAAACTGTTGCTATTTTTTTTTATTGGTAGAATTTTTCTAAAAATTTTGTTAAAACAATTGGTAAACAAAAAAGTGGTCAACTTGAATATTAAAAAATAGTATTATAGTTAAACAGTTAATATTCAACTAATTTTAAAATATATAAATATAAGGCTAACAAGAAAAAATTTAAATTGAAGCTCAAAAATAACAAAGCTGTAAGCTTAAACCATTAAAAATAATTAACAAAAAATGTTTAAGCTTGAATACTATAAGTTATACAAAACTAATCAAAAGGTCTGAATAATACCTTCAAACAAATATAAGTCATAAGAAACAGAGATTTATATTTTAGCTTGGCTATTTATATTGTTAGTAAAAGCATTTGAAAAAAGTTCTTTGTTTTTTACCGATCTTTTTAGACATTATCTACATTTGATTCAATACAACGTTAATCTTTTTTAGTCTTTACAAAGTTATTAAACTGTTTTTTTCTAATAAGAAAACGAAAAAGTTTAATCCTTTTGTTTTATATCTATTTCGATTTGTGAAAAACTTGATTATAATCTGTAAACTTAATAAAACAATTACAGTTTTTTTTAGTTAAATCTATTGTCTAACAAACAAATTCTTAATTACATCCTCTTAGTTTGTTAACTTAAAAATGTAGTTTGAAATTTTATAAGTTTTTAATTACTTAAGCTTAAATTAATTTTGCGCAATTTTTTCAGTACATATCTAAACAGTAGTTTAACTTTATTTTAATTAGACAATTCTTTTTTGTAGGATTTAAAAACAAACCAATTTTTTCTGGTATTTGGACTAAAAAAATATATTTTATTTTAATAACGTGAGGCTACTAATATTTGAAACCATTGAATATATTTACGTGATAAAAATTATGAATTTTGTAAACTTTATGGTTTGCTTTAGGAGTGAGCGACAAATTAGTCGGCGAGCCAGATGTTTATAAGTTTTAACTTTGGCGGGCCGGAAAATTTATACAAAAAGCTTACGTTGTATAACCATTTTTTATATGCTCTACCTAGTGTAATTTTTAAATCTCCCTTAAATTGTACCGCTTTAATCTTAATTTAAAATCTCAGAATTGTTAGTGTAAGTTAAAATCATTGTCAAGCGGGCCAGATTTACCTTTTGCCGGCCGGAAAGCATTTTTTTTTTGGTTGGTTGGTCATTTTTACTCCGCGGGCCTGATTTGGCACGGGGCCGTACGATGCCCACCCTTAGTTTAACTCTTTGAATAAATCATACACTTTAAAGTAAAAGTTTTTTTATTGTGGTAATCTGTTTTTAGATGTAATAACAATATATTAATTTTTGGTACGTATGAGATAATTGTAATAAAGTACATTATTTTTTGATACGTATGAGATAATTGTAATAAAGACACAGAAGCATATTTAAAACTTTACTTGGATAAATTACTTATTGAATACTAGTTTAAAAACTTATAAATACCATGATTACTAACATGATTAATAATAATATTTTTCTAATGCACAAATTTACCTATTTAATTAAGCTTTTAATATTACTTACTACAGAAGCTTTTTTTCTAACCCACATGTGTACTAACATTTTAAATTGATTGAATAACTTTTATTGTTATTGAAATTTACAGAAAACTACACAAAAACTTTTTTATACGGGAACATTGCATACTTAAAACATTGTTTTTAGTAACAGTTACTAAATGAATCATAATTTTGAATGGAAAACTTACCAAGTAATTGAACTTAGTAAGATAAATAATACTGAACATAATTTATTTTAAAAGTTTTGTAAAATCATATTTATTAACAAAACTTTAAAAGTTTAAAAACTAACCGATCACTACTTTGAAATAATTTTAATGCGGTGTAAAAGATTGTAATGAACAAATTTATGAACACATTTTTAGGTTATCTTAAAATTGTTACTTCAAACGTAATAGTTGTTTTATTAAGCTTTTAATGAAATAAAGTCAAAATTATTGCTTTATAGGAATAATTTTTTTATTCGGAAGAATTTGAAGTGAGAAAGATATTTAAAAAAGTTTTTCTGTTCGAAATTGTTGTAAACTCTACGACAGTAGAACATGTACAAGAAAATAGATGTTTGCTTTTATATATATGCAATCAATTAGCTATAGAATTGTAATACTTGTTTTAAATGTAAAAAGTTTATTTATAAAAAGAAGCATGTTTTGTATAAAAAGTATTTATTTATACAAAACAATATGTCCTACACAATGTCGTGTTTTTTGAAAAATTTAGTCACTTAGCTTTGTTTTCTTTTCGTGTAGTTCTTTCAATAAATCAATAGTTAAAAAATTATGTTTTTATTTATTTAAATATATTTTTAATCAAGTTTTAATATTGTACGTTTTGTAATTTTTTGATACCGCTGAATTTTTTATTGGTAAGTTTTAAAATGATATATTTAATATAATGTTTTCAGTTTGACTTTGTTCAACATTTTAGTTAACATAAGTGGTCTTTTGAGACCTCTAACTAAGTTTAATAGTTGAAACTTTACTAGGTATTTATTAAAATGTTTGTTTATTTTTTCAACGACCTTTTAAAAAAAGAGTTTAAGTTAATTTTAATAACTTTATAAGTAAGTTTGATAGTAATGCGCTTTAGGACCTTGATAATAATTTTTAGAGTTTTTCCTTTATATAAGCTATTTTTTAATGACTTACTAAAAACTACAGTAATTAAAAAGTTTAAATGTGAAAATTCAAATAAAAATCTAGCTAATTTACTTGGTTGGTTTTTATAAGTATGCATACTTAAACTTTCTTTATTACTTTTCTTAACTTCTAAAGAACTCTTTGTAAATAGTCTTGTAGATACTTTCAATTTAATAATAATTTTTGAATATATCATAATTAGAAGAAAATTACATAGTGAAGCTTAGAAAAAAGTATTAAATAACTATTTTAGTACAAACTTAAAAAGTATAAGAACGATAAGATATGAAGTTAACCTAAGTTAAAAACAACGTGAAAATAATTACTCTTTTAATAGTTTTATTGAAATTTTAACAGCAAAAACTTTATGAGTACTTGTTTTATAAAGGTATTATTTAGTTTTTTATGTTTTGAAATATTTAAAATACTTCTTTGTTTAAACTATTACAATGATGTTTTATTAAAAGGCTACGTAACTTTACGAAGAACTATAAACTCGAGAGTTTTTAGTTTAGTAAGCTGTAAGCTATTATAAGCAAATGTCTAAACAATTTTTGTAAAATATAATTAGTTTACAGCGCACTGTATTGTACACAGACATTAAAAAGACTATATTGCATATAAAAATCAAAAGCTCAAACTATAAAAAAAATAATGATAAAATTTATATTTTACAAATATTTTAAATAATGTTTTAATTTTATCTAAAATTTGTGTAAATTTGAAACCATTACACAAATAAAAATCTTTTTGACCAAGGAAAACATTTATGTTTTATTTATTTTTGTATTTAAAAAAAAAACTGCTTAACTTTTAACTTATGTGGGAAGTTGTGCCTAATAAACTGTTTTTTTTTAAGAATCAAACACTTTAAGTACCTTGAAAAAAAAGTAGTTAGACATTTAAAAGTGTTTTGCTTCACAAGTAACATCAGACTGTTTCAGTTGAACGCTAAAGTTTATGCTTAAAAAACTAACAGTAAACTAGTATTTATACTAATGATTGAAGTCAAGGTTTGACTCTAATCAGTTTTCAATTTATCTACCACAGCAAATAGTTGAGAAAGTGTTTTTGTTCCAGTTCATACCTTGTTCATGTCGCTAATGTATTTTAGTAATATTAGTTTTACAGAAAAACATAATTTCCCTTATGACTTGAACTTTTTGAAGACTTTCAACTAGGCCACTGTTTTTCTAGTTTTATGGTAAATGTTCTTGGTTTTATTCTCGGTAATTCCCATCGTTGTCAGTTGTTGTTATTGACAGGTTAACACTTATTTAGCTGTTAAGGTAAATGATTGAAAATTTTTTTTGAGCTTTTCTTGTGTTTTATCTAAACTTTGTAGGTAGATAAGGTGTTTAAAACTTTTTTTTTTGCTTATTAGTAGTTTCACTTAACTACATTTAACTTATTAAACTTTAGTATTTATGAACAGTATTGGCTTATACCACAAAAACATATTTTTACAGCCTAAGTAGAAAAGTATTTTTTTCTAATCATCCTAGTAAATTCTATTAAAACTTATTTTCAAACAAAAACTTTGAATTCAGTTGGCTATTTAAGTATTAATTTTAAAACGTGCTATGAAAGACCTAATAAAGTTTTTTTTTATAAAACTACAAAAATATTTGAATCAAAATCATAAACGCTTTATAACTTGTAAAGCTTGAACACTAAAATAGTAATGAATAAGTATTAAATTTTTTTAAAATAAACTCAATAAAATTGCACAAGCTACCACGGTCACAATAACTAAAAAAAAAAGTGCAGATAAGAAAATAAAATATATGGCTTGTGAAAATACTCAACAGGCATAGCTTGCTGGTTACCAACACTTATAATTTCGTACGCCAGCAATTCCTGAGCATGTTCATTTGCTGACTTCCAATTAACTCTAACCAATCAACAGTTTGCATAACCCAGTTATTTACTCAGAACTTGACGTTATACTTGCTGAAAAACTGAATAATTTTATTTTTCATTGAAAAATACACTGCAAAAAAAAAGTAAGCGATAGGGAGTTTAAGTTTTATGTCATATATACTTTTAAAATACTCTATTAATTAAAACTATCCATTAAATAAATTGTGTATTTTGATTAGACTGATTTTTTTTTTATTGTTGACATGAAACTAATTAAAAAAAAAACAGTAACGTAAAACAAAAACGTATTTCTACTCTAAAACAAGAACTTTAATTATAAACATTTGAGAAAATAAAAAGTAAAACCTATATTTTGTTTTTTTGATTCCAATACAAGTTATTCATTATTTATCAAACAGTATAATGCACTGTTTAATATAGACAAGTGTTATATATAAATGTTACAAAAGTTATAGAGTTACATAAATAATACAGCCGTAAAACTCTATAAGAAACTAAAAAAAATCTAAAACTTTGTTAATGATCAATGTTTTATTTAAAACACCTACCTAATAGTTAATATAGTTTCAAAAACTTTATCAAAATTACGCTAGTATACTTTACTATGCTGACAATAATAAGATACAGAGTTTAACTTAGCTTTTATTTTTGGTACTTTTCATGCTTTTTCTTACTTAAGTAAAATTTAAGAAATATATAAAAAGTTTTTTTTTTACAGATGAAGACTCTGAGGTTGTTGAAGTTTTTTAATATACTTGTAGTGTTTATACTAAATAGTCTTCTTGAACATTAAATCAAATCAATTCCATAATATAACACGCTGTTTGCTTATCTAATTTTGAAATGAAAGGCAAAACACTGAAAAGTAAGTAAAGTGGTTTCATAAGTTGCAAACAAATATTGTAATTTTTTAAACTGTTTCTGTTAATTATAACCATAAGTTACATTTATCTAGATATATTTATAAAGGTAGTGTTATACAGATAAATTTTTTAAGCTATGCAAATCACCTATTAAAACAGCTTAAACATTAAAACTGATGATTTTGAGTTGCTTGCAAGTGACCGCATCATATGGCGGTATTCTTTACACAAATGACTAAAAGAAAGGAGAATAAAGTTTGAAAAATCGAAGCAGACAAAGAAATGATAAGTAAAATAAGTTTTATTTATTTAAATTTTTGTTTGTTTATTTTATTTATTGCATCACTGTGTTTACTACTAATTTTTGTTTTTATATGCACAATACGTATAGCTGATTTTGGCTGATAACAGGCTTCTTACTATAATTAATAAACCATCTTTTCATAACATTGTCATTTCAAGTAAATTTAAATTTTAGTCTGAACTTAAAACTTGTTTCTAAAGTTTTTTCAAGTAATAATTAACTTTGTAGTGTGCATGTTTGATGTTGTTTTAACGTTAGTTTTTATTTTGTAAGTTTTCAAGTTTATTAAAACAAATTTGTTGAAGTACGATTTTATACTTTTAAGTACTAAATATAGATTAATGTATATAGAAAGTTGAAATATGTATTTGTCTAAACTTAATTGCTTAATTTTAAAATTGAAATATATTGAAAAAAAAAAGTAAAAAAAATCTAAATATAGCTAAATTTTATTAGTATGCTTGTAATTTAATTACATATATAGCTACCGGTATAGTTAGGCAAACCAGTATTTTTTAAATTTAAGTTTATTAATCACGAAAACAAGCTTTTATTCTATCATTGAACAAAAAATAAAACATACAAAACTTGTTTTTATACTTTGTGAAGTAAACAATTATTATGAATTTTTATTTTAAGAAAGTTATACTAAGTAGATTTTAGCTCTTTTTCATAAAATAAAACTATTGAGGATGTACAATGTTTTCATAAGCGAAGTACATGTAATACGTTTTAAATATCAACAATACTTTAAACTTTATTTTATATCTTTAAGCACCAAAATACCGCAAAGTAAAACAACCAAAACAGACAAAACTAGTTTTTATTATTATTTTATTCTTAAACACAATTAAATGTTTTTATATACAAAGTAGCCGGTACTGACTTTATAAAAATCTTGATTAGTTCATCAGAAGCGGGTTACGGTGACCAAAGAAGAATGAAGAACTTTTCCGTTCATTTCTTCTGCAGCTTTCTGAGCAGACTGACAGGAATTATACCAGATGATTCCGGCCAACCCGCCAGATATACTGGCGTTCCAAAACTGGATATGCGCAATATTACCAAACTGCTCGAACTTGCGCAAGAGTACAAACGCATGGACAGTAGACTTTCCACTCCAGTTCACTAAAACTTTGCATTGTTCAGGGCTTTCTTCAGGGCTGGGCTCGTCACTCGGACAGTCAGCGTCGTCCTTTTCGCTTGCTGATAGCTCTTCAATAGAATCCCTCCACTCGTAGTTCGGCTTCGAGTCTTCAAGCGCCGAAGATGACGTAGATGAAAAAGATGACGTAATAGAAGACACGTCAGTGCACTGCGAAGTTTGATCGCTCGAACTGACTTCTTCACCGCCGTTTAGCGCAAGATCGGTCTGAGTTGCTTTCTCGCTATAAGTCTTCTTTTCATCGTCTTTTAGATGATAAGCTGGAGTTTTTGCACCTTCATCTTCGGAAGAAGTTATGATTTGGACTATCTGATTCCACCCGGAGTTAGTTAGCATCAACCAACCCCTTATTGCTTTTTTCTTCGAATTGCAAGTAGAACTCATAATATTATCAGATAAACCTAGAAAATAATTATAAGTTTACTTTAAATATTTTTTGTTCTTTTCAACTTGTTTTATTTTTTAAACGTCATATATGAAGCTAATAACAGATAACAAAAAACTAGATTAAGCTGAAAACTAAATAAAGAATTTTTCAAAACTTTACATTGGTATATTTTTAAAACCTAAGTTTTTCTTGCAAATTTTAAGTGCGTATTTTGTTGATAGTTTTTAAGAATATAAGTGAAATATTTACTTTTTTATAAGTTAGTTTTGAACAAAGTTGTTACTTTAAGTATAGACTTTTAGATTATTTGAAAAATTTACTTACTACATTAATACTTCTTAAAATAAAAGTTTTGTACTAAATATGTCTGGGCAACATACGGCCTGCGGGCTTAGAAATAAAGCTTTAAACAGAACAAAAAATTAGCAAATACTTGAAAGTAACTTAAACATGTAGTACAAGCTTAAATGTTGATGAAACTAAATTTATATTTTCATTACTCTTTTGAAATAACTATATGACTAGGATTGCTTACATTATTTTGAATGTACATTTACAAAATTGCGGCGGCCCAAGAAAATCTATTCTTAACAAATCTGACTAGTTATCGAAAAAAGGCTACCTAACCTTACATAATATCAAGAAAATTTGTTCTAAATGAAGCTTTATGGATATTTTACTTACACAATCTTTCTTTTGATTTTTCAAGCTTTGTGCTGTTATATTTTTTACGGAAGTTTATTACAGTAATTTCGAGTTTTTGTAATTTGGTTTAAGTATAACTTTAAAAAAGCAGTTAAGTTGACAACTGAAAAAGTAAAAATATCACAACACCTCTCGCATACCAAACTGATTTAAAATTATGTTTTGAAATGTTCATGGAAAACTTAAGGTTTTAACTGTGATACAACATAAAAGTAAATAAGTTCAATAATTTGATTAACAGCAATCTTAGCTTGTGCAATTTTGTTCATAAGTTTTAAACGAAAATAAAAATGACACAATCTGTTTTTTTTTTAATTCTAGTTTAGTATTTCTAAATAACTCTTCGAATTACCTTTTATTAACTTAAAAAACAACGCCTGAACTAACTTTTGAAAAAAAACTAATACGTGTTGCTGACACTGTCTGAAGTCTACTTATGAAGCACACTATCATTTCTAAGCGCTTATATAACTTCACATGACTGTAGAAGATATTAAAACATAAATTTTTGCTTAACATTTTTAAGAAAATGTTTTGTCTCAACTTTTTTACAAGAAAACACCTGTTTGAACAACAGCAAAAGTTTGAATCGCGTGATAAGTATTTGTATAAAATTTGAAAAAGGTTTTTAAATAAAACGTAGTTTATTTCTTTGGACCTTATGTGTTTCATCTAAAACATTTTATGAAGAGGTTTTTATGTGACGTTTTTTCATTTAATTTTTAAACATTTTCGAAGTCTTCTTATAATTTTTCATACCTTTTGTCATGGTTATGTCATGACTTTTAAAACTCTATCAAAGTAAAACATTATTTTAGACACTTCGTTTAATCTAAATCTAAGTAAACAAGATCTTGTCGCAACACGAAATTCTTAAACTTTTGTTGTTACTTCATCAATAATTTGACACGTACAAATTATCAAAACTAATAAAACATTGTTTTTAAACATTATTTATTTGCATTAAGTTAACTTAAGTTTGAACAAAATTCTCATGTATAATAGATATAGTTTAAAGATTATACTTAACATAAATAAGTTCACTCTCTATCATTGTTCTAGTTGTAAACATTTCATTCAAATTCAGTTTAATATACTTGATTTTTTTTTGTAAAACCATATTAGTAAAATGGACACACTTATGTTCGATTTCAAAACCAAAAATCAAAAGTTTTTTTTTAACAGTAATAGCTGTTATTTAGTTCAATACTTTACAGTTTTGAGAGTGAAGCATGCTGATCGAATTAATAAAGTTTAAAAACAAGAGTATTATTGTTTAGGAGACTAGATAAATTATTATAAAACAATAAAACTTTTCTTACTATTGTTAGTTAGTTTGCTTTATTTCCAACAAAAAAAAAAAACTACAACCTAGGAGAAAATTTAAATCTGCAACTTTTTATATAAATACACACAAGCTTACCTTAAATTTTGAAAGTTTTGTACTTAACGGTGTTGAAACAAAATTAGTTAAATTTCATACAATGTTAAAATCAGTTTTTGTTGTTATTTTCTCACAGTTGTTTACTTAATTTTTAGTTTTGAATGAATGAACTTTAATTCTTTTAGTGAGAACATTTGTCTAACTTTCAAGTAAATTAGCTAAATTGTATAAAACATTATTTTCATTCCATATTTTCAATTAATATGATAGAATTAATTTCCCTAGAACAGTTATAAACTTGCAACTATGTGTAATTCCATTATATGAATAAATTTAAATATTTATAGAATTTTTAAATTTTTGGCTACAAACTATCTTCAAATTATAAAAATATTTTTTTTGGCTTAAATATAACTTAATTAAAATATCTTTTTTAAACTGAAAACATATTTATTTTGTTCTGTTATAAAAATAAATTGTTTAAACCAAAATAACAAGTTGTAGCTCTTTGGACTATTAAATTTTAAAAAGCTAAATGCTTAAAAATGTTTAATTTGAACTCTTTCTGTAGAATATTAAATAAGCTTTAATTTTCTAGTTTAGTTGATTATTATTTAGCAATAGTTGTTGATTGATACAATGATGCTCGTTGAAAGCTTCTAAAAACACTTATTAGCTTAAATTATATCGCTAAAAGTTAATAGTAAAATTATATATTCCTAGTTTAAATAACTTTTAAAGTTTATGAAAACAATTATTTTAGATTATATTTGTTTTATTCACATACTTTTTTTTTGCTTGCAGCAAACCACATTCTATTTCAGAAAACAAGCAGATCATACAAATATAGCTTTATGTCTTGTAAAATGTATCAAGTTTCAGCTTGTTAAGTTTACATTTTTAACAGCTAAGATTTTAAAATGAAGAAAACAAATCAAACTTGAATTATTCAAACATTAGAGCTTTAATATTTTAAAAACCATTTAATGAATTTAATTAAATTGCATGATATCAGATAAAAAAAAGCATCAAAAATTTTTTTATTTGAAAAAAATATTTTGGAAAAAAACAGTTTTAGTTTTACCGCGGGTAACATAACTTTTCACTTTATCAATTCTTTTTTTTCCTTTTGTTGTCGATTTCCAAACCATTTCTAAAATATAACAGTAATTAATAAGCATTAAAAAATTGAGTGTTTATAAAGTGTTAGAAATTTCGTTAAGTTTTTTAAATTAGTTAGTATTAATCTGTTCAGGTCTGTAAAATATACCGAAATACCTTAATTTTAAACAATGTAAAAAAGTTACATACTTGCTTGAGTACAACAAATCAAACAACAAATTAAATAAGTTACAGTTTTAATTAAAATAATGATTAATAAATTTTTGTTCGCTTAAAACAACGTATTTTGCAATAAATCAATATATACATAACTATACAACTATTTATACAAAATAACGCACCATTATAAAACGATGACTGAGGTTCGTCTTACCATCAATTCTTGAACAGTTGTCGGGTTGAGATACTGTGCTTTTGCAAAGCTTTCAGTTAGAATTGCTAGTTCCCGAGGCTGGAGTCTTTTTATTGTTTGCTTAGCTCTTTTCAGTTGCATTGCTGAAGTTTGAATGTTTTGTTACACACCAGTGGCTCGTTTTTTATTTTTAACTTAGCTTTAAAACAAGAACGATTTCAGTTTTGTTTTTAGTGGTGGTTGCTTTGTTAGAAAGTTAACTTTTAATTAAAGTTTTGTTATTAGATAACAATAATGCAAGTTTTGACTTTGGTAACACTGAACACATACTAACTGAAACTTTAAAGTTTTAATTTTTGAAGCTTTCTGATTTTTCTCCCTTTGGCTGACTTACAGTTCTTCTTTCATCAGCTGGATATTTTTATATTAAAGGTTTAATAATAATTGAAAGTATTTGGGTGCTACTTATTTGAGTTTTTGTTAAGAATTATTTAAAAAAGTTTAAATTTCTAAAAAATATCGTTCTCAAGAAAAATTCCATAAAAGAAAAACAAGATTCCTATTAATATACTTTTATACATATATATATTTTAATTAAACAAAGTATTTTGAACTTTCAGTTTTTCCAATAATAAAAATAATAATAAAGATAAACCAGCTGTTGAATTAAATTGTCTCAATAAGGCAGCACTAAAGTAATTTAAAATATTTTTTGTTCTTCAAAGACGGTCGCTATATTACTAGTTTATCTTTGTAAATGCTTTTCTTTAAACAAATCATTATATAAACGAAGGTAAAAAGAGTTCTAGTAACTAAAAAAATAGAATTGTACCTTCAAAATCTTTCTTTAAAAAACTAAATAATTCTCTCCCCAATTTTAAGTATCAAAGTTTCCTTTTTTAAGTTTATTTTTTGCTTTCATATTTAAAATTCAATGTTAATTAATAATTAAATTTGTTTACAATTGTAAGCTTTTACAAAATTTTAAATAACTGTTTTAGTACGGTTTATTTGGAGTAAAAATACTTGTAGTTTAAAAGTCTAAAAATAATAGTCACAAGAAAACTTTTGTTTAAAATAAACAAGTTTTTATGTTAATGAAAGTTGTTTTAGTGCACTTTTTAGTTTAATAATATTTATGAAGTCTTTACTTGATGTAGTAGCGAGTTTATTTTTCTTTATTGGTATTTGAGTAGCTTTCCTTCGTTGTACCCTAAACCAGTACTAAAACAATATTTATTTAACTATTTAAAAAGTTTGAACTTTTCTTAACAAATAAAATTAACTAGAGTGTTGTTAAATTTAAAATTACTAATTTATAATTTTTTGTTGAATTATTTTTTTTCACTTAAAATACATATTTCAAATTAAACTCCAGTATGCAAGCAGAAACAACTACTCACTATTATGACACGATGACCGAGCCCCGTTTTACACATCAGTTCTTGAAGAGTTGTCGGGTCAAGGTACATTTCCTTCGAAAAAGAATATTTCAGAATGTTATGCGCCACGACTGAATTCTTGTTTTTTGTGCTTCACTTTTTTTGTTAGCTGCATCGGTGAAAAGTTATTTTTGTAGTGGTAGTTTGTGTTTTAAATTTAGCATTAAACCAGAAAGGTTTAAGCTTTAGTTTAACCTCTTGTTTCTTACTGAAAAATAAAGTTTGTACTTTTGTATTAGTTGAAATATCACTTTGAAAACGCCAGTTTTAATTTTGCTTTGAATGGTTAAATACTAACTATACTTTTGAAATTTTGGCCTAAAATAAAAATAAAAAGTTTTTCTTTAAACACAGCTTTTAGAAGATAATTATAAAGGAATAGTCTTTTTATTTAAAAAATACTAGTATAAAAAAACTTGTATGACTTTCAACCCACATTTTATTGTCAAAGTTTTCTGTTCTTAGGTGCTTTGTTAGATTGTTTTTTTTCTCTAAAAAGAACCTTTTATAAAGTCTAAGTTACTGTGTTTTAATGGTTTTTTATTGCATTTAAAAAGTAATTAAATGCAAAAACAGTTACTTGATGAATTAGCAACTTGATTGTTCATCATCGGCATTTGAGCTTCTGTTTATAAATTTGTTATATTAAAATAAAAGTAATTATTATTTCTAAGTTCTAAATTTGTTTTTTATACTTCCCACAAAGATAAACAAAATTTTTGTGTGCCTTAAGTTATTTATATTAGACTTTTATATCATAAAACATTTTCTTTTTTGTTCAGCTTGTTCAAAGTCTTATTTTGAAGCTAACTAAAAATATGTAGAAAATAATATTTAATCTAAACAAATTACCTTTTAAATCGAAATAAATTTGTAAACAAATGTCTTACTCACTAAAAAAAGGCTTGTAAAAATTTAAAAAAGGTAATTATAGAGTTTAAAAGTAACATTTGTTCATTTTCGCGTTTGAAAATTCTAATTAGCAAAGCATTTTTTTAAGTTGTAGGAAAAAAAATAAACACAATTTTGTTTAAACTATAGCTCAAACTACTAAACATGTTTAAGAAGTTTCTTAGAAAAATATTTGGAAATAGAAAGATTATTGTAAAAAGTTTATTAGTACCTTAGTAGTTTTCGTCCAAATTTGAATGAAGTTATTTAAATTCATCAAAAGTTACTATTATTGGAGGCTTCAGCATTTGATCTAATATTCATGAATTTGTTATAAAAACAAAAAATATCAAACAGTTATTAAAGTTTTCAAAGATTTCTTATTTATTAAATTTAAACGAATATATTTGTTTGTACTCTTTAATATAAACTTGTTTGTTAATTTGAAGTACCAATTTTCTACTATAGTTTAACAGGTTTTCTGTTGCTTTTGATTAAGAGAATGTATATATCAGTTTGTGTGTTGAACTAAAACTAGGCAAAATAAGTTGTTATTCTTTTTACAAATAATGTAAACAAAATAATAAGTAGACAAAAGGTAAAAAGCTAGATGCCTTTTTTAAATATAACCAAACTAAAAAATACACATAAAAAGGTGTAGCTTATTCTAATGTAACTTTTGCTAAACATTACGTAAATTTACAACTTAATAAGATTTTACTATTTCAAACTGTAGGTTGTAAGTTGTATTCAAATTTTTCAATGAATAAGCTTTAAAAAAGTGTACAAATGCTACACAATATAAATATTATATTTCTTTTGAAACCAAATGTAAAATTGTTTATATAGCAGAGCTTATAGATTAAGCGTTTTAAAGTTAAGAAGTTTAAAAACTTGTACATTTTGCACTATATTTTCAAAGGCTAGTTTCATGACTACCTAAAAAGTAAACATCCATTCTACTTACAACTTAATTTAATAACTTATATTTAAAGGAGTTTTAAACTAATTTTAAAGCAGAGATTGATAACTGTTTTAAACATTAAAACATAGTGTACTTTAACTTCTTCAAGCACAAAAAAATATTTCAATTACACTACAAACCTTCCAATACGACTAAGTTCGGCAAAAATCAAGAAATAAAAATAAATTCCTTTTCGAAACATAACTATACCTGTTAAACAGTGACTTGAAGCGGCATTTCTTTGAATTGATTCAAATTTTGACTTTTCAGTTACAGAACTGATTCCATGAGCTAAAGTTATTTAGTAAAAAGTCTAGTGATTTCAGTTTGACGTTAATTCTTTTTTATATACTAACATTTATACTTAAGTTTCTATGAAAAAAACTAACGTCTCGATTTAGTGACGAAGTACATACATTAAAATAAAAAGTTTAAGTGTGTAAACAAAATTAACTAACATATAAAAATGACGTTTACCGCTTGTAAACCCCTTTTAATTTTGTTATTAAAAACTTAATAAAATCTATACAAGAAACGAGAAAGCAAAAATGTTTACTAAAAATTTGTTACCTAACTTGTTTACCATCCGAATGATATTTTTATTCTAAAATGTGTATAGTTGAGTTAACTACAACAAAATAAATCAATTAACTGGTATCAGGTTGTGGTACATACATGGTGCTAACAGAATTGTTGAAACAGGCTTTCCAATCGCTGTTTAATTAATTAGAAATTATTTAATGATAAATCATTGTACATTCTATGCCTGAAATAAAAGTATAAAACTATCTGAAAATTAGTGTTGACAGTTGATGAACACTTTAAAATTTTAGATGTACACTCTTTTTTGTTTCTACGCGTGGTTTTTATTGTTTATAAAAAACATAACAAACTAAATTTGTAAAATATAACTGTTTTTTAAGTATCAGAAACAAAATACTTTGTATACTGACTGAATTAAATAGATTAGGATTAGAGACTGTTGAAAAAGTTGGTCCTTTAGATTTACACAACTGAAAAGATAAGCTTCTTGAATATAAAGTGTTATTATTAAAGAAAAATCAATTTATCTGATAAAAAATAAAAATGTTATATATCTATATACAGATCATTAAACTTACAGTTCATCACGTGTCTGTTAATTTCTGATAAATTGAATTTCTTTTAATAGTAAATTTTATTTTACGTAAAAGTACCTATAAAAATTAAAAGAGATATGATTTGCAAGTACAATATAATAAAAAAGATAGTTTAATAATTTTTTATTTTAGTTTAAACAAAATGAAAAGATTTCTTTTAGATAATTATCGTTCTAACTTAACAATAAATTTAAATAAATATGAAACTGAAAAAAATTTTAAAGTTATTAATAATATTTTTTCTATAGTGTGATTTTTCACTCTAGATGTGAAAGAACAAATAATTAGACTAAATATTCGTACATATATGTATTCAAACATAACAACTAGAGTAATGTTCATAAATGATTTAAGCATTTATTTTGTATTTAATTGAATAAATCTGTTAGTTTAATTAAATAGATAGAAATTTCGAACTTTTTTAAGTCACTAAATGAACTAACATAAATTAGTATATATTTAAGCTATAAGAAATACTTGCTAGCTATATAAAACAGTCAATAGTATTTTCTATACTTTATAAAGACAAAAACTTCATAAGCTTACGCAGAACTGCAAGAAAAACGTTGTGCAAGTACGTTACACGGTTTACCGAAATTTTTCTTTCAAATCAAATTGTTTTTTTAGCCAGTAATTGTTATTATAAAAGACATAACTCAAATAAATAAATTATATTAAAAACGTACAAGTTGTTCACACGCTCTAATAACTTATAAATAAAAACCTACACACAAACTTAATTTTAACATTCTTCTACTGAATTCCCATGGCTTTCATATCTTCAACGACGCGTTTCAGGTACGTGGCGTCAGGAAACCCAAACTCATCAATCGGCTTGATGCTGGTCTTGTGGTGGATGTCGTTCCAAGTGATCCTGTTGTCGGCATTGAGCGCCAGGCTCCTCCCGATCGTGAACGTCCTCTTCATCTTCCACGCCTGCTTGAACAGCTCGAGGACGCGGTTGCCTTGCGCGTTATCCGGCAAGTACGCCGTCCACAGTATCCCGTTGTAGTACGCGCCGGGGTTCTGGTGCCTGTCGTCCTGAATCCCGTTGTTCATCGTGTACGTGATGACGATCACCCGGCAGTCTTCATGGCCCGCCAACCTTCCCTTCAGCAGGTCGCTGACCTCCCACACCATTCGACCCGGCGGGCAGCTTCCTTCCATGTTCGGTCCGCACACCCTGCATATCGGGCAGCGCTGAGAGATTCTGCACGCTTCTCGGATGCACTTGGAGTGAAACTTGTGCACGCAGCGCGTCATCTTGCTCACCTCCATGCCGTTGTTCATACTTTCCAAGCAAATCTCGCAGTCATCGTCGGAGCCAAGCTCGCGTGAGAATGGAACAAAGAACTTGTCAGAGTTTTCTTCATTTTCGCTGCCGTAATTGTATATGGCTTGCTGCCCGGGTATAAGGGGAGAATACTCTTCACAAACATCCGTCCATAGGCCGTCGCGTTCCTCATCAAAGAAGTATTCTTCTGGGTAATACCACTTGGAAGCGTAATAGTTGGCCAACATTTTAGACTTTTTCACTAGTTTACACTTGAACAGTTTGTTAGGTTTAGTCCCCATGATCTTTTTCAGGTACGACGCTTTTCGATCTGAGCGTTTTCTCATATGGGTTCTAAACATGTTGATTGCATTAAACAAAACAGTCTGTTGAATACATAGCTTGTTACTTGATCAGTTATCAGTATACTTTTGAATCAATTTAAGTGCAACTTTAATGTTTCATTTAAATTTATTATGCTTACAGTGTTCATTTAAGCTTGTATTAATACTTAATATAAATTACAATTTTTTTTTACAAAACAAGTTGAAATTAATCAATATGAAAAATAAATTATATTTACTAACAATCAAACCAATTAACAAAACCTAAATTAACTTTCCTTATATATTACTTATATGATGTTTATAAACACTTATACTATAGAGTTATAACTAAATAGTTAAGTGATCATTATAAAATAATAACTTGTATTATACTTACCTAGCAACATATTTTTCAACCTTTAAAAATCATAAATCTAGTAATCATTTGTAGTTGTAAATTCAATAAAAATTAGTTTGAGCATAGTGCTATTTTTGTAAAACAGGGTTTCCAAAAAATATTTTCATAAACGCGCTATTCAAGGGGGAAACATGAATTCGTTTTGGAAACCTTGTTCTAAGTGTTTTTAAAGTAAATGTAACTTTAAATATGTAATTTTAAAGTGTTAATAGTAAATTAAAAGTAACCCAAAAAACTTTTTAAATTTAAAATCTTTAAATGATTTAGTTTTAGAACTCTAAGAAACTTTTTTTTTAATTGTCAAAGTTATACATTTTGTATGTCACAAAAGCAAAAGAAAATTATGAATAAAATTAATTATGTATGTTAGTTTAAAAATACAAAATGCAATTAAGATTCGTAGTGTAGATTTGTAGTGTAGTTTATAAATGTTGATCCACTAGTAACTAATTTGTGCTACTTTAGTGGCTAATTCCTTAAATTTTAAAAGTTAAACTCTCTAACATGAAACTTACTAAAATACTTCGTCTGCTTGACTAGACCTGATTTTTTATATTTAGTCACAGTTATGATAGTTTTTGACTTTAGTAATCAAAAGGATATCTTCAGCTACTTGGATACTTTTAGTAACAGTAATTATAAATATTCACGTTTTCATCGATCTAATTACTTAAGTAAATTTTGCTTTATAAAACATGAACTATTTATTGTTGATTTTGTTTTATGAATAAACATTAGAATACTTTTTATACTTAAACTGAAACACTGTTTTATAACTTTTTAGTGTGAGATTTTATTGGATAACTTATTTATCAGCATTTAATTGTGTATATATGTAAGTTTGCACAACACGAAAGCTTAAATATTAATTTAGATATGGCAAATAAACGTGAATATTGTACTTTAACTGAATAAAACGGTTAAATAACAAGCCAAAAAAAAAAAATTTTTCCGGTATTATATTTGTTGTGAACTAAATATACCTATGAACTAAATTATAAAACAATATTTAAAACTAAGTATCTTTATAGTTAGTAGAAGATGTATTAGTTATAGTATTTAGTTTATCGAACAAAACAAAAAGCGCTCAAATACTTGGTCCAAGGACCTGGTGTATGAAAAAACCTTTCGGTTATCGAGTCATACACCAAGATACGGTTTAATGTCATGTCTGGGACTATATATTATGAAACAATTATTAACAAAAGATTAATTTGAAATCTAAAAATCTTCATCATTATTAGAAAATCTCATTCTGTTTGCACTAGCCACGTATTAAAGTTTGTAATACAACCTTCCCAGAACATATGATTTGTAGAAGTTTTGTATTAATGCTTAAATAGCAAAAGTTGTATTTTTAAAAGTCAAGGTCTTACTACTGTTTGCAGGCTGAATTAAAAAAAAATAATAATGAGTATTTTTTTCTTATGTTTGTCTGGTATAAACCTTTAATCAAATCATTTTGGCGCTTTTTGATCGACTTGATAGTAAAACTGTTTAGCTTTCTCACTTTTCTTCTACAACAGCAAATACTGTAAATAGTATTGCTCGCTCTTATACAGAAAAAACGTTTATATTTTTATTATTTATGCTTAGGTAAATTTCACTAGCTTTCAACTTTCACAGCTGAACTTTTTTCTTGTAATAATGTTAACTTAGTATTCAAAAAACTTTTTACCCCGGAGCGCAGAAAGCATTGTGTCCCTAGTTCACTGGTTTTGAATACATTTTAAATGTATATACTCTATAAAAATAAAGAACAGTTTATTAAACGACAAAAAAGGTTTATAAAAAACAGCAAGAAAAACGCATACAATAGTTTGTCTTATGACCTGGTGCACTAAGAACCTTTCGGTTAACGATTCGTACACCACGGGTACCTTTAACGTCTTGTCCAAGTCACAAAAGAGAAGGGAAACAGAAGGAGCTCAGAGAGTTTAGAAGTTAGGTAGAAAAACTATATTCAAGTTTCTTAAAAAGAAAAATACTTATTTTTTGTAAACAAATCATTCAGTTAAACCTATCATATAAAAATAGCTTAAGAACAAAACAAGTTTTAAAAAGAAAAGATAATGTATATACTCTCAATAAATTGTTGCAATCACTGTACGAAAAGACTAGTATAAATCTCAGTAATGTTATATATTTTACGAATATGATTTCTTATTTACTTAAAACTAGACAAATCAAAGTGTGTAATTGTACCAACCAGTAGATTTGAAACGATTCATCAATTTTTAAAGAATAAGTTAGTCCATAGTTTATTTTTCAGTTTTTAGAACTAATACTCTTTAAGATACTTGTTTTCTAACTATAAGTTTATTTTTAATTTATGTAGTCATATATACTAAAATAATGATAAATCGAGTTTATAAATTTTTCGAATACTTTATCTTAAATGACTAAAATTTTATACAAGTTAGAACTAATATTAATTTTTTTTTGAATACTAAATAATTTGATAATTCAACCCCACTGTTACAAAAATAAGAGTCTCTGAAATTTATAACAAATGTTGAAAAAAAAAAAAAGTTTATTGTCAAATAAGAATTTAATGAATTTTTCAACCTTATTGGTCGTTAACAAATATATCAAGCACTATTTTTTTTAATTTATTAAACTTTTTCGTTCATTTTTTAAAATCACCTCAATTAATAAAATGTTAAACTTTTGATAAAAAATAATTAGATTATGCTTAATTTTATTATAAAAATTTCAAGGTTATAGAGGATCCATGCTACTAACTTATGCCTTTAAAAATAATAATTAAAGTAGTTAAAGTTTTAACCTATTATGGCTACTAAAGTGCATCTGTTGCCCCTACTTAGAGTTAAACTTACTTTAACTTATGGTGCGTGGCAAATCACATAAAATACAGCAAATAAAATCTAGCTTCCTATATTTAACTACCGTAGCGCTATATACATTTTCCTAAAAAAATGCACATAATTATTTAGTGTTATCTACTTAAGAACCACTGTTTCAATTAATTTTTTTTTTAGAAAATTTAAATCATTTATTCTAAAAATTGTTATGGATTATTTACGAAAAGATGATTCGTTGCTAAACATACTTGATAAATATACTCATTACAGACTTGTTTCTAAGTTTTTCTACTTTATCAAAAGTTTATACATATGATCACATACTTAAACATATACCTTATATTAAAACCAACAATACTAAGCTTAAAATAATATACAAGTCTTCTTGTTCAAACATTTTAGTTTATTAATGTCGTAGTTAAAATCTCAATTTCATCTAAACTCAAAAAAGTATATAATTTATGGATGTAAACACTTACACTTAGTACTGATTATTTTAAATTAGTATTGCTTATCAAAAACTGTTAACAGAAAATAATTCCAATCACTAAGTTAACTGAAACACTCAAGAACTAAAGAGCGACAAAAAAGTTAAGTATATTAAACAAAAAATACTCAATCCGAATTAATGAAAAAGCTAATCCTCATTCAAACTATTGATATCATCAACCATTTCTTCCAAGGAACTCCAAGTAAATACCTTCACTCTAAAATTTTGCAATATGTCATTGATCACCAAAACCCCCTCAATACAGGTCGGAGTGTAGTACACCATATTGTGGTCCTTAAAACGATTTCCGCGGCGGTCCGTGGGGACACTTATTGAAATTCCGTCGTAATACACAAAACTTGAGTGCCCCCTGTTCCGTCCGAAGTAGACCCTGGCGCAGTGTTTGCCGCGGGTGTAGGCGACTCGGAGATCGCGGAAAGATGAAGAAAGCTTGGGATAAACGTGATCCTCGAAGTATCTCGCGCAGTTGCTGTGGGCGATTCCAACAAAGAAATGAACCATATAGATTACTGGAAGCTTTAAAATACTGCAATTAGCTGTGTAAAAGTTACAAAGTCTTCAAAAGTATCATGGCATTAGTATAAAATAATGATTGTATTTTACAGGTAAATAAATTAAAATAGTGCCCTTAAAAATGTGTTTCGTAGATAAAAACTTTAATGAACTTTTGAAATTTGTATTAATTAAAATTACATGCTGAAAAGAATTTTGTTTTAAGTACAGGTATATATATTTTATTAAGTACAATGTATGAGGAGTATTATTACTTCATATACTGTAAAAAAATTTTTTTTTTGAATTTCAGCATGAATTTTTTATGAAATTTTATTAGGATTTCTAAGTATCTTTTCAAACTAATTTTATAAAGTTTCAAAAATGTAAGATTGGTAAGTTGCTTATTATTTCATTGTTTACTTTAAGAACTTTCTAAATATAACTTTACATAATATATAACTTTAACTTACAGTCAAAGTTTTATTGAAAATATCAGTTTTACTTACATCTTTTTATATACTTTTTAATTGAAACTAGTTGTTAGAATGTCAAATTGAATTTACATTTATGCTTACTTTAATCATCATAACTATTAAATGTATTTGCAAATATAAAACTGTTCTCAAAGTTCAAATGATAGAAAGTTCATTTAAAAAAAAATATTTTTCTAATTTTTTTAATTGTTTTATTAACTTAGTATATTTACCAAAAAATCTTAACAAGTCAGCTTATTAAAGTTTAAATACTGATATTGAAACACTTTCAAATGTTTTTATTTATAACATTATGTGAGATTTATATTTTTTTAACCTATTATCCTAATAAGGTTTTTGATATTTAGTTAAATTCGGTTTTTATGATTTTCTTTGGTCAATTGTTTGGTCCCGTACAAGATGTTAAACTATATCAGAGTAGTGTACGAATCAATAACCGAAAAATTTTCACGTGCACTAGGTCTTAAGACCAATTATTTTGAGCGTTTTTTTGTCGTTCAATAGACAACTACTTAAACTTTTATACTAATAAAGTTTAACAACTTTAATTTTAAATGTTTTAAATGAGTTTTTACTAGGGGTCCACAGAAATACTAGTAACTAGCTTTAAGAAAAATCTTTTGCGGGTTGCAGCCTGCAGTTATTTTAAAATAATTGTATAGATCAATACAAAATTCTATTAAAAGAAAAAAATGATACAGGTTAATCTTTTAAATTGAGATTTTACAACAACTATGGTTTTTCTATACTAAAAAGTATGGTTTTAGATTAAAAAATCCTCATAGACCGCGTGTTTTTTGTTTTTAAAGCAAACATTACTGACCCCTATAGACAGTAGCATTATTAAGAGAACATCTATAAAATAAATTTAAGTAATCCTATAATTTTAGATGTTAGAAGCACAACCAATAGTTTAAACAGTATAGTATTTTTTTACTTATCCGCATAAAACTTAAATGCAAAATTGTCGGTTAAAGTAAGTCTACCAAAGTTACTTTGAAATTTAAAAACATTATATTTGATTACACAAGCTAAACAAGCTCTAATTAAGTGTTCTAGATATACAAAAATCTTTCAGTTCGAGTATAGAAATTAATCTAAGTTAAATAAAAACCGGTTTAGCTGTAAATCGATTTTTTTTCTATGATGTACAGACTTCGATGTTCAAGTAATATTTAATAACGTTTAATAGAATAATATTAATAAACTTATAATCATTTTACATTAATACAGGGCTCGGTAAAATGCGTCTAGCAAGCCATAATTTACGACCTGAGATGTAACTTCCAACTAAAATTGTACTTTAAAAAATGTTTGAAATAACTTGTTGTAAATACTTACAACTAGGATCTTAATTTTTTTATAGTAATTACTAAAGTTTATCTTTACCTGTATCATGGTAAATCTAGTTTGAAAAAATCGTCGCTTTTTATTTACCTTAAGTTTTTTAAATTACTGCTGCTCGCTAAGACCATTTTCTATATAATGCTGCGGCCAGAGAGCTTTTTCTACAAAAATAATTGGCAAAGTACATAAAAAAGTCTGCCGAGTGCCGACCCTGCAATAAAGTACAAGAATTTTCAAAAATAAAGTTTATTACTTATCTTAATTAAACAGATAGTTAAAGTTTGCACCTAAATTAAACAATATCTTTTAATCAAAGAATTCACAAACTTAAAGTTAATAAATTTTTGCGTAAAAGTTAAGTTATTAAATAACATATTTTAAAGTTAGTGGAGAATATTTTTGTAAAACTTTTGTCTTATATAGGTTAAAAAGAAAATAAATGTCTGAAAAAAGTCTCTTCTCGCACGAACATTAAATCGACAATGTTCGTTTTACTTTTGGAGTGTGTACTTGGTGAGTAAGGTAGCAGATGTAAACAAACATTGTGAAATATGGAATATTGATTCCTGCATTATATATGTCGATTTAACTGCTAATAGTAAAGTATGTTTTTCGTTAGTTTAGTGGTAGATAATAATGGTAAAACATTACTTTTTCAACTAAATTTATGTTAAATATTAAACTTAAAAAAAAATCTATGTAATTTTGTAATTTAAAACTTTTCACTTTTTTTTGAGTTTTTCAAAAGAAAAAACTAATTCAACTACCAAAAAGTTACTCTATTTATGTTTAAAACTATTTGTAGAAAGCATTAAGATGAAGTAATTATGAGATTTAGTCACATTTAGTCATTCATAATGTGTAAAAAAGAAACAAGAAACCATGTATTTTAAACTTAAATTTCAGTATGTTGCTAATGAATTAAATTTTTTCTTGTTCAGCTTAATCTATTTAAATTGATAATTTATGGAAAACTTAATATTAAAAACCATAGTACTTTATTTGTCATTTTTCATCATTAAGCTGTTTTAGTTCCTATAGCCAATGATGATCATTCATTTTTTTCTTTTGGTGGTATAACTTTAAAGTATTTGTTTTTTGAAACAGTTTAATTTTAATCAAAACTAAATAGACCAATTACCTGTTAAGACTGTTGTTTTAAGTCTTAAAAAATTGTTATTAAAAAACGTAAATAAGTATCTTGAAAATATCTTAATTGGTTACTTGAATGCTACCCAATAGCAATCAAGGTATAGATCCGACCAATCTTAACTTCAGCACATATTTGAGAAATAAAATTAAGTTAATATATTTATAAAAAACACTTTATAAATGTGATGTTAAGTATGTTTTATTGTATGCTTTATTTGCTTTGAAATAATTAGTTTATTATAATTTTTCTTTGAAAATGTTATTTTACCTTTCCAAGTATTTATTTTCAATGGCCTGCTAAGAACTTATAAACAAGTTCTAACCATAAAATATTTTTTTTGGTAAATCTTCTCTACTGACTATTAAATCCACCCCTACTTATATGTTTGAATCCATCAAAATTTATTATATAGTGTAGTAAATGTTGTAAAAACATATTACAAACATTTAAATAAACAAAGTAGTAGTAAAATATTCATTTGAAATAAGAATTTTTACTATTGTTGAAAAGCTATCTTTAGAAGCTTATGACCATTGCACTAATTACATTTGTTGTCATCAGATAAAGTATTCTCATAGCTAAACATGGTTTAGATCTGTATTTTCTGAGGGAAAAAAATTACTTGTAGTGACAGTAGTTTTCATCGGTTGTCACAGAAAAGTGTTTTTTATAGATCGGTATACAACTTTTGTCTGTGTAATGTAAGTAATATTTTTAAAAATTTAAGACTTAACCTAAATGATAAATATTTCAAAAGTCTTATGTATGTTTAAAGTTAACTCCCTTAAAGAAAAATCAACAAGCGTGTTTCAAATACAGATTTTATTTAAGTTTTGATCGTAGCAATTTCTTTAAATAATGGCATTTTCTTTTTCAGCTTATCAATTAAGCTTTTATCATCCAAAGGCAATTTAACTACTAAAACATTTGTTTTCAATTCAAACTGTTTGAAACATATATAAAATCTGAGTAGATGACAGAAACATATGAGGGTACACTTTTGCATTAAGACACTTTTGCACAAATGCTCACTTTTGCACGGGTTAGACTGTGAAATTAATAATTTTCTTTTAACTATCACTGTAACCACTAACCCAATGATCTTAAAGCTAAAAAATTCACCCCACATTGCAAATTAGTAAGCCGCTCTCTTAGTTGTAGGAACGCATATAAACTTTGTTTGTTACTATTGAAACACTAAAGTTGGTTTTGGATAATTATCTTTTTACATCAAAACATATACATTTAGAATCTAGAAATGAACTTTATCGTGTGTTAAAGTTACAAAAGTGTTACATTATTTAAAAAATATGTATTCAGCAGGTTTCAAACAGCAAAATACAATAGTTCACATTGTTACAAAAACGTTATAGAACTTTAAAAAACAAGGTAGATGTAAAAAACTGAACGTTAAAAAATGGCTACAATATATGTATTAACTGTAAACAAATATTATAAAAGTTTATTATTAAACTCTCTTACTTGAGAATAAATCAATAAATAAAATTATATCATTATTTATACAGAGCACATGTTATATTTTCTCATACTAATTTTTTTTATATTTCTATACTAAACGTTTATTAAAACAGCTTTATTTAATATAGTTTTTGTTTATGGTTGAACCTAGAACTTGAAAATCATAAATATGGTTAACCAATTAAAATATAAACTTTAACACTTTTAAAATTAACTTTTCAATATTCATATTTCTTTATAACAACTGGTATACAAATGAAAAGCTATTTGATTTGTTGTATATAAAATAAAATGTGTCCTAGAAATATATGACCAAAACAAAAAATAATCAAGATAATTACTAAAGAATTATGAGATGGTTTTATGTTAATAAAAAACTTGAACATTCCTTAAAAAAAGTAACATAATACGTAAAAACATTTATAGTTAAATTTTAAGGTTATTCCTGAAACCAAACCGCACTTCTTCAGTTTGCAGATAAAAATATTTTTAACACTATTATATAGTAATAGTTATTATACAAATCGTATAAGTTTATTGAACGACAGAAAAAAACGTTTAAATAATTGTTCAAAGACCTAGTACACGTAAAAACCTTTTCGGTCATCGTCCGTACACCACGGATATCTTTAAATGTCTTGACCAGCACACTATTTATAACAGATATTTCAATAAAGTAATTAAAAATATATGTACTTAGTATAATAAATTATAGTAAAACATACAACTTTTAGTTTCAGACTAATATTTAATAAAACAACTAACGAACAACTTGAGTAGGTAAAGCATCACAGAACAAAATTTTGAAGAGTGAGTTTTGTGTTTATATATGAAGTTTTTAAAGAAGTTGATTTTACTTATGTTCATTATTCAGTGAAAATAATTTACAAATTTTTTGAATTTTTACAGGTAGCTCAGATACCTTTAACTTAATTATTAACAAACTGACCTAAACAACTATTTTAAATAATTAAAACTATTATTGAATTAATCATAATTTTTCTTCCATTGTTAATTTTTTATTCATGACTTATTTCTCTGAAACTACTAATAATTAGCTTACATTGGCAACTTCTATGCAGTATATACAAGTTTATAAACTAAATACTGTGGAAACTCAGTAAACGTTGTTTTTTATAAAATAAACAGATTAAATATTTTATTAACTTCAAAAGTCATTGAAGAGAAGACCTTTTCTATAAAAAAACATACTATATATACTAAAAAAAGAGTTGTAAATTTTAAAACAATAAAGTATACTTACTATTGCAGAATTTTGAAGTAATAATCTTAATAAGGAAAACATTTCTTAAAATGAAGGTAAATTATGACAAAATGACTTTATTATTATAAAGGTATTATTTTATTTTAATTAAAACAATGTTTAACGTCAACTTAATTACATACATTGTCTTGGAAAACACATTAAAAGGTATCCTTGGTGTGCGACTCTATAACCGAAAGGTTTTTTCGTGCACCAAGTCCTACGACCAAACATTTTGAGCGTACTTTTTGTTGTTCAATAAGCTATATACGACAGAACTAACAGCAAAAACTTTACAATGCTTTTCATAATGAATTTAAAACTACTGGTTAGATAGTAAGCATAGAATTTGTATACTATAACTTTGATTTTTGTTTATCCAGTACTTTGAATTTCTAAACACTTATACTTTATCAATTAACGCATTTTAAAAGGGACAAATTATTTAATTTTTTTGATTATGAGTAATGATTTTAAAAATATATGAGAGTTAACAGTTTTTGTACACATTGTGTTAACATTTTTCAGATATTTATTTTTATTTTTATTTTCAGTTACAGGTTGTTGTACAGTAACCTCTCGTTTATTTACGCACATTGTGTCCACAGAAAAGTTGCGTAAAGATATGAGAGATCGTAAATATACGAGATGTGTCAAACATACTTACTATGATTGTTGTTTTTTGATATTGCTTCTAGTTAAAAGCAGACTGGGGACTTTCTCACTTTTTAAAAACTTGTTTAATTTATCTATAAATATGAAAACAAATTATAAAACTATACATTTGCAAAAATAAAAAGATTTAAATTTATATAAAATAATAATACTTGTATAAACATTTTACTCTTTTTAATAACATGTAGATTTTATCTTTATTTATATTTGATTTATTTGATACTTAAATACTTAAATCACAAATAAATAATACAGCATTCTTGCCCTATACATGAATAAATATCTAAAAGATAAATCCTAGCAAAAAGTAGCAGTGATACTTAATAAATATAGGGCTTACACTTAACACAAATCTTAATTGTTTTATTTTAAACATATAACTAATTTTCATTTGACGTTTTTTTTTAGTTTATCCTTATGTGGGGAAATGTCAAATAAAAAAAAAGTTGTAATAACATAAACAACTTTTGTTAAACATTTTTCTTATATTTTATATATTTTTGTTTAAAAGAAGAAATTCATTACATCACCAAATAAATATTTTTGTAAAAGGCTTTAGAAATAAATTTTGATATAGACACCACAACATTTCTTAAATGTAAACAAATGCTTAGTTATAAATTGAATTTGTTAAGTAGAATAGAATATAAATGTTAAGTAAAAAATAAGTCACATACAAATAAAGATAATGATAAAATCTACTTATTTTTAAAATTAGTAAAAAATTTTTACAAGTATTATTATTTTAAATAAATTTAAATAATTTCTTTTAAAATGTATAATTTAATCTTTTGTTTTCATACTTATAAATAAAGTAACAAATTGTTAAAAGTAGGAAAGTACTCAGTCTGCTTATAACTAAAAGCAATATCAAAAAATAGCCATTTTAGTAAGTATATTCGATACCTCTCGTATCTTTAAGATCTCTCGTATCTTTACGCATTTTTCCGTGGACACAATGTACGAAAATAAGCGAGAGGTTACTTCATGTCTAAAACCTACTTAGTAGATGCACATACCTTTCAGCTTGAAGTTTATTTTAGATTATTGCGTCAAAAACTAAATGTTTTAAATAAAATACATAAATATTATATATCTGATTATCCAAAACTGTTTAACAGGACTATTAAAAACATTTACTCTTTTAGCAACAAAATATTAGTTTTTTAGTGCTGATAAAAACTTTAAAAAGTTTCTGTTTTTGAAACTAAATGTACATTATCTTGCCGTTTTACTCAAAAGCTATGTTGCTGAAATGTAGCTATTTTTATACAGTTTAAATTTATTTTACACCAAATAAGTTTTTAATTTTCTAATTAGACTTAAACAAGTTATAACCTACAACTTAGAAAAATACTACAAAAACAGTAAAATAAAGTATCAGTTTTGTAAAAGAAATGTAACTACATTTTATTTATTGTTTATCTTTTTTTAATACTAAGTATTGTACAAAATTTATCAATAATTTAAATTAGTCAAGACATTTAATTACTTAAATTATCATATACAAAGTGTTTTACAACCATGGATTCTCAAATTTTCTATTTTTAAATTTGCCTTACTTTCTTATGAAATATATCTTTCTTATTATTACTTTTAAAACAAAAAAAAAACATGTTTAATATAACGTTTCTTTGACTTTAAACAAAGTAAAATTGGGGTCTATTTTTGACGCAAAGGCCTATTGAAAAAATGGTTATTTTAACATTGTTTTGTTTTTGTCAATAAAATCAAAAATCAAAATAAAGTTTGTTTTTTTAAATAAAAATTATTTAAATAATCTCCAGGTTATGTTTTTTTTTTTAAATTCAATTTCAAATTAAAATTCTAGGCAAAAATATTATTTTTTCTCTGGCAGCACTTATGACAATACTATTTGTTTGCCAAACTATGACTTAAAGATCGAAGATTTAACTTATTTTTTTTATAATCTTACTATTTTAAGTTTAATTAAAAAGTTATACGTTTTTTTCTTAATTGATGTAATTTGTTTAACACACCCCTTTAAAGTTTACCTTCCTTTTTTTGGGGCATATCACTTTTATTTATCCTTAATTCAAAAAAAAAAACAGAATGTTTTCGCAGTAAAGGAAAGTAAATATTTACATTGTAAATTTTACAACTAGGTATCAGACCAGGGAAAAATCATAATATAATCAAAAATTAATAGCTACTTATAATACTAATAGTAAAAAAATAAAAATGATAGTTATATTGATTATGACAATAAGAATAACTTTATATACAATAATGATAAGAAAAAATAACAATAGCAATATCGATGATATACATGTTAGTATATAACAATAAAATATTATAATAAGAACAATATTGAATTTAATACGAAAAAAAATTTATCACTTTAAAACAATAATAACGATATAAGTACATGCTTATTCACTTATCCGGACACTCACTTATCCGGAAAGTTTCGGTCAGAAGAAAATTCAAAAAATTTCAATATTAATCACTAACATTATTGTATGATACAAATATTTAAGCTTTTATGCTGTAAGAAAAATTTTAGTGATTTTTTAAACTCTACAATTTTGTTCATTATACTAAAGATTACAACCTATCTTTGTTCAAAACTAGATTAGAACATTTCACTCACATTGAGCCTATGCAGAAAATAGATGATTTTTTAGCTATTATCGAAGTCAGCCAAAAGCCACACCAGAAAAAAAAAATCACAGTAAGTCAAATACCGTGAGTTTTCTGGTAATAAAGTTGAAAAATCTATAAAAAACGTCTGTTTTTTTAATTTTTGTAAAACTTCTATTAAAAACTAGTTTGTTAGGATTGATATGTTTTCGTTAAATTGATTTTAATTTTTTTGTTTTTTTTAAGTTTGTTTTTTTCTTTGTTTAAAATTTTTTTTTTTGTAGAGATAGGTTTACATTATCGTTTGTTTTCAAAGATAGTTTTGATTTATTTTTTTCTAAAAAAAAATTAATCTTTTTTTAAAGTTAATAGTTAGGGCAGGAGGGACCAGAAATGATAAATTTTACTTGCTTGACCCTCAAAAAACGTATATCGTTGCAGAGTGTTAGTAAGTCTGATCTTATCCTATTTTATTAATTAATTAACCTAATATTTAGCTTTTATTATTTATCATTTTATTATATATTAATCACAGTTACTATGTATTTGTTTTTACCATAACACTTTTATTATGTATTGCATTATATGCAGCAGTTATATTATTATATGAAAAAGTATATTTTTTGTACTTATCTGGAAATTTGGTTATCCGGACATGTTTACAGAAAAATCTTGCCCCAACGTGCCCGGATAAGTGTTTAAGCACTGTATTACTAATGAAATAAGAGGAATAAAAATAACATCAATATCAAAAATAGTTATAATAAAACATACTAATAATAATGTACTAAATAAATACAAACAGAAAAAAAATATACTAAAGTGGATATAAAATATATTGTTTATAAAAGACAGAAGTAAGCGCTCAAAAATTACCTGGTTCACCTATAAACCTTTCGGTTATCGACTTGCATACCACTTGAATACTCTTAACGTCTTTCCCAGGACAATAAAATATGTTAATGATTACAATAAGATTGATGTAAAAACAAATATTATTAATATATGAAAATAATAATAATACTAAAATTATTTGCTAATATTCCTTTTATTGATATAGATTTTTTTTCGTGAATGCTGTTATTGTATTTTATTGTACTTATTTTTTATATTGATGTTGATATTATTGATACTCTTATCAATAATTCTTATATCGTTATTAATGTTTTATTATATTAGGAATTATATTTTTTTATTGACAATTATTTTCTTAAAATAGTAATATTAAATAGAAGAATGATGTGTAGATTAATATGTATTTATAAAAGCAAAAATAATATTAAAAACAAATAAAAATTTAGTAATAATATTGAAAAAAAAATATAACATTATTAATACAAACAATAAACAGAAATATTGATCATTTTATCATTTATACCAATCTTTTTTTTTGTAATTATTGTATATTATTATTCTTATTATTATAGTCGATATTATTATCATTTTTATTCTTTTTACTATTATTAGTATTATAACTAGCTATTAATTTTTGATTATGTTATACTATATCATATTTTTGTCCCTGGTATGACACTTAGTTGTAAATAATTACTTTTCTTTACATGCAAAAATGGTCTGCTTTTTTTTTTGAATAATGAATGAAAAAAAAAGTGATACACACCAAAAAAAGGTAAACTTTTAAGGGTTGTATTTAACAAACTCCATCAACTTAAGAAAAAAATATATAAATTTTTAATTAAACCTTAAACAGTAAGATTAAAAAAAAAGAGATATTTGATATTTAAGTCATAAATTGGGAAATAAATAGTTTTGTCATAAAAGCTACTAAAGAAAAAATTCATATTTTTGCCTAAAACTTTTATTTGAACTTAAATTAAAAAAAAAAACATATAACCTGAATATGAAATAAAAAACTTTAATTAAAGAAACAACTTTTTGGGGGATTTTTTGACAAAAACAAAAAAATGCTAAAACGACTACTTTTTAAAGGGCCTTTGCGTCAAGAACAAGCCCCAATACATTTGATTTTTACCTTGTTTTAAAGTCAAAGAAACTTTCTATTTAAAATAAAAATGATTTTTGTTTAAACTTATAATAAGAAAGGTATACCATGAGGAAATGAGGCTAAATTTTAAAAAGAGGAAATTTGAAGTCCTCTAAGAATCCAAAGTCATAAGTTTCTTTTTTAATTCTGTTATAGTTAAAGGAGCTTATATTGTTCAATATTCATAAATTAGTAGGAATCTACCAGATACAGTCTTTGTAAACAATCTATTATAAACAACATTATAAACAGTATTTGCAAACGTTTTAAGTCTTTTCTCAATGTTATTAAAGTTTGAAAAATGCTTAATGGTAATGTAATTTAATATTGCAGTTTATGAACATATATTTTCCTGAACTAAAATAAAAATACTTTTATTTTTTGTACTAGCTTTTCTTTTCATGACAATTTATATGTATATGTTTTATTTATCTACTGTATTAAGTTGTTTATACTTAATTACTTTTTTATTTCAAAATAATTAGGCATTTTATACTTTTATCAATTGTTTCTAAAGCAAGTTATAATTGGTTGTCTAATTGTGAAAGACATAGTTTACAATGGACTGGATTTATGCAACATAGACTTTTGCTTTCCACTTTACCTTTGTACAATATAAGAAAAAAGTTATAGTGTAAAAATATAACCTCAAAATTAGTATCAGACTTAACTGCGGCTTAATTTGTTTCATACTTCTAAATTTCTACTCAAGCATACTTTTTAATTTCTTTGTATATTACATTTTTTAAATTTAGTCGCAAGCCGGGTCTTACCCACAGTTCTTTATTCCAAATTAATGCCAAAACTTTTGATTTGATAATCTTTAAACCAGAAATACATGTAATTATTAGCTTGAACATAAAAAAAGGTTATGAATGTGTAACGTAAGACCCCAGGCCTATCCTTCGCAAGACGTATTTCTACTTCAATACAAACATAGAAAACTCAAATGAAATGAGACATTGAATAACAAAATGTGTTATCCATATTTATAACAAGTAATAATAAAAGAATATTTAAAGTAGAAATTAGCAGAAGTTGTGAAACTTCTAAATAAGTTCTTGCTGATCAGACTAGATAATGATTTTTTTTAGATCCCTATGCGGTAGATAAACTCTATTAGTAATTCTTTTAAAAATCTTACACTTTATACATGTATTAGTTTTTAACCAATTTTAAAGTAAATTATTATAGGGTTGTCAAAAATCCTAAAAAGCTGAAAAAACCTTGAACTTGACAATTTAGGCTAAAAAAACGTAGAAAAACCTTGATTTTCAGAAATTTGAAAAAAAACTTGAAATACCTGGATTTTAAATAATAATCACTAAAAAAACATGGAAAAACATGAAAACTTTATTATTTTATAATATTGAGTAGTAAAATTTCGGTTTGACACAACAAATTTATTATATAGATAAAAAAGTGCTGTCATCAACAAAAATTTTTTTATTTAAAAACACAAATAAAGAAGCTTTACAGTATCTTTTCAATGCTTTTATACTATTTAACACAGTTTCTTTCATTAAACTTAAATTTCAACTTAAAATAGAATCTATGTACTTTTAAAAACCTGGATGAAATTTTGAAAACCTAGAGAAAATTTGCGTAAAACATCTGGCCACCTCTTTTTAGACGAATATTTAATACAGTTTATTACTTTTTAGCTGTATTTTATCATAAATAGCAAAAAGTTTTTAACTGAACCAATTTTGTTTAATCTTAAAGTTTTCAACTCAATGTAAATAAACAACAAAAATATCAAGTTTTAATCTAATAATTATCTTCTTTTACTAACATACATTCAATAAAACATTGAACCCATCGTATGCTCATTATATGTCCTATAATTTTCAAATGTACATTTAAATGTATATACATAAATCGAACACATAATTATCAAAGTCATCAAGTTTTTAGCTAAACAATTTAATCAACTGACAAAACATTTGTGCGGGTTTAGATAAAGTCAAGTTTTAAAACTATTTAGCAAACCATTTATTATTAAAAAAACTTTGAAGAAAAAAAAAGTCCTAGTTAGGTTAGAAGTTCTTAAATCAGATTACTCCAATGGCAAAAACGTCGCATCAATATTTGATATAGTTTTTTTTTTTATAACAAACATAATTACAAACAAAATGTTCGACGACAATGTAAATCATTATGTATAAAGATCACCCAGGGTCTTTAACTAAAACTTGAGATTTTTTCGTTAGTTCTATAAACAAACATAAAATACAGAGGAAAGGTTTGAGGACGGGCTGGACAGCGACAAGGAGCACAATCTTTATTTGGAAAGGATGAAGCAAAAGAGGCAGGCCTAGATAGGATGAGACGATTCACAGTCGGAAGATGAAGATTTCGCCTTAGATCAGGAAGAAGACAATGTGGGTTTTATACTTTTTTGTGCATTTTTTTTAGTTTATTGTTGTTATTTTATTCTAAACTTTTATGGCTCATAATTGGCAAAACAAAGGTCTTTACTTTTTAAGTAACTTGGTTTGGAACTATTGCACCCGGTCAAGAGGAAAACGATATAATATTCAAGTCATTGTTTTTTTTTGTTACACTTATAAACCTTAATTAAAATTTAAAGACTTATTATTTTCAAGGGTTTAAATGTAAAACAAAAATAAGTTATTAATTGTTTTAGACTAGATTATTGAATAAAAATAGTGACTGGTGTATGTGTTTTTGATGCAACTTGCGGAAGTTAAAGTACACAAAGTTATTCTTCATTTATTTGTTTAGCAAGTTTTGTTTTAGTAAAGCTTGTTGAGCGCTATCCGAAAAATGGAATCTTAAAAACATAATTTTTCAAACACAGGAATATTAAAACTATAATACAAGTTTTCCTTATGAGTACGAAGTGCAGTACAAGGAGGCGTGGAATGATTGGAAAGTGTAGAACGAATAATACTTGAAGAGTGACTCGGTCATGCAGTTCTCATCTACTTCAACAGGTGGGGGGGATTATAATAAGTAACTTTAAAAAGAAAATCTATCATATAATCATTATGATAAAGTTTTTTTTTTTGTTGAAAAGTTGTTTAATACAAATAATTCAAATGTATGCATATTTTGATGATTTAGTAAGTTGTTAATTGATCACAGGTGGGGGCAAGAAGCAGTTCGTCAAGGACCTGAACGCCCCCAAGCGGCCTCAGACCGCCTCATTTCTCTGGCTCAGCGACAACATGTCGAGAATAAAGGGGGAAAACCCCGGTTTTGCAAACAAAGATCTGCTGAAGATAACAGTGCAGGAGTGGCAAGTTCTTGACAAAGAAGAAAATCAGTTTGTGTTGAATTTTACGTTTACTTTGAGTTATAGACGTAAAGATTTAAACTTTTAAACCTTGTAACTACTGTATAAATTTTAAGTTTACAATTTGTTGTTAAATTTTGTTAAAATATTAAGCTTTTCTTAACTTTTCATACTAAACTAGTTTTTGTATACTTGGTCGACACATGTTTTAAAATGAGATTTGCAACATTTTTTAAATTTAAACTGTTCACCAGGTTTACGAGCGAGAGTTCAAGGTAGAGCAGGCGGAGTACAAGTGAAAAGTTGGCGGTTTACCAGCAGACAGACGAGAACAGGCAGCATCAGCAAAATAAAAAGAACGCAAAGTTTGGTGAGTATGTACAAAAATTATACATTAATCAGGGTTAGCAAATAATCTGGAAAAACCTGCAATTTGACAACTTAGGCAAAAATAACGTAAAAAGACTTGAATTTGAAAAATTCTGAAGAAAAACCTGAATTTCGAACAAAAATGACTTCAAAACCAAAAAACAACCTGGAATGTTTAATAGGTAAGTAGTTAAATTTCGATTTGGCACAAAAAAACGATCAAAAATATAAAAAAACTTGTTACCATCAAAGTTTTTTATAAAAAAACACATTTAAAATAGCTTAATAGTATCTTTTTAATGTTTTTTTACTACTTACACAGTTTCTTACCTTTAACTTATTTCTTAACTAAAAATTGACTCAAAAACATCAGTTTTGAACAACCTGGAGGAAATTTGGAAAACCTGGAAAATTTTTTAGAAAAACGAGTGGCAACTCTGTGTATATTTATTAAAACTTTAAAACCAGGGAAACTTATATCAGTTCAAAAAAGTATGAACTATGCAAGTTATTATTATTGTTGTATTTGAAGAAATTGTTTTTCTTTTTTAAAATAATACAAACTAATTTTACTGAACAAATTTTTAAAAAAAAGTATATATTTGTTTAAGGTTATTCAGTAAAATTTATGAACCATAATGCTACAGTTTAAAAGATTGTATTTATCCAGTTTTATTTAAAATGATTAACTTTCAAAGAGTACTTTGTTTTCAAATACTAAAAAGCAAAATTTTAAACAGAAAAACCTAAAAAATATTTATAAAACTTTAGTTTTTTGATATTTTGGTATTTAATGTCTGGTCTATTATGTAAATGGTTTGTTTTTTTAAGTCTTTTTAGTATAAACCTGTGTTCCTATACTTACTTCTAACTAAAATTATGTATTTTTTTAAATATACATAAAATACTTTAATGTACACAAAGTTTTTACTAGACAATTTTTTTAGTACTATTTTAACACGACAAAAGTATTTTCGTTGTATTAATATATGAGTATTATGTCAATAAATGAATACAAGTACAAATAGATTTCAAGACTACAATCCAGTTTAAATTTTTATCTAATAATATCTTACAGGCTCTTAACGTCTGAAGATAAAAGGATGCAGTAACTGTTCAAAAAACAAGAAAAATAGATTAGCGCAAACAACCAGCGAAGAATTTCTGAAAACAAAACTTAATACTTTTGTCTTTTGTGTATTACTAAATTTAAACTTTTTCAGTTGTGTCTGATTAAAAATAAACCTCTACTATTTACTAAAAATAGTTAAACTTATTAAATCTTTATTTAATATGTAATGTATACTAAAACAATAACTTTATACGTGTACTTTAAAATTTGTGATTGTTTTATTTGTGTAATCCTAAACCTCAAAGTGTTTTGTTTTGTATGTAATGTGTACTTTAAAGTATAAAAACATTTTACTAAACGAAAAGTTATACTAACAATTACTTGTCTCTGTAAATGTCTTTTAGCTATAGAATAGTTAATAAAAAGTCCCTTAACTGTAAAAGTTTTAGTGGCTTATGTTTTTTTGACATTGGTAAATAAAAAATTAAAAAAAACTGTTTAATTATAGTTTTATTACTTTTTTTATGTTTTATGTATTATTCTACACAGTTGTATGATTTATATTTAGTTTGATAGTTTAATGTGTTAAATTTTTTTGTGAGGATGTTTACATTAAGTTGTTTTAATTATAATAGTTTTTATAGTATCATTTACTTAAAAAAAACATGCATACTTTACATATAAAAATATTTATAGAAAGAAATTAACTGACCTAAAAAAAATTTAACATATGATCAAAATATTCTTTAATTTATTATTATGTGTTTTATGAACAAACTAAAACAAACAAATCTCAATGTTTTATTGTTCTTTATTTATTTCAAGGCTTGTTGGTCAATAGAAAACTTATACAATGCTTTTACTAAGGAGCCATATTCTAGTTTTTTTTTTATGTTTTCATTTATATTCTTATCTTTGAATATATATTTTTTTAATTTAGGTTTATAGTTCTAGATATTTGTGTTTTTGTAGAAGTTATTTAATAAGTAAATAAGTTAACTAAAATCCCTGTCTGAAAGTCTGTCTAATTTAATATGTATTTATTTAAAATTTCTACAAAGACTTTATCTTCCATATTATAAAAACAGCTTGTATGTACACTGTTTATGCTTACTCATAAGCTGAACAGTGTTTCATTTCAGTAAATTTTTGTCATTTAATTACTTAGGTGTTTTTGCAAACAAGATTGAAATCGTTTAAACAGAATCACATGATTATTTATAATTTTCTGAAAAAATTATACAATAAGATATTAAATCACACACAGTTTATAAACTCTGTAGTTTTTAATTTTTTTAAAATAACAGCAAAACTAATAGAGCTTATATTTAAGCTGGACTATATGTTTGCATGACCAAGAAAATAACTGCACTAAAATGCTTTTGTTAAAAATATGTTACTCAAATTAACCTATGAGTATTTTTTTTTGATTAAAAAATACTTACAATTGTTTTCTTCTTTTCAAAACATGTACATATAAGTTTTCATCAAAAATACTTTAAAATCTTTATCAGGGTGGCCACTCACTTAAGCTTTTTATATTAACTCCTACTGATTTGATTTTTTTTTAATTCAGCTAGCTGAAGTTTTTGATAATACTTCGGCTACTTTGAAGAATAAAAACTATCAGGCTGATTTTTTACTAATATCATAATAGCTTTTACTAACTTAAATACTTTGCTTGTTTAAAGTTTATAATTTAACCTGTTCCTTATTCATTATTTTGGTATTTTTAGGTATTAGAAATTGATTAGTAGTAACTTTTAAAATTTATGGCTTATGTTTCCTTTAAATTTTAAACTAGTTCTTAGTCACTCAGACTGGCTTTTTTTGCCTCAAAGAATAGCAAGCCTGATATATTTAACTTAGATATATTTTTAGATAAAAAATGTAAGTGCTGTAACTGTTTTTTCTTTGCTTATAAAATTTAAAAACTAGTCAATAAAAAGTTATATAATTATAAGTAGTAATTTAAAGTTAAGCTATTCTACATTTCAAATTAGTTAAATTTAATTTTAATTTATACATTTGTAAAGATTGTTTTAATCTTAAATATTTTTGTTCAAGTTATAAATTTATTTTTAAGTATCTTTTTTATCATTTTTTTAGAGCTTTTCACTAGCTTTGAAGATCAGTGGTTTATATTTAATACATATTGCTAAATATTTTTACTTTACAAATGAAATTTTAAAACTGTCAAAAATATTTGTGGATACAGAAGGTCTAAGTTATTTTTCAAACATTTAAGGCAAATTTGTTCAGTTTTTTATCTGCAAACTTATACAAGTAGTTTTATTTGTATAGCAGAATCTAAATCAGGGTTTCCCAAACTTTTTTTCAAAACGCCCCCTTTAAATGAATTAATAAAGCTATGACCCCTTCCAAAAAGGTTTCTCTAAACAATTACCTTTAAAAACGCCTAAAACCTTTTTTGTTTTTTTTATTGCTCTTCATCATCTACTCCAGGATATCTAGTGTAAGTTTTAAATTATGGCCTTGTGGCTCCCTTTTTTTTTTGCTTTTCATCATCAGCTTCAGAATATTTAGTGTAACTTTCAACTTTTTACCTCATCGAGCTCAACAATTGACC
Organism: Thalia democratica; assembly: GCF_965202585.1. Lineage (NCBI taxonomy): Eukaryota > Metazoa > Chordata > Thaliacea > Salpida > Salpidae > Thalia > Thalia democratica. The sequence goes on from NC_139165.1 coordinate 78,578,646, forward strand.
TCATGATCCCCCTGTGGCCCCTTAACTGCTCATGGCCCCCTAAATTTCTGTAATGGCCGCATTTTGGCCCAGATTGGGAAACCCTGATCAAAATGCAAATACAGATTAGTATAGTAGTAGGGTAGTGAGTTCATATGAAAAAATATCATATTTTAAAATATTTAATTAACAAAGAATTATTTTTAAAAGTGTTTAATAAAGGAATTCCTATCCTATAATGTTTTCTAATAATTACTACCTTTTACATGCAAAAGTTATTTTTATATAGATTTTTAGTCAAAAACAAAATTGTTTCGTTTTTTACAATAAATGATAAAATTTATATACAATAGAAGAAGTTCATACTTTGTAATATAGTTTATTTACTGATACTGTTCTTATAATTAAATCAACTTAATAACATATCCTGTCTTTTCTTTAGTTTATTAGAGTCAATAGGTTTCTTACTTAGCATGAAATTTTTAATCAGTAAAAACTTTAATTAGTCATTAAACACTTTTTGAATAAGTATAAAACTCAACATCAACGGCTTTGATATATTTAAACAATTAAAATGATATTTTAGCCCTATTGAAAGTTTAAGAATGCTATAAATAAATATTTAAGGTTTGCTTAAAAACTTCATATATTTTGTAAGCTCTATTTAACTTTTATTCTAAAATAAATATATTTTATTAGTTATAAGGCAAAAAAAAATTAAGTTATCAGTTGTTGGATTGAAATAGCATTTATAATATACAAAATAAATAATCTGTAGATCATCAAAGATCTTTTTTATCGTACCTAGAAATTTAACTAGTTTCTACACTAATTAAACACTATAAACAAAACTATTTGTATTTAATAAGAAAAGTTGTATTGTAATATACTCGGTTTTTGTCCAATAGAAATTTGCTGGAAAATAAACTCAAACAACTAATGTACTCTTAAATACTAAAAAAAGAAATAAAACTGTACTTTATAAAGGATTGTATAAACAAGGTAAAATTCATCTATTACTCTATTTAATTAGATAAAAGCTAAGTGCAGATTAACATCTAAGTAACAGCGTAAATAAAATATAAACTAGGGATGAGAAACATACAACCGAGTGCAGAAATCTCTGGTGTGACGTATATTAATATATTAAAATCATGCAAAACTGAGCTTTTTTTGTTACAAATATTTAGAATGTGTTCACATTTACATTAAACGGTAGTAATTTATCATTAATCATCATTTAAATTTTGAATAAAAAGAGTTTGTCAGCTTAGTAAAATATTTTATAATTATGTGGCTCACAAAAATCTTTTTATTAACCCGGCCCGCGAAATGATATGTCTTGTAAATCTAGCCCACCGACTAAAAAATTTAGTAGCCTCTAAATCAAAGATATTCGTAGTCCAACTGCTGATTCTACAAGTAAATATAGTGTGTTTTTATGTTTTGTTTTAAGAAAAAAATGACCAAGTTGAGTATCTCCCTGCGTAATAGAATAAGTTTTCTGCATACATACCAAAAAGTACGATTATTTAAGATATAAAAAAGTAGATTTACAGTAATTAAACATTGATAACCTTAACACTTCGATCAACCTTTGTCAGCAAAAAATAATTTGATATATTTTATTTTGATTTCCCTTCAATGTTTCAAACAGTATTTTTTGATTTTTTTTTAAACATTGAACTCACTCAATTTAACTCAATTGAACTTAGTCCTCAAATAACTAAGACTGTAATGCGTTTATAAAGTTTAAAAAATTTTTTGCTTCAGATAGCAAAGGTATTGAGTTAAAAAATCGAAAAGAAAAATTTTAAAGTAATAGTATTTTTTAAGTCTTTTAATTAAGTTTTGTAAGGTAGTAAGTTAGTGAAAACAATTTGTTTTAATGAGTTTATAAAATTTTTATACTTCTTTTTTTTTAAATATATGTACTTTGCATGTACGTTTGTAAAAAAATTTCAATAAACGTAAAAAAAACTGATTTAATTTAATCAACATAAAGAGTGTTTAATTATCTAAAGTAAAACTAGTTTTTGGTAAAGGTTTGTTATTAATTAAATGTTTTATAGCATTTTTATTAAGTTTAATCATTGAAATTCTACGGATAGTATTCTCACATTTGCATCGACGAGTTCTAATGCTTTAACTATTGAAAGGAGAATGAAAACTGGTTCGTTGATCTTTTTTAATGTTTTAGATTTATGAGTAAGTAGTGTGAATAATTGATGTGTTCTAAAAGCTTTTAAGCAATTATAACTTTATAAAATCACGCTATTTAGTACATTTACTTGATTTTTTTTGTATTATTCATGTTTTAGCTATGTAATAAACTAATAAGGTGATGTGTATCTTTATTATATTATCAGTCTTTTTTTTTCAAATACCTTTTAATCTACAGTTAAATTTACAATTTTATACACTGTTTCGGGTTTTCATCGTTAAAAAAAGTCTAATACTTTGTTATAAAACCTCATTTCTTGTATTAGCAAACCAGAAGAAAATTTAAATTTATAAGTTAATATGTCTACAAAAACATTAAAGTTGTTAACCAAATAATCTAATTTTTCTAGTCTTGACGTTTTAACTGCTCATTTACCATATTTTCAAAAAGTTGTTTCCTCATCGTTATACTTTTTAAACTTATATTTTCTAACTTAACTAAAAAGTATTAATTCATTAAAGCTTGTATGATGTGTTAAATGCAACCTGTAAAAATTACAGCTTATTTATAAAACATTTTTCCTAGTTTTTCTTTAGTTATGCATACAAATATTCTTGCTGCTTATAAGCATTTATTACATAGAACGTAAAGTTTCTAATAAACCTTTTAACAACAAACAATTTGTAACTAAATTCACAGATTTTGTTAATATTAAATACTATTTACAAACTTTTGAAATGTATTAACGATTTGTATTAATTTCAATATTGTATAATAAATAACCCAAGCTATATTAGTTCACTAAAATACATACAACTTAGGTGACGACCTTTAAAATCCATAACAACTATTAATTGGATCTTTGTTTTTACAAAATAAATGTCTGTGCACACATTAAAGAAGTTCTTTACTTTGCAAAGAGGTTTTGATGCATGTAATATATATAAATAAAGTAAATCAAAAAGCTGATACTTTCTTTTTCAAAATTGTTTTTCATAATTGCTGACAAAATTAAAATCATTAGAAAATGATACTTATTATTCGTTATAGTGCTTTTTAAAACATTATTTATCAAAAACATCTAATGAACAACTCCTTTTAAAATGATATAATAATGTTCATAATTTTGTAACATTTTCAATTACTGTTGTGTATGCTAAACTTATTTTATATTATTTTTCATATTGACTTATGTACATATAGTTTAGTAGCCTTTTAAAATCATTTTTTTTTATTTGTTTTATTTATTCAGTACTATTTTCTAAGAAAAGATGTGTAAATGTTTAAAACTTACAACTTCTGTTTAGCTTTACTGTATAATCCTATCAAAATTACAAATAATTGTTGAAAACACAAACTGATAACTAATTATAACCTACTCTATCAAACTCACATTATCAACTGTATCTTACCTTAACTACTATTAAAGTTTTGTTGTAAAACTAGTCGTAAATAAAGAGTAAACTTAAACTTGATTTATGAATTATCAAAATTTTTAAAAATATATTTGGAATTTAGGTATTACATGCCTGTTTTTAATGACAGAAAATTGTTAAAAAAGATATTTTTGAATTAAAAAAAAACAATTCTAAACGATTTGTAATTCATTGCACATTCATTGCATTAAAGTTAAAAAGCTAGTGAAGTCTTCAGTTTAAAATTGTTGAAGAATAATAATGTTTAATTGAAGTGAAGTTAAAAATAAATGACATAAAAGATCAATACAAAAACATAACTACTGTATGTAACTTCAGTTTTATGCGAAAAATTGTATAAAATTTTATGGTTTTTTATCAACTTCGTTTATGAGATTTCAAAACATTAGAAAAATACAATTTGTAGAAATTTTTGCCTTTTTTTAATTAGGCTTTGATTAGCCGGATGGTTTTTATAAGTAGAACTTTATAAATGTAAAATATGCAAAATACGTTCTTAAATCTTTTTATGTTAATCTTTTTTATTAATTTTTATCGATAAAAAACGCTTAAAACCTACAAATTTAGTCATTCAAATTGTAATTACAAAAAAAAAAATAATACTTTAAAACTAAAAAACATGTCTGGTAATAGTTTTTAAGACAAGTTTTAAGTCGTTTGTTTTAATTTAAAACAAATAAAAAAGTTATAGTAAATTTTAAAACTGTTACTTTATAATTAAGAATTCTCAACAGAATTCCAAAGGAAAAAACTGAAGTGCTCTCACATCGTGACTGATTAATCCGTCATCAAAACCACAAGTTTGAAGTAATTGAAAAAATGCTACAGTTCAAGTTTGTAAGTTTTCAGTTTTGTGCTTTAACAATAAAACTGATTGAAGATGTCTAAAAAGAATTTTATTTTTCAATGAAAGTATGTAAAACTTAGCATAGAGTAATAAAATAAAATCTGCTTACTTAGTTATATTATTCAATTAGAAATAACTTTCTTTCTTATTCTGAAACAGAATTCAATTCAATAGTACTAAAAGTTGAAGTCAGATTAAGAAGCAGATTACAAAAATACAAAGCTCTACTTTTTGAAAGATGGCTTGAGTATTATATGCAGTTGCAAAACTTCGACAAGGTTTGTTATAAATTTACATATAATTGTGAACGAAGATGTTGATTTTTGTAACGTTATTAGTAAACTTTTTTTTGTTTGTACTTCTTTTAGTTTTTATAGTTGTGCTAGTTAAAAAATATATATATATTGTAGTAGAAAAGTTAAGTGATATAAAAATAAAAGCTAAATTGTTCGAAATTTACGCTTTAAGTCTCATAATGTTTTCGTTTAAACGTTTTTTGACTAACAAAACAGTTTCTAGTATTTTTGGATATCTTTTAATGCTAAAGTACTATTTTTTATCTGTGTAACAAGTTATAAATATTTTTTAGCTAAGTACTAAAATACTTTTTTTATAAAAATTGATTTTTGTTAACCTTAAGTAGTTATATGCCTTTACAACTTTTAAATAGTTTGAATCAAAGTTATATGGTGTTATTATTTTTTTTCTTAACACTATAAATACCAATTTTGTACGTTCTTCACTGTTTTAGACTTCATTTTGACCTTTATTACTGCAACAGTATTGTAGACTTATTCAAAAACTTAAAAGCTTTTTGTATATTTGTTTTGTAAAACTTAACTTCTTTTAATTTTGAGTTTGCTATCTTCAAGTATAAGTTTTCAATAGTAAGTACTACTACTTATATATCGTTTTTAAGATAAACTACATAATGTTTTACTTTTTATCAAAAACTTACAGTTGTACTAAACAATTTTCTAACGTGTTTTAGTTTTAAAAGTTAAAAAACGATTTTAATTAGTTTATAAATTTTAAAGTACCTAACTTGTAAAAGTTTTAATTTCTCCAAAAGCTGATGTTAGGTGCAATTGCTTACTTACTTGGTTTTCTGTTTTACTTAAGAACTAAGTTAAAAAGATAACACTTGCATAAATAAAATCTATAAACTAAACTTTCTGTAACGTTTGTTCAGTCTTGAATGCAATATAAGTTAAAATGTTTTATTAAAAGATATTTTTTAATATAAAAACAGCTTTAGAAAAACTTTAGTTTTAATATAAAAATCCATTCTTTTATTTTACTCTTGATATATTAGAGTTTATTTATTTTCACGAAAATTGTTGTGTCTTTCTTCATTCAAACTAAATACGTGTCATATTTCGTTATAACACCTAATAATAAAATTAATAACGGTTATTATTATTTTCAGTGTTAGCTTTTCAAATGTACTTTTTAAACTGTTTATGAAATTATAGTAAGTAGTTTAACTTTAATTCTTTAAAATTAGATTTTGAATTTATGTTAGAGGTAAGAAACTTAAAGACACGTTATGTTTACCTATTGAAAATCTATGTAAGTTAAGTATAAACCTGATGTTTTTTAAGAGGTTAATTATTAACTCTTATCTCTATACTAAATCCTAATTTTTTTTTTCATAACTTTGTTCTGGTTGAGAACTTTACACAATTTTCTTATTGAATACTTTATTTGATTCTAAATAGTGCAACAGTTTTGTAGCATTATTCAAAATTTTAAAAGCTTTGTTTATATCTGTTTAGAATTTTTATTTTTCATTTTTAGTATGATATGTTTAAGTATGAGTTTTCAAAAGTAAGTTCTATTTCTTGAATAGCAAGTTTTTAACATAGACTGTATTGTTTTTTACTTAAAATATATTAAACACTTATAGTTTTACTAAACATTTTTTAACGAATATTAATTTTTAAAATTGCAAAACTATTCAAATTGTTTTATAATTTCTTCATTTATGGATGTAAATTTTATATATACATACATTTTTTTGACTTCGTTTTGAGCTTTTTTAGTGCAACAATCTTGTAAGCTTGTTCAAAACTTTAGAAACTTAATTTTTATCTGTTTAGTAAAAACTTACTTCTTTTAGTTTGAAGTTTACTATGTTTAAAAATAAGTTTTCAAACGAAAGTACTACTTGTTATATATTTAGTTTTTGAAGATAGACAGTATTATTTTTTGCTTGAGTATATATCAAATACTTATTACTAAATTACTTAACATTTATTTAATTAGTTACAATTGTAAAACTTACAATTCGATCTAATATAGTTTATAATTTTTTGAATTGTTAACTTGATTGTAAGTTTTAATTTCTGTAAAAGCAGCTGATGTTGAGTGCAAATACTTACTTAGTTTGACTATCTGTTTTACCTAAAAAATAAGTTAAGTAATTGACAATTATTTTAATACTTGCATAAAGAAAACCAATAAACTAGATTTTCTGTAACTTCAGTTGAGATTTGTATGCAATAAATAGTGAAATGTTTTATTAAAAGCAATTTCCCTTTTAAAACAGAAGTTAGAAAGACTTTAGTATTAATATCAGTAACTCATATTTTTATCTTACTTTTGATATTTTAAATTTTGTTAGTTTTCAATGAAAGTTGTTGTGATTTTCTTTGTTCAAACTAAATACAACTCATATTTGCTCATAATGTCTTGTAGTAAATGGTTACTATTAATTTTAATGCTAGCTTTTCAAATGTATCTTTTAAACTATTTCAAATTTTTAGTATTTAATTTAACTTTACTACTTTAAAATTTGTTCTAAAATTTATCTTAGAGGTATAAAACTTAGAGACACATTTTGTTTATCTATTAAAAACTTTACAAATTAAATATAAATATGATTATACGTAATACATATATAACAAATAGAAAATAAGAAAGAACATTAAGGGCAGACTGTTTAAATCAAATTTGTTAAGTGTTAAAGTTTATGCTGTAAAATTTGATGTAAAAATATTTGTAATGATTTAGCGAATTTGCATAAATATTAAAAGCACAAAATAATAATGCATTACGTTTGTTAAACATACATTATACTAAAAAATAATATTAAAAAAGACTAGAAAAAGTTCACAATTGTAATGTTTACAAAATAAATAATTTCATTTATCAGTTGTTAATATAAATTTATAAAAGTACAAGTATAAGTGTTATGTTTAAAGCTGCAAAATGTAACTATTTCTGCTACAAAAGTAACAGTTTTTAAAAATCTAAAGAAAGTGCTTTGTGATATAAATGCTTTCTAATCCTACAATAGTACAAAATACCAAAAATAGAAAGCAATATCAGTTCTAAAAAAGCTGAAAATATTTTAAATCTGAAACTAATTGAATATAAATTATTATAATAGTTGCAAAAGTTAAAAACACTTTTATTGGTGAAATAAAGTATTGGTGGTACTAAATTCTATTGTCAAACAAACATGTCAAAACAAAAAACAAATTATTTTAAGTTATTAGTTTGATTTATTAATGAAAAGATAGTTTTACAAACTATGTTTACTGTATCGAAAAATTTTACTAATATCAAGTCTAGTTGTTAAAATATTGCTTTAACCTTATTCAAATACTTTCTTTGTTTTTTCTGACTCTGAATTGTTTTATCTTAATTTTTTTTTTGAAAGTACAAACTCTGATCAAGATAAATGAACTAGTTTTAATTCGACTAAAATGTTTTTTGTTAAGTGTTTATAAACATTAATCTTTTAGCGTTTTTGCCAGGTTTAGTGATGTTTTATAATCAATTATTAAAATAAAGTAAAATTTATAAATAAGTTAGTTAAAAACTGTGATAAAATACGACTTTGATTTGAGGTAAAAGCCTTATTATGCCGGCTATTAATATGCTTTTTTATTTTTTGTATAAAAAACTTAAATTTACTTCATTTAAATGATGTAATGATATTATGAATCTATCTTACATAAAATAGATTATTATTTTTATCCTTAAATACTTATTCTTATTATTATATAGCACAATTTTTCTGAAATTCTGAATTTTTTCCTAAGAAAATAGAACAACATATATATAAATATACTTTAAACGTAACTTAAGATGAACTATTTTAAAATTAATTTGAATTAGCTAATCATGTAATAGTTAAAAAAAAATTATTATAAAAGAAAATACTATTTGTAAAAACTACACTACATTTTAATTGTAATACTTCTAAATATAATTTTAACAAAAAAATATTTTTATCGGTTGTGCTGTTTTGTATGATATAATTTCTGATAATGTTTCTTTAATCATAAAAAATGTTAGGTAAAAATTATAAATTGGTTGGTTCAAAAATTTGTTTAACAATGTTAAAACAAAAATAAATATTTTTACAACAGCTGCGGCTTAACTCTTCTGAAGTTTGATAAATTCTGAAGTTTGTTTTTAAATTCTGTGTGTTCTGTACTTCTGAGAAACAAGCAACTATTTAAGGTTAGGTGAAATATAAAGTATACATTTATGTAAATTGTTTTACTAGAAATAACCTTTTTTTAAATATTTTATATGGCTACGCTTTATCATAACTACACAATTTTGAGATTTATTTAGTTTAATTTTTTAAATAAATATTCACAAATTTACTTATTATGTTAGTTACAGCTAAATTTAATAAATGTATTAGTTATATCTCTCAAAATTACGAAGTAAATAGAATCCTATCAGGAATCTGCATGTTTATAAAACCTTTTTACTCCAACTAGTAAGCGAAAGTTTACTTACGAACAAACTCAGTTGAACTAAATAGTTTTCTTAAAAAAAGATGGATAAAGTTTTGTTCTATAAACAAACAAATACTCAGAAATCACCATTTAGTAATACTTCTAATTACTGATACAAATCTTACAAAAGTAAAATAGTATTATTAGTTTTTCTTAATTTTCAGACGTAAATTTGTTTTTCTAACTTGCTATTAGAAAATAAAAAACTTATAGTAAAGCTAAAATTATTGTGTGCATCCAAATTTCAAATCTGATTTAATCAATTTATAAAACATAAACATCCTATAAAAGTCTCAAAACTAATTAATGTTATATTAACCAAGTAAACCATGTGCTTATAATAATCTTAAATTCTTTGAATGTTTTTTAAAGGCTAGAGAAAAACTAATTTACAAAGAGTTCACACAAATATCAGCTTAGAAACCTTTTAATAAAATATACTATTTTTCGTAAAAAAAAAGATGCGAGTAATTTTTTTCATGATTTTTTCGTTTAATTTGTTTTTAAATTTTGTATTTTTCATAATAAGAGGTGTTAAATATTTAATAAATCAGCTTAAAGAAACTTTTCATTAAGCCTAAAGCTAAAGCCTCTTGAAAAAACTTAAAAATAAATTTCAAACATTACAACATACATATAAACCACAAGTTTTATGATACAAATTTGGTTAAAGTTCTATACTTATTTCCAAAATAACTTGAAAAAATATGTTTAAAACATTTAAAATCACTAAAAGCCTGTTGTATATTGAATTATTACAACAGTGCGTTTAGATCACTTAATTAAAAAACTCAGATCATGTTAACATCATCAGTGGTAAAGTACTTTTAACTTTTCTCTTCGTTTTAATAGACATTAGCTTGTTTTTTATAGTTTTTATCTTAAAGTTATTTTAGTAATTGATTAGATAAAAACAAGTTGTACAATTTAACGCTCTTGTATTTTAATTCGATTATTTAATAAAAACTAATGAAACACGGCCCTGCACACGGGGCAGGAGTTGTGCTCTTCGAACCACCTGAGGGCGCAAATCTCGCACAAGAAATGCGCCCCCTCGCAATCGAGCTTCACCATTTCGCTGCCGACCTCGTCCAAGCAAATCGGGCACTCGACATCGTCCGTTTTGAAACGCTCGAAATTTCCGATCCGCTCGTTGCTTAATCCGTTCGAAAATATCATCCGGCAGGCGGCGTGATGTTCATCATGCAAATTTTCCATTCGCTCCATTTTCAGCTGTAGTTTTCGGACGATCTGTGAAATTTCGCGGTCAATTTCATCGGCCCGCTTGAAGTGTTCTTCGCCGATTCGTTTTCTTCTTCGCAGGTCTTTCAGCTGCTGCTTTAGACTGTTAAAGTTTTTTTCGAGATCCGCTACTTCCTGACAAATTTTGTTTCGTTCTAATTCGTAATTTCTTTCCAGCGTCAAAAGCCGGTTGAATTGCATCTGAAATTAGTTTTTAAAATTGTTTCAACAAAATTTAATTTGTAGGTATTAGTTTTTATGCGTTAGCAAGATACAAAAGATTATAAATTTCTGATTTATCTTGATTTTAACTACGAGAATTTTTATTTTCTCTATGCTTGGTCATTTTCATTTAAAAGTTATACCAGTAACAAAGCATATAACATGTTGTACTGTTTTTACATTTTTGTATATAATTAAATATATATACGTACCTGAAGTTGATTTGACATACTGACTAGTTTACCAAAGCTAATGTTTTTAATAGTGTAAAAATAAAAATTTGCTGTTAAAAAATAGATAATAAAGTTGAGAAAACACATTTTCACTTTTTTAAAAGCATACAGAAATAAAATTCAAAAATAAAACCTTAAGTTGAATTACTGTTATTTTACTTAGTTTTTCTATGCATGTAGTAGTAAAACATTTTTTTGATTTTTAACTCTCTACTAAAAAGTACAGTTTAAAGCTGGTAAAAATTATTCAAGACCAAGCTACACTCTGTTATAAATATAATAACAGCAATATAATATAATAACAGCATGAATAAATAACTGTATTTTATATAGTGTTTATTTAGTATATATTTATATTTATTGTAAGAACTTTAGCTTTTTGTTATAACAAAACTTATTTAGAAAATTTAGTTTAAAAAAATGTAAAGTTTAACACTTAGTTATAATATATTCTACAAATCCATTTTAAGCACACCTCTATACATGATAAAAATAAATTAATAAAAAGAGTTGAATTTTGGTATACATCCAGAATTATATTCAAGATAACATTTACTTACTAGGCTTTCAATGTTGTGGTATAGTTTTTATGACTGCTTTAACTTATATTTAGTTTTTAACCATTTTTCTTATATCGCATGATTAAAGTTGATTAGTTTATAAATTTTAGTTTAATTTTTACTTTTTATAAATTAGCAATAAATATAAAGTTTACGAAAATTAAATTTAATTGCTTCAATGAATATATTACGTTGTAAAGTTAAAAGCTATAAAACAATTAAATTAAACTTTCTTTTATTAAAGTCGTTCTTATTAGTCTATAAAAAAGTACAACAAGTTCTTATTAAATATTTATTTTTAAAACACTTTACTTAATGTAAAACTTAATACTTTAATAATTTATGAACCTAGAACTACAAAATTAGCTATTCAATTAAAAAAAACTTTAAAAATAATAATTCTATTTTTGTTTTATTACAGCATAGCAAACAATTTTAAAATTTTAATAGTTTGTTTTCTTTTTTCTTTAAAGCAATTAAAAAAACAAATGATTGGAAAATAAAAACTTTAAGTTTTTACTTGTTTTAAAGTTATGGTAAACTTTTAAACTACCTTAGATAAAAGTTTGCAAGTTTTAACTTAATTTATGTACTTCTAATAATTTAAGCAAAAAATATTCTACAAAAATGATTCTATTAACCTCAGATAAAAAATATAACAAGTCTAAACTACACGTAAAAGAATAAAAGTTTAATTTCAATAAAAAACAAATAGTTTTAAAATTGATAAACCTGAAAACACTTTGGTTATAATAGAGTTTAAAAAGACTATAAAGTAATTTTTTCAGTAGTTAAAAAAATCTGTATTATAACAATATTTTGAGTTATATTTTTAATATTTTTCTAGGGTGTTTTGTATATAAAAAAGCTTAAAATATTTATTTGCACATGGTAGTTTTAAGTAAGATAAAACTGATTTCAAAACTTAAACTATGTAATGCTTTACCTTTCGTTTTAAACGAGAGGCAATTATCTTTAGTTTAAGCTAAAAACCTTATATCTCACAAAAAAAAGTTTCTGAAAAGCTCTTTTAATATTAAGTTAATAACTAGTATATTTTATGAAAACAATTTAAATATAATACTCAATTGTTTTCATACGTATTGTTAAATAGATCATAGTAGACTTATTCTAAATTGGAATTGATTTTAAATGCAAAAGTCTTAAATTTAGAATTAACATATATCGTTTTTTAATTTAGTTTTAAAAAGTTATACTTGTTATTATTTTAATTACCAAAAGTTTAAAGTTTTCATGAAAATATGAAAACTGCTTGAAATCTTAAGTCTTGTTTGGCTACATTTTTGTTGTATTAAAGTCTTATAGATCTTAAAAGACGTAGTTAAGACTTTACATGCTGTTTCTTGTGTTTGTCTTTTTTTTTTCGTAGGAAATCGTTAAAATTTTTTGAATTTTAACTAAGTTTAAATATGTACTAAACCTTCTTAAAAATAATGAAATAAATGTTGATAAATTGTAGTTTACTATAGGGCAACTTACCAAACTATGTATACTAAGAGCATTTAGTAAATTTTACAAGCTAAAAATTTAAAGCTTTCATTTACTAAGATTATTGTTATTGTATTAGGTAAAATCTTTGTTTTAACTTTTGAACGTTTTATGACTGTGTTTGTAATATGTGAACAACTCAAATTTTTTTCTATAATAAATTTTTACATACAAACTTTTAGTTATTAAAGCTTGAAAAGCTCTTTATTTCATTGTGAAGATATAGTGTTTTTGATAAAAACTTCTGTCTTGAGTTGTATATTAAAGCACTTTTAAGACTTTTTACACTCTTTCAAGTAACTACAAGTCAGAAAATAATCTTTATTCAGTTGAATATTTTCAAGATAATAGTTTATAGCTATCTCAAAAACTTTAAAATTCTCTTTTATCAAATATTGCATTTTAATGAATTCGCTTTGATAATATTTTTTAATTTGACGTAAAATAAAGTAGCTTAATTCTTTTAATTTATTTTAGTTGTCACAATGGTTTAATGACACATCTTCAGTTAATCATAAGAGATGTTAAATACACTGTTTAGTACTTTTTATATGCTGTGTCAAACGGCTCTAAATATTTTTTTAAAGAAAAGCTTTCATGATTTTATTTTTGTTATATTCATTTAAAAAAAAGTTCTTATCAAATTTCTATTTTTGTTTTACTTCTTTGCGAATTTTTAAAGTTTAATTTATGCTATCGACTAAGTTTAGTTTAACAAAATTCCTATCATATAGCATTTTATATATATATATCAGTATGTTTTTTTTAATTTCAAGCTAAATATATACAAGCTATTGTCAGTTGGTAACAACTAACTGATTTTATGAATGAAAATTAAACTACTATTTAACACTAGTTATTATTTATTCTAACACCTATCACAAACAATTAACTGTCAAAGTAACGTTGTAGTTATATTGATGATGTTAGTCATAAATAATGATTTGTATAGTTTTAGTTATATTTCGATGATGTTAGTCATAAATAATGATTTGTATAGTTCTAGTTATTGCTTAACTATACAGTTTTTATTTTTTGGATGAGCAGAACTTTTTGATGTCAAAAAGTATTATAGATAAAATAAATATATTCTACAAAAAAATTTTAATAAACTGAAACTTATTATCCGGCTTTATAAGTTTCTTTTTTCATTAAATACTACGTAAGTACTTTTTTATAGTTTAGCGCAATCTTAACTACAGTCAGCTTTTATCATAAAAGTTGTAAATTATTTTATGATTTAAATAATTATTATGATGAACTTGCAGTAAAATCATCGAAATTAAGACTTCTAGTCAAAAGAAAATAAATATTAGAAAAGTGGTACACTTACTAAGCAAGATGCCTTATTTTCAATAAAATGATTAACACCATAGAAAGATTTATTCTAAAAAATGTTCTAATAATGAAGTTTAAACTATTATGAATTAATATATATTTTTTTTCGTTTCTATTATAAATTAGTTTTAATTTTATTGTTTAAATAAAACTAATAATTTAAGTTTAAGAACCTTATTAGCCTTACAAACTAAAGTTTTATGGTTCTAATTTATTTTTGTAATTGTATAGTCTTTAAAAACACTATGAACAAACGATAAAAGTAAAGTTTTTTGAAACCTTATTTGAATACAAAGTCTATCTTAAACATACTTTAGTATTTCTTAAAGTTTTACAATCTAACTTAAAAGGCTGTCACAATGTTTGAGTGTCATTACGTTGACCTATAACCGTAGTTTAAGGCTAGTCTTAAGTATCAATGAAAACCACTCGGCCTTAAGAATTAATCACCTTAGCATCGAAGAGATTTAGTCAAAGTATTAGAAATAATTTTTTGATCTAGTTAGTTTTGACGGGTTTTATAATTTAAGTAATAAAAAACATTTACTGGTGACATGAAATGAATTTAAATAATAAAAATAAATTTTGGTAAAAGCAGCTAGTGTTTTGTAAAACATTAGTTGTGCAAAGTAGTATTTTTCTGCTAACAGATATCTAGATGAGTAGCAAATTTATTTCTAAAATTTTTGTAAAACTTGTCTATATTGTTTTCTTAATAAGATTTTAAACATTTTCAACTAATCTTTGTATAATTTTTTCAAAAAAAAAGAACAATCTATGAGAAAAATATAATAGTAAAAAGTTTCTTTTATCATGTACATACTTTTTTTTTTGCAGTTTACTGTAACAGTTTTAGAAAAACTTGTTAAACAATACAAAAAAATTACTAAAACTTTATATAGTCTAGGGGTGGACGATGTTAATAAGATTTAAGTGTAACCCGGCCCGCGAGCACATAAATCTAAAGACGCTCAACCAAATTATAAAACTTTCATTAGGATATTCCAGTATAAAATAAAAACAAAATAAACTTAGTTACAGTTTACGGTTGAAACTTACTTTAGAACGCATACTTGAAAAAATCAAATGTAAAAAAGCAAGGTCACAGAGAACTAAATTATCAAAGTGAATCGAATAACTTTTCTAAACAAGCCAGCACGCCGTGGATGGCTTAAATTTTCCATAATTGGCCTGCCAACTAAAAAATTGCAACCCCAAGTTCAGTCTGTTCTTGTAAGTAACTTATTAATTGTTATTATTTGTTTTTAAAAGTTCTAGGACAGGTTGTGCAAAAAAAAAACTAGTTTAAGATTTTTTGTGAGCATTGAGCTAACTTATTTGAAAAAAATAAAACTGAACTTTGTAACACAAAAAATGCGAAATATATTATTAATTTGTTTTGAATACACAGTAGTTTGACTTAAGATTACTGATTTCTGTTATTATACAACTTTTCGAAATTACGTGGACCTCAAAGACTTTTTTCTTATTCGGACAGCAAAAAAAATATTCTAGTAGACCTAGCTCACCTATTTTTAAGTTTCCAGCCCTGCCCTAAAGTATAAAAATTACCAATTTTTTTGTATCAAGTTTACCATTGGAGTCAGAGATGTTAAAATGCTAAAAGTTACTATGGTAATTCAGCAATGAAGTGTTTTATTTTTGGCTTGTTTTAAGTTAGTAATTTCACGCTTGAGTAAACAAAGCAGAGCTTTTTAACATGTCTGATTGGAGTTCACAATATGTGTTCTAACACAGTACAAAGGGTACTAAAAAATTTTTTTAAAGCAATGGAATAATTGTTTGTGATTGGTAAACTTTTTGTTAACTTTCCTTTGATAAATTCAATTGATGAACAGAGTATGAAAAAAACATCAGTTATATTAAACAGTTTCCCATTTTTTTCTGCATAATTTTCATAACTTACTAAATATATGTTGTACATTTTTTATATTAAAAGGTTGAAATAGTAATAAATTTTAAGGATTTTTCTCTCAGGATGTCTTAATCATTTTTTTTATATATAAACTATGCTATAGAAATTACATATAAGTTTAAGAATAATTTATTTTATATAATAATAATAATAATATTATAATAATAGTAATATTTTGCCATTATAAAATTAATATACTATATAAGCTGTTTTACCTTTGAATAAAAGATAAAGACCTATTTTTATTTAAAAAATCATTCAGTATTAAAAAATTAATAATTGAAGATAAAAAGTAACCCTGATTAGTCTCAAACATTTATCACCAAAAAGTGTCATACATTTTTTTTTAACAATTAGTGTATAATAAATAGATCTTAATAAACTAAAGAGAAAAAATATGCAGATACTTACGTAAAAGAATAATTAATCGTAAAATATGTACCAATGTGAGAAGAAGAAATAATTTTTGTTCTGAATATCAAGGAGAAAAAAAAAAAGAGGTCAGTAAGGTTTTAACTATATCTACACATTTTATTCTTTAAAACATAAATATATTTTATACAACTTACTAATACACACGTTTATTATAACTTGTCGTTATTTAGTCCGAACATTAAACATAGGTTGGAAATTTTGATAATTTTACTGAAAATAGTTTTTTGTCAAAATTACTACACTCATAACATAAATGATATTGTTTTGAATGAACAATATCAAAAAAATTATTAAAAAACAAAATAGCAGCTTCATCTTTACAATAAAATTTTATAAGTATATCAAAATAACTGTAGTCAAAATTTGTGTAAGATATAATTTTCAACGCTATAAAACGTTTTTAAAACTGTTTCAAAGCTAAAACAAAACAGCAAAACAATTAGTTTAAATGCACGACTTAGTACAAGATTGAACCTTAGGCATGGACATTTCTCTGTTTCGTTTCTCTCTCTGTTTAAAGCATATTTTTATTTAAGAAATACTGTATTTTATTTATTCTTTTTATATAAACAATTTAACTTCAATTACATGTGGAAATAGTGACACAAAAATATCATATAAAATATTGTGCTTATAACCAATCTCATTTAAAGAGTATTTTATTTAAGTATTTATTTAATACTCACAAATTTATGAACCAACTATTATTTAAAGTCAAAATCAAACATACAAACAAAGTCTTACACAAAAACTGGTTACTTTATAAGAAAACTTTTATTAAAGGTCAGTACTCTTGCATTAACTTGAAAGTTAATTTAATGAAAAACTATAGTTTAGTTCACCATGGTTTTAGAAATGAAGTTTAAAATATAAAAATACTATCACTTAGAGCTGATATTTTTGTAATATTTACAAATAAAACATTCGAAATATTAGAATACTAAATTATATGTTAAAATACTTTATATGGTTACATAACTAAAATAAAATCCATACTGTAAATTAACTTATATTTAAATTATAATGAAGAAATAGTATTCATTATAGTTTTTTGAACACAATAAATTAATCAAAGCTAACAAATTTGTCGAATGTCTAGATGTGTTGAAAGAATACTTGAGTATCAAAACACGTTATTTGTTTTCTCTATTACAATTAAAAATTTTTTACGCTTTTTAATGATAATAAAATTTTATTGAAAAACATGAATGATTTTTTATTGTTTATCGTTAAAATCAAGAGCTTAAATGCTGTAGAAAGTATAAAACATTCAAAAATATTAAGAGTTATTAATTTGATAAAAACCGTTGAAATGATTTAAATATGATATCTATAAAACTAAATTTACAAAAAAAAACATAAACTCAAAATTAGACATTTATAGGAAAACTATTAAACATTTTTTTAAAGATTAATATCTACTTGCTTAAAAATTCAAAAATAATAGTTGATGAGCTTTTAATTAAAAATTTAAATCTTTAAGTGTAAAACAAACATCTTATAAGTAGTTTAAAATAGAACTAAAACTATAATTGTCACAAAAAAAAGGGTTAAATGCATAGTATAATCAAACTAAACTAACTTTTTTAAGTACGAACCAGTCAAGCAACTTTTTTTTTGTGCATTTCATTCAAAGTTTCGCATTCATTTGAAACCTGAAAAAAAAGACTTTCTAAATGTTTAAGTAACTTTTAAGATACAAAGGAATTCTATTCAATGACTTTAATAGGTTCCTTACAAAAATCCAAATATTAAAAAAACGACTATTTCACTACAAAATAATTATAATTCATTTCTAAACTTCTTAAATTTTTTACAACGTGTCTGTTAACAATATTTTAAATATCTAAGTAATTGAATTATTCTTTATTAATTTTCGATAAAAAATTATATAAAACACTTTTTTTGGTCATTTTTTTTATCTTAAAAACTAAATAAAACTTCTTACTCATTTTAAAATATTAAAAAACTGTTTCCTAAAAATTTAAATTTCTAACTCAAAAAAAAAAAGGATATACATTTTTAATAAATTAGAAAGTTTCTAAGAAAAATATAAGTAAAAAAGTTGCAGACTGTACTTTTTGACGGATTTTTTAACATAACTGATTATATCTTAAAAGTCAATTACTTTGTTTTATTTTATAAAAAGTACTCAAAGTCTTTTATTTAAACTTTCATTTGCTTGCCAGTACTATTTTTAAAGTTTAAAAAGCTTTTTCAAAGAAGAGTAATAAGTAATTGTTTTATTATGAGATTTATTACACAGCTTACAGAGCACAAAAAGTTTGATTGTTATAACTTTAAAAATTTAACTAAATAAGATTAGATTATTATAAAATGCTACACAAATTTAAATTGTTGTAATTTGCGCGGAATTTTATGTATAAAATTCCTAACAGTTTTCAATTTATTTTGCTTTTTAAGTAAATGTCAGTAAAAGACAAGTTTTTATTATGTGTATTTTGTTTTATTGCTTGTTTTTTTTTGTTCCTGTTAAAAGAATTCTATTTGGGTGTACCTGTTGTATTTTGACATTAATTTTATAAAAATATACAAGTCTTAATTAACGACTAAAAAACAATTTTTACCTAATTTTTTTATAAAAAAAACTAGTTTTTGTAGTAAATAATCTTGTAATCAAGCCAAAAGATATAATGTAAGTTTTATTTATCTTTTACAAATACATTATTATTGTTTGTGAACCAACTACATAATTTTTTACTTAATATAATTAAATGTTGCTCAACTTTGGTTAAAATTACAATTGATGATTTAACAAAAAAGTAAAACTATTAAATTTGAAAGTATAAAGATTTTTTTAACTTTCAAGTGATAGTTTTAGTTTTTATAAAATGTGTTTTAAAATTTATACTTAAGCTTTTTTTATGACTACTTACAGCATAAAAATAACAATAAAACAAAAAACACATAATATTAACTTGTCTTTTACTGAAATTTTCTTGAAAAGCAAATTAAATTGAAAACCGTTAAGAATTTATACATGGAATTCCGCGCAAATTCCAACAATTTAAATTTTTGTCGCATTTTATGCAGTTTTGTTGTAACTGCATTTTACTTTTATAACAAAGAAACTTTTTGTGCTCTGTAAGCTGTGCCATAAATCTCATAATAAAACAATTGTTTATTACTCTTATTAAAACAAGCTTTGCAAACTTAAGAAATAGTACTGGCAAGCAAATGAAAGTTTAAATAAAAAACTTTAAGTATCTTTTTATAGCATAAAAAAAATATTTTTAAGATATAACCAGTTATAATAAAAATACGACATTAAGGTACAGTCTACAATTTTTTTACTTGAAATTTTCTTGGAAACTTTCGAATTTATCTAAAATATGCATACTTTTTTGTTTTTTGAATTATAAGTTTTAATTTTTTAAGAAACAGTTCTTTATAATGTAAAATAAATAAGAAGTTTAAGTTTTTAAGATTATTCTATCTTAGAATTTTTGAAATTTTTATTACTGGAGAACAGAAAACTCAGTAACAGCTGAGTACATGATGCTTAAAAGTTAGCCAAAATATTGAGTTTTGTGTAAACAGCATTAAGTGCTTAACACGGGTCTTTGTAATACATTCCATTTTATTGGTAAGCCAATATTTTGGCTACCTTGTAGACATCGTACTAGAAGCTGTTACTGAGTTTTTTTGTTCTCTAACAATAAAAATTTTAAAAATTATTAAGATAAAGTAAGCTTTAAAACTACAACAAACTTCTTATTCATTTTACAATATCTAATAACTGTTTCAAAACGTTAAAAAAACATAACTCAAAACACAAAAGAGAATATATATTTATGATAAATTAGAAAGTTTTCAATAATATAATGAGTAAAAAAATTATAGATTGTACCTTTATGTCGGAGTTTTTAACATAACTGATCATATCTTAAAAGTCAATTCCTTTTTTTTATACTATAAAAAAATCATTTAAGTCTTTTATCCAAATTTTTATTTGCTTGCCAGTACTATTTTTAAAGTTTGCAAAGCTTGTTTAAATAAGAGTAATAAACAATTGTTTTATATGAGATTTATTGCACAGCTTACAGAGCACAAAAAATTTAATTTTTATAAAAGTAAAATGCAATTATAACAAAAATGCATAAAATGCGACACAAACTTAAATTGTTGGAATTTGCGCGGAATTCTATGTGTAAAATTTCCAACGGTTATTAATTTAATTTGCTTTTCAAGTAAATGTCAGTAATAGTTAAGTTTTTATTATGTGTATTTTGTTTTATTGCTTGTTTTTTTATGCTGTTAGTAGGCATAAAAAAAAGGTAAGTATAAATTTTAAAGTGTTTAAAATATTATTTATATAATTATAAAGAAACTGAAACTAACATTTAAAAGTGAAAATATTATATATATATCAACTTTCAAATTTAATAATTATACTTTCTTTTTAAATCATCAATTTAGATTAAAAACAAAGTTTAGCAGCGTTTAATTTTCTTAAGTAAAAAATGAGGTAGTTGGTTCAAAAAAAAAAAAGTTTAATGATTTTGTGTTTTATTAATAAAGTTAGCATTATATTTTTTAGCTTGATTTCGAGATTATCTACTACTTGAAAAAGTGTTTTTTTATAAATTTTTTAAAAAATTAGGAAAAAAAGCAATTTTTTAGTCTTAAATTAAAGTTTGTAATTTTTATTTCAAGTTAATGTCAAAATACAACAAGTACACCCAAATAAAATTCTTTAAACAAGAACAAATAGAAAAAAACAAGCAATAAAACAAAATAAACATAAAAAAACTTTCCTTTTACTGACATTTACTTAAAAAGCAAATTAAATAAAAATCTGTTAGATATTTTATACTTGGAATTCCGCGCAAGTTCCAACAATTTAAATTTGTGTCGCATTTTATGCAATTTTGTTGTAATTGCATTTTACATTCATAACAATTAAACTTTTCGTGCTCCTGTAAGCTGTGCAATAGTTTCTCAATCTTTTCTGATTGTACATATTTTAAATTGCACTAAATTTTAGCATAGTTTGTATAAGTAGGCTTAATTTTTCGGAATTTTTATATACTCTTTTTAATCAATTATTTATAAGATTTTGTTGAACAACTACTTGAAAGCTTTAGATTTTACTTGAACGAGATTTTGTTAATTAACTGAACATCTAGTTTATATTATTTTAAACAAGTGAAAAACTGTTAAGGTAAAAAAAAATAAGTGATACCATCATCCTTACTCATAAATTGAGAACTTTTATTGTAATCTCAAGAATTAAAAAGTACACAATGTACAAAATAAGACTAATTTAAAAATGTTTTACCTCAAGTAGAATGCGCTCACTATAGTTCATTTTTATGGAATGAATTGCAGCTTTTTTTCATCCCATAGGGTATACAGGAAATATATATGTTTTGTTTAATTTTTTATTTGAACTATTAACTTTTGATGTGCAAATACTTCAATTATACCTTTAATACGCTAGGATCAGCGGAATTTGTCAGATCAAAACTTTGCGTGCCGTTGTTGTTTGTAAACCTGATTATGTTTGATAAGTAAAAAATTGGTTAAGAAATAATTGAAAATAAATGTCTCAATTTTTAAAATAAATATACTTAGCAACAGATCATTTGTTTGTTAGAAGACATATTTAATGGTTTCATAATTACTGTCTCAAGAAAAGAACACACACTACTAAGAGTTCCTTTAATAAAAAAATGATCTCTCTTTTAAATACACTCTTGCATTTCAATTTTTTTTAATAAAGAAACTCTTAGGACTTATGTTATTTTCTCACGAGATAGGTTAAAATACCATTTAAATTGTATATTAAAAAACAAAAGATCTCTTGCTCAGTATAATTATTTTAAAATTTGAGACAGTTACTTTCAATTATTACTTAACCAATTTTTAACTTATCAAAAATAATCAGGTTTACAAACTACAACGGCACGCAAAGTTTTTATCGGACAAATTCCGCTGATCCTAGCGTATAAAAGGTATAATTGAAGTATTTGCACATAAAAAGTTAATAGTTCAAACAAAAAATTGAACCAAACATATATATTTCCAATATACCTATGGGATAAAAAAAGCTGCAATTCATTCAAAAAAAATGAACCATAGTGAGCGCATTTAATTTGAGGTAAAACATTTTTTTTAATTTTTCTTAATTTTTACATAGTGTGCTTTTAATTTTTGAGATTACGATTTAAGTTCTCAATATTTAACAAGGAGAATATTATCACTTAAACTTTTTATTTTACCTAAACAATATTTTTACTAGTATAAAATAATATAAACTAGATCTTCAGTTAATTAACAAAATCTTATTCAAGTAGAACCTAAAGCTCTCAAGAAGTTGTTTAAAAAAAGCTGATAAATAATTGATTTTTAAAATATATAAAAGTTCCGAAAAGTTTTGCCTACTTATTCAAACTATAGAAAAATTTTAAGCATATTTTAACTTTTTAAATTAAGAATAAACATATTTAAATGATAGTAATAAAAAATTGTTTTATTATGAGATTTATTATTCAGCTTACGGATCACAATAAGTCTAATTGTTATAAATGTAAAACAAAATTATAACAAAACTGCATAAAATACGACATAAATTTAAATTGTTGGAATTTGCGCGGCATTCCATGTTTAAAATTCCTAACGTTTTTTTATTTCATTTGCTTTTTAAGTAAATGTCAGTAAATGCAAAGTTTATTCATGTGTATTTTGTTTCATTGCTTGTTTTTTCTATTTGTTCTTGTTTAAAGAATTTCATTTGGGTGTAACAAAACATAACTCAAAACACAAAAGAGAATATATATTTTTGATAAAAAAGAAAGTTTTCAATAAAATTATGAGTAAAAAATTGTAGACTGTACCTTTATGTCGGAGTTTTTAACATAACTGATCATATCTTAAAAGTCAATTCCTTTTTTTTATACTATAAAAAATACTTTAAGTCTTTTATTCAAACTTTTATTTGCTTGCCAGTACTATTTTTAAAGTTTGCAAAGCGTGTTTTAAGAAGAGTAATAAACAATTGTTTTATTATGAGATTTATTGCACAGCTTACAGAGCACAAAAGTTTAATTTTTTAAGAGTAAAATGCAATTATAACAAAAATGCATAAAATGCGACGACACAAATTTAAATTGTTGGAATTTGCGCGGAATTCTATGTGTAAAATTTCCAACGATCATTAATTTAATTTGCTTTTCAAGTAAATGTCAGTAATAGTCAAGTTTTTATTATGTTTATTTTGTTTTATTGCTTGTTTTTTTATGCTGTTAGTAGGCATAAAAAAAAGGTAAGTATAAATTTTTAAGTGTTTAAAATATTATTTATATAATTATAAAGAAACTGAAACTAACATTTAAAAGTGAAAATATTATATATATATATCAACTTTCAAATTTAATAATTATACTTTCTTGTTAAATCATCAATTTAGATTAAAAACAAAGTTTAGCAGCGTTTAATTTTCTTAAGTAAAAAATGAGGTAGTTGGTTCAAAAAAAAAAAGTTTAATGATTATGTGTTTTATTAATAAAGTTAGCATTATATTTTTTAGCTTGATTTCGAGATTATCTACTACTTGAAAAGGTGTTTTTTTATAAATTATTTAAAAAATTAGGAAAAAAAGCGATTTTTTAGTCTTAAATTAAAGTTTGTAATTTTTATTTCAAGTTAACGTCAAAATACAACAAGTACACCCAAATAAAATTCTTTAAACAAGAACAAATAGAAAAAAACAAGCAATAAAACAAAATACACATAATAAAAACTTTCCTTTTACTGACATTTACTTAAAAAGCAAATTAAATAAAAATCTGTTAGATATTTTATACTTGGAATTCCGCGCAAGTTCCAACAATTTAAATTTGTGTCGCATTTTATGCAATTTTGTTGTAATTGCATTTTACATTCATAGAAATTAAACTTTCGGTGCTCCTGTAAGCTGTGCAATAGTTTCTCAATCTTTTCTGATTGTACATATTTTAAATTGCACTAAATTTTAGCATAGTTTGTATAAGTAGGCTTAATTTTTCGGAATTTTTATATACTCTTTTTAATCAATTATTTATAAGATTTTGTTGAACAACTACTTGAAAGCTTTAGATTTTACTTGAACGAGATTTTGTTAATTAACTGAACATCTAGTTTATATTATTTTAAACAAGCTAAAAACTGTTAAGGTAAAAAAAAATTAAGTGATACCATCATCCTTACTCATAAATTGAGAACTTTTATTGTAATCTCAAGAATTAAAAAGTACACAATGTACAAAATAAGACTAATTTAAAAATGTTTTAACTCAAGTAGAATGCGCTCACTATAGTTCATTTTTATGGAATGAATTGCAGCTTTTTATTCATCCCATAGGGTATATAGGAAATATATATGTTTTGTTTAATTTTTTATTTGAATTATTAACTTTTGATGTGCAAATACTTCAATTATACCTTTAATACGCTAGGATCAGTGGAATTTGTCAGATCAAAACTTTGCGTGCCGTTGTTGTTTGTAAACCTGAACATGTTTGATAAGTAAAAATTGGTTAAGAAATAATTGAAAATAAATGTCTCAACTTTTAAAATAAATATACTTAGCCAGAGATCTTTTGTTTGTTAAAAGACATATTTAATGGTTACATAATCACTGTCTCAAGAAAAGAACACCTACTACTAAGAGTTCCTTTAATAAAAAAAAAGATCTCTCTTTTAAATACACTTTTGCATTTCAATTTTTTTTAATAAAGAAACTCTTAGGACTTATGTTATTTTCTCAAGACATATGTTAAAATACCATTTAAATTGTATATTAAAAAACAAAAGATCTCTTGCTCAGTATAATTATTTTAAAATTTGAGACAGTTACTTTCAATTATTACTTAACCAATTTTTAACTTATCAAAAATAATCAGGTTTACAAACTACAACGGCAAGCAAAGTTTTTATCGGGCAAATTCCGCTGATCCTAGCGTATAAAAGGTATAATTGAAGTATTTGCACATCAAAAGTTAATAGTTCAAATAAAAAATTAAAAAAAAACATATATATTTCCTATATACCCTATGGGATAAAAAAAAGCTGCAATTCATTCCAAAAAAATGAACCATAGTGAGCGCATTTAATTTGAGGTAAAACATTTTTTTTTAATTTTTCTTAATTTTTACATAGTGTGCTTTTAATTTTTGAGATTACGATTTAAGTTCTCAATATTTAACAAGGAGAATATTATCACTTAAACTTTTTATTTTACCTAAACAATATTTTTACTAGTATAAAATAATATAAACTAGATCTTCAGTTAATTAACAAAATCTTATTCAAGTAGAACCTAAAGCTCTCAAGAAGTTGTTTAACAAAAGCTGATAAATAATTGATTTTTAAAATATATAAAAGTTCCGAAAAGTTTTGCCTACTTATTCAAACTATAGAAAAATTTTAAGCATATTTTAACTTTTTAAATTAAGAATAAACATATTTAAATGATAGTAATAAAAAATTGTTTTATTATGAGATTTATTATTCAGCTTACGGATCACAAAAAGTCTAATTGTTATAAATGTAAAACAAAATTACAACAAAACTGCATAAAATGCGACATAAATTTAAATTGTTGGAATTTGCGCGGCATTCCATGTTTAAAATTCCTAACGGTTTTTTATTTTATTTGCTTTTTAAGTAAATGTCAGTAAATGCAAAGTTTATTCATGTTTATTTTGTTTCATTGCTTGTTTTTTCTATTTGTTCTTGTTTAAAGAATTTCATTTGGGTGTAACAAAACATAACTCAAAACACAAAAGAGAATATATATTTTTGATAAAAAAGAAAGTTTTAAATAAAATTATGAGTAAAAAATTGTAGACTGTACCTTTATGTCGGAGTTTTTAACATAACTGATCATATCTTAAAAGTCAATTCCTTTTTTTTATACTATAAAAAATACTTTAAGTCTTTTATTCAAACTTTTATTTGCTTGCCAGTACTATTTTTAAAGTTTGCAAAGCGTGTTTTAAGAAGAGTAATAACCAACTGTTTTATTATGAGATTTATTGCGCAGCTTACAGAGCACAAAAAGTTTATTTGTTATAAAAGTAAAATGCAATTATAACAAAAATGCATAAAATGCGACGACACAAATTTAAATTGTTGGAATTTGCGCGGAATTC
Source organism: Thalia democratica (assembly GCF_965202585.1). Classification (NCBI taxonomy): domain Eukaryota; kingdom Metazoa; phylum Chordata; class Thaliacea; order Salpida; family Salpidae; genus Thalia; species Thalia democratica. Next base: position 78,605,466 of record NC_139165.1, read on the forward strand.
TATGTGTAAAATTTCCAACGATCATTAATTTAATTTGCTTTTCAAGTAAATGTCAGTAATAGTCAAGTTTTTATTATGTGTATTTTGTTTTATTGCTTGTTTTTTTATGCTGTTAGTAGGCATAAAAAAAAGGTAAGTATAAAATTTTAAGTGTTTAAAATATTATTTATATAATTATAAAGAAACTGAAACTAACATTTAAAAGTGAAAATATTATATATATACAACTTTCAAATTTAATAATTATACTTTCTTGTTAAATCATCAATTTAGATTAAAAACAAAGTTTAGCAGCGTTTAATTTTCTTAAGTAAAAAATGAGGCAGTTGGTTCAAAAAAAAAAAGTTTAATGATTTTGTGTTTTATTAATAAAGTTAGCATTATATTTTTTAGCTTGATTTCGAGATTATCTACTACTTGAAAAAGTGTTTTTTTATAAATTTTTTAAAAAATTAGGAAAAAAAGCGATTTTTTAGTCTTAAATTAAAGTTTGTAATTTTTATTTCAAGTTAATGTCAAAATACAACAAGTACACCCAAATAAAATTCTTTAAACAAGAACAAATAGAAAAAAACAAGCAATAAAACAAAATACATATAAAAAAACTTTCCTTTTACTGACATTTACTTAAAAAGCAAATTAAATAAAAATCTGTTAGATATTTTATACTTGGAATTCCGCGCAAGTTCCAACAATTTAAATTTGTGTCACATTTTATGCAATTTTGTTGTAATTGCATTTTACATTCATAACAATTAAACTTTCGGTGCTCCTGTAAGCTGTGCAATAGTTTTTCAATCTTTTCTGATTGTACATATTTTAAATTGCACTAAATTTTAGCATAGTTTGTAAAAGTAGGCTTAATTTTTCGGAATTTTTATATACTCTTTTTAATCAATCATTTATAAGATTTTGTTGAACAATTACTTGAAAGCTTTAGATTTTACTTGAACGAGATTTTGTTAATTAACTGAAGATCTAGTTTATATTATTCTAAACAAGTGAAAAACTGTTAAGGTAAAAAAAAAATAAGTGATACCATCATCCTTACTCATAAATTGAGAACTTTTATTGTAATCTCAAGAATTAAAAAGTACACAATGTAAAAATAAGACTAATTTAAAAATGTTTTACCTCAAGTAGAATGCGCTCACTATAGTTCATTTTTATGGAATGAATTGCAGCTTTTTTTCATCCCATAGGGTATATAGGAAATATATATGTTTTGTTTAATTTTTTATTTGAATTATTAACTTTTGATGTGCAAATACTTCAATTATACCTTTAATACGCTAGGATCAGCGGAATTTGTCAGATCAAAACTTTGCGTGCCGTTGTAGTTTGTAAACCTGATTATATTTGATAAGTAAAAAATTGGTTAAGAAATAATTGAAAATAAATGTCTCAACTTTTAAAATAAATATACTTAGCAAGAGATCTTTTGTTTGTTAAAAGACATATTTAATGGTTACATAATCACTGTCTCAAGAAAAGAACACCTACTACTAAGAGTTCCTTTAATAAAAAAAAAGATCTCTCTTTTAAATACACTTTTGCATTTCAATTTTTTTTTAATAAAGAAACTCTTAGGACTTATGTTATTTTCTCAAGACATATGTTAAAATACCATTTAATTGCTTTTAATTTTTGAGATTACGATTTAAGTTCTCAACAAGAAGAATATTATCACTTAAACTTTTTATTTTACCTAAACAATATTTATACTTGTATAAAATAATATAAACTAGATCTTCAGTAAATTAACAAAATCTTATTTAAGTAGAATCTAAAGCTCTCAAGTAGTTGTTCAACAAAAGCTAATAAATAATTAATTTTTAAAATATATAAAAGTTCCGAAAAGTTTTGCCTACTTATTCAAACTATAGAAAAATTTTAAGCATATTTAAATTTTTTAAATTAAGAATAAACATATTTAAATGATAGTAATAAACAATTGTTTTATTATGAGATATATTATACAGATTTATAAATGTAAAATGCAATTACAACAAAAATGCATAAAATGCGACATAAATTTAAATTGTTGGAATTTGCGCGGAATTCTATGTGTGAAATTTCCAACGGTTATTAATTTAATTTGCTTTTCAAGTAAATGCCAGTAAATGGAAAGTTTATTCATGTGTATTTTGTTTTATTGCTTGTTTTTTCTATTTGTTCTTGTTTAAAGAATTTCATTTGGGTGTACTTGTTGTTTTTTGACATTAAGTATATAAAAAAATACAAACTTTAATTAAAGACTAAAATATCGCTTTTTTTCATAACTTTTTTGGAAAACTAATAAAGAACCCCTTTTAAGTAGTCAATAATCTCAAAATCAAGTCAAAAAACAAGTTTTTAATTATCTTATACAATTACATTATTCTTTTTTTTTTGAACCAACTACCTGATTTTTTACGTAATAAAATTAAATTTTGCTCAGCTTTTGATTGAGGATTTAACATTAAGGTATACCTGTTAAGTTAGAAAGTATAAAAATTTTTATATAACTTTCAAGTGTTAGTTTAAATTTCTTTATAATTCTATAAAATGTGTTTTAAAAGTTATACTTAACCTTTTTTATGCCTACTTACAGCATAAAAAACAAGCGATAAAACAAAATACAGATAATAAAAACTTGCACTTTACTGACATTTACTTAAAAAGCAAATTAAATTAATAACCGTTGGAAATTTTATCATGGAATTCGGCGCAAATTCCAACAATTTAAATTTACGTCGCATTTTATTCATTTTTGTTGTAATTGCATTTTACTTTTATAACAATTAAACTTTTTGTGCTGCTGTAAGCTGTGCAATAAATCTCATCATAAAACAATTGTTTATTACTCTTATTATAACAAGCTTTGCAAACTTAAAAAATATTACTGGCAAGTAAATGAAAGTTTAAATAAAAAACTTTAAGTATTTTTTCAAAGAATAAAAAAAAAATTTAAGAAATAATCAGTTATGTTAAGAATCCGACATAAAGGTACATTCTACAACTTTTTTACTTGAATTTTTTTTGGAAACTATCAATTTTATCAAAAGTATATATACTTTTTTGTTTTTTGAGTTATAAATTACTATTTTTTAGGAAACAGTTCTTTAATATTGTTAAATGAATAAGAAGTTTGTTTTAGTTTTTAAGACCATTCTATCTTAGAATTTTTGTTATTTTTATTGCTAGAGAACAGAAAACTCAGTAACAGCTTTATTTCATGATGCCTACAAGGTAGCCAAAATATTGAGTTCTGTGTAAACAGCATTAAGTGCTTATCACGGGTCTTTGTAATACAATCCATTTTATTAGTAAGTCAATATTTTGGCTACCTTGTAGACATCATGTACCAAAAGCTGTTACTGAATTTTTTGATATCTAGCAATAAATATTTCTAAAACTCTTAAGTTAGAATAAGCTTAAAAACTAAAACAAACTTGTTATTCATTTTACAATATTTAATAACTGTTTGAAAAAAAAATAACTCAAAACACAAAAAAGAAGATATATTTTTGATAAATTAGAAAAATTCCAATAAAATTATAAGTAAAAAAGTTGTAGACTGTACCTTTATGTCGGATTTTTTAACATAGCTGATCACATCTTAAAAGTCAATTGCCTTTTTTTTTATTCTATAAAAAATGGTTAAAGTGTTTTTAGTTAAACTTTTATTTGCTTGCCAGTACTATTTTTAAAGTTTGCAATGCTTGTTTTAATAAGAGTAATCAACAATTGTTTTATTATGATATCTATTGCACAGCTTACAGAGCACAAAAAGTTTATTTGTTATAAATGTAAAATGTAATTACAACAAGATTAAATAAAATGCGACATAAATTTAATTTGCGCGGAATTCCATGTATAAAATTCCTAACTGTTGTTAATTTAATTTGCTTTTTTAGTAAATGTCAGTAAACGGCAAGTTTGTTTTATGTGTGTTTTATTTCATTGCTTGTTTTTCTGTTTGTTCTTGTTTAAAGAAATCTACTTGGGTGTACTTGTTGTATTTTGACATTAACTTCATTTAAAAAAATACAAACTTTAATTAAAAACTAAAAAATCGTTTTTTTTTATAATTGTTTTAGAATTTTTTTTATGTAGTAAATAATCTTGTATTCAAGCCAAAAAATATAAAGCAAGTTTTATTTATCTTATTTAAATACATTATTCTTGTTTTTGAAGCAACTACCTCATTTATTACATCATAAAATTAAATGTTGCTCAACTTTGGTAAAAATTAAAATTTATGATTAAACAAGAAAGTATAACTGTTAAATTTGAAAGAATAAATATTTTTTTAACTTTCAAGTGCTAGTTTAAGCTTCTATTAATTTCTATAAAATGTGTTTAAAATTTATACTTATTCTTTTTTTATGCCTACTTACAGCATAAAAAAAAACAAGCAATAAAACAAAATAAACATAATAAAAACTTGCCTTATACTGACATTTACTTGAGAAGCAAATTAAATTAAAAACCGTTAGGAATTTTATACATGGAATTCCGCGCAAATTCCTAAAATTTAATTTCATGTTGCAATTTATGCAGTTTTTTTATAATTGCATTTTACTTTTACAACAATTAAACTTTTTGTGCTCTGTAAGCTGTACAATAAATCTCATAATAAAACAATTGTTTATTACTCTTATTAAAACAAGCTTTGCAAACTTTAAAAATAGAACTGGCAAGCAAATGAAAGTTTGAATAAAAAACTTTAAGTATTTTCTTTATATCATAAAAAAATTAATTATAAGATATAATCAGTTATCTTAAAAATACGACATAAAGGTACAGTCTACAACTTATTTACTTATGATTACAAAAAAATTACAAACTTAAATTAAAGACTAAAAAATCGCTTTTTTTCTAACTTTTTCGGAAAATTTATAAAAAACTTTTTCAAGTAGTAAATAATCTCGAAATCAAGCTAAAAAATATAATGTAAACTTTATTAATAAAAAACAAAAACATTAACCATTTTTTTTGAAGCAACTACCTCATTTTTTTACTTATAAAATTAAATGTTGCTAAACTTTGTTTTTAATCTAAACTGATGATTTAACAAGAAAATATAACTATCGAGTTTTAAAGGTGATATATTTTATTTTTTTACTTAAAATGTTAGTTTCATTATAATTCTATAAATAATATTTTAAATGCTTTAAAAGTTATTGGAAACTTTCAAATTTATCAAAAGTATATATGCCCTTTTGTTTTTTGAGTTATAAATTTTTAATTTTTAGGAAACAGTTCTTTTATATTGTAAAATAAATAAGAAGTTTGTTTAAGTTTTTAAGATTATTCTATCTTAGATTTTTTGAAATTTTTATTACTGGAGAACAGAAAACTCAGTAACAGCTTTAGTACATGATGCATACAAGGTAGCCAAAATACAGAGTTCTGTGTAAACAGCATTAAGTACTTATCATGGGTCTTTGTAATACATTCCATTTTATTAGTAAGTCAATATTTTGGCTACCTTGTAGAAATCATTTACTAGAAGCTTTTACTGAGTTTTTTGTTCTCTGGCAATAAAATTTTTAAAAATTTATAAGATAAAATAATCTTAAAAACTAAAACAAACTTCTTATTTATCTTAAAATATCTAATAACTGTTTCAAAAGAATTAAAAAGTATAACTCAAAACACAAAAGAGAATATATATTTTTGATAAATTTGAAAGTTTCCAACAACTTTTAAAGCATTTAAAATATTATTTAAAGAATTATAATGAAACTAACATTTTAAGTAAAAAAATAATATTTATCACCTTTAAAATTCAATAGTTATATTTTCTTGTTAAATCATCAGTTTAGATTAAAAACAAAGTTTAGCAACATTTAATTTTATAAGTAAAAAAATGAGGTAGTTGCTTCAAAAAAAATGGTTAATGTTTTTGTGTTTTATTAATAAAGTTTACATTATATTTTTTAGCTTGATTTCGAGATTATTAACTACTTGAAAAAGTTTTTTATAAATTTTCCGAAAAAGTTAGGAAAAAAAGCGATTTTTTAGTCTTTAATTTAAGTTTGTAATTTTTTTTATCAAGTTAATGTCAAAATACAACAAGTACACCCAAATTAAATTCTTTAAACAAGAACAAATAGAAGAAATAAGCAATCAAACAAAATACATATAATAAAAACTTCCTTACTACTGACATTTACTTAATAAGCAAATTAAATTGAAAACCGTTTGAAACTTTATTCTTGGAATTCCGCGCAAATTTCAACAATTTAAGTTTGTGTCGCATTTTATGCAATCTTGGTATAAATTCATTTTACTTTTATAACTAAATTTTATTGTAACTGAACTTTACGTTCATAACAATTAAACTTTTTATGCTCTGTAAGCTGTACAATAGTTTCTATTATAAAATAATTGTTTATTACTCTTATTAAAAGTTGTATTTATGCTTAACTTTTAAAATTAAAACAAACTTTGCAAACTTTTCTGATTTACATATTTTAATTTGCACTAACTTTAAGCATAATTTGTTTAAGTAGGCTTAATTTTTCGGAACTTTTATGTATTTTTTTAATCAATTATATATCAGCTTTTGTTGAACAACTACTTGAGAGCTTTAGGTTCTACTTGAATAAGACTTTGTTAATTAACTGAAGATCTAGTTTATATTATTTTAAACAAGTGAAAAAGTGTTTTGGGAAAAAAAAATAAGTGATACTGTTATCCTTACTCATAAATTAAAAACTTTTATTGTAATCTCAAAATTTAAAAGTATTCAATGTAAAAAATTAGACTAATTAAAAAAAAATCTTCAAATTGAATAGGCTCACTATGGTTATTTTTTTTTCAGAATGAAGTTCAGCCTTTTTTCCATCCCATAGGTATCTAGGAAGAATATATGTATTGTTTAATTTTTTGTTTGTCTTATTAACTTTTGGAGTGCAAAGACTTCAATTACCTTTTATACGCTATGATCAGCAGTATTGGTCCGATAAAAAGTTTGCGTGCCATCGTAGTTTGTAAACCTGATTATTTTTGTTAAGTAAAAAATTGGTAAAGAAATCATTGAAAATAACTGTCTCAAATTTTAAAATAAATATACCGAGCAAGAGATCTTTTGTTTATTAAAAGACATATTTTATGGTTTTTTAATCACTGTCTCAAGAAATGAACACACACTACTATGAGTTCCTTCAATAAAAAAAAAGATCTCTTTTTTACACATACTTTTACATTTCAATTTTCTTTTAATAAAAAAACTCTTAGAATTTATGTTATTTTCTCAAAACATTGGTTAAAATACCATTAAATATGTCTTTTAACAAACAAAAGATCTCTTGCTCGGTATATTTATTTTAAAATTTGAGACAGTTATTTTCAATGATTTCTTAACCAATTTTTTACTTAACAAAAATAATCAGGTTTACAAACTACGATGGCACGCAAAGTTTTTATGGGACAAATACTGCTGATCATAGCGTATAAAAGGTAATTGAAGTAATTGCACATCAAAAGTTAATAAGACAAACAAAAAATTAAACAAAACATATATCCTCCCTAGATACCCTATGGGATGAAAAATGACTGAACTTCATTCTGAAAAAATGAACCATATTGAGCGCATTCAAATCGAGGTTATCATTTTCTTAATTTTTACATTGTGTACTTTTAATTTTTGAGATTAAGATTTAAGTTCTCAATTTATAACAAGGAAAACATTATCACTTAAACTTTTTATTTTACCTAAACAATATTTTTACTTGTATAAAATAATATAAACTAGATATTTATTTAATTAACAAAATTTTATTCAAGTAGAACCTAAAGCTCTCAAGTAGTTGTTTAACAAAAGCTGATAAATAATTAATTTTAAAAATATACAAAAGTTCCGAAAAGTTTTGCCTACTTATTCAAACTATGCTAAAATTTTAAGCATATTTTAATTGTAAAATTAAGAATAAACATATTTAAATGATAGTAATAAACAATTGTTTATTATGAGATTTATTATTCAGCTTACGGAGCATAAAAAGTCTAATTGTTATAAATGTAAAATGCAATTACAACAAAACTGCATAAAATGCGACATAAATTTAAATTGTTGGAATTTGCGCGAAATTCTATGTACAAAATTCCTAACGGTTTTTCATTTAATTTGCTTTTTAAGTAAATGTCAGTAAAAGGAAAGTTTATTCATGTGTATTTTGTTTTATAGCCTGTTTTTTTCTGTTTTTTCTTGTTTAAAGAATTCTATTTGGATGTACTTGTTGTATTTTGACATTAACTTTATATAAAAAATACAAACTTTAATTAAAGACTATAATATCGCTTTTTTGCATAACTTTTTCGGAAAATTAATAAAGAACCCCTTTTAAGCAGTCAATAATCTCGAAATCAAGCCAAAAAATATGTTTTTAATTATCTTATACAATAACATTATTCTTTTTTTTTTGAACCAACTACCTCATTTTCTAAGTAATTAAATTAAATTTTGCTCAGCTTTTGATTGAGGATTTAACAAGAAGGCATATATGTTAAGTTAGAAAGTATAAAAATTTTTATATAACTTTCAAGTGTTAGTTTAACTTTCTTTATAATTTTATAAAATGTGTTTTAAAACTTATACTTAACCTTTTTTTATGCCTACTTACAGCATAAAAAAACAAGCAATAAAACAAAATACACATAACATAAACTTGCCTTCTACTGACATTTACTTATAAAGCAAATTAAATTGAAAACCGTTAGAAATTTTATACATGGAATTCGGCGCAAATTTCAACAATTTAAATTTATGTCGCATTTTATGCATTTTTGTTGTAATTGCATTTTACTTTTATAACAATTAAACTTTTTGTGCTCCTGTAAGCTGTGCAATAAATCTCATAAAAAAATAGTTGGTTATTATTCTTATCATAACAAGCTTTGCAAACTTAAAAAATATTACTGGCAAGTAAATGAAAGTTTAAATAAAAAACTTTAAGTATTTTTTCAAAGAATTAAAAAAAAAATTTAAGAAATAATCAGTTATGTTAAAAATCCGACGTAAAGGTACATTCTACAACTTTTTTACTAGAAATTTTCTTGGAAACTATCAAATTTATAAAAAGTGTATATACTTTTTTGGTTTTTTGAGTTATAAATTACTATTTTTTAGGAAACAGTTCTTTAATATTGTTAAATGAATAAGAAGTTTGTTTTAGTTTTTAAGACCATTCTATCTTAGAATTTTTGAAATTTTATTGCTAGAGAACAGAAAACTCAGTAACAGCTTTAGTACATGATGCATACAAGGTAGCCAAAATGTTGAGTTCTGTGTAAACAGCATTAAGTGCTTATCACGGGTCTTTGTAATACATTCCATTTTATTGGTAAGTCAATATTTTGGCTACCTTGTAGGCATCATGTACCAAAAGCTGTTACTGAATTTTTTTTGTTCTCTACCAATATAAATTTCAAAAATTCTAAAATAGAATAATCTAAAAAACTGAAACAAACTTCTTATTCATTTTATAATATCTAATAATTTTTTCAAAAAAAATTAACTCAAAACACAATAAAGAAGATATATTTTTGATAAAATAGAAAGTTTCCAATAAAATTATGAGTAAAAAAGTTGTAGACTGTACCTCTATGTCGGATTTTTTAACATAGCTGATCATATCTTAAAAGTCAATTGCCTTTTTTTTATTCTAAAAAAAATGGTTAAAGTGTTTTAATTAAACTTTTATTTGCTTGCCAGTACTATTTTTAAAGTTTGCAAAGCTTGTTTTAATAAGAGTAATAAACAATTGTTTTATTATGATATTTATTGCACAGCTTACAGGAGCACAAAAAGTTTATTTGTTATAAATGTAAAATGTAATTACAACAAGATTAAATAAAATGCGACATAAATTTAAATTGTTGGAATTCGCGCGGAATTCCATGTATAAAATTCCTAACGGATTTTAACTTAACTTGCTTTTTAGGTAAATGTCAGTATAAGGAAAGTTTTATTATGTGTATTTTGTTTTTGTTGCTTGTTTTTTTTTATGCTGTAAGTAGGCATAAAAAAAAAGTGAAGTATAAATTTTGAAACATTTTTTATAGAATTATAAAAAACTAAAATTAACATTTAAATATAAAAAAATAATAAATAACTTTCAAATTTAAGAGTTATACTTTCTTCAAGTCATCAATTTAGGTAAAAAACGAAGATGAGCAACATTAAATATCATTAAGTAAAAAAGGAGGTAGTTGCTTCAAAAAAGAATAATGTTTATGTGTTGTATTAATAAAACTTACATTATTATTTTACGCTTAATTACAAGACTACTTACAAAATAATAGATAAAAAAAATTCCAGAAAATTTAGGAAAAAAGGTTTTTTTTTTGTATTTAGTTAAAGTTTTAGTAATGTTGATGCCAATTATACAACAAGTACACACAAATGGAATTCTTTAAACAAGAAAAAACAAGCAACAAAAACAAAATACACATAATAAAAACTTACCTTTTACCGACATTTACTTAAAAAGCAAATTAAATTTAAAACCGTTAGGAATTTTTTACATGGAATTCCGCGCAAATTCCAACAATTTAAATTTGTGTTGCACATTAAGCAATTTTGTTGTAATTACATTTTACATTTATAACAATCAAACTGTTTGTGCTCCTGTAAGCTGTGGAATAGTTCTATTATAAAATAATTGTTTATTACTCACATTAAAAATTGTGTTTATGCTTAAATTTTAAAATTAAAACATGATTTGCAAACTTTTCTGAGTGTACATATTTTAAATTGCAAAAAACTTTAGCATAGTTTGTATAAGTAGGCTTAATTTTTCAGAAGTTTTATATATATTTTATAATTAATTATTTATCAGGTTTTGTTGAACAACTACTTGAAAGCTTTAGATTCTACTTGAATTAGATTTCGTTAATTAAGTGAAGATCTAGTTTATCTTATTTTAAACAAGTGAAAAAGTGTTTTGGTAAAAAATAAATAAGTGATACTATCATCCTTACTCATAAATTGAAAACTTTTCATGTAATCTCAAAAATTAAATGCACACAATGTAAAAAATAATCACAGTTTAAAAAAGAATTACAGTTTTCACTCAGTAAGTGTCTAGGAAGGAAATATGTTTGATTTAAATTTTAGTTAGTTTTGTTAACTTTTGATGTGCAAATACTTCAATTACCTTTTGTAAGCTAGGAGCAGCGGAATTTGTCTGATCAAAACTTTGTGTGCATTAGTAACTTAATCATTTTTTATATGTAAAAAATTGGTTAAAAAATCATTGAAAATAACTGTCTCAACTTTTAAAATTAATATACTGACCAATATATCTTTTGTTTATTAAAAGACATATTTAATAGTTTTTTAATCTTTGTCTCGAGAAAAGAACAAACACTACTAAGAGTTCTTTCAATAAAAAAAGATAACTTTTTTACATACACTTTTGAATTTCAATTCTTTTTAGTAAAAAAAAAACTCTTAGGACTTATCTTATTTTCTCAAGACATTGGTTAAAATACCATTTAAATTGTATTTTAATAAACAGAAGATCTCTTGTTTAGTATATTTATTTAAAAAATTCAGACAGTTATTTTCAATGATTTTTTAATCAATTTTTTTACTTATAAAACATAATTAAGTTAACAAACTACGGTGACACGCAAAGTTTTGATCTGACAAATTCCGCTGATCCTAGCATATAAAAGGTATAATTGAAGTATTTGCACATCAAAAGTTGAAAAAACAAACAAAAAATTGAATCAAACATATATCCTTCCAAGATACCTTACTGGATGAAAAAAAGGCCACAACTCATTCTGAAAAAGAGAACCATAGTGAGCGCATTCAGTTCGAGGTTAAATTTTTTTTAACTTTTCTTTTTTTTACATTGTGTGCTTTTAATTTTTGAGATTACAATTAAAGTTCTCAACTTTAAGTAAGGAGAATATCATCACTTATGCGTTTAATTTTACCTAAACAATTTTTTTACTTGTATAAAATAATTTAAACTAGATCTTCAGTTAATTAACAAAATCTTATTCATAAGAACCTAAAGCTCTCAAGTAATTGTTTAACAAAAGCTGATAAATAATTAATTTGAAAAAATATATAAAAGTTCCAAAAATTTAGCCTACTTATACAAACTATGCAAAAATTTAGTGCAAATTAAAATATGTGCAATCAGAAAAGTTTGCAAAGCTTGTTTTAATTTAAAAAATTAAGCATAAATATTGTTAAATAAGAGTAATAAACATTACTTTTATTATTAAAACTATTGCACAGCTTACAAGAGCACAAAAAGTTTAATTGTTATAAATGTAAAATGTAATTACACCAAGAATGCATAAAATGCGACATAAATTTAAATTGTTAAGTTTGCGCTGAATTCCAAGTATAACATTTCCAGCTGTTTTTTATTTAGTTTGCTTTTTAAGTAAATGTCAGTAATAGGAAAGTTTTTATTATTTGTATTTCGTTTTATTGCTTGTTTTTTCTGTTTCTTCGTCTTTAAAGAATTTCATTTGGGTGTACTTGTTTTATTTTGACTTTAACTTTATAAAAAAAAATTAATTAAAGAATAAAAATCGCTTTTTTCCCTAACTTTTTTTGAAAAAAAAAGACAGAGGCAATATATCCCACTCAGGAAAACTTTAATTATTAGAAACAATAAATACTTATGAGCAGAAAAGTGGATTGGAAGTCGACTGGTATTCCTTAGATAATTTATTTTGTCATCATCAAAATTTTACTACTTAACATGTTAAAATTGTAAAAAATTCCAGGGTTTTCCAGATTTTTTTTTTCAAAACTTCTCAAACTCTAGGTGTTTTAGCCTAAATGTCAAATTCCAGGTTTTTCTAGACTTTCCAACTTTTTTGGCAAACCTGTATTAGGTAATGCATGAATAAAACGCACTTATTTTTTGGTTATTTAATTTATTTTTACTTTATTAACAAACATTAAGAAAAACAGAAAAAAACATAAAAACAAAACTAATCGGTTTTATTACTCAGTGAAAACTGAAAACTATGAATTCAAGCTTTAAGTTTAAAAAATATAACAAATATGACATTACATAAATCTGCTTGTATTAATTCACTTAGTGCAGTTTTGCAAGTTGCAACTGGTTTCACATTTACTTATAAAAACTTAAGTAGACATTTATATATAATAAGCATGTTGTTATCATTACAAGATGATATTTTTTAAGTGAATTGATTAAATCTACTTCTCGACTGTAAAAGGCCGGATTAGCAACAATACAATCAAACATTAACGTTTGTCGGTGCATACTTTAAATTATAACAACTACTTTAACAAAAATAATTTCAAAAATAAAAATATAAAATTAAGAAATTAAGCTTAAAGAAAAAAATTTTTATCAAAAATCAAAATTCATTGAAACTTAGTAATTATTAACCACTACTTAATTTAAACTTTAAAATTATTACACCTTAACTTACTATTATTTTTGCATGACAAAGGCACTTCTTCAATCTTTGATGAACTTGCGGAAACTGTAAAAATAAATTTAATTTGAATTAAATAAATATTAAAATTAAATTACAATAAGTAAATCTTAAAAAATGATGCTTTAACACCATATGCTTACAAAAAAAATTATTAGAGACATAATTTATAGTAAAACTTTTACTGAATTTATTCTTTCAAGAATTAATCAGTTAATTTTTTATAACAAAAAGGCAATTAAACGATTAAAAAACATTTAAAAACAACTAATAAAACTAACATTGATAAATTAAAGTGCCCTAAAAAAAAGGATGCAAACACTTAAAAATAACATACAAAATTATACTCAAGCAACTAAATTTACTTTATATAATCAGCCAAGAATACATGACCAAGCTAGTAAAACTTAACAATGCTACATTAGAATTGGGTTTCCTAATTTTGGATATTTTAGTGAGTCAGGGCGATTTTAAAACTTTTTGAAGCCTTATAATTTTTACTTCTCAGCTTGCATTTTTGAAAACTTTAAATTGCTATTCAGTATATGACCCTTAGGTAAGATTTAAACAAAAAAAAAATAATTTACTCGAATAGATTATAGAAAAAACAATGTAAGTGTCTACAATACGGTTTCCAATAGTGGGCAATATATTCCACTAAGGAAAACGTTGACTATGAGGGGCAATCACTACTAAAGAGGAAAAAAATGTAGATTTTTAATTGAATAGTAAAGAGCCGATATCTAATCATAGAGGGAGACTATTAAATTTCTACAAAGGGGATTTTAGAAAAATGACCGCCTGCTTTATTGTGTAATACATCTCGATTACAATATATTAGTAAAAATTGTGTGTTATGCTTCTCTTTCATTCGTTTTCTGAAAAATAAATTTTCAGTATAATTTAAATACCAGTGAAACAAAACTTTTAAATAATTTTAACGAGGTTTTCTATTATTTGTTTTTTTTTGATGCTTACTTAAAGCAGCAAAAACAAGGAAAAATAAAATAAAAAATATGTTATACTTTTTAAAAATGTATATCATTTTGTTGACAATTTTAATTGTTTACAATCAAGAAAGTTTATCAAAGCTAAATTTAAATTTATGATTAAAGAAAATTATGTTGTAATAAAGTTTATAAAACAGTTTACAATAGCACAAAAAAATGTTGCAAAACTAAAACACTACAATACTTAATTGCAAACATAAACTTAAATTGTTGGAATTCCATGAAGAAAATTCCTAACGCTATTTATTAAATTTGCCTTTTTGAGTAAAATGTCAGTGAAGCAACTTTGAAGATAACATATATATATATAGAATTAAGTTATTTAACTTAATAAATTAAATTTTTCACACTGAGCCCACCTTGAGGGCTTTATTAATAAAAAGGTTTATTTAAAGATGCAAAACTCAAAGAACTCGAGTTTCGTGATTACTCACTCATCAGCTTCGAAACAAGTTTAAAAATCTTGTTTCGAAGCTGATGAGTGAGTAATCACGAAACTCGAGTTCTTTGAGTTTTGCATCTTTAAATAAACCTTTATATATATATATATATATATGTGTGTGTTTTTAAGTATAAAAAAATCCGCTCTGCGGTGAAACTTGGTAATTGTTTTTTTTTTAAAGTAATAAATTATTAATTATTAATCTCCCTTGTGGACAGATTACTGTGTCTTATTTATTTGCTTTGAACTCAATAGTTAAAACATTTAAAATTATCAACAGAAATTTTATACATTTTTGAAATGTAAGTACGTTTTCAGTTGCTGTTGAAAAAGACTTAAAAACTGTTTTGAATATTAATCTTTAAGGTTTAAATAAGCATAAGTAACTAATAAATTACACAAAAAGTTTGATTTATAAAGAGTTATAATTTCATAACTACTTAAACCATAAAAAAGAATAAAACTTATATAAATATTATTTTAAAGTACAGTAACCTCTCGCTTATTTACGCACATTGTGTTCAAAGAAAAAATGCGTAAAGAAACGAGAGATCTTAAAGATACGAAGGTACAGAATATTCTTACTATAATGGCTGTTTTTTGATATTGCTTCCAGTTAAAAGCAGACTTGGGAATATCCACTTTTAACTGTTTGTTTACTTTATTTATAAATATGATAACAAAAGATAAAACTATACATACATATAAAAAAAAAGATTTAAATTTATTTAAAATAATAATACTTGTAGAAAATTTTTACTAGTTTTAATAATAAGTAGATTTTATCTTTACTTATATGTGACTTAATTGATACTTTACATACATATTCTGTTCTACTTATAAAATTCAATTTATAATTAAGCATTTGTTTACAATTAAGAAATGGTGTAGTGTCTACATTAAAACTTGTTTCTATAACCTTTTACAAAAATATGCATTTGGTGCTGTAATGATTTTTTTCTTTTGAACAAAATTATATAAAAAATATTTAATAAAAGTTGTTTATGTTACTACAACTTTTTTTAATTTGACCTTTGCCCACATAAGGGTAAACTTGTCTTGCATTTCTTAATTCCATTTAAAGATATATTAACGGATTTTAAACTCTCATTATTTCATTATTTCATTATATTTTCATTATTTAACACAGTCATAATTCTTTCGGAATTTTAATTTAACCTCTGATTGTTAACAAAGTTTTTGATATACTAAGGTATAACAAAATGTTTATGAATTAGTCAAGGAACATAAGTTTACAAAGTCTTAAGATATAGAGAGGTGAGTTAGCATCTTAAAACATATTTTAAATTAAAAATATACAATAAACCTAACTTGTGCAATATTAAAAATATTGAAATTTTTATTTTTTGAATTTTTTAGAATTCTACAATGCGTAACTACACGAGAGTGCGAAACGTCACGAGTGCGTAAAGATGCGAGAGGTTACTGTAACCTAGGGGTGGGCAACGTTAAATAGTTGACGGGCCGGATCCAGAAAAATATAGTCCTCAGCGGGCCGGATCATTTCAAGTTAGTGATCTTTTAGATTCAGCTGGATCCTTTTATAAATCCGGATCCCATTTTAAACATATTATCCCGATCCGGCTAAATACTAATTTTAGATAAAGATCTGGAATCGAATGGAAGCTAATTTCAAAAAAATTTGGATCCGGTTAGATGCTTATTGATCGGGTATTACAGAATATTGAATCAATATATAAATTACCAAGGTTCTCAAGTATGAAATTTTATGTTAAATTTAGTTAAGTATTCATAATTCTATGTATATTATAACTCTGGACCGAATTAATACTAATTAGTCCTAAAAAAATAATTATTTGGTTACTAAAAGTACTCGAGTCTAACATTTCAAGCTAAAACATAAAAAACTGCTAACTATTCGAAATTTATTAATTTTGGAAATCCCTATCTGGAGTAATATTTTTCAAAAGTTAGCAAGCAATACAATATTAAACTACTATTATTTAATTTAATTAAGCTAAAGAAGATTCATTACATTTTTTTGCATGTATAAAAGATACAAAACAAAACATAATTCTGATATAATAAACAATTTTACCATAAAAAGCAAAAAAAAAATAAATAATAGATCTCGATGAAACACTTAAGGTTGATCATGTGTTAGAGTTGTTTAAATCTAGTTACATGACAGTTTTGGAAAATCTGCAAGTGCACTGAAATACCGATTAGGTTTGAAGTTAGCTTATCCTTGTTAATGTTTATGGTCGGAAATGTTTGTTTTCAAATGTATGAAGTATCGAACAACACAACTAGTTCCATGGTCATCTTTAGAAGTTGACAAACTTTGGCTCGATCAATAATACATAAAATCTATCTAAAAATCTTTTAAAAGCAACAAAAATTGTATGTTTGACTTCAAATTTTCTTATTAACTTATTTAAAAACAGTTAAGCCTAGATAGGAAATTACTTTGGCTTGAAATTTTAACACTTTTACTTTCAAAATATCAAATAGTTATAATTAACATACGAAATTTAACTAAATTCTGTACTTTAAAAATATTATTAGCAAACAGTGCACCTAAAATACTTTAATAAGAGTACAAACATAAAATAACGAAATATTGAAACAAAAATAAAATTAATATATTTTTTTAGCATAAAAAACATTTTAGTTTAATAGACTTTTAGAGTAAGATCGATTTCACTAGTGAAAATATTACTAAACAAAAAACTAAAACATAACACAGTCACATTATACTTAAAATTTTAAGTTTAAAAAGTTTAGCAAGAATGATTACACTAAAAAGAAGTCAATGAGACATTTTTGAATCATTAAACTTTTTAACAAGTTATTTAAAATCTGTAAGTTTATTTGAAGTAATCTGTCGATTTTTCAGTTTTGAACTTTTCTTTTTGTGTACTGCCACATTGAAGTTTAACAATTCTAACAATATTACTAAGAACATTTTCGGTGTCAAACGTCGACGGTGATTAAATAATGTTGAATTCTTCACTTAATTGTTAAAAGTCTGCAAAACGACGACCAAACTTATTATCAAGTGGAACTATTGTTATCAATTGGTCATCACTAAACTTAACCATATATTTAATCAAAAAGTCCTTAATGAAAAACAATCGCAGAAAAAGTGCAAATTGTAGTTTAAACTTAAAACATTTGACAAAAATTTAAATTTGAGTAGTTTGAATTTAAAAATTTATCGCAGTTTAAAAAGATATTTTTTTTTTACTTTTTTAAACATTAAAAATAAACTCAATACTTATCTGAAAAGACAGCAGTTTTTGACACGCCTATTTTTTATGAAAACATTATGGTAGGTAACATCATCAAAGTTAGTTCAGCAAACAATTGCTTTTGGATAATTTGAGAAAGGATTACTTCAACTGACTTGAAACAGAACAAGATACTATAACAAAATAGTGTTTTATCACCACAAAATAATAAGCCATTTTAACAAACGTTTTCAAAGTCAAAGTCTTACAGTTTTGTTTAATGAAATAGTTCAAAAAGGTTTTGTACAAGTTTTGTAATAATTAAATTGGCTGGCCGGATTTTAATATAAATTTTGAAAATGCTTAGCGGGCCGGATCATCCACTTGCGGGCCGGATCAATGTTGTCCGCGGGCCGGATTCCATTTAAAATTAAAAAAGGTTTGGGGGCCGGTCATTTTCACTCTTCGGGCCGGATCCGGCCCGCGGGCCGTACGTTGCCCACCCCTACTGTAACCGATTTCTTCTAAAGCAAATTCATGCTCGGAAATTTATACATGGAATTCAGCACAAATTTCCGACCAGCTAAGTTAAGTTTGTCATTTATGAAATTGCGTGCAGATTTGTAGATTAGTAAAAATTAAAATGTTTTATTGCAAACGCAGGGTTGCCACAGATCAAGCTGAGAAAAATTTCCTGACTTTTACTGATTTTTTTACTTCAGTTTTTCTGACTTTTCTAAATAAAACTCTTAAATTAAACTCATTTTCTAGTTAACTTGGGTGCTTTAAAAGTTCACTTCCATATATGGTCATTGTTGTCTCGCTCTACATATTCAGAGTTCAGAACAAATGAGACAACAAGTAGATGCAGTAGGTTCATTACAATTCAATAACATAATATGCTTCTACTTATTTTGTCGCTAAGCTAAAACACTCCAAAAACAAATTGTTAACACAAACTTAAATTGTCAGAATTCCATGAAGAAAATTCCTAACGTTTTTAAGTTATTTTGCTATTTTGAATTGTTAGCTTTTAAGTTATCAAATTATTTTTTTTAAACTTCGTCAACCTAATAATCACTTATTTGCTCAAGTAAGAATTTTCAAATTTAGAGGAAAAAAGTTATTTAAAAGATGGCTTAAACATAAACAGAACATTCAAAAATAATATGTAAGTTTACTTTTTACTTAAATGGCTTTTAATTTCCTACATACTTATATAATAACTACTTAACTACGATGAATAACAACTTTAAAATAAGTCACATCAGATATTTAAAATTACAAAAATTAAAGAAGATCGGTGACTAAGTAATTGTAAACTCTGATCATTTTAAAGAAATTACAATTAACTCACCAACACCCTTTCATTTCCTTTCAAGGTCCTGTCTTGTACACCAAATTCTACAAGTTGAGGTAGACATTCTCTTTTAGAGCTCTCAGCTAGAAAAAAAAAGCATCTGAAGAATTAAAAATTCAACTTGTGCTTAGTGTAATCCTTGTATGTGTGTTATTTATAAACAGACAGTTTAAAAAATTATTTTAGTTTTCATAACTTACATCTTTCTCTGTTAGAATAATGTAGAATTATGTAACTTGTAGCTCATTTTAGTGTGTATTATTATCAATTTAGCAGGTCTACAAACTAGAATCCACCCGGATCCAGATCAGTTTTACAAATTAAGATCAGGATCCAGTAAGTGTAAAACTTTTACACTGCAAGTTTATTTTTCTTTTCGTTTATTACCTATAATAGGTGTGCAAAACATTTCTAATGACAGGTCAGACTTATAAGAAAATAATTTTGAAGCCTAACAAATTATAAAATAAATCTTTATGAACAGGAAAAATTAGGAAACACTTATAAATTTTTTAACAAAAGGTTGTATTCAAAAAATCACTTAACAAGTCTTACTGGAACAGGAAATCAATTTGATAGCATACATTGTTTTTCTTTTCCTAAACAGAACTATATATATAGGGTTGCCACTTATTTTGTCAAAAATTTTTCCAGGATTTCCAAATTTCTTCCAGGTTTTAAAAGTAAACATTTTTGGTTCTATTTTTAGTTTAAAGTTAACTATAAGGTAAGAAAATGTGTTAATTAGTATAAAATCATTGAAAGATAATGTAAAGCTACTTTTAAAATGTTTTTTAATAATAAAAAATTTGATGATGACAAAAATTTTTCATTTATATGATAGATTTTTTGTATCAAATCGAACTTTTACTACTATAAAATTGTTAAATTTCCAGGTTTTTCCAGGTTTTTTAGTGATTTTTGTTCAAAATTTCAAGTTTTTCCAGGTATTTTTAAAAATTTCTCAAATTCCAGGTTTTTCCAGGTTATTTTTGACTAAATTGTCAAAATCCAGGTTTTTCAAGGTTTTTCCAGGTAAAGTGGCAACCCTGTATACAAGAAAAAGACTTTTTGGGTCATGCTTTAATTTTCATTTATTTTTCAATACCTAGTATAAAATTTTTTCGAGTCATGCTAAAACAATGTTTGGTCTTTAAGGTCCCTGGCTAAAAACTCAGCAGACTTTAACTTAACTTTAAGGTTTATAGTTCATAAAAATGATCATTAAAAATTTGATCTTTATGCAATTCTACTAGAACTTTTTCTATAAAACTGAATGTTTCTTTCGAAAAAATTAAAATTTTTATGCTTTAAAAAATATTTGTCATAGCTTAGACATTAAATAATGACCTGTGTTTATATATGTAATAAAAGTATATCGTTAACCCTCCAAAAAGATCTTTTTGCTGATTACCTGATATTAATTTCTCGATACATTCAAAAGTAATGTATACTAAAAAAGTCATCTATATTTTAATTTGATTCAATAACTAAATAAACAATCAAAACTATAGAAACTAAACTTCGACTTTTTTTAAAGATTTATAATAGTTTTTGAAACTAACAAGTTACTAAAAAGATACAATTACTTTATTTGAAGCAAATGTTAAATTGGAATTGTCAGACTTCAAATTGAATCGAATCATCTGCATCTTTATATTTGAGCTTATATTGATTAATATCTTCCATCTGAAGTATGAATTTTTTAATCAATAAATAAAACATGCAACTACTTATAAAAATTTTTAATAAGATTTTAAAATATTTTTAATAAGATTTAATCTTATCACAAATGGTTTTTTTATTGAGGCTATTAACTTTTCTAAGAAAAGTAAACAAAATAATCTATTTACAAATAGAGAATACTCTACATGTTTACAAAACAGTTCTTATTTTCAAAAAGGAGCTATGGATTAAAATCAAGGCAGAAGAAGATAAGTTTTTTGTATTTAGAAAAAGTTACACCATGGTGCTAAAATATCTGAAATGGTTAGTAAAATAACTTGATTTGTAAAATAAATTACATCATTCATTCACAAATTAAACATAAAGAAAACATACAACCAGAACTGAAAGCATTATTTGTTAACAAAAAATACTTGAGGAACTATTAATAGGAACCAAAAAATATTCTTAACAAAATTAACATTAAACACGCATGCTTTGCCAATTTTAGACTTCAAAGCTAAACCATAGAAAATTAGTGAAAAATAAAAATCTGGAAGTGAAAGTAAAGAATTTTGTAACTTTAGAAAAAAATTGCAATTCATAGTAATAAGAAAAAGTTAAAAAGAAAATTTAAGTTATTCAAAAATATAAAAATATGCAATGTATTGGTTCAAGAGATATAAATTTCTAAACAAAATCAAAGATCATATCCATAGTTTTAGCAACACTATATGAAAGAAAGTACAAAATTAGGTTTCTATTTATCCACAATGCAAGTTTTAATGAGAATGATAGTGTGAATAATTTATAATAAGAAATACAACAAAGTAAACCAGAAAAGTTTAGAAATAGAGTTTATTAAGTTTTCATATTAATAATCAATGAATTAAATTTAGCCAATTTTTACCTGTCATCATATTTACAATTTTTTTTTTATTTATACCATTCATATGCTATTAGAATAATTTGATTTTGTGAACGGTTCACAAATAGCTTTAAACATAGGCTTTAAACGATCTAATTAAGAACTTCTATAATTTAAAACTTTTTTTCTGCAATATTTTTTTTCAATAAATTAAAAATCAGTTTGCAAATTCATTTTAAAGTTGAAGGAAGCAAAATTACTGTAAATCAAAATGCTATTATTAATCATACTAAGACATGTCAAAAAATGCCAGTTGAACATTTGTGCTTTGATTTGTATTTAAAAATTTTTATAACTTCTATTATGTAGTAATCTACTGGAAATGGCTTTTTTTCATAAAGATCCCATTTTAGCCTAGTACTATTTTTTCAATAGATCTAGCTCTAATTATTTGAAACAAGCATTAGTCATTTTTTGTTGAAAAAAAAAACAATCACATTTGATTTATAACAAAACTTTCCCTCAAAAAACACAAGAAAACTTTGAACATAAACAATTTCCTGGTATTGATACTTCTACAAAATCTCATTGATGTACATTGTAGGTTTACAAATATTTATTTGTATTTTCTCATTGTTTTAAAAAATACAAATATATTAGTATAAAA
Organism: Thalia democratica; assembly: GCF_965202585.1. Taxonomy (NCBI): domain Eukaryota; kingdom Metazoa; phylum Chordata; class Thaliacea; order Salpida; family Salpidae; genus Thalia; species Thalia democratica. The sequence continues at coordinate 78,628,130 of NC_139165.1, forward strand.
TTACGAGGTGAAACTTTCTAATTGTCTTTTTTAGCATACATTGCATATTGTATTAATAAAAGCCTGTAATTTTAACGATTCATTTAAATTTTGCTTCCTTTTTCTTTATTTACTAAAATTGATTGTCTAAGAAAAAACATTGATTCTTTTTTTACTTAAAATGGGAAATTTAAACTATTGTTTAAAAAATTATTTTTATCAGATATTTCTCACATCTTTGTTCAAAAACTCACTTTTTATCTGTTTAATCTATAAAACTTAAAAAATCAAGTATTTTCTGAACAAGATGAAAATATATATGTATGTATATAGTTCTTAAAACCTTAGATATGGTACAAAATAATAAAGTTATAAACTAATTTCTAGCTAAATGATAAAATATACACTTATTAACTTTTTTATACTGCTTTACCAAAAGTAGTCTTTGAAAACAAACTTAAAAAATAATCTTTTTAAGCTTTGTTGATTAATTTTAATAGAAATGTTAATTATCAAAACTTTTTATTCAGGATCTACTAGACATTTACATGATTTAACAAAACAAAAGTTATTAAATATAAGTTGTACTTGTTTTATTTTAGAGTTGTTTCTAAATAGAGATATTTTATTTAAAAAAATAAGACCTCATAAAAAAAAAAGGTTAATACTTAAAGTCTGAAAGTTTTTTTTTAAGTTTTTCACTTAAAAAATTATATTGGTATAGTTTTGGATTACTTGAAAAATCATATTTGAAAATATTTACAATTATCAGTTTAATACTAAATTTTACTCTCAATGTCTAGTCAGCGACATTTTGGGCAGCTGTATAAAACATTTTTCTAGACAACTTTGTTTTATAAGTCTAAACTCAGTTAAATAATACTTACACTAATTCTAAAATATCAATATTTTGTAACTACTGAAATAATTAATCAGTTATAAATCTTCCTATTTAAACATAAACTGCATTTCTAAGTATAACAAATAAAAATATTTATTTGTAATTTTTATCAGTTTTTTTTCCTTTGACATGATTTTAAGTTGCCTCACATTTGTGCATAACAAACTTCTCATTTAACATTGAAGTTTTTTACTACTTTTAGAATTTTAATTTTTTAAATTTTAATTAATAATTAAATTCTAAAATCATTATTAAGATTCATTAAATTTTATAGTACATTTTTAAAGCACATCAAACCATAAAACTTAAGACTCTCAGTATACTTTAACACTTCTTCAACAAATAACTTTTTCTTTAATATCTTTTATTTGTATTCAGGATTCTTAAACATTTTAAGTATATTCAGAACATAATTTTAAAAACATTAAAAATGGTACAACCATCAAATTATTATTTTTTTTTAAATACAAAATGTAAATATCAATTACATTCAAATTATATATACACAAAAAGTGTAACATTTAGTGTAAAATTAAACCCACAGTTAATGAAAAATAGAAATTAAATATCAAAAGTTCAATGCAAACTATTTTAATGAAACACACAAGCCTCTAAAAAGTTGATTTGAAAATTAAATTAGAATAAGAAGTCAATCACCCACCTATTTGTAAAAATAAGCTTTTGAAATAATAATAGCCTGTTTTCTTTCGAAAGGGACCATCTATCTGAACTTTAATTACTTCTTGGACATCATCAAGTGGCACATTGAAGCTTCACCAGTTCCAATAAAAATGAGTAATTTTTCTCCTTAATACCTGAAATTTACTATATTTTTAAAAATATACTGATTAGACATTTTTAAATTGATAGATAACTATCAAACTAACAAATATTTATCTTTTTTTTATATAAAACCACCTATAAAAACACAAGAATAGGTTTTGGTGCAAAAATAACTTTTACAGTTTTTTAAAGTTTTTAAAACCTTTAAACAATTAAGTTACAAGCTAAAAAAAACACAAAATACTGTGATAAAAATAGAATAACTTTTTACTTTAACTTAATTAGTGTGATTTCTTCCTTTATTTTATAACTAAACCCTTCAGATCTTTTCTGAATTCAGTAAGAAATATACCAAGGTCAGCCTTCAACTGCTTAATTTCTGCTAAGCATAGTTATAATTAAATTTTTATTTATTGTACTAACTACCTGATTTAAAAAACTATGTGCTCAATTGTTGGAAATAAAAAAATTCCATAACTTGGTTTTTGGTTTAATTAAGGTATTCCCCTAACTGCTAATCAAAAAGCTATATCAAATGGGGTAGATATATTTAGAAGAGCACAAATGTGGCTAAATCTAGCGCTTGTATATGCTATAGCTAGTTAAAGTTTCAATTTTAATTATACAATCTGATTTATTAAGGTAAAAAAGGGTAAGTTTTAAAAACAACTAGAAATTAATTATTTTTGCTTAAAACGACTCTGCTCTGAATATATTTCATAAAAAATTTCTAAAACAAAAAAAAAAATGGACAGTATATGACTTATCTTCAGGGTTTTGTTTTTAGCTTTCAACTGCTTGATTGAGAAAAACTTTATTTATAACAATTTTTTATTCAAACAAAATTTATTTATAGTTATTGAACGACAAATAAGAAAAGACGTTCAACAAAATATTTGATCCTTTGAGCAACGAATTTGTTGCAGGAATACACGTACGATTATGAATACTTCAAAAATCATTACTACAGCTCAACTTTTATTTGAATCTTCATGTTTAATTTCATTTCTACAACTCGAAAGAAAAACTTCCTGCAGATATAGGTTGATGTTTTAGAAGGGGTTTTTAAAGTCTTAATAATAAGGTATAAAACCTTCAATCCTCGAAAAACCTGAAATTTCGAAAAAAAAATATTGAATAACCTGGAATTTTAGAAGAGTTTCGAAGACAGTTTTTTTTAACTTAAGTTTAACTTTATACTAAACATGGACCAAATAAGTTGTTTTGTTTTAAGCTGGAAAAATTTCAGAAACCCTAGATTCCTAGAAGAAATTTACAAAAAACCTTTAGCAACTCTGTTGAAATCGTACATGTATTTCTGCATAAAATTCGTTGCTAGCAGTAAGTTTAGTTTGAAAAATAAGTCGTTATAAATTATTTTTTTTAAATCAAGCTGTTAGAAGCGAAAAATTTTTGAACTTAATTTGTCAAGTTTAAGAGTAAAATAAAAACCAATTGTATTTACAACATTTAAACAATAAATTAAAATGAAAAAATACTCTAAATTTTGTTTTATTTGATTTAAGAACAGTTTCAAGACATTATTTTCTAGTCTATTTTTCATGTTTAAATAAATTAATAACTATATAACTATTTGTTAAATTTGGTGGTAAAAGGTGACTAAAGTTGCAATAATAATGAACTTATCAACATAATCGAGTAAAAAAACTTTCTGTAATAAACTAAAGTATATAATATTAAATAAAGGTTTCAATTTTTCTTCTTTTGTTAATAGCTTGTATCTATGAACAAACAAACGTTTAAATATATTATTCTTGTTAAAATTCGAAAAGTATTATTTTGTCCAAATTGATGATAATTGTTAAATAGTTAAACATTTTCTGAATATTATTTAACAATTTTACTCGTACTGTTGTCTTTTTATTTTTTAATAAATAAAGCTAGATTACTATATGTTATAATATATAACAGGGTTTCCTAAAATGGGCCATGATAGACACTCGAGGGCCGTGGAGCAGCTAAGGGGCCAAAGGGGGACATGAGGTCAAAGCTTGAAACTTTCATTAGATATTCTGGAGTTTTTGATGAAGAGTAATCGGGGTACAACGGGGCCATAGTCATTTTCATTGTTTATCAATCTAATCACGACACCGGCGTAACAGCCCAATGACCACTAAGTTAGGTTGCTACTTGTCTGGAAGCAATAACTTGAGTTTATAACGGCGTTGGTTTTTTAGCTATTCGTATCAATGTGCTGATATTTCACTACTAACATAAAGAAGTTCGTATGAACTGGATTGCGATGTTTCACACTGTTCACGCATAAAGATTTCAAGTATTATGTTAGTGAGTTGACAATTCTTAAAAATATTAAAACAACTCAAGCTGATTTGAAACGCACTTGTTTTTGTTTAGACTGGATTTATAATTCTTTGTTCAGTATGGTTTTTTAAAATTACTGTTGTTACAGAGGTAAATGTTTAATATATATAAACAACTTATTGAGAAATTGCTTACAATTGTAGTTTGTATGTTTGTGAAACTTGTAGTTCATACTTAACTATATTTCGCATTGCTGATAGATGAAGTACTGAAACAACTTCGATTTAGTTTTTACCAAAAAAAAGTTATTTTGTTTAAACTTGGTTTGAAGTCAACGAGAAACGCACTTATTTAAGAAGAGTTTTTTTTTTACAATTAAGATGATTAAATTCATTTTAATATAAAGTTATACATTTTTTCACTGTAAAAGAGTGCCAAAGAATAGAAAGTAAAACTTTGTTAACAACAGACTACTTTTATGTTGTTTACTAGATTTAAAGTGTTACTTATACTTTAAAAGAAAGTTTTGAAGCAGTTTTATTTACAATACGAAAATTGTAAACTATCAAAAAATTTGTTAAGCTTAGTGGTGATGCAAATCTTAAATATGTGTTATACAATATAAAATACTTTAAACTTTTAGAATTTAATACCTTTTTAGAAACAATAAAAAAGTTGTGAAAAACTCCCCCGCTTTTTTCTCCATTCTAATCAAGCTCACAAGCTTTTACTTTGTCGTCTTTTTCAGATTGAAAATGAACTGACTTTTCAGATTGACAAGAAACTGACCTTTTAACTTCTCAGATTGACACATGACTGACCTTCTTGATTGACTTGGAACCAGCTTTTCAGACTGACACGGAAGCAACCTGATAATTTCCGAATCGCTTCCGGTTCTCAGCAGAACGGTGCTGGTGCTGATTGAATGAATTAATCCCGGCGAGGTGAAAAAATTCGACTCGATCAGTTTGGTCAGCATGATTTTAACTTGAACTTTCAACGACCTCATGCAATGCACCTTGTTCCTCACTGGCAGCTGGAAGAGCCGCGTCACGTGCGTTTGTAACAAACCCAGCCTGATTAGGTTTGTTACCTTCAGGGTAAAAGCGTTGCTTCTATTTTTAGCAATAAGTTTTGAGCGTTCAACTTTAAAACTATCTGGATCACTCATAACAACTTTATTACAAATTACTAGTAGTTATTACTGCCAAAATTATATACCGTATTCCAACAATCTGTGATGAAGGGTTTTTTTAAATTAAAAGCAATATATAACATACAGTAACTCAACCTATAACAACTGATTACACAAATCAAAGCAAACATAAATACCCTTTAGCGCCAAATTAACACCGCATTTTAAATAAACTTCTTGATGTGTTACATCGAGTGGTTGAATATCTGTTTAGCAAATAACTAATGCAACTTTTGATCGTTAATTTCTAGCTTATAGTTTGATATACATCGAAGAAACAGTTTGGCTAATTTCACAATCTCGTTATCAAAATAAAATTAAAAAAAAAAAAAAAACAGTTTTCAACAACCCTAAAAGGTAGTATGAAATTCTAGTAAACATTTATGATTTTCAAAAGACTGTTTTCGTACATAGTTTAGCAAAACTCTTATTGGTGTATTAAAGTATGGATGAAGCATTTAAGAATTTTGGCATTTAAGTAAAATATAAAAGATTGATAAGCTTTATTTCAATTAATCTACATCAGATGTGATGCAGTTAATTTTTAATTGCACTCGGTACAAAATGTTTCAAAAGTTTTACACAGTGTTTAACAGTCATAATTATCTTTGTTAGCTTTAAAACCTTAAATAAATTTAAACTAAAAACTGTCATACTTGCCATTAGTTTCAGAAAATGAAAAGTTTAAACGTTTTTAAGATTTTTGTTAGATTTTTCTTTTTTCTCTGTATGTTCAAGAATTATAAAACACCTAAAGTTTTTTAAGTCTATATATACTTAATAAAAATATAGAAAACATTTCTTTACTATTTTAGGTGTTTAAACTACTGCTTATCTGTTTGAAATGCTTAGGGTGTAAAACATTTTAAAGTGTCATTTTAATTCTGCAATAATTCTCTCTAATTTCTACTAAATTTCTAATTGCTTGCGTTTTAAACTTAAAAGTTCTGATATACGACTAAAAAAAGAAAACTTCGGCGAAAGTCTACAGAGCCTAAGTCTAAGCTTGGGCTTTCTTATAAAGTGAGGCAAGCTTAACTTAACAAACGGCTAATAATCAGACCACAAGTTTTCGGTAGACTGAGATCGGACTTTCGTACTTATTAAGTCAAAAATTGTGATATGATGATCGAATTGGTAACATTTACCCCTTTTTACAAAGTTAAAACTCTTCCTGTTTTAATTGATAAAATACATTTTTCTTGGCGCAAAATTAACTTTTAACATTATTTAAAAACAAATATACAAAAAACATAGTTTTTACCTTTATTTTAGTTTGTTTTTTTTAGAATTTGATATTCTCTAAACTTTAATGCTACATTTCATGCTTTCAAATTTCAATTTAAGTTTTTTAAACGACTTTTACACTAATAGTTTGCAAACATACAACGTATAAGTTTGTAATAAAAATCTATAGATCTTAAAACCATGCAAATCAATTTAATCTCATTTAAAGCAAAATTCCAAAAAATAGTTGAACAGCTTTATAGAAATTGTTTTGTATGTTTTGCAATTTACAGATTATAATAAAAGTTTCTAAATTTTAGTAAACCATAAAGTAAAACTACGTTTTATGTAAAAATCATCAAAAAAATATCTAAAAACTTATTTCGGGCATTTTGTGAAAATTTTTAATTACGTTTACAAATATCAATCATTAAACATATAGTTTTGATAAAAATAAATTACTTGAGTTGTCATTTTCTTTTAGTTTAACGTTATTGTGTTTCTCTTCACTAAACAGATATTTTCAAGATATACATTTTTATTGCTACTGACGTAAGTTTACTACACGTGCGGCAACATGACAGGTGACTGACAAATTAATAACTGCTGTTATAAAACAAGATAATTTGTCAAAACATGCAGTGAAAAATGCCGATTTTTTGATAGAAATATTATTTCAAAAATTTGGAAAACAACATTTTACTTGAAGCGTGTCCAAAAATTATGTTTCATAATTTGGTTTCAAATAGCGGCTGACTAAATTATAAGGCAAAAAAGGTGCTTACAACTGGTATTTAGTATTTTGACCATTTGTAAGCTACTATTTTTTTAATGATGTATTAAACATTTTTTGCAGGTGATGCTCTGATAAAATTTAGATTTTAGTGCAAAAAAAATATTTGTAAAGCAATTTATTAAGAACTATTTTTCAACATTAATGATTACACTGTTCAAAATATTATTTAGCTATCAGGTTTCTTGCTCTCTCTAAAGTGTTATAGAGTATAGACTAAACGCGTCGGAAATACAAAAAACGTGGTTAAATTAAACTTTTAGTATGTATCACATACTCAAGATTTTTAAACATTTGTATCAACATTATTAAAATTATATTCTGGATTTTTCTTAAGAATTTTGTGAAAAATCATAGAGTTCAATTTTTGACAACAATGTATGGTTATCTGTACTTTATCCAAACCTTTAGCGTGCAGTTTTTTATTATCAAATTTACAAATAATAATTCGTGAATAGTTTTGAAAAATAATTTTCACTATTAGATAATATTAAATTAAATGTTTCCTAACGAGTTTTTATATTATAACACAATTGCCTTAAACTAAATCCAAATTGTTTCAAAGTAAATAATTTTTTTATTACGAGTTAAATAAAATTAGTAACAAAGTTTTTGTATGTTTGGAAATCATAGATATGAGGTATAATGTGGTTTAAAAACACAAGAAACAAGAACTAGTTATCATTGCATTTACAAAAAATGAATTACTAACTGTTGTAATTAAGTTTTCTAGTTATCAAAAAATAGTTAAGTAAAACATTTTAAATAAACTGTTGTAATTTTGATAAAACGTCTTAAAAGCTTTAACAAAACTTCAATTCACATAGCTGTCCTCATAGTTTATGGTTAACAATTTTATAGAACTCATAATCTTAAATTTAAATATTGTCGATTTCAATATAATGAGCTATACTTTCTAAGATAAATTTTTCAGGTATACGTAAAGAGCTTAAAACTTTATCTTATTTTGTCAAACACAGAACAAGCTGACAACCGGCCAAGGAGAAAGGACCCGCAAAACTGCAGTTTTTTAAGTCATAATGTGTGGTCCTAAAACTCTAGAATTTCGCAGCTTTTTATTCACGAACCTGCCACCTACAGCAGAGATGTTTGTAGCTACAAATGCTTTTTTTAGTTAAAGAGGCGCCTCGGTGTCGCGGAATTTATGAAAAATAGCTAGTGGCAAAAGTGGCGAGTTTATGAAAAATTAGGAAGGTTTTCTCGTGTTTTAAAATTTTCACACTACTTGTGAGGTCAAAAAAAAAACTAAAATTTTAATTAATGTTTTTCTAAAAAATTTTAATTACATGTAAGTGGCTATGTGTCAAGTTACTTTTTGTTGCTTAAAAGTTGTAAAGTTGGTTTCAGTTTTAATGTACAAGGGTTCGTTTTACCTACTGAAATCAATTGAAGCATATAATTAGTGACAAAAATAAACCATCAACTGCTGCCAATTTGTTTATGTTGTGAAATTTTACTGCTACCACTAAAGTCGCTACTTTTCCCCTTTTTCTCTTTTAATTAAAAAAATATTATTATTTACACTCGAACATTCTATGATTAAGCTTTTTATGCAATTATAAATTATAGTTGAAGTTTTGAGCTGAGTAAAGCTGTGTTGAAACGAAGAGTGATTAAATAAAAATATTTTTATCTCTAGTTTTTGTTTTTAAAATAAGCAAAGGTTGTACTGAAAAATTAAGTGTGTATACTAGTAAAACATACTGTTATAGATTTTTGATTTTTTTACAAGTTTACAAGTACATCAGTGTAAAATAGATTAGAATGTATTTAGTTTTTCAAAACTTTTTAATTAAGTAGATAGCTTAAGTAGGTGAAAGAAAAGGTAGCATAAAAAATAATACAAAATTTTTTTATTGCAAGTTTGAAAAGTTTATTTATAAACTAAAATCTAACTTTATGTATATTAAAAAAAAACACTTAATTAGAAAATATTTCGTAATCAATAATAATAATAAAAAAATCAAAATGGTGAAGTTTTACACTTTTACAAAATTTTTGAATTTTATCAACATTATAAGAATAATATAAATTAAAACATGTGTAGTTACAAAAATAAACATATAATGGCATGTGTAATTCTTGATATAGTATGTAACATGACAGTCAATCAGGTTGATATTTGTGACATTACTGTTCCATTAAATTGATTTTTTGTTTCGACAGAAACAAAAATTTGTTAGTTTACTAATACTTTAGAAAGTAACACATGCAATGCATTACATGTCTAACACTTAAAACACTTTAATTTATAATATTTTACATTTTATAAAAAAATATTTACTTTTTGATTGCTATTTCACTAATTAACCAATCAATGGCATTTGAAGTTAATTTAACATTATAACATAAATTATTTAATGTTTCTACCTAAAGCTTAAAAAACTTTTATACCAAAAAATTAATTAGATAAATTATAAAAAATATTTTTATTGAAAGCCTTTTTACTGTATTTACTTTTTTGGAGTATAACTATTGGCTTTTATACAAGGTATTTCTTTAATTTAACAATTTTTAAATGATTCATATGATCTTAAGATTATTTTGACTTAATCGGAAATTTAAAAAAAGTAATATATAACAAAAATCTAAAAAAAAAAACAGCTCTGTTTAAAAATGGTACCACATCCATCTAAAAACGGAATGGACGGATTAAACCAACAAGTATCACAAAATTCTTACATGACCAAAAACAGTAGTTACCTAAACAATCAGACACAGTTTACATCTTCAGATGCAACTACATGCGATAGTGATATGAATTATAGACGAAATATTTTTAGTTCTGGAGCTTCTGAAAACGGGGTTTCCGGCCTGAAATTGTGGAAAGATACCCACAACAGGTTTGTATTGAAAATTTTACCTTTTTAAAGTTTATTTAGATTGACATGAAAGTTTTTGACATAGTGTTTTGATTGTACTTTTAACACACTTATGTTTATTAACAGATGTCCTAGTTTTTACTTTTGACCACAAAAGTCTATTTAAATAAAACATAAAAATATTAAAAAAATTTTTTTTTACTCATAGTTTTTTTGCTCATTACATCTAATATATATCACAAAAACACGTGTTTTAAGGTTCTAAATTTTCTACCATTTTCTTTTCATTCATTTATGCTTGAGTGTTTTACAAAAAAAAATTCTAAAAAAATTAACGAAGTTGTACTTCTTTTTTTTTCAATTTCAATTGTAAGTAATTATAAACTCACGATTATTGTTGATTTTTTGTGTAACCGTAAAAGAAAGTGATCGAAAAAATTATAGTACTTAAGAATACAAGTGTCTATTTTGATAAACTATTTTTTTAAGTTTTTTGTCACAAAACATAAACACCTTATCATAACAGAAATTAAATATTATAAGTATAAATTGTATTTGAAGTGTTAAATACGCTGCTAATTTGAAAAAAGTATTTAAAGTTTTTATCTATTAGTAAGAAAAGAATTAAAAACATGTAAAACTCCAAACATGTTATTAAAGACTACAAGTATTTATTTTGATATACTTTTTTTTTAGATTTTTTGTCACAAAACAGATAAAAATTTATCAATACAAAGAATTGAAAACATTTAAAACTTTAAAAACCGTTGAAATTAAACTTGCTTTCTAAGTGAAAATGACTATTTTAAGAAATCGATCAATTCCCCAACTGCGCACAATTTCTACCAACATTTTTTTTGTTTGTTCAATTTTCTTTTTTTTTTGTTGATATATTTTATACTATCACTGTTACCTCTAACCCTTCCTTACCCTTGGTCAATAAGACTTCTCGGATTTTATCGGGTGGGAGTTGTTCGAATGGTAATTGATAGCGGGTTGAAACTGAATGGTTTACGTTTCTATTGAACTTTTAGCACATTTTTGTTATTTTTTAATTTTATAGTTTTAATGTTTGGCTTTAATGGTGTTGTTGTTTGAATAAAAGAGGAAATTATGATGTAATTTTTATACTTTTTTGCTAAAAATGTTTTTGCTAAAAGTTTAAAATCTTTTAAGTTTTTTTTACAAAAAAAAAAATCCGACAGTACTGGTGTACATAAAAGCTCAAACTTGCAACTAAACATGGATTGTAGTAGTGAAGATGACTCTTGTAACAATACATCCTCAATAGCAACGTTAAGTCACCACAACGTTCAAAGAACTGATGAGCAAAGTTTGGAAACGATTCTCCACAAAGACGATATTTACAAGTTTGTTTTAAACTAATTTATTTTTTAAAATAAACATTTTAAATGGTTTTTGTATTTAAAAAAAAAGTTGTTAGTTAAAAATACTCATACTGCTATAATACAGAAAAAAACATTATCTGATAAACTCTTGCGATTATCAATCTAGTATATGTCACAAAAACACGTGATTTAAAAGTTTTAATTTTTTTAACTTTTCCTTTTCATTCGTTTATGCTTGAATGCTTTACAAAATCTAACGAAGTTAAATTTATTTCTGTTAAATGTTACACTTTTCTTTATCTATTTTTTGTCTTGCAAAACTTAACTTAAATAGTGTAATTAATTTTCGACAGTCAGGTCTTCTTTTGTCGCCGACTATGCCTTTATTGTCTTTTATTGTTTTTATTGTCTTAATAGATTCCTGAAATTAGTGGTATACTTACAACTATTTTTGTTTGTTTTTTGTAACATCAATAAAAATTGATCAAAAAAGTTATAGTTTTTAAAATACTAACACAGCTTTAGTTTTAATAACTAAAAGTATTTACATTGATATGCTTTTATTTAGATTATTTGTCACAAAAACAATAAGAATTTTTCGATGAAACTGATTATTTTAAGTTAATTGTTTTGAAGTCTCAAATACGCTGTTAACTTGGACCGAAGTATCTAGTAGTCAGAATAAAATAAAAAACCTGTAAAATTTGAAAACCATTAATATTTAACTTACTTTCTAGTTAAAAAGACAATAAAAAAAAAAAAACGATCAATTCTTACCTGCACGATTCCCACCCGCGCTCAATTCCTACCCAAATTAATATTTTTTCTTTCTTTATCTGTTAATTTTTTAATCTTATACTATCACTGCTTCCCTCACCCTTGGCCGAAAAGACCTCTCGGATTTTATCGGGTGGGAATCGATCGCGGGTTGAAACTGAGTGGTTCCCGTTTCGATTTTTTTTAAAGTACATTTTTTTGTTTTTTTATAAACTATATAGTTCTAACGTTTGGCTTTAATGGTATTGCTATTTGAACAAAAAATGAAATTATGATATTTTTTTTTGCTAACAACTATTTTGCTGGTATTCATGAATTTACAAACAAAAAATGAAATCCGACAGCACTGGTGTTCATGAAAGCTCGAACTTGCAATGGAATATGGAAGACTACAGTGAGGATAAACATGGTAACAGTACATCCTCAGTAGCAACGTCAAGTCGCAACGAAGTTCAGCGTATATACACTTTTGGAACTAAAAAATTTGAACATAACTTAGACATAGTTCTCAACAAAGACGCTATTTACAAGTTTGTTTTAATTAACTTATTTTGTAATTTAAATATTTAAATTAGTCTACGTGTTAAAAAAAACTCTTGTTTATTAAAAATTGATCATACTGCTATGATACAGAAAAAAAAACATTACTTGAAATACTTCAGTGATCATCGATCTAATTTATGTCACAAAAAAACGTGTTTTAAAATTTTCTACTTTTTCCTTTTCATTCGTTTATGATGGAGTGTTTTTCAAGAAAAAATTCTAAAAAACTAACAATTTTTTTTCTTCAACTGTACACTTTTCTATCTTTAAACTTTGTTTGATAAAACTTAACTCAAAGAGTTTAAGTAATTTTCAAACGTATGGCCTTATTTCACCGACATCATCTTATTTGTTAACTTATTTGTTATCGCCTTAATATGGCCTTAAATTCTTTTAAGTAATTATATACTTGTAGTTATTATTGACTGTATTTGTTACCTTAATATAAAATGATCGAATAAGTTATAGTTTTTTTTTTATTTTTAATACAAACTTAGTTTTAAAGATTCCAAGTGCCTATTGCGATAATCTAATTTTTTTTTTCACATAATAGATAGACATTTATCACTGCAGTAACTTATTATTATAAGTTAATTGTTTTTAAACTGCCAAATACGCTTTTATCTTGGACCGAATTATTTATAGTAGATGTCTAAGTCAGAGTAGATAAACAACTTGTAATATTCCCAAAAATCATATAAATTAAACTTGCTTTCTAATTAAAATGACCAATTAAAATATCACTTACTAAAAATTTAAGGTTATTTTGAAAAACAATAAAACTTATTATCTACTTTCACACTCTAGCAATACAAACTTTAATAACTTTAGTTTGTAATGACTGTTTTAGATTTAGTTAAAAACATTTTCAACTAACAGGGTTTTCAACCCGTAATTTTAGTCTTTTAAAGCTGATAAACATTTCAATAAATTCATAAATTTACAAGCCAGTAGTATTCAAAGACTAAAAACATCACAAATAACAAGTTATTCAAATTCTGTTCAAAAATCATACTTCAGTTTAAAAACTTGAATAACGTACGTTTAGTTATTTCTCAAATATTTAAATTCGGTCACCACTCAAACACGTTTTTATGAACAGACACGCTTTGTACCCCATAGTGGAAACAATTGTTACAAAGTGCGAACTTGCCTTTCTCACACTTCAAAATTCACATTTTGACGACACGAACATTATGATGTCACAATCTTTTTATGACGACATCAGACTATTTGAAGAACGGGTGAGTACTTAGTTATTTATTTTTTATTTATTCTATGACTAACGAGCCAATTTAATTGAATAAATTAACAATTTGATTAAAAAAGTTGTTTTTTTTATTAAAAATGTATAGAACCAACAATTACTTGTACAGAGCATATCTACTGTCTCATTAAATCATCGTTAAAAATATATAGAGTGTTTTCTATAATATAAAAAAGTGCTAATTTCCGTTTAGTATTTTGAAAACAAATTATATTCTAATAAGAAACTTTTGAGTATTAAACTTGTGTACGTTAAATGTAAAAATTGTTTTTAGTCATTATTAAATTAAAAACTTTTAGATGCAAAGGGAAAATCGTACGTGGAGCTTTGATCCAGACAATGAAGTAGATCACTTGGTAAGTTGAAAATAAAACAGTCTACCTGTTTAAACTTATATTTAATTTTAACAGGTTCCTAATTTTACCACATAGTAAACGTATTATAAGTATTAAAGTAAAATAATAAAAAAAAAAAGCAACTGCTCATAACCTATACAATTTGTCCAATTACAAAATAGCTTTTAAACTTTGCTGAAATACTTTTGTGAGTTTGTCACTATCCTTTTTAAGATAAATTTTAAGCATCTATTGTAAAACAAAAAACATATTTAGCGATGTTTTTTCTTAGAGTTTCTTAAAGTTATGATTAGTTAAAATATTTAAATTTTTTGCTTGTTATTAATTTAACATTTTTATTTAGTAATTTAAGGTTTTATTTATTTACAGATGGTTCTTGCGATTACAGTGCTTCAAAATCAGTTAATAGAACTAGAAAGCGTAAGTTTTTAAATAAAAAAATTAAAGAAACAGTTTTTATCTATGATTCACTGTAAATAACAATAACAATAATAAACTGAAAATTATTATAGTAGTAAAAATAAATTGCCCTGTATATGCTTTAATAAAGTATTTATAACTTATAGACCAAAGAAACTTTTGATAGCCTTATTAAAAGCTGCAGCAGCCGTTTAGAAGAAACTTTTAACTTTGGGCCCAATACTTCGAGTCGCATACCATCATTGGAAACAAGATCTCCAAAGAGTTCTGAAAACTCACAAACTTCTAACAATTACTCATCAGTTTCTAGCAACAGCAACGAAAAACATCCGTCGTCGGGTGACGTTACAGAAAAAAAGGTTTTTTTTTGTACTAACAATGCTTCATATTTTGTAAAGTTTTATTACTAAGTTTTCTAATTAAATAAGTTCTATGAGCTTATGTTAACGTTTTACTTAAGGAGTTACTAGCTCTATAACATATACTTTAAAAATGTTTTAAGCAACAACATTAGACTCACTTAAGTGAATCGTAAGGTTTTTTTCTATCTCTTTTCGCTTTCAGATACTTTAGTATAATTTTTAGGATTATATGTGTACTTAATAAAAAAGCATTAAAATTTATTTCAAAGTCAAATTGATATTGGTTATTATACTTTATTTTATACTAGCGTTTTAAAAACCTTTACAAAAAAAATTTTAGCTCAGGTAAATTAAATTTTATTTACAATTCGTAACAAACTTGACATAAATAGTTACGTTTAGGTAATTCATTAAGAAAAGCTATTTTTTTAAAATCAAAATTTATCTGAATAATGCTTTTTATGATTTTTTACATGTTTAATACTTTTTACTTACTTAGCAATTTTTAAAGATTCACTACCAACCCAATGAGTATTTAGAACAATATGTAAAGACGCTAGTAGAAAATGTGCAAGCATTGCAAGGGAATCAGCTGTCAAAATCAGAAACGACTATGAACAACAAAACTTTTACGCCGCAAAGCATAACTGACAATAACAGTTCTTATGGTAAGATTATGATATATTTAGATTTAGTTTTGTGAATTCATGTTGAGTGTAAAATTAAACTATAAAAACAAATACTGGAACTTAAATGTAAAACTTTTTAATTATCTACAACTAAAAAAAAGCTTAAGTAATTAAAAACTATTGCTGTAACAAATCTCAACAAACTTTTTTCAAATAAAAGTTTTACTGTTTTTTTTAAATGTTGCTTCACTAAATTTTTTAACTTGTTTTTAATTTTTTCTTATTGGCTTTAAAAGATTTTTATTTATTTTTGATAAAATTCATATTCAATTTTTTTAATAAAAGTACTTTTTTATTATAAATCCTGTTGGCTTTTTTTGTGTCTAGTTTAGTTAAGAGAATACTACGAAACAGCATTGCTTATATGTACTTGTTTTGCATAAATCCCACAGATAGAAGAAATTTATCATTTTTATCAAAACGGTTACACAATGTATGTTTAGTATTTATGTATATAGTTAGGTTTCTATTACTACTGATATTCAAACTATAATTGAATATTTATATTTAAGGCACTAAAACTTGCTCTGAAAATGTTGGAGAATTTGCTACTGGTACAGTGGATAACAAGCTAAAGAAAAGACGAATATATTTTCCTGAATCGACAAAAGCTATCTTGAAAACATGGCTTTTTAAAAACTTGACTGTTAGTTTAGAATTAAATCTATGAACTAGCTAAAAAAGTTTTTAAAATACTTTGTACTTTTATGAATTTTTAAATACTAAGTTATAGCTCTTATTTTTAACTCCATTATTTAATTCTATTTTAAAAATCTAATATCAATTTTTATACCTGCTATTTATAACTTAATATTATTTAGAAAGTTTTTTTTAAAGGTAAAGGCAATCTTAAAATTTTAAAGTTTTTTTGAACAATATTTCAAACAGTTAAATCTTTAATAAGATTTGAAGTTCAAATTTATTGTCTTTTAACTTAATTAAAGTAGTTTAGTAAGAGCTTTCTATAATTCCTCGGTTGTTTAAGATATTTTTATAAGTTATTTTTATCATCAACAACCGTACTACTAAGATATAAAAAAACATAAGTATGTACATAGATTCAGATAAGTGTACTTTTTTCTAATTTGAATTAAGTTATTGCTTTTTGTTATAGATTTGTTTTTAATCAGTAAAAAAAAATTAATATTTTAATCTTTGATTTCTACTTATTACCTAATTTTACGTGCCTGAATAACAAAATGGTTTAAGAAAAAAACAGAAAAGCATATATAAGTCAAAGTATAAGCTGAGTATGATTTACAAAAAAAAAAAACTTATTTATTAACTTAGCATCCATACCCATCAGAAGCAAACAAGAAAATGTTAGCAAGTCAAACTGGGCTCACATACAAGCAAGTCACAAGCTGGTTAGTTGTATTAATACTGTTAACATTGGTTGCGTGGAAACGATTTTTTTCAACTGCAGTGAAAAAAATGTTTGCACTAACTATTTTGTTTAACACTAAAACAATACTTTTTAAAAACTTAAAACTAAAAGTGAAAATATTATTGCGCTTGAGCTTTTAAATATCTACCATTGAAGTCATAAAATCTGAACATGGCATCATAAACTTAGTTTTACTCAAAAAAAAGTCTTATTGTGTTAAATGCAACTTCCAGACGGCTGTTCTGTTTACTCTTAATCGTAAAAGGCTAAAAAATACTCAATCATTTTTATATTCATATTTATAACTCTGAGATGATACATTTTTTATCTCAGTATGTAGCTTACACAAAACGTGTTATTCAGCTATAAACTTTTATGCATCTTTTTACAGGTTTGTAAATGCTCGCAGAAGAATTGTACAGCCCATGATCGATCAACGTCACAGATCAGGTTTAATAATATTCATTTTTTATTTATACTTTAATTTAGTATTATCAATATTTTTTTAATGAGTGTTGTCAGTCATTTAAACCAAAATAAATTAAGAAGTTCATTTTTGAAAGAATGGTTTGCCTTTATAATTGAAGGATTATAACAGCTTGAAAACTTGATTTTGTTTTTACTTTTAATTGAAAAGGGTATTTTTTAAAGTTTTCTTTTGTTTCAATGACATAATGCTAACTTTTTATTGTTCAGTCATAGTATGGAACCAATAAAGTTTTTAACAGCTTCAAAACGGACTATGAATAAGGTTACAGCTAACGGATTCAATTCAGGACATCAAATAAGACAACCTATACCAACAAGACCTAATGGTGAGATTATTTATATCTTTTTTATAAACATAACTTACATTGCCATAAGTTACATTTGAGAAGTGAACAGGATATAATAAATAACAAATATCACAGGCTTGCAAGGAAATTCTAGAAACATAATGATGAATTTATTAAGCATTTTTAAATGTAATAGTTTTCATCAAATGGGTGTTTCTGCACACAACAACCAACAGAGGATTTCCCCAGAATAGCTTGGTGGCCAAATTAGTACATGGCACAACTACTAATTGCTAGGCAAAATATTCTTAAAATGCTTTCTTTAATTATATAGTATTTTAAGTTGTACTTTTAGCGGTTTTTCTATCCAAAACTGATGTTAATTTATTGATGTTTTAGATAATTTTTAGCTTGTTAGGCAAGTTTTTCGGTGGTTTGAAAAGGTCTAACTGTTATAGGTATTGTTTTCTATTGAAGTTTTTCATATAAATTTTAATTTAGAGTAAGTAATGCTACTAGACATTTTAGGATAGGTACTTTTTTAAATTATTACATTTTTTATGAACAGTTTTTCTCGTTAGATTTATTTTTTTTAAGTTACTTTTTTTGTAACGTTATATCAAATTACATTTGACAACTTTTTGATTTAATAAAAAAAATTGAGAAACTCTTGTTCATCCAAGCGTTTAAGAGAAAGCTAGCAAGGTTATGTGTTTTACTGATGCAATTTTGCACTCACATACTTTAGCCATATATAAATACTATATTGCACAATAATTCTAGTCACGGCTTGCTGCAGTAAAAATGCAATTCAAGAACATAAATTTATATTGTTTGATTGTTTCAATTAAATTTTCTAGTTTAAGAATGTTTTATTAATAATTTTTCTAATTTTAATTCAAAGCAGCTAATTCTCATTTTAATTTAAACAATCTCAAAGTAAGTTATATTAGATTTAAATTGTTTTCAAAGGTTTTAATACCATATAAATTAATTTCTAAAGCATAGAGCTTTTTATATTTTACATGGTTCTTTATATTCATTAGTGTTTGCAATGATTCTTTAATATAAAATATATACACTCATTTGTTATGCCTAGTTTTTATAAGTAGCATATATATTAGCCTTAAGTATTTATTATCATTGTAACTTGAATGTTATGTTAATGTTATTATTTATTTATTATGGTTGGTAGTGTTGGTGTAAAACACACTATAACCATATAAGTTAATTATCATAAGTGACCCAAATTCTTAATCAGTTACATTTTTATCATAAGTTAGTTTAATTTTACATAAATAATTATAAAACAAAGCACATTTGGCTTGAAGAACAAAATTAAAAAAAAACCTTTTGCTTTTGTAAAGCTAAACATACTCAAATTTAAGTAGAGAACTTAAAACAAACTTATTAATATATTTTGTTTTCAGTACCTTCTTCTTTTCTTAGACCTTAAAACTTCATAGCTAATTAGCAGTTAAAATAATTTTGCTTTTTTATCAATATGTTTTTAATTCTGAGGTAATGTTCTATGTTAATAAAACGTTTGCAAGTGAATAAATTTTTAGGTCAAATTTAAATTATCAAACTTTTTTATAAAAAAAAGAAGATAATTTTCATTAAGCTTTTAATTTTAACATTTTATATTATGAGTGGACTCTTCAAACTCAAGCGAGTGTTAACAGCATTTTTATTAGATTAAATTAAGCGTTTCGGGCTATTTGAACATTTTATAGCGCAAAAGAGCATCGTCGTTTTAAGCCTTAAGATATGATCGATATTTGTCATCTGTTAAAATAAGTCGTACAACTGCGGTCTTTGGTCCGCGATGCATTATTTAAGTAAAACTATTAACATTTTATAATAAATGATTTTAAAAGTTTTAGCTATATTTTTTTAGTCAGGTTTTTAACTGTTTATTGGTAATAAAAATTACTGTAATGTTGATTATTTCTTTTTTTTTTTTTTAAGCAGTACTTAGAACATTACTACGATTATACAAATAGCTTTTAAAGTCTTCAAAAAAATTTGCCATATCAATTCTTGTAGTTTATTTTATAGTAAAACGTCTTTTGTAGTTTTGCAAAGGTGATTTAACATAAAAAATATCAGAGATTCAGAGAGAATTGTGGGACATCTGTGCTAATATATGATAAGGATCATTCAAATAAATAACTATTATGAGTTATTTCACAGATGAAGGGTTAAAAAGCGTCAATATATGTTTCTAACACAATGCTCTAGGTTAATTAAGATAAGCTTATCTTTTGAATAGCAGAAATAAAACTTGTTTAAGAGTTATTTGGGTTGAATATTATAGGTAGGGGTAGAAAAAACCTTTTGAGAATAAATCGAATAATATGAACAAAGATTTATTTTGTTATTATTTTAACCAGTTTTTTACAATTATTAAACAATAATTTTAAAATAAAAAGAAATATTTTAAACTTGATTGTTATGCAAGCTTAGACCGGGTTAGACCTGTTACTACACCTTCTTTTTTAAATTATCGTTACATAAAAAAAGTTTAGTTGATATTTTGTAATTATTCTTCTCAAATCACATTTCTGCTATAAATCCTGAATACAACTGAAGTTCAAAACTACTAAACTATCATAATTAAAATAATGAAAAAAAACTCAGGCAGGTAAAAAATAGTAAAGCTAAAAGTTGTAGATAAAATTATGAAATTGTTAAACTTGCTTCAAAACTACAACAAAAACCTCGCATCAAAAATTAAACTTTTATTTCATTACAATTTATACCAGTGAATCTTAACTTCATTATTACACCAAAGTAAGACACAAAACAAAACTAAAAATTAGCTTCATTGATGCTCGCACCACCTTCCTGCTCGCTCACCTCCGATCCCTCTTTCTCATCCTCCTCATCGCTGCCCCCATCTTCCAGCATGCGATCCAAGTACACTTGCCAGGAGGACTTTTGCCTCCAATCGCAGTCGGCTATGTCCGGATCGAGGGTGGTCTCGTTGCGCCCCAGCCACTTGAACATGACGGTGGGGCGTTCGTCCATGTAGTGACGCGCGTTCACGAACCTTGAACAAATATTATTCTATTTGAGAAAAAAAAAGATTTCATCAAAAATAAATAGTTTTCTTTGTCAGCTTTTAATATTGAATAAACCACAAAAAATTGCAAAAAAAATCATTAATATCTTTCATGCTTAACTTTGTTTTATGAGTAAACTACAAGAACAATCAAATCTGAAATAAAACGAAACATAATGAGTTTAACTGTTAGCATAAATCAAGAATTACAGCTAGGCAAGTACTCATACAAACCTCCTCACGTCGTTTTTGTCGTTCAGCAGGATTTTTTTCGCTTTCTCTATCCAGTGTGTGGTGTCGAAGGTGCTGTAGACTTGGTCGTAGTCGATGGAAAAGTTTGGATCGTCGTACTTTGGGTCGTTGTAAACTCTGTATTTAAAAAAAAACTATTTGTTTCCGTTTAATAATCACAGCTTTTTAAAATTAAACAAAAAATGGTCTAAACCTTCATAAATAGTTGTAAAAATGTTGTTAAAAACATGAAACTATTAAACACTTGGTAGCACTGACTTGAAATTGTTATCAAAGAAACCTACAAACGACAAACCTCCTGAGAAGCTCAACGTCCACGTTGTAGTCAAACAAGTGCTTCTCCTCACAATCGCACCTTCTGTGCTTGACGCCGTACTCCACCCACGACGGGTGGGCGAAGTTGGCCGCTTCCGCCACGTTCAGCCCGCTGTTGTATCCGCAATGGTAGGCTCTTGGGAAGGTTACCATCAAGTAACCTTCCCTTTGTTCCGCTCGGTAGACTTCGATGCCGCTTTTGGCGACGAGCTCGGGGTCGACGTGAATCGTCCGGTGTCTAACAAAGTTAGAACACCTTCTGTACTCGTCGGGATATTTCTCGGCGAGTAATTTGTCAAACTTGTCGGCATTGCCTGTTGTTTAAAAATGTTTAGTTTTATTGTTTGTAGAAGTAAACAAAAAGTCAAAAGCTTTGACAAGCATAAAGTATTAGTCACCTATCAGACTTTTATAATACAAAGTATTTTTTCTCGAAACACAAAATGACAAATTTATCGCAAGAGTGTTACTAACTTGCCGGAATGCTGAACCATATCTTGGCGTCTCCCCGGTGCATGTAGTTCGCCGACGGCAGGTCGGCGTCCTCCGTGTGCCACGGGAACGTCGATCCGTAGGCGCCGACGTACAGCATCGAGCTGGTGATTCCCGGCACCTGCCTCCTGGTGAACCCCCCGTACTTCACGAAGTCCCCGTACGCGTACGTCTGCAGCTGCAGCAGCGTGTCCAGCCTGTGCACGTTGCTCTCGTCGAACTTGGGCAGGAAGAGGCTGCCCTCGTTGTTGTACGCGTACTCGACGGGCGCGAGGCAGTCCGCTCCGAACACGCTGCGGTCCATGGCGCGCCCGGACTCGAACCGCTTCGTTTTGCGCTCGTTGCTCCGCTTGAAGGCCGCAAACTTGACGGTCTTGGTCGGTTCCTCGCCGACGTACTCCCGCAGGTAGCACCCGTCGTTCCTCGTCATCACCAGCTTCTCCGTCCTCACTTCGCACTTCCTGTCCTTCAGTTTGCTCGCCGCGTGCTGTTCGAACTTGGCTCTCCACTGCGCGGGAGTTTCTATGGCGACGATCCCCTTCTAAAAGTTTCAATCATTTTAAGTTACTTTTTTTTATTTACGTTTAAATTAGACACTTTAATGTATGCAAGTAAGCTTTAAAGTCTGTCATAAGCCTAAACTTTAAATTTAAAAAAACAAAAGTAAACTTTATTTTTATTATTTGAAAATTTTAAATGGGTACTGAGTTAAGAAAATTAACTTTTGTCTAATAGAAAATTATGAACACTTATCACTACCTTGTGATAACCCTGTCTTAGCATGTTGCCATACAAGTGGTTGAAGTCTTGCATTTCTTCAACACTGGCCTGATAAATTGGTGCCTCCTTCAACTCCATCGATTGTTCCTTTTTATTCAATGAACTAAATAAATCTGATAAAACAACTATGCTTTTAACTGAATGATAAGTAACAATAGCAAGAATAATCAATAATTAAATCAGGAAATTTAAAAAGAACGTAAGATATGTAAGATTTAAGATAAAGCTTGAACTTTTTAAAATTTTACTAGCAAATGTTTTAGAAATATTTGTTACAACTTCTACTACTACTTAGATTGTTTATATATATTTATCTTACCAACCAAAACTATGATGAACTTCTATAAAAACGAAATACTTTAAACAAAAGGTAAATATAATGTATATAATTAAACTTTTAAAAAGTTGTTTTCAAAGCTGCTGAAAGTAACGTATTAGTTTAACAAATTTTTTCCTATAACAATATGAGTAAAAAGCTCTGAAAAACGCAAAAATAAAAACAAATAAACAAGTGAAACAAAGTAAAGTGAGAGAAGTTACAAATTAAAAGCTATTATTTATCTTTAAAAGTCTAATTAGTTTAACTCTTAGTTTAATTACTTAGTTTTAATACTTTATCTAAAAACAACTGTAGTAATTAGTAAAATAAGTAAACTAAATTAAAGCGTTAGTATGAAAACTTTATATATAAGTTTAAACAACTTAAAAATTAAAATTTAAAGAAACCAGCTTTAAGAAGCTTAAACTTGCTTATATACTACAAACTACTAAATAAATTTGTTCTTTTTCGTACATAAAAGAAACTTTTACTGGCAAACTTACTAAATTTTGTTTTTAAGCACAAGAAATAGCTAAAATAAAATAAAAGTTGGAATAACCAACAATTATCTAAGTAAAGAAATGTGTTAAGCAACAATATAAGTCAAACTAAAACAAACACACAACTTTTAGATCACCCTGGAAGCTGTTTTATGATTTCTTTCACAACTTCAAGTTTCATCTGCATCGTCATCATCAATGTTGAAACTTACGCACCAATACTCAAGTGTGATCGTTTTTACTAGTTTTTACTTACTATAAATTAATGTTAGAAAATTATGCACGTTAAAATAACTTTAATATAATAAATAATACATTTTATTTTTTCAAAAAGAAATTGACATGAAGTCTTAAGCAAAGTTATGTTTTTTCACGATATAAGACTATGTAAAATTCGCAGTATTACATTTTTATTGCTTTTATTTTCTATCATTTATACTTGAGATTTTTGTTACCTATTTGATTGAAGTATGTTTTAAAAAAATTCTTAAAAAAATAAGATTATAAAGGTATTTAGATTAATCTGAAATAAGTTTTTTTTACAGATATCTTTGTGTTCAAATTTAAACGTTCAACTTTATGGGTTTTATTAAAGGGTTTGAAGTACAGCTTTAGAAAATTAGTCGAGACATACGAAAATAATTTAAACAGGAAGCTTTTTGCTTAACTTAAATGATGCTATAAATAAAAGCTTCACGAAATCTAATAAACTAATTGAATAGCAGTTATGAAGAATTATAAATATTTAGAGTATTTAGTTGATTTAAATGTATTTAACAATAAGTCACAATAGGTTTTTAATTAAAAATGCTTATTAAAACTTACAAGTAACAATGTAAGTAAATAGTTAGTTGTCCATTAAGAGTCAATTTTATTCTATTATGCTATAAACTTCTGTTTATTGGTTTAAACATAGTTGCTGAACGTAAATTAATATTTTATTTATTAAAAAGTAACAAAATTGAATAGTAAAGCAAAAAACTTGAACAAAGTCCTAGATTAAAAGTGTAAAAGGCCACTAATGCAAAAATAATTTCGAAAATAAATTTTGAGTTTTATTTTTTTTACAATTTAACTTACTGTGGTATGCACAAAAAACACTTAAAGCAAAAATTACTTAATAAACAAGAAACATAGTAGTAGACTAAACTTAAGTTTAAGCTTTAACTAATTAAATTTAACTCAAATAGTTAAAGAACTACAAACTTAATTTAAAAACTAGAATCGTAAATCAGGTAAAATTTAGTTAATGAAAGTAGTGACATATTTTAGTTATAAAAATAACTTGAGCTTAGTTATAAACAGATTCAAAAATAAGAAAACCTCGTTAAAATAAACTCTTACTTTAAAAACTAACGGTTTTAGGTTGTTGCATTAGACGTATGTATTGATTTCGATGTTAACAAGCCTGACTACCATGAATAAAGTTTTTAAACTAGCTGTTGAAAATTCTATGTTTTAGATTCTTAAACCTTCAACCGTCTAGCCAATAGTAGAATTTATAGAACCGCTACTAATACAAACTTCATTTTTGCCTGCTATTAAAAAAACCTTAACCAGTAGTGAAAGTTCTGTCAAATAGAGATTATACTAACAGAGGTTTTAACTTATAGTAGCTGTGCCGTATTTTATTTTTTTTTATTGATAAAATTTTGTACCAACTCTAATTTTTGTTTGTGTATAATTAAATGGTTATATAATGCAGTTATTTAAAAAAGATTCGCTATACAAAATATTTAAACGTAATAACTGTATAATCTAATCGATATATATTGCTGAAAATATTTCATATTTCAAAAGTAAAACAACTGAAATGTTTTCAGTAAAAATAACTAGTCGCAGTACAAACTTAAGTTTAAAACAAACTAAAACAGTAAAATAAATAGGCTTGTTGAAATTTTATTAACGTTAACTTACTTCAAGCGTCTGACAAAAGTATAACAAAGTAGTTGAATGATTATAGTTTATACAACTACTCATTTTCATTAGTTTTTGTTCATTCTCACTCGAAAGATACAGTCACTGATTTTACAATTCTAAAGGAACATCGTTTATCGACGCTTAGTATGTATTTTTTTAATTATTACAGAAAATACAAAATAGCTTGTAGAAACTTTAAGAATAAAAAAAAAATTGTATATAGAATCTTTTTACAGCGGATTTTAATTTATTTGTTTGAACTGTTTTATTTTCTTAATAGCATTAATACATTAAACATATAACTGACCTAAATACAAAAATTATACAAAGCTCTTATTTTTCTAATGCAAAACCGATCGAATTGAAGTTATAAACAATGTATCAAGTACGAATCAAAAAACATTTTTTGAATATTCAAAACTTGTTTTTTAAGCATTTCTTATATTAAAAGTATGTATGTATGCAACTCTTAATTACTGTCAAAAATTATAATTTATTAAAATATTTAGATGAAGTTTTCAGTACTAAAAACGTGTTGTAAACAATATATGAACGTTACTTTAGCGAAAATATTAGTTGTGCTTGAATTTGCTCTTAATTTCGTTAATAGTTAGAATTTTTTAACAAAAAGAGTTAATTGTTTATACCGTGTGAAAGCTAGTTGACGAGGTATGAAGTAATTTAAAACAGGAAGCCTCTTAACTTACTTGAACAATGCTAAAAATAAATGAAAAAATCTAGAAATTCAATTACCTATCTGGCTAGCACTTTAGTGAACAGTAATTTGAGACTACTTTAAATTTAGCGGTTTTCCGTTTTTTGAACTTCGTGCAGTTCAAATTACAGAGAGTCGCTGTATAAAAACTTGTGGTTATCGAAACAATTTTCATTTGAATGAGAGTAGGTATACAAGTAGTTGAACTTTGTATAAATCTTTTCAAGTTTCTAAACGTCTGAAATATACACTAAATTGCTTGTTAGAAAGCACAGGGGTAGTTTTATTTAATCTTATCAACGAACTACGATATAATATATAAGCTCTTTGTGTGTTTGAATTAGTGTTTAAGTTTAAAAAATGCTGTTTAGTTTGAATTTATTTTGTAAAAAGTAATTGTTTATAGATTTAAGTTATAGCTTTACTAGTTTATTTATTATTTTTTACAAATGTAATGTAGTCTACAGAATAGAGTTCAAAATACATAGATATTATTTTTTACTATCGTATAAGTTTAAAGCCGAAAAACTTTGTATGCTTATTTTTTCAGTTATTTGAATACAAGAAGTTCTTTTCTCTATACTAAAATTATGTTTTATTTATTACTTTAAACGACCTTTAGTTTTATTTAAGTTTGTTTTATTCCTTAAGCTTTTCATATTACAAGTAATTAGTTTAGTACTACAGCTCTAGTCTGCAATTGTATGTACTAATACTACATACAAATAGTATGTATTTTGGAAAACAAAAGTTATTGTTGTAAACAAAAATGGAAACAAAAAGTTATTGTTGTAAATATATTTTTACTTAAATAAAAATACTGTTGTTATCTAAGTTAGAAAAAACAATATTTAAAAGTAAATTTTTATGTAGTTATATACTTATACAAGCTTTCTATAAAATATTTTCTTTTGATTTAGAAGCTAGCAAAAAAAAAATTATAGAAATTTTTACGTAAAAAGTATGAATATCGGTTTGCTTGACGCTAACAAACACATTATGAATTGTAAGTTTAATCATTTCATACAAACAAACAGTGCAATTAAAATTTAATTTTGACAATGAAACAAAAAAAAATTTCAAACTCTGATGACAAATTTATTTTTTTGATAAATGTTTTGTTTTCAAAAACAGATAATGTTTTGCAACCTAGAAGCGTTCATTTTCACCTGCGAAATGGACCAAATGCGTATCTAAGCAACCTTCAACAACACGCATCATACTCAAGCATCTACGCGAACCAACAACCTAATTTGATCAACCCGTTAAGCAGTCAAAGTAATTTGTTGTGTTATGCTTTTACAAAACCTAATTAAAAAAATTTATATTTGAACTTGTTTGTTTTATACAACATTATTCACAGTACGTATCAACTAGTAGTTTATATCTTAAGTTTTAAAAAATTTACAACACTAACTTTCCGATAATAAGTATACTGTTATCGTAAACTAAAATTTTAAATTAAGTTTTTTACTGTTTTATTATTTTACTTTGATTTAATCAGCTTTATTTTAAAACAGCGATTGTAAAGCCTCAACCAATCTATCCTCCGAACTTCGGGTGTTTGCCGTTCAATAACACAAGTGAGTCAATTTAGTTTGTTTTAATCTAACCAGGGATACAATTCATAGGCTTCAAAAAATATTCGGTTTATAAAAACATTAAAAAAGACTATTTCAAATATCATAAAAAGCAAAAAAAAAACTTGTTTTCTGTACTTTATTTTAGTTCTTAATTGCAATTTAAGTACAAAATGCAAAACTACTTTAATATTTAATATTTTAAATCGTAGATTTTTATCATTGAAATGTTTCATTATAAGTTAAGGCAGGGGTCGGCAAACTGCGGCCCGCGGGCCAAATGCGGCCCTAATAGCCAAAATCTGCGGCCCGCGAGCTCATTTTAGCGAAAAAAATACTTTTTTGAAAACTTAAAAGTAAACGGTTTTGCAATAAAAAACTTACAATTAGGTTCTTAGTTTAATAAATACACTTTAAAGGTGCTATATTACTGCTTATTTTGATATATTTTCGGATTAAAATAGTATTTTTCTACTAATTACTATACTTGATTTTAAATAACTACGGCCTTCGATGACTTTTTTCTAAAAAGTGCGGCCCGCGAGCAATTTTCTCTGAGAAAATTGTCCCGCGAGTTACAAAAGGCTGCCGACGCCTGAGTTAAGGTGTAGTTTTGAAACAATATTACCAGTTTGGTCAATAATTAAACAAAAGTAAAATTGTTGTCATCATGTTTTGTTTAAAAAATTCAGGTCATGCAATGAGTTCTGTAGTAGAAGAGTCAAAATTTGATCCAACTCAAACAAGTCAACACTATACAGGTACAGTTATATTTACTTACATTACAATACTGAGGTGTAGTTGCAATGATTTGAGCTTTTGTAGCTATAGAATTTGAAAGTAACATAGGTTTAAATATTAAAAACTAAAGATATCTACTTAAAAAAGGAGTACAAATAAGTTTATTATTACAAAATGTTTGTAAGTTCAATGAGTTCTTTATTTAAGGTAGCCATGAGTCTAGCCTTTAAATTTTACTGCATTTTGTACGATTTTTTGAACTTCTTAATTAAAGAAAGCTTGATCTATAACCGCTTTGCTTTAAAAAAAATACATTCGGTTTTGTTAGCAGAATAAGTGTGTAGCACTTTAACAGCTTGTTTTTAAAATGCTTATCAATTGAAAGCTTTAATTTTTAACTTAATAAGTTTTTTATTGCTTAAACAATATAAGTTAAAAAAATAATAAGTTAATTAAAAGCTGAAGCAATAAAAAACTTATTAAGTTTAAAATTTACATAAAGTTCAGCAAATGTCATGTTAGAACAAACTACAACGTTTTGTGCTTTTATATTTTTGCTATTTTTTTAAACAAGGCATCTAATTTCGTACCTATTGTTTACTTAAGTTTTCGTTTGAATTTATTTATATATTAAATTTAAGTTATTCACATGAATAAAAAAAGCACCTAACTTTAATTTAGTTAAACACTTAAATGGATATACACACACACTCTTAGTAATAAGCAACAAAAAATCTGTAAAACTATATTAGAACATTTCTACTTTAGATTAACAGACAAGTATACAGGAACAAGTAAAAAATTGATTCCTAGACTTTTACTTTTAACAAGTAAGAGATTTTTTAAAACTTAAAAACGATTTTTTTTTTGTTTCTATAATGAGTTAATGATTAGCAGACCCAATGCTGAAGCCTCCAATTATAGTAAAACTTGACGAATCGAACAATCCTAATTCTAATTTGGACAAAAACTACCAAGGTACTAATAATTTTTTGCAATAATCTTTCTCTATAAAAATATTTTTCTAAGAACCTATTTAAGCATATAAAATAGGTAGGACTGTCATTCAAATAAAATTACTTTATATAATTCCTTGCTACAATTTTAAAATAAATTATTTTGCTATTTAGAGTTTTAAAACGTTAAGATAAACAAATGTTACATTTCGATATTAAAATTACCGACTATTTAAAGTTTACAAGCACATTACTTTTTTGAAAATAAAGTTTAAACATTGTTTTTCAATGTCATGTGCTGAACCCAACCAAAATGTAAATATTTGTAAACAGACTAAGTACAACTATCAATATGTAATAGACTTAACATGAAACTGTTCTTATCATACTTAAAGTTTTTAAACTCAGCTCATGGAATTGGATCTTTGATGGAAGAGTCAAAGTTAGATTCAACTCAAACAAATGCTGCTTCAAATCAACATTTCACAGGTATAATTACATTTACTTAATATAAACTTAAAAATGTTTTCGTGAACTTTATTGAAACTGGTCGAAATTAAAGGTATGAAATGTAATTGTCTTAGTTTTAATTTTTAAAGTTGTAGTGGTTGTAAATACTACGGTTTCTTACTTTTAGATCGTTATAAACATACAAGTTAAAACATACAAGTTTTAGAACCTCTAGAAGAAAAAAGCTTGACTTTTAACCTTTCTACTGTATAAAATATATTTACTTCGCTTATAAATTGTAGCAAAAAGACATTTATGGTATGAAGCACGTTTTATTTAATATAAAATTAGAGTATATTAGTAATTTAAGTGTTTCAAATATATTAGTAGCTAAAAGTTGTAAGTTTTTAAACGCTTTTTAGAATAAAGTTATCACAAATTTGAGCAAAAAAAAGCATTAGATTCTAGAATAAGCTAAACAATTTTTTAATATTTTAAAATTTTGTTCCTTTTCGAGAAAGGTATGTAACTATGTACTTTTTATTTACTTTATTTATGTGATTTAGCTAAACGAACAAAAAATAAAAACCAACACTCATTCTTAATTTCATTCAAAAAAACTAACATAAGCTTTTATTTACCATTAAAAAATATTCTTTAGAACTTTAAAAAACTATGTTTAAACTTTGAATAATCTTCAATTTTACAAAAATGAGTTCAACATAATATAAAATCTGTCATACTGTTTTTATTTTAATATCATAAAACATTTTTGTAATTTATATACTTAAATTAATTTTATTTTCTAAATCAGCTCATATGCCCAATCCGAGTATAGTTGATTCATTGAACTTACTGAACAGAATTCTAACTAACTGTGAAACACCGAGACAGCCATCTCAACTTGAAGGAAACCATCAAGGTATAAAGTATTTCTTTTAAAACATTTTTTTGTCTAAACATTTTTATTTGAATTCACTTGAACAGTAGTGATATAAATAATTAAGTTATGCCTGTCAGAATTTGTAAAAGAATAAAACAAATATGATCTTAAGACAAAACTACATTAGTAAAGTATATATATTGACTTTTTAGAAATTGCAAGCATACCGTTGTTTTTTCAATAGACATTTGTTTATTATTTTATTAATTTTTTATGAGTGTAAGTTTTTTGTTGAACGACAAAAGCAAACTTTGTTCTAAAGACTTGCTGTACAAAAGAACAGTAATTGATTCGTACATCACATTTTTTTACGAGCTAGAATAATTTCTTTTTTATTTAAAGTTTAAAACTTCAACATTTGAAACAAACGATAAAGAAAAACAAAATTACTACATTATTTGTTTTGTAACTTTAGTAAGATTGAAAAATATTAAAAAAAAACTAAGCAAAAAATACAATGTTAAGTAAACTAACATTACCTTATATATAAAATAAGGCACAAATTTCAGTTTGCTTGTTTAAGGTTTTAAAACAAAATTTGTATGACAGTTAACATTGAGTTTTTAAAACAAGCTTAATAAAGCTTCTCAAATTCTAAATCTCAACAATCAATTTACTAATGCATCAAGTAAGATTTATGATTTGCGTAATTTAAAATCTCGTCAAACATATTAGGATTGTCATAAAAACTTGTTTGTCTCAAACAAGAGTTCTGTCATGGCTGGTCACTAAAAAACAAGTTTTACAAACTATACTTTTGTTAAAAGTAAAATTAAAAAGTACTCAAGTTTCATAAAACTTTACTACTGAAAACAAATCTAGCTTTAAAAATAACAGCCGAAATTAATAAGAGAATGAAACTAACACAACAGCTAAAAAAACATGAATTTGAAAATACTATTGAAAATTGGGAAGAGAATCATTCAAGTTCTTGTAGGAAAACTTTTCAACGTAATTTTATTTTTTAAACACTGAAGTAATGTTTTTAAGTATTAAAAAAAAATTAATTCAAAAAATTGATTTTCTTAAAAAAGTAACTTTTAATTAGGCAAAAATTAAATTAATTTTAGTTTGAAATTTATTTAAAAGTATTATAACACCACTTGATTAAGAACAATTTTGAAATCTTGTTTTTGTCTTAAGAAACTGTGAAATGGAACTTTGAGAAAATTTTACTTGTTTAAATAAATTTAACAAACAACCTCAAGTTAGCACTACTGAAATGTTTTCTCGATGTTTACCTTATTATCAACATTCTAATACAAAATAAACAGCTAATGAGAGAAGAACAGCAAGTCAGCTAATGAAAGAAAAGCCAGAAAACTTCAAAAATTCAAGAGATTTCTGTTAGTATGTGACCACTTTGATCAAATTTAAAATTTTTCAAAAAACATCTTAGTTCAATTAGCTTTCTTCTTAGCTTGACATTTTTTATCTGAAATTTCAGCGGAGAAGCTGACAACAACAAAAAGCATTCGGAGAACACTTTCGTGGAGGCAAAAGGCCATCATCGAAGAAGAATTCCAGAAGAACCAATACTTAACTCCAACAACCCTGGGCGAACTGGTGTCTAAGACGGGACTCAGTCAACGATTCATAAAAGTGAGTCGTTTTAATTACCTCTTAAGAACGTCGTTTCATCAAGATTAAGCAGATATTTTAAAGTTGCCAAATGAGCCAAACACTGCTTGTACTTGAGTGGATGATCCACTTACACAGTCAAAAAAATTATTTCAGTATTATAAAACTGCTTAAAATATTAAATTAAGATAAACTTTTGTTTACAAACAATAAATGCGATACTTTTATCTCACTCAATTAGTTTTAAAAAGTATTAAGCCAAGGGTTTCTTTAAATATTTGAAAATTTTTCGCAACAATCAGAAAAAATACCACCTATCTCCACTGGTTGTAAGTTGAGCCAATAACTGCATAAGCTAAAAAATGCTCAAAAGCACGTTTAGTTTTGTTACGTTTAGTAAGTAGCGCTTATTCGGCATGTATTACAAGCTTGCAAGCCAACAGAATTCGACTAACTGAAAACAAAAATGTAACAAAACGTAATCAAGTTAAATTAAAAAGTACAACATGAAAATTTTATTAATAATGCTAAATTTTAGAAAAAGTTTGAGAACGAACGACGAGCAATCAGAAGGTATCTAAGAAGATATAAGACAACTAGTCAGCCTCAAGAAGAGAAGTGAATTAGTTTTGAAAAAATCAATTATTTTGTTTATCTGTTATCATACAGTTACATATTGGTTACTTTAGAATTTTAGGTGCAAGAATTTTTAAACGTAGTTCTTATAACTTTAAATGTAATTTGGCTTGTTTACTTTTTTCAAAAAACCTAACTTTACAAGCTGACAACCAATTTAATTTACAAAAAAAATGTATAATATGTTTTTATGTTTTTATGTTAAAGTTGATATTTAATTTTGTTGGTAACTCGTAAATAAAATAAAAACTTCAGAAACATGTATTTTATTAATTTTTAAAAATTACTTAAACAGGAAGTATTTAAGCTTTAAAGGTGTAGTCTATACTTAAAACTATTATATAAAAACCTTTAGTCAGTTATTAAAACTATTATTTGATAAATGTCAAAAAGTTCATCAAGCTTCTAAAAGATTAGCGATAAACTTTTAAATGACCATTGAAACTTTGTATATTTTAGTAATAACAAAAAAAGTCAATAAGTAATTTATTTTTAGTGTTTTTTATAATGGTATAAAAGTTTCAAATAAAACTAAAGAAGTTAAACTTTCAAAAAGAAAAACAGTCTAAATAATTATAATTTAACTACTATCTATAAAGTCTGCTTACTAATCTTTGATGAAGTACAAAGATTCCAATATTTTTGAACAATTAGCTGCGGTACTCACGATGGCTGTTACAGAGAAGCTGTAAAATATAAGCCAGTGCTAAACTTTTGTTTAAAAGTTAAAATGAGTTTCGCCAATATTAAGCCTGATATTGATAATTTTTAGAAATATAAAAGTTTAAAGTAAAAACAATTACAGCCGAGACTACTGAAATTTATTAGTCGCTGTTGTACGTTCTTAAGTCTTACATGCACAAATTTTGTATTTATACAATTTCGTGAAAAAATTAACTAATATTTAGTTTTTAGCTGAATTTTCTTTACATGTTTATAAGCACTAAATTGAAAAATAGAACTACTGACTGTTAGCAAAATATTTTAGTAACAACTTTTTTTAAATATGTTAAACTGAACATTATTAGCTTTTTGATACCTTAACATTTTGTTAACGTGTTATTTATTTTAAATGTTAATAAAGTCCAAAGTTTAAGTTGAACTTAAGCTAGTTCTATCTTGTTAACAAACTTTTACATGCTTTACCAGTACTCTACTAATTTTATTATACAAAAAATACAATGAAAACTTTAAAAAATTTTATTAAACAAGTCAAGTCAGACTCCACAGTCGTTTGCCGAAAAACTCAACGTCCCCGAGCCGCCTGCAGAGAAAGAAGTACAATGATGACGTCATTTCCGCGTCAGCACCCGAGTTGTGCGCGTCAGCGGAAACTTTCAGGTCGAAAATTCCCATCAACTTTGTCAACCCGAACTGTCTGACGTTGGTGAGAAGGCAATGGTGCGTGACGAGGTATTTGAGGTCGAGGAAGTCAGGAAAGTAGGTTTCCACCTGAATCAGGAAGTCATCGACCTTTTCAGGGAGATTTCTGCCCGTCAGCGCTTTTATCAGGTACGCCTTGTCCTTAATTCTTTAATTAAAAAAATATATAAATAGCTTGTTTTTTAATATACTATTAAAAATTTAAGTTATAAAAAGTAGTTTAGTTATAATACCGAAGTTTTTGTTGTTTATTTAATCAGCTAAAAGTTGTAATTTAAAACAAACGCTTTGTTGATCGTTTAATTTCAATTGCACAATAAAAACTCAAACTAAACTACATTTGTGTTTACAGATAAAAACTCACCCCTGGAAGCTGATCCATTTCCTGCTTTTATCGGACATGATGCACCTCAAACCTTCCGCAACCTGCTTCTGGTCGCACCCGTGAACTTTCAACCTTTCAAAATCGACCCCGTGACCCCTAAGAAACTCCAACGAGCTCGCGCTGTGCGTCTCAGCGTCCAAATCCCACTTCATGTTGAAGTGGAACGTGTGCAGCTTTCCCTTGTTGCCATGGTGATCGCTGAAGCTTAACCCCAAGGTGACCATTTTAGTCGCGTTGACGTTATTGCGCATGACGTCATACGCCCCCTGCCTCCTCCCAGGGATCATCCAGCACTCGTCGCTCCCCAACGGGTCCCCGGGGAACTCGGTGTCTATGGCAACCAGTGGGTTGGTTCGAGACACCGTTTCCACGGTGACCAGGGCCGACTTCAGGTTTTGGGCCCACACGTCCAAGTAGCCTTTTTTGCCAGCCATTTTTCTTTTTGAGAGATTCTTGCGTTTTGCTGCAACTTGCTGCTATATAAACTAGCTTTTGTTAACAAATATTAGTAAACTTCTTTTATACTTTTTGAAAGGATTAAATGTCTCGTGACTGCTTTTGTTTTCACAATAAAGTTACTTACTTTTGAGTCATTTTGTTTACTTTAAGTTGTATTAAAAACAAATCATTTTCATTTTTAATTAGTTTATGTTAACCAGTTTAAACTACAAGAATGATTAGATGAAAAGTACTAAAGTTGTATTACTATACAAAAGTAAACGCTACTTGCTGAATACTTTATTAAGTATAAAATAATATGAGCTATATCTAATCAATAAAAGTAGCTTTTTTTAATCTGTCACTTGAAACAATCTTGTTTTTAATAAACACACATGCCGTAGACAGTATAAGTTTTAGGTTTGAAAGTGTTACCTAGTCATTCTTAATCATGTTATTTGTAAGGTCTTTCTTTTACCTATTTTTAATATTAAGTGTTGCTATGAATTCGTATACTATAAACTAAAAAGTTATTTGTTGTGAGTATCAAACTAACATTACAATCATTAACTTACTAATGTAATCTGAATAAAATGTAATTAAATATTAACGTTTTAGCGAAGTAAATTGTTTTCAATTTTAAAACTTTACCAATCACTTTTACACTGTACTAAGTATGTTTAACAATATATAATCATTTTTAAATATCATGGTAAAATTTTAATTAAAATTATTAATTTTATTTATAGGCTTAGTATTTTTTAAAGGTTTTCACTTGTTAGAGTTTTTAAATATAAGTCACAAAATTTTTTTTTATAAAACGAGGTCGTTTTGGATAAACTATGGATTAAAATTTTGTAAATAGATTTATAAGTCAGTTTGAAGCAACACAGTTCTTGAACATAAAAAGCTAAATAATCAAGCTACTATTTTATAACAACTTGGTAAATAAAACTTAGTCAGTTAGCTTAATAGTTAAAGACTAAAAGTCAATGCGAAATACTCTTAACAATAATTAACACTCCGTTTTATAAACTTCTAGAATAATACATTTGTATACTTTCCTAATTCAATATAGCAATTTACTACTTAGGCAAAAAAAAAGTTAGCCAACAAACTTAAGAACTTTGAATATTGTTTTAGCAACTAAATTAGCTTTTGTTTTAATGGTACATTTTCGATTATATTCGCTTAACATTGATAGTTACAAACGAAAAGACAAAGCTCAGAAATACTTAGGTCGGCTAAATCCCAAATTCGGCCTATCAAGAAGTTATGCTTGTCCAATAACATCTTTTGTAGACAAATCATATTTGACTTGAATAATCCTTAATTTTTTTATTTAGTACATTTGTATTTCAAAACCTTTAACAGTAGTTAGTTCAATTAAAAAGGTCTTAAGGTTTATAAACTAAAGTAAAAAAGTAAACTAATATCTTAAATCATTCTTAACTTGTTAAAAATATTGAATCAATTTACTTAGAAAATTGAGTAAAACATGAAAGTTGAAAAATATTATAAATAAAACAAACTAGGCAGTTTTTAAATATTTGTTTTTACAACCTAGTTGTAGGTTTAAGATTAATTTCGATATTATATTAAATTACAGTCTTGCTAATGAAACCAGACCGTTTGTTTCAAATCCTTTTCATATAAATCATGTTTGATGCAAATCACCATAATTTGAGTTTAAATCAAACAACATTTTATCTTTTACGTAAACGTTAGGTGCGAAATCTATGAGACGCAAAAAACTAAAAGTTTAAAAATCGTTACATATATTTTCTTCCATTTTTAACAACTTTGATCAAAAACAAATTTCTATACCAATTAATAAGGTTTTGCATCCTTTAGTACTGGTTTAAAAACTAAAAGCTGTAATTTTTCATCTTATTAAGTAACTTATTGGTTTATACAAAAATATAGGTTTACTTTGTATAGTATAACGTTTGTTATATTGTACTTAATTGTTTTAAGTAAACATTGAAGCAAAACTAAAAAACTTTGCGTCTAATAACGTTTTATTTTTGCTCCAAAGACATTTTCATGTTCTTGCCGGAGGGGAAAAAGTATTTTACTTCTTATTATTTATTTTTGTTTACCTTATTATTTATTTCTCGTTATTTACTTTCAAAAGGAAGCCTTATGAAAAAAGTTTGGGAAATCCTGATGTGCATGGTGATTTCTGTAACTTTTATGTGTGTCAATTTTTAGAGGCGATTTTCGTAAAACAAACATCATAACTTTCTCACAATGTGAGTTTTATGAATATATATTTTCTTAATTTGTTGATTTTTGCCTAAAATTTGAAAAAATTTTGTTAACTTTGGTAGCTACAGTTTGCTAAACTTAAAATAAAATCATTTTAACATTTAAATTGAGTTTAGAATTTTTCGCTAAGTTACTAGGTATTTTCGTTTTCAAATTATTATCTTTTTCTTATTCCTTATGGACAGTTTTACACCAAGTTAAGCCTAATGTCCTTATATATTTGTACCATACCAATTTTAAGATTTTAACAGTAACTGATGATCTAATTTTTTTTGAATGAAACATTGTTCTAATAAAATTAAATCTTATTTATAGCTACATTTCAACAAAATAAAGTTATTTGTAATCGTATTAGAGTAATAAGAGAAGGGAAAACCCATGGCTCGTACTAATTCTTATTTTCAACATATTTTAACGATTTAATTTTTTAATATTAATTTAATGGCTATTTATTAAAACCGTTTAGTTATTTATTAATAGCTATTGAAAAAAAAAATCTCACAACTAAGTTTATAGTTCCGCTAGTTTATTGAAAAATCAACAGTTAGTGAGTGTAAACAAAACAACACGGAACAGTTTTATAAATTGTTTATTTTCTCTATGTTTACAATCAACAGATGAACTGAATGTTCAGTTGGTATTTCCCATTTGTATGATTCTTTCCATCACGACGTAGGAGAGCCCGGAGATCACATAAGACTTTAAAACTTCAGCATTGTTGTTTTGATAAAAAGT
Source organism: Thalia democratica (assembly GCF_965202585.1). Lineage (NCBI taxonomy): Eukaryota > Metazoa > Chordata > Thaliacea > Salpida > Salpidae > Thalia > Thalia democratica. The sequence goes on from NC_139165.1 coordinate 78,666,519, forward strand.
GTTGAAGTACGCCTTGGCGCTCTCGTAGGCTTCATAAGAAATATGTTTCACCTCTTCAAAATGGTTATGAAATGCTTCGTTGGTGTATTGAGCAACTGCAAAAGCACGCTCTTTAGATTCCTCAAAAGCTTCAATAGCGCTGCTGTGAAGGGCTAAAGCACAATTTTCAGTTGTTTCTTGAACATTTTTAAAGTAGCCGGGCACAACTACTTCGTAAAAGTTCACGCTGAAACTTTTAACACCCTGGGCGAACTTGGAAATCTTGTTCAGACCGCCCTGGTAGAAATTGTAAGTGAAATCTTCAATGCTCTTGTAGTAATCCTTGAAAACAGCCTCGTCGAATTCATGAAAAAAAGAGGAGTCTGGTTGATTTGCGTAATATTCACTTGGTGATACTACTACCAGTCCAGCGCCATCAGCTCTGCAGTGGGCAAAAAACAAAGCTACCAGAATCAAATAGAAAATTTTCATACTGCTTATCTTACTTACTTACAAACCTGAAATTATTTAACAGAAGTTGTAAATAGTTTTAGATCAAATATAAAATCAGTATTTAAACAGACTTAAATTTTAACTTTTTTCTATGGACCGTTGTAAATTACTAAGTTTTATTAAAGTCAAAAATGTATATAAGTACAGTCTTAAAAAATACTTTTATAAATGCTTAACGAATAAAGGTTTGAAGACTGTAAATAAAACACTTAGAAAAGTTTTTAAGTTATATATTCAAGTATACGTAAGAACCAAAATAATCTAAGAAATATAACAAATTCAAAGCAACTTAAAAGGGTTCAGTAACTTCTTTTATAAAATTTGAATGAAAAACTTACAAATATCAACAAGTTTTATCGAGAAAAATTTTAAAAACTTAAAAAAAAACCTCAACATTTTTTAATAAACTAGAATGATAATTTTAAATGGTAATTAGCAAGTATTAAAAACATGTTAGTATTAAAATAATTTATTAAATAATATCGTAAAGCACTAGCAGTCACCAAACAAAAAATTACAAAAAAACTACTGTTGTAAAATACAAGTAGTTAAATATTAAATAATAAGAAGTTTTATCAATTTCACATCCCATAAAGAGTCTATAAGTCTATCAACAAAATGCATATTTTTAATATAATAGGGTTTTCAAAGTTGGCGAAGTGACAGATTCTAAGGGAGCCACGAGCAGTAAAGGAGCAACAGGGTCATGAGGTCATAATTTGAAACTTAAAGTTGATATTCTTCAGTTGCAGATGAAGAGCAAAAATAAAAAGGTCTTAGGTGATCATTGAGTAGTCTTGTTGGAAGGAGCCATGGCTTTTTTATTTTTTTTAAAGGGGGCCATTTGAAAAAAAGGTTTGGGAAAATTTATAAGATTAGTAGAGTTTTATAGGGTTTTAACTTTTCTAGAAGCTTGCGCTCACTCACAGTTTACAGCTTATAAATTTCTCGTTTGCGCTCTTCAGTTAAACTGTAATATGAAAAGCTTATTGAGACAGAATATCCTAGATTTAGAGCAATATTGTTAATTTATTCAGGGTTTTTGGGCACTTTTAAGGAATTTTTAATTTTTTGTGATTTTACATTTTTGTAGGGTTCTAATGTAGTCAGAGTCTAATGTTTTTTTCCAGGTTTTCAAGCTTTCTTCCAGGTTTAATTTATTCTAGGTTTTTTAAAGCACATCTTTTTTTGATAATTTTTAGTAGTAGGTTATTATCTAATTAAAAAACTGCTGTCGAATAGGTATAAGTTACTTAAGAGTTACTGTAAGTATTGCAATTTATTTTATTATGTTGAAACCAGTACTAAATTATTCTAAGATGGTGGTTTAAAAGCCGTTGTGTTAGTTTAATACAAATAGCTAAAAGTCACCTTAAGTTTGTAAAGTAAAATATTACCAATCAGGGACGTACCTTGGTATGATTCTGCAAATACTTTTGTGCGAAAAAAGTTGCTTTTATTTCAGCTTGAAAAGACTCTGCTTTCTTAGCTTTTAGTATTCATTTATACTTAGTTATGCACTCCTGAGAGATAACTTTGACATATATGTACTCTTTATCATTTTTAGTGTCGTATGAATTAAACGAATTAAATACATCCAAATTGTAACATTTAGCGCGTTAAAGCTTTAAATTGTCAAAAAACTGCATTGCAAAATTGATTCTAATGGAAGCTTTCTTCAAAATCATACAATTTTATGTCACAAAAGTTTGCATAACTTCTTGTTAATATTGACTACGTTAAATGTTTGATTTTGAAAACAATATAAATGTTTTTGAGTTAAATTTTGATTTTCTATACTTATTTTTAATGAATATTTTCTGGGTTTACACAAGTGGCATGACATAATGAGTCATAGGGGGTGTGGAGCAAAATAAATTGCATTGTATACAGTTATCACTCGTACTTCAAGATTCCATTTTTGATGTGTTAACATAACTGCATATTTTCAGATTAAATTCAATAACATTAGAGGTAGTTTAAACTAATGTGTTCCCGCTAGCACGTTATCACGCGTTATTTCAGATACTTTAATTTTACTAACTAACGACTTCCACTCACTAACAATATCAATATAAAGTAGATGATAAAATATTATTGTTTCCAAAACAACAAAGTTAGCTAAAGCTACAGATTTATAACAGGACTGCCATTCGTTTTTTCAAAATGTAACAGGATTTTAAAGCTACAAATTTTAGGGTCTATTTTAGTTTAAAGCTAAGTTTAAGGTAAAAAACTGTGTTTTATAGTAAAAAAAAATGAAATGACACTGAAAAGCTGCTATAAATGTGTTTAAAGAGTTGTAAATGATGACAAAATTTATATCTAAACGATAGATTTTTTGAGTTAAATCAAAATTTTACTACTGACATTATTAGTAAAAATTCCAGGTTTTTCTGGTTTAGTTTTTGCCTAAATTGTCAAATTCTAGGTTTTTTACAGGTAAAGTGGCAACCCTGTTATAAGTCATGAAAACTATAAATATTTTAATTTTATCTGTTTGTAAAAGTTAACTATAACTCAAATTTAAAAAAATCTAGGTTTTATTTTCAAAGCTAACGGTTTTTACAGGATTTTCTAAATTCCAATTTTTTTGTCTAAATTGTCAAATTCCATGTTTCCAGGTAAAGTGGCAACCTTATGTAGTGTACAACTACACTAAAAACCATAATTAAATTTATACATAACTTATACCTGAATGCTAATACTTAACAATACTTAGGGCTACTATATATAAAACTAGGCATGACAATGAATGAACATGTTGTATTACAGAACAATTGCAAACACTAACAAATATATAAAGAACATCAAATTTTAAAACACATTAAATATGGTCAAAACTTTTACACAAGAATTAAATCTAACAGTAATTATGCTTTGAGAGTGTTGAAGTTAAAATAAGAATTAACTGCTTAAAACTAAAATTTTAAAAATATTTATAAGAAAAGCACGTTGTTAAATAAAAACTTTTCACAAAACAATCAAACAACATTTATGTCGATTCTTGAATAAAATGTTTACTGCCACAAGCTGTGACTAGAATGCTGCCACCACTCTCTGTGGCTGGTTTATCTTTCATAAATTTATTCAACATTACATCTGGAATTTTTTATTTGCTTATCTTACTTATCTGCTTATCTGTTTATCTGCTTTATTTTCTCTTTATCTTAATTTGCACAAGTTTAACACTTGTCTTGCTGGCTTTCACTTTAACGCATGGATTAACAAGGATTTTAGCTCAAAGCTTTCAATATAATTCAAACTAGAACGGGTCTAAAAAACAAAATTGCACAAAAACATCTTTTGTTTGCACGAAAACAAAATTGCACAAGAGCAAAAAATTCCACAAAGCCAAATTTGCACGAGAGCACAAAAATGCACGAGGTAACGAAATTGCACGAAGACGATTTTGCACTAAGAGTCAATTTGCACAAGTTACATTTGTACACAAGGGTAAAAATACAAAAAAATAATTATAATAGATTATATAAAAAAAGAAATAAAAAGTTACTGACCGAAGGTAAGGGTTAGGGGTAACAGTGATAGTGAAATAGAAAAAATGAAAATAAGAAAAATAACTTATAAAAATTATAAAAAAAAAACTAAAAAAAAATTTAGTTTGAAATAAAAAAGCTACCGATCGAGGGTAAGGGTTAGGGGTGACAGTGATAGTAAAAAAAAGAAGAAATTAAAAATAAAACTAAAATTAAAAATAGTGAAAAAAATAATTTACCGACCTAGGGTAAGGGTTAGGAGTAACAGTGAAAATGAAAATTTAAAACAATAATGAAATAGAAAAAAAAATAAAAACTAAATAAAAAAAACTAAACCATATAAAATTGTCTGCTCGTGCAAAAGTGTTTTTTTTGTGCAAAACTGACCCTTCGAGCCAAAGTATCTTCGTGCAATTTTTTCCCCTCGATCAATTTAGACAGCTACCCAATTTAAACAGTCACCAAGTGCAATTTGAGATATTGTTCACTAACTTTGTTCTTATAGAAACAACAATGTTTTAACATTAATTTTTTGTTGATGTTGATAGTGAGTGGAAGTCACTAGGAAAGAAATAAAAAACATTTGAACTTGAACAAAAACTTCTCAATTTTTTTACAGAAAAATATGAAGTAAACACACAACTCCTCATTTTTTTCAAATACAGTTAACAAAGCGCATTTTGTATGTTGTCATTCTCCTATTTTAGCACAAGATGAACTTAACATACTTCAGACAAATTAATTTTGTCCTAAATTTATTAAAGGGTTTATAAAGCTTGAAAAGTATTGTTTTTAAATTTAAAGTATAAGTTTTACTTTAAAAGTTGTTGTGAAAGAAAAGTGTCAATAGAAGCATTTAGAAATCAATGAAAAATAGTAAATCATAACAAGTTTTGGCACTTGTAAAATTTTATTTCAGTTCTAGTACTTACTTCTAGGACTTATTCTTTAAAAAAAATATTCTAACTAAATAATGCAAATTTTTATATATCAAATAATCTTTTAGTAAAATAGCTAAACTAAATTTAATAAAAGATACCACGATTAAACTAAGAAAAATTTAAGTAGACTTTTAGCTATTTGTATTAGACCAACATAACGGCTTTTGAACAACCATCTTAGAATAATTTAGTACAGGTTCCAATATTATAAAATAATTTGCAATACTTACAGTAACTCTCAAGTAATTTATATTTTTTAAACAACAGTTTTTTAACTAAACAATAACTTACTACTAAAAATTTTCAAAAAAATATGTATTTTCAAAAACCTGGAGGAAATTCTGAAAAACCTGGAAGAGATTTAGAAATCTTAGAAGAAGTTTGAAAAAACTGGAAAAATTTGAAAATTTTTAACTCTGTGTAACGTTTAAAAAAATTATGAACGTTGCTAGCTAAACCAGCCATAGAAGGTGGTGGTAGCATTCTAGCCACAGCCTTTGGCAGTAAACAAGTTAATCAAGAATAGACATTTATATTGTTTAAATTTTTTTTGATAAGTTTTTATTTAAAATGCTCTTTTCCTTTAAATGTTTATATAATTTTAGTTTCAAGCAGTTAATTCTTATTTTAATTTAAACACTCTTAAACTATATTACTACTAGATTGTTGTGTAAAAGTTTTGACCTCAATTAAAGTATTTTTATATTTATGTTATTTATAAATTTTTTAGTATTTGAAATTTTTTTTCAATAGATCATGTTAAATCAATTTCATGCTTAGTTTTATATAGAGTAGCCTTAATTTTTGTTTAGTATTAGCATTACGTATAGGTTTAGAATAAATTTAGTTATGCAGGGTTACCAGTCGTTTTCGCGTAAATTTTTCCAGGTTTTCAAAATTTCTTTCAGGTTTTTATAAGTACACATGGTCTGTTTTTAGTTTAAAGCTAAGTTTAAAGTAAGAAACTGTGTTAAACAGTATAAAAACTTTAAAGATACTCTATAACTATTTTAAACAAGTGTTTAATGAAAACAATTTTAGATGATAACAAAACACTTTTGTCTATATGATATAGTTTTAGAGTCAAACAAAAATTTTACTATGTAAATTTGAGGTTCTGCAATGTTTTTTTCAGCGATTTGTGTTCGAAATTAAAGGTTTTTCAGATTTTTTTTTAATTTCTCAAATTTCAGGTTTTAAAGGTTTTGTTTGTCTGAATTGTCAAATTTCCAGATTTTCAAGGTTTTTCCAGGTTTCCATGTAAAGTAGCAACCCTGATTATGGTTTATAGTGTGGTTGTACACTGCACAAGGTTGCCACTCTACCTCGAAGCATGGAAAAACCTAGAATTTAATAATTTAGACAAAATAAAACCTGGAATTCGAGAAATTAAAAAAAAAACTGGAAAACCCTGAATTGAAAAAACTCAAACTTAAAAATTTCCAGATATTTTTTTCAAAATTCAGGTTTTTCTACTTTTTTCTAAATTTATCAAATTTCAGGTTTTTTAGGTTAATTTTTATTCTAAATTGTTAAATTTCATGTTTTTCTTTGTTTTCAGGTAAAATGGCAACCCTGTGTAGTGTACAACCACACTAAAAACCATAATTAAATTTATTCTTATTCTATACTTAATGCAAGTACTAAATAATCCTTAAGGCTACACTTTATAAAACCAGGCATGACAATGAATGAACATGTTCTTTTTAATAATATTTGCAAACACTAACAAATATATTAAAAAGTTTAAACATAACTGACTCATTTTCGAAAAAATTTTATTTATTAATTTCGTTTAGCTCTCTTCAGAATAACATTGCTAAAAACTATGAATATTGTAGAGTAATTTTAGTTATATATAATGAATTTGAAAAGTCTAACAAAAAATAGTTACGTCATAAAGTATAAAAGTCTGTTTAGAAAAAGTTTGAAAAATAGAATAGAGCTGTACTGAACTAACTTAAAGTAATTTATAAGACAAAATTGCTAAAACAAAAACATTTAAAATAGTAGAAATTTTTACCTTAAACTAAATTAAATAAAAAGCACATTAAAAAATACGACAATAACGACAACAAAAATAATACTACTAAAGACCCTATTTGTAAAGTTTTAAATTGTAAAAATCTCTTTGTTTGCAAATTTTTGGCTCGCGAGATCTAATAAACAGAGATTCTAGAACTGAAAGATGGTAGGTGTTTCTAGCTCGGGATAGGATTTCAAACCTACTATCCAGGTAGTTCTCGGCACAAACAGGGTTGTTGAGGAGGTGCTGATGAATAGATGACTGTTCACCTTTAGGCTTCACGTCGTCATTAAAAATAAACCTTTTAAGCTTTTTCGTGACATGCTGCTCTCGCCTGACGTGGAAACGTTGAGATGTACGACCTACGTAGTCATTTCCGCAATGACATTTAAATATGTAAACTACATTACTTAAATCATGGGTAGGTGTGGCATCTTTTACGATTCCGTTAAGTGGGCGGTTGGTGTTGTACACAACACGTAGCGAAACGCTGTTAAAGGTGGATTTTATAGCCAATGAAGCTTGCTTAGCCAGTCCTATTGAGTTTTCACCCATATAAGGAAGGCGGAGGTACACTGGGCAAGGATGTGGGCCGAAAAAGGGTAAGCGATTCATTTTGGACTGAGTTGCCTTAATTGTCTTCTTGATGACTGTTTCGGGGTAACCTAGTGAGAGAAAAATTTTGTAGATGTTGTCAAATTCTAGATTCAAACAGTCAGCAGTGCAAATTTTAATAGCTCTGTTGGTAATGCATTGTATGATCTTCAATTTTTGTTTAGTGGGACAAAACGAATTCCAGGAAATGTAGTGTGGACTAAAATTTTCTTTTCTGTAGACAGAAGTAGAAAAGGTGTTGTTACTGTTTCTAGTGATGTTAATGTCTAAAAAGTGAATTTTACCGGAAACTTCTTCTTCAACGGTAAAAGCTATGCATTTGTGCATCTTATTTAGCAAAGTAAAAAATTTATTGACATTATTTTTTGAAGTAAAAATAGCAAAAACATCATCGACATACCTATAATATACAAGTGGCTTACTGTTATCTAATGAAAGAAGACTATTTTCATAGTAACCGACAAAAATGTTAGCAAGAATAGGGCCTAATGGGCTTCCCATCGCTACGCCGTCAATTTGACGAAACATAAGATTATTAAAACTAAACTGTACATTTTTCGTGGCCATACATAGCATATCATAGCAAACAGATCTTGGAAAAGGAGGCGGAAGTAAGTCAGAATTGTACAACTGATCTAAACGAATATTGATCACTTCATCAATTCTTCAAATAATTGTTTAGATCAGTTGTACAATTCTGACTTACTTCCGCCTCCTTTTCCAAGATCTGTTTGCTATGATATGCTATGTATGGCCACGAAAAATGTACAGTTTAGTTTTAATAATCTTATGTTTCGTCAAATTGACGGCGTAGCGATGGGAAGCCCATTAGGCCCTATTCTTGCTAACATTTTTGTCGGTTACTATGAAAATAGTCTTCTTTCATTAGATAACAGTAAGCCACTTGTATATTATAGGTATGTCGATGATGTTTTTGCTATTTTTACTTCAAAAAATAATGTCAATAAATTTTTTACTTTGCTAAATAAGATGCACAAATGCATAGCTTTTACCGTTGAAGAAGAAGTTTCCGGTAAAATTCACTTTTTAGACATTAACATCACTAGAAACAGTAACAACACCTTTTCTACTTCTGTCTACAGAAAAGAAAATTTTAGTCCACACTACATTTCCTGGAATTCGTTTTGTCCCACTAAACAAAAATTGAAGATCATACAATGCATTACCAACAGAGCTATTAAAATTTGCACTGCTGACTGTTTGAATCTAGAATTTGACAACATCTACAAAATTTTTCTCTCACTAGGTTACCCCGAAACAGTCATCAAGAAGACAATTAAGGCAACTCAGTCCAAAATGAATCGCTTACCCTTTTTCGGCCCACATCCTTGCCCAGTGTACCTCCGCCTTCCTTATATGGGTGAAAACTCAATAGGACTGGCTAAGCAAGCTTCATTGGCTATAAAATCCACCTTTAACAGCGTTTCGCTACGTGTTGTGTACAACACCAACCGCCCACTTTATAACCACTGACCGATGGCTCGGTCGTAGTTAGGTTAGGTAATTGCTTATTGTTGCTTTTCGCCTTAGTTTGCGACCGCGTCATGCGTTTTATGTCGTCCATCGATAAGCGTTTGGACGACATGAAATCTTAGTTAAAATATATATATTTAATATTAAAACTTTCTAATATATATTCTAATATATATTCTAATATAATTATAAAACGTTCTAATGGAATGATCAATAACTTTAATGTATTGAGCTTATTTATAATCTAGTATCTAGAAAACAACTTTAAGTGAATGGTGAATTTATATACATTTAAAAACAAAACACGACAATGTGATAAAGTAACGTGATGAAGTTCTACCACAACTGACTCGAGGTTTTCTTAAGCTTAGTGACTGTACGCTGGTTACAATTTATAAAACTCAAACAATTCTACTATCCTTTGCAGAGCTTCTATTCCCTTTGGCCAATCCGTCAACAACCCCAACAACAACCCAAAACATCCTTTTAACACACTAAGAAAAACTTATTTATTTTTTCACTCTCTTCTCTACTTACTACGTCACGCACAAGTCTTTCTGTAATTTTCCACTTAAAACTTTGACTCCTTTGATGTAAATTCCACTTAACTTATCTTTGACTCCTTCATTGTACTTCTCGAAACAAGTAGTAAACTACTACTTGTTATACTACCCTTCCTACCTTACTTAATTGATTTGTTTTTATCTTCTGAGTGCTAAAATATTTGAAGTTATTTTCTCGTTCTAGCTTTTGAAACAAGTAGAAGCTACTACTTGTTATACTACCCTTCCCTAACTTCGTTTTTTTTTTTTTTTAATAATCTAAATGAGCACTTGTAGTTTGTATTTACTTTTGCTATGCTAAAACCTCTACCCAACTTAAGACACTGCACCCAAAAAAACCTCACTACAGTCGTTAGTAGAACTAAGAAAAAGTTAAATTACGAAATTAATTTTTTACAGGAAACTGTAAAACTTTACCTTAAAACATGAATTGTTCGAGACTCAAAATATGAGAAAATATACACGAAAAAAATGCTAGTATTTAAATTTACTGGAAGTCTCTATCACTTCTTAATCTAAGTTTGAACAATGTTAATTTGGTTAAGCATGACAAAATAAAAAAGCATTTTCATTGAAATAAAAATAAAATTCTTTAATAAACAATAGTTTTCAGATTAATAGTTATTTTTAAATACTAAGAAAAACATTTTTTTGTAGAAATACACTAATATAGTTTTTTAAAACGATTAAAAAAAAATTAATTATAAGATGTTAGCAATTACACACAATTTTTAAAACAGAGAAAAAAAAAAATTAATTAATACCTAAGCTACAATTTGTCTTGTAAGTTCACGTACACAGTTCTCGTTGATGGGAACCTTCCGTTGCTGGAAAAGGAAATCTCTCGGACAAGGGGTTCGTTCTTCTGGGGAAAACTCGTAAAACACAGCTTCTCGTTGATAGGAACCTCCCGTTGCTGGAAAAAGGAAATCTCTCGGACAAGGGGTTCGTTCTTCTGGGGAAAACTCGTAAAACACAGCTTCTCGTTGATAGGAACCTCCCGTTGCTGGAAAAGGAAATCTCTCGGACAAGGGGTTCGTTCTTCTGGGGAAAACTCGTAACCTTGGTGGAAAAGTGCTAGGGACTTAAAACTTAGCTTGATTGAGAGGAAAACAGAGTGCTACATCGAGCTCGGATTGTCTTGTCCGAAAAACTCTGGTGTATTTAAATTTGTCTCATTTACACAAGGGAACCAATGCGACATGTGATCTTCATTTTTAAACGTTTCTTCTATTTCCGAAAAAGTTTTAGCTTCTTTAGAAACCGATTTCAAGGCCGTTCCCACCTGGAGGCAGTTCGAGATTCCGTGCGACTGTTCCATAATCTCGGCTGTCCCATCTCCTTCATCTCCATTTTTCCAAATCTTTGGTAATAACCCTCCGTCATTTGCTACTTTCTCTTTTCCTTTTTTTATAGATGACTTCGAGATTCCGTGCGACTGATCCATAATCTTGGCTGTCCCATCTCTTTCATCTCCACTTTTCCAAGTTTTTGATAATAACCCTCCGTCATTTGCTACTTTCTCTTTTTCATTTTTTAAAGATGACTTTTGTTTTTTATTCAATTTTTTACTGTCTGTCTCAATCTCTTCCTTTCCTGTGTCTCTATATTTCATCTTGATATTTGGTTTATCCTCGGACGCAGTTCTTTTCACGACATTGATATCAATATCTCCACATTGAATAGAAAACAGGTGGTGTATATTTGTTTTTGCTTTGCAAAATCTCTCGAGTCCATCTTGAATGGTCAAGCAACTCATTTTTTCATCTTCTATATTTTTCAGTTTGAGCTCTTTAACTTGTTGTTTCCATTTGACTATTTCTTTACTATGTTTTTCTTCATGCTCTTTGTTTGCCTGTTTGAGTTCCTTTAACTCTTTCAAGAGATTTCTTATTCTTAGTTTTTTAGTTCTTAGTTTTTCTTGGACGTTTTCCTTTTTTCTCTTTTGCTTATTTAATCTTTCTTGCAATATTTCAATGGTATGGTTGGCGTTAAGTATTTTGTCACAAAGCTCAGTTCCTTCCTTTCTATAATTTATTTCGTCCTGCCTTAAGTCATTTATAACTTCACTTTTTTTTCTAAGTTCGGCTTTTAACCTTTCTACTTCAGTTCCCAAAAATTCCATTGCCCCTTTCACGCTAGAATCATTAAATGATTGTACAGCTTTCTTTATGAGTACTTCTTGTAAAAGTTCCACTAACTCATTTTCTTGGAGAGTTTCTTCCTCTTCATGTATAACGTTTGAAAGATTTTTTTCATCCTCAATTACCATAACTTTTGTTGCATCCTTTTCTTTAATAACCTCTTTTTGTTTGACCATTTTCTTGACATTTTTTTGGTCGTAGGCAAGGTTAGACTCTTTAGAATTTTTAACAAAACTTCCCACATCTTCGAGGTTGTTAGATCTTTCCTTTGCAACTTCCATTTCACTTAAAGTGTGCTTTTTTAGCTTAGTTGCTGATTCATTTTTCACTCCTTTAGATATCTCCGTCTCTTGAATTTGAACTTTGCTATTTTCTTTTCGTTTCTCCTCCGTCGTATGTAAAATTTTTACACCAGATTGAGTTCGTACCTTTTGTGGTTTTGTTTCTTGAATCGTACCATCTTCTTTTTGCTTTTTGTTAGTTGTCTGGGCTGCCTCTTCGCTAGTTGGCGTTCGTGCTCTTTTCTTTGGCATAGTAACCTGCTTCCCACTATTTCCTTTTTGTATGTTATTTGTCGAGGAAAATGTCCTATCTCCTGATTGCGTTTCTACTTTTCTTGATCTCGTAGCGCTGATATTTATTTTCATATGACTCTCCTGAATATTTTTTGATGTTGTCCATGACCCTTCATTAGATTGCCATCGTCTCGATGGCATTGTATTCCTACTCACATTTCTAGTTGGTTCGTATCTTGATTTGTTGAGTCTCATATCTTCTTCTCTTCTTGGCTGGTTATTTCTTAATGAATAGTTTGATCGTCTATAATATGAGGACCTGGAAGGTGGCGTTCTTCTATTGTCCCAGCGATAATAACTATTTGTTCGACGTATAATTCTTCTGTCTTCCGTTCTTCCGTCATATCTTCTATCTTCAGAATCATATTTGTCTCTTCTGTGATCACTATTTTTGTTCCCATCTATTTCTGTTAAACTATCAGTTTCGCTTGCCAACAAAGACACAGCGTCTTCGGATTTGTTCGTGCTGTTACAACTCATTTTTAATTAAACAAAAATGCTGTTAAGAAGAATAATTGTTATCCAAACGTTAAAATATATATTTTATTTATTAATTTATTTATTTTTTTTAACCAACTCAAGTTTTATTTTTTTATTTTTGGATAAATATTATTTTTAGTAAATTTTATAAGTTCATATTACTTACTTTACTCTATTGTTTCAATGCATTCTCAATTTAAGTATACTGTGGCTTTGTGTTTTTTTTTTTTTTTTTTTTTTTTTGAAAGTAATGTGAATGAAGAAATAATGTGATTAATATTATAATAATTATCCCTGACCTTGCTGCTAATGAAGGAAAAAGGAAAAACAAAAAAAAAAAAATAATAAAACCAATATATACATGATCAGTAACGGCCACCTATTTCTCATTTTTTATCCCCCTCATTTGGTTTTTTTCCACATTTCTCCCTTAATGTTTGAATAATAACAACAACAATTAAGATTGTTGCTATAATTGTATAAATATGTCCTAAAAGTCCTAAGATATTCTTAATTTTCTTCCAAATCGAATATTTAATTTTTTCCAGCATGGCCCTCACATTGTTGTAGTCCATAGTATGCGTTTCTGCCAGTAATTCTTCTATGTTGATTCCATCACTTATATATTCTTCCTTGGTAATTAACAACAAGTTCTTGAGTTGCTGCTGTGTAACATCTTCTTCAGACCAAGAAACTTCTTGTAAGTCTTCATTTAGGTTTTCCTCTAAGATGTCGAAACTTTTTTCCTCTAGTTCAACATTTTTTATTGTAATCTTTTTCAGTGCTGGTATTTGATCGATTAGGGTATTGTTATTGTATATTATCAAGCTGTTATTGAAACTAAATGTCTTTCGTTTAGTAGGTGTAACTGTAGAGCTAATTTTTTCCGTAAGAAATCTTCCTTGGCGTAGTGATGTAAGCTTTGCTTCCGTGCCAGTATAGGCCACAAATAATGGCCTATCTGACACATGACCTTTATAATATAAATTAGGCTGCAAAACTGCTTGGACTTTTGAGCACCTCAGTTCCTTTAAAATCCCACCTGCGAATATAGCCTGTACCTCTCTTTCGAGAAGATAAGACAAGACTTGAGATGGATTTAGACTTTGACTTCCCATAAGGGCTACTATATTTGCCCGTGCCATTTCACAGGTAACTAATTTAAAATAGTTCCTAAAATTTTCGCTGTTCAAAAACGATCCATGTGCAATAGATGTCATTGTGGCTTGAATATTTCGTAGTGATGCTGGTATATTATCATCTGCAGTTCCAATTGGCTCAATGTTGCTTTCCTCAGGAATTTCCAGCACATGATTGGTCATTGTACAAAAAAATTTCGATTTTTTCTTTTGTTTTAGGCAGGCTAATGATTTTGGTGAGCATTTCATCAGGTTGGATACAATTAAGTTTGTTTCGTCTAGTTCGAATAAGTTTCCTTTTGAAGTTTTATGAATTATTAGAGTTTTATTTTCACTCCTCGGTATAGTTTCACAGGTTTTTTCTCTAGGTTCTACATAATTGATTCTCCAGTTTCCTGCTGTGCAAGTTTTGAATTTTCTACTGCAAAACAATTTGCCCAACGATATGTGATGTAGTTCTTCTGTCACCACATTTTTTGTAATTGTTAGATAGTTTAATTCAACATTTTTTACTTCTATTAGGTTTCCAAACCATCCATATTCCGGTTCCAAAATGTTTTTCGTAGTCATGGATCCATCCGCGTTTGGTAAGAGTCTCCCAACCGAAGTGAAGTGTCTTTGTTCCCACAATTCACACTCCCTCTTTGTTACTAACTGGTGTTCCGTTCTTATTAAGTTGCAGACATTACTGCCGAAAAGGTAATGTATGCAGTTATAAATATCTTTTGTCATTCTGCAAGCTTTTGCCCCTAAGTTATACATTTGGTTAAAAGGTTTAAAAACCCTTACTGGGTATATTTTAGTAGTGTTTCCTTTGTTTATGCATTTCCCAGGGGGTATAATTTTGAATTGTTGTATTACCTCATTCTTGCAAAGGTCTATATATACCTTCCTTGTTATATCTGAATAGACCATAGCTAAGCAAAGTGTTGTTATCCATAATGTTTTCATGACCAGCTTCATTATACTGTCTACCTTCCACCTTAAATTTTCTTATTTATAACCAAAACGAGAGAGGTGGAGAGAAAAAAAATAGTTCGCCAAAAAATTTTTTTTTTTTTTTTTTTTTTTTTTTTGCCCAATCATCTTAGTATTGAGAGCGGAAAAATAACAACATCAAAAATAAAATAAATAATAAGCAAGTAACTTTAACTTCCACATTAATTATACTTCATATGATACACGGTAATTTTGTGTGACAATTTCAAGTGCTCGAGTTTAAAGTGACATGGTTATGGAATTTCTTAAAAAAAAATCATATATCTGATATATACAAAATTAATACGATGGCTTAATTGGTCTCTCCCACCATTCCAAAATACGGTTGGTTATAAATGATGAAATACCTTAATTTCATCTCCAAATTGAATAGTGAAATATCTTGAAAACTTATCATGTGAGTAATTCCTACAAAACCTATTGCGTACGAGCATTTCTCACTTACTTCGTTTTCAAAAAGGAAATTAAAATGGGTGCAGAAATTTTTTATCATATTATTGTTTGAACATTCATATAAATGAAAATTTTTATGTAAGAATTCTTTAAAGTTCTCATTCGAATTCATATAATTATAGAAGTCTTCTCCATATACGGGGTTAATCATAAGTAAGAACATTACAATTTTTATCTAAAATAGTTATAATTTTTAGGGTGATTACTAATCAATATGCCTACAATAAATTTTACTTTGCTAAATTAGCTCAATTAAATTGAAGATGTAAAAATAAAATAAAAAAATAAAAAATTAGTGAGGGATGGAATAACAACATGGCTAAAAAAAATACAAAACAAAACATTTTCTGAGGTAAAACTACTTAATTAATTCAGTAATTCATAAAAAACTATAAACTTGTGTTTCGTAATTATAAATATAGACAATCATATTTAAACATACATTTTTATTATTAATTATATCTGCTTATTTGCTATTTAAATCTAAAAAAAATAACAGATATTATGATATTGAAATTCAATATTATTTAAAGTTAAGTAATTAGAAAAATTACATAAAAAAACAAAAAACTTATAACAAAACCTAAATATTGTTTTTTCAATTTTGTAATAAAACTTGACGTCCGTTTTTCCATGACCCTTTCAACTTCGTCGTTTTTTTCTGACAGATGTCTCGTGGAATTGTCAAGCAAAAAGGTATATTCTTGTTTCATCATGGACGTTTGAATTTAAAAGCAAAGTTTCTTTCGTTGAAACATCATCATAAAAAATATTTCATTTGGAGTATCTTTTTCCAAATATTTTCGAGCAGTTTAGCTCGGAATGTTTTCATAGTTCAACTATCTTTATAACATAATAAATATTTTTATTTCTATTTAAGAAGTTTAATTAATTTCTATTAGGTGAGTTCCCTCTCAACTTCTTCGTCCCCACATATCTTCCATATCAACTTATTCGTCTCCACACATTTCCATATTAACTTTTTCGTCTCCACACTTCTTCCATATTAACTTATTCGTCTCCACACTTCTTCCATATCAACTTATTCGTCTCCACACATTTCCATATTAACTTTTTCGTCTCCACACTTCTTCCATATCAACTTATTCGTCTCCACACATTGCCATATTAACTTTTTCGTCTCCACACTTCTTCCATATTAACTTTTTCGTCTCCACACATTTCCATATTAACTTTTTCGTCTCCACACTTCTTCCATATTAACTTTTTCGTCTCCACACTTCTTCCATATCAACTTATTCGTCCCCACACAACGACTATCTTTCAGTTAATATTACTGGAGCTGATTACCCTTCCAAACTTAAAAAAGAAATTTTACCTCACATAAAATGATAAATATTTCTGAGTTCAGCCAACGAAGTTCGTTTAAAATATTGACAAATTGATAAGTTTCATTATGTAGTGTCACGGGAATAGAATTGCGTCCTCCAGACTACTAACTTTTAGTTTTTTATTTGTTTAAGTTTATTTATTAAATGTTTTTTTTTTTTTTTTTATGTTTAACATAATGTCATGATTTGACAATTTAAAACACTTGATTTGTGGTTATTCTACTGGCTTAAAATAAAAAACTATATTTATATTATTTTTATGATATACGATGCACTAAGATTAATATAATTAAGTGAATACTTAAATTCACTGTTAACATGCCATGCGAGGTTGTTTACGAGTTAAGTAGTTAAATTAGCAATTTAAAAAGGACCAGAACTTAGCGTTTTTTATAAAAACCAAAAATTTCTTCATTATAAAACCAAATAACATCAACAATATATATATACGAAAAAAAAATAAGATAAATTAATATGAAAACTACAACAGACAGACTATACATATAGTAACTATAAATCATAATATACTACTAAGCATGACATAATGAGAATAAACTTAATAAGTAATTTGTAGTTTAAGACAACGAAAGTCCTATATCGATGCTCAAACCCATAGAATGCCTTATGCATAATATCAACATTACTGTTACCTAAACAAATCACAACCGCTTGTGAAGCTTTAATCAAAAGTTTATATACCTATTTTTTATACACTTTAAGCAACATTAGTGGAATTTTTTTAGACATTAAGCAAGATTGTTAAAAAATAGATAAAGCTACTCAAACTTTATATTTTTTTATAATTCATTTTAATAAACTTAATTAATAAGTTCATTAAAGCAAAATATTTATTATATTATTTAGTTAATTTAATGAAAATAATTAAATGATAACAGTTTTTCAATCTAAATTCACAGAAATATGTTTGATAGTTATTGTATCATTATAGCAATCAATAATTAAATATTAAATGTATTAATTAACTTTTTACTGAATTATCATTATAACTTTATCAATAGATATAAATCACTACAAAGAAAGCTAATTATTGAACTACAAGTTTGCCGTACAATGTGACGTAATATATCAATTGAATTTGAATTAAGTTTTATTTTTTTATGCTATGTTACAAGAGAACAATAAGACAATTAATTAATAAAATGAAGTGTTTTGGTAAGAAAATCTTCATAGTATATTTAGATTCTGTTTTGTTATCGATTTATAGTCAAACGCCATGCTGAATAAATTAAAGCCAGATGTTATGAAAATTTTACAATTGTTATTTACTCCTAATGTTTTAGATTTTATCGATAAAAAAATAAAATCCAACTGAAATTTAAATTGATAAGAAAGTTTAACTTTTACGACAGTAACTATAAAAAATTATCAGATGCTTGTAAAACGAAAATAGCAAGTTTTATTTTGTTATTGTTTGAAAAATTTATTTTTAACAATTTCTCATGTGAAAATTTCCAAAAACTGTCAACCAGTACTCCTATTGTTTATGATTAAGTACATTTTATTGCTGTAACTTTATCTTAAGAAAATTCGATTTTATACGACGGGAATTTTATCACAAACAGGTGCGGTTAAATAATTTAAACTCCTTCCGTTGTTCCAAACTTTAAAATAAAACAAGTTGTTAAAAAAAGATTAAAAGTTAGGCTATAAGATTGTATCGTAATAATTTAAAGTTTGAAAATACACATTCTTAAAGTTATAAGTATTGTGTAGTTTATTATACACAAATTGTAGTTTGAATATAGTAAAACAATCTAAACTTCTTATATTCTTAATGAAAACCACACTAACAAAAATAATAGCAACATAATTATATACATGACATAGTTAAATAGTTAAATGTAAACAACAAAACTTTTTTATTTTTTTTTATTAAATAATATTTGAAACTTTTTTTATGTTTTTTTTTTTATCTTTTAATTTTATATTTTTCTTATTTATTCTTTATTTTACCAACTAAACATATGAAAATAAAATAACTTAAAATTTAGTATATTGAGTAACAAAAAAAACATTTAAATGTTTTGATTATTTTGAACAATATGAATCTAATAAATATTAGTTTGCACTTAAGCAAAATCGAAGTTACCTAACTATACATTATGTCAAAATTATATAAAAAATCATTTTATAAATATTATCTCTGTTCTGTTTAATTATTATCATCTCTAATATCTCGTATCAATATTTTATAGTTACGGTGTTAAATTTAACAACACATCAAAAAAATCAAAAAAAAATTAAAAAAAAAAAAAATTTCTAGTTTTAAGAATTGAAGTCTATATTGATAACAATAATTATTGAATGAAGTCATAACTGTTAATATTATTCGTAAAGTAATTTGTTTTAAAACGCAGGATAACGTTTGATGTGTTTAAATGTGTTTCTAATAATGTTCCTCTATTTTTTCAAATGAAAGTATTCAATTTTAATTAACCCACATACTACAATAACATATAAGCTTAAACTTTGGATAACAAATTATAATTTAAACAATATATATTTGTTAATAATATAAAATTTCAACATCTCTACTTATTGTTTATTTAATTATAATACCAAGTAGTAATAATAAAAAATATATAAAAAAATTATCTAAATAATGAAAAAATAAAATAGTTACTAACAGTTTAATTGATTTCTTCCGAATGAGCTGAATTATGTAGAAACAAGATTTCTTCAAAACTGGTCTAAAAGTTATTCCTACTCGTCTGCATCGTGACCTTCCTTTCATATTCCCTCACGCGCAGAATCAATAAGTATCCTAGATGTTGTCCTGCTTCCTGTCGATCGCTTAAATTTTCCTAAATGTTTCATTATCGACTATTTAATACTATTTCCCGCTAAGTCTACTGTGGCTCTGCATAATTTAGTTTCCATGTTCTAACTTAGGTCCAACGATAAGAAAAGTAATGTATTTGACCTCTCCCAATTTCTAGAATAGATTTTCTAAAAATAGTGTTAAGCTCTGCTGTCCATTTTCTATACTTCATAAAGCTTCATATGGCCAACAAACAAATACGTAAAAATGTTTATCCACCAAAATTTTGTTTTCCATGTTCTCCTTTTAGGCCCAACGATACGATAGGATAAAAGTTGATATAAAAGTAAAAACTACTGCCTTATTGAAGTATGAAATTGACGTGTTGTAAAACAACGCGTACTTTATTAATTGATTATTATTCGCAACTCAAGAATTTAAATTATGGTACTATAATTTATCATAGATTAAAACATTTTTAAAATCCCTAACAATTAAGTTAAGATAAGTAGTGAGATTTCCTTACAAATATGTAATAATATAAAAAAAATAAAATAATAATATTTAACTCTTTACTATTATAATACATATTTAACAAAACACAAAAAAAAAAAAAAAAAAAAAAATCTCAGTATGCTACATATAATTCTAATGTAACTAAAAAAAAAAAATTTTGAAGTCTGAGCTTTCCTTTCAGTTGATTTTTTTTATAAATGTTTCTTGAAAAGCAGATATATATGATCACAACAAAAGAAAAAAATCTTAAATATCTTCTATCAAAATTGTAACTACTTGATAAAAATTTAATTATCTTCAGTTTCTTGTTCAATTGAATTCCCTTGACTCCTATACTTGATTAATTCAATTTTGAATAAGTTGAAAAGTTTAACTTAATAAAAGCACTCAAGTTTTCTTAGCTTCTTAAATGATCCAAGTGCTGGCAAAATAAATTCATGCCACAACTTTTTAAATATTTTAATTTAAAAAGTTTTGTGTAAACATTTTCATTAATCTAACAATTTCTAATTTTAAGTATCGCGTTTTTTTTTTTTTTTTAATTTTATTATATTTTATTTATCTAAATAGTTACAAATATTAATCAATTATTCGCCGACAAGCTAAAAATTTATACTAAATAATATCAGCTGGGAATATTATTACAAAATAAAACAAAATAAAAAACATTTATTTTTCAAAATCCTACAAAAAATTTAAAAAATTTGTTTCACTAATTATATTCCCATGTTAATTAAATGTCACAATTTCGAATACAAATCCTTTGTGTATAACATCGCATATTAAAAATATTAAAATATTCGTTTGCACTTATTAACAAAATTTATTAAAAAACAAATTTTATTCAGAAGCTAAATTTTATTCTCATGCTTTACTAATTTCTATTGACAAAAAGTTTCATATTATATTACAAAGGTGTTAAATGAAAGCTATAGCATCTTAATGATTTATATAATATGTTAAATAAAATCTGAAACAATATTTATTTACTCATGCCCATCGATGCTTTATACTCGTAACATCGATACAAGATTTATAAATACTGTTAATACATAATATAATACATTATTCTAAATAAAATTAAAATGGGTGCAGAAAAAAAAAAAAATTTTTATAAGTTTTATGATTTTTGGAAATTTTTATTAATTTTATTATTTTTTTATATTTTTTATTTTTATTTTATTTTATTTTATTTTTATTAAAAATTTTTATTATTATATATGGAAAAAATAAAAAAAATTAATTACATGCAATAAGATGAAAAAGTAACACAACAAGTTGATTACAATCGTTTGTTTAGGCTTAAACAGGCCTTACTAAATTAACACAAAAAAAAATCTTAATAAATAAGTATTTCGCACTCAATTGCTTATTGTAACGAATCACACAGCTATGCTTTAATATTAAAACTATTTTTATATATCATGCTAACTAAAACAATATTGTACGAATAAAATATTTTGAACATGTCAATTTGATTAATGTTAGTTTTTACTCTCAATTCAAAACTTACTTTTAATCGGATTCATCGTATGTGGTAGTGTCTATATCTGCGTAGTTTAGTTCAATATTTCTTTCCCTCAAATTGTATGCAGCCGTAGGTCCCAATTTGTTACCCTCCGCGTCGAGTTCCTCACGAGGGAAATACCCTTTTACGTTTCTTAATGAGACTTTTATCGGTTTACCATTTTTTTCTATGATCATGGAGTGATCGGAATAAGAAAGTATTGGGTACGGGCCGTGATATTGTGCACTCAGATGTGATTTATTCTTTTTTCGAATCCACACTTTCTCACAGTCAAAAAGACCAGGCTCATAATAAGTATGCTTTTCTGTGTAGCATTTATGTTTTCTATATGCATTCGACATCGTATGAAGGAAGAAATTTGTTTCATAAGTGTCAATCTCCTTATGGTTGTTGCTGACCTTGTTGAAAAATATCCTACCACTTATATTTGTGCACGTTCCTAATGCTAATTGCGACGGAGTAAACAGATTCCCTTCAATAAACGAGTTGTTAATGGATGTAGTTATCAGAGGTAAGAGCATAGACCATTTTTCTTTATCGACTAACGTTCTTAATGCAACATTAATACTTCTGTGTTGTCTTTCAACAAAACCATTACTTTCCGGACTATAAGGTGGTACGTATCGATGGTCTATACCTAATTGTTGGAATACTTCCTTGAGAAGGCTATTATTAAACTCACATCCATTGTCTGTGACAATAACTTGTGGTACTCCAAAAATCCCGCACCACGATTGTATCAGCACATTTTTTACTGTCTGAGCTTTCTTATTAGGTAAAGGTGAAGTAACCAAAAATCCGGTACCTCTGTCTTTGATAGTCATAATATATTTGTTATCATCTGAAATTACATTCATTGGACCAATAAGATCCACATGAATAAATTGGAAACGTTCTGTATTTTTTGGATACAGACCTATTTTAGGTCTATTGTGTCTAAAAGTTTTAGTAGCTTGGCACTCGGCACAGCTCTTACACCAATATTTTATGTCAGTCTTCAAAGTTGGCCACCAGTAATCCTTTGCAGTCGCTATTATAGATCTTTCTACTCCCAAATGTAGATATCCGTGAGCTAATTCAAATGCTGTCAAACGTAATTTCGAGGGTAAGATTATACGTTGGTTATCTCCTTCTTGGATTACTGCTAAGTCCTCCGATCCCACATATTTTATTTCCTTTTTTAATTCTTTTGCTTTCTTTAATAATAAAGGTTCGTTTTTTTGAAGTTGGGCTATTTCTAACTTATTTAATGATGCCGCTGTTATTAACTCTTCTTCATTTTCAGTCAGATCATCATCTGTGTCAGAACAGCTCAAATCTGTGTTTGAGTTATGAACATAGTCTGGATCGTTATCTTGTAGGGCTATGTGCATGGATGTGCTATGAGGTGGTCTGCTTAATATATCGGCTACTATGTTATCGGCACCAGCTATATGTTTTATAAAAGGGTTAAACTCCTTGATTGCCGCGATGTAACGTTGTTCCATTGGTGACTGATCTTTAATTGGATTTGTGATTGCTTTTTCTACTGACTGACTGTCGGTCCTAATAATAAGTTCACGACCAATTATCCTACTTTGAAAATGTTTCAAACTTAAATACAGAGCCCTTAGTTCTTTATAAAAAGTAGATCTATATCTTTTAAGGCTAGGAAGTTTTTTTGAAAAGAACGCAAGAGGCCTTTTATTTCCATCTATTCCTTCCTGCTCCAACACCGCCCCCACATGAGTTTCGGATGCGTCTGAGTATAATATTAATGGCTTATTGTGATCTTCATAAGCTAAGGTTGCTGCCTTTGCCAACACCTTCAATGTATCCTTATATGCTTTAATTTGGAACTGATTTAGTGTTAGTGGTTTTTTGTTAGTAGCTTTGGGTCCTCCAGACAATTCGTTAAGTGGTGCTATGATTTCAGATAATCTTGGAATGTGATGGTAATAATAATTGACTAAACCGATGAATCTTTTTAGTTCCTTTCTATTTGTTGGTCTCGGTAAATTAATAATTGCTTCCACTTTGCTATCCATGACACCTATACCATCGGCTCCAATTGAATGTCCTAAAAAGTCTACTTTTGATTCTGCTATTATACACTTCTTAGCGTTCAAATACAGTCCACTATCTTGTAATGTTTGAAGCACCTTTCTAAGATGCAATTCCAATATTTATTTCGGCCATCATCAACAATGTTGAGATGTTTTATGCCATCGATAATAAACAATGAACTTTACCGCAAGATCAACAACAACAGCATCCGAGACAATCCTACGACCGGTTTCGTCCTTATTAGGACTCATCAGGCAGGAATAGTCGCGAGAAACCGCTATTGTGATCTTAAACAAGCGGGCTTAAGTACTAAGTACTGAAGCGTCCGTTTGTGGGTAAAGTTGAAAAAATGACACAGCTATATCATTCACAGCTCAACGTCTCAGACATTGTCAGCTTGTTGTGAGATTGTAGTCTGCGCTCGTTTGATCAGTTTTAGCCAATATTTATTTCGGCCATCATCAACAATGTTGAGATGTTTTATGCCATCGATAATAAACAATGAACTTTACCGCAAGATCAACAACAACAGCATCCGAGACAATCCTACGACCGGTTTCGTCCTTATTAGGACTCATCAGGCAGGAATAGTCGCGAGAAACCGCTATTGTGATCTTAAACAAGCGGGCTTAAGTACTAAGTACTGAAGCGTCCGTTTGTGGGTAAAGTTGAAAAAATGACACAGCTATATCATTCACAGCTCAACGTCTCAGACATTGTCAGCTTGTTGTGAGATTGTAGTCTGCGCTCGTTTGATCAGTTTTAGCCAATATTTATTTCGGCCATCATCAACAATGTTGAGATGTTTTATGCCATCGATAATAAACAATGAACTTTACCGCAAGATCAACAACAACAGCATCCGAGACAATCCTACGACCGGTTTCGTCCTTATTAGGACTCATCAGGCAGGAATAGTCGCGAGAAACCGCTATTGTGATCTTAAACAAGCGGGCTTAAGTACTAAGTACTGAAGCGTCCGTTTGTGGGTAAAGTTGAAAAAATGACACAGCTAAAAATAAATAAATAAATATTGGCTAAAACTGATCAAACGAGCGCAGACTACAATCTCACAACAAGCTGACAATGTCTGAGACGTTGAGCTGTGAATGATATAGCTGTGTCATTTTTTCAACTTTACCCACAAACGGACGCTTCAGTACTTAGTACTTAAGCCCGCTTGTTTAAGATCACAATAGCGGTTTCTCGCGACTATTCCTGCCTGATGAGTCCTAATAAGGACGAAACCGGTCGTAGGATTGTCTCGGATGCTGTTGTTGTTGATCTTGCGGTAAAGTTCATTGTTTATTAAGATGCAATTCGTGATCTTTTTTAGTTTCACTAAAAACAAGTATGTCATCCAGATAAACATAAACAAAACCTGTGCAAGGAGTCAAAATATCTTCCATCATCATCTGAAAACGCATCGGCGCATTCATGAGGCCAAATGTTGTGCGATGAGGGATAAACACACCATGATGAGCAATTATAGCAGCATATTTTTGAGAGTTTGGGTGAATTGGAAGACTGTAGTACGCTTCTTTTAAGTCAAGACAGGAAAAAATTTTTGACCCATTTGGAATAAACTCAGGAAGCTCATCAATGCGAGGCAATGGGTATGAGATTGGGTTTGTGTGGGCATTTAAGGTTGTATAATCTATGCAGATTCTTATTTTTCCATCCTTTTTTGGTACCATCGTAATTGGTGATACATATATTGCTTCTTGTCCTCTTGACATTGCCCCTCTTATTATTAAATCGTTAAAATTTTCCTCAACTATTTTACGTCTCATTCCGTTGCATTTACGTGCTTTAATCATTCTTGGTACTAGATTATTTACTTTTATCTCAAGTGAATGTCCATGTTTAACTGGTTTATTGTAATCTGGTTCCATCGTAAGTTCTTTGAACTCCTCAAGTATGCTTTTTATATTGTTTTTGTCATCTGATTTCTCTTGGTAACTAGTTATTTTGAGTTTTTTACATGGTCCCTCAGCAGCTGTGGTTAATTCCCCAGCTGTATATAGTCTGGCTTTACGATTTAAATTGTATTCAAGAATTTCGGAAGTGTGAGGTGAAATAATTAGTTTGTTAGCTTTGAGTATATCCAATCCAATAATTCCATAGTCCCCCGATTCCTTGGTAACCCAAAATGTGGCTTTTTTTAAAAGCATATTTCCAATGCTGAGATCCACATCTACACTCCCTATTGGATAAATGGTTGAGTTTCCCAAACCCTTTATTGTTTTACTTTTTGGCTGGAAGTATTGATTTATTCCATTAGTTAACATTTTCGGTAAGATAGACACTTCACTACCTGAATCGATTAATAACAAGACTCCCGATTTTTTTTCCAGTGCGAATAGGAGGTTTTTAGGAAGATTTTTTATATCGGTTGTTTCTGTTTTATTTTCTAAAACTGAGCATTGTTTAACCGGAACATTACTTTTGTCCAAAACCAATTCGTTTATCTTTTTCAAAATATTTTCTAGATTGTTGTTTATTTGATCTGTATTTCCCGAACATGTAGGCATTGTACTTTCATGAATATCATTCTCTTTCGTTCCTTTCATGCTTACCGTTAATGAGCTCTTTTGATTTACAAAACTATTTTCTGTGTTATCCACTGGTATTGCTTTGTAACTGCAGTTTTTATTATCTTCGTCGTATAACTTAGTTTCCTTGTCCTTTGTTAAGTCTGTTTGCATAACAGCAACGTTGCAACTTTTCTGTTGTTGGTGATTCGCAATTAGATGATTCATCTTACAATCTTTCCTATTACAAGAGTAAGCCCACTTTCCGTATCGCCAATGTTGATAGCATAAGTCACCCTGGTTTGTAAACGGATTTGGTTTTGCACTAGTTTGTTGGTAGTTCCAATTATTGTTATTGTTTTTATTGTGTGAGTAAAAATCTGGAATTTGATGATTTCGATACGGTCTAAAATTTCCGTTGTTGTTATTGTTGTAATTAAAATTATTGTTTTTATGTCCGATATTTCGATTGTTATACCTTCTAGGATTTGTACTATAAATTTGATTAGTTCGTGGCGTACTATCATAATTTACCGGATTGGAAGGTATTTTTTCCTCTTGACAATTCCAAATACCTTGTGTCCTTCTCTTGAAGATATCATAGTTTTCATTAAAGTTTTCTCTGATTTTTGTTTTCAATGAAAGTGGACTTAAGTAGTAGCAGAAAAATTTTATGCGGTCAACTTTGCTGCTTTCTGCGAATTTAGTTGCATCTGCGAGGAATACACCAAACGGGGTAGAAGCATCATATTGTGGTACCTTACTGAGAATATCGCTCAGAGAGTCGTCCCTATTAACACAAAAATCACAGAATGATTCGAAGTTTCGATGTTCCCTGTCCACTAATCTATAAAAATTCGAAACATCCTCAGTTGGCCATTTTTCGATAAGTATGTTATACTTCACGTAATCATCACGTATGTTAAGTCGATGAAATTCTTCCTGGAAATACCCCAATACATCTCTAGGATTTTTTACTTTCTCTATTCTGTTGAATTTTTTTATTAATCTGTCCATTTCCATATATTTTCCATATACTGTATGGTTTGAGTTAATATTATCAAAATTTCTATTATAAATATTTTGGTTCTGCATATAATCTTCGTCGCAAAAGTTGTTTTTATTTGCATACATGTTATTACTGATGTGATGCGTCATGTTATTATCTGTATGTATAAAGTTTTGACTTGTGATCAGATTTTCCAGTTTATTATTATTTTCACAAATTTTCTCCCTTATTTTACGAATTTCTTCTTCCGCCTGTTGTCTTCTAAGGTTTTCTTCGCTTATCTTGAGTAACTTATTCATTTCTTCTATTTGTATTTCATAGTCTGTTTTCTTAATAATGTTTAAATTATCCTGGGTCGAAATGTTATTCTGTTGAAAAAAATTTTTTTGATCATTTTCTAACTTCGTCGAAGGTATTTTATCCATTTCTGTTTTTTTATTTGCCTGTATAATTCGATCATTAAATAAAGTTCTAGCTTCGTCATAAGTTGGTGTATTGACCTGAAAAGTTAATCCTTCTGTATCAGTTTTTTTACCTTCTTCGCCCTTATTTTCAACATTTCTATCATTCGGTCCGCTATTCGCTGTTTCATCGAAAGGTGGTACATCTGTGCTTGTAGGGAGGACGCCATTATAACCACTGACCGATGGCTCGGTCGTAGTTAGGTTAGGTAATTGCTTATTGTTGCTTTTCGCCTTAGTTTGCGACCGCGTCATGCGTTTTATGTCGTCCATCGATAAGCGTTTGGACGACATGAAATCTTAGTTAAAATATATATATTTAATATTAAAACTTTCTAATATATATTCTAATATATATTCTAATATAATTATAAAACGTTCTAATGGAATGATCAATAACTTTAATGTATTGAGCTTATTTATAATCTAGTATCTAGAAAACAACTTTAAGTGAATGGTGAATTTATATACATTTAAAAACAAAACACGACAATGTGATAAAGTAACGTGATGAAGTTCTACCACAACTGACTCGAGGTTTTCTTAAGCTTAGTGACTGTACGCTGGTTATAATTTATAAAACTCAAACAATTCTACTATCCTTTGCAGAGCTTCTATTCCCTTTGGCCAATCCGTCAACAACCCCAACAACAACCCAAAACATCCTTTTAACACACTAAGAAAAACTTATTTATTTTTTCACTCTCTTCTCTACTTACTACGTCACGCACAAGTCTTTCTGTAATTTTCCACTTAAAACTTTGACTCCTTTGATGTAAATTCCACTTAACTTATCTTTGACTCCTTCATTGTACTTCTCGAAACAAGTAGTAAACTACTACTTGTTATAACTTAACGGAATCGTAAAAGATGCCACACCTACCCATGATTTAAGTAATGTAGTTTACATATTTAAATGTCATTGCGGAAATGACTACGTAGGTCGTACATCTCAACGTTTCCACGTCAGGCGAGAGCAGCATGTCACGAAAAAGCTTAAAAGGTTTATTTTTAATGACGACGTGAAGCCTAAAGGTGAACAGTCATCTATTCATCAGCACCTCCTCAACAACCCTGTTTGTGCCGAGAACTACCTGGATAGTAGGTTTGAAATCCTATCCCGAGCTAGAAACACCTACCATCTTTCAGTTCTAGAATCTCTGTTTATTAGATCTCGCGAGCCAAAAATTTGCAAACAAAGAGATTTTTACAATTTAAAACTTTACAAATAGGGTCTTTAGTAGTATTATTTTTGTTGTCGTTATTGTCGTATTTTTTAATGTGCTTTTTATTTAATTTAGTTTAAGGTAAAAATTTCTACTATTTTAAATGTTTTTGTTTTAGCAATTTTGTCTTATAAATTACTTTAAGTTAGTTCAGTACAGCTCTATTCTATTTTTCAAACTTTTTCTAAACAGACTTTTATACTTTATGACGTAACTATTTTTTGTTAGACTTTTCAAATTCATTATATATAACTAAAATTACTCTACAATATTCATAGTTTTTAGCAATGTTATTCTGAAGAGAGCTAAACGAAATTAATAAATAAAATTTTTTCGAAAATGAGTCAGTTATGTTTAAACTTTTTAATTAAAACCAGTACCAAAACCAAACTAACAAATATATAAAAAACATCAAATTTAAAAAACACTTTAAATGTAATCAAACGTTTTACACAAAAACCTAACTATGGTTGTACCTTGAGAGTGTTTAAATTAAAATTAGAATTAACTGCTTAAAACTAAAATTATAGAAAATATTTATGAGAAGAACACATTAATAAATAAAAGCTTTAATACATTATGTTGGCTACAAATAAGATATTAATAACATTCAAAAAACTTCATTAATTTATTTCCAATTTTCACCCCTCGGCTGCCAAAGATCGATTTAAAAATTTAAGTTATAGCTCTGAAAAAACAAAAACTAAAGTGACCGTTTTATCGTAGGTCATTTTTAACCAGGGCTTAATTTTTGAGGATATCAGATAACTGTTTATAAATAGTTTAAACTGGTTATATTTCATTACAAACAATAAAAAAAATTGTACTTTAAAATTAAACAAGTTAATACTTTTTATTTTTACTATAATTGTGTTATAACAAGAGCAACAAATTTTAAAAAACTCATGTATTTAACAAATAATACTTTAATTAATCACAGTTTGTCTAACTAAAATGATTTTTATAACGAGAACTTTTTATTTGTTATTTTTCTTATTGATTAGAATGTTGTAAAATCATATTAAAATATTGAAAGCAATTTCTTATTTTTGAAGGCACTGGTATAACTTTTTATTTGTTATTATTTAAAGGAGACAAAACTTAATATATTTATCTATTAGAATATGTTGTCAAATAAAAACAAAATTTAAGTATTAAATAGATTTACTCAATTTATAAAGTTTGAGTAATGTCATAAGTATTTTTTAGTGCTACTAAACAATATTTAATAGATTAATAACTACAAGTTATTTACTAGTAAAAAACTATTTAAATTCAAATATACGTATTTTATTGATTTGCTTGTTTAAATAGTTTTGAAAAGACTTAAAATTATAAATTTACTTAAATAAATTTTAACTAATTTTTTTTTTAATTTCACCGTTTTCTAGTACATATGTCAAATTATTTTATTTGTATATTTAAAGTAAAATTTTTGAATGCCTTGAACAATAGTATTAATAAAAACATTTTTCTTTATTGTTAGTTGTCATAATTTGTATATGTTTTTATTCATATAATTATCAAATAGCTCATCATAGAAAATCAAAAGATGACAAAAGTTTATTAAATATAAAGATAAATATATTATTTTTTTTAACCAAAAATTTTTTATTTTTAAATATTGTTATCAAACTTGGCAAATATAATAACTTAATAAAATGAAGTCTCTGAAACATAAAAATTTTTTTATGAACGATCTGAACTTGTTGTAAATTTTAAAATAAATTTTACATTTAAGTAAAAATCACTTTCAAAAATAAAACTGTTTCATGTAAGCATCGTCAAAATTAAACTATTAGTATTAATTAAACTATCTCAGAATTCTTCTTTAATTTGAAAATAAGTATGCTCTGTCTGACTTATTAAAGAAAATAGTCTTTTGACTATTAAAATAGAAAATAAATTGGGTAACCTTTGAAAACAACTAAATAGGCTTAGAAAAGTCTTTTAGTCAACAAGAAGATAGATTTCTTGTTAAAAGTCTAGCTTTGATTTTAAGTTAAACTAATTTATAAAATTGCATTTAATGTAAATACTCTTTCTATTTATTTATCATACAGTTGAGGTAAGTAGTTTTACAACGTTATAAGAATGAATTTTAAAAACCTAACTAAACAATAAACTTTCATTATGCCATAATGAACCATTTTTTGTTTATTAATTTATAATGTTGATAATTATTAAATATATGATTGACAAAAAGTAAAATTTTTTTCATAAAAGTTTATTTTATATAACAATTTCGCTTATAAATATTTCGGTGAATCTCGTATTTTGTATATGATGAGTTTTAAATCGTGAATGAACGTATTATTTGAAAGTACTATTTGTATTATTTAATTGAGAATTTCATGCTATTGAAAACATGTACAATTTCGTCATAAACGAATCGTGTGGCGATACAGTCAAAGCAAGCTTGGTCACTGTCTTGCATAAGTTTTAAAACTATTTAGATTTAATTTTAATTTAGAAGTTAACTAGTGGCATAAAATAACTAATTGCATTATGTTTTTTAATTGTTTAACATTTCTGAATCGGTTACCAAGTAATAAGTAAAATTGAAGTTTAGTGAACAGCGACAGCAAACACCTGAAGTTTGACAGTTATCTTAGATTGTTCGGTTAGTGAAGTATTGATAATTATGCATTTCCTTATTAACACAAATATAAAATGTAAGATATAGTTATTGAGCATAAAGTGGACTTTAAATTAAATATATTTGTCATCTCTGCTACAAAAAATGGGAAATATTTTAAATTATTTAACAAACAAAATAAATATGGGATACAAAATTTTACAAATTTCCATAAATTGTCCTGGAAAAGACGGAAAAAGGTAAACGTGTTGTAGGACTTGGTAACCATAAGGTTCTTTGTTCACCAAATCTTAGGACAAATTATTCTGAGCGTCTTTTTTTTCTTTAATAAGCTATAGTTTAAAGGACTTGGTTAACTAGCGTGGGTTTTTAGGTAATTTCTTACTATTCGACTCTAAATTAGTTATTAAGCGAATAATTATGCAATACTCCTTAAAATCGAATATCGGGTATTTTAGACTGTTGTTTAGTGACTATTAGTTTAGTTACTAATAAATTCATATGCTCAGATACGAACTTATATAAAAAGAGTCTTCTATAAGTTAGGATACTAGAAATACAATCAGTATTAGAGAACACGAAAACTATTAAAGTTTGTTTTCGATTTAAGTAGACATCAATAAGTCTAACTTAAATAAATTACTTCACGTTAGGCTAGATCAATTAAGTTAACACAAAAAATGATTAACTCTATGTTTTTTAAATATACTACTCAAACTAAAAACTGTTATGGCAAACATAGACAATAAATGGCTTTTCTGGGTAAAAGTGTTTCCCGTTTAAAGGTTTACAAATACTTTATGGTTTTAAGGGATGTTTCGTGGTTACTTCACTCAGAGTTTATTTAGAGCAAATTGAAAGCATACTTTGAAATGTAGAAACGGCTTTAACCTTTTCAGTTATTAAAAGATTTGTTACCTAAAGCTGACTTTACTGATGAAAAAAAAAAATAAAACACGCATTCAGATACTTCAGCTCTTACATGCAATTTTTTTCTAAAATAATTGACCGTTCTCTCGACACTTGGTTTTCTTTTTAAATTTGTAAATTTGTCTTATAATGTAATAAGGGCAACATTTGCACGAAGTTTTCAAAATGGAAATTTGTCTTTAATTTGAAAGAGGAGATATATGGACAAATTTTAAAAATGAAGGAGGCCACGTATGGACGAACTTTAAAATTGGAAACTTGTCATTAAATTTTAAAAGGAGGTACATGGATGTACTTTTCAAATTGGAAATTTGTCATTAAGTTGAAAGAGGAGATACTTGGACGAACTTAATAAGTGGAAATTTGTCATATATTTAAAAGACGACAAGTGGACACACTTTTGAAAGTGAGTATTTATCATATACATTATGAAAATGACAGTCATCGGTCACTGTTTTTACATTATTTATTACAAACTGTAGGTTGTAAGGATAAAAAAAAATTAAGATCTTTATAACTATTATCTGTATCATTTTAATAGCTTTAGATTCTAAACATGTCCGGACTAAGCTAAAAAGTTTATTTTTAGGCCACTGAAAAATAGATTTAGTTACTTTCGGCGGCACATTTATTGCAATAATTTTTTTCTAAAATGAACTTTACATAAAATCTTGTTTACATGAAACTTTATTCCCTATTATAAAATCTAGTTTGTTTATTTATTATTACAAAAAAAAACTACTTGAATGAAATTTTTATCTGTACATAATCTAACCAGTTACAATAACAACAACTTATTTCACTGGAAGAAAAACTAAATGTTTTAACGGGTCATTGTGGTATGTTTAATTGCGATAAAACAAAAATATAGTATTCATCTGGAAACATCGTTGTTTACCTTGAAACATTGCAATTGATCTCGAAACACCGTTGCTGACCTGAATTGGATCCTTGATTGATACGTCCTTGTTACCATCATGAAGTAAAAAGTTTAATCCTTCTGTTAATATACAACATTTTAAAGTCTAATTTTACAAAACAAAATTTATATTAAAAAACTTCTAATTAAGAAACTTATAAACAATATAGAAACTGCACTTTTAATAAAAATACATTGTTATTGTCGAAAATAAGTTGTTTTTTAAAATTGAAAAGTTAACTATTTAATTGCTGTTTTTGATTTTTAACCAGGATACAATTAAGTAAATAAAAAATATGTATTTTCGTTAAGATTGACACACATAGATGTGTCTATTAGTTTGCTTATTATTACCACAATAATTACTTACATAACTGTAAAAAGTCATTTTAAAGCAGAGTTTCCCAAAAAATTGATTATATAACCACCTAGGGTCTCGTTTTATAAAGTTACGGGGACATAATTATGAAATTTATAATGGATATTCTGGAATTCACGATGAAGATCAAAAAATGTGTAGAATGATAAATATCAAGGAATAAACTTAACACCAAAAATATTTAGTCGATAATTTAGTTTCAGTGTTGAAATACCTTTGGAATATAGCAAAATTAAAAAAATAAATATTATCACTTTAGTCATTTAAGCTTTATCTAAGTATTTTTTTTCAACCTATTAGTATTTCTCAACATGGAAATGAAGAAATACTAAAAATATGAATTCTTACATAATTTTATGTAAAAATGCATAATTAACAGAATGTTTCACACAATTATTTGCTGCGGTATATATGGTGGCTGTTACAATGAAGATGTAAAATATAAACTGTTGCCAATTTTTTGTAAATAACAAATTGATTTTCTTAAATATTGAGTCTGATATTGATAGATTTTAGAAATGTAAAAGTTTAAAGAAAAAAACAATTACAGCCAAGGCTACTGAAATTAAATAGGCGCTGTAGTACAGTTTCTTAATCCTATATGCATAAGTTTTGTTTTTATACAATTTCATGAAAAACTAACAAATGTTTAGTTTTTTGCTGATTTTAATTTAATGTTGGTAAGCACTAAATAAAAAGGAGAAATACTGACTGTTAACAAACAGTAAGCAGCAAAATGTTTTAGCAACAAAATAATTTAAGTATGTTAATCTAAACATTATTAGCTTTTTGATGTCTTAATATTTTGTAACGTGTTATTTATTTTAAATGTTAATAAAATCCAACATTTAAGTTGAACATAAGCTATTTCTATCTTGTAAACAAATTTTTACATGCTTTACCAGTACCCTTCTAATTTCATATATTCTATTATACAATTCTATTATACAAAAAACACAATAAAAGTTTCAAAAAAGTTTATTAAACAAGTCAAGTCAGACTCCACAGTCGGTTGCCGAAAAACTCCACGTCACCGAGCCGCCTGCAGAGAAAGAAGTACAACGATGACGTCATTTCCGCGTCAGCACCCGAGTTGTGCGCGTCAGCGGGAACTTTCAGGAGGAAAATTCTGACCAACTTGGTTAATCCGAACCGCCTGACGTTGGTAAGAAGGCAATGGTGCGTGACGAGGTATTTGAGGTCGAGGAAGTTGGGAAAGTAGGTTTCCACCTGAATCAGGAAGTCGTCGACCTTTTCGGGGAGGTTTTTGCCCGTCAGCGCTTTCATGAGGTACGCATTGTTATTTATTTTTTAAAGGACAAATATAAACTGTTTGTTCCGTTAAAAAACACTTATAAAAATATAACTTGTATTTTTGTTTTGTTTTAAAAATTTATATACTTATTTTTAATTGTTTATGTAGTTAATTAAAAGACAAAATTCGAAATTAAAGCTGTACTTATCGTATGAACTAATTAAAAGTGTTAAAGAGAAAACAAAGCTGTACTAAGATTTCGCTTTTAAGTCATTAAAATTTATTATTGCTTTCTAAGCATATCAAATCACTCACCCCTGAAAACTGATCCATCTCCTGCTTTTATCGGACATGATGCACTTCAAACTTTCCATAACCTGTTTCTGATCGCACCCGTGAACTTTCAACCTTTCAAAATCCACCCCGTGACCCCTAAGAAACTCTAACGAGCTTGCACTGTGCTTCTCAGCGTCCAAATTCCACTTTATGTTGAAGTGAACCGTGTGCAAGCGGTCGGCCGCCGAACATACCATCACAGTCGAACGCGCAAAGATTTGCAATGCATTTTGAACCGACCTACGAAGACAAATAACAATTGACCCACGAAGACTATAGGGAGGTTTGAACGCTTTTAATCATCATGAAGTTAGTAGTTTATTTTATTAAAAAAAAGATTTTGAATAAATATGTTATAATTTAAAATATTAGTTTATCAACCAAAAATAAAAAACAATTAAAGATAATAATATTTTTAAACGAGAAATATCTAACTAATACACATTATACATATGAGGTTATATAATGTATTAAGTAACTTTTATATTAGAATTGACTAATGTGTAGTTTAGTAATTATCCTTAAAATATTTTTATAACAATTAATTATTATACTTTAAACTTTTATATTCTTGAGATATAGTCAATAATAATACTTAAACAACTTTTGATATCTAAGTTTGAGGTTATAAGTGCTTTAAAAACCATTTATTTTTTAAATTTCATCTAAGATAAAAAAAGTTGCAAATTGTTAATAGCTTGCGATTTTCGATTCACGTAAGAAATTTTTCTCCTTCGTTTGATTCTTCAGCGGTAAATATCGACAGCTAATCTTTTAAAGAAACTCAAAACCGTTTGAACAATTTCCAAACTTAAGACTATCCTATTGTTAATTTTTTATATTCTATAAAATAAATGGCTTGAATTATATTTGTAATAATATAATGTATCAATATAAAAGATAATTAACCTTAAATTTATAGTTATGTGTGGTTTATAGATTTGGGATTACTTTTATTGAAATTATAAAACTGTTTAAATACATGTTTGTGCTGTTGTAAAATTTATATTATTCAAGTTAAAATTCTGAACAGTAGTTTACATTAATTTAAATTAATAAAAAAAACATTATCTTCTCAACCGTAAATTAAAATTAGCTTTATTCATTTTTAATAATCTTACTTATTGCATAACAAATTCCAATAATGTTTGCTTAAAGTATATAAAGAATCTGTATAAATTTTTGCTTATAGCTTTACGAGCAGTTGTGATTTGTTGCGGTAGCAATAAGATAAATATTATGCATAAGTATTTTTGTGAATTTAAGCAGACATCGTAGGCTTTCGTTGTCTTAAACTATAAATTACTTATTTTGTGTATTTTCGATCATTCATGTTTAAAAGTATTTTATAATTTATATCTACTTTATGTATGGCCTGTTTGTTGCAGTTTTTGCATTAATTATTCTTCATTCTTTTTGCTTGTATGAATACTGTTTATATTATATGATTTTATATCATAGAAATTCTGGTGTTGATGAAAGCCCGAAATATTCTGAACTTTTTTTAATTACTAGTTTATCTACTTAACTCGTAAGCAACTTCGCATGGCATGTTAACAGTGAATTTTCAGCTTCTCAAACTGCTCGTAAAATGACAAAAGAGAATCTTAAGTTTTTGTTATTAAACTCAATGTCAAGTTCAATAAAAAAATATGTTTAACTTTTTCCTTTAGAGAAAATTTTAAGTTTGTAATCTCTTTTTTAAACTTTTGATTGATAAATTATATTTGCTTTTGTTTTTAAAAATATTGTAATAGTACAAATACTAACTTTTACGCACGCAAAACTGACTTTCTAAGTATAAGAATGTATTTTGTAACTAAAAATAACACTTTATTTTAATATTCATTTAACTATATTAATCTTAGTGCTTTGTATACCAAAAAACTAACATACAACTTAGTTTTTTTTTCAATTTAAGCGTGTAAAGTAAACTACAAATTAATTTTTTTAAATTCGTCAAGTGACAAAATTTTAAGTGTTATATTAAAAATTATAACGGTAAATTAGCGTCCGAGTTACTCTTGTTTCTTTGTTACTCTATCAATTTATAGGTGAACTTATTCTAATAAATATTTCAAGTATTCAACTAATGAAATATATATAGTTTAAGATAGTATATTACACTTTGTTTTATATAATTTTAATTATTAAAAAAAAATATTTTAACTACGAGTGTTTAAGCTCATAGAAAAAAAAATTAAATATAAGTTAATAAAAACAAACAGAAGTGTTTAAAAAAGTAGTGATTTGTCAATTAAAATAGAAGTATTTAGTTTAGAAATTAGATTATTTTTATTTCCTAATTTTATAATTCTTATTTTCAAATAAAAAACTTGATACTTTACGACAGACAAATGTTTATATATACTTTTTTGAATATAATCGGGTAAAAGCATACCTTTTAGTACTATTATTTCACAAAGTTACTTCACAAAAATAATCAGGCATTAGTCAGCAGCAGGCTTGTAATCACAAAAATATTGATTAAGTAAAACTTTAAACAAATCACAAACTAAAAGTTATTAAACGAACAGGGAGAGGAACCATTATAATACAGTTTTTTAAGACGCCCGAAAGGGGAAATACTTTATTCAAAGCTACACTTTATTGAAGGACATGGGAATAGAACTATTCTAATACAGTTTTTTTAAATACGCCTGGAGAGCGCAAATAATTTTTTAAAACTATCATAAAGATACTTTCTTTTCGCATTAAAGACTTGCATTTTTTAGGGTCAGCAGAGTTTTTGTTATTCAACTTGTAATTGCGAGAGTTTTCATTAAAATTCAGTAAATTGTAGGCTAATTGAGGGAAAAAATTTCTAAAATAATTTGAAAGGATAAACATCGACAATAATACTAACTAAAAAGTTAATTGGACTACTTACGCCTAATTACTAACAAAAAAACAACAACTTTGTGAGGAACAAAACTTGTATACGAAAATTAAAACTTGAGTTTTAATGATATAGCCTGCTGTCTGGTGCAATTTAATTTTAATTCTAAAATTCTTAACAGTTTTATGTAAAAAAGAGAAAAGAAATACCTCTATCTATTTTTAAACTAAGAACAATTCATTATCTTTATTAAGAATTAAAAGAAGTCATAATAAAAATGGTTGAAAAAAATAAGGAGCTTTTAGATATCTAAGCTCACCACTCACGAAGAAAACTAGACGAAGAACTTGTAATGGAACCGAAAACGGTCAGTCAATGAGATAATAGACAGCAGAGCGTATATAGAAAACTTTATCGTCGAGTCTATTTTCTGTTCATGTCAAGAAAACGTTTAGTAGTTAGTATATGTGCCTGCTGGGCTCTTTAAAAGTGTTTTATTTTATTTGTTTTTTCATTTATTTCAGTGTGTTTATCAATCTTGTATATAAACATAAATCAAGTGCACTAGTATGACCATTTTTATAACCTTATTTTTATAGTAAGTACTAGTATATTAAATTTTTCCGACGTTCCATCTGAACGTCCGTAATACTTTAAATAACTGATTTTAGAAATCTTATATAAAAGCAGCTTATTTCATCAAAACCCAACCAGTCAGTATTGCATTATTGAGGACAGTTACATGGTTACACAGAAAACAAACTATGCACTTTTTATATATTTGTTATTACAACCTAGTTGTAGGTTTAAGATAAACTAACATATAATATACAATATAAAATTACAAAGTTGCTAATGAAACCCAGACCGTTTGTTAAAAAACCTTTTCATATAAACCATGTTTGATGCAAATCACCATAATTTGAGTTTAAAACAAGTAAAACTTAATCTCAACTTTAGGTGCGAAATCTATTATACGCAGAAAACTAAAAAATTACTTTAAGTTATCCATTTTTAATAACTTCGATCAAAAACAAATTTCAATGCCAATCAATTAGGATTTGCCTCCTCTAGTATTTGTTTAAAAAAAAAGCTGTAATTTTTCATCCTATTGAATAAAATATTGGTTTATAGATAAAAATAGGTTTACTTTTTATAGTATAACAACGTTTTTGTTTTTAAGTAAACATTGAAGCGAAACAAAAAAACTTTGCATTTTATAACGTTTTATTTTGCTCAAAAGACCTTGTAATGTTCTTGTCGGGGGAAAGTAGCTTTTTTATTTCTTTAAAGGGGACCTTATGAAAAAAAGATTGGGAAACCCTGATGTACATGACGATTCCTAATAATTTTTATGTGTGTCAAATTTTTAAAGGCTATTTTCGGAAAACTTAAAACATCATAACTTTCTCAAACTGTGAGTTTTAAGAATATATAGTTTTTTTTAATTTGTTGATTTTTGTCTTAAATTTGATGAATCTTTGCTTACTTTAGTAGCTACAGTTTGCTAAACTTAATATCAAATCATTAAGTTGAGTTAAGAATTTCTCGCTTAGTTACTAGGTATTTTCGTTTTAATTTTTTTTCTCATTCATTATGGACAGTTTTACATCAATATAAGCCTAATGTCCTTAAACATTTTTACAATACCAAATTTTAAGATTTTAAAATTAACTGATGACCTGTCTTTTTTTTTAATGAAACATTGTTCTAAAAAAATAAATTCTTACTTATAGCTACATTTCAACAAAACAAAGATATTTGTAATCCTATTGGAGTAATAAGAGAAGGGAAAACCCGTTAGTTGAACTTATTCTTATTTTCAGCCTAATTTTAACGATTTAATTTATTAATATTTATTTTATGGCTATTTATTAAAACCGTTTAGTTATTTTCTAATAGCTATTTTAAAAAATATCACAACTAAGTTAATAGTTCCGCGAATTTATTAAAAAATCAACAGTTAGCGAATGTAAACAAAAAACACGGAACATTTTTTATAAATTGTTTATTACTAAAAGACGCTGAAGAACCCGGATGCCATCACATAATACTTTGAAACTTTAGCCATGGTGTTTTGGTAGAAAGTGTTGAAGTACGATTTGGCGCTTTGAAAGGCACCGGAAGACTTTTCTTGGACTTCACTAACGATCTTTGATCCTTGTTCTGCAGTTGCTGAAGCAACATCATTGACTACATTGACGAAGTTAGCTGCTACTTGTTGAGAACTTTTGTGTGCGTCAGAAGCAACCTCCTTTGCGACTTTGAAAACCTTTGCAGATTCATCCTTAACTTTCACATACACGTAAGAAGATCCGACTTTTTGACCAAAATCAGAACACTTTCCATGCAAGCAGTTGTAACCGTTCTTCACCTTTTCAACGAGGTTCGCGGTTGCTTGCTGGGCAGCTTTGTAAACCTCGAAAGAAATTTCTTCGGCCGTTTCATAAATAACTACAGCAAATTCTGTGGCGCTCTCGTAATAAGAAGAATGTTTCACAACTTCGAAATGGTTATATAATGCTTCGTTGGTGTATTGAGCAACTGCAAAAGCACGCTCTTTAGATTCCTCAAAAGCTTCAACAGCGCTGGTGTGAAGGGCTAAAGCACAATTTTCAGTTGTTTCTTGAACATTTTGAAAGAAGCCGGGCACAACTACTTTGTAAAAGTTCACGCTGAAACTTTTAACACCCTGGGCGAAGTTGGAAATCTTGTTCAGACCGCCCTGGTAGAAATTGTAAGTGGAATCTTTAATGCTCTTGTAGTAATCCTTATAAACAGTCTCGTCGAATTCAGGAAAACCTGAGGAGCCTGGTTGATTTGCGTAATATTCACTTGGTGATACTTCTGCCAGTCCAGCGCCATCAGCTCTGCAGTGGGCAAAAAACAAAGCTACCAGAATCAAATAGAAAATTTTCATACTGCTTATCTTACTTACTTACAAACCTGAAATTATTTAACAGAAGTTGTAAATTGTTTTAGACTATATATAAAATCAGTAACTAAATAGTGTTGAATTTCAACTTTTTTCTAAGGGCCGTTGTAAACGACTAAATTTTATTAAATTCAAAAATGTATAATAGTATATTCTTAAAAAATACTTTTATAAATGCTTAAAGAATTAAGGTTTTAAGACTGTAAATAAAATGTTTAGAAAAGTTTTCATGTTATATATTCAAGTATGCGTAAGAACCAAAAGAATCTAAGAAATATAACAAATTCAAAGCAGCAACTAAAAAGGGTTCAGTAACTTCTTTTATAAAATATGAATGGAAAACTCACAAATAACAACAAGTTTTATCGAGAAAAATTGAAAATAATTGAAAAAAAAACTTAAACATTTTTTAATAGAATTGAAAGATAATTTTAAATGGTAATTATCAAGTACTTAAAAACATGTTAGTATTAAAATAATTTATTAAATAATATCGTAAAGCACTAGCAGTCACTAAATAATAAATTTATAAAAAATCCTTGTTGTAACATATAAGCATTAAAAATTTCAAATTATAGTTTTATCAACTTCACAAGGCGTTTGTATTCTATGAGCTTATCAACATTATGAATATTTTTTCGATCTATAATAGGGTTTCTCAAAGTTGGCGAAGTGACAGATTCTAAGGGAGCCACGAGCATTAAAGGAGCAACAGGGGTCATGAGATTATAATTTGAAACTTAAACTTGATATTCTTGAGTTGCAGATGAACAGCAAAAATAAAAAGGTCTTATGTGTTTGATGAGTAGAGTTTTATAGGATTTTTACTTTTCTAGAAGCTTGCGCTCTCTCTGAGTTTACAGCTCTTGTTTGCGCTCTTCAGTTAAACTGTAAAATGAAAAGCCTATTGAAACAGAATATCCCAGATTTAGAGCAACATATTCAATTTATAAAGAGTTTTAGGGCACTTTTAAGAATTTTTCTTAATTTTTTAGTGATTTTAGATTGTTGTAGGGTTCTAATGTAGTCAGGGTTGCAACTCATTTTTTCAAAAATTTTTCAGGTTTTTCAATTTTCTTCAAGGTTTTTTAGTTTTTATTCCTGGTTTATGAAAGCACATCTTGTTTTGATAATTTTTAGTAGTAAGTTATTATTAAGTCAAAGAACTTCTTAGCAAAAGATATAAATTACTTAAGAGTTAATGTAAGTATTGCAAATTATTTTATTTTGTTAGAACCTATTACTAAATTCTTCTAAGATGGTTGTTTAAAAGCCGTTATGTTGTTTTAAAACAATTAGGTAAAAGTCTAAGTTTTCAAATACAATAAAACCGAGTACTGTTTTTAATTTTTACTAATGACTTCCACTCACTATCAGTATCAACAAAAAGAAGATACTAAAATACTATTGTTTCCATAACAACAAAGTTAGCTAAAGCTACAGATTTGTAACAAGGCTGACAATCGTTTTTTCTAAATTAACAGGATTTTAAAACTACACATTTTTTTGGCCTATTTTTAATTTAAAGCTAAGTTTAAGGTAAGAAACTGTGTTCAATAGTATAAAAAATTTAAATGTTACTGGATGGCTACTTTAAATCAGTATTAAAATGTTAAAATATCTAATAATCATTTGAGTCAAATTGAAATTTTACTACTGACATAATTGTTAAAAATTCCAAGTTTTTCCAGGTTTTGTTTTTGCCTAAATTGTCAAATTCTAGTGGCAACCCTGTTATAAGTCATGAAAACTATAAATATTTCAATTTTATTTATTTGTAAAAGTAAACTAAAACTTAAACTAAAAAAATCCAGGTTTTATTTCAAAGTGTAAGGTTTTTTTCCAGGTTTTTCTAAATTCTAGTTTTTTTTTTCTAAATTGTCAAATTCCAGGTTTTTCGATGTTTTCAGGTAAAATTGCAACCCTGTGTAGTGTACAACCACACTTATACTAAATGATAATATTAAGCAATACTCAAGACTACTCAATATAAAACTAGGCATGTCAATAAATGAACATGTTGTATTACAGAACAATTGCAAATGCTAACAAATATATAAAGAACATCAAATTTTAAAACCAAATTTAATATGGTCAAAACTTTAACACAAGATTTAAATCTAACAGTAATCATGTTTTGAGAGTGTTGAGTTTAAAATAAGAATTGACTGTTTGAAACCAAAACTATAAAAACATTTATGAGAAAACCACATTGTTAAATGAAAACTTTACACAATTAATCAAAA
Organism: Thalia democratica; assembly: GCF_965202585.1. Lineage (NCBI taxonomy): Eukaryota > Metazoa > Chordata > Thaliacea > Salpida > Salpidae > Thalia > Thalia democratica. The sequence continues at coordinate 78,709,829 of NC_139165.1, forward strand.
GATATAAATGTCTACTCTTGAATAACATGTTTACTGCCACAGCTTGTGGTTAGAATGCTCCTACAACTCACTGTGGCTGGTTTATCTAGCAATGTACATAATTTTATTCAACATTACATCAAGAACTTTATATCTGCTTATCTGCTTTATATTCTCCTTATCTTATCTTGCACCAGTTTTATACATGACCTTACGGGCTATCTCTTAAATGCATGGATGAATTAGGGTTTTAGCTAAATATTTCAATAAAATTTAAACGAGAACGGGTCTAAGTTGCATGAAGACAAAATAACACGAGGTTACTAAACTGCACGAGAGGACAAAATTTCACGAGAACAAAATTGTACGAGTGCACAAAATTGCACAAAGCCAAATTTGCACGAGGGCACAAAAGTGCACGATTGAACAAAATTGCACGAAGACGATTTTGCACCAAGGGTCAATTTTTCACGTGTTACATTTTTGCACAAGAGTAAAAATACAAAATAAAAACAAAAAGTAAACAAAAAAAAACTATTAAAGAAAAAGAAATCAAAAGCTACCGAACGAGGTTAAGGGTTAGGGATAGCAGTGATAGTAAATAAAGAAACTAAAAAATAATATTAATAAAATAAATAAAGAAAATAAAATTAAATAAAAAATTTAACCCATGTAAAACATTTTGCTTGTGCAAAAGTCTCTTTGTGCAAAAGTATTTTCGTGCAATTTTATCTTAGTGCGATTTTATCCCCTAGTGCAAAAGTATCTTTGTACAATTTTGTCCCCTCGTGCAATTTAGACAGCTACCCAATTTAAAAAGTCATCAAGTGCAATTTGAGACCTTGTTCAATAACTTTCATGTTATAGAAACAATATGTTACACTAACTTTTTGTTGATATTGATAATGAGTTGTAGTCACTAGAAAAAAAATAAAACATTATTTTGTACTTGTAACAAAAATTTCTCAATTTTTTTACAGAAAAATATTAAGTGAACACATATCTCTTCAATTTATTTAAAAATATAGTAAAAAAAGTGCATTTTGTACGTTGTCATTCTTTTATTTTAGCACAAGATGAACTTAACATATATCAGACAAATGAATGTTTTTTTTATACTTTTTAAAAGACTTTATAAAGCTAAAAAAGTAGCATTTAAAAAATTAAAGTTTAAGTTATACTTTAAAGATTGGTGTGAAAGTTTTGTGTCAATAGAAGCATTTAAAAATCAATGTAAAATGGTAAAATATAATAAGTTTTAATTCTGCATACTTGTTGATTTTGTTTCAGTTTTCCAGGACTTAGTTTTTGTTTAAAAAATTAAAAATTTTAACTATTTATTGGAACTTTTAAAATATCAAATAATCATTTGATAAAATATTTGAACAAGAATCAATAAAAGATAACACGTTCAGATTAAGAAATTTTAAGTAGACTTTTACCTATTTGTATTAAACCAATATATAACGGCTTTAAAACATCCATCTTAGAATAATTTAGTACAGATTACAATACAATAAAATAAATAGCAATATTTACAGTAGCTCTTAAATAATTTATATCTTTATAACAGCAGTTTTTTTAAGTAAATATTATTTTACCGGTAAAAGTTATCGGAAAAAGATGTATTTTTAAAAACCTTGAATAAACTCTGAAAAACCTGGAAGAAATTTGGAAAACCTGGAAAATGAAAAATTCGGAAAAACAAGTGGCAACCCTGCGTAATACTTGATAAAATTATAAACATTGCTAACTAAACCAGCCACAGAGAGTAGTGGAGGCATTCTAGCCACAGCCTGTGGCAGTAAACATGTTTTTCAAGAATAGACATTTATATTGTTTGGTTGATACGTGTTAAGTTTTTTTAACAATGTTTTATTCTCATAAATACTTTTTAAATTTTAGTTTCAACAGGGTTACCATTTAAATTTTTTTCCAGGTTTTCCAAAATTCTACCATGTTTTCAAAAATACTCATTTTCAGGAATATTTTTAATTAAGAGTTAAGTTTACGGTAAGAAATTGTAATGATAAGTATAAAACATTCAAAACATATTGTAAGCAACTTAAATATGTTATTTTAGTAATAAAATTTTAGATGATGACAAACTTTTTTATTTATTTTACATATGTTTTGAGTCAAAACAAAACTTACTACTTTTTAGTAAGTTTTTGTTTAAAATTCCAGGTTTTTTTTTAATTTCTCAAATTCCAGGTTTATTTGCTAAAATTGTCAAATTCAAGGTTTTCCAGATATTTCTAGGTAAAGTGGCAACCCTGTTTCAAGCAGTTAATTTTCATTATAACTTAAACACTCTTCAAACATAATCACTGTTAGCTATTTGAATAAAAGTTTTGACCACACTCTAAAAGTCTAAAGGGTTCTTAAACTTGATGTTCTTTATATATTTGTTAATGTTTGCAATTGTTCTTTTATACAATATGTTCATTCATATTATACTAGTTTTATATTGAGTAGTCCTTAGTATTATTTAGTATGAGCTAAGTATAAATTTAATTATAGTTTTTACTGTGGTTGTACACTACACAAGGTTTCCACTTTACCTGTAAACATGGAAAAACATGGAATTTAATAATTTAGGCAATAAAAAACCTGGAAAAACCTGGAATGTGATAAACTTTAAAAAAAAAACCTGAATTAAAAAATCCAGGTGTTTTTTTTTGAAAATTCAGGTTTTTCCGGTTTTTTTTTCCTAAATTGTTAAATTCCAGGTTTCTCTGTGTAATAATAAAATTAAATTTATAAATGATTTATACTTGATGCTAATACTAAACGATACTTGAGGCTACTCTATTTAAAACTAGGCATGACAATGAATGAACATGTTCTATTAATGAACAATTAAGAACAATTGCAACCACTAACAAATATGTAAAAAACATCAAATTTAAAAACACTTTAGAATGTGGTCAAAACTTTTACACAAGAATCTAACAGTGATTATACTGAGAGTGATAAATTAAAATGAGAATTAACTGCTTGAAACTAAGATTATAAGATATTTATGAGAAGAAAACATTGTTATATAAAAACTTTACACAAAACAATCAAACAATATAAATTTTTATTCTTGAATAACATGTTTACTGCCATAGGCTGTTGCTAGAATGCTCCCACAGCTCTCTGAGGCTGGTCAATATAGCATTGTACATAATTTTATTAAGCATTACGCAGGGTTGCCACTCGTTTTTTTAAAACATTTTTTCCAGGTTTTCTAAATTTTTCTAGGTCTTTTAGATTTTCTTCCATTTTTTGAAAATACATATTTTTTTGATGAGTTTTAATAATAAGTTACTTTTTAGGTAAAAAAAACTGCTGTTCTTAAGATGTATATTACATAATCGTTACTGTAAGTATTGCAATTTATTTTATTATTTTCGAACTTGTGCTAAATTCTTCTAAGATGGTTGTTCAAAAGCCGTTATGTTGGTTTAATACAAATAGCTTAAAGTCTGCTTAAATTTACAAAGTACAATTATACAAAGTAATTTTCTGATTTCTATCCTAATGATTTCAACTCACTAACATATCAACAAGAAGTTAATGTTAAAACATTATTGTTTCCATAACAACAAAGTTAGCTAAAAGTACAGTTTTATAACAGGGCTGCCACTTGTTTTTATTAATTCTTACAGGTTTTCCAAACTTCTTCCAGGTTTTTAAGAATACACAGTTTTGGATATATTTATAATTAAGTTTAACTATAAGAAATCGTATAAAAACATGGAAAGACACTGAGGAGTTATTAAATATGTTTTTTTAATAAAATAAATTTAAGATGATGACAAAAAATTTATATCTACACAATAGAGTTTTTGAATTATATCAAAATTTTATTACTGACATGTTGAAATTGATAAAAATTTCAGTTTTTTCTAGATTTTTTCGGCTTAAATTGTTAAATTCAAGGTTTTTTAGGTTTACCTGAGTGGCAACCATGATTTTAAGTGATAAAAACTATAAGTATTTTAATTTTATCTACTTTATTTAAATTAACAAAAACTCAAATTTAAAAATTTTCACGTGTTTTGCTTTAATTCAGGTTGTTTTAGGAATTTGACAATTAAGGCAAAAAAAAAACTGGAAATTTTTAAGTTCGAGTTGTTGTTAATTTTTATAAAATAAATAGAATTATAATACTCGTTTGTTAATATCGTAAGTGAGTGGAAGTCATTAGGAAAGAAATGAAAACATTTATTTGTACATGTAACAAAATTTTTACATATTTTTTACAGAAAAATAAGAAGTGAACTTAAAACTCTTCCCTTTTTTTTCGATAAAATTTTAGTAAACTAAGCAATGCTCATTTTGTATGATGTCATAATTTTATTTTAGCACAAGATTAACTTTACATACTTTTAACAAATTATTATTTTTTAAACTTTTTAAAGGTTTTATAAAGCTTGAAGAGTATTATTTTTAAATTAAAATTTCAGTTTTACTTAGAAAATTGGTGTGAAAGAAAAATATCAATAGAAGCATTTAGAAATCAATGACAAATAAAAAATATAACTAGTTATAGTTCTGCATACTTGTTAAATTTTATTTCAGTTCTAGTATTTACTTCTGGGACTTAGTTCTTGTTCAAAATAAATGAAATAGTTCAAGTATTTATTGCAATTTTGAAAATGTCAAATAACAATTTAATAATATAGTTTAACAAGAATTGATAAAAGATAACACACTAAAACTTAAAAAAAAATGAGTGGAATTGTAGATATTTGAAATTTAGCTATTAACCAACATAACGGCATATAAACAACCACGTTAGAATAATTTACTACAGGTTCCAATATAATAAAAAAAATTGCAATACTTACAGTAACTCTTAAATAAATTATATCTTTTAAACAGCAGTTTTTTAAGTAAACAACAGTTATTACTAAGAATTAAAAAAAAATGTTTTAAAAAACCGGGAAAAAATTTGGAAAAAACGAGTGGCAACCCTGTGTAATGTTGAATAAAACTATGAACATTGCTATATTAACCAGCCATTCTAGTCACAGCTTGTGGCAGTAAACATTTTATTCAAGAATAGACATAAATGTTGTTTGATTGTTTTGTGAAAATTTTTATTTAACAATGTTTTCTTCTCATAAATGTTTTTATAATTTTAGTTTTAAGCAGTTAGTTCTCAATCTAATTTAAAACTCTTAAAGTATAATCCAGGGTTGCCACTCGTTTTTTCAAATTTTTTTTCAAGGTTTTCAAAATTTATAATTAGAATTCTAGGTTTTAGAAAGTATACTTTTTTGGGTCTATTTTTAGTTTAACATAAAGTTTAAGGTAAGCAACTCGTTTAAGTATAAAAACATATGAAAAGATACTGTAAAGCTACTTAAGATATGATTTTTAACAACAAAAATTTTTGATGATGACAAAATAAATTATTTATATAATAGATTTTTATACTCTAGTCAAAATTTTACTACTGAAAGTGTGAAAGTTGTTAAAATTCCAGGTTTTTTTAGTATTTTTTTTTTAATTCCATTTTTTTTTTTCAAAATTTTGCAAATTCCAGGTTTTTCCAAGTTTTATAGTCTAAATTGTCAAATTTCAGATTTTTCATGATTTCCAGGTAAAGTGGAAACCCTGGTAATCACTATTAGATTCTTGTGTAAAAGTTTTGACCACATTTTAAAGTGTTTTTAAATTTGATTTTCTTTATATATTTGTTAGTGTTAGCTATCGTTTTTTAATAGAACATGTTCCTCCATTGTCATTTCTAGTTTTATATAGAGTAGCCTCAAGTATTGTTTATTATTAGCTTAAAGTGTAAGTTAAGTATAAATTTAATTATAGATTTTACTGTGTTTGTACACTGCACAGGGTTTCCACTCTACATGTAAACATGGAATTTAATAATTTAGGAAAAAAAACCGGAAAAAAACTGGAATTCGAAAAATTAAAAAAAAAAACTGGAAAAACAGAATTGAAAAAATCTCAAACTTTAAAATTCCAGATAATTTTTAAAAGTTCAGGTTTTTTCATTTTTTTTATAAACTTTTCAAATTTCAGATTCTCCAGGTTTTTATTTTCGAAATTATTAAATTCCATGTTTTTCTTTGTTTTCAGGTAAAATGACAACCCTGTGTAGTGTACAACCATACTAAAAACCATAATTAATTTATATTGCACTTATCCTTAGTGCTAAACTAAACAATACTTAAGGCTACTCTATATAAAACTAGGCTTTACAATAAATGAACATGTTCAATTATAGAATAATTGCAAACACTAAAAAAATTATAAATAACATACATTTTAAAAACACAAATGTGGTCAAATCTTTTACACAAAAATCTAACAGTTAATATACTTTAGGAGTGTTTAAATTAAAATTAGAATAAACTGCTTGAAGCTAAAATTATAAAAATGTTTATGAGAAGAAAACATTGTTTAATAGAAACTTTACACAAAACAATCAAACAGTATAAATGTCTATTCTTGATTAACATGTTTACTGCCACAAGCTGTGGCTAAAATGCTAAATTTGATTTAAACATTTAACACAGTTTAACTTGATTAGGTTACATTATGTTGGCTACAAATAGATATTAATAACATCCAACAAAACCTCACAGTTTTCGATTCCTTTCCAGTCCTCACTCCTCGGCTGCAAAAGAGAATTAAATCTATTTTAAAGTATAAGTTTTAGGTCTGAAGAACACAAAAAGTGAAATGACCGTTTTATCCACGATCAAAAAATTTCTAACCAGGGCCTAATTTTTGAGGATAGCAGATAATTGTTTATAATTAGATTAAAACTGTAATAAATGCATAACAAACCAAAAAACAAAATTATTCTTTAAAATTAAACAAGTTAATATTTTTATTTTACTATCACTTTCTTATAATAAGAAAGAAAAAAATTGAAAAAAGCTCGTTTAATTGATTTGCTTATTTAGATACTTCGTTAATGACTTAAATTAATTTTAACTAAAGTTTCTTTAAATTTTACCGTAATTAAGTAAACATGTTGAATTATTCTATTTTTATACCTATAGTAATGTTTTATATTACGATATTTTCCTTAAGATTATTCACTTCCTCTCATATTGTTTACGATCTTATAGTTATCATTGTTTGCTATTGCATTCTTTATTTCACTTTTGAGCCCTGCTTCAAAAATTATTAAAACAGTTTACATAAACTAGGGGAATTTTGGTAAAAACTGAAAACTCTCCAATACAACATGTAAATAAGGCTAGTTCCAACTCGATTATTATAAGTTAATATCTAGCAGCAATAAACTGAATATAGTAGATGATTGTACAGGTTTGTTAGCAATATTATTCTTAGAACTTTTCAATATTATAAAAGCATTTTGAAAATAGCTAAAACATCAGTTTTTAGTCATAAAAAGTTATGTATATAATTTTATGTTTACTCTCTAAATTTGATTACCTTCTTGAATTTAAAGTAAAAAATACTTTATTTGCTTCAATTATTTTGATTATTTATAAATTTTTTTAGATAGTTTTTTATTTAAAGAATGGTAACCTTGATTAATTTAAAAAAATGATCAAGTTGTGATATGTAAGTAAAACATAATTTTTTTAAGTTTTATACGGTCTTAAAAAGGTGGCCACTCAACATGAAAACAAAAAAAAAACCTGGAATTCGGCAATTTCGGCTAAAAAACCTAAAACTTGAGAAATTTTGAAAAAAACCTGAAAAAAAAACATAAAGTTTTAAAACTTTTTAGATGTCAAGTAGTAAGATTTAGATTTGACACGAAAAAACCATGAATCAGATAAAAAATATTTCTCATCGTCAAATATTTCTTTAATTAAAAAACAATTTTAAGTAGTTTACAGTATCCTTTTAACGTTGTATTACTAATCAAGACAATTTTTAACCTTTAAATAAACTTTTTTATGAAGGTTTTCAAACTTACTTATATAACATTTGCAACTTATTATTGACATATTACTCATTTTGTTTTATATTTTATTTCATAAAACTTTTCATAACTATACTAGTTCCATTTCCAAGTGGTAAATGTTAAATGAATTTAAAAAGGTTTTGGTTTGTAAACAGTTTAAGAAATAACTTTAAACTATGAAATATGAGTAAATTCAAAGAAATACAAACTTTAGAGATTTAGCAAGGAAAGGTGTGTTTATCAATAAATTGTTAGTAATTTTACTTTTCCATTTATTGCTATTTATTAATAAACTTATCTTTACTTAAGTTTACTTGCTAAATCTCTAAAGTGTTTATTTATTTGAATTTATTCATAAATCATTTTTTTTTTTTTAAATGTTTACTAAACAAAACAAATTTCACAATCATTTAACATTTACTTGTTGAAAATGAAACTAGTATAGTTTTCAAAAGCTTTGTAAAATAAAATATAAAACAAAATGAGTGATCTGTTATAATAAGATGCCAATGGTATATAACTAAACTTTAAACTTAAAATAGACGGAAAATGTGTACATTTAAAACCCTGGAAGAAATTCAGAAAACCTAGAAAAATTTCTCAAAAACCAGTGGCCAGGCATTAAACACATGTTCCAAAATAATCAAAATGGTGTATAAAAATGTTCAAGTATGAATTAAATAACATTTTATTACAGTTTAGTCCAAAATTGCCATTTAATTTCTTTTTACAATAAATATACAACAGATTTAAGGTAGATGGTGCCAGTATTTGTTTTTGTAAAGAACTTTTTAAAACATACAGATAAAATAATGTACAAACAGGTAACCTCAAGAAGTACTCAATAAAAAAGACATTCATGACATTTTAGTTTTCATTTTGTAGGTGTTGGAAATGAATGGACTGCAGAAAAAGTTTGTTTAAATTTTATATACTTAGATATAAAGTTTTCTTTATGAAATTAACTAAAAGTATAAATATGAAGGGCATAGGGGTGTCCACCTCGATTTTTACAAGTTATTCTTATTTCATAGAGTTTTATCTGAGCTATAAGACATTTTTAACTGCCTAAAAAAACCAAAGTAGTTTTTGAGGTATAAGCAATTAAAGTCGATGACCTCAATAGGTTCCTTATGGAAGACACAAACCAAAAACGCATAAAATGACTATTTTGTAAAAACATTTTGTCTCCTTCATTTTTTAACCAGCCTTCTTAAAGTTTTTAAAGGGAGTTCGTTATGAAATTTATTAAAGATTGAATAAAGGATTTTTTTAAATTTCGAGGTATAATTTTTTTTATAAAAAAAACCACCTTTTTTCTGTGTTTTTATCTTATTTTTTTATTTTCAATATTTTAAAATAGCAACCGTCTTAACCTTTTAAATCATAAAAGGAACATTTCTTAAAAGTTTGAAGTGTCTAACTCAGAAAATGAAGTATAACAAAGATTTTTAGTTATATTTTAAATTTTTGAGACAAATAATCCTAAAAATTTGCAGTCCATAAATTAGTCGGGAAACTTTTAACAAAAAAAAACTATATCTTAAAAACTAAATATTTAAATCTAAAACAGCAAGTTAATAATTTGTTCTTAAAACTTTTATATAAAAGCAAATGTTTTTTTAGTAAAAAAAATGTTGGACACTACCTATGCGCCCTTAATAGAAAGAAATTAACTTGTATTGTCTTAGAAATTTATCAAAACATATGTTATTTTTATATTATAAAGTTTTCATTCAGTTTTGACATTTCTTTATTTACTTGTCTTTAACCTATTGCCCTTTAAAATCTACTTTAATTTTTTTCTTCTGTTAAAGGTGCTTATAAAAAACGTTTATTATTGATATTTTTATTGTTATTATAATGTGTTATATTAAACAACTATAAAGGTAATGGAAGGAAGAGGAAGTAAGAAAAGATACAAAACTAACAAGATAGTGTTTGGACTCTGATACCCTGGTCAGTATTTCAAACTACATAAAAAGCTAATATGATGGCTGTAGTTAATTATAACTTTTATGTCAGTGAAATTATTTTAAAGTATCAAAACATGATTAATAATTTTATGCCTAATGAGCTGCAATTTTTATAATGCTGTTGCCTTAAAATTAGTTTAAAGTTGTGGTCAGTTTCGACTAAAATTGTTAACTCTAGCCAAATTTATATCAAGTTTGACTCTAAATTATCTGATCAAAATTTAAAATTTTACTAAGATTTACTGTTTTATTAGTTTAGCTTAGTACAATGTTATTATAGAGCTACTTTAAACTTTTTTCTTGATTTGTTTGACCCTCAACGTTTTAAAATCTGGCAACTATAATATAAAGTGCAAATTTTACAGTACTAAAAATAAAGTGTTGGTTTAAACTTTAGATCAAGTTTTATGATCTAATATAAACTTTTACTGACTAAATAGATAATTATGGGTTGCCACAAAACATTAAATCAAGGAATTTGACAATTTCAGCTAAAAAACCTGAAACATTGATCAAAAATCACAAAAAAAAACTGGAATTTAAAACAATCTTTACATTTTAAGTAGTAAAACTTTGATTTGACACGAAAAATCAAATTTTACATACGTAAAAATGTGAGTCATCATCAAATTTTTTTTTAATTTAAAATCAAATTTTAGGTAGCTTTATAGTATCTTTTAAGTGTTATTAGTACAATATTATCGTGTATTATTTATTTTTGATATTTTTAAACTCAACATATTTTCTGTATAAAATATTTTGAAACTAAAATACAAATTTTGTAAATATTCTCATGGCCCTCCAAGGGGATAACTTGGCCTACTTTTAAAAGTAGATAGTAATTGTGTAAAATATTCTGTTAACTTAGCATTGTTACATACAATTAGGCAAGTATTCATACTTTTTCGTATTTCTTCATTTCCATGTTAAAAAACACTAATAAGTTGAACAAAAGTACTTTGATAAAACTTTAATGACTAAAGTTACAATAATTTTTTTAAGTCTTGCTACATTATAGAGGTATTTCACCACTTATACTAAGTTATCGAATTATCCTTAGTGTTTTTTTTATCTTCATTGTGAATTCTAGAATATCTACCATAAATATCATAACTATGGCCCTTTAACTTTAAAAAATAAAACCCCTAAGGGGTTATATGATCAATTTTTTGGGAAACCCTGCTTTATAATGAATTTTTACAGTTTTATACGTATATACTATGGTAATAATAAACAATTTAATAGACACATATATTTGTGTCAAACATAAAAAAAATACCAATTTAGTAGTTAACTTTTTAATTTTACCAGTGTCAGTTTATTCTTATTTATGACATTAAATATGTATTTTTATTAAAAGTACAGTTTTTAAATTCTTTATAAGGTTTTTTTAATTAGAAGTATTTCACTATAAATTTTGTTTTGTAAAATTAGACTTTAAAAATATTTTATATTGACAACAGGATCAAATTTTCGCTTCTTGATGGTAACCAGGACATATCAATCAAGGATCCAATTCAGGTCAGCAACGGTGTTTCGAGATCAATTGCCATGTTTGAAGGTCAACAACAATGTTTCCAGATGAAAACTATATTTTTGTTTTATTGCAATAAAACGACCAAATAAAACAATTATTTTTTCTTCCTGTGAAATAAATTGTTGTTATTTTAACTGGTTATATTATGTACAGCTAAACATTTTATTTAAGTAGTTTTTCGTAATAATAAAACAACAAACTAGATTTTGTAATAGGGAACAAAGTTTCATGTAAATGAGATTTTCTGTAAAATTCAGTTTGGAAGACAAATTCATGGCAATAAATTTGCCGCCGAAAGTAACTAAATATATCTTTCAATGTCTTGAAATTAAGATTTCTTACTAAATCTGGACATGTTTAGAATCAAAAGCGTATCAAATAATATAGATCATAGTAATAAAGATTTTAAATTCTATTTTTATCCTCACAACCTACAGTTTGTAATGAATACTATAAAGACAGTGACCGATAACTGTCTTTTTCATAATGTATAAGATTAATACTCACTTTCAAAAGTGTGTCCACTTGTCTTCTTTTTAAATATATGACAAACTTCCACTTTAAAAAGTTTGTCCATATATCTCCTTTTAAAATTTAATGACAAAATTCAACTTGAAGAATTTGTCCATATATCGCCCTTATTACATAATACAACAAATTTCCAATTTAAAAAACATTCAACTTTACCCACAAACTGTCGCACCAGTACTTTGTAATTAAGCCCACTTGGTTTAGATCACAATAGCGGTTTCTTTCGACTATTCCTGCCTGATGAGTAATAATTAGGACGAAACCGCTCGTATGATTGTCTCGGATGCTGTTGTTGTGGTTGACCTTGCGGTAAAGTTATTTAATTATTAATGATGGCGCGAAACATCTCAACTCTGTTGATGATTGCCGTAATAACTACTGGTTAAAACTGATCAAACGAGCGTAGACTATATTCTAACAACAAGCTGACAATGTCTGAGACATTGGGCTGTGAATGATTTAAATGTGTCAATTTCGCAGCTAAATCTAATTGCAAATAATATAGATCATAGTGATAAAGATCTATATTTTTATCCTTACAATCTACAGTTTGTAATGAATACTGTAAAGACAGTGACCGATGACTGTCATTTTCGCAATGTATTTGATAAATACTCATTTTCAAAAGTGTGTCGACTTGTCGTCTTTTAATATATATTTGAAAAGTTTATTCATATGTCTCCTCTTTCAATGTAATGAAAAATTTCCTTTTTGAAAAGTTCATCCATGTATCTCCTTTTATAGTTTTATGACAAGTTTAGACTTTTAAAGTTCGTCCATATATCGCCTTTTTCATCTTAATGACATTTTCCTCTTTGAAAAGTTCTTCCTTTACCCTTATTACATTATAAGACAAATTTCCAACTTTAAAAAGAAAACCAAGTACCGAGAGAACTGCCAATTATTTTGGTAAAAATTGCATGTAAGAGCTGAAGTATCTAAATGTGTGTTCTGATTTTTATCATCAGTAAAGTCAGCTTTAGGTAGCAAATCTTTTAATAACTAAAAAGTTTAAAGCCATTTGTACAGTTCAAAGTATGCTTTCAATTTTCACTAACTAAACTCTGAGTCAAGTAACCACAAAGCATCCCATAAACCAGAAGCCTTTGTAAACCTTTAAATGGGAAACACTTTTACCCGGAAAAGCCATTTATTGTCTAAGGTTTGCCATGTTTAGTTTAAGTAGTATATTTTATAAAAAAGAAGCTAATTACTTGTTGTTTCAACTTAATTGATCTAGCTTAACCTTAATGTGAAGTATTTTATTTACGTTGGACTTATTGATGTCTACTAAAATCGAAAACAAACTTTCGTGTTCTCTAATACTGATTGCATTTTTAGTATCCTAACTTATAGAAGACTTTTTTTATATGCGTTTATATCTGAACATATGAATTTAATAGTAACTAAAGTTACTGTCACTAAACAATATTCTTTATTACCCGATATTCGATAATGTAGTTTTGCATAGTTATTTTCTTAATCACTAGGTTAGAGTTAAATATTATAAAAACTAACTAAAAACCCACGCTAGTTAGACAAAGTCCCTTTAACTATAGTTTATTGAAGGAAAAAAAGGCGCTCAGAATATTTTGTCCTAAGATTTGGTGAACGAAGAACTTTTTGGTTATCGAGTACCACACCACGTTTACCTTTTTACATCTTGTCCGAGCCAATTTATGCAAATTTGTAAAATTTCGTGTATCATTTTTTTTTGTAATTAATTTAAAAAATTTTCCCGTTTTTTCATTTACACATAGCAGAGATGACAAATATATTTTATTTAATTTCAAGTCAACTATATCCAAATTAACTTCATCTTACATTTTATATTTGTCTTAATAACGAAATAAATATATACCAATAACTCACTTACAGAACAATCTATGATACCTGTCAAACTTATTTGCTATCAGTCTTTACTAAACTTCGATTTTTCTTATTAATTGGTAACCGATTCAGAAAGGTTAAAGAAAACTAAGACACTTAATGCAATTAGTTATTTTATTCCACTAGTTAACTTCTAAATAAAAATCAAATCTAAATAGTTTTAAAACTTATGCATGACAGTAACCAAACTTGCTTTGACTGTATCGCCACACGATTCGTTTATGACAAAATCGTTACATGTTTTCAATAGCATGAAATTCTCAATTAATTAATACAGATAATACTTTCAAATTATACGTTCATTCACGATTTAAAACTCATTAATAGAATTCTATTTGAACAAGATTTATTTAAGCAATGACGAGGTCTTTGACCGAAACTTAGTTTGTAAAATAAATTTTTGACAGAAAAAATTCATACAAGAGTTTTTTTAATTTGTCACTCTTAAAATAGGAAAATGATAGTACAAACTAAATATATTAAATTATTTAATATTGAATTACAATTTTATTTATATTAGGCTTGTAATGAATTTATAACCAGTTTTAATGTAATTATAAACAATTATCTGATGGCCTAATTAATTAGGCCCTGATTTAAAAATTTTTATTGAGGATAAAACAGTCATTTCAACTTTTTTGTTAATCAGAGCTGCCACTTAAAATTTCAAATAGATTTAGTATTTTTTTGCAGCCGAGTGGTGAGGACTGGATAAGAAACAAAAACTGTAAGCATTTGTTGAATGTTTTTAATATCTTAATTGTAATCCAACATAATGTAACCTAACAAAATTACACTGTGTTAAATTTTTAATCAGTTTACTAATTTGAAATAATTAATCAATGGTAATGTTTGAATATTTGTAATTTGAATTATTAAATAATTTATTTTTGTTTAGAAAAGCAAAGATATTTTTTATAGCTTAAACATTTTACTTATAATAAAATAACATTAGAAAAATCGTGTAAACTTGTAGTTTGATATAAGCAATATTGTTACAGTTTAGTTGCACGATTCTTTTAGTTTAGTGTTTTAGTAACATTATTTTAACAGAACTGTAAAGGAAACATTTATATTTTTTGTCTCAAGTCAAAAAGATAAGTTAACATTTTTCACTCTGTTTGTATAAAATGTTTTATAGAAAAATCTGATTTAGTGAAGTTTATGGAAAAATAAAAAATGTTTCCTTCTTTACTTAGGGTTGCCACTTTACCTGGAAAAACCTGGAATTAGACAATTTAGGCAAGAAAACCTACAATTTTTTAAGTTTTAAATGTTGTTATTTTTTATAAAATAGATAAAATTAAAATACTTATAGTTTTATTGACTTCAAAAAATAAAGTGAACTAAACAATGCACATTTTGAATGTTGTCATTCTTCTATTTTAGCACAAAATGAATTTAACATACTTCAGACAAGTTAATTTTTTCTTAATTTTTTTTTAATGAAAAAACCTGGAATTTAACTTTCTTAATAAACATATTGGAATTTAGGAATATAGGCAAAAATAACTTAGAAAAACTCGGAATTTAGGAAATTAAAAAAAAAAACCTGGAAAATCCTAAATTTTGAAAAAAGCAAAAAATATTAGTTTAAGTAAGTTTAAAATTTTAAGTCATTTACGAAGTATTTTGATAAGCAAATCAATTAACAGAGTTAATTTGTTACTCTTATTATACGACAATGCTAGTAAAATAAATATAATAACTTGTTTAATTTTAAAGAACAACTTTGTTTTTTGGTTTGTAATGCAGTTATAACCAGTTTTCATTGTTGTATTCTTCAGACCTACAACTTTAACTTTAAAATAAATTTAGTTTTATCTTTGTAGCCGAGGGGTGAGGACTGTAAAGGAAATGAAAACTGTGAAGTTTTATTGAATTTTTTTAATATCTTATTTGTAGCCAACATAATGTAACCTAACGAAGTTAAACTGTGTTGAATGTTGAAATCAAATTTAGCATTCTGGCTACAGCCTGTGGCAGTAAAAATGATATTTAAGAATAGACATTTATATTGTTTAAATTTTTGGTAAAGTTTTTATTCAATAATGTTTTTTTCTCATAAATATTTTTTTAATTTTAGTTTCATGCAGTTAATTCTCATTTTAATTTAGACACCCTTAAAGTCGAATCACTGTAAGATTCTTGTGTAAAAGTTTTGACCACATTTAAATTGTTTTTAAATTTGATGTTCTTCATATATTTATTAGTGTTTGAAATTGTTCTTTAACAGATGATATTCAATCATTGTCAAGCCTAGTTTTATATGGAGTAGTTTAAAGTATTGTTTACTATTACCATTAATGATAAGTTAAGTATAAATTTAGTTACGGTTTTTAGTTTGATTGTACACTACAGAAGGTTGCCACTTTACCTGGAAACATAAATAAACCTGGAATTTAATATTTCAGCAAAAAAACCTAGGAAAACTTAAGTTTGAGAAATTTTGAAAAAACCTAGAAAAACTTGAATTTAAAAAAAACACCTGGAAATTTTTGAGTTTTAATTAGTTTAGGTTTTTCAAGGTTTTTTAAAATTTAGATTTTAATTTTTTTGCTTAATTTATTAATTATCAGGTTTTTCGATGTTTCAAGGTAGAGTGGCAACCCTATGTAGTGTACAACCACAATAAAAACCATAATTAAATATATTCCTGACTTAAAATTAATGCTAATAATAAACAATAATTAGACTACTCTATATAAAACTAGGCATGACAATAAATGAACATGTTCTATTGAGGAACAATTTCAAACACTAACAAATAAATAAAGAACATCTAATTTTAAAACAATTAAAATGTGGTCAAAGCTTTTACACAAAAAACTAAAAGTGATTATACTTTGAGAGTGTTTAAATTAAAATAAGAATTAACTGCTGAAAACTAAAATTATATAAATATTTATAAGAATAAAACATTGTAAAAAAAACTTAACACAAATCAACCAAACAATATAAATGTCTATTCTTGAATAACATTTATACTGCCAAAGGCTGTTGCTAGAATGCTTCACCAATCACTGTGGCTGGTTTATATAGCAATGTTCATAATTTTGTTCAACATTACACAGGGTTGCCACTCGTTTTTTCCAAATTTTTCAGGTTTTCCAAACTTCTTCCAAGTTTTCTAAATTTCTTCCAGGTTTTTCAGATTTTCTTCCAGGTTTTTGAAAACACGTCTTTGTTTGATAAGTTTTAGTTGTAAGTTTTTGTTTAGTTAAAAACTGCTGTTTAAAAGATATAAATTACTTAGAGTTACTGTAAGTATTGCAATTCAATATATAATATTGTTTATTAATCTCTTGATTACTTGGTTACTATATAAGTTTGTAAAATCTTATAACTTGTTAGCTTTGTACTCTACTGATGAGAATTGCTCGAAATGTATTTAGTTTTATTAAAATTTTGTGTCTTGTATAACTTTTTGTATAATTTATTTTTTCATTATTTTTCTGTTGTTATTTCAGTGTATTTGGTTTTTTAGTTAATACAGCTTTTTCAGTGCACGATCGTAGTATAAATAAAAATTAAGTAGGCAAAAAGTTGTACATTTACTCATATTAACTAAAAACATTTATTCCAAAAATAGCCCTAAACATACCTTGGTCAAAAATTATTTTACGCTTTAACTGTAAAGTTACACTTTATAAACCGTAAAACAGCACACTGCAAAATTTGATTGACAAAGACAGCGTTTAATATCTGAAACTCAAGTATCAGTAAAATCTAAATTTTTTTTATTTGTTTTATGCTGAATAGTTCCTAAAATAGTGTTTTTTCAAAGCCACTTTTCGGAAACTTGTGTTAATAGTTAATTTAAATTGTGTTAAGTTAAAAACTATTAACTTAAAATGATTATTAAATAAATTCAATTTGTGATACTGGCTGAAGCTGTTACTAAAATAGTTTACTTAAGTTACTCAAACAAGTTTAAAAGTATTCATTTATATTAAGTAGACAGGTATTTCTAACAGAATTAATTTTAACAGATTTTTGTTAAATCAAACAATCATAAAATACTTTAACTCGTGACATGGAAAACAACAGTTTTTTTATTAACTATTGTAATTCCAGTTTGTGGGTAAGTGTTTTAAAATACAAAATATGTTTAATACTTGTTTTACTAGTATTTATTATTTATATTTTAGAACATGTTTACAAGTACAATATTTACTTTCAGTAAAATATTTTTATATGTTGTTATTAGTCAGAAAATATTAAAAATTAAATTTAATTTATTCAAAAAAAAATACTATGGTTATAGTTTAGAAACGATCTATATGTAATTTAAAAACAAAAATGTTAATTTCATATGGAATTTTAAAAGCTGTATGTTAACTTTTATTACTTAATGTAAACAAAATTTTACAATTTTTTCAGGTTTTAGTTAAGGAATATTTTTATAAAAACTTTTAATGTTCTTAGTACCTAAAACTAATGCTTTACAGCATTAATAAATTTGAATAGTTTTTTTGAACAAAAATTTTAATATAAATTATTAATGTTTTGTCTGTGTACATTTATCTAATGACGGATAATTTAATTTTTTAAGTTATGTTTTAACGATATTAACTTATAAAACTAGTGTAAAGATTAATTTTGTTTTTGTAAAAAAAAACAAGACAAAAATTAGTAATAAAATAAAACTAATTATTTTTTTAAATACATATTTATCAATCTAATTTATTAAAATATAAAATAATTCAGTAAACCAAAAAAAAAAGGTTAAACTAATTACTAAGTACCACAAAAAATGTTTATGGTAGTAAAAGAACGTAAACTTTATTCTTGTTAAGTTTTGCTTTATAGCTAATTTTATAGCTTTGTACTAAGACAAAGTCAACTGTCGTATGATATTTCAATAAAAACATTAAACCACCCTAATAGTTATACTATAGAAAACAAACTTATTACAGTTGAAACTCTGTTCGTAGCTCAACTTTAAGTTTTTAAAATCATAAAAATTATCAGTCATGATCATGTTTAAACTTAACAGGAACAGAACTTTTCATCGTTGGAATACCCGAAGTTTACCGATTGTTTCCAACATGTTTTTCTAGTCTGGATTCCGTGCGCCTACCTATTTTTTTTATCACCTATTTTTTTCTATATGAACAAAAAACCAAAAGAAAGTCTGTTAAAACTTACCAGACTTGACTTTTTGAAAACGGTTAGTTTTCATAGTTTTTATACAAATACTTTTAAACTTTTAAAGAGTAATTCTAAAAAATTTAATAAAATTTATAGCAAATAAAGCTTATAAAACAACATCAAAAAAACTCAGTTATGTTGAGAAAATTATTCTTTCAACTTTACTTAAACATAAAGCAGTAAACAACATTTAATGTTTAAGAAATATTCAGCTATTATTAGTTTTAAAAATATATATTAAGACATTTATTATCCCCTACAGACAACTAGCTCATTTCTTTTAGCCACCTGTTTATCCCAACTAGTATACAGGATTGGACAAAACTCTTATGGTGCTGAAAACTCAATAGCAAGTTTCGTTACACCTTGCTTAATATCTGCCTCTTGCGTTAGTAAATTGTAATTGAATTTATCGTTAGCTTAAGTGTGTTGTTTTTGAAAAAAAAAAAAAGTTAAAACTTTTATTTAATGTTTTACATTTGTATAAGATTCTAACATTTTTCTAACTTGTTAGATACGCTTTAAATTTCAGCATTGTTGTATGTTTAATTTTTTTTTATTTTAACAGTTTGATAGTTAGTTGGTCTTATTTGTCTTTTTCAAAGTATCAATAACTTAAAACTTTATTTTCAAAAATCAACGACTGAAAATAATTTTTAAAACGCATTAAGTCTTTAAAATGTAACAGACTACTTTTTTTGATTGATAAATAGCTATTAAAAGTATTTAATAATGACATGCCTCCTTGAAATAAATTTTTAAAAAGTTAGTTGCGTTTTGTATTATATATATAAAGTTTTTTTGCTTAACCCACTATTAACACTTGACTAACTATTCAAACCTTTTTAATTAGTATATAAGCTGTTTTTTAAAATTGAAGCTAAAATTAACTTTTTAAATAAAAGTACAATAAAAAATAAATGTTTTTATGATTTCTCTAGTATATATTATATTTAGTTTTATCAATTTTAGTTATTTATAAAGGGTAGGTGACAAATTTGCACGAGAAGACAAAATTTCACGACGGGACTAAAGTGCACGAAGATATTTTTGCACGAGCAGATAATTTTATTTACTTTTATTTTCTAATTTCTTTATGAGGTTTAATTCTTTTTATTTTAGTTTCTTGTTTTTGGTTTTACTATCACTGTTACTCCTAACCCTTACCCTCGGTCAGTAACTTATTGATTTTTTTAATAGTTGTTTTTTGTTTTTTTATGTTCTTGTTTATTCTTTTTCTTAGTTTTTTTTAATAATAATCATTTTTACTGTCACTGTTTACCCTAATCCTTACCTTTTGATCAAAATCTTTTTTTTTATTATTTCGTTTAATATTAGTTTATCTTTTAGTTTTATTTTCTTTTTTTTTACTCTCGTGCAAAAATGATTCTCTGTGCAAAATTGTCACTTGTGAAAAATTGACCCATGGTGCAAAATTGTCTTCGTGCAAAACTGACCCTTCATGCAAGTCCGCTTCGTGAAAATTTGTCTTCGTGCAAGTTGGTCCCCTCGTGCAATTTTGTGTTCGTGCAACTTTGACCCGTTCCCGTCTATAAAGTAGTAAATTTTTAAACATAACAATAATGTTTTACTTATAAAAATAAAAACTACTCAATTCTAAATGAAGTTGATAAATTTGTTTTGATAAAAAGGAAGCATTAAGAAGTACAATGAAACTTTTAATCTGTATTAATTTCTTTTTTAAATTATAACATAAAGCAATGTAAAAAGCTTTTCAGGTTTAAAAAAATGTTTTCTAACTTAAGATTTAAGAACGATTAAAACTGCTTTTATGAATAAATATTAACCAAGTTTAGAATAGTACAACTAAAAATTACCACTTTTAAAAAATTTATTTACCAGATTCTCGCAATGAAAATGCAACAGTACCAAAGAGACAAGGGGAAAGTTTCCAGTGGATTTATGTTTATTTTTTGGTTGTTACTTTTCTTGAGTGCAGCTGTGATGGGCACGCAAAAATTCAAAGACGCCTTTTACAACGTATTTTATTTCTTATATTTATATTGGTTTCTTCAGGAAATAACATTTAATTAAAGTATTTATAAATTGTAAGTACTATAGTTTTGAAAAAATATTAAAAGTCACATTTAAGATTCTTAAAACACAACATATTTGATTTTTGCTATTGATTTTTTTTAATAGATTTCTTATCAGCAATTATAAAGTAGCTTAAAAAGTATAAAAATGTTTTTAAACTAATTATTCAGTTTAATAAAATTTTAGGATGGATCTGCGTTGGACTTAGTAGAGATGATACTTTTTATCTGCTACTTTTGCTCGATTTTATTTATGCTTGTTTTGCACTGCTTTGCAGAAAAAACAACACAGAAAAAGGTTTGCAACTTTTCATAGCTAAATTTTCTTTAAAATAAAAATTAAAAAAAATGTTTTTCAACATTTTGACAAAACACTAATATATTAACCTCATTTTTATAACAGAACCAATCACCTGAAGAATACTCGTCATTCATCAACAGACTGTTTTTCTGGTGGTATAACCCGTACGTAACTAGCAAAACTTATAAGAAGTTTAAAAACTTTACAAAACAAGATTGTGCTCAATATTATTTCTATTACGTGCATCTTTAGATACTAAACAGAACTAAACTTAAATCATTGCTTTTTTTTTTTAATTATACATTATTAGATTTTTTCTTTTTCAGAGTGATCATGTTAGGTCACCGTAAACCACTGACGACAGATGACGTATGGGAATTGAATACAAATGATAGATCAAGAAATGTAGGGGAAAATTTCAAGTTTTTCTGGGATCGAGAACGAAAAAGAGCAAAGTAAGTTTCTTCAGACTAAGTAATTAAAAGCATCACTTCAATCTTTAGTAAGTTTTATTCCAAAACCTTAAATACTTTAAACATTTTAGAGCATCTTCCTACGAACCAAGTATTTGGAAAGCTTTGTGGTATCAACATTGGAAACCATGTCTTGCTGGAGTTTTTTTTAAATTGTTGTGTGATGTGTTACAATTCTCTAAACCTCTTTTACTACAGTTAGTCCTTATTTAAACAAACTATAAAAGCTTGCAATTGTTAAAATTCTGCAAGATTTTTTTCAAGAATTTAACTTGTACATACAGTGTATTGTATAACTTAAGTTTAGTTTTTAATGTTTTTCACAATTTTTTAGTGATTTATTGTATTTCTTCTACAACGACTTCTAAACCGTTTTATTCAATTTTCTGCTAATACATCTTAATTTTTAGTTTTTAAAGACTGTTTAAAACTGTAGGTGCATTTATTATTTCAAATTAAGTTTTTTTAATGTTTTTACATTTCTTTAAGATTAAAAAGTATTATAAAATTCTTTTCTCGGCAAAAGTAAAACTTTAAATTTTTTATTCTATACGTTGAAAGCAAAACTATAGATTGAACTAAAAAGTAAAAAATAAAGTATAAATATACAGGTCCCTAAAATGCTTGATAAAAACTGATAAGCTTTAGAAAATCTTTTATAAAACCTGGTTTCAGTTAAAACTAATAACCAAAAAATTTTATTTTTATATTTTTAGTTGTAATCTTGAAATAATTGCTAAAACGTTTACAAATATTATATATAATGTTGCCCTATTTTATGTAGATCCTTGATAGAGTTCATCCGCAGCAAGGATTCACCAGTTTATCAAGGATACATGTTGGCTGTCTTCATGTATTTAGTATCTATAGTGGATGCAATTTGCTTCCAGCAGTATGTTCACAAGTGTTATTTGGTTGGCTTGAGGCTTAGGACTTCACTCATCACTGTTATTTATGACAAGGTTTATTTTTCCTTGTTTACTATTTGAGCATTTATATTTTTTGAAATTAACATTTAAATTTATTGTTAAATAAGCATTTTTAACTTTCTAAAAACAATAAAGTACATTTACTTTGTACAACTCTAAATACTTGTGTTTTCAATTTAAGCAAGTAGTCAAACTCCAATACAACACTTTTAATAAGCATTTTGAAAAAATTGTTTTTCAGGCATTAAAAATTTCAACTTACGCCAAGCAAAAGTCTACGTTGGGCGAAATATTGAATTTGATGTCAACCGACACTCACCGACTCATGGAACTCATGACGTTTTTGAACGTACTGTGGTCCGGACCAGTTCAAATAACAGTTTGCACCGTACTACTGTGGAATGTGTGTTTGTGACAGTTTCGAATGTTTTGAAAGTTTTAGTTTAATTTCAGTTATTTTATAGTTGTATGTTTACTCTTAAACGTTATTTACTTGTTATTTGTAAATAGTTGTTTTTGTATAAAAATTAAAGAGCGAAAAGTACTATTAATTTACAATAACAAACTATGTATTATTAAATTTAAGTATGCTTATTCTAGTTGTTGAGTCTAATTTGTTAGTATAAAGACTAATTTAATAAAATATCAAATACAGCAATTACAAGTGGCTGCAATAGCTGGAATTTCAATCATGGTTGCCATAATGCCATTGAATGCTTATTTAATGAAAAAATTAAAGTTTTACTCAATTGAAAACATGAAGCTAAAAGATGAGAGGGTAAAACTAATAAACGAAGTTCTGAATGGAATTAAAGTAATATATTAATTTTTGATTTAAAGTTACTATACATATAAGTTATTCAGTTTAGTTTTATTTTTAGTTTATATACTCGGTAACAGTTATAAAACTATATGATATAAAAGAACTTTTACTATATTAATTAGCTTCATAGTTTTATAGAAAATTAAAAGGATATGTTTTATGTTTTCAGCTTAATTTTTTACACATACCCACAGGTGGTTAAGATGTACGGTTGGGAACCTTCTTTTGAGAAACAAGTAGAAAAAATTAGATCAGAAGAGTTAAAAAACTTGAAAAAAATTGCTGTGTTAAAAGCAGCTTGTACCGGTTTATGCAATATGACAGCATACTTTGTAAGTTACTGCGAAATCAACTTATACTAATTCAAACAGTAAAACAGAGTTTACTATTGTAAAACTGCAGTGTTTTGCATGTAAACTATATATGTACACTTGTGCGTAAAAATATGCTTAATTATAAAAACTAATAACAAGTGTAAAGTAAAGAATCCATAATCAAGAAATAGCAACAAATAGTAATATTAAAAATACTAAAACTCATTTTAGTCTTTATTTATGAACTTTTTAAAGTAAGTAACTACTATTTGTTGAAATAATTATAACTAAACATTTAAAGAAGTTTATTTAACTTTTTAATTTATATCTCAAGGTCACTGTTGTATCTTTTGGAGTGTACTTGGCTGTTTATCCAGAAAGAGTGCTCGACTCAACTAAAATTTTTGTGTCAATTTCGCTTTTAAATATTATAAGGAACCCACTTAATAATATACCGAAAGTTTTTACTGCTGTCATTAACGTTAGTTGTTTTGTAATACACTTAAAAACTTCAAGTTGATAATTTCGGCATAAGAGTTACATACATAAAGATATTTTCTATTGTAAAAAGTACTATTTAGTTTACCTTTTTTAAGATCTGATAAATGCTTAGTATGCTTTTATAAAGAAAAATATTTTAAAACTTTATTAAAAAAGTTAGCGAGCAAAAAAATGTAAAAAATGACTTGATTAAAGACAATTTATTGACCTTGTTTTTAGTTTTTGCATACATATACTTTAAACTTAACAGCTTCACTTTTGTACAACATTGTATAAGTTAAAAGATTTTTAAAAGTTAGTTTAAGTTCAAACAAGGTATATTGTAGGCTCAAGTTTCTGCAAAAAGAATAAAAGACTATTTGCTTAGCTCAGAAGTAGATGTGAATGCAGTAGACCGTGATTATGTTGGAGGTTTGGAAAGAAAAATTATATATATTAAATCAATCTTCCACTTCAATACACACTTTAAAAAACGCCAAAAATGCGTACCTACAAGAGCGTACTAAAAAGATAACTATACTGGTTTTAACTTGAATTGAGAATACTAAAAGACTTAACGTTAATGCTTTATTTAACAATTTACTGTGCATTGCACAGCCTTTAAAAATTTTGATAACTATCAAACTAAATTGCTTAAACTCTTTTTAGAACATCAAATTGTTGTGAAAGATGGAAGTTTCTCTTGGGAAGAAAATGGAAAAAACACTCTTCACAAGTAAACTTTAAAAAATAAAATTACTGTGTTTGATGTAATCTTATATAATAAACCTACTTTAGTGTCTCTTTCGAAGTGAAACGTGGAGAGCTGGTTGCGATAGTGGGCCACGTCGGAAGTGGAAAATCATCCGTCATTTCCGCTCTGTTGGGCGAAATGGAGAAGAATAACGGATATGTTGGAATGAAAGTATGCTTATTTTAGTAAACTTTTGTTATCAGTTGTTAATTACGGTTTTAATTGTACTTACAGTTTTTATTCAGTTCATACTACACCTTTTTTTTAATAAAATAACTGATTATTTGTTAACATCCTTAAATCTTCTTTTTTTAAATATATATAAAACTGCTTTAGTTTTGAATCTACTTTTTTTTAATATTTTAGCTATCATAATATAACAGGTTAGCAATAATTAAAATATTAAATCAAAATATTATTCAAGTTTTACGCAAAAGACAATATAAAAGAAAACGTAAAACTAATTTAAGCCTGACTATAGCTAAAAACCATAAAAACTTTTAAACTTCTTCAGGGATCAGTAGCTTTTGTGCCTCAACAAGCGTGGATTCAAAATGCAACTCTCAAAGAAAACATATTGTTCGGAAAACAATTAAAATCAGAAAATTGTATATTTGAAGCACATGAAGGGAAGAAGTTTTTTGGTGATGTTGACAAAGAAGTCTACGAAAAAGTTGTCGACGCCACTGCTTTGAGATCTGATTTCGATATTTTACCAGCCGGTGATGAAACAGAAATTGGAGAAAAGGTAACAAAACTTACAAACATTAAAACCTTGGTTTAAATCAGTGTTTTACTAAAGTCTAATAAAAACTCTAAAAAATATCAAAAAGTTGTATTTCAATGTTCAAGTTTATAATAAAATTAAACCTTATTAACCACTTTTATCATATTATTTTTAGTACTTCAAACTATATACAAGGTCTCTACAGGTAAATAGATACTGCACTTTGCAACATAAAACTGCGAACTTTTTTTTTTGCTAAAAAATACAACTTTCTAACAAACTAAAGCTGCAAAAATAAATCAAACTGTTAGATTTTTTAAGGTTCAGACAACTATTAAACAGCCTTAAACACGTGTTTTGCATAAAAAAGGAAGTTTGATACAAACAATTTATCATTGAAAGGGAACGAACTTGAGCGGAGGTCAAAAACAGAGAGTGTCACTTGCAAGAGCCGCATTGCAAGATTCAGAAGTTTATTTGTTCGATGACCCCCTGTCTGCCGTTGACTCACACGTGGGAAAACACATATTCGACAATGTTATTGGTCCGAACGGAATTTTGAAAGACAAGGTAAAATGTCATTTTAAACAAAAAATTTGTTCTAAGTTTATAAACATTTAAATATTAAACTAAGTAGTTTAAGTTTTCCGGACTATGAAAAAAGGGCTTGTAAATTTTGTTTCTAGAAAAAGCTGTTCCTAAAATCTTTCAACTTTTTCTATTTAAGACTATTTAGTTTGTAGTTAAACTTTAATTTTTTGTTTTAAATTTATAATTTTAAACAATCAATGTAGCTAAAGATTTGCAAAGATAAAAAACCAAAGTGTTTCTAATAAACTTACTGAACAAATAAAACGTAGTACTTTTAATTTATATGATTTATTTTCACTCAAAGCAAGCTTTAAATGTACTCATATGAATCATACAATTTTGTAATACTACAAAAAAATTTTCCAATCATTTTCAAACTGTGTTTAGCTGTTTGACAGGTATAAAAGTAAAAAAAAAATTAAAACTCAAAATAAAATTAATTTTTAGACACGTATACTGGTAACTCATAAACTGAATGATCTGTCTGAAACCGACAAGGTAATAGTTTTGAACCAAGGAAAAATTAGTGAAGTGGGAACATACGATGAGTTGTTGAAAAACAAAGCAGATTTTTACAGTTTGATCAGCGATTATGCCACGAAAAACCAGTGCGAGGAAGAAAAGACAGCATTTGACAAAAACGAAGGTGGTTTAAAATAACTTGCGAAAGCTAAATAAATTAGAAGCAATTTTATTTTTTTAGAAATAAATTTCTTAAAACTATTTTACTGACTCGGATTAGACATTGCTAACATACTTTTTAAGGTTTTTCTTTGTAGATAAAAAGTGTAACTAAAATTCAAAAATAGTTGCAAAACAGAAGTTGAATAAAATTTTACAGTTTTTCGTTGCTCTTTTTTTTGTCTATAAAATTTTAGCATTAACTTATTTGTTTTTTCAGTTTTAACTTAATTTTTTATAACTCTACGAGTGTAAGGTGTATACTTTTTAAATTTATTTTATTTTATCTTACTTTTTCAACCAATTTAAAGTTACTTTAATTTTAATATTTAATGTTCACTTTCAAACCTAAGCCTGATATTAACAAAAGTATTAATTGGTATTCAATTATTACTAATTAACTTAACAACTAAAAAGTTAAAAATTTTTGTGATACAATAATATTTATAAACCATAAAACTGCATTAAGTTAAAGCTTAAAGATATGCTAAACTCGAACATGCTAGCAAAAAGATACTAACATAAAACAAAAAGAAAATTTCAAACTTTTTTAATTGATCAAGTGAACGAAGAAGATCTTGCAAGTGTGTCAGAGTTTATTGATGACTACTCGGATGTCCAGGAGCTTGGAGGTGAAGATTCTGAAGATCAGCTAAGAAGAATGTCAAAAGAAAATGTTAGAAGGAGTAAATCTGGGTTAGTTTAATTTTTAAAATTTAAAAGATAAAATTATAAAAAATTTAACAGCTACAAAAATATAGTTAATACAAGCAAAATTAGATATGTTTATATATGAAAGTAAAGGATAAATTCAAATTAATAGTTGCCATATCGTTTTTTTTTGTATTTTTTATTTCTTTGACATGAAAAAACAAAAAAAAATATTTATTTAAACAATGAATTAAAGAAAATTAACACTTCTTAGATACGCATTTTGTGATGAGTACGCATTTTAAGACAGTAGTCAAATTGCACAATCAAGGAAACGATTACTGTACTTTAATACTTTCTAAAACCGTTAATAAAAACAGGTTGTATTCTATTTCAAGTGAAGAATCTGTAAAACCAAAACGTTTAAAAAAACTTTCCGTCGCTAAAGGTGCCTTAACAAAACAGGAAACATCACAAGAAGGCTCTGTAAGTTTTTCATGCTATTACATTTTAAGTTTGCCTAATAAACGTTTTACAAGAGTATACTAAAAATGTTATGTTATTATTAATGTGTAATGTATTAATGTCTTTACAGGTGAAAACTTCTATCATTGCTTACATGCAAGCAATTGGATACATAATGTGTGCAGCTATTATTTTTACGGGGGTGTTGCTACAGGTTTTATGCAGTTAACTTTTTAGTTGACAAAGAGTATTTTTAAAAATATCTTAACTTAATTAAATTTTGAAAATAATGTTGTTATACAGAGAAAATCATTATCTATTTGCTTAAACATTTAAAACTCGTAAATACTTTGAAAACCATAACTTAAGGATACTAAAAGCCATTAACAATTAATTTTAATTTTAGCCCTAAAATTTTAAACATGCCTTAGTCGTCTGAAATGGGAATATCGATTTGGTTGAGCGACTGGTCGGCTGATGGGGATTCATTACCAGCTGAAGAGTATAGAAGCAACATCGGTGTGAGAATAGCAGTGCTGGGCGCGTTAGGCGCAGTTCAAGGCTGGTTTTAATAATAATTAATAGTTTTGTTAATTTTAAATATTTTAAGTATTTTTGTGCTCTGTAAAAAAATGTTTAAGTTAATATTGAAAAATTTTAGGTTTAATATTCTACTGTGATAAAAATTATATGTTCAAATTAAAAACCTTTGTTTTTGTTAGAAAAATTGTATTTTTATTTATATGTTTTAATAGTTATACAAACTTTCAGTTCGTAGATCTAAATTTCTTAAGCACGCTTTGTAAGCAAAAAATACAATAAAAAAAATCACTTAAACTTAAACATTTACGTATACACCGTAATTGAAAATAGAATAACATGTTGTGATTTCAAAAGTATTAATTTTAATAAAAATGATAAAAATTAACTCAAATTATTGAAAATGACTTATAATGTCAGAAATAAATATAGTTCTCAAAAAAGCTAAACACTTTCTGATATTGTGGTTAAAGAACTTTTAAATTATTTATGTTTATTTAAAACCTAACTTCCTATTACAATTAAAACCTCAACCTAAGTTACTAAAACATACACAAACTTTAATTTAGTTTGTTGAAAATACAATTTTTTACATTCATGACTTTAACAGCTTTTGCCGTTGTAATAAATGCGTACACTCTTTCTATTGGCTGTTTGAAAGCGTCAGCAAAAATACACAAAGGATTGCTCGGATGCATATTGCGAGCTACTACAAGTTTTTTCGATACAACTCCACTTGGAAGAATTATCAACAGATTTTCTCAAGTAATTTTAAACTTAACGAGATAAGCAGTTTTTAAATCGTTTGTTTAACTTACATTTAGAGCATTAAGTCTAAAATCTAAGTTTTGTTTTTAAAATTAAAAAGCAAAATACTTGTTAATTTACTAGGACATGTTCATAGTCGATGATAATTTGCCGAATACTATACTGGTGTGGACAAAAGCTGTATACACAGTTTTAAGTATCATGATAATTATTATGTACTCTACTCCTATTTTTGGTGTCGTAATTTTACCTCTTGGCATACTCTATTATTTTCTCGAGGTGAGTTAGTTTATTAAAGTTACAAACACATTAAAGTTAAACTATGTTTAATTGTATTAATTTTATTGATACTTAAAATTTGTTAAATTCCCACAGTTTAAATAAAATTACTTTAATGAAAGCTAAAATGTTTAAATAAAATTATTATATTATCTTACAAGCATCTGAAATATGTAAAGATATAAACAAAAACAAGCAAAACCTGATAAACTATTTTTACAAGTTTTGGAGATAGCTTTGTTTTAAGCTAAAATTATGAAAGAATACAAAACCAACGTTTTTAAACCCAACTAAACCAATTAAATAAACATCTATAGTTTCTCCAAATGTATAATTTAGTAGTTCCATTATTCATGCTTTTTTTTAATTAGTTAGATTATCAAACACGATAAATCAATCGACGCTCGAAGTTATAGTCGATGGACCTGATGTATAGAAAGACCTCGCGGTCATCGAAAAATAGAACAACGAGTTTTTAATGTTAACTTACGAATAAGAACTTATTAAAACGCTTTAAAATAGTACGCTTTTGTTCTATTTTTTTTTTTTAATAACTTACAACCGTAAATTTCAACACGTGTGAGTGGTTATTTGCTTCTAAGTTTCATCATACAACGCAACAAAACAAAATGACACTTCACAGCGGTTTTACGTGAAAACTTCGAGGCAACTGAAAAGAATAGAAAGTGTGTCAAAGTCTCCCATCTTTTCGCACTTCAGCGAGACCTTGTCGGGATCAACTTTGCTGAGAGCCTTCGGAATGGTGGAGCAGTTCACTGAAGTTTCGCACGACAAAATCGACATGAACCAAAAATGCTACTACTCCAACACAATATCAACAAGGTTGCTTTTATAGCTTTAAACTTTTTTTACAAAAGCCTGCTAAATAGACTTTTCACATAACTAATTAAAAGGAAATAAACCATAACTAAGTATATTAATACTTAATGTACTTTGAAACTAGTATCCAAGTATCCTTGTAGTTAAGGTTTACTGTAAATTATACTTTTATCAACCAAAACTCTTACGACTTTTATATTTTGATTTATATATTTTTTATAACACATAGTTTTACCTTACATGTTTTTCTTTTGCTTAAAATTTGTATATACAATTATATATTTTATTTAATTATTATAAAGATGTATAATACGTTTAGTAAAAATTTCTACTTTTTTCTAAAAAAATTGTTTCTACACAGATGGAATGGTGTATGGTTTGCAGTTTTCGGAAACGCAGTTGTTTTTTTCACAGCATTATTCGCTGTTGTGCAACGAAACACCATAAACGGAGCTGTCGTCGGTCTTTCTGTGACGTATGCTTTACAAGTGAGCCAATGTTTATTGATAGGTTTTTACATCGAAAAAAAAGATAAACATTAAAACTGCACCTTATGAAACACATGATTTTATTTTAACTTTAAGTTCTTCCATAAAAGAATTTAACATTATAAAAAGTAAAATACAAGTTATTGCTACAACTAAAAGTGTAATTATGACATATTTAAGTACCACAAGTAAATAATTCCAATAAATTCACTACTTAAAGTTTCTTTAATTTTTAATGCTCAAATTATAAATATTTTCAAAATCAAAGTACAACTAAAGTTACTTCCAAACAGATGACACAACAGTTAAATTGGCTAGTCAGACAAACAACCGCAGCTGAAAATCAAGTTGTTTCTGTAGAAAGAATAAAAGAATATTCTGAAATCCAACCAGAAGTTTGTTCAAACTTGTTTTTCATAAAACTTTACTTTCTATCAACTTACTCAGTTTTTATTCAGGCTCCTTGGGCGATTAATGGAAAGAAGCCAAAAAGTAGCTGGCCTGAACATGGCAGTGTTCAGTTTAACAACTACAGTACAAGATACAGAAAAGGCCTAGATCTAGTGCTTAAAAACATTCAAGTAGACATAAGAGCTAGAGAAAAAGTTAGTAAATTTGACTAAGTACATTTGTAACAACTAACTTAATTTACTAAAATCGTTATGGAAAAAATTAAAAATTTTTAAAGACATGCTTTCAGTTTTCAGATAAAAATATTAAAACTACTTTTTTTTTCAAAAATGTTAAAAATGAAATGTATTTGAAAAACTTTAATAGATAGGTGTAGTAGGCAGAACCGGGGCTGGAAAATCTTCGTTGACACTAGCAATGTTTCGTATGTTAGAGTCGGAGAAAGGCAACATAACGATTGATGGAGTAAATATAGCTGAAGTAGGACTTCACGATCTCAGATCTAAAATTGCTATTATTCCTCAAGTGAGTTGTGCTAAATTGTAAATGAAGCAGTATTTTTAATAATGTTTATAAAAATAACTGCATTACAAAAACTACGTATGTTTTAGTAAAATTTGTTACTATTTCAAAGTCTGTCATTTTAATAATTTTAGTTTGACCCCACTCAAATTGTAAAAGTTATTTCTAAAACAGTAACAAAACATACAAACACCTTGTTTAGATATTAGAGGTTTTTATACTAAAAGTCAATTTAATGAAGACTTGCTAAGTGCAGTTTACAAGAAAAACTTTTAAAACCAAAACAAAAATACATAAGGTCCTACAGCTTTGCTTATAAAGTAGTTTCTACTCTGTATTCACAAAGTCTACTGTAAAATATATTTCATTGCAACGTGTAGTTTATTAGCTCCGTAATTTAGCAACATCGAATAAATAACTAAACAGCTTTAACTATAATAGTAATGACAATTCACTATTCTTAATTTCATAAACTATTCTGTAAAGATCAACTTAAAGTAGACTGTCATTTACATCCACAGGATTAGGTATACTAGATTTGATAAATTTTTATTTTATTAGAACACAAAACAAGTCTACAAACTAAGCACATTTCAAAGGACTGGTAAACATTTCATGTGTAAAAACAACAGGCATATCCAATAAAAACTTTTAAAA
Source organism: Thalia democratica (assembly GCF_965202585.1). NCBI lineage: Eukaryota > Metazoa > Chordata > Thaliacea > Salpida > Salpidae > Thalia > Thalia democratica. The sequence continues at coordinate 78,742,556 of NC_139165.1, forward strand.
ACTAAACATACAACTGTCGCGATATTCACGCGATATATTTATTTAAAAGCGGATGTTGTAAACTGTTTTACGCAGATTTCGTGACGTGCTTCCAGTATTGAAAAAAAACATTTTTTATCGTTTGGAGTTAATTTCTTTTCAATGAATACGTAAGAAATAAGAAGTTTTCTTTGCTTTTGATATAAACTAAACAACATTTTGAAAGTTAAGAGCATTCGGCAGTTATTAGTATGCTTAAAGTTAATATGCATTTTAAACATGTTAGATTTAAGAACTAATATTTTCATTTGTGTTTAAATGTAGTTCTAGTATAGAGTAATGTAATTGTATCTTTGTGTTGTTTAGTTTATTTACATAAAATATAAGTGTTGTTTTGATTGTTGTACTAATCTACTTTACTTATCCCTATTACCCCTTAATATTATATTATAATAATTACTTAAACTCGTCAAGTTTTTAAAATCGTAACAAGTAAATTAAAAAAGACAAAAGCACAACAATAACAAACAATTCGTTTAAACCTTGTCAAAATTTAAAATTTTTAAGCAATTTAATAAGGCCGTACTGTTGTTACAATTTTTAGTACAAATCAAAAAATAAGTTTAAATAGAACTAGTATTTTACTCAAAAAAGCTAAACAGCGTAATTAGGATTTATGTAATCGGTTTTAAAAGAACTTTTATTTATTTTATTTTATATAACTTTTTCTTTACTTTCAAACATTGTTAACAAGAAAGTAGATAAATTTTACAGCTTGGAAAAAAAATTGTGTAGTACTCTATTATAATATTTTAATGAAGCATAAACAAGCTTAGTTTAGTTTAAATTTTATAATTTTTTATGTTTATAGCTAGAGTTAGTTTAAAAAACTTAGTGTCACTTTAGGTATGAAAATCGTTACTTTTAACCAAAATTTTTTAGGATCCATTTATGTTTTCTGGATCCCTCCGAATGAACCTCGATCCGCTTGAAATGCATTCCGACGACGAAATTTGGAACGCTCTGGATCTTTCCTTCCTGAAAACTTTCGTTTCACACCTTCCTGGAAAACTCATGCACACTTGCTTGGAAGGAGGCTCAAATTTCAGGTTGAATATGTTTACAGCGTTTGAAAAATTTAATTTTAAGTTGTTGGCTTAACAATACTGTTTTCTATGCTGCTTATAAATACGGAAATAAAAGCTCTCTTCTTTGTAATGATTGTAAGTTTTCTAATATAGTACAAATATTAACAGCGTAAAGTTATCTAAAAAAAACTAATTTAATTATTAAATGGTAACAAAAAGATTGTCAAAACGAATTTTTTTTAAAGTCAAAGACATGTTTAACAAAATGATGCAGAAATCAAAGAACTATTTATTTTTAAGTTTAATGAACATAAAAGCAATATTTTAACTAATCCCAAAACTACCGAAACTAGTTCAAAAAATTAATAAACAAAACTAACTACCACTTAGTATATATTTGCACAAATTACACAAACTAAACTTCAGTGTCGGCCAACGTCAGCTGGTGTGCCTGGCCAGAGCGCTGCTGCGGAAACCGAAAATAATAATACTGGACGAGGCCACGGCTGCGGTCGACGTGCAAACCGACGAGCTGATACAGCAAACTATAAAGTCTCAGTTTAGGGAAAGCACCGTTCTGACGATTGCTCACCGGCTCAACACAATAGTCGATTATGACAGGTGAAAAGTTTATGTTTGTTTGTTCATCGTAATTTTAGTTGAGAAAACTGTTTTTAGAGATAATGGTAGAAGCAAAACATGAGTATAGTTTTTGATTAGCATGCAAAGTTTATGCATTTTTTTTAATTTGATTAAAAAACTTTGCTTTTGCAGAATAATCGTTTTGAGTGAGGGAGAAATTGAAGAATTCGACAATCCAAAAAATTTGCTCGCAACTAAAAGATCCATATTTTATTCAATGGCTAAAGAGGCTAAAATAGTATAACAAGTTATTTGATTTTATTTTTAAAAGTTCTGGTATTTATTCTTAATTTTTTTTTGTATAAATTTAGATCTAAGTTATAGCTATAACAATTAAGTCGCATTATTTAAGTCTTTAGTATAAAATGTTTAGAATAATATTCCATTCACTTGTTTTTCTCGTACTAAAAAGTGTTGTAGTAATAAACTTCTATCAAATGTGTTTATTTGAAAGTCTGTTATATATTATTTAATAGTTTTAATTAAAAATTATATTAAAGTACAATTTCTGCATTAAGTTGTATTTTAAAGATGTTTGTTTAATGCTTTTAAAGTTATTTAAAGCTAAAATATAAATAAGATCAATTAATATAATCGTTTACTTGTCAATGATGCAACAATGTTCGAATATCATATTAAAATTTCCACAAACATATATCTTTTGGTCTAAGATATCAAAGTTTATCAAACAGTAAACTAAACAATATGTTTGACAAGTTAATTGAATAGTAATAATCATTAAATGGTAAAGAATGTCTTTAATAGTTTATTAATTTAACTTTTTTATTAATTAGCAAGCAATGCAAAATAAGAAATAGTTGAATGAAAATTTCAAAGCTATTTGATCGGGTAGTAAAAGGTATTTGAACTTTGAACGCCTAGTTAATTTTGTAAGCGTTGCAACTTATTCTATGAAATAGTTAAACTTACAATTTGATGGACGCTTGAAGTTCATTTGAACTTGTTACAACAATGATATGGTAATGAAAGCGAACCTATTGTTTTAAAGTTGTTTGCGTGCTTTAATCTTTTTTTTTTACTTTTTTTTTTTTTGCAAAAAAATATTAACTTGTAGTTTTTTGTTCTACTTTAAATGTTCACGTATGATTTTTATATTTAATTTAAAACAAAGCTGTTAAAATCTAAAGTTTCAGCATTGTATTCAAAAAGAACACTATCTCTTAATCTGGTTTATATACTTGCGCTAGAAATATATACTAATATCAAAACAGGGTTCGGAAAACTGCAACACGCGAAAATTTTTTATTTATAATTGAATGCGGCCCATGAAAGGTAAAGCCTGCCACCCGCAAAAATACAAATTTGGCCCGCTAAAGAAAATTAAGAACTTACACATGAAATTTTGGAATTCAAAATTAAAAGCAAAAAAAAATATTATGATACATTTTAGAAAAATGTTTAACTTCCAATAGACATTTCGAATCTGTTACTTAAATAAAAAACTACAAGAAAATGTATATATATTGTTGCTTTTAAGATACACACGAAAATGTAAATCGAATCTTTGGGCAACTTTTGCTACCAGAGCAAAAACAAGTATTTTTTATAAGTTTGTTTTAAGTTTTGTAAAAACGCTTATCAACTTAAAGCTAACTTTGTTTTTTATTTTATATCATCAAACACTTAACACAGTCAGGTTATTAAATCTTTAAATACAAACTTTTTAATTATTTTTATCATATTTTTATTTAATTACTGCTTAAAAAAAGTACACCTTTTCTCCTTAAGTAAATATAATATAAGAATTAGTAGTGAATTTTTCTTTTAAAAATACAGTTTTCTAGAAAACACCTCAGAACAAGTTAAAAATATCAATTTACCAGTTTAAATAGACTAGTACTCGTTGCAAAAAACCTATAATTATTTGAATTTATTTTGATGTAAAGAACCAATAAAAGCTATTAAGTTTTCCAAGCATTTTCGCAATACAACTGCCGAGTAAGCAAAATAGTCTTTACATGCTTCTATCTTCATCACCGTAACTTACCACTCGTTCATCGCCACATCGTAAGTTGCAGCTTTAACTTCGTCATTCACTGCTTTCATCATGTGCACAAAAATTTAGGTCCCGCTCCCCATCAAGCGGATGCCCTTGAAAGAAGCAGATTGAAGTTGGGGCGAAGATGCTGAATCGCCCTGTCAGCGCATCGTAAACCTCGTGGTTGCCTCTCTAGCGCCCCGTGCGACCACCGACCACGTAAAGCTCGTTGCCAACGGGGAGGAGGCCTGTTGCGATGCGACCAATCAGCATTCGCGAATGAAGAAGCAACCATTTATCGAGGTGGTAAACTTTGACGCGGTCCAAGTTGCGCCCCAACGTAGCGTAACCCCCCACCACCGCACACTCTCCGTTGAAAACCGCGCGAGACCTCAACTTAAAACCATTTCCGCAGTTTGCTCCCACTTATCTTGTGCAAAACTGTTGGCGGCGAAATAGCCCTTGAAAACGTGAATTTTTCCCATGAAGGCGCACGCGCACCGCATTGGTGAGTTGGGACCGGGGTTAATTTGGTCTACTTGCCGTTCGAGTAAACTTCAAACGTTGTCCCTATTGAATTTACGCTCGTATGCAGTATATATCCCTTCCTACCACCACTGCTCGTCTCAGCCTTGTTTGTTTACACATCAGATTCTTTTTTGCTAATTTGTTTAAGCGACGAGCCGTCTATTTTGTACGCGACTGCTCTTCGCTTCAGGTGTTCCGATGAATTTGTTAACTTTTTACCAAAAATGAACTTGATTTCTTTGTGGTCAATTTGGCGGAAATAACACCGGTTTTGTAACAGAACGCTTAATAGAAACTTTTGCTAGAACAAAATTTAATAATTGAACCTGTTTGAGAAAAGTAGGTGCGTTTGTGTTACATTAAATATAATTTCTTCAGTTAATAACGGCAGCCTAACTCTTTTAAGTAGTTCATCAGAGTAAACTTTATATTCACTGTCTTTATAATTTGTCCAGTCCACTATGGCGTTGAATATTTCCAGCTCCAAATATAGTTTCAGCTCAGACCAAACAAGAATTAAAAAGTCCTAGTGTTTAAAATCGTAATTAAACCTTGCTATTATTTTTTTCAAACAGCATTGAAACAACGTTTTAAACAGTGTGTCTAGCAAGTCTTTTAAATAACGTGTTATGGAAAGTTCAAAATAAAACAAGTAGTTTTTCACGTTTACTCATTCAGCAATTATTTTGCAAATGTACTGCTTTTACTTTGAATTTTCAAAAATTCTTTCAGCTTGAAGCAGACCTGTCACGTTATTTTAATGAAGTTCAGTTTCTCATATAATTAAACATTCATATAATTGTTATTAACTTGATCTTATTTAAAAAAGTATTTATTTAAAAACGCCACACTTTGTACATCAATTAGTAATTTTGTTAATAATTTTAAAGGCAGCTAAAAATGTAATTAAACTGAAGTATTTTAGCTAAGCACAGAAAACAAACTAGTTATACATTATTTAAAAATCTAACAAAATAAAATGTCAGTTAGTTAAGTAGAAATTGTTTTTACTTCATACTTTTTAACGCTAAAATTCTATCCTATTGATATAAAGTCTATTAGGTTTTTCCATACAGATTCAGAAATAGTTAAAAAGTAATAAGAACGCTTCCCATCGGTAAAACGTTTTCTCTTTTCAAAAAAACCAAATTTATCAATCAAAAATTGATAGGAAACGTTAAAGTTACTTAGTTGAGGTCCTACTGTTATCACAGAAGTCTGCTTTGAGATATTATTTCTCATTTGCACTTTAGCTTGTAATACTGTATATTGCTACAAATTAGCAAAACAAATTGTAGTTCTTTGAATTAAAACTAAAAGGTTCTTTGTGCACTAGGTCCTAGGACCAAATATTTAAGCGTCTTTTCGTTTAATAAACTATACATATATATTAGATATCACTAAATGAAATTTTAAGTTTTGCGTTAAAACAGAGTTAACAGAAACAAATGCAGTGTAAAAATATTGATTAACACTGTTTAAAAAACAAAAAAAAAATAGATAGAGCATAACATTAATAATAAAAACCTATTCAAATCTTTTATTTAATTTAACATAGGTTTTGATTTTTATTATTTTTTAACAAGTAACTTCTAAACCAGCATATTTAAAACATAAGTTTAAACTAGCTTTAAAAGTAATTTAAACATCCCTGAGTCTACTAATCTACTTTAAACAGTTAATTAATACTACATATAGCTGTGAATTGTAATAGTTCGCTGCGATAATTTGTAATCGAATGATACAAACAATTTAATTTATTTCGAATTTATTTAAAATTTTCTAACATTTTTTGATATTTTGTAAGCTAAACTAAACTAGTAGCAGTAAAAATAAAATCATTTTAGTTTTAAATTAGGCGAATGTTGCATATTAAACTTTATACAGACAGCTATCCGTATTTATTTTGCACTTGCGGTAATAGTAAATTGTACATTTAGTCTTATAAATTGTATTATGTATTATTTGATTCGTTGAAAAAAACTTTAAAAATAGTTTTCGAAAATAAAAATGTAAAGCATTTATTAACTCGTGAGTTAAGTTGAAAATAATTTTGAAAACACTGATATTTACTTAACAAATTTATCCCTGGTAAATAAAAGTTTTAGTTTTAGTAAACTTAAGTAAACTCATTTTAACCGCCAATTCTCTAGAATTTCTGTAAAACTCTCTTACCACAAATCATATTGGAAAACAAGCTGGAACTACAGGTAATAGTTGTGTTTTATTTAGTAATTTAGTTGTAAATGATGATTTTATGAATTAAAACAAGTTAATTTAGAATAAAAATTTAAATTAATCCTATATTACAGTATATTATGTTACAAAAATATATTTTTTGGTGCAATTAATAAATTACTTATTGTAACTAAAACTATAAATAAATACATGTGAGTAAACCTTTCTGAGGTCTTAGGATTATTCCAAATTCCTTTTAAACTTTTACAATTGTACTAATTATTTGGTTATTTTTGAGACTATGGCTTGATAAAAACTATTCAGCCTATTTGTACAACTTGGCTTGTTTGTAGTTTTTATTTTTATAAACCCAGGCTATTATAGATTCCTTTCAAAAATCGTAGGCTATATTTTACGGAAAAAAATATAAAAAGCAGTATTTTTTCATTAATGTCTGTTTTAATTTTTCCTTGGCTAAAATTTTGTATAAAATATACAACTTATTTCAGTATAAATATATAATTCATATATACAACTATAAATGTGCAGGTATGCTACACTGATATTTGATTTCTAATGATATTAGTTAATATTCCATTTTCAAATTAATTTTTTTATTCCATTTCTAAATAATTTCAGGATGCCATATGCAGTTTCAGGGTTGCCACACTTTCAAGGAACTCAAGGAATTCAAGGAAACTCAGGGAATTTTGATTTGTTTTTTGTACTCAGGGAAACTCATGGCAGTTCTGTTTCTTTTTAAATTTTAGGGAATTTTTAAAAGGTGCAAAAAAGATTTTGTTAAAAAGTTTTTAGAAGATTACATGTCTTTAAAATGTCCTAAATCAAATCAATTTGTAAACTTCTGCTTACCTTCCTATGGTAATTGAGTAGGTGGAACTCAATTTAAACAATTGTTTACTTATAGCTCATTAATTCAAGTAGCTCTTTTGTTACTTTATTGGATTAGTTATTAATTAATTACCATAAGGAGGTAAGTATAAGTTTACAAATTGGAACTAATCTTTAAAGTTATATGTGCAGTAACTTTGTCAAAGATAAATTATTGTTTTACACCAGAAATGTCCTCTCAAAAGAAGTTTATAAAAATTTTACGTTTACCATATATGGCATACATGACAGTTCAAATTCGGACAACTCAAACTCTGAAAATTAAAATTCTTAAAAATTATTTAAATGACTATATCTCAATAAGTATTATAAATTTGAGGAAAATAAAAATGACATGTGTAGATCTTATTAATATCTACAAACCACTTTTGATCTTTTTTTCAAAATCTAAAATATTTTTCAAGATATTTTAGAATTACTAAAAATAATAATGTTTTTTACTTTATTAAAGCCATATCTCCAAAAATATTAAATGTTTTGCAAAACGAAAAAAAATGGCTTGTAGATGTTAACATGACTTACATATGTATTATTTATAATTGACAAATATACATTAGTTTTTTATTTGTGGCTGTTTAACATTCTTTTTGAGAATTTGAATTGTCCGAATTTGAATAGTCGTGCACCCCCATATATGTCATCAGAAGTATACTCACAATTCTCACCAATTTTTTCTAATTTTATTATTTTATTTTTTAAATTATTTTATATTTATTTTATCATTTTACTATCGTTGTTACTAACCCCCCATACCCTTGGTCAGTAAGTTCTCGAATTTGATCATGGGAATGGGCTGGAATAAATTCAGGAATTTAAAATTCCAAAAATTAAAATTCTTGAAAAATTTATTATAGGGCCACAACTCAAGCAGTGACAAATATTTGAAAAAATACCTATGTAGGTCTAAGTTTTTACTACAAACACTATTTTTTTCATTTAATTTTTTTTTAAATTTTAAGTTAAGAAATATGTAATTTTTAGTAATGAACAAAATTCAATTTAAATAAATATTCTTTTTAGCCTAAACAAAAAAAGTGCTTGTAATTATTAATAACACCTACATAAGCTTTTTATTAAATACAGTTGCCTGCAAGCTAGGTACCTACTGCCTGAATGGTACGCACTACTTTTCACTTTTCAGCCGAAAAACAGTGTGTTCAAAAATACATTTGTTTAAAAGTAGTAGTACAAAATTGTTACGTTTTGAAAAAAGCTATACTGTTTTAAATTAAATAAAATTAAAAGTAAAGGATTCAGAGAATAAGCTATGAACTTACAAATTTTATATCAAATCTAATTTTTAAAACCAAAATATTACAGTTAGTTCATTTAAAGAAAATAGTAAACAGTGCAATTTAAATTTGCATACTCCTCCATGATTAAAGCATAAGAATAAAAAATACTTAAAAAGTCATAAAAAATTAAATAAACTAAAACAACGTTCAGTGCAATTGACATTATCATATCCTATGATTACAACATAAATGTAAAAAAAAAAAGAAAAAAATAGGCAAACAATAATCAAGCATGAGTTAGTTTTATAACTGTAAACTAGCTTTTTTGAAAAACACAATTTAATAAAAGCATGGTAAATATTTTCAAAAATATTTATCTAAAGTTTGTAAATAATTATATGTAATGTGTAAAATTTTAACAAACAAGGATAAAAAATCTTTGTAGGATGAATATAAAACATAAGTACATAAATAAATATTTCCATACAAACACATTATTAGATAGATACTTAAGACTTCTAATACATTTTAAACAAGTTTTTTACTTTGATAGATTTCGGTTTAGTGGTTATACTTAAGTAGCTTTCAAAATATTTGTATTAGGCTCAATGTTGGTAGTTAAAGGCCAAAATTTCCATGGCACTCACAGCCGGTTAGGTGCGTTGCGCTGTACACAAAGTGCATACCTAGGTGACAGGTGACTGTATATACTACTTTTGAAGTTGTTGCCCTTTAATTATTTTTTAAAGAATTCGAGTTTTTGGAACTTAATTTGTTTGAGTACAATTAGAGTACAATTGTTTGAGTATCATTACAAAATACAAACCTTGATAAAAATTAATAGATGCAAAGGTGATACAAACTTATAATATATAAACTAACATTAGCTTTTATTTAAAAGCTTAATTTATATGCATAGTATTATTAGATAATTTTTAATAAACTAATTTTTTTTATTAAGTTTTGAGATAAAGTCAATTACTGATTTGTTCAGTGCTAACTTCTCCAAATTTCGAAAATTCAAACTTTTCTTCATTTCTTAAGTAATTAGCTTTAGATTTTAAGAAAATGATTTTTTTATATATTGGTATAAGTTGACAGAAAGTTAACATAAAGCACTTTATTTTGTGTTCGAAATTTCTAACAATGTGTATTTTATTTTATTCAATAGGTCACCAAAAAGTCTTCCAAAATGTTTTGTTTTGTTTCATGCTCTTAATGATTATATTTCCAAAATAAACGTTATCCTTTAATGGTATTAACCTTAACACTAAATAACATTTTGCTAGTATTTATTTTAAGCCTTACTTATTGTCTTTTTCATAGAAACTCAGAATGTTTTCAATCATTTAAGATTTTAATACTTAAACACAGTTACTTTAAATATATTAACCTAAATTATGAATATTTTAACTTCATCCCACAGTTCAATAGGACTTAATCATGGTTACTTTAAATATATTAACCTAAATTATGAATATTTTAACTTCATCACACAGTTCAACCGGGGAAGTTGCCACGATCCATTCAAGATGCCACCTTTAAAATTCAACGATTGAATGTACATGATAGAGGAGAATTGACAAATGTCAGATCCAAGTGTGCAACGGAGACCTCTGCTTCACTGATAAAGAGGGTTTGTTTTTTTTTTTTGTGGAATTTTTTAAGAACCTGTTTTAAGTGTATATAGTTTATATATAATATTTGGTGAACGAGGTTTGTTAAATTTAGGCGGTTATGATTGTTTTTATCTATTTGTTATCATGAAAAATACTTTTCAAAATTTAAAATAGTAACATTTACATACTTACTATTTCTAAACTACTTTGAATTTTTAAAGTTGTAAAAATTTGTGATTCTAAGATAATACCCAAGGGAACAAATTAAATTTAACTATATTTTTGTTATTTTTAAGCTCTGTATGTAAAGTTTTTAAATAAGCAAATATATATTATTTATACAGCATAATTGGCAAGTAGCAACCAACACTAGGTCTAAAACTAATTAAAAACTAGTATTAATATTTAAGCTTTAAGTTAGGGTTGAGCAATGTACACCTATGAGCAAAATCAACGATGTACTTTTTAGTTAAAAACAATGAAAACAAAACAAATTAAACTAAATATCAAATATTTTAAACGTGTTCTTATGCATATACTACCTAGATTTAATGATTAATTATTTTTCCAAACTGTTTTGATTTTTTTCTAATAAAACAAATTTGTTGCATTCGTATCTCACAAAAGATTATATTAGTGACCAGTGTATTATAAGCATATTTTAATTACGTCATAATTCTATTTTAACAATCTTGAGATAGTTAAGTTTTTAGGTGGCTTGATTACATTTTATATTGAGATTAAATAAAAGCATTTTATCATAACTTTTTTGATTATTATTAAAAAGTATAAATAATTGTTTTTATATAACAATAACTTATTTATAAAAGTAGCGGATTGACGGTTTACTAAAAAAATATGTTAGTTTTTTGCAGTTGGTTGCTTATTGAAATAGTTTAAGATAATTGCAACGGTGATGTAAATGGTTAAAATATTTGTAAAAATAATTATTAATTTTCTTATTTAAATTAAAATCTTTAGCGTTTTAAAAAATTGCGAGGTTTAAATTGCGATGGTTTGTTATGTTGTTTTTTCGTGGAGTTTAAATAAATATCTATTTATATTTATCTATTCAAAATATAAATTTAAGTGTTTGTTAACAAAAAAGATCCTAGTTAAATAAGTTTACTGGAATATATAATAATAATATATTAAACAGTATCTTCTTTTATTACACTGACATATGTTTCTGTGTGTTAATGGATTAACACTCTTCAACTGAGCTCTGTAAAAATAAATACTGTAAAGGAAGGAATAGAAGATAAAGTATTTTTTCTATTATTAACCATTAACCTCTAAAAATCAACAACAACTATTTTTATTGTAATAAACACATGTATACACCTACTTTAGCTTCTATTGTTTCCTCACAGTATTTTTTACAGAGCTCAGTTAAAATTTGTTAATCCGTTAACACACAGAAACATATGTCAGTGTAACAAAAGAAGAATACTGTATAATTTGATATTATTATTTATATTTATCTAATTATATAGAAACAATAGTTTAGACAACCGTTTCGTAATGGGATATAAAACCCCATATACTCCTCAGTATATTCTATACTATATATTTATTAACATAAGAAATTATAATTTACATAAGAAACTTAATCGTGCTACATTGGGTGTCATGGTTTGGTTATGGATTGAATTTTTAATGAAACTAAATAAATTTAATAAAGACGGTTGGTTTGATCTTTTAGATTAAAAAAAAACATAACTGTTGTAGATGTTTTGTTATTTTGATAGCCCTTTGAGTTTTAATTGTAATCTTTATACTTTCAATAGAAATTTGAAAAAAAAATCAAATTTTTATGCGAACTTTACATTAGCTGAGCTATATCAGTGGCACCAAGTAAATAATGCAGACTACTTTTCCGGAATCAGCAATAACCGAATAAGAATTATAATTTATTAGTTTCAGCAAAATTAGTTCACATGAGATTACTTCAACAGAAACACTTGGGTTTTGAGTGCTCTCTAAAGTATGTCGAGCAACGTTCTTAGTTGGCGATCCAGATAGACCAAAAAATTTTTTAGCAAACCTCGTGATTTAGAAAATTACATTTAAAAAATTTAAGTAATACTTCAAAGTTACACTGCAAATAAATGGTTATTTACTAAGAACTACTTCATACTGAAATTTAGTTACAGTAAAAGTTTGTTATGAAATAGTTTTGTTTGACTTTTTCAAGAAGCAGAAAAGTACGTTGCTAGCCGGATCGTGCCACTTTCATTGATATACTTTTAACCCAACACTTTTAAGTTTGTGACTACTGTAGTGTTTTCATACTTTATAATGTACATGTTTTGCAATCAGAATCAGCTACAACAACTTATGTTTTTACATTGCGGTTCTCTAGATTTGACCGTCATTTGTTAATAAGTTAATTTTCAGTGAACAAGATGTTTTCTGTTCCTAAAAACTTCATTTGTTTTTGATTTCTCACTGTTTAATTTATGTTTGTACTATTTAAGATTATTATTGTTTTCTAGATGGGTGTGGTGCATTACCAGAATAAATCAGGTGACTGCGATACTAATACAAATCAGGAGTATGCTGAAAAAGATTGTTGCTGTGACCACACTGCTACCAACTCCCCTAAGTATTACTACAAAAGAGGTTTGTGGCAATTTTTTTATTTTGTAGTATTTGCTCTTAGCGTCTTTCTCTTACTATTTAAAAGACGTTTACAAAGCTGTTTGAGTTTTTCTTAATAAGCTCCATTGTGAGTTTATCCGTAAATTATTTACTACTAATTCTTTTCTACTATACTTATGTGCTTGTTTAGTAGTAGTAAGAGTTATTTCTTAAAATGCTCAACAAGTTGTAAATAAACAGTAGAAAGTATTTTTGTTTGTTCGAGTTATTTTGTCAACATCGGAAATTATTAAGATAACTCCTTTGGTACCTACAATTGCTTAATATTGCTCGTAGTAACCTTTAATAAAAGTGTTAAGGTTTAGCAATCAAGGTAGTATGTGTTGTTTATTACTGTCCTAAATAAATTTCATAAGTTTTTATGCAATATTTATGTTGAACATGGAACGAATCTGAGTTTGTGTTCCATACAAACATTTTAGTTTTCTTCCCTACGATAAAAAAATAAAAACAAACAAGATTTATAGAAACAGTTTTATATTGAAAATCAGCTTTAAAATGAAAATAAGTAAAGAAAAGTTCATGTGCACCACAGGTTATTAAGTAAATACTTTTATACACTGTTAAGTTATATAAAATTTTGCAGTTATAAGGTGGTAAGGGGGTGATTATTTGGACGCTAAGAAAATGAGAGGACATGTAGTTGCCATCATAAATCCTCTGACTATTAAAATTCAATACGACAAGTTTGACACTCAAGAAATTGATCGGGTCAGTGTAAAAGTCGTTTGGTGTTTGTTTTTTAAGTAAATAAAAAAGCTATCAAATTTTTTTTACCAATTTTTGTTAAACCGCAACAGTTTTTTTGTCTTTGTGCAATTTGAAAACTGCTTTAAACAAAAATTCTAATTTGATATTTAAAATATGCATCTAATTTGTTCTCTACTTATTTAATACCATTTACATATCACAGATAATGGGCCTTTTCATCAAGAACAACTTTTTGTGACGTCATAAGTGGTTCAGCACTTTGCGTTGCCAACGACGATCTTAAGACCAAAACAACACTGAGAGTTTTCGGAATTGACGAAATTTCAGGCTTCTCAATCTCGTGTAGCGGTTTGTTTTGTTCAAATTTTATTGATAGAATATTTGCTAGGGACAAGTTAACGTAATGGTCAATTTTCCCCTTGAATTTTTACAATTCTTAAAGTATAAATATCAAGTTGTGTTTGTTACAATTAAAATTTAAGAAGTCAGAGTTTTGATGGCTTTAAAACTTAACTGTTAAGAGGTTAAAGTTCTTGGAACATTTTAAGTACATTCTTAATACAGCAAAGATATAAAAGTTAATTTTATATAATAAGGACTTTTTAAGTTGAAAATTTTGGTTATTGTGTAATTTTAGGTAAAATAAATGCTCATCTTAAAATCACTGGCTAAAGTGTTTATCTAAATTAAATGTATTTTACAGTCAATTATTAAAAAGTTTGTCCATACATCAGTCACAGTTTTGATTTTGAAGCTACTTAAATAGCGAAAACAAAAATATTTGGGCTTATAATTGCAAATAATATAAAGATCAAAACTTTTTGTGTATTATTTCTTTTTGTTTTTCGGTGGTAGAGATCTTAATGAAAAGTTTCAGTCTTGCTTTTGAAAACAAAAAAACACAACTGACTAACAGCTAATTGTCTAAACTAGAAAATAACCGAGAAGTTTCATGTTATTTGTTTTCAACAGATGACCACCATTCGTGGGTTTTGCTGACCGGAAGATTTCCGAAGCACGAAAATGTTGCCAGCTGGGCCGAGTGCAAATCAGAATACTTTGACATAGTAATTGACAAGACGTTCTACTTCGATCGTTAGTTTTTGTTTTTTGTTGTTATAAATAAGACGACAGTTTAAAAGCTGTACTAATTTCAACAATTCAACTTTATAATTTTTTATGGTATGTATTATTTTTCGACTTTCTGTCTAACACAATTGATAACTTCATATAACTGCCGAATGTAGTGGCATGCCTAAAGAAAGCACACAAAATTTTCTAAATTATAAGTAACTTTTTAACACGAAAAAAAAGAGTTTTCAAATTCTAGATATAGGTAAATCTTTACAAGTTTTTATATTAAGTTAGTGTTGAAAAATTATTGAAATTTATCATTATTTTTAGTTTGTATATGTTTAAACATACATTTATCGTCAAAAATAAACAACAGATAACATTTTTTTACACCTAAAATACAAAACTTGTAACTTGTTTTTTTCTTATTTTACAATATGTATAGTTTGCTTAACTTTGAACGCAAAGTTTTGAGCACTGTATACCAGATTTAATTTAAACATCAAATATATATGTAGTTATATATATATCTATTACTTTTTATTTTACTGTTTACAAACTTTGTACTGTTGAGAAAGAAATAAGAATGGATAATTTCGACCGTAATTGTGTAAATTATCCGATGTATAAAACATTACGTTCAATATAAAGCATAGGACTATAACTTTAACAAATATTTTATTTATCAACTGTAGCTCACTTGAAAAAAACGTTGATACAGTTCTACAGTGATCGCTTCAGTTGTTAGGTAAGTTTTCTTGCTTGCGGCTAGGTATACTTTGGTGTGACATTTAAAATTTTTGTTTGAATGCTGATCTTGAAGTTGTAATGGATATATAGACACTTTTGTAAACACAAGTTAAAATGGCGGTGAATTTTAACTACATTTGTTTGAAATACTTTTAAACGTTAGTATTTTTATACCATTTCACCAAAGAAATAATTTTGTAGTTGAGATTTTGTTACAGTTCTCAAATTTACTAACTGGAGTTTTTGACCATCAATCTCAGCCACCGAAATTAGCAATTTAATAGCACGACCATCAGCAACAATCCATAAGATACTCTGCGACCTTGTTTCTTCCTCAGTCAGTCCTGATGAGGTCGCACAATGTTTCATGAGTTGTTGCTGATGGTTATTGTTAATTTTGTTTAAAAACGTTTATTTTGAATAAAAGTTTAAGTAGTACTTTTCTAATATGTTTTTTGTGATTGCTTTTCTGAGAAAAATGTAGGTGTTTATTTAGTTTGAAAAGAGAAAGCTTTACTAATTTTGTTTTCAGCTTGCAGACGTGAAATGTAATGTTTTCCTGTTTAATAAAAAATATTTTGCTGGATCGCATCTCTATGGTTCATTAAGTTCTTTTGTATTTTATGTATAAAGCAAAGCTTGATAACACTTGTTGAAGTTATATTTTAAATATCTGCCACATATACATTAAAGAAAAATATTTCCTTTATTTTCATTTGTAGCCTGCGAGCCTTGAGTCTTATGTCTTTTTTTCATACACTGACTATAATCTAGTAAGGTTAATATTTTAAAACTACAACTCTTTTTGAATTACTTACGATTTTAGAAAGTTTCTAGTTATTAGAATTTAAGTATTTAGGTTATTTAAAAAAATAATTTGTACATTTTTATTTCCGTACTGCTTTTTTCTTTTATTGATACTTATCGCTTATTACGTATATTGTGTTATTATGAAAAGCATCACATTGTTACTTTTGTCTTTAACTTTGAATTATTTATTACACGTTTAAAACGACCACTTTTTAACCTTACGAATTAAACAAAACATTTACCTTTTAAAGAGTGCAATAGTCCGTCAATATCTGGTGAAAAAGAACTAAATATGAAGTAGAAAGAGGTTGACAGGCTTGGTAGTCGAGTATGAATGCAAGTACACGTTGTTAAATGAGGGTATCATTGAGTGTCAGGCTGGTGGAATAATTCAAACATACCACAACGTGTTAAAGGTTTGTTGATTTTGTAAAGTGTATGAAAAGTATAACAACTGTTTAAAAAACCAAAAGAACTGTAAAGCATATTTAACTAAATGTTCCTGGTCATTCAACGAATGTTTAAAACTTCACTTGAGCTTTGATTAGCGATAGAAAACGTTTGGTATGGATTTAATTATTTTTCTAGAGTGTTATAAAATTTAAAATATAGTAAATATGATATTATGATAGTATTGTTTCATTCAAAATAGTTGATAGTTCCAGTACTAATAATAATAAAAGTTTTAAGTAAGTTTTAGTAACTTAAATCTATCAAAAAACATCTTTTTTAAATTAAGATTGTTTTTTACTAAAAGTGAACAGAAAAGATCTACTTTCAAAACCTAGAAGAAATTTTGGAAAACTCCAGATAGTTTGCCAAAAAAAATTGGTCACCCTGTGTTAAACAATACCTTGAAATACCAATTTTAAACTTCGATAAAATAGATAATAATTTTAAGTAAAAGTGCATTTTTTAACGACTTTTCTCTTACAGTTGATTTTTTACTTTTAAAGGCATAAAAATCAAGAGCTCAAAATGCTCTACAATCTTGGCTTATAATTTACATTTTGCAATAAATATTTTAAACTTTTTTTTGTCCATTTGTCAAGTTGGTGGTCCTTTGTATCCAGTTGACCACTAAAACTTGAAGATAATTACAGTTTTAATGTATTTATAACAAAATTTTTTTCAAGGTTATTTTAAACATATATATACCCAATATTTTCTAAAGATTTGTTAAAGTCGGTATAAAACTATAAAATAGCAAAAATTTTAATTAAAATTAAACTTCTCCGTTTAAGAATAAAATTTATTTGATTTGCTTGCTAGTTTAGTTTGCGCCTTTCATAAAAACCCGTGTGTACGTTTCCCTAATCTAGAAATTTACAATATGCTTTTATAAAAACGCACCTTAAATTTTGAATTACACAATACACTTTTTAACTCGACATATTTTTACCCTCTGTTACAAACCCCAAAATATCTATTGTTCGATTTTAAATTTCCAAAGCCCGGTATGTCTATTGTAAGTTTCAAATTTTTATTTTGTCTAAGACTTTTTTCTTCATTGCAAATCTGACAATGTTTAGTGTAATTTACTTGCATCGCTTTAATAGTGATCGCCCCGAAGGGTTTGTATTGCTCAACTTCAAACCAAAGAATATCTAGTGTGTAAGTTTCATTCCGTAAGCTTAAGCTGCTATATTTTATTCACTCTTTGGTACAACAATATCTATTTTAACCAGTATTTATTACGGCTATCATCAACAAAGTTGAAATGCTTGGCGCCATCAAGAATAAGTAATGAACTTTACCACACGACCATCAACTACAATGGGCTGTGAACGGTTTGGCTGCAATTTTCCGGGCTTAACCCACAAACGGTAGCTTCAATGCATATGCACTTAATCTCGCTTGGTTTAGATCTTAGCAGCAGTTTTTCGCGATTATACCTGCCTGATGAGTCCTAATAAGGACGAAATTGGTCGTAAGTTGTCTCGAGTACTGTTGTTGACGGTCGTGTGGTAAAGTTCATTACTTATTATAATATCCAATGTAAGTTTCGCTAGTTTAGTGAGATCCTTATTTATGCTCTATTGCGGCAAATAATAATAATTGTCAAAAAAAATTCTCTCTTGTTTGAATGGATTGCATTTTTGTACAATGCCAAACAGGGGTCGGCAAATTACCACCCTCGGACGGAAATCAAAGTTTTGTTACAACTGTTTTAGAATAACTTCGTTTTCAAAAAAAAACGTCTTTTTTAAATGATAATCTGTCGTGTTATTTATTTTTGTTTAAAACACTTAAAAAGTTGAGCACATTAAAAATGCTCCTTTTTCGACCTATCGACCCCTGTGCTAAGGTCTTTTGCTATTATTTTAATTGCGATTATGTACTTAGGTAAACAAGATTTATTAAAACGGATTTAGCATGCATTTTTACGTTGAAAATAGTTTAAACGTCGATTTTATTATACCAAAAATTAATATAATTAATAAAAATCATAAAAGTATTTTTTATTTAAACGGTAAAAACTGTAAAAAAGAAGTTCGTTTTCATTATTAATTAGCAACTGCTTATGTTTACATATGTGTTCAATTTATATAGATTAATTTAGACTACTAAATGACAACAGATAATAAAATCTGCTTGTCTGACATTTCAATGCAAAATTTTAATTTGAAAGTTGTTTAAAAATAGGTTAAAACAAAAAAAAAGATTAAGTTTAAAAAGATCTGTTGGGATAGTTCATAGAAGAATAAAAGTAAATACAGTTATGTCTAGAAAACACTGCAGTAAAACCAATTATAAACTTATTGATGCAATAAGTAATAACATGAAAAAATAAAAAATAAAGTCATTCTTATTATAATTCATTTCGTCTCCTTCGGTTACTTAAAGTATTGTTTTTTTTTTGCTTTCCGTCTTTCGTGTACAGCAGATCGCTGTACACGAAAGACGTTTTGTTTCGCTACTGTATAGCAGAGTACTGCATATAGAAGAACAATAGCATAGTACTGCATATACAAGAACAATAAACGTTAGCTTAAGAATGCGAATGCTTAAATTCAGTTATCCAAAACTCTTGCTGTCAAACGGGCGTAATGCCTGAGACCTAACAAGTTTGATTGTTAGTATCTGTGTTCAATTATGCGTTTGACGCAACATTTTAGCCAAGTTATACAAACTTTTTTTTTATATCCTTGTCATTGATCTTGATTGATGGTAGAATACATGTTTTTTGACTCAAGACATTGATTCTTTTAAATCTTATTGTAAGGTCGAAATCTGAGAATACCGATGAAAACCGACTTAGAGTCTGTACGTTTCAGATACAATAAGCAACGAGTGCAGCATCATCAGCAAAAAAAGATCGCTTAGTAAGATAATCTTCAGACGAGCGAGGTTAAAAAGGTGGCCATCAGCTCTTGTGTTGGGCTTAACTCTTGTAGTTAATTATACTTCAGTAACGTTATATGATATGTATTGAAATAATTTGAAGTAACTTGATTGCTGCTATGAATTTAAATATGCTTGTTTCTTGATACTCTCGCAGATTTAAGTTTTGACTTTTTTTAATTGTTATTATTAGGCTTTAAGTACTATTCATAATTAGCTTTATTATTCTGAACTTTTAAAATTAAAACATGCACGTCGTATAGAAATATAACTTAATTATTAATGCAACTAACTATAAAAGAAATTGTAACAAGTAATTTTATTACATACGTATTTGTTTAGATACACAAGTGTAAATTATATTTGAGTATGTTTATTGTTTATCACCTTTTTAATTTTTTAAGTCAATAATTTTAGTAAGTATTTACAAAAATTAATAACTATTTCATACTTTCAACAAATTACATAAGTTTTGCTGGAAGATGTTTACTGATGAGGATTCTTCTTGAAATTTCTTTAACGTTTATGTGAAGTTTTACACTATTAAATTCAATTTATTGTAGCATCGATTTTAAGTTGTATATTTTCTAAAACACTTAAGTTAGTTTCTTGTTTTTGATGATTGCTTTAACTTATTAAGTTAAAAATGTTCAAATTTTTTTTGTCGTGAGTTGAGTTTCTGAAAATTAACATTGAAATTTTAAGTATTAATACAAATACAATGATATCTAGCCTACTATCGGTTTGTAATAATTAAACTGAATAAACATTATGTATAAAATGTTGGTTATTTTTGTAACTCTTAGTATAACTTAAACAACTTGTTATTCTAAAAAACAAAATGTTAAACTAGAAAAGTAACGTGTAACATGTTTTGAAGTAACATTATGGACTAAAATGATGATTATAAATGAAAATGTTAGAAACCTTAAATAATATATCCATACTCTTCCAATTTATATGAAAAACGTTTCAGCATTTAAACATATAAACTTATTACAAGCTAGTTGTAAAACTAATAGATTATTAATTTTCTAATTAACCACATACTTATGTTGTAAAAGCAAACAATTAATTTAAACATTTTATAATAGACAAAAGAAATATCATCTATAACATAACTTAATTGTGTTAAATGACTGGTCACTAAATTAAACACCCTTAAAGCTGTTCAGAAAATATATTATTTTATGTAGAATATACTAAAACAAAAAATACCTTTTGTCCATGTTATTAATAAAATGTTGTCTTTGGTTGAAAGTTTGATTTTTGTTTTTTATTGGTGTTCAGTTTTGTTCAACTTTTTAAAGCCATACTGCTTGCCTTTGCTTAAAAATTTTATATTACAATTATCTGTTTCAGTTAAATAAAGCATTATATAACAAAAACTCACATATTCGTTAAATTAATAAAACTATAAATTTTTATTTATAAACATGACTATTATTTTATCTTTAAGCTTCAAAAAAAAATTTTTAATAAAATAAAGAATTACCTAAACGTATTAAAATAAGTCTAGTATTGTCAGTTAAAATAAAAATTAACATAACTAGTTAAAAAATCAAAAAAAAAAAAGATGACAGTAGGTTTGAAACTTGTAAAATTTTCATTTTGCAAGATTCAAAGTAATTAAACCTAACTACCATCTTTATTTTGATTGTATGTTATACGAATAAAAACATAATTTATTATAAGTATCAAAAACAAATAACATTGTACTAATAAGGCTAAAGATGATTTTTTGAAACCCTAGTAAACTTCAAAACAAAATTTGGGAAAAAACGATGCTCACCTTTCGGCGGAACCGCATAAAATCTATGATATAAGCAAAAAAAAAAAAAAACAGTCATTTACTAGGAGAAACTCTCTTGAACCAGCCAAAAAAATTTCAGACTTTATCATTATATTTCAAAAGCGTTTTTCGAAAGATTTGAAATATAATGACAGAGCCTGAAAAAAAATTTGGTAAAAAAAAGGCGAACGTCTTTCGACGAACGCCATTAAAAAAAATAAGTTGAAAAAAAATGGGAAAATTTTGTAGCAAAATTTTCCCATTTTTTTTCAACTTATTCTATTAACCTCTCTCACATTTCTAAAGTTCATTTTCAACAAATTTTCGAAAAAACAGCCCTCCCCGCTGTTTTAATTTTTTTTTTCTCAGAGCCTCTGCTTCGCACGCAAAATTCTTCGCTGCAAATGACCTCTGATCATTCAAGCGGCCGTGAGATTCAGTCGCTTTTTACATTTTGAGTGCTTTGCCATTGGCCTGCGCATTTTCTAGTACCTCGCCTTCTCTGCTTCAGTCGCCCCGGCCAAAGCTTTACCTCTAGAAATGCTTCTCTTCATTTCGCACTCGTTCTTTTATTTGGGCTGAATCATATCAGAGCTCGTTTACCGACTGCTACTTCTTGTGAGAGCTTTTACATGGCTTACTTCGGACGGTACCTACCACGATTTGCCTCTCACTTTACCTTCCCTCGCTACTTATTCAATGAAGTCTGCTATACAACCTCTAACCGCCCAGCTGCGGTCGTTTGACGCCAGCTCGAGTCGACGGCCACGTCGACTCGAGCTTATATGCTATATGCCTGCAAAACAGCTAACTCGCCTTGACGACGTCTACCCGCTTAGACGTCTAGGGATTTACTTATACAGCTTTACATTGTAAAATCCCTAAGCTAACTAGGTCGTCAGCTTGCTTTCTGGCACACTGCAAGTGCCTCTCTTAATAGTGTAACACTATGCATACGCGTATCATGCTCAAATGCAGTTGTTTGATATATTCCATTAGGCTACCTCAAGAGAGTCAAAAACCAAAATTTCAATTTTTTCATAACTTATACTTATTTAACTTGTATAAATGTATAAAGTTTACCAAGTACACTACATACATAGATAAGGTACGTTCTTTAAGAGGTACGCACTCCCGTAAAGTACACACTAAAATGCGAATGGTCCACTGGTGGCCAGTCTTGCCTGAACACAGTAACTGTGGTGGTGGAGGTCCAAGCTGAAATGGACAGCCACCACAGTCAGGTCACCAAATTTCAGCTTGTTTTCATGATTATCCCAAAGCTCTTTGTCACTCCCTATTCATGCTGATTTTTTCAATTCATGTCAATCAACCTCCATCATGCAATCAAAGTATGAAATAACATTGTGTGTTGTGTTCTGTTGTCCAAGTGTCTACATAGTTACAACAAATCATCACACATGAAAAACAATATAATTAAATATAGAACAATATTTTAAGGGTAAATAATATACTTTTATATAGCTGTATAATTTTTTTAAAATAAATGATGCAAATTTTACAACTTTCTGCTTATATAATCAGCATGTTTATATGAACTGTGCACTTTTTAAAATAGTTGTAAGTAAATGCAGTGTTTAATTTTACTCTGTGCAATTTTTTTAATGTCGTGTTTTGCAGATTTATATAAAAAGTATAAAAATGAAATAATTAAAAATGGACCTACATCTGTACGAAGTTCACATGTATATGCATTAATGAAGATGCATTAATTAATTCAAATAAAGTTTGTTTTTAATGCTTTTACATTTCTTTAAGATTGAAATTTATTTATTTCTCGGGAAAAGTATTATTTTAAAATTTTATTCTATATGTTAAAAGCAAGTCTATAGCTTAAACTAAAAAGTAAAAAAAATATATATACTGGTCCCTAAAATGAGTAATAAAAAATGTTAAGCTTCAGAAAATCTTTTATAAACTCTGATTTCAGCTTAAACTAATACACAAAAACTTTATTTTTATATTTTTAGTTGTAATATTAAAAAATTTTTTAAATCGTATACAAATATGATGTTGCACGATATAATGTTGCCCTATTTTATGTAGATCCTTGATAGAGTTCATCCGCAGCAAGGACTCACCAGTTTATCAAGGATACCTGTTGGCTGTCTGCATGTATTTAGTATCCATAGTGGATGCAATTTGCTTCCAGCAGTATGTTCACAAGTGTTATTTGGTTGGCATGAGGCTTAGGACTTCACTCATCACTGTTATTTATGACAAGGTTTATTTTTGCTTGTTTACTTTTTGAGCATATATATTTTTTGAAATTAACATTTAAGTTTATTGTTAAATACGTATTTTAAACATTCTAAAAACAATAAAGTACATTTACTTTGTACAACTCTAAATACTTGTGTTTTCAATTTAAGCAAGTAGTTTAACCCCAATACAACACTTTTAATAAGCATTTTGAAAAAATTGTTTTTCAGGCATTAAAAATTTCAACTTACGCCAAGCAAAAGTCTACGTTGGGCGAAATATTGAATTTGATGTCAACCGACACTCACTGACTCATGGAACTCATGACGTTTTTGAACGTAATGTGGTCCGGACCAGTTCAAATAACAGTTTGCACCCTACTACTGTGGAAGGTGTGTTTGTGACAGTTTCGAATGTTTTTTTTGCAAGTTTTAGTTTAATTTCAGTTATTTTATAGTTGTATGTTTACTCTTAAACGTTATTTACTTGTTTTTTGTAAATAGTAAGTATGCTTATTCTGTTTTAACTATTTGTGTTGTAAATTCTAATTTGTTAGTATAAAGACTTGTTTAATAAAATATCAAATACAGCAATTACAAGTGGCTGCAATAGCTGGAATTTCAATCATGGTTGCCATAATGCCATTGAATGCTTATTTAATGAAAAAATTAAAGTTTTACTCAATGGAAAACATGAAGCTAAAAGATGAGAGGGTAAAACTAATAAACGAAGTTCTGAATGGAATTAAAGTAATATATTAGTTTTTGATTTAAAGTTACTATAGATAAAATTTATTCAATTTAATTTTGTTTTTAGTTAATACACTCGGTAACAGTTATAAAATTGTATGATAATAATGAACTTTTAGTATATTAATTAGTTTCATAGTTTTATAGAAAATTAAAAGGATATGTTCTATGTTTTAAGCTTAATTTTTTACACATACCCACAGGTGGTTAAGATGTACGGTTGGGAACCTTCTTTTGAGAAACAAGTAGAAAAAATTAGATCAGAAAAGTTAAAAAACTTGAAAAAAATTTCTGTCTTAAAAGCAGCTTGTACCGGTTTATGCAATATGACAGCATATTTTGTAAGTGACTCCGAAATCAATTTATATTAATTCAAACAATAAAACCAAGTTTACTGTTGTAAAGCTGCAGTGTTTTGCATATTAACTATATATGTACACTTGTGCGTAAAAAATGCTTAATTATAAAACACTAATAACAAGTGTAAAGTAAGGAGATTGAGGTTTAAACAATAAATTTCTAGAGAGCTTCACAATTAAGAAGCCTATATACTCTTAATACTGTAATTTAGTTTTAAAGTAAAGAGTCCAAAATCAAGAAATAGCAACAAATAATACATGAAATATACTAAAATTCATTTTAGTTTTTGTTTATAAATTTTTTAAAATAAGTAACTACTGTTTGTTAAAATAATTATAACTAAACATTTAAAGAAGTTTATTTAACTTTTTAATTTATATCTCAAGGTCACTGTTGTATCTTTTGGAGTGTACTTGGCTGTTTATCCAGAAAGAGTGCTCGACTCAACTAAAATTTTTGTGTCAATTTCGCTTTTCAATATTATAAGGAACCCACTTAATAATATACCGAAAGTTTTTACTGCTGTCATTAACGTTAGTTCTTTTGTAATACACTTAAAAACTTTAAGTTGATAATTTCGGTATAAGAGTTACATACATAAAGATATTTTCTATAGTGAAAAGTACTATTTAGTTTATATTTTTTTTTTAGATCTTATAAGTACTTAGTATACTTTTATAGAAAAAATATTTTAAAACTTTATTAAAAAAATTAGCGAGCAAAAACTTGTAAAAATTTAGTTGATTAAGGACAACTTATTGAACTTGTTTTCAGTTTTTGCATACATAAAACTTTAAACTTAACAGCTTCACTTTTGTACAACATTGTATAAGTTAAAAGATTTTTAAAAGTTAGTTTAAGTTCAAACAAGGTATATTGTAGGCTCAAGTTTCTGCAAAAAGAATAAAAGACTATTTGCTTAGCTCAGAAGTAGATGTGAATGCAGTAGACCGTGATTATGTTGGAGGTTTGGAAAGAAAAATTATATATATTAAATCAATCTTCCACTTCAATACACACTTTAAAAAACGCCAAAAATGCGTACCTACAAGAGCGTACTAAAAAGATAACTATACTGGTTTTAACTTGAATTGAGAATACTAAAAGACTTAACGTTAATGCTTTATTTAACAATTTACTGTGCATTGCACAGCCTTTAAAAATTTTGATAACTATCAAACTAAATTGCTTAAACTCTTTTTAGAACATCAAATTGTTGTGAAAGATGGAAGTTTCTCTTGGGAAGAAAATGGAAAAAACACTCTTCACAAGTAAACTTTAAAAAATAAAACTACTGTGTTTGATGTAATGTTATATAATAAACCTACTTTAGTGTCTCTTTCGAAGTGAAACGTGGAGAGCTGATTGCGATAGTGGGCCACGTCGGAAGTGGAAAATCATCCGTCATTTCCGCTCTGTTGGGCGAAATGGAGAAGAATAACGGATACGTTGGAATGAAAGTATGCTTATTTTAGTAAACTTTTGTTATCAGTTGTTAATTACGGTTTTAATTGTACTTACAGTTTTTATTCAATCCATACCACACCTTTTTTTAATAAAGTAACTGATTATTTGTTAACATCCTTAAATCTTCTTTTTTTAAATATATATAAAACTGCTTTAGTTTTGAATCTACTTTTTTTTAATATTTTAGCTATCATAATATAACAGGTTAGCAATAATTAAAATATTAAATCAAAATATTATTCAAGTTTTACGCAAAAGACAATATAAAAGAAAACGTAAAACTAATTTGAGCCTGACTATAGCTAAAAATCATAAAAACTTTTAAACTTCTTCAGGGATCAGTAGCTTTTGTGCCTCAACAAGCGTGGATTCAAAATGCAACTCTCAAAGAAAATATATTGTTCGGAAAACAATTAAAATCAGAAATTTGTATATTTGAAGCACATGAAGGGAAGAAGTTTTTTGGTGATGTTGACAAAGAAGTCTACGAAAAAGTTGTCGACGCCACTGCTTTGAGATCTGATTTCGATATTTTACCAGCCGGTGATGAAACAGAAATTGGAGAAAAGGTAACAAAACAACAAACATTAAAACCTTTATTTAAATCAGTGTTTTACTAAAGTCTAACAAAAACTCTAAAAAATATCAAAAAGTTGTATTTCAATGTTCAAGTTTATAATAAAATTAAACCTTATTAACCACTTTTATCATATTATTTTTAGTACTTCAAACTATATACAAGGTCTCTGCAGGTAAATAGATACTGCACTTTGCAACATAAAAACAAATTAAAGCTACAAAAATAAATCAAACTGTTAGATTTTTTAAGGTTCAGACAACTATTAAACAGCCTTAAACACGTGTTTTGCATAAAAAAGGAAGTTTGATACAAACAATTTATCATTGAAAGGGAACGAACTTGAGCGGAGGTCAAAAACAGAGAGTGTCGCTTGCAAGAGCCGCATTGCAAGATTCAGAAGTTTATTTGTTGGATGACCCCCTGTCTGCCGTTGACTCACACGTGGGAAAACACATATTCGACAATGTTATTGGTCCGAACGGAATTTTGAAAGACAAGGTAAAATGTCATTTTAAACAAAAATATTGTTCTAAGTTTATAAACATTTAAATATTAAACTAAGTAGTTTAAGTTTTCCGGAATATGAAAAAAGGGCTTGTAAATTTTGTTTCTAGAAAAAGCTGTTCCTAAAATCTTTCAACTTTTTCTATTTAAGACTATTTAGTTTGTAGTTAAACTTTAATTTTTTGTTTTAAATTAATAATTTTAAACAATCAATGTAGCTAAGGATTTGCAAAGATAAAAAACCAAAGTGTTTCTAATAAACTTACTGAACAAATAAAACGTAGTACTTTTAATTTATATGATTTATTTTCACTCAAAGCAAGCTTTAAATGTACTCATATGAATCATACAATTTTGTAATACTACAAAAAAATTTTCCAATCATGTTCAAACTGTGTTTTGCTGTTTGACAGGTATAAAAGTAAAAAAAAAATTAAAACTCAAAATAAAATTAATTTTTAGACACGTATACTGGTAACTCATAAACTGAATGATCTGTCTGAAACCGACAAGGTAATAGTTTTGAACCAAGGAAAAATTAGTGAAGTGGGAACATACGATGAGTTGTTGAAAAACAAAGCAGATTTTTACAGTTTGATCAGCGATTATGCCACGAAAAACCAGTGCGAGGAAGAAAAGACAGCATTTGACAAAAACGAAGGTGGTTTAAAATAACTTGCGAAAGCTAAATAAATTAGAAGCAATTTTAGTTTTTTAGAAATAAATTTCTTAAAACTATTTTACTGACTCAGATTAGACATTGCTAACATACTTTTTAAGGTTTTTCTTTGTAGATAAAAAGTGTAACTAAAATTCAAAAATAGTTGCAAAACAGAAGTTGAATAAAATTTTACAGTTTTTCGTAGCTCTTTTTTTTGTCTATAAAATTTTAGCATTAACTTATTTGTTTTTTCAGTTTTAACTTAATTTTTTATAACTCTACGAGTGTAAGGTGTATACTTTTTGAATTTATTTTATTTTATCTTACTTTTTCAACCAATTTAAAGTTACTTTAATTTTAATATTTAATGTTCACTTTCAAATTTAAGCCTGATATTAACAAAAGTATTAATTGGTATTCAATTATTACTAATTAACTTAACAACTAAAAAGTTAAAAATTTTTGTGATACAATAATATTTATAAACCATAAAACTGCATTAAGTTAAAGCTTAAAGATATGCTAAACTCGAACATGCTAGCAAAAAGATACTAACATAAAACAAAAAGAAAATTTCAAACTTTTTTAATTGATCAAGTGAACGAAGAAGATCTTGCAAGTGTGTCAGAGTTTATTGATGACTACTCGGATGTCCAGGAGCTTGAAGATGAAGATTCTGAAGATCAGCTAAGAAGAATGTCAAAAGAAAATGTTAGAAGGAGTAAATCTGGGTTAGTTTAATTTTTAAAGTTTAAAAGATAAAATTATAAAAAATTTAACAGCTACAAAAAAATAGTTAATACAAGCAAAATTAGATATGTTTATATATGAAAGTAAAGGATAAATTCAAATTAATAGTTGCCATATCGTTTTTTTGTATTATTTATTTCTTTGACATGAAAAAACAAAAAAAAATATTTATTTAAACAATGAGTTAAAGAAAATTAACACTTCTTAGATACGCATTTTGTGATGAGTACGCATTTTAAGACAGTAGTCAAATTGCACAATCAAGGAAACGATTACTGTACTTTAATACTTTCTAAAACCGTTAATAAAAACAGGTTGTATTCTATTTCAAGTGAAGAATCTGTAAAACCAAAACGTTTAAAAAAACTTTCCGTCGCTAAAGGTGCCTTAACAAAACAGGAAACATCACAAGAAGGCTCTGTAAGTTTTTCATGCTATTACATTTCAAGTTTGCCTAATAAACGTTTTACAAGAGTATACTAAAAATGTTATGTTATTATTAATGTGTAATGTATTAATGTCTTTAAAGGTGAAAACTTCTATCATTGCTTACATGCAAGCAATT
Organism: Thalia democratica; assembly: GCF_965202585.1. NCBI lineage: Eukaryota > Metazoa > Chordata > Thaliacea > Salpida > Salpidae > Thalia > Thalia democratica. Next base: position 78,771,741 of record NC_139165.1, read on the forward strand.
GGATACATAATGTGTGCAGCTATTATTTTTACGGGGGTGTTGCTACAGGTTTTATGCAGTTAACTTTTTAGTTGACAAAGAGTATTTTTAAAAATATCTTAACTTAATTAAATTTTGAAAATAATGTTGTTATACAGAGAAAATCATTATCTATTTGCTTAAACATTTAAAACTCGTAACTACTTTGAAAACCATAACTTAAGGATACTAAAAGCCATTAACAATTAATTTTAATTTTAGCCCTAAAATTTTAAACATGCTTTAGTCGTCTGAAATGGGAATATCGATTTGGTTGAGCGACTGGTCGGCTGATGGGGATTCTTTACCAGCTGAAGAGTATAGAAGCAACATCGGTGTGAGAATAGCAGTGCTGGGCGCGTTGGGCGCAGTTCAAGGCTGGTTTTAATAATAGTTAATAATTTTGTTAATTTAAATTATTTTTGTGCTCTGTACAAAAGTGATTCAGTTCATATTGAAAGATTTTAGTTTTAATATTTTACTGTTATCAAAAATCATATGTGCAAATTAAAAACCTTTATTTTGTTAGAAAAATTGTATTTTTATTTATGTGCTTTTATAACTGAACACATTTTAAGTTCATATATTTAAATTTTCTTAAGCACGCTTTGTGAGAAAAAACACAATTAAAAAAAATCACTTAAACATAGACATTTATGTATATACCGTAATTCAAATAGAATAACATGTTGTGATTTCAAAGTATGAATTTTAATAAAAATGATAAAGTAAACTGAAACTATTGAAAACAACTTAAAATGTTAGAAATAAGTTAGAAATAACAGAAACATTTCAAAAAAGCTAAACACCCTCTGATATTGTGATTAAAGAACTTTTTTTTATAATTGTTTAAAACCTAACTGACTATTTCAATTAAAACCTTAACGTGAGTTACTAAAATATACACAAAGTTTAGTTTAGTTTGTTGAAAATACAATTTTTTACATACATAATTTTAACAGCCTTTGCCGTTGTAATAAATGCGTACACTCTTTCTATTGGCTGTTTGAAAGCGTCAGCAAAAATACACAAAGGATTGCTCGGATGCATATTGCGAGCTACTACAAGATTTTTCGATACAACTCCACTTGGAAGAATTATCAACAGATTTTCTCAAGTAATTTTAAACTTAACGAGATAAGCAGTTTTTAAGTCATTTGTTTAACTTACATTGAAAGCATTAAGTCTAAAATCTAAGTTTTGTTTTTAAAATTAAAAGCAAAATACTTGTTAATTTACTAGGACATGTTCATAGTCGATGATAATTTGCCGAATACTATATTGGTGTGGACAAAAGCTGTATACACAGTTTTAAGCATCATGATAATTATTATGTACTCTACTCCTATTTTTGGTGTCGTAATTTTACCTCTTGGCATTCTCTATTATTTTCTAGAGGTAAGTTAAGTTTACTAAAATTACAAACACATTAAAATTAATCTTTGTTTGATTGTATTAATTTTATTGATACTTAAAATTTGTTAAATTCCCACAGTTTAAATAAAATTACTTTAATGAAAGCTAAAATGTTTAAATAAAATTATTATAATATCTTACAAGCATCTGAAATATGTAAAGATATAAACAAAAACAAGCAAAACCTGATAAACTATTTTTACAAGTTTTGGAGATAGTTTTGTTTTAAGCTAAAATTATGAAAGAATACAAAACCACCGTTTTTAAACCCAACTAAACCAATTAAATAAACTATAGTTTCTCCAAATGTATAATTTAGTAGTTCCATTATTCATGCTTTTTTTTATTAGTTAGCTTATCAAACACGATAAATCAATCGACGCTCGACATTATAGTCGATGGACCTGATGTATAGGAAGACCTCGCGGTCATCGAAAAATAGAACAACGAGTTTTTAATGTTAACTTACGAGTAAGAACTTATGAAAACGCTTTAAAATAGTACGCTTTTGCTCTAGTTTTTTTTTTTTGACTTAGAACCATAATTTTCAACATGTGTTGGTGGTTATTTGCTTCTAAGTTTCATCATACAACGCAACAAAACAAAATCACACTTAACAGCGGTTTTACGTGAAAACTTCGAGGCAACTGAAAAGAATAGAAAGTGTGTCAAAGTCTCCCATCTTTTCGCACTTCAGCGAGACCTTGTCGGGATCAACTTTGGTGAGAGCCTTCGGAATGGTGGAGCAGTTCACTGAAGTTTCGCACGACAAAATCGACATGAACCAAAAATGCTACTACTCCAACACAATATCAACAAGGTTGCTTTTATAGCTTTAAATGTTTTTTACAAAAGCCTGCTAAATTAACTTTTCAAAAAACTAATTAAAAGGCAATAAACCATAACTAAGTATATTAATACTAAATGTACTTTGTACCTAATGTCCAAGTATCCTTGTACTTAAGGTTTACTGTAAATTATACTTTTGTCAACCAAAATTCTTACGACTTTTATATTTTGATTTATATATTTTTTTATAGCACATAGTTTTACTTTACATGTTTTTCTTTTGCTCAAAATTTATAAATATAAGTAAATATTTTATTCAATTATTTTACAGATGTATAATACGTTTAGTAATTTTTTAAACTTTTTTCTAAACAAATCGTTTCTACACAGATGGAATGGTGTATGGCTTGCAGTTTTCGGAAACGCAGTTGTTTTTTTCGCAGCATTATTCGCTGTTGTGCAACGAAACACCATTAACGGCGCTGTCGTCGGTCTTTCTGTGACGTATGCTTTACAAGTGAGCCAATGTTTATTGATAGGTTTTTACATCGAAAAAAAAGATAAACATTAAAACTGCACCTTATGAAACACATGATTTTATTTTAACTTTAAGTTCTTCCATAAAAGAATTTAACATTTTTAAAAGTAAAATACAAGTTATTGCTACAACTAAAAGTGTAATTATGACATATTTAAGTACCACAAGTAAATAATTCCAATAAGTTCACTACTTAAAGTTTCTTTTTTTTTTTATGCTCAAATTATAAATATTTTCAAAATCAAAGTACAACTAAAGTTACTTTCAAACAGATGACACAACAGTTAAATTGGCTAGTCAGACAAACAACCGCAGCTGAAAATCAAGTTGTTTCTGTAGAAAGAATAAAAGAATATTCTGAAATCCAACCAGAAGTTTGTTAAAACTTGCTTTTTCATAAAACTCTACTTTCTATCAACTTACTCAGTTTTTATTCAGGCTCCTTGGACGATTAATGGAAAGAAGCCAAAAAGTAGCTGGCCTGAACATGGCAGTGTTCAGTTTAACAACTACAGCACAAGATACAGAGAAGGCCTAGATCTAGTGCTTAAAAACATTCAAGTAGACATAAGAGCTAGAGAAAAAGTTAGTAAATTTGACTTAGTACAAGTGTAACAAGTAACTTAATTTACTAAAATCGTTATTAGAAAAAATAAAAAATTTTAAAGACATGCTTTTAGTTTTCGGCAATAAATATTTAAAACTACTTTTTTTTCAAAAATGTTAAAAATGAAATGTATTTTAAAAACTTTAATAGATAGGTGTAGTAGGCAGAACCGGGGCAGGAAAATCTTCGTTGACACTAGCAATGTTTCGTATGTTAGAATCGGAGAAAGGCAACATAACGATTGATGGAGTAAATATAGCTGAAGTAGGACTTCACGATCTCAGATCTAAAATTGCTATTATTCCTCAAGTGAGTTGTGCTAAATTGTACATGAAGCAGTATTTTCAATTATATAGATAAATATAACTGTATTACAAAAACTACGCATGTTTTAGTAAAATTTGTTACTGTTTCAAAGTCTGTCATCTTAATAATTTTAGTTTGACCCTACTAAAATTGTAAAATTTATTTCTAAAATAGTAACAAAACATACAAACACCTTGTTTAGATATGAATATTTTCATTCTAAAAGTCAATTTAATGAAGACTTGCTAAGTTCAGTTTACAAGAAAAACGTTTAAAACCGGAACAAAAATAAAGTACATAAGGTCATACAGCTTTGCTTATAAAGTAGTTTCTACTCTGTATTCACAAAGTCTACCGTAAAATAGATTTCATTGCAACGTGTAGTTTATTAGCTCCTTAATTTAGCAACATCGAAAAAAATAATTAATAGGAAACAGCTTTAATTATAATAGTAATGACAATTCATTAATCTGTAAAGATCAACTTAAGGTAGACTGTCATTTACATCCACAGGAGTGGGGATACTAGGTATGATAAACTTCTATTTTATTTGAACACGAAACAAGTCTACAAACTAACCAAATTTCAAAGAACTGATAAAAGTTTCATATGTAAAGACAACAGGCATATCCAATGAAAAATTTGTAAGACTAAACATACAACTACCGAAAAGTTCACTATGTACAAAAATCATAGTTGAAACAAAATACATGTAGAAAAATAAATGCTGTTATGAGTTAATAAATTTTAAAACTGTAATTTCCAATAACGGTTTTATGAACATACTGGCATACACTACAAAAAAGGTTTGACTTAACACCAAAAACAAAAGCTTCTAAATATTTGATGCAAATAATTTATAGGAGAATAAACTCGTCAAGTTTTTAAAATCATAACAATTAAATTTAAAAAGACTAAAGCACAACAATAACAAACCATTCGTTTAAACCTTGTAGAAATTAATTTTTGTTAAGCAGTTTAAAAAAGCCGTATTGCTATTACAGTTTTGAGTACAAGTCAAAGAAATAAGTTTATATAGAACTAGCAATTTACTCAAAAAAGTTACACAGCGTTATTAGGATTTATGTCAATCGGTTTAAAAGAACTTTTAATTATTTTGCTTTAAAGTGAATTTTTTTTGTTTATTTTCAAACATTATTAACAAGAAAGTAGATAAATTTTACAGCTTGGAAAAAAAATTGTGTAGTACTCTATTATAATATTTTAATGAAGCAAAAACAAGCTTAGTTTAGATTTAATTTTATAATTTTTTTATGTTTATAGCCAGAACTAGTTTTTAAAAAACTTAGTGTCCCTTTAAATATGAAAATCGTTACTTTTAACTAAAATTTTTTTTAGGATCCATTTATGTTTTCCGGATCCCTCCGAATGAACCTCGATCCGCTTGAAACGCATTCCGACGACGAAATTTGGAACGCTCTGGATCTTTCCTTCCTGAAAACTTTCGTTTCACACCTTCCTGGAAAACTCATGCACACTTGCTTGGAAGGAGGCTCAAATTTCAGGTTGAATATGATTACAACGAATATTTCTTAAAAAATTTAATTTTCAGTTGTTGGTTTAAGAATACTGTTTACTATGCTGCTTATAAATACGGAAATGAAAGTTCTATTCTTTGTAATGAATGTATTTTTTTTAATACAATACATATATTAAGAGCGTGAAATTACCTAAAAAAAGTAATTTAGTTATTAACAGGTAACAAAAAGATTATCATTTATCTTAAAGGTCAAAGACATGTTTAACAAAATGATGCAGAAAATCAAACAACTATTTATTTTTAAGTTTAGTTAACACAAACGCAATATTTTAATTAATCTCAAAACTAGTTAAAAAATTTAATAAACAAAACTAACTACCACTTAGTATACATTTGCACAAATGACACAAACTAAACTCCAGTGTCGGCCAACGTCAGCTGGTGTGCCTGGCCAGAGCGCTGCTGCGGAAACCGAAAATAATAATACTGGACGAGGCCACGGCTGCGGTCGACGTGCAAACCGACGAGCTGATACAGCAAACTATAAAGTCTCAGTTTAGGGAAAGCACCGTTCTGACGATCGCTCACCGGCTCAACACAATAGTCGATTATGACAGGTGAAAAGTTTATGTTTGTTTGTTCAATGTCATTTTAGTTGAGAAAACTGTTTTAAGAGATAATGGTAAAAGCAAAACATAAGTATAGTTTTCAATTAGCGTGAAAAATTGTATGTAAAACTTTTTAATTTGATTTTAAAAACTTTGCTTTTGCAGAGTAATCGTTTTGAGTGAGGGAGAAATTGAAGAATTCGACAATCCAAAAAGTTTACTCGCAAATAAAAGCTCCATATTTTATTCAATGGCTAAAGAGGCTAAAATAGTATAACGAGTTGTTTGATTTTATTTTTTAAAGTTCTGGTATTTATTCTTGAAATGTTTATTTTTTGTTTTTGTATAAATTTAGATCTAAGTTAAAGCTATAACAATTAAGTCGCATTCTTTAAGTCTTTAGTATAAAATGTTTAGAATAATATTCCATTCACTTGTTTTTCTCGTACTAAAAAGTGTTGTAGTAATAAACTTCTTTTAGTTGTGTTTATTTGAAAGTCTGTTATATATTGTTTAATAGTTTTTAATTAAAACCTATATTGAAGTACAATTTCTGCATTTAGTTGTTTTTTGAAGATGTTGGTTTTAGTACTTTTAAGGTTATTTGAAGCTAAAATATAAATAAGTTCAATTATTATATTCGTTTACTTGTCAATGATGCAACAATGTTCAAATATCATATTAACACTTCCATAAACATATACCTTTTGATCTAAGATATCAAAGTTAATCATACAGTAAACTAAACAATATGTTTGACAAGTTCATTGAATCGTAATAATCATTAAATGGTAATGTATGTCTTTAATAGTTTAGTAATTTTACATTTTTATTGATTTGAAAGCAATGCAAAATATGAAATAGTTGAATGAAAACTTCAAAGCAATTTTATCGGGTAGTAAAATGTGTTTGAATTTTGCACGCCTAGTTAATTTTGTAAGCGTTGCAACTTATTCTATGGAATAGTTAAACTTACAATTTTGATAGACGCTTGAAGTTCACTTGAACTTGTTACAAGAATGAGGCAATCATATGGTAATGGGAGTGAACCTATTGTTTTAAAGTAGTTTGCGTGCTTTGATACTTTTTTCACTTTTTTAAATTGCAAAAAAAAATTAACTTGTAGTTTTTTTTTCTACTTTAAATTTTCATACATGATTTTTTATATTTAATTTAAGAAAAATTGTTAAGGTCTAAAGTTTCAGCATTGTATTCAAACAAGAAAACTATCTCTTTATCTGATTAAGATACTTACGCTAGAAATATATACTTATATCAATACAGGGTTCGGAAAACTGCGACACGCGAGAATTTTTTAATTATAATAGAATGCGGCCCATGAAAGGTAAAGCCTGCCACCCACAGAAATACAAATTTGGCCCGCTAAAGAAAATTATAGAATTTACACATGAAACTTTTGAACCAAAATGAAGAGCAACAAATTATTATGATGTATTTTTAAAAAGTTTTAAACTTACAATAGACATTTTAAATTTGTTACTAAAAGCATAAACTACATCTGCGGCCAGCGAGTATTTTTATTGTTGAAATTTTGTCCGCGAAAACTAAATACTGCCGACCCTTGTTTTAGTACACTACATAAATGAAAACTGCTGTTGAAGAGTATTTTTGAATATACGAAACGTTTAATGTTTTTGAACACTACTTTTTTACTTATAAACAAACAAAACACTTATAATTAAGCTAAAAAGTTGATTAAAATATATCAGACAACGCATATAAATTGTTGCTTTTAAGATACACGTGAAACTGTTAATCGCATCTTTGGGCAATTTTTGCTACCAGAGAAAAAAGCAAAAGTGTAACCAACTAGTCATATAGCGACATCTCACAAAAAGGGGCAATTATGATAATTAGCTAGGTAAACCCTGATCTAGCTCATCACAGACTATTGAACTAAAGTTTTTATTCCGCCTAAAAAATTCATAATAGATTCAAGAGCAACAATACTTTTAATAACTTCAATTATCTATTTTAAAGGTTAAAAATTGATTGACTAAACGATAAAAACTTATTTGCTATCTTAGAATTGTTTTTAACAACTGTTTATTTTTACCATACGAATTAAGTAAGTTATAAATGAATTTAGAAAACTAAATTCTTCTTTGTGTAAATTTTTTTTACACTAAATCCAAAAAAAACTTTTGTTTATATGGAACTTTTACATAGATATTTTTAAACACATTGTTATTAATTATACCTTTTTGGAAAAAAATATATGTTTCATAGAAATATTTTGATACTAACTTTAAAATTAAACCTTTTTTACTAAAATGTGAATAAAATATCTCTATAACCCAATTTAGAAATATTAATTATTAAGTTATGTAAAGGATAATTTATAACAAGTAAATTTGATTTTTGAACCAGTTAGATTTTATACTTTTATTTTATTTTGTTTATGAACAATTAAAAATGTATTTAGTAGTAAGTAAGTACTTTAAAAAAAAGATGTGTAGTCTACAGGTAATCTGTCCTTTTTAGCGAAGAATCGAACAGCTTGTGATAGTTTGAAATATAAATATTAATAGTTTTGTTTCCATAGTAGTACATACTGTTTTTGCAAAGTAGAGCTGTAGTACTAAAATAATAATTTGTAATATTAAAAACTTAAGAAATAAAACACACTTAATTAAAGGTCGTTTAAAAATATCAATAAGATACAACTTTAGTATAGAGAAAAGAACTTGTATTCATATAACAGAAGTTAATTTTTCGACTTTAAAATTATGCGATAGTAAAAAGTAAGATCTAATATCCATGTGTTTTTCTAATAATAATGCAACAAAATGACTGATTAGTGGTAAAATGTTGTTGTTACATTTTAAATGAAAAACAAATAAATGGACAACTAAAATAACTTAAAAAATTTTTTTTATTATACAACAGATTAAACTACTTTCTGGACATAAAAGTTTATATCAATATTTCTTATTAGTAAACAAGTTTAGTAAAAATGTCCTAAAAAAATTATAATTCTTTAAAAAAGAGTTTAGTTATTTAAAGTTTATAATCAAATTAGAAACTATTTAAATTAAATAACAAAAAAGTGCAGATTTTTTTGAAAGTTCAAATCCTTCTAGAAAACTCTATTTTGAAGACTACATTACACTTGTAAAAAGAATATAAACAAACAAGCAATAACTTTAATTTGCAAGAAAGTACTTTTTACAAAATAAAATCAAACTAAACCACAGTTTTTTTTAACTTAAACACTACTTTAAACAAACAAAGAACTGTTGTATCGTAATTCGTTGATAAGATTAATAAAAATTACCCCTGTGCTACCTAACAAGCAACCAAGTGTATATTTCAGACTTTTAGAAAATTGAAAAGATTTATACAAAGTTCAAATATTTGTATACCTACACTCATTCAAATGAAAATTATAAGCACAAAATTTTATACGGCGACTCTCTGTAATTCGAACTACACGAAGTTCAAATAACGAGAAACCGCTAAATTGAAAATAGTCTCAATTTACTGTTTACTAAAGTGCTAGCCAGATAAGTAATATAATTTCGTGGTTTTTTAGTTATTTTAAGCATAATTCAAGTAAGTAAAGAAGCTTCCTTTTTTAATTTACTTCATACATCATCAACTAGCTTTCTAACGGTATAAACAGTAATTCTTTTTTGCTTAATAGTTAGCTACAAATGTAAGAGTTACTATGACCAAAACTACTTTTTTCGCCATAGTAACTTGCATTTATTCTTTACATTACGCTTTTAGTAGTAAAACCTTCATCTAAATGATTGATAGTTTATAACTTTTTGCAGTAATTAAAAGTTGCATATATACATGCTCCTAATGTCTTGGTCAAGACGTTAAAAGGTATCCGTGGTCTGCGACTCGATAACCGAAAGGTTTTTCGGGCACCAGGTCCTAGGACCAAACTTTTTGAGCACATTTTTGTCGTTCAGTAAACTATAATGTAAGAAAAGCTTGGAAACAAGTTTCGAATATTTAAGAATTGTTTTTAGATTCGTACATGATACATTTCCTAATACTTTAATTTGATCGGTTTTGCAATAAAAAAGAAAAAGAAAACTTTTAAAATTTTTGTGTTATATATCTAAATTATTTATTCTTATTAACAAAATAAAATAGTTCAAAACAAATAAGTTAAAAAGTGCTGTAAAAAGAACCTATGTACAATATGAATGACAAATCTTTTTTTAGTTTTTAAAGTTTCTACCAGCAATTAAATACTTTCATTAGTATAGTAAATAAACAAATACATATTAACCGTTGATAAACGATTTCCTTAGCATTATTAAATTAGTGACTGTATCTTCGAGTGACCATTAACAAAAACCAAAGAAAATGATTAGTCTATTAACTATAATAATTCGTTTTTTTTTCAGTCAGACGCTTAAAGTAAGTTTACATTAAAATTTTTTCACCAAGCCTATACAATTTACAGTTTTGGTTCTTCTTTAACTTAATTTGTACTGCGAATAGTTACTAGGCCCTGCTGAAAAAATTTTGAATGATGATAAAACGGTCATTTCAATTTTTGTGTTAATCAGAGCTACAACTTAAATTTTTAAATAGATTTAGTTTTCTTTGGCAGCCGAGGGGTGAGGACTGAAAAAGAGATAAAAACTGTGAGATTTTGTTGAATGTTACTTGTAGCCAACATAATGTAATCTAACAAAATTAAACTGTGTTAAATGTTTAATAAATTTACTCATTTAAAATAATAAATTAAGCTAATTTTTAACTATTTCTAATTTTATTTATTATATAATATCTTTTTCTTTAGGAAAGCAAAGACATTTTTACATAACTTAAATATTTTACTTAAAACATTAATAAAATGTTTAAACTTGTAATTAAACAATGTGAAAATTTATAATTTATTTTTATCTAGGAAAGCAAAGATATTTATACATAACTTAAATATTTTACTTATAACATAATAAAATTAATAAAATTGTATAAACTTGTAATAAATAAGTAATTAAATAATGTAATTAGTTTTTTCTCTTTTATAACTGATATAAAATGTTAAATTATTGATAAATTTTAAAATTATAAACATTTCAGATAGAAACTTTACCTTTTGACGTAGAGTTCAATATATATTTAATGTGTATAAAATGTGAGATATATGTGTGTATAATTTTTTTTTAGTATACAATCTTGTAAAGTTTAATAGTTTAATTTTACATAGAGTCATCTATGATAAAGTTTTAGAGTTTAAATTTTAACTGTAAAGTTTTTTTTTTTCTTTTTTATTTCATTTGTAGCTCATTATAATTTTGATTAAGTTGTGCATGCAACTCGATGACCGAGAGGTCTTTTTGCGTAACTAGGTCCTTGAACCAACAGTTGGTCATTGTTGAGCAATTTTCCGTTTTTGTTCAATAAACCACAAAATATTAGCAATATTACTGCAGTTTAGTTATACTATTTTAACATAATTGTAAGGTAAACATTTGTATTTTTTGTCTCAAGTCAAAAAAATAAATTAACATTTTTTACTCTGCTTGTATAAAATTTTTTATAAAAAATCTGTTTTAGTGAAGTTTATGAAAAGATAAAGAATGTCATCTTGTTTACTTAGGGTTGCCATTTTAAATGAAAACCTTGAAAAACCTGGAATTTGACAATTTAGGCAAAAAAAAACCTGGAAAACCTGAAATATTTTAAGTTTGAGTTGTTGTTAGTTTTCTATGAAATAGATCGAATTAAAATAATTGTAGTTTTCATGACTTAAAAGTTTGTAGTTTTAGCTAACTTTGTTGTTATAAAAACAATAATGTTTTAACATTAAATTTTTGTTGATATTTTTAGTGAGTAAAATTCATTAGGAAAGAAATAAAAACATTACTTAGTACTTGTAACAAAAATGTTACAAGTTTTTTACAGAAAAATATGAAGTGAACACATAACGTTTCAATTTTTTTTTAAATAGTAAACTAAACAAAGCGCATTTTGTATGTTGTCATTCTTCTATTTTAACACAAGATGATTTTAATATACTTCAGACATTTTTTTTTCTTAAATCTTTTTTAAAGGTTTTATAAATATTTAAAGGTATTATTTTTTAAATTAAAATTTGAGTTTTACTTTAAACATTGTTGTGAAAGAAAACTGTCAATAGAAGCAAATAGAAATCAGAGAAAAATAGTAAAATGTAACAAATTTTAGTTCTGGATACTTGTTAAATTTTATTTCAACTCTAGCACTTAGTTCCTGTTTAAAAAAATATTATATTTGCAAATATACAATATTAAATAATAATTTAATAAAACAGATTGTTATAATAAAAATTATTTCGAAATTTCTTACAGATTTTTTAAACTTTCTTCAAGGTTTTTGAAAGCACATCTTTTTTTTATAATTTTTACTAGTAAGTTATTGTTTAGTTAAAAAAAACTGCTATTCAAACGGTATAAATTACTTAGAATTACCGTAAGTATTGCAACTTATTTTGTTATATTAAAACCTGTACTAAAAGCCGTTATGTTGGTATAAAACAAATAGCTAAAAGTCTTTTTATTTTTTTTTAGTTTGAAAGTGTTATCTTTTATTAATTCTTCTTAAACTATTTTAGAGAATGATTATTTGATATTTTAAAAGTTGCAATAATTAGTTAAAATGTTATTTTTTTTAGACAAGAACTAAGTCCTAGAAGTAAGTGCTAGAATTGTAATAAAATTTAACGAGTTGGCAGAACTAAAATTTGTTATATTTTACTATTTTTCTTTGATTTCTACTTGCTTTTATTGACACTTTTCTTCCTTAACAACTTTCAAAGTAAAACTTAAATTTTAATTTAAAAATATTACTAATCAAGCTTTATAAAACCTTTAGAAAAAAACTATAAAAAAAATTGTATGAAGTATATTAAATTCATCTTGTGCTAAAACAGAAGACAACATACAAAAATTACATTGTTTTGTTTACTAAATTTTTTGTCGAAAAAAATTTAAGAGTTATGTGTTCCTTTACTATTTTTCAATAAAAAGTTTGTAAAACTTTTCTTAGAAGTACAAAATAGTGTTTTTATTTCTTTCCTAATGGCTTCCACTCATTAACAATATCAACCAAAAGTTAATGTTAAAACATTATAAGTATTCTAATGTTATCTATTTTTTTTAAAGTTAACAACAACTCTAACTTAAAAAAATACAGATTTTTTCGGGATTTTTTGCCTTAATTGTCAAATTCCTGAAAAACCTGAATTTAGTAAAAAAACTTGAATTTTTTAAGTTCTAGTTGTTATTAGTTTTTATTAAACAAATAAAACTAAAATACTTTTAGTTTTTAACATGTATAATCAGGGTTGCCACTTTACCTGTAAACCTGGAAAAACCTTGAATTTGATAATTTACGCCGAAAAAACCTGGAATTTTTAACAGTTTCAACATGTCAGGAACTAAACTTTGATTTAACTCCAAAAATCTGTCGTGTAGATGTAATTTTTTTGTTATAATATAATCTAAAGTTTTTTATTAAAACATATTTAAAGTAGGTTTCCATTGTCTTTTCAATGTTTTTATACAGTTTCTTAAACTTAACTTTAAACTAAAAATAGACCAAAAAATTTTTACTTTAATAAAAACTTAATAAAAACCTGGAAGAAATTTGGTATATCTGGAAATATTTTTGTAAAAACGAGTTGCAGACCTGTTACTAAGCTGTAATTTTAGCTAACTTTGTTGTTATAAAAGCAATAATGTTCCAACATTAACTTCTTGTAAATATTGTTAGTGAGTGGAAGTCCTTAGGAAAGAAATAAAAACATTACATTATACTGTTGTGCTTTGTAAATTTAAGTAGACTTTTGGCTATTTGTTTTAAACCAACATAACGGCTTTTGAACAACCATCTTAGAAGAATTCAGTACAGGTTCCAACATAATAAAATAAATTGCAATACTTTCAGTAACTCTTAGTAACTAATTTCTATTGAAGAGAAGTGTTTTTTAACTAAATACTAACTTACTACTAAAAGTTATCAAAAAAGATGTGCTTTCAAAAACCTGAAAGAAATCTGAAAAACCTGGAAGAAAGTTTGAAAACCTGAAAAAATTTTGAAAAAATGAGTGGCAACCCTGACTACATTAGAACCCTACAACAATCTAAAATCACTAAAAAATTGAAAAAAAAATTTAAAAGTGCACCAAAACTCTTTATAAATTAAATATGTTGCTCTAAATTTGGGATATTCTGTTTAAATAAGCTTTTCATATTACAATTTAACTGAAGAGCGCAAACAAGAGCTGTAAACTGAGAGAGAGAGCAAGCAGCTAGAAAAGTTAAAACCCTGTAAAACTCTACTTTCCTAATAGATCCGGGTTTCCCAATTTTTTTTTAATGGCTCCTTTTAATGAAATTAGTATGACCCCTTCCAATTAAGCTACTCAACAAACACCTAAGACCTTTTTTTTTCTCTTCATCTGCAACTCAAGAATTTCAAGCTTAAATGTCAAATAATGACCTCATTCCCCCCTGTTGCTCCTTTACTGCTCATGGCCCTACTCTGGCACCTTTACAACTCGTTGCCCCTTGAGAATCTGTCACTCGGCCCATTTTGAGAAACTCGTTATAGATCGAAAAAATATGCTTTTTGTTTATAGACTTATAAATTCTGAATGCCATTTTAAATTGATAAAACTTCTCATTATTTGAAAATTTTACTGCTTATATGTTACAACAGTGCTTTTTTTTAATTTATTCTTTGGTAACTGCTAGTGCTTTATAATATTACTTAAATAATGTTTTTAATACTAACATGTTTTTAAGTACTCGCTAATTACCATTTAAAATGTTTTTTCTTTCTAATTAAAAAATGTTATTGTTTTTTAAGTTTTGGAAATACTTCTCGATAAAACTTCTTGTTATTTTAAGTTTTCCATTCATATTTTATAAAAGAGGTTACTGAACTCTTTTTAGTTGCTTTGAATTTGTTATAGTTTTCAGATTATTTTGGTTTTTATGTGTATTTTAATATAAAACATAAAAAAAATTATAAATGTTTTATATACAGTTTTAAAACCTTGATTCGTTAGCATTTATAAAAGTATTTTTTGATATTGTATTTTTATACATATTAAATTTAGTTAAATTTAGTAATTTAAAACGGTCTATAGAAAAACGTTTAAAATCAAGTCTATTTAGTTACTGATTTTATATCTAACTAAAACTATTTACCACTTCTAATAAATAATTTCAGGTTTGTAAGTAAGATAAGCAGTATGAAAATTCTCAATTTGATTCTGGTAGCTTTGTTTTTTGCCCACTGCAGAGCTGATGGCGCTGGACTGGTAGTAGTATCACCAAGTGAATATCACGCAAATCAACCAGATTCCTCATTTTTTCCTGAATTCGAGGAGGCTGTTTTCAAGGATTACTACAAGAGCATTGAAGATTTCACTTACAATTTCTACCAGGGCGGTCTGAACAAGATTTCCAAGTTCGCCCAGGGTGTTAAAAGTTTCAGCGTGAACTTTTACGAAGTAGTTGTGCCCGGCTACTTTCAAAATGTTCAAGAAACAACTGAAAATTATGCTTTAGCCCTTCACAGCAACGCTGTTGAAGCTTTTGAGGAATCTAAAGAGCGTGCTTTTGCAGTTGCTCAATACACCAACGAAGCATTATATAACCATTTTAAAGTTGTGAAACATTCTTCTTATAGAGCCTACGAGAGCGCCACAGAATTTGCTGTAGTTATTTATGAAACGGCCGAAGAAATTTCTTTCAAGGTTTACAAAGCTGCCCAGCAAGCAACCGCAAACCTCGTTAAAAAGGTGAAGAACGGTTACAACTGCATGCATGGAAGGTGTTCTTATTTTGGTCAAAAAGTCGGATCTTCTTACGTGTATGTGAAAGTTAAGGATGAATCTGCAAAGGTTTTCAAAGCCGCAAAGGAGGTTGCTTCTGACGCACACAAAAGTTCTCAACAAGTAGCAGCTAACTTAGTCAATGTAGTCAATGATGTTGCTTCAGCAACTGCAGAACAAGGATCAAAGATCGTAGGTGAAGTCCAAGAAAAGTCTTCTGGTGCCTTTCAAAGCGCCATGGTGTACTTCAACACTTTCTACCAAAACACCATGGCTAGAGTTTCAAAGTATTACGAGAAGATGGCATCCGGGTTCTTCAACGTCTTGGTGTTATAAACAGTTTATAAAAAATATTCCGTGTTTTTTTGTTTACATTCACTTTTTGTTGATTTTTTATTAAATTGCGCAGGACTACAAACTTAGTTGTGAGATTTTTTTTTGCTATAGCTATCAAAAAATAACTAAACGTTTTTGATGAAAAGACAAAAAAAAAACATTAATAAATGAAATCGTTCAAATAATCATTGTTTTAAGTCTATTTGAAAATAAGAATTAGTACGAGCAGTTGGGTTTTTACCGCAAGTATGTTTATAAATATCTTTGTTTTGTTGAAATGCAGCTATAACTCTCAAAATTTTACGATTTTATTTTATCAAAACAATGTTTCATTCGAAACAAAAAACGGTCAAAAATGTTAAAATCTGAAAAAGGTGTGGTAACTTTAGACACTAGACATTAGGCTTAAGTTAAATTAAAACTGTCAATATGGTATGGGAACAAAAAAAAAGAATTGAAAACGAAAATACCTAGTAACTTAGCGAAAACTTTTAAACTCAACTTAAATATTAAAATGAATTTATGTTAAGTCTAAGAAACTGTAGCAACTAAAATAAGCAAAGATTTATAAAGCCTTTGGCAAAAATCAATAAATTAAAAATATTTATATTTATAAAACTCACAACGGGAGCAAGTTATGATGTTTAGTAAAAAAAACGTCGTTATACTATACAAAGTAATAGCAATAAGTTACTTAATAAGATAAAAAATTACAAGTTTTATTTATTTTAACTTACTTTTATATCTTTTAACAACTTAATTGATTGGCATTGAAATTTGTTTTTGATCGAAGTTATTAAAAATAGAGAAAATATATATTTATCGGTTTTTAAACTTCTAGTTTTCTGCGTATCATAGTTTTCGCACCAAACGTTTACGTAGGGAACGGGTCTAAATTGCACGAAGTCAAATTGCACGAGATTACTAAAATTCAGAAGTGCAAAAAGTTGCACGAAGCCAAATTTGCACAAGGGTACGAAATTGCACGAGGGAACAAAATAGCTCAAAGACGATTTTGCACGAGAGTAAAAAAAAACTCTAATATTTAGCTCAACAAAAAATAGCTTTATGCTTTAAGACAACCTATTACATAAGTTAAAACAACATCAATAACTAATAAACAGAAAGTAAAAAGATATAATAATGAAAAACATGTTAAATATGAAGTTTATGCTGACTTAACTTATAGAATCTTTGTTTAAAGGTCTTGTTTAATAATATAAGTAAAGTTTTTTACAATCAATTTTGAAAATTTATAAAGCTTATTAATAGCTGTTATTAGAAGGTTAAGTAAATGATAATCGTATTTTTTTGTATAAAATAATAGAAATAATTCCATTATTAGAACAAAATAGGGGTAGAGCTTGAGACTGATTTTTTTTCACCATAAAGAAAAATATCAAATAGTTCAATTGATAAGTATATTAGTTGAAAAATTCAATAACTTTAGAAATAAATTAATTTCCCTAATTTTTATTTAACTATTTGTATATACTACATCTTCAAAGTCTATTCTTCTAGATAGAAAGTATTTTATCATTTCATCTTATACAAATTATTCTTATTATTATCCATAATAATTAATAATCGAAATATTAATCCATAAGCAACGTGAAAAAGCAGATTTTTAAACTCATTGTTTACTTAATTTTTTTTTTCAAATATTGTTTCATTTAATTTACTGAAATTAAACCAAATTATATGCAAGTTGAACTTATTAATTTTTTTAATCAATAAAAAAAGTTTACAAATCAATATAACAGTTAAGCAAGTATTTTAAATTTTTACCTACCTACATATACAAAAACTTATAGACACTATTTGAATACGTGGTGCTCTTACAGTATTATGATTATACTAAATATTTTATTGTAGCGACACTACCTATTCTTTCCTCTTATTTAATTTTCAGTTATTAGTTGCAGTTTTTTGGTTGCTCTTGTAAAAAGGGCAACAAGAAAATTGTAAATGATTATAAAAATATAGGGTAGGAGGCAGTGTGGGTGGAGTCTATGGTAGACTATGCTTTTCATAATTAATGTTTGCAGTAATGGGTTAAAAAGGGAGCTTACCATTTTTCTATTGTGTATAAAATTACTTTTTAAGTTTATTGTTTATTTCAGGGTTGCCACTTTACCTGGAATCCTGGAATTTGATAATTTAGACAAAACAAACCTGGAATTTAGAAAATTCTAAAAAAAAAACCTTGAATTTTAGCAATTCACATGTTCAGTAATAAAATTTCGATTTGACTCACAAAAACCTATCATATAAATAAAAAAATTTTGTCATCATCAACATTTTTTTTTTAATTTAAAAAGTAGCTTGAAAGTATATTTCAATGTTTTTAAATATTAAACACAGTTTCTACCTTAAACTTAATTTTAAACTAAAAATAGACCAAAAAATATGTAATTTTAATAACCTGGAATAAATTTGGAACACCTGGAAAAAAATGAAAAAATGACTGGCAACCATGTATTTTTTATTTTTTTAATTTAGCTCAAAGTATTAGTTACAATCAAATGGTGCACAGCTCATGACTGAAAAGTCTTTCTGCACACCAATCCATCGACCTTAGTTGTGAGCCTTGCAGTTTTCTTTTTTCTTTCTTTCTTAATAAATGCTAAGTTAGAGATTGAAAATGTGCTTTACCTTTGTTTGCTTATGGACTTATATTTAAAACAAACTTTGTATGAAGTTAGAAAATTTGAATTTTTGGTAAATATATTAGTTAATGATTATAAATTTTTAACTGTTACAAAAGAATAGTCTTTAAAAGATATTTTTATTCAAAAAATAAATAGAAGTGATATATGTATATGTTTTTAAATTCTACTTGTAGTTACAATATTGCACATTTTAGTTTAACAAGTAAATTTGTACTTTAAAATTAAAATGTGGAACGAAATCAGATAACTTGGAAGAAATTTCTACAAAATTTATGGCCACCCGATTTATTAAATAACTTTTTTTAAAGGTGGTATGGAATGTACAACAGACCCAACTAATAAGTTATTATTGAAATTAAGTGAAACATTAAAATAAACTTTTGACAGAGTGTCTAAAAAACCTTGAATCCTGGAAAAACCTGAAATATTCAAAACAAATCACTAGAAAAACTGGAATTCTAAACAATTTTACATTTTAATGGCATAGGGGAGTGCAATTTTTTTTTTACTTAAAATAATAATAGACCTTATATTGAAAGTACAAACTATAAATAAGTTTTTATATTATTAAAAAATCTTATTAACTTTTGAGATATTGTAATATTTATAAAAAGTTTCTACTACGGACCTCAAACTTTTCTGGGTCAATTTTTTCATAAGTTTAAAAAATCACTATAAATCTATTTTCTCCTTCATGTTTTGAGCTAGAGACCTCAAACTTTTAGAAAACATTCCTATTATAGTTTAAAAGACTTTGAATGTTGTGATTTTGGAAATATTAAAAAATAAAGGAACCTATTGAGGTCACCAACTTTGATTGCTCATATCTCAAAAATTACTTTTAATTAGTGGTTAAAAATGTCTGATAACTCAGATAAAGCTCTATAAAATAAGATCAACTTGTAAAAATCAAGGTGGACCCCTCTATGCCCTTAAGTAGTAAAATTTTGGTTTGACATGAAAAATCTTACATATAGATATAAAAAAATGTTGACATCATCAAAAGTTTTTTTTTAACAAACTTGAAGTAACTTAACAGTATCTTTTTAATGTTGTTATACTACTCAACACAGTTTTTAACCTTAACTATAGTTTAAAAATAAACTCAAAAATGTTTACTTTCAAAAATCAGTAAGAAATTTCTCAAAAACTAGTGACCCACAGTGTTTTAATAAACTCGTTATTCTCTAACCCTAACAATCTGTACTGAGTATATAAATTAATTTTTGTTAACACAACATGATCATAAAATATATAAAAAATATTTTGTATGCATGGTTTGTTAAAACCTTTCAAAATTAAGTAAAATTTTATTGGATATAAATTTTATCTGAAAAATCAAATTGTCTGCCACAATTTTTTTAGTTAATATCACTATCCTAGAATTTTTCTGAAATTTCAGTGGAAACTCTGATTTATTTTCTAAAAATTTTCTTAAGGTATATAACTTCAATCTCAAACCCTACCCTTTGCAAGGATTACTCAAAAAGAAATTAATTTGGAGAAGATTTATTTTCCCTTTTTGTTGACAAGGCTACTTTTAAGGCTGGCAAAATAAGCTATTTTGGTAAGCATCCAAAAGTTGTAACTATTTTTTATATACTAAATTTATTAACATTATGTAATATTGGTTCTGCTTGTTAATTAAGAGTTATTTTTTTTAGAATTTAATTAAGTTTTTCTAGTTATTTAGTAGAAAGGTTTCAAATTCTTATTTAATTTTTCAGTTTATATTTTTTAAATGTGTAATAATATTATATATAATTATTGTTGATTTGTAATCATTTTGAAACATATTTTTAGACTCTTATGTAATATGAATGGGTTTAACCAAGTAACAGTTTTTTATACAAAAAAAACCTTGTTATTATAAATTGTTAATTTTTTCTAAATTAAAAAGCAGTAAAAATTGTTTAAAGCAAATTAAGTAAAACAAGCAACAAAAATTATACATATAAATTGTAACGCTTTTCTTATGAAATAATTTTAGAAAATAGTCAACTCTAGTTCTGTTGATCATCTCGAACATTTAAATAGTATTATCAAAGTCTCTTAAATCATAAATTCAAAAATTATATGAATAAATTGTATTTAGCTTGACTTTTATTTTTGACTTTAGTTGGTCTACTTGAATACCCTTGTTCATGCACTTTTCAAAACTAGTATGTATTTATTAAAGGGAGAATAATTACTTTTTATATTCTGTAGGTTGATATGAAAAATACTACCAATGATAGTGGTTGGATAGAAACCTCAAATTAGCTTCTTTGTCTGAAATAAAAAAGTTCAAATCAAAAAACAGCAGACCTACACCAGATGCTTCAACTACCCAAAAATATAATTCAAGAGGTTTGAAACTTGTTGTTTTAGAATATGTTTCAATGCTAAAATACATTTTTAAATGGTTAAGCTGAAATTTTAACTCTGTAAAAAAGTTTAAATTACCTTTATACATGTCTTCTAATTAAAGATAACAGTATGTATTATTATTATGTTGTGTTTCCTAGAGGTTTTGCAATCTTTATTAAGATTTAAGTGTAAAATCACAAACTTCAGAGTTAGGTATACTTGAAACATTAAAATAGTTTGTTCTTAATGTTATATTTCATCTGAGTTTTTAGGAAATGAGAACTTTTTAGATAGGTTTTTTAGTTACTTAGTTTAGTACATATTTATAGTTTTATCGCTCACATTTTTTTTTTTAAAGTTAAACTTAAATTTTTCTTAAACAAATTTGAATTTGAAATCTTAAGAAAATTTTCCTCTTTTGTTTTATCATTTTTATTAGAATTATAGTTTTATCAATCACTGATTTGTGTAAAAATCTTAGCAATTAGATAAAGTAGTGTTTTTTGACTTTAAATGTGCTTAAAATCTCCTGTTGAATTCTATTTTTTTGTTGTATTAGACTATAAGAGTGTGTTAATCTACTTTAAATTGAACAAAAAGATATATTTTTGCTGTTTTTGTTTTCTTCTTGTTAATAACAAATCAAACATATAAGAGTTTTATGTTGAAAAGGTAAAATTTTCAAAAGAAAGTTCCGTCTTGTGTGAATTTTCTTTTAACTTTAATGCTATTTTAAGCTTTTTTAAAGAAGTAGGTGACTTTAAAAAAAGTAACTGTTTAAAGCAATTTAGTTTTTGATTGCATTAAAAGTTTCTTTACTTTTTAAGTCAACTTTAATATCGACAAAAAGGTTATTATATAGTGTTTTTTATACTTATTTTTATTAAACTACATTTAACTAAGTTTATGTTTAAAAATTGATTTCAAAATGCTTTGTTTTAATTGATTTTCATATTTGTGTAGAACAAACAAAATTACTTAAGCTTGCAATTTAAAACTTACAGTAACCTCTCGGATCTTTACGCACTCGTGACGTTACGCACTCTCGTTTAGTTACGCATTTCAGAATTCTATAAAATCAGAAAATATTTTTTTTTTTTTTAATATTGCACAAATTAGGTTTAATGTATATTTTAAATTAAAATATGTTTTTGAATGCTAACACACCTCTCTATATCTTTAGACTTTGTAAATTTATGTTCCTTGACTATTTGATAAACATTTAGTTATACCTCAGTATATCAAAAATTTTGTAAACAATAAGAGATTAAATTAAATTAAAATTCTGAAATAAACATGACTGTTTTTAATAATGAAAGTATAATGAAATAATGAGAGTTTAAAACACAAAGAAATAATACAGCAGTCTTGCATTATATATTAATAAACACCATTTATAATTGAAAAGAAATGCTTAATTATAAATTGAATATGCTAAGTAGAATAGAATATAAATGTCACATATAAATAAAAGTAAAGATAATTTCTACTTATTATTAAAATAGTAAAATTATTTCTACTCGTATTATTATTTTATAGAAAGTCAAATCCTTTTTTTTAATATATATAAATTTTTATCTGTTGTTTTCATATTTATAAATAGAGTAAACAAATTGTTAAAAGTAGGAAAGTGCCCAGTCTACTTTTAACTAGAAGCAATATTAAAAAACAGCCGTTTTAGTGAGTATGTTTGGTACATCTCGTTTCTTTACGATCTCTCATATTACGCACTTTTTCTGTGGACACAATGTGCGTAAATAAGCGAGAGGTTACTGTATTTGAAAGTTGTATTGTAGTAAGTTATTTGAAACATGTAATTTGATTTATTTAAATCTCATTAAAAAAACTTAAGACATAATTGATATATACTATATGATCAAAATTGTTGTATAGTAAATTTTAAATTGATAAGATTAAAGGAACATATATTTATTTCTTTTTTTTTTTGCAAATCACTACCTTATTGTTAATCATTGAAAATAAACTAAGCTCATGTAATTTTTTTAAACTTTTATTATTAAATTAGTTTTTTTTAAATCTCTATTTTTTGTTACATCATTGGTAATATATGAATGTTTTAAACTAATTACATTTTTTACATTGTACATTGGAGATTAAGTGTGTAATCGTTCAATTAATGCTGTAGTTTTTGATATTCAATTTTATATGAGTGTAAAAAGTCTTTTAAGCTATATCTTCCCATCGTTTTTATTTATTTTTAAAAGTATGGATAAAAAATAGTTTTTTTTTGTTACACAATGAAAGTTTTTACTTAAATTTTTAAAACTATATTTTTACGCTCTACATTTTGATTAAAATTTAACTATTTTAATTACCAGTGTAGATAACATTCTTAATCAACTTTTACATTTTAAAGTATATTGACTGATGTTGTTTGACTTTTTTTTTTCATTTTCACTTAAGTTAATGGCATAAAACTATTGGACAAAGAAAGTAAATAATTTTTTTTTTAAATAATTTTGATAAATACCAATGTAAGTAATTTTTAAAATAGCTTTAATCCATATGTCTTCTCATTTTTATGATGAACATAAAAGATTATAAGACCAGCTTCAAATTAAAAATAAAGCTTCTATGTATCTTTCATTGTTTAATAGATTTTAATGTTTTTAGGGTGTTTTCACACTTTTAGTTTTACTAAGTTATAAATAATAAACTGTTTCTTAACTTTTTCAGTTTATATATTGACATTGACTTTTTCTTTATTTTTATTTGTAAAAAAGCTTTAGTTTTTATTAGTCTTTTTTACAGCGTTTTTTGTAAATTAACTTATATAATTTGAACTTTTTTTCAAATTAATAAAAATAATCAATAAAAAATAAGCGTTAATCGCAAAATCTATTTTCTATGATTCAGTTTTAATAAATACTAATAAAAGTATCTATTTTCAATAGCTTTAATCTTTATATTGTTCTTTGTTATGATGAACAAAAAATATTATAAGACCAGCTTAAGTTTAAATAAAAATTCTTATATGTATACTATTGTTGTTGAATAGATTTTACTGTCCATAGGGTTAATTTACATTTTTTAAAAAGTTAACCATTTAAAACGTTTACATGACTTTCACATGTTTTAAAAATGTTAACACTGAAAAAGCTTTATTTTTTTTCTGAGAGGTTATAAATGTTAAAGGTAATGTAAAATAGTTTAGGTATTGATTAAAATCTAAACATCGAATGCAATATTTTTTACAAATATGATAAGTTTATAATAAAGAAACAAAAAATTTAGAACAATTTTTGTGTTAAAAGTATAAGTATTGGTTACTACTATTTTGAAATTTAATTTTTTTAATATCACTAAAATTGCATACTAACAAAGGTTTTTGTCGGTAAGACCATTTAATGTTAATGAAATTTTTACTTTGTATCATAATAATTTTTGTATATTTCGTTCAAGTATATTGAATAAAAATTATTGAATTAAAAATAATTATATTAAAATAGAGTTTTCAAATTTAATTTTTTAGCAAAAAATTTTTAAAATGCTTTTAACACAGTTTCTTAAAATGCAAACTTAAGCAGCAGTGCGAACTCATAACTTGAACATTTAAGCGACTGTGCGAATACACAAAATTCTCCATTTAGAAATAATTATTAGTTTTATAAACAAAAAGTTATAACTTTTTAAAGTAGCTTTTCAATCACCTAAAAACAATATAGTAATTTGTTCTGCTTTGATGCAAAAGCTATAGCTTAAGTATTTAGTCATGAAAAAGTTTACTTTCATAATCTGGAAATTTGTGAGAAAAGCACTTTACTATAACTTTTTAACAGTAAGCTAAGCATTCATTGATATTCAAAGAAAGTCAAATTTAGCTCTTGGGCGATACAAAACGATTAAAATAATTTGTATGTCAAATTTACCTTAACAATGATATAAGGGCAAAAATAGCTATAAAATTCTGGCAACTGTACCGTAACAGTGATAGTAAAAAAAAAATAAATAAAAAAGAAATTAAATAACATATAAACAAAAAATAATTAAAAACAACTTACCGACTGATACTGCTTGATTTAAACTCAAACTATGATGATTTGCTACAAACATGATTTCTATGAAAAGGTTTGTAAGCAAACGGCCTGGGCTTCATCAGCAACACTGTAACTTCATAATATATCAACACAACTAATTAATCTTCAACCTACAACTAGGTTGTAAAAACAAACAGATATAGACTGCATAGTTTGCTTTCTGTGTAACCAACAAACTTTTATAATTTTTTTAACTTTATCTCTTTAATTTTCTTGTTTTGCATAATTTTCTAAGCAAGTTGAGTCAATAGTTTTAACAAATTCATAATGATTTAAGATATTAGTTTACTTTTTTAGTTCAGTTTATAAAACTCAAGACCTTTTTAACTTAACTAACTACTGATAAAGCTTATGAAATACATATGTATAAAATTAAAAATTCTGAAATTATTCAAGTCAAATATGATTTGTCTACAAAAGATGTTATTGGACAAACATCACTGCTTAATAGGCCGAATTTTGGATTAAGCCGACCCAAGTAATTCTGAGCTTTGTCTTTTCACTAGCAAAAATTAATTTCAAGCAAATACCATTGAAACGATTCCATTAAGATAAAAAGAATTTTACACGTTTAGTTGCTAAAACAACATTTAAATTTGTTAACTATCTTTGTTTTGCTCAAGCAGTAATTTATTAAATTTAACTAGCAGAGCATGCAAACGCTACAAACTTTATAGATTTATATAACAAAGTGTTAACCATTGTAGGAAGTATTTTACATTAATTTTAGTCTTCAGCTAAAAAACTATGACTAAAATTTGTTTAAAGGTTCTTAAAAATTACTAGTTTGATTATTTAGCTTATTATGTTCAAGAACTGTGTTTTTTTCAACAGTAAAACTTACTTATCAAACATAGAAAACACTGAAATGGAAGTTTTTGTTCAATAGTTTATACAGGACGACTAGGTACTGTAAAGAACGTGTTTTGTAAATTATATATATGAAACTCTACCAAGTGGGAATTATTATAAAATACTTAGCATAAATTGCGATTCATTTTTATACAATGCCTATAAAGAAAAATAATGATTTTAACTACAGATTTTACTTAAGACATTTAAAAGTAATTATCTATAGTAAAACAAACTTAGTACAGTGTAAAAATGATTGATAAAGCTTTAAAATTGAAAACAACTAACTTCGATAAAACGTTATTTTTTACTTACATTTATTTCAGATTAAATTAATAAGTTAATAATTTAAATAATTTATAAATACCTACCACAACTAACTTTTTAGTATATAGTATACGAATTCATAGCAACGCTTAATATTAAAAATATTTAAAAGAAAGACCTTACAAATAACTTGATTAAAAATGACTAACACTTTCAAACCTAAAACTTGTATTGTCTACGGCATGTGTGTTTATTAAAAGATTGTTTCAAGTGACAGATAAAAAAAAGCTACTTTTATTGATTAGATAAAGCTCATAATATTTTCTACTTAATAAAGTAGTCAGCAAGTTGCGTTTACTTTTGCATAATAATACAACTTTAGCACTTTTCTTCTAATCGTTCTTGTAGTTTAAACTGGTTAACATAAACTAATTAAAAGTAAAAATGATTGGTTTTTAATACAAATTAAAGTAAACAAAACGACTTAAAAGTAAGTAACTTTATTGTGAAAACAAAAGCAGTCACGAGACATTTAATCCTTTCAGAAAGTATAAAAGAAGTTTACTACCAATTATTAACAAAAGCTAGTTTTTATAGCAGCAAGTTGCAGCAAAACGCAAGAATTTCTCAAAAAAAAAATGGCTGGCAAAGAAGGCTACTTGGACGTGTGGGCCCAAAACCTGAAGTCGGCCCTGGTCACCGTGGAAATGGTGTCTCGAACCAACCCACTGGTTGCCATAGACACCGAGTTCCCCGGGGACCCGTTGGGGAGCGACGAGTGCTGGATGATCCCGGGGAGGAGGCAGGGGGCGTATGACGTCATGCGCAACAACGTCAATGCGACCAACATGGTCACTTTGGGGTTAAGCTTTAGCGATCGCTATGGCAACAAGGGAAAGCTGCACACGTTTCACTTCAACATGAAGTGGGATTTGGACGCTGAGACGCACAGCGCGAGCTCGTTGGAGTTTCTTAGGGGTCACGGGGTTGATTTTGAAAGGTTGAAAGTTCACGGGTGCGACCAGAAGCAGGTTGCGGAAGGTTTGAGGTGCATCATGTCCGATAAAAGCAGGAGATGGATCAGTTTCCAGGGGTGAGTGTTTTGATATGCTTAGAAGGCAAAATTAAGTTTGAAAGGCTTAAAAGCAAAATTTTAGTACAGCGTTGTTTTCTATTTAATTATGTTAATTATTTCAAACGGTAAGTACAGCTTTCATTTAAACTTTTTCCTTACAATTAAATACATAAACAACAAAATTAAGTATCGAAAATTTTTCTAACAAAAACACTTTCATAAGCTGTAATTTTATAAATGTTTTTTTAACTAAACAAGCTATTTATATACATTTTCTAAACTACAGCATAAAGGACAAAGCGTACCTCATAAAATCGCTGACGGGCAGAAACCTCCCCGAAAAAGTCGATGACTTCCTGATTCAGGTGGAAACCTACTTTCCCGACTTCCTCGACCTCAAATACCTCGTCACGCACCATTGCCTTCTTACCAACGTCAGGCAGTTCGGGTTGACAAAGTTGGTTGGAATTTTCCACCTGAAAGTTCCCGCTGACGCGCACAACTCGGGTGCTGACGCCGAAATGACGTCATCATTGTACTTCTTTCTCTGCAGGCGGCTCAGTGACGTGGAGTTTTTCGGCAACCGACTGTGGAGTCTGACTTGACTTGTTTAATAAAATTTTTTGAAATTTTCATTGTGTGTTTACTATTATAAAATTAGAAGGGTACTGATAAAGCATGTAAAAGTTTGTTTACGAGATAAAAATAGCTTATTTTCAAATTAAAGGTTAGATTCTAATAAGATTTAAAATAAATAACACGTAAAAACATGCTTCAAATGATTCAAAAAGGTAGAAATCTTCAGTTTAACTTAGTTATAAAAGTTAGCTGATAGGAAATATTATGCTACTTACTGTTTGCTGACTATTAGTAATTCTTATTTTTTAATCATTAATCCTGGGTCTTAAGAATGTAAAAGATATTTCGCTAGAAATTAAAAATTGAATATTTTTTCCACAAAATTGTATAACCAAAATTTGTGCATATAAGACTTAAGAAGTAGGAAAGTTACAACGACTATTGAGCAGTCTTGCTTGTAAGTGTTTTAAATGTTATGCTTCTAAAATTTTTCAATATTAAACTTAATTGTTGAACAAATTATCTTAGCATTTAAACAAAGCTCAAAGAACTATTCGACTTTTACAGCTTCTCTGTAACAGCCGTTTGCTAAAAAACATTTATAATTAATAACTTCGTTTTTTGAAATGATATTTATGCATTTGACCTTGATTAAACAAAATTTTTCCAGTCGCAATGTTTTTGACCTTTTGCGTCACACACCCGTTCTTTTAAATGGAAAATAATCATTATTAGTATTAAGAAATGAAAATAATTTAGTTTGCTTTTTTTATAGACTAAAGATCAACTAAAGAAACCGAACTTATTTTTCTTAGATTTAAGTATTAGAATAAACAAATGTTTTAGTTTATTTTGTGCCTAAGGATTAGGGTTTGACTTTTATAGTTGTAAAATAGTTGAATTTATAACTTTTCACTTTTGTACAAATAATGATTCAATACATCAGTTACATTTATATATTAAAATTTGGCTAACCAAAAAGCTTACAATGTCGCTTCAATCTTTATTAATGTTAAAATGATAAGAGAAAAAAGGCTTTATGTTTTACTAGTTATACTGTAAAAACAGAAACAAAATCAAAGTTTTTACAAAATTAAAAAGAAACTGAAATGTCTTTTTCGAAATATTAAGATTGTTTATAAAGTTAAGAAACAGTTTATACATTTATTATGTATCAGAAAGTTAACAAATATTCTTTTTTTTAATGCAACATGTTTAATAAAAAATATTTTAATAATTATTCATCAAATTTAAATTAAAAACTATACTTCTTAAATACTTACTGTAAAAAAAACTAAAGCTTCTACAATAGTTTTTTTTTAAATGAAAATTACAGTAGGTCTAATACTTTGGAAAGCCTTGAATTGAAGATTTAAATTAAAAACAAACGGTTAGTAAACTATCATCAGTATGTAAATATTTTATTTAATAAACTTACTTTAAATTTAAAAAACTTTGTTTCTGCTGGTTAATTGACTAAACAAACTTTAGTTTATTTTATCATTTATATAGTTTAAAAGTTTTAGATAATTTTGCGCATTTTTTATCTTGTTTAAAAACTAAAACAACCTTCAAAAAAAAGTATTTAAAATAGTAAAAAATAAAATTCAATCAAAACAGTTTTTTTTTGTACTTTTCCATACAAAAATTTACACTATAACAAAATTCTTAAAGAAACTTAAAATTAAAAGAAAAAAAATATGTATTAGTTAACATCATAAGATCGTTATAGAAACAAAATACAAAAAAAAAATAGGAGAGAGAGAAAAAAAAAACAAATCTGTTGTTTTCATTCAAAAAAGTTTACAAATGATGCGAGTATATTACAGTAATTTCTCAATAGGTTATTAAATTTACATAAGAATTTAAGTTTTTGTGAAAACATAATCTTGTTTAAACCAAATCAGGTTTAACAGCAAGATTTATTAGCTTTTCTTTATTTATGACTATTATCACTTAGCAATGTTTGATTTTCGATACAAAAAATTGTATACCTTTTTTATACCAACTAACAAAATGAACTTAAGAAAAACTTCAGCATCAACATGCTTTAAGTTGGGCAGAAACTCAATGAAGTGTAACGGACTACTTGCTTTGAAAAACTTTTTTTAACTCATTCGAGTTTTAATAAGCAATGTTCTGTCTGAGTTGTATATTTAGAGTTTTTTTTTTATCTTTTCTTACAACTTGGTAAAACAAAAAATATGTTTGGAAAAAGTGTTCAGCTTAAAATTAAAGCTATTAAAGTTACAAATAGATATTTTATGTTCACACATCAGTTGGATATAAGTTAAATTATTTCATAGTAATAACATTATTGTTTCTTATTTATATACTTTATTTTTAAAACTTGATTACAAAGTTAACAGTTGTGTTATGTAGTACAAAAAGTTGTACCCCTAAACTTATTTTTCATTAAATTTTTATAAAGTATAGCAATGACTAAACTATTTTATTTTAGTTTTCAATTGATTTACTCAGAACCAATTGCAAAGTCGTACGCATGAGAGTTTTGATTTTTTTATATTTTTGTATCAAATGTAAATGACCGAATTTTATAAGTTCAATACATTTAAAGAAAAACTCAATTTAACAAACAATGCTTAGTTTAAACTTAGGGCAATTAAAAAAATGTTTTTAGTTGTTAAAATAAGAAACTAAAATTAATCTGTGTTGGTCCAAAAACATAACAGTATGCGCAGACAACTTAAACTTTAAGAAATTTGAGAACGATGGCAGAAACAACCACAAATGAAGAAGGCGTCGCAAGGGAAAACGAAAGCATGGAAGTAACTACTGACGATGAAAGCGATTCAGCAATCATTTTAAACGAAGAAGCTCCAAACGCAGACTACGAGGACGGAGAGCCGGACAGAATATTCAAAAACCCGCGTGCATACAAATACTTAGAGAGTGACTCGATAGAAAAAGGCTGCTTCGTTGACCTCCACTGCTGGACTGAGACGGGTGAAGAGGTTAGTTGCAGCTTTTGTTAATTAATTTTAATGTGGTTCGTTTAATTAATATTCATTGTTTTCAATAACTATAGGTGTTTGGCAAAAAACTTTACTAGTAATTATTTTAACTTTAGTGGGATTTTGCGAAATTTTTTAAGACGTGGCAAGATAGGACAACCGTTAGGCAAATAGCATTACAAGCCTTACCGACGTTCGAAACTTTCGAGGCGTTAGGTGACGTAAAAGAATTTAAGCCGCGTAAGTTTATTAAAATAGAAGAAATTTATTGCAAAGCTTTCAAAATAAATGGTAATGTTTTTTTACTTAACATATATACTTGTTTATTAAAATTCACTTGATTGGTTTTTATGACCAAAGCTGAGTTAAATTTTTTCAAATTTTTTTTCGTGTTTCAAGTTAAACGCCTGTACTTTATAGAAAACAAGTATTAGCAAATACTGAAAAAGTGAAAAAGACAAAAAATAAAACAGAATACGTGGATGCCATCGTTGACCAGGACAACGAATGGTACGAGCGCCGAGGCGACCCGCTGATTTCCCATGACGTCACACTGTTCGACGTCATGATGAGCGTGGTCGCCAGGAAGAGGACGGGGAAGCCACTTCATTCGACCGACGGCCATTTTAGTCTCAGGCTGAAACTGAGTTAGTTGAAAAACTGCTTTGAAATAAATCCTACTTTTTCAGTTTAGATTTAATGTTTTAGTTTAGCAGGCTCTATTATTTCATGCTCGATTAGTTTTTGCAAACGCTTGTAAATGTAAATGACAAGCATATTGTAAACTGTAATTATTTTTTCAATTCCTTTTGTAGTTATTTGGTTAGAGTATAATGAGTTTCCTTTTTTACTTAAACTTTGCTAAAGCTTTATTATTTCTTTTTATTGCAGCCTATATGAATCTTAAGCAAAAAGCAGAGGAGCATTTCAACGGTTCGTATGAAACAATGGAAACGTATGAACAGTAAGTTTAAAACTACTTTATCTAGAAATAAATAAAAAACTTACATATATATATATATATAAATTTGTCATTTCAAGCTTTTATAGTTCATACTTTGATTAATATTTTTTCTTTTGAACATTTAAAACTAAGGTCTAATGTGAATTAACATCTAATATGTTTTATTAGGCTCCATGCAGAATAGAAAATGATTCGAAAACTTGAAGGCACATAAACGAGGAAAATATATTTTTAGTGTTATTTGTTTTAACTTTTTTTATCACTCAATAGCTAAGTTGTTTTATTTTTAGTTACTGGTTAAAGTTTTGTGGTTAGTAATGAAAAAACTTAATCTTTTTATTATTTAAAACAATTTTAAATATTCTTTTTATCAAACGTTTTCAGCAAACTCTAAAGTAATACTTTGTTTCGTTTATGTATGTACTTCTTCTGCTTTTCGTGTAGTTGTTTGATTAAATTATCTATACACTAGTTTTTTTTTTCTAAATGATATTTTATTTTTAAGATACTTTTTATACCGATTTATTTTGAAATGATAGCAAATTTGTAAACTTAACTTAACTAGTGCTAATTTTAGATATAATCGAGCTTAATTGATCGAATTTGAAAGGATACAAATAATGAATGATAAAAACCGTTTAAGTAGGAAATAGTTATAGCGCTGATTTAAATACAACCAATATTACTTACAAACCTCTAGTTATTACATTAAATGTTTCTTGCAATAACTGTATTGAATTGTAAAATTTTACTAAATTGAAATAAAAACCTTACCTGCTTAATAATAAGCTTCGGAAATAAAAAAGCAAATAAATAGATAAACACTCGTAACACTAAGTGGTTAATAAAGTCTTTAATAACTCAGTTTAAATAAATATAAGAGACAGAAAGTATGCAGAACTCATCGGAATAAATAAGATTTTTGTGTTTGTCCTGAGCAAAATAATAGTTTATCTACCACAGCTAAGTTTTTAGCAACTGAAACGATTATAGCACCTTTGTATTTTTGTCAAAACTTAGTAAGTGGGCTTAATTGATAGTTAGTTGAGTTATAGTTATTTAGACTTTTTTTTTGGAATTTTAACTTCATATGTTTTATTTTCAACTTTAATATCATTGTAGAAAAATACGAGAAATGCATTTTTTTGTAATTGTTATTAAGTATAAAGCTCCAAAGGTCATTGAAAAGTTTTAAAGTTAAATTTTGAATTATTAAACAACTATTATACTGATCAAAGGTTTTAGTGTAGATTAGGTAGAATGTAAATTAGTATAGATTAGGTTTTAAATAGATTTCAGTAAAAGTTTCAAAAGTAAACTTTTAAATTTTAATTTTCTTATCTAAATCACTTCATGTATAAGTAGTTTAAGAAACTTTAAAAGACATATTTTTCAGTATTTACTTTTTTTACAAATTATACGCATAATTGTGTTTTATCTTTAAAAAACCAGGTCATACAAGTTATAATAATTTTTTTTAAGTTGTGTTAATCTTTAGCTGCTTGTGAAGTTTAGAATTTTGAATGTTAGATTAAAAAAAAAAGTAAATGAGTCAAGCCAAGTTTCAAGTAATTGAACTATAAAGTTTAAGAACTTTTTGGATTAAAAGTAGTTATTATGATAACAGATAAAATAAAATCATCAATTTTTTCTTAATAAATTCACTTGAGTCTGAATAGTTTTCTTACATCTTTATTTGATAATCTCTTACTGCTTTTCGTTCGTTCAAAACTTTTTCAAAATTTTTGCAACATTTGTAAAGTTGTGATGTTGCAATTTGTTATTTAATTTAATAAAAGTTTTCTTAGGCTTTTTATTTTTAGTTGGTCGCATTATATTTGAGTTGTAAAACGTAAGAAAACTAAGAGCATTTTTTTGGCTTATGCAGTTAGTTAGAGTATTGGCCTAAGTTACAACCACTGGAGATGCGTGGTGATTTTGCTAATAGGTGCGGAAGATTTACAAGTATTTAAGGAATCCGTTGATTTAATATTTCTTTATTGGTTCTTCGTGGTTGATGGTTTAAGATAGGGTTTTTTTGCAAAAGCCTCGTTGTTGATGGCGATAAGATAGGAGACCACGAGAAATTGGTCCTTTTCATTTTTGACAGCTGCTCCACTGAAATTTCAGTTAAAAAAAGTCAAGCTAAGAACAGTTTTTACTACTCAAACTAGGATGTTTTTTTAGTTTTTGTTTGTACTCGTGTTTGCTTTATTCTAAAGTTAAGTTTAAAGTTTTCGTGTAAGTTAAACTATTGTCAAATTGTTTTCAATAAGGCGAACTTTGGTTTTGGTTGAAGAGGTTGTATAATAACAAAAATCTCAAAGTTTTCAGTTTTTAAGATTTTCTGATTTTTTTGCCGTTAGCTGACTTGCTGTTCTTTTTTCATTGGCTGTTTATTTTTCTTCTAAAATATTAACAATAAGTAAGACATCATGAAAACAGTTCAGTAATGCTAGTTTGAGGTTGTTTGTTTAAAAATATTTTTACAAATCAAAATTTCTCAAAGTTTTTGTTCACAAAAAATCTTTCATAAGATAAAAATAAGGTTTCAACGTTATTCCAAGCAAGCGGTTTTATAACAATCTTAAACTAATTTCAAAACTAAAACATTTTATCTTTTCTCTACTTAACAGTTGGTTTGAAAAAATTACAAAGTAAAGTTTCATAATTATAATAAAATTTAACATTACCTTGAAAATTTTTTCTATAAAAACTTGATTGATGCTCTTCCCAATTTACAATTATGTTATCAATTTTGCCTTTTTTTAGTTGGTTTATCAGTCTTACTCTCCTATTCATTTTAGCTGTTATTTTAAAAGTTAGGTTTTTATTTCATCAGTAGAATTTGTTAAAACTTAAGTGTTTTTCATTTTACTTTTAATAAAATTATAGTTTGTAAAACTTCTTTTTAATTTCCAGTCAGAACATAAATTTTATTTGAGACAAACAAGTTTTTATGATAATACTTATAACTTTGATGAGATTTTAAATTACGCAAATCATAAATCTTTACTTGATGCATTAGTAATTTGATTATTGAGCTTTGGCATTTGAGAATATGTTAATAAACTCGTTTTAAAAACGCAATATTAACTATCATATGAACTTTGTTATAATACCTTAAAAAAACAAAGAAAAATCGTGTGCTTTAACTTGTTGTTAAAAGTTAAACTTAAAATTACAAAAGTTATTAAAATAGCTTGTAATAGATAGTCTTTGACTTGATAACCAAAAGGTTTCTTTTTACACCAGGTCGTTAGACCAAACTTTTTTTTATCGCTCAACAAAAGTTTACAAACATTACAAGTTATAAACAAACTAAAAACAAATCTTTACAGAAAAACAACGGTATGCTTATAATTTCTAAAAAAAAGTCTTTTTGTGCTCTTCTTTTATAATTTCTGAACGACAAAAGTAAATTCTTTATATCAAGTCTATTCAAACAAACTCCAATAAAAATATTTAAGAATAAAAAATGCTGTTTTGAAAGATATACTAATACCTTGATGGTTTTCGCCCAATTAAAATGGCTGACTCGGTTCTTCGGAATATATTAGCATCTGGTTTGGTAAGTTTGACTAGTCAAGCTTATTCGGAATCGGGATTTGAGCTGATTTAAAAAATATAAAATTAAAATAAATATCTAAATTACAGCAGTTTTCTATGGTACTATGTTCAAAGTAATTTCTAAGCCATATTAAACTTTAATAAACGAAAATAAAAAAACAGGGCTTTTAACATTTACTTAAAACTAGAAAAATGCCTTGAGATTTGATTTTGCAGACTCCTCTGAGGTTAGAAGTTCTTTTTCAAGAACTTAAACAGTTATTTAAAATAAGTTGTTTCATAATTGTTTCCGACAGAAGTTTGCATTTATCATAAAGAATGTATCCTTCTAGAATAAAATATCATTGTTATCTTGAAACAATCGACTAATTATTTCAATGTTCATTTGTTCTTGCTTATCTAATGTTCCATTTTAAATTATGCTTGCTGTTGTTAAAAAACTGTTTGTTTTTTCAAAACTTTATATTTAAACACATGACTAGTATCATCGTCTATTGCTACAAATTAACTTATAATTTACTTTTTGACTTGTGGTGTATATAACTTGGAAAAGAACTTTTAGAAAACGCACTTTTGGGTTATATTTAAACCGTACATACAAGCAAAGGATTGCTGTTACCATGCTTGAAAACATTGATTTTATAAAAAAAGATCTGAGTTTTCTCAAAAAGGGTAGTATATCGTTAATTTTAGGTGAAAATTGTTACGCACTGCTGACTCATTTTCTATTTTTAAATGATTACCATCTTAAGTAGGCAATGATTCCCTTTAACCGTTGTTTTAGTTAAAATAATCGCTTTTGACTAGAGGATAGGCAAATTTTTTTGTCTACCGGCAATACTTACCGGAAAAAATCTACAGCCGAACTTCTTAAAAAATTTGATGGCAAGACGGGTATTTAAAAAATAAGTTGCTTAAAAACATTTACTTTAACGAATAACAAAAGCATTTCATTCAAAATTGTACCTAACGAATTGTTTACAATAAAAATAAAACTTGTTCTGAAAATCTAAGTAAGAGTATACTAATAATAGCTAGTTAAAAAAAATCTATTGTTCTTAGACCAAAGTTTTCGAGCGCTTTTTTTATCGTTCAATTAACAATATATATATTGTATTTGATTCCTACAAGTTATTCTCAGTCTAAAAGTTATTTCGCAGGCCAGAGACTGCTGTCGGTGGGTTTTACATTCATAAGTAAACTTAGAAAGCTGCAGTATTTTAAAAAACATGTTTCAAGATAATATGCAACTTAAAAAACTAGTTAAGGTATACTTTATATTTTACTTAAGATAAGTCATTTCATAAACATATTTTTTATAAATTAACAACTTTGATTTTAAACAAAATGTAAGTAGTTTTTGTACTTAAATCGAAGTTATGCTGCAAGTTACTGTAGTGAGCTTATTTCGTCTATATCTTTAGTTTTACTAAGAGAGTATTAAAG
Source organism: Thalia democratica (assembly GCF_965202585.1). Taxonomy (NCBI): domain Eukaryota; kingdom Metazoa; phylum Chordata; class Thaliacea; order Salpida; family Salpidae; genus Thalia; species Thalia democratica. The sequence goes on from NC_139165.1 coordinate 78,808,484, forward strand.
TCGTTATACTTGTTGATTGCAAAATTAAGACGCTTCTGAATCTGTGCTTAAGCAAGACTGACATAATTTTTAAAACTATCCCCTCAAGTACTAAAAATTAAACACAGTCATACTTTCAAAAGACAAATTTAAACTATATAACCTTTTAGCATGGTTGCTACTAAATTATAGATTTCTGAATACTGTTTTTTTTTTTTAATTTTTTTTTATTTAAACATTAGTTCAAAAACCATTAAGTTTTTGCCATTGACAATTGTTCTTTTTTTAGTACTAAATAAAAAAAGTCGAAAAGCTATATTTCTTCTTGACATTAATTACTATATAGATGTTTGTTATTACAAATATGTTTTGATAGTATAAAGAATTTTATACTTTATATAGAACAATGAATAAAAAACAAAACATCTTAAATTTTTTTAAGTTAAAAATTTTTTTTTTATAAAAGATTTCTTCTTGTTTTGCTTAAGGATTAATTTGATGCTTTTATTTTTTTTTTGAACTAGTCTTATAGTCTTTTATTAAGTCCTGGACAGACATAAAAAAGGTATCTGTGCCCTGTGGTGTGCGACTCGTAAACTAAAGGTTTTTCGTTTACCAAATATCTTGAGACCAAATATTTTGCGAGTTTTTTTGTTTGTCGTTCAATAAACAAAAATTTTTGTTTGATTAAACTAGACTTTTGATCATTCTTAAATATTATCAAGTATAGTATTAAATCAACTAGTACAGTAATCTTTCTCTTTAGTGTAGGTAGACTTTTTAAGTACGCCCTTTTGACCTGAAAAGCTTTGTGTTCAAAATTAATATTTTACTTAAACAGTAAAGAAAATGGTTACATGACTTTTCAAATTCGGACAACTCAAATTCCGACAATTCAAATTCTTAAAAAATATTAAAAGGACTATATCTCAATAAGTAATATAAATTTGAAAAAAATAAAAAATACATATGTAGATCTTAATAATATCTGAAGCCACTTTTTTTTCTTTTTTTTCAAAATCTAAAATACTTTTCAAGATATTTTAAAATTACTAAAAATAACTATGTTTTTTATTTTATATAAACCATATCTCAAAAAATATTTAATGTTTTGCAAAAAGAAAAAAATGGCCTGTAGATATTAATATGATTAACATATGCATTTTTTATTTAAGTCAAATACACATTACTTTTTTATTTTTAGTTGTTTTAATCTTTTATTAAGAATTTGAATTGTCGGAATTTTAATAGTCGTGCACCCAAAGAAAATATAGGTTTAAGTAAAAAGAAACATTTTTTTAGCTATACATTTAAACTTCTTCATACATATCAACGTTGTCCATACTCCATCCCTATTTTAAATCAACATAAAAAGCTACAATACTTTTAGAAATCATTTTGCAAGACAGAAAATAATTATAAAAAACATTAGAAAGGTTTCATTTAAAAAACTTTGTTAATTATTGTCCTGGACATGACTTTAAACTTTATCCTGGTCTATGACTCGATAACCAAAAGGTTTTTTCGTTCACCAGGTCCTGGGACCAAGTATTTGAGCGCTTTTTTTTCGTTCAATAAAGAATATTGATTAATCGATTTTGTTTATTTTATATTGAATATTGTAAAATAGAAATAAATTGTTACTGAACGAAAAAAAGAGCTCAAAAATTTGGTTATAAGACCTGGTTTACGAATCATACACCAGGATACAGTTTAATGTCATGTCCAGGACAATAAAAAAACATTTAAAGGATATTTAAAATAATAATAAAAATGTAGGAGTTAAGTTGAACATAGCGTTATGTGTTAGTTTATTGTGTTTGTTTCGTCTATACTTTTTATTTCGCTAGTTGAGCTTATAAATGTTTGTACTTGATTTAATGTTGTACAGACTAATGTGACATTTTATTAGATATATTATTGAGCGATCATTCATGCATAAAATCAATCATGTAAATAATCTTAAGGATATTTTCAAATCAAATATTATTGAAAAATATGAGAAAGAAAAATCAAGCAGCATTGAAACCAATTTAGCGTGCATTTATACAGGTTTGAAAGTACTATTATTCTTATACCAATTATTATCAAACTGTTTTGACTAAAATAGAAATATTTCATTTAAGTTCTTTTTAAAAAACTGTTATGTTTTTATTTTATGTTAAGTTTCTAAACATTATCCCCTTCTTAAATTTTTTAAGGAACTTATTTTCTTTGTACAACTCAAATACTAAGCAAATGTAGTGTTTGCACTATCAAATTTAACTAACAAATATAACATTAACATACATGTCTTATTTAATTTGTTTCAATGATTTTTTTAAACTCTAGCTAGTTGTCTATTTTTAAATAAATAAAGTTTATGATTTATTCATCCTATGTAGTTTAGACTTATAAAGTATAATATTTTTCAGATACTATTGTTAATTGAGGCTGACTTAGTTTTATGTAACTCAGGCTGGCCTTTCTGCTTCAAAGAGTGGAAACCCTGTAGTCTGATATTTTATGATCAATTTTTTGAAAATCCATTATAAGAAACCTTTTAAACTATTTTCTGAAAAAATACAAAAATAAAAAAAAAATATTTTAAACAATTAAATTTTAAATCTGAAAAGTTTTAGGAGTTCAGCATTAATTGACGGCCTGAGTTGTGACTAGTTCTCTAGTCAGGGTTGCCACACACTCAGGGAACTCAGGGAATTTTCAAACTGTAGAAAATCTCAGGGAAACTCAGGGAATCTCAGGGTAACTCAAGGAATTTCGGTATTTTTCTTTTAACTCAGGGAAACTCAGGGAAGTTTTGATTTTTTCTCTAGATTTCAGGGAAGTTTTTGAAAATCTCAGGGAATTTTTTTTCTAGATCTAGAATGAGGTTTAGTTAATCCAGTTTCAATATTTTGTTCAAAAGTAGTAATTATTATTATTTAAGTCGTTATTTAGAATTTGTTTAGCCTTGCAGCTAGTTCTTCAATATTCTTAGTATTAACATTGTAGTTTTTTTAGTTTTAAATTTATATTTACTTAAGTAAAATCAAACAGTTTAGAGAAATGAAAGTTGTTGTTAACTATTCATTGAAAAGTTCTAATAAACTTTTTATTTTTAGTTACTTATGTAGTTTAAAAAACACTATGTTTTACTATTATTTCTTATTTTTTAAATAATAAAGTTATTTGTTATTTGTTACAACTACTTGTTTTCAGTAAAAAAAATTAAAATGAATACAGATTACTTTATTACTTGTATTACTTTTGTTAAAAAAATAGAGGTTAAATTTTTCTTTATAAATAATAATTTCAAAAGTAGTAGCAGTAATGGTAGTAGCAGTTCTTCATGTGAAATTATTATTATAGTATAATTAAATTTTGTCAATTAAAATGTCAAACAAATTAAACTTTATTCTTTTATGTAGAAAGTTAACTAACAAGTTTACACAAAGTTGTGCAAAAATTTAGTTTTTAATTTTAATTGGTTTAAACCTTTTAAGATTGAGTTTTTGAAAACAGTTTTTTTTTCATAAATTTAATGCAGAAGCATACACATACAACCTTCCTTTTATTATTAAAGAAGAAAAATGAGAATGAGGTATTAATAATTTGTGTTAGAAGAGGAAATTTTTTTTTAAGATTTGAAAAATACTCAGGGAAACTCAGGGAAATTTAAGGTTACTCAGGGAAATTTTTGGTCACTCAGGGAAGATTTTTTGGCTCAAAGAGTGGCAACCCTGTCTAGTATAAGAAGTTTGTTTGTTTGAAAAAAATAACTCAAATTACAATTTCTAAATTGTTTTGTACTTGTTTTTGACTATTTTCTTACCTTTTTTTTTCTATAATTTTAAAGCAAGAATGCTTCTATTATGTGGTCAAGCTGCAGAGTACAAAGTAATAATTATTAGGATAGAAAATAAAGCCACTTGTTATACACGATTATAATTAAACTTTATTGCTTGTTTTCAAAACTGGTTTTGTTTCTTTTTTCTTCAAGTGTTTCCAAAGTTGAAGTTTAACAAATCTTGTTGTTTATCAGTTTAAAAATTACAAGGAATTTTTTATACTTTTTAAGTGATTTGTAAAGCTACCTAAAAAAACTCAAAATGATTATTTATAAATAATATTCAGTTTTTAAATATAGTATAGTGTTTATCAAAAAATAAAGTTAGCTGTATAAAATATTTCCTAAAGAAAATTACTGCATACAAAAACCTTAGATCTACAGTGGGCCCAACTGGTATTTGACTGGAAATAGAGAATGGAGTTTTGTAAAAAATCAAACTCACAAGCAGTATCTTTTGCTATAATAAGAATATATTCTAATATTAGTTTAAATAGTTTAGCAATTATAATCTTAGGCTATATAAATTTAATGTTTGTAAATTTCCAAACTATAGATTTATCTGCAAAATTCCGGCCTGTCTAAGGATATTTAACCTGTCAACCTTAAACTTTTATTTATTTTGGAAGTTGTACTTTTAAAATTATAAAAGAAATCTTATTCAAATAGAACCTTAAACTTTGGAATTGACTTTTATCTACTAATAATATTACAAAGATATTATTTAAAAACAAAATTATAATTGTTGGTTTTGTACAGGGGCCGGCTAGTTGAAAAAGGATCAATTTAAATTTGCTAAAAAAACATATTTTACTAATTAAAAAAAAACTGGCAATTTATTGTATTTTAATAAAAAAACTTATTTTTTTAAAATTTTGTTTTGGAAAAAAAAAGAGTATAAAATTAGTTGAAACAAAATTCTGAATTCTTTTGCCACCCCTGGTTTAGTGTTTATACCAAACTTTATAATTTTAACAAAAACTGTACTTCTTATACTGATAAGACTAAAATGATATTGTGTTAACACAGTTTTTAGTGATCCTTATTTTTAAGTTCATGTTCTCTACAATTTAGTTTTCTTTAATTTTATTTTTTATCTCCAAAAATAATTAAAAAAATTGCAACTAGCTTTATAATAATATAACAATTAGAGTTTGCTGCAATTAAGACTAATAATGATAGCATAAAGTTTTTGATATTATCTTTTGTTAAATTTAGTTTAAATTTAGTTTAAATTTAGTTTAAATTTTGTTTAAATTTAGTTTCTTTTGTTAAATAGTTCATTCTTTTTTATTTTTTTTATAAAGTTTTTTTTTACAAACTTTATAAATATTTAAAGGCTTTGTATATTGTATGAAAGCTAGAGTATAAACTATAAGTCAGTTTCTAAGTATATAAAATTCTAATTACATGGTTGCAAAAATCCTGAATTCACCAATTTTTGCAAAAACATAGAAAACTAAGAATTAGAAAAAAAATACAAAAAAATCAAGAGGTTTTTACATTTTTTCAAAACTATACATAAAATCTATCATATACACAGAAAATTTTTGTAGTTTTTAGAGTTAAATATGATATAAACCACATTTAAAGTACTATCAAACACAGTAACTTCTTAATATGTAAATATTATTTATGACTATTTTTTACTTTTAATTAACCTTACACTAAAAATGGACAAAAAACTTGTACTTTTAAAATTAAAAAACCTTGAAAAAATTAGAAAAAAAAGTTTAACAAGCCTGTAATTAGCTTGTGAGGTACATTTACTTTTGTAAAAGATTAACTAACCAAAAATACCTGAAATAAGTATATATGTCTAATATTTTTACATTTTTTATCCTAATTTTTATAGTACCCATTGAAGAATATCATAAGTTATTTGAAAACTCAAAGTTTTTGCGTATATATTTTTTTAATTGCCATTGTTTTGTATGAAATTCAGGAGTGTTTTAAGAGGAATTAAGATAAGATAATTTAGTTAACACTAAGGGTCTTATAATTTAATTTTATAATGTACACACCCTATATTTTTTTTACTTTAACTTACACTTTTAGTATGTATCATACAGAAGCTATCATTTAATTTATTAAAAAATCTACTTTTAAAGCAATTTTTGTTTAGTTTTCTGTAAGCAATTCATTATAGAATTATTTTTGTTTTAAAAATATATTTTAAAAAAAATAAATTAAAGTTTTACATTTTTTTTTAACAGATTATCTTATTTTATCAAGACAACATACCATATTTTATAACAACTATTAAAAGATTACTAGTAGATTGGTGTTTTTCGTGTTTTTATTTTGTTTTTGTTAGTAACTTAAAAACAAAACCTATGACAAATTTTTAATAATTTGTGAACTGATAATAGCAAAAACTATTTGTATTTAAACTTATAACATAAATTCTGAAATACTTGAAGCAAAATAGAAATAAAGTCAGTTTTAAAACCAAAAAATAAAATTCTATCTAACTATGTTTAAGTACTTGTTTTATTTTCTAGTAACCAAAATTGTTTGCTGCTTTACTTCCCTTTTTAACCCTTTATATCACTAAACACACAAAAATAAAAAAAGGGTTTAAAAGGTTTAAAAAAATAAGGCTGACTCAGGCTAGCGTTTTTGCTTTAAAAAGTTGCAGCTCTCCCTGAATAGCATAGTTTTAGAAAAATTAATGAACATTTTATAAAGTTTATGCCTAGAAATATGATATTTAATCTTAAAAAGTATCTAGATTTAGGGGTAGGGGGGAGTACTTAGGTGATGTTTGCTGGACTTATGAGTCCATATGATATAAAAGTGTTTTTGCTTCATTAAAAATAATCTGATTAAAAAAACTTTGCAAAAAAAAGTATGCTGCACAAAAAAAATTTTTGACACCAAAAATCACATATTTTTCAATAGTGACTTAAACAGTGATAAAGTCACATATACATATACTAGAATTATAATTTATATCTTAAAGCTTATACTTATTGACATAGATTTAAAGACATATCAACTGCTTTTGATGTATTATGACGTCATAATCACCCTAAATGTGCAAATTTTGTCTGTAAAATGGTGCTTTTTGAAAACTAAAAAGCATAGCTTGGTACCGATTTTAGTAAAAAAAAAATTATTGTAAAACAATATTTTTTAGGTATAATTACTTACCTTTAAAAATTTAGGTGATGTGGTATGTATATTAGCGGGATATTTGATGTCATAGTTCATTTAGCTTTAAGTGTTAAAAAAACCTTAAATAATTTTTCAATTAGCATTACAACAAATTAACAAAATATTAAAAAGTTAAGACTTACTATAGGCAAGATAATGTTGTATGGCATTCAACATTAAGTTAATGACTGCAAAATAAAGACTTTAACAGAGAAATAAAGAATATTTCGAAATAAAACGAACATTATACTGTATCAGTTAGTATTGACACTTAACATTATTGCAAAATGACTGATACTTTTTTAAATTTTACTATAAAAAAACTTTCACATGATTGATAAAATCTAATGGACTATCTGTTTGAAATAACTAAGTAAACATAATACTATTAAATATTTCAAAAACTATCATTTAACTTTCTGTATAAGACATCTGTTCTACTAAAAAAATCTACTTGGATATGGTTTCTCGATGAAATGGTAATAGATCTTTCATTAGAAACATTCCATTCCCCTTCAATTTTACGTACAAGAATAAAAATTATATGCAAGTTCAGCAAATTGTGTTTAGGTGGGTGTTTTAACTTCAAATTATTTCTATCTTGAACTCTCATGAGGTGGTCCATCTTGTCTAAACATACAAAATATTTGATAAAGTTGTAAAATTTCTGAATGTGATGGAGCAAAGGTGGGTTGCAGAACTAAAAATTTTAAAGCTTAAACAGATGAAAGAAACAATTGATTACTCCCTATCCCTACTAGAAGCTTCAAATAAAATAAACAAAAAATGTACACAGATAGTATGTTGTTTTTAAAATTTTAATTAAGTGCCTACACCTAATAGAAAAGTAGGGCATCATTTATTTGATATAACACATACACTAGTTTATATGTTTTTGAACTTCATGCTTTAAATTTACCTTATATTATCAGAATATACTTACAGACTTACATCATATACTCATATTACTCAAAAGAATGTATACGTGCTAATTACACGTCAAAATAAACGCTTATTAAGAAAAAGTCTTGATACATTGAACATTTTGTCCAAAAATATGTAAACTAGTGTTTGTTTATACTAAATATATGTTGCTCTACTCTGTTTATAAAAAATCAAGCTTTTTTAAACTAATTTAAACAAGTTATCATTTTATTATATATGTTATGATTATTTTATTTCAACTTTCTTGAATTGTTGTTTTAGATCTTATTAAAAGCAACATAATACGAATATTCTTTTATGTTTATTTAAATAGCTTTTAATCATAGACAGGAAATGTTTAGTAAACTAATTAGTATTTGTCAATGAAAAAATAGACTAAATTTTAAAAATTTTGTATATTAAAATCATAAGTTATTAGAATGTATTTTTTTTTTCATTTGAATTTAATTAAAAAAGTTTTTGTGTTTCATCTTTGAACTACTTTGTATATCGTTTTTGAACCAATTTTTTTCAGCTTTATTTGAATTTTAAATTAGCAAGGCTATTTATACTTTTGCCATACACTCAGGAAATTTAGGCTAGTTTGATATTATTAAAAAAGTTAGGCTTACTCAGGCTAGTTTTATTCTTGTTTCAGAACTTAATGCTAATTTAATTATTTCTTGATATACTTTGGTTTTCATTTAAACACTAATAAATGAGTTAATTAAGTAATTCTTTTTTGTCTAAAATTTTGTTTTTTCTTTAAGTGCTGAAATTACGGTTTGTGATAAAAAAATAAATAGTCAGCCAAAAACGTTGTTGAAGCTTAACAAATATAAGTACTAATAATTTTCAATATAATAATGCAAATTTTGTTATTAACAAAAAAAAAAAGAATTTTTTTATTATTATAAAATTGTTTTTTGGCTAATTTGTTATTGCTTCTTTTTCTACCTGAAGAAGTGATAACCCTAGTTGATGATAGACTATTTTAACACTTCTCTTTTTTATACTTGATAAAAAATTATAGTTGATTTTTAAACAGCTGAATGTGCATTTAATTATTAAACTTATCTACCTAGAACAAAAAAGTTATTGCTGTGCAATGTACTCACAAGTTACTAAAATTTTACTAAATAGTTGTTTTTAAAACAAAATAAAAGATGAATTAAAAGTTTTTGAAATTTTTATCATTATTTGTTCTTTATATAAAACTTATATATATAATGACTATTTAAAAGAAATTTATAATTCTCTTTTATGGTCAGAATAAATGGTATTTGAAAATCTAAATTTTCCATTTGATATAATCTCGTTTGTTAATGTATTTAATATTTTTATACTAATCCAATCATAGTTGAACTTTCCACAAATGCTGTTTTTTGAGAACTACAACAACAGCCGGACTTTTAGTTTTGTAAAGCATTCACAGCAAAGTTAGGTGAACAATTTGTTTATTTATAATAATATGCCTTGTGCTAGTATTCTTCTTTGTACAATTGTTATACTCCCTGAGACATAATCACCAATTACATTTTATGATCTTGCATTTATTTTATATAATATTGTTACAGTAGACTACCTATTAAGTACTTTTTTTTTGGTACGCACCACGCCTTAAGTACGCACTTACGAGTTACGGAGTCTCGTTGGCTCTTGCAATTATGATCGAATGTGAAATTGGCAAACTTTCTTTCCTGATCACTGAAATCCAGTCATAAAACTGAGACTCTAACTCAGGGTACTTAGCAGAAGAAAATCTTAGCTTTTTGCCTTTTCTTTGCTCAGACATGTCAGCAGATCGTCTTTAATCTCATCTCGGTTCTGCCAAATTTTTCTAACTGCATATTGACTAACATTAAAGCTTCTTCCAAGATAACGCTTACTAGGTGGATTTTTCCTTTCAAGGTGGTTAATGATCTCCAACCTTTCAAACACAATTAATCGTTTTTTAGCAGCTGACATTACTCAATGCTCTTAAAAAAAATTGAAAAGTATTTAATATAAACTAGAAAAATTAAATATAAAATAAATCTAGATGACAAAGTTAAAAAGACCTACAAATACAACATAATTAAGTCGTAATTTAATTTAGATGTACACACATTGATGTTGTGAAAATGTTTGGTAAACACAATATAGTTTGGTAAACACAATATAGTTTGGTACTTTCCCTCTAACAAAACAAAATATGGAAAATATGGCTTAATATTCTTCTTCATATCATTGACTTTCTATATTAAATGTATGTATTAATTATGTAGAAACCTTTTTTAGAAAATATAGATCATTTTAAAATCTATTAAAAAAATTTGCATATTAGAATTATGTATAAAATGTTATTTAAAATAAAAAGACTTGTTCATTTGGCTTAAATATTTGGCTGCTAGTTGTAAAAAAGAAAACAAACAACTAAATTTCATATTATACTATGTCGTCAAAAAGTACGCACTACCCGTGCTAAGTACGCATTTTTTGGTCGGGTTCAATTTACGTACTTAAGCGGTAGTCTGCTGTATAATAATATAAAATGTTATTTCATTTTGAAAAGTTATGTTAGAATTAAAGATCTACTGGATCTACAAAACTAAGATCTTGCCGGATCCAGATCTATTTTAAAAATTAGAATCCGGATCAATAAAAAAATAATGCCCAGCCGGATCCGAATATCAGTGAAAAAGGCCGGATTCAGTCATATCTGAATCTAAACCTTGTTTTTAAATTAATAGTAAAAAAATTATCATTTATGAATAGTTAAATAATGATGACTATTTTTTTGTTCTAATCAACTGTCATATAAGTTAAGTTGGGTACACAACTATTCAAATTCGGCCAATTCAAATTCTAACAATTCAAATTCTTGAAATAATAAAAAATTGAAAGGGCTGAAAATAAAAAAAGCAAGGTATATTTGTCTAAAATAAAAAACGCATATGTTAATCATTTTAATATTTACAGGCCATTTTTTTCTTTTTGCAAAAAATTAAATATTTTTTGAGATATGGATTTTTTAAAGTGAAAAATATAGTTATTTTTAGTAATTTTAAACTATGTTAAAGAATATTTTAGATTTTCAAAAAAGATAAAAGTGGCTTGTAGATATTAATAAGATCTACATACGCATTTTTTATTTTTTTCAAATTTATATAACTTTTTGAGATATAGTCTTTTAATTTTTTTTTAAGAATTTGAGTTGTCCAAATTTGAAATGTCATGTAACCAAGTTAAGTTAAGTAGTTTTGTCTGTTGTGTTTTGTAGAGTTACTTATTTTGAACATTACATAATGCTTACTAATGCTGATGGGATAATATAAAAGTCATTTCACAAAAACTTCACTTTTTAAGTGGCTGAGGTTCTAAATTAAAACAACAAACCCTCAAATTTCGAAGTTTTATCATGAATATTTTAATAAATCTTTTTTTCGAAGACAGCTAGCTTGTAACATAGCAATCTGCTAAACAATAACTACTAAAAAAGAAAATGAAAAACTCAACAGTTTGAACTTTTGTTTTAAATAAGAATATTTTTACTTATAGTATTTTTTGTTTGATATTTATGAAAGATTGTACATATATATGTTTTGGTGAAGTTTTAAATACAGTTATTAGGTTGACGAAAACATTTGAATAGCATTTAAATATATAATTATCTCAGAGATTAAGAAACATTATCATATTTTATAATTAATGTTCGAGTCTAATAAACTGTTTTTTTTTTGTTTTTTTTTATATGTAATTTTGTTTTTAATTTTAGAAAATTCCTTGCGACTGAATTTTCTAAATCATGCAAGGAACATTTCCTGAAAGTTTGAGGTAGTTATCTCAAGAAACGTAGGAGGAGATAGATTTTTAGTGAAAAAATCTAGTTTTGCTGTATTAGTGTTAACCCCCCCATGCCCTTAACTCAGGGCTTAACTAATTATTGCAACTTTTAAAATATCAAATAATCATTTTAAAAATAGTTTAACATAAATTGATAAATGATAACACGTTTAAACTAAGAAAAATTTCAAGTAGACTTTTAGCTATTTGTATTAAACCAATATAACTGTTTTTGAACAACCATCTTAGAAGAATTTAGTACAGGTTCCAACATAATAAAAGAAATTGCAATAATTACAGTAACTCTTAAGTAATTTATATCTTTTGAACAGTATTTTTTTAAACTAAATCATAACTTACTACTAAAATTTATCAAAAAAACATGTGCTGGAAGAAAGTCTGAGAAACCTAGAAGAAATTTGGAAATAACGAGTGATAACCATAAATGTTTCAGAAAAAATTTCATGGTGATTAGAAAGCCACGAACAATTTAAAGTTTAGTAATTCTACCAATGTCTAGTTTGACTCGAAACTGTGTGTAAAATTTTTTAGTTAACAACCAATTCCTTTTACCTTAATTATGACATTATACCTGATATTTGGTATTTTTAAAATTTGTAACTTTTTTCTGGCCACTTTTCAGATTTGCATTAATAAAATTGCTACTTTTAGGATAACACATGCTAAAACTAGTGATTTAACGGATCTACAAAGTTTGGATTTGACCGGATCCGGGTCCAGATACTTAGGGTTCGGCTGGATCTATCCTTGGTAAGAATGTTGAATAATTAAATTAAGTGGAATATATTTTTATTTGCTTTTGATTGAAACCTTTTTTTTTTCTTTTAGACACTTTTGTCATACAATTACATGTTCAATAAATAGATTGTTTTAGCAAACTATATGTAAGTAACTAGTATATATAAATTTTTATTTTTTTTAACCAATAATAATAAACTTAGCATATTGATGATATGCTCAGTTTCATATCTTTAAGATATTAACTTCACAAATTTTTAAGATATACTAATTTAAGCGTTTAATTTATAACCTATAATGATTGAAGCATATCTACTACACAAATATATTTTTATCGTGTTTGTAGTTTTTGACTTTAATTAATTTTAAGGTAATGTTTGATAATACTTACTTATGAATAACAAGTTTGCAGTTTAGATCAATGTTATTAAAGATATATGTTATTCATTACAAAGCTATATTTTAATATTAAATAAACCAAACAACTAAGTGTTACAAGTTTCAAGCTAATTAAGTATCTCTGTTGATAGTAGTTTGTTTTACTATCACAAAAACATTTAGTAAAGTATAAAAAACAACTTGTTTTAGTTTACCTACTTTTATTACTATATCAACAAATTGGAGACAGTTTTGTTCTGACAAATCTTAGATACAGTTATGGAAAACATTTAGCATAAAATTTTAAACTTTACTACAAATTTAAAAAGTATACTAAATTAGTCAAAACAACTCATTGAAATAGTTTTTAAAACAGTTCAAAATTCTAGTTATGTTGAAAGTAAGAACTTTGCTCACAGACGAAGGAAAAAATGACCTGAAGAAATTCGCTGTCCATTAGAAATACGAAACCAAGAAGTTAGGCAACTACTTTCACCGTAAACAAGAGACCCAGATACAAAAGTTGGTCCGAAGTAAAACTAAAAAAATAAGAACTAGAGATTATTTATCTAACTAAAATCAAAACTTTCTCGCTAAAAATTCCACAGTGATCCTTACAGTTACAAAGTTTGATTGTTTCTGTAAAGATCTTTTTCAAACTTATTTATATAATGAACACTTTTAACTTCTAGCGTTTGTAACAATGTAATGCCTAAAATTTTTGTCTTTTATCTTTAAAGCCCTTGAAAATTTCTTGTTTTTTGAATGAGAGAAGAGAAACTTAAATGTTTAATTTACAACTTTTAATGTTTAATTTTATTATATAAGTATAATAAATTGAAAATAAATACAGCAGTCAGCAACTACAAAACACTCGCAAAAAAGTATTAACTGTTGCATGCATTCAATAGAACTTATCACTGAACAGAAAACAGAAGTAGTCTTCATGCCCTGACTTCAAAAACTCTGTTGTTGATAAAGTTAGTTTTTGTTAAAAAAGAAGTCAACTAGATTACAGTAAATAAAACATTTAGAAACTTTGACTAAAACTGTACTCTATTAATTTTGAGAAACTTTGACTAAAACTGTACTGTATTAATTTTGAGAAACTTTGTGTTGTATTAAATGATTTTTTATCAAATACACTATAAAGTTTGCTAATGTTCTTATACATCATAAAAAAAACTAAAGAAACAAGTTAAGTATTTTGATTAGGTATTTAACAACTGTAATTAGTCAGACTATACTTGCGTTTAACTTTTTTAGAGGTTAAGAAAATTTCTACAGTAGTCAACAGTTAGTTTTCCACAAAAAAATTGTTTTTAATTCTTTTTTCACAGACTGACGTTTTTTAGTTTCATTTTATGCATCTATAACAAGATTAATGTTTTAACAAAAAATTATGGGTATTATTTAGACCACTAAATTACATAGCTAAATTGGCATCTATCAATGTGGAATGTGGATATAATTTTTAAAGGCCAACAGATAAGCACATACTGCCTTAATTTAAGTCTTATTTCGTAGAAATTTATCAAGCTTAGCATTAGCAATTTTTTGAATCATTTAATTTTACTTCGTAGTTAGATTGTGTTAAACTGAATTATTAAATGTATAAATAAATTATGATAGTCACTTTAATTCAATAAAGTGTTGATAAACTTGCCATATACAAAATTGCACTAACTGCAGCCAAAAAAGAATTAAAAACAATTTGTTATGACAAATTTATTGTCAGTAGTTAAGATTTTCCATAACAAATTGTTTTTTGTATATGCAATTTTGTATATGACAAGTTTATCAACACTTTATTGATATAAAGTAACTATGTATTTTAATTTAATTACACATTTAATAATTTATCTTAACACAATCTAACTACGAAGCAAAATTAAATGATTCAAAATATTTCTAATGCTAAGCTTGTTAAAATTCTACTGAAAAAGACTTAAATTAAGGCAGTATGTGCTTATCTGTTGGCCTTTAAAAATTATATCCACATTTTAGATGCCAATTTAGCTATGTAGTTTAGTGGTCTAAATGTTACCCTTAATTTTAATACTAATCTTGCTATAAATGTAATATAAATGTATAAAATAAAAATTAGATAAATTAGTCTGTGAACTTAAATAGTCAGGGTAAGTGTTTGACTAGCACGGTGAGTATTTCTACTCGAATGCCACTTTTGCACTTAACCCTAACCTCCATTATACATTTTGATAATATGTGAATATGTTATTTACCGTAAGTCATAATAACTATTGCTTAAAGCAGGGTTTCCTAAACTTTTCTTTCAAGTTGCCCCCTTTGAAGAAATTAATAAGGTTATTGCCTGCACCAACAAGACTACCATTTAAAACACCTAAGACCTTTTTTTGCTCTTCATCTGCAACTAACTCAAGAATATCTAGTAAAACTTACGAAATTACTAACAAACACACCTAAGATCTTTTTTTTTTGCTCTTCATCTGCAACTCAAGAATATCTAGTAAAACTTACGAAATTACTAACAAATACACCTAAGATCTTTTTTTTGCTCTTCATCTGCAACTCAAGAATATCTAGTAAAACTTACGAAATTACTAACAAATACACCTAAGATCTTTTTTTTTGCTCTTCATCTGCAACTCAAGAATATCTAGTGTAAATTTTAAAATCGCCAACCCCCCATCCCTTTGCCCTTTTACTAATTATTCCCCCCCCCAACTTTCTAAAATCGCTCCCAGAGGGGCAGTACAGTCCACTTTGGGAAACCCTGACTTAAAGTAAGTTTCGACATATAGCCCTAAGTTTTACAATTGACCTAATAGTCCTAAACCTTTGTTTTTAACTAAAGTGAAAATTATAACTCTCAAATTCTAAACTATATTTTTCTTTCCATCTTTAGATTTCAAGATTTATAAATATTTTGCTCCTGTCATTTTTATTCTTGTCTTAAGTTTCCCATCCATGACCTAATATTTACAATCAGTAGCATTGAACTTCTTGCTCTTCAATTTTAGTCATCTAAACTTATTGTAGTACTACATTTTGTTTGTAATAACTCTAGTATAACACCGTTTATTTTAACTTGTTCCCACTACTCGATTATTCTAGATTTTATCAAAAAAAAAAAAAAAGCATTAATATAGAGCTTATAAGTTTTGAGGTTTTGTAGAAAACTAAATTAAAAAAAAATATTTTTAAATGTTTTAACAACTATTGTATAGACTTTAAAAGTCTTAAACTGGACAATTCATAGTCTCAAACGCTAATGGTGAGCAAGAATGTTTACTAAACGTTTATTAGTACAACTGAAGTTTTGCTACCTAATGACAGATCTTCAGTTATAAATATATATAATAATATTTGTACTTAAAGATCTGCCACTAGCTAGTAAAACTTAGCCGTACTAATACACGCAATTGAACGTTTAGTAAACAAATATTGTATATGAACCTAAAAATAAACACTTTGATAAATAGTTTTACTTGTTTAAATTGTCAATTTACATAACAAAATAATTTAAAATAAGTTACCTTTCGAAATATC
The DNA here is from genome assembly GCF_965202585.1 of Thalia democratica. Taxonomy (NCBI): domain Eukaryota; kingdom Metazoa; phylum Chordata; class Thaliacea; order Salpida; family Salpidae; genus Thalia; species Thalia democratica. Next base: position 78,824,868 of record NC_139165.1, read on the forward strand.
ACTTACTTTTATAATATAGAATATTATTGTTTATTTTGAAATAATATACTTGAAAGGTAAATCAAAGATTGATGTATATATAACTATAGAGATAATCATTGTTAAAGTAAGTGTTATTTAAAAATAACGATAATGTTGGTACTAATAGTACGCATTATTTTTATTTTCAAAAATAAATCAACTAATTATATGTTTAAATTTTGTTTTTAATCATTTTAAAAGTTGTGTAAAAGAGTTGAGTTAAGATGGTAATTGATTGATTAATTAATTAGTTTTTTTAAAGATCTTACTGTACATATACTTAAATTTCAAAATTTTGTTTCGTTTTATTTAGTTTGATAGTGGTAGGGTGGCCACTAATCATGAAAAAAAAATCTGGAATTTGAAAAATAAAAACCTGGAATATTGAGCTTTTTTCAGGTCAAGTAAAGAAATTTCGATATAAAACATAGAATCTATCAATTAGGTAGAAAGAATTTATCATCATCATTTTTTATTTATTAAAAAACAGATTTAAAGTAGCTTTACAGTATCTCTTCAACGTTGTTATACCATTTAATAGTTTTATTCCTTAAACTTAACTTTTAATTAAATATAAACTCAAAAACAAGTACTTTTAAGAACCTGGAAGAAATTTTGAAAACCTGAAAAAAGTTTGCCACAAACCAGTGGCAAGCCTATAGTGGTCATGTTTTTAGCAACACATAAACTAGGTGTATCTTAATTCTAGATACTATATTTTGAAGTCTAGCTAGTATTTGATATTAAAGTCTAAATAAAATAAAAACTTTTTATATACAAGGTCTGGAATTTGAAGAGGAAAATCTAAGTTAGAAAAAAGAAATATTGTATAAATAATTTATTCCATCCATTTTTTATTAAAAAAGACATTTAATTGTTTGAGTGCTTCAAAAATTTTTTTAATCCGTTACTTTTTACTTTTAAAATATAAAAGGAAAGCTTTATTTTTTAGTAGCCATTTTTGTTAATAAAACATTAACTATAGATTTGGAAAGTAGCATTTTATATTTTTATTTTTAAAAATTTTCTATTTATAAGCTCTTTACTTATCAATGTTTTATTATCTAATAAAATGTTTTTACGTGTATTTTTTACATCTTGTTGATAAAACTAGCTATGCAATTAAATGTAAGTTAAAAGTTCAATATATATAAAAAAATTATCGTGAGTATCACTTGAATTCAAGGATAAAAATCATTTAACTCTCAAACTTAAACTATTTAAGCTGCTGCATTATTATACATAAGTAATAATTATTTGACTAAAAATAGTAATATACTTGAATTTATTTGTTCATTAAAACTAAAATGTTTTTGTAGTATAACACAAAATACTTTTTTATTCTTAGTTTTTGAGGAAAAGTTTGTTTACTATTTTCATGTAAATGTTTGTTATTTACATAAAATTTTATTTAAATTTGGTATTTAATTTAACTATTCTTTCATATTGTTTTTTTCTTTGCTATAATATCTAAAAGATAGTTTTATAATTTATTAATTTTCAATCCCCCCTGTGTATCGATTTCTGTGTTTAATTTCTTTGAAACTAAATAGTTAAATTTATATTTGAACATAGAGCTAGTTAACGGTCAATGTGTAGACCAGTTTTCAAATAGAAACTAGTAAAAATTATCATTAAAATATTTGTAATTTTAATAGTAAATTGTCTGACTAGTAAATATCTAACTAAAAAAGATGACTATATAAACTTTTTACGGGGTGCCAAAACACCTGGAATTTGTCATTTTGTGCAAAAGAAAAAGAAATTTAAAAAGTTTTGGATAAAAAGACATATAATTTTGAACAAAAATTACTTAAAATTCAGACTTTTAAACAAATTCTATATTTAAAAAGACTAAATTTTGATAATGTACGAAAAATGTATGATATACAACACTTTTTTTTGTATCGTTTAAAGGTTTAATTAATTTAAAATACTATTGAAGTAGCATTGCTGTATCTTTTCAATATTTTTATACTACTTCAAAAAGTTTTTACCTTCAACTATATTTATAATAGAAAGTTGTAACAACCTGGAAAAAATTAAAAAAAACTTTTGGCAACCCTTATTAAAAGTTACACTATTTATAAACCTGCTTAACGAAAGAAGTGACTAGTAATGAATGGCCAATTTAAAGTAAATTACAAAATAGATTGAGAGGAAAAAAAAGATATTTTATAAATTATGGTCTATATAAGTTCTCTTAAACAGCTATTTTTTGTTCTTAAGAACAACTAATTATATATTTAAAAAACTACTAATTATTGATCTATAATATACTTTTTAATCTGACTATTTAATGATTTTAAATAGCCTATTCAAATTTAATAGCAAGTTAGTTTTTCTTATAAGTTATATCAAATTCGATAAATCATACTAAAAAATTAGTTATTTAAAAAAGTACTTATAGTTAAAGAATTCTAAAATTTTTTTGAGCACTGATGCACAATTTAAAAAAGCCAGAAATACATTCAAGTTTTTTCAAACAAATGTTTATTAAACTTGACTATTGTAATTTAGAGGCTTATATTTTTGTGTAACATGTTAAAAGGTCCCTTGCTCTGGATATCCATCTTTTAAGTTAGTTTTAAGAAGAACTAATTTAGTGTTTAGTTTTTCTATTTAAAGATATTCTTACATGGGGACTACATAAAATATTTTAGAAGAGTGTTTTTTTTTGTTAATCTCCAGAAAAAGTTGAATTTTTATATTTTTTGGCTTATGTTTACATAGGAAGCATGTGAGGAATTATTGCCTTTAAAGCATCTTTGTGAGCATTCATTAACGACCATATATTTTCTAGTACTTGCGTTTTTTTCAGTATACTCTAAAGTATCTGTAGTCGCAATAATCACAAACTATTCTTTAGTGCTTAAAACGTGGTTTTTGTCCAAACATCAAATTTCGTGCAAATACACATAGCTTCTGCTTGACTAGCACGACTTTTTAGCGACAGTGCAGTCTTGGCTTTTTAAATGATACTGTGACCTGAAATACTTGCTAGATTATAATTCAATTCTTTGTAGTTAAAGTTAGAAAAGTTGCAAAATAAAGCAAAGCTGAAAGACTATAAATATGCAATAACAGTTGCTAAAAGCCCATTTTTTTTGCGTATTGTTTGTAGATTGTTTTTTTTTTTGAGAGCAAATAAATATAATTTTTCTGTCTTACTGTACTGGCAACATTTAGCAATTTTATATTAAAATAAACACACAAAACTATATTCAATGTAAGGTCAGTGTATGCACCAAAACAAATAATATTTAAGATACGTTTTTTTTTTTGACTTTAGTTAGTTGTAGATTGTGATTACTTTCTTAAATGTTTTTTTACGAAATAAAAAATAGTTTATTAAAGGTGATCTTACAATATTTAATGGTAAAATATTTTTAATGGGAATAATGGTGTCCAAAAAGTTCCTAAAAAATCTACACAGATGTCGAACTACATGTTTAGACTTGATTAATGTTAACAAGGAATTTTTGATTATAAATTTCTTATAACAATTTTTTTAGTTCACTGTCAAACAGATGCAAATCTCCGACATCATTTTAATTTATGAGATATGTTACTTCTATAAGTGAATTTTTGATTAGCTATCAACCTGAAGCTTAGTTAAGAATTCAATGAAAGTGTTAAAAAATTTTATTGAACGAGGTGAAAAGCGCTCAAAATAATTGGTCTTATGATCGAATCATAAACCATTTTCAAGGACATGACCTTAAAAGCTCCTTTATGTGTTTTTGCAATAATCAAACAGAACTAATCCTGTATTTTAAGCATCTGTTCATTTTTTTAGTCGAGTAACAAAAGTCACAAGATGAAGTTCAACAACGTTATTTTTGACGAATTTATTGTGAACAAACTTTTGTTAAACTTATTTAAAGCCAGGTTTTCCAATATTTTATCATACTATTAACTATACTGGAAACTAAAGTAATTCGTTTTATAACTTAAATCATAGTTAAAATTTTCAATCAAAGCTTTTTACAAACTGATGTGGTGCTTAAAATTAATATGTATTGAAAGTCAGTAATAAAATTTTAAATTTAATGGTGTGTGTTTCACAAATATAATCTTTACTTATGAATATGACCTTTTGGTCCGAACAGAAAGTTTTGGCAACATCTAACAAATTAGAACTTTCTGTAGCTTGAAATGATTTGTAAAAAAATTAGCA